>NC_079299.1:32434573-33634573 GCF_023638135.1 Falco biarmicus
GTGCAGACGCCGGCGGTTCGGAGCAGCGCGGACCCGGCCGGGCCCGCCCCCTCCCCCCGCCCCTTCCCCCCCGCCCCCCCGCGGCCCCTGCGCGGGAACTGCGCCCCGCGGAACCCCAAATAACGCCGGCAAACAAACCCTCCCCCCCCTTTTTTTTTCCCATTATCAAATTTTTTTTTTTTAATTAAGCCCCCAATTGGTTTCATTGCTCCCCATCCCCCCGCGCACCGGCGCACTCTGCCCGCCCCCCCCCCCCCCCCCCCCCCCCCCCCCCCCCCGGCCCAGCTGCCCCAGGGGCAAGGGCAAACAGCCCGGGGGCTGAGGGGATCGCAGGTGATGGGGGGGGGGGGCGGGGGGGCGGATTAAAATCAGTCTGGTACAAGTGAGGTAAGCAAAGTGCATCCAAAGAGGTTTCCCCGAGTTCCCATACGATTTAAAAAAAAATTAAAAAATACATAAATCTCTCTCTCAGAAAAACAGGCACGTCAGAAAAGAAAGTGAAGAGAGGAACCCCGCAGGGTGCACCGCTCCCAACAGGTTTCACAGCCCGTGTCAACCCCTGCAGAGCGACTGGATGGCCCGAGCACCTCGGTCCTGTGGCACCCAGGGCACAGCACCCACACGCGGGGCCCGAGCCCCCCGCCACGCCTGCCTTGCCGTTCCATGAGCGATACTGAAAGCAAGGAAAGTGCTTTGGGGTTTTCGCAGAGCTCGCACCGCTCACGTCGCTTTGGGAATGACTTGCTGGGACGCACCGGGAATTCCTTTCCACGCGTGGAGAGTGAAGGGGAGCACACAGCACGGCCGGTGTGGGACAGCTGGTATGGGACAGCCGGTGTGGGAGAGCACGCCTCTTGCCCCTAAACCTCTGAGCAGCACCCAAGGCCAAAAAAACCCCAAACCCAGCCCCCAGCGTATTTCGTGCTTTCTTCACCAGGAATCTCCAGACCCCCCCCCCCCCCCCCCCCCGCCCCTACCCCGTCACCACTTGAACAACACTGTGGTTTTGCCAGGACCCACGCGTTTGCCAGGACCCACGCGTCACACACCAGCCCGGGCAACTCGGATGTCCCAGTTTTTCTAGCAACCAAATTTCTGACACACGACACAAGAGGTGACGCCAGCTACCCGCTGCCAGCTGCAGCGACAGTGACAAACGTGGATTTTATTGCATTGAAAAAAAAATACCTGGAGTAGGACTGACATTCTTGCTGTCCCCAGACACCACACCATCAAATCTGCCACATTACACGCTTGATAAACGTGAGTTTTGAAAGTATGGCATGAAGTAATGTTATGAAAATATGGAAAAATTCCTACATGGGTAGGAAAACCCAATATTTAGCAATTGCTCAAAGCAGCGCAACACCCAGGGAAGAGACTCGCTTTATTCCAATGCTGCGTGTGCGGTGGAAAAGCCCAGCAAGCACAGGGAGGGGGCACCTTCGTGCTGGGATTTGGTCCCAAGTGGCAAAGTTGTTTGTTTTTTTAAAATAAATCCTGAAATCCAGAAGGCCCCCAAGCTGCAGCCTGCAGTGCTGCCTGGCCAGAGCCCCCCGACAGCCGCATGGCAGTGGGAGAGCGGCTGGGTGGGCGGCGGGCGGCAGCCACCCTCCTGCCTGCCAGCTGCTTGTGGGCAGGGCCGCGGGCAGCGCGTTGGCGGGGGCTGGCTGGAGCGCCCCTGCTGACACATGGAGAGAAATCCCCACCTACGGGGAGCATTGGTTTCAGTTTCGAGGTGCGCCAGACTGCACGGTGCGAGGGAGCTCTTCCCCCCCGGTGCGGCCGTGCTGCTGGGGAGGGGGCGGCGGGCAGCTGCCCCCCGGGGGGGCCACAGTGGCACATGGCGGGATGGACAGCAGCACATCGCGAGGCTGCGGGGCGGCGCAGGCAGGGGGTTTCCAGCCAGAGCCAGTTCCCTGTATCCCTGCACCTCTCCCGGCGACGCTCTGGGCATGGTGAGCCCCAGCCATGCCGGTGCCTTCACCCACGGTTCCAACCCCAGAGGAGGGGAGCGGGGTGGCCGGGTGAGCCCAGCCACACAAACCCCAGGCTTGGCACCCTGGAGGTGTCCGACGCGGGGCTGGCCACAGCCCTGAGCCTGGGGCTCTGCTCAGAGCCAGTGGGGAGGCAGCCGCAGCCCTGGCTGCCCACGTCCTCCCCGCCTTGGGACTCAGCGCCCCCGCCTGGGTTTGATCCTTCGGCTCCTCTGGGCTCCAACTTCCCTGTCAGCTCTAACCAGGCGGTTCCTGTTTCTCCGCCTCAGCCGTGACTCCGCGTTTTCCTGCGCAGACCTCTGCCCTCGTCCCCACCGCTCCCCTGGTGCCTCCAACTACAGCCCCATGGCAAAGCCAGGTGATTAAAAAAGACTCAGCTTTGCCCTAATTCAGAGCATTTTCATTTTTTTTTAAATTCCCGTGAGCCAAAATTCTCAAGAAATACTGAGTTTGGAAAAACTTGGCATCACCAACCTGCGCCCAGCCCAGGGGCTGCGGCGTGACTCAGGCGATGGAGACCCCGGCTGGGCCCTACCCCTGTACCCCCTGCTGCCACCCCCCTGCCACCCCGGAGCCAAAGGATGGGGACACCAAAGCCAGACCTGGCGCTTCAGCCCTGCCGGCACCAGTAACCCCCTCTGTCAGCACAACACAACCACATGCTCAGGCTTAAAAGTGGGTTTTGTGGTTGGTTTAAGGATTCCGTGATTAACACGCACCTCCGTTCAAAAATCATTTTTTCTTCCTCTGCCATGCAGGCATGGGGACACCTGGGCGCTTCCCAGTGAGAGAAAATGGGCTACCCAAAGGCCACGGGGGTGGCCACCCCGCTTGTACTCGTGCAGCCGCCCTGATGCTCAGCAGCACCCAACACCAGGCTGCTCCTCTGCCAGGGGACGAGGCAAGCGGGGCAGAGGCGGACGCTGATGCCCGGGTGAGATACTGCATCCCCACACGGCCCTGCGCAGCACCACCAGCACCAGCAGAACCAGCACCACCAGCAAAACCAGCACCAACAAAGCCAGCACCAACGAAGCCAGCACCAGCAAAGCCAGCACCAGCAAAGCCAGCACCCAGCAAAACCAGCACCAGCAAAGCCAGCACCAACAAAGCCAGCACCAGCAGCAGCAGCAGGAGGGACTGCGGCAGAAGGGGAAGAGCATCCCGGGGTGCCGCTCTCCCCTCTCCTGCAGCAACCGTGCTTGCTGCTGACTCATTTTTGGCCAGCGAGCCCACACGAGGCACAGCACCTCCCCGCCACCCTGCAGGGTTTTTCCTTTCTTCTTCTCTGTTTAAACGGGCACTGAGTTACCAAAACCCCTCGTCACGTGGCGTGCGATACAGCAGCCCTGCTTTCATTTACTGGAACTGCACAGCCTCGAATAAACACACGTTTCCAGCAGCCGAGCAGCGCCGCCGATGCCCTCAGAGGTCGCGGGGTCCTGGCAGCACCCGCAGCCCCCTCCCTGCTGTCAGGGCTCGGAGCAGGGCCCTGGGACTGGAAGGTAAGGAGCTCCGGCACGGGTGGGCTCCCCGCCGGGGCCATCCCCCCGGCTCAGCACCCAGCGGGGTGCGCTGGGCACCCCGAGCCGACCGTCCCCGAAGCTGTGCCACACACCCCATGGAGACACTCACCCCAGCCGCAGCTCCTTCCCCCACAGCCTCCAGAGCCAGCGCCTGCGAGAGGGAGAGAAAGCACCGGAGCTGGGTATGTTTTCATGGGACCCGGGTTAAAAAAATAAAGCACTGGCTGCATGGGCACAAATGTCACTTACTGCCCACCATTAAGCGACGGGCAAAATAATCAGGAGGGGAAAAATAACAGCCCCCCGCTCCCCCCTAGTCCCTGCTGCCAGCGGGACAGCTGTGCCCTGGCCAACTCACCCGTGCTGCCTCCGCCGGTGCCACCAGCCAGCTTGGCAGGGTCGCTCCCCGCGGCAGAAACGGGCTTTTCTTCATTTGTGCTTGAAAAACCTCTTCTTGCCGTTCAGCGGAGGGCCAGGGCATCGCCTGCGGAGGGACGAGCTCTCCGTCAGCAGGGACGGGAACGCCAGCCACAGGGCCCCACATGTGGATGCTTCACCCGCCTTGCCCCCAGGTTTACACCAGTGTGGATCTGTGCCGGGGTCGGGTGCCCCCCCACGCCCACCGGTGGGATGCTCAACCCCTGCCCCTGGGATTCAGCCCTCCGCTTCCCACGCTTCCCTTTTTACAGGCATTTAAACAACAAGGGTTTAAGATCAGCTCCTCTGGGGAGAGCCCACAGCCCAAAACCCGTGTGGTTTCTGCTTGAATGCCATTAATGCCTAAATACTAATTAATTAACCGTTAATGCTTAAAATATTAAGCAATAATCAAAATAATGGAGGGAATGCTGGGGAAGCAGAGGAAAGTTAGGCTTTAGCGTCCTTCCCTGGGCTGCGGGAGCGGTCCACACTGGGGAAAGGACAGCGTGTGCCCTTAGGGCAGATAAAAAGTCCCTCAGCCAGGGGAAATTGTAGCCTGTTCAAGCTCAGGGTCTCCACTTCACCCTGCCGGGGGTCCCGGCCTCCCCGCCCACACAGCCCACATGCACTCAGGGTCCTGATGGCAGCGGGACAGGCTGCGCGGGGACCCCCTGCACCTCATAGACCCGAACAATCCCCCCGCGCCCTACCTGGCCTGGCCTCGCCGCAGCTCCCAGCCGGGACGTGCCGGCGGGTTTATAGGGCCCGTCACCCCCCTGTCTGAGGCGCGGGGAGGGAGATTTCCCACGGCCGACGGGCACCCCCGCTCCCCCCCGCAGCAGCTGGCTACACCCGTTGGGAAAGGCGGGGGGGGTCTCATCAGGAAGGGCCTTTGCTGGGAAAAATCTCATTTCCCAGGGCTTGCAGCCAAAAGCCATGGGGACCGCGCGGCAGCAGCAGGGGATGAGATGCAGGCACCAAACCCCACGGTTCCGGGGGGTGGCAGGAGGCTCTGCCACCCCTCAACTCTCTGGGCAGAGCACCCCCAAGCTCTCGGGCACCTGGATGCTCTCCCAGCCTGCCCACTGGGAAGGACACTGTTATCCCCCTGCCATCCCTAGCAGATGGGCTAAAAAAAGCCATGACCTCCCTGCAGACCTTGCGGGAAAGGCTGCTGGCTGTCACGCAGGTGAAGGAAACCCTTCCCCAGGGAACAGCTCCGGCAAGCACCCCATCTGGGATGCTCGCCCCCACACAAGCCCTTCCCCTGCCCAGTAAGGCAACCCTTTCCCTCTCTCTCCCGCTGCCAGGCTCTGGCTGTCACCCTGCTTGTGTGTGTCTCCTCCCTGGTTTTCACACTCAATTTCTGTTTTGCATGATTTCGGCGTGGCCTGGAGTACGGTTCTTATGTGTTTCAAGAAATTGAACCGACCTGAAAATGGCTTACGAGCAGGTTTGTGTTCCCTGATTCAGCTGGAGTTCAGAAATGAGTCAGGTGGCAGCGAACAGCCCCAGAAGGGGGTAACGGGGGGGGGGGGACACTGCTTTAATGAACCTTCCGCAAGTTCGTGCTATTTGAAAAACGGGGTTTTACACCAGCGCAGCTGCAGCCGCCGCGGTCTGGGATCCAGCAGGGTTTGGCCATGCCTCTCTCCAGTGTGGCAGCCTCGCCAGCGCTCCAGCCAAGCATCCCCAGGAGCATCCTTGCCCTTGGTCCCTCGACGCCTCCAGCCAGCATGTTCCCACTGCTCAGTGGTGGCTTTAACCCTTCCAGTGCCACTACCACCAGCTCCTAACCTCTGCTTCGCCGCAATCACTCCAGTGGCAACCCCTGCAGCCACAGCGCTGGGGCGACCCCCCCGCTGGCCATGCCCCAGGGAGCTGCCACGGGGATGGTGACGGCTGATGCTCTGGCTTATCTGATGAGGGCGAGCGCCCACAGGCCAGGGGAAAAACACCAGCCCCTTCACGTTCTCATCTGTGGCTTTCACCGATTTCTCATACGAGAAGCAAAAGTCACCCACACTGAGATGTCGCAGCCGCTCCCTTGCAGAAACATCCCGTAAAAGAGGTTGGCTGTGCGTGATGATGCTTATTTGTAATGTCTAGAGGGAACTCGAGGGTTAATTATATATTTCTGTGCATTGCCCCTGTGACACTTTGAACTGCTCCATTCCCGCACAGCCCCTTGGGCCATTTCATGTCCCATCACCAAGTCTCTAACTGTAGGTGAGCTCATCCATGCTCATCCACGCTAAAGCACCCGATGCTGCCAGCCCCCCGCTCTCACTTGGGAACACTTGGCTGTCCCCTGCCCCGAGGGGCTGGGGCAGGCGCTGTGCAAGCAGAGAGGGAAGCGGGGCAAGGGACCGGCGCATGATCCCTCCTCCCTAATTATTTCAGTATGTGGCCATGGGAGCCCGGTGCTGGAAGCGGCGTGCTGTTTCCTGGCCAACTTGGCTGGGGACTCGAGGGATCACAAGCCCCCAGATGAACCCAGGAGCTGCGCAGGGCTGGAGGCGGCGGAGTCCGACACCAGCTACCTGGCAGCTGCATCAGCCGCTCACTGCGCCGTGGCCCCTAACGCTTGGATATTGCCCCCAAAAAAGCCGGGGGATGGGTGGTCCCTCTTTATCCAGCCTTCCCCAGGGACATCCCTGGAGCTTTGCCCCAGCAGAGCACAAGCCGGTGGGAAATGTCCTACCTGGGGGGACAGCGGGAAGAAATCATCCCACGGGCAAGAGGAGGAGGAGGGCTGGCACATGCACATGTGGCTGGAAAATGCTCAACCCTCTCCCCTCCCACCTCCTTCCCCCCCAATACTGCAACATAAATGGAAAATATGCTGGCAGCCACTAGCATCTCCCTGGAAAAAGCTGGCTCGCTGGCCCAGCTTCAAAATCCAGTTTGCCAGAAACCCCCAGACCTCTTCAGCATGCGGCTGCAAGCTTTATGGAAAGCCAGAGTTTTCTGCAGAAAAGGGGTTGCGGGTTGGAGGTTAGTTTTTTTGGGGGTTGGGGTTTTTTTTTGTAATTTTTTGTCATTGTCAAAAAATCTGATTTTCCTTCTTAAAAGAAAATAAGCAGCCCTGAAGGGGTGGAAACTCATCCAGCTGGGCCCAGGGGCAGTGCGGGGAGGGGGGCAGCAACAGCGGTGCCAGTTGCTTGGGGAAACCACTGGAGTGATGGAGCTTCAGCCCTCAGTGCCATGGGCTGGGGTGGAAAAAAAAAAAAAAAAAGAAGAGAAGAAAAATTGCAAAAAAAGAAAAGAAACGTGGAAATGCTGCCTTGGCTTCATTTTCCTGTCAGACTCTGCTGCCAGGGAGTGTGGGGTGAAGGTGCCTTTGAAGAAGCAGCAGCAAGAGGTTTGGGTTTATCTTTTATTTTGAGCACATTTTGGAGCACAAAGCCTTGCAGGGGAAATCCTCTTGAGTCGGCTGGCAGCACCGCAGGGATGCCAGGTCCCTGCTGCCCTGCCCCGGGGAGATGCGGTCCCCCAGGGCCCACATGCCATGAGATGCCACCGCCTGCATCTCCCCTGGCGCTCAGCTGCAGAAATCAGTACGGGCAAAAGCAACAACCCCAAAACGTCCTAATCAGCCAGCCGGGATCCCACGGGATGGCCGATTTGCCGGGCATGCTGGCACCTGCCCTCCCGCAGAGCAAAAACCGAAGTCGCTAAGTCACAGCAAAACCATGAAAGCAAAAACCACAGAGCCCCGAAGTGCCTCTGAGTCACTCCCCCGGCCGCCACCACGGCCCCACAGCCCTCCAAAACTCGTCGCCACCTGCAGCCGGCCCCCAAACTGCCGAGCTGTGCTCAGCCCGCCGGCATGGCACGGGCCAGGGCTGCGCATCTGGCGGGTAGCAGAGCCCCCTGCCCTGCCGGCAGCCATCGCCCTCCCACCGAGCGCTGGGCACAACGGGGCAGACCCGCGGCCACCGGGCACCCCACATCTGCCACTGAGCCAAAACCCACCCTGCAGCCCCCGCTTGCCCGCACCACTTCCAGCCAGAACACTTCCTTCCCCTCTTCCCTGTAAAAGCGCCCATATTTTTTATTATTATTATTTTAAATTGTGAAAAGTACTCATGTGAAACTTGAATGGAGATGAAACATTCACAGAAAGTGCTACGGGGATTAGTCACCGGTTGTAACATCTCTATTTACATGAGTCATGGAAGGTGGCTGCACTGCTCTTAAATTAAATCCCCGCCGGATTTTTGGTTTTTGGGCTGTCCTCGGGAGACCTTTCAGTGACTTTTCTCCAGTTCTGAGCAGAGCTGGCAGCTGCCTCCGGGCAGTGTGCTCACCGAAACGCCCGCAGGAGCAGCAAGGGCTTTGCCGTGCGATTACGCAGCAGCCAGGGCCGGAGGCGATGCCCGGTGGGCAGGATTTGCCCCCCCCCCCCCCCCCCCCCCCCTAATTCTCCCATCGGTGCCCAAGATGGGAAGAGGAAGAGGCGGCAGGTGCCAGGGAGCGATGGGCGCCCGGGATGCAGCCGGGTGATGGCAGGGGCCAAGCGGCGGCCGTGAGCCCCGCAGAGGTGCCGACAGGGTCTGTGCTGCCGCAAGGCTGCGTGCCCCAGCTGAAAAAGGGAACTCGGCCGGGGAAGGCGGGCGGGGCAGGCCCGTTATGAACGGGCGCCGTGCTCCAGCGGCCACAAGACCACCGCACCGGGGAACCTCCATCCCCAGGGGCCGGTGGCAGAGCCCTGGGACAGCGCACGGGTCCATGCATGCGCTGGAGATGCCGTGCTCCACCCCACCCCAGCCCGACCACCAAAGGCACACAGCGATGGGGGTTAGAAGCCAAGAAACACCAAGGAGGAAAAGAAACAGCCTGCGTGGGGCTGGAGGGGGAACACACTGCCACAGGGTGCCCCCGAGGCCGGAAAGCCGAGCGAGGGAGGGGGCAGGAGGGGGGAACCCAGGCTCCTGCAGGCACCCCTGAGCTGCTCAACCCCTTGCAGAGCCACTGGTCCAGGACAGCCATCAGGAAAGGGGAGGGACCCCAAGCAAGCAGGGTCTGGGATGTAGCAGGGGTGGGGTGGGGTGTGTGTGCATTTCCTCCCCATGGCATAAAGGGGCAGGTGCCAGGTGGTGGGACCCCGGGAGTGGCAGGAGGACACCTCACTGCTGCCTCTGCTTCCCCAAAGCCCAGGGGAGAGCATGCAAACAGCTTGTGAGCGCGACGTAAAAATAAAAGCCCAGAAAGGTGACTAAGCACTCTGGGTAGCGAGGCATGACGCCAAGGCGCCCAGCCGTGAGCTGCCGCCCGCGGGTATCCAGGCATGGGACCCCAGTGTGGCAGCAAGAGCCCCTCAGGTGGTGCTGATGGGTGGCAGCAAGCCTCCTGTCTGCCCCATGTCCGTGCCGTGCCCGAGCAGAGCTGCTGCCCTCTGCCAAGCCCCCAAGGGGGCCCAGCAGCCCAGCTCCCACCCGCAGGCAGAGACCAGAGGCAGGTCCCAGGGTTGCCCCAAGGACCCCCCAGCCTAGGGCTCGCCAGGGGGCTGGATGGGGGGGGGGGTGTTCCCCTGCCAGCAGGGTGCTCACCCCCCTGCAGTAGGGGCGAGCAAGAGCTTGCAAGGGAGCTGGGGGAGGCTTCAAGGGGCTGGGATGCCAGGAGATGCAGAGGAGGGAGGGGGGGGACCCCCTTTCTGTTGAGCAGAGGGGGGTCCCCAGGTGCTGAGACTACCCCTGCTTTGCACCCTGCACCTCCCAGGGTACCCCCGCAGCCCTCCTACTGCCCCCCGCCCCCAGCCAGGGCTCCCCACGCAGAGCCCCCCCCCACGACCCACGGACCTGCAGTGGGATGAGGCAAAGCCTGAACCCCAACCAGCAGCCAGCGCTCAGTTTAAATATGCAAAATGTAAAATATTCACCCTCCAAGAGCCTGGCCCAAGCAACACACGGCAGCGCCAGGAGCAGAAGGCATTGCAAAATCTATCGCATATATAATTATTTATTTTGCAATTTATGGCCAGCAGCTAAAGTAACCAGCATTTCAAAACCACTTGCAAAGCCTTGCCCGCAGCAGTAAACAGCACCTTACCCTGGCAGGCCGGGGGAGCCCGGGGCTGAGGCGGCCCCCCAGGGCTGGAGGGAGCTGGGGGCTCCACGTGGGGCTGGGAGAGCGGAGCTGGCATTTGTAACGGGCGCCAGGCACCCCGAGGTGAAACTCCCCCCGCTGCTCTGCCCAGATCATTGGTCCAGGTCGTGGCGGGCGGCTGCTTTCAAATTCTGTTAAACCTTAAAAAGGAAACAGGAAGCCTCTCGGCTCCTGACCTCATGCAGCTCGCGAGGCTCATGCACACACGCACTCGCACACCCACACACTCTCCTTCCTACCCCAAGGCCCTGGCCATGGCAGGCAGGGTAGAGCCCTGCCCAGGGCACGCTGTGCTCCTGGCGTCAGGCTGGACCTGTGAGCATCCCAACCCCCGGCTGCACGGGGAGGTGCTTCCTCCAGCCCCAGAGGAGCTGCACTTTGCACCCCCTTGCAGGGGCTTGCATAAAGCCTGCTCTACTTTGTCCATTTTGTCTGTGGTCAAATGCATCTTCATCTTCCAGCTCGCCAAGCCACCAGGCAGCGTTAGGCTCATTGGCAGCCAGACCACAGCCCCCTGGCACCAGACTGCTGTCCAGAACTCCTCTGAACTCAGGACAAAACCCCATTATATGCAGGGGAGTGAGGCATGAGCACACCCTTCAGTCCAGGCTTCTCAGCTTTTCACTCAATATCCAGCATTAGCATTTTCTGCTCTTCCTCCTGCAGCACGCACAGGGCAGAAAAGTAACAGATAAACCTGCACGATGCATGCTGTTTGGGAAAGGGGGGGGGGTGGGGGGGCGGACAGCTTTAGGAAGCTGAAATACATTTGCCCTCAGAAAAGCGAGGGGTGGAGAGCTGGGGAAAGCACAGTTACATTTGTTTTGGGAAGTGAGTGCTTAATGCTTCACGTTTCCTCAATTTAGGAGGAAGAAAAATACTTCTCCGAGCTGCAAGGGAGTGTGCACAGCCCTGAGCCCGGCACGAACTGCCATCCTGGGGAAGGAGCGGCCAGGACCACAGGTTCTCCTTACTTGTCAATAGATCTGTTTAATTCACATAACAAAAATGGCACTTTTGGAGTAAGAGTTTCTTTTTGTTTTTTTAAAAAAATCCCACAACCTAAACTGCAATGTCTCTGGGCTCCAAGTGTCAGAGAGGCACTGCAACGTGCTCCCTTTCCAAAATCTCGAGGCAAACCCTCACCCCAGGACATCTCCTGTGCACGGTACAGGAACTTCCCCCAGGACACATCTGATTGCCTCTTGCGCTCGCTGCTCCACCCCCACGAGCCTGTTGTGGGCCGGCTCATCCTTTTTTGCCACCCCCTGCCCTGAGCTGGAGCCAGCAGCAGGGCTGTGGGAGCCCATCGCCCCCAGGACACTGGCGGCAGCTCTTGCCTGCGGAGAGAATCCACCCGCTCACACCCCCCACCCCACCCCCCCCCCCCCCCCCCCCCCCACCCGTCACAACGCAGGGAGCTGTGCCAGCTCCTCCCTAACAGGCATCCCCAGCTACGGCTCCCAAGCAGCTGCCTTTCAGCTCGGAGCTTTGCCCATCACCTTGGTTAAAGACTTAACCTCCCCTGAAACAAGACACTGACTTTCCTATGTGGGTTCCCAAGGAAATGAGATCAACCTCTGAACAGCTTAAAAAAAAAAAAAAAATAAAAAAAGGGGTGGGGTTGGGATTTGTCACAGGCTCCACATGGGTTGGAGCTCAGGTCCTCCCTTCAGGACATCTTAACCAACTGAAAACCTTATTTAACACACATTAAACACATTCTTTTCAATAAAATTTATTTCAATAAAATTTAGAAGGTCTGTAAAATTTTTCTACTTTTGCTTTCTGCATAATCACTCCTAGCTGTCCTCCTCCATCCATTTGTCCCCTCCCTAAAATCCTTTGGCTTCCCTACTTGAGGGTTTGGGGAGAAAAAAAAAAAAAAAAAAAAAAGGGGGACCAAGACCAGCACAAGTCTCACAGAATAAGATCAAATTTGAAACTTCAGAAAACGTAGAGTCCAACAGCTTGGCTCTGGCTGCTTTTCTAGTAGTAATCATTCAACCTCTGGCTGCTTTTATTGGAGTAACTCCACCTTTTTTTTTTTTTTAAATGAAAAATTAAGTGCCTGGCCCGCCCAGAACAAATAGAGAACCAGCCACACTCCAAGTTCAGTGCTCTGGGGAAATGCATAAGGCATCACAGCCGAGATGAAGGAAACACAAACGAATGCCCAATTATTTAAATTGTCTGTAAGCAGTTTCAGTTCTTGCCCAGACATAACGTAACATCGTGGAGGCAGGTGTTTTCTCAGCAGCCACTGACTAATTGCAGAACAAAGATTAGAAAAAAAAAATAAGAAAAGATGTAAACAGTGCAGTAGCGAGTATGTTGCAGATGAGTCGGAAGAGAGCAATTTATACTTACAGAGTATGTTTCAAAGGATACTATACATCTCCTCCATAAGCGTACAAAAAAAAAAATAATCCCATGAATGAGACTGAAAGATCATGCCAGTTCTTGAAAAGCATACTTGGCATGATGCGAGCAGCATGGTAGGTGGCTTGCTTTCCCTTCCAGCCTGAGACCCAAGCGGAAAAGCAAGTCTGGTGTCTTCTGGGCTGCCTGTCTCCTGGGATCTACAGTACCACGTGAAGCAGATTAAGATACATCACAAGCAAAAAAGTTATAAAACCAAGGAAACCGTATGGTTCCCAGCCAAGGTTTTTTTTTCAGAATTCTCCACAAAAAGGCATATTTGTAAACAATCCTTAGTTACAAAAGTAAATTTATTCTTAGTTCAGCTTTACAATTTTTTTTTTAAATTCATTGTAACAATTTATAAATAACTCCTGGTCATAGTCACCACATCCGGGGACAAGTTTGAAATTTGTGTTGTTTGAGAAGTTACAAAATTAAGTACGTTTTACCTGTATGTTTTTGAAAAGCACGAAACAACATATAGCTGGCTCTGTCGGTCAGTAACCGCACACAGAACGAATGTCATGGACCTACAGCACCATGGACTGGGGATTTCTAAGCAACAGAGGAGCGAGCCTTAGTAACGCACGAACCGGCATATTCAACTGTTTGAACTTGGAAAGCAGCTCAGAGAAGTTCGTGCTTCCTAAAGAGATTAAAGAAAGGAAGAAAATGAGCACGAACAGGTATAACTTGTCCAATAAAAGAACAGTCAACAGAAGAAGGACAGCTCGCCAGCATTCTGAGTGGATCTTTGGAGATGTGCTCACTGCTATTCATTTTGCTGCAGTGCTGGTCAAAAAGTTAATTTTTATGTTAGAATTTTAAGAAATCCCAAATTCCATTAATGTAGCAGGAGCTCCCAGAACAAAAGCGTGTAACAGCTGGAGAGGACACAGAAACCCAGGAGTTCCATAAAGGTCTTTTGACCTCAACAGATACCCAGGTACCTGACTGGAAAACATCCAAAACCAGACACAGGAGCCTGCACGCTCAGGGTGCTGTTGCTGGCACAGGACCCCCAGGCTGGGGGCTGCGGCCACTGGGAAGCCTTTAGCAACAGATTCCTCTCACCATGGAGGTGGTACCATTCGTGTCATAACCGTAAGCAAGCCTGGGAGTTCCCCAAATCAAAGCCCAGTTGCATTTCTTTTGCAACCTGAGAAACGTAGGCAAGCAGAGGAGGATTGGTCTATCCCCAGGTTGAGATGATGGAGGGCAAGAAAAAGCTGCCTGGTGAAAGGACCCAGAATTTCCCTGGAACCCAAATCTGACCGCTGCTGGAAACCTAGAAGAGTGGGCAATTGCTCTGATTAGGTACTTACAGGAAAAAGATTTAGGGACATTGGGGATATGGCTAGCCCAACAAGTACACTTTTCCCTGTCACAGCTCATCTTACCTGGTCCTGCTGCCTGCGAGAACATATTACCTGCAGGACTGGAAGAAACTAAGACTTTTTTTTTAATATAGGCTTATTCTGGCTTCTTTAATCCTGCTTAAAGTTTCTACCTTTTCTGTCTAGACTTGAGACGATTAACAAAGAATAAAAATGGACGGAACAGCTTTCAGAGGAAATGCACGCTGTCACATAATCTACAGGATACACTCCTCTCAGGATGCAGGGCCAAGCCAGAACCGTGTCTCCACACAATTCAGAGCGCTGCCCGGTACTCCAGCCTTACCTTCCAAGCCTCCAGCTGCCAGCTGACCTGGTGTCGGGACTGAGTGGTAAATCAGGAAGCAAGCCAGCATGCTCAGCTGAGATTCCTCCGTGGGCTGCCCACTTAGGTAGGAATGCAGAGAGACATCCCCTCCAGCTGCAATATGTAAGACGCACTGATGAAATTTAGGGAGCATTTGTGGGAGGAAACAGAAAGACACGACCAACAGTATTTTCACAGAAAAAGCCCGCTGAAAAGTCTCCGTCTCCCCACAGAAGGTGGGCTAGGGGTTCGTCTGCAAATCTTCCTTCTGCCATGGCCACCCTCCACCCTGTTCCTGCTGTGGTCACCCCTCACTTTTGCTCCTAGAAAATTCTCCCAGTGTGATGTTAGGAAAGCATTTTGTCTAGGAAACATAACCTTCCACATCAACTAAACTTCCCACCAATAAAGTCAAACAGTGAATGTTTCACATGGAACACACTACGCTCAAAACACGTTGTTTCATGATAACATACAAGTGCTTTCCCTTCGGTTACCATCTTTCAGTACGTTTGAGACAAAAGTCAACCCAGATCAGCAAGAAGGCTAAACTGAGATCACGGCCGTAGGATTCAAGTTAGCTTCTCTATACCTTGAAGCCACTGATCCAAAGTATTATCTATAGTGCATTTCATCACAGGCAGAAATTCAGAGTTCATGAAGAGTCCTCGGTTTGGATTCCTGCTCATCCTTTCCTGGTGACTTCTGGAACTGAAAAATTCTAGCACCAGCTTTATCTGCCACAGCTCAAACGTCTCTGACATTTCTCTTCTTTCTAATCTCCTCACAGCCTAGCAGAGGGGAAATACAAAGTGACTGTGAGAATGTGAACTGGAGGAGGAAAGAAACGTTGCTGTCAAGCATGAAGTAAATGAATCTTCAAGCCCCGCCTTGCCAAGGGCTGCCCTTCCGAGCACCTACTGAGAAAAACTGCCAGCTAATGTTTCTTGAGTAATTTCAGTTTTCATTACCTTAGACTATTTTCCAATTTGCTTTTAAAATCTCTGCCACCTCCCTGTAGCCTTACTAATATGTGTCCTTCCTTTCTGTTCACCATAAAAGCACGTGCAATGAACAATACCCGTTGCCAAAGCATAAAGACAAAAAAAAAAAAAAAAAAGAAAAAAGTGTTTACTCCACCTGATCTATTGCTATGTATGTGGGCAGCATCTCTGGATTTTCTTGGGTAACACACTCATAAAGAATTGAAGAGAAAAGATCCAGGATTTCCTGTTTCTGATAAAAGACACATGTTTAACAAAGCACACATGTTAGGTACGATTTATTTCAGGTTCTTGCATTGCTCACATTTCCTTCCATTAAAGTTAACCCATGCACTGACATTACATAAATTAATGATAGCTAACAATGCTACACAGCTTGCTTTCATTCTTGGGCTTATGAAAACTATGCATAATACAGCTGTATTTTACTCCCTCTCTTAAGTCATTTCATGCAAAGAAATACAGTGCAAAACACCCTAACCCTTCTGCAGTGACTTCACCTAATTGCTTCAGGAGACTGAACAGGGCTCTCAGTATTTGTTAAACACAGTCTACAATGAATACAACTGGTGTACACAACTAGCAGCAACTGTGATGTAACTAAATGGGAAAAAACCCACACCAAACCAAAAGAACGCAAACAAAACCAACAAAATGTACAGGGTCAATGCTGTTTTACACCTTTGCATTACAAAACAACCCTTAGAATATTTCCCTGTCCCCACTATTTGAAGGACTGAATTCTGTTCCTCTGTTTAACGTAGGTTTTTCCCCACCTTTTATACATACAACCAAGAAACCATGCTAGTCCACATCTAGCCATCATACCTGGCCCATATTCACAGTTGGTTTGCAAAAATAATCAGCGAATGAAAACAGAGCAGGATCAGAAGTGAAAGCTGAAATTGCTTCTGGCTAGAAAACAGATTAAGACACACTCTTAAAATGAACTTTTTTGGTTTACTGCACAAATGTAATAGCAGTTTATACCCAGTCCTTCCTTCCCCAACACACAAGTAAGACGACTGTAACCTACACAAAGCACATCATGGGCAAAATGCATCCAACGTGTCTGCCCATGACAAGCGTACATTCACGTAGCTGCTCTTAGCTTGAGCTCGCTGCGTGCCCTGTGAAAGCTGCCAGACTTCCTCTCCCCCAGGCAAAGCAAGTAACTTCAGTACTCATAACCATGCGGCAGAGCTAGGTGCTGGAAGTAAGTAAACACAGCACGACCTGCTGTGCTTCCCTCAGCAGACAGAATTCCCGACAGGAAACTAGTTTGGGAGCAATACCTTGAATGCCCGAGCTTCAGAGTTTTGGTGAGTAACGGTCTGTGCTAAGAGACTGCGCCAGCCCATCGGGTCCTCCTTGTAGGAGAGCTGCCCAGCTCTCAGTTTCACGTACAAGACACCACCCTTTGAAAGAATTGATCTGAAATAACAATGGTGCTTACTTTAAATTGATACATACACACAGTGAGGCAGACCTGTAAAGAAAACATGAACTCCAACAGCCCGTATGCGCCAATATCCCTGTTTAGGCTTTGTCCTGATGATTTAAACCCTGCCCCACTTGCATATAGATAGGAATCTTGATATTTTCAGGGCAGGCTGCTATCAAACGGTGATGAGATGGCAGGCAATGATGATGAAAAAAGGACGGAGCCCTACTGATATAAGGAATACAGCTTCCTGAAGCCACTGCAGGTTCTTGTTAGACTCCTCTAGGATAAGCTCCCAGCACCAAGGAAAACCACGCAAGTTGGTATTCACAACTTTAAAGGCATGCTGTGATGGGCCTTTCTCCGTGTAAAGAAACACAAACCCAACAAACCTCTGTTATTCCTGACCAAGCCTAAAACCAGAAGTGTGCAGCAGTTCAAAATTACACTATTGCAAAGCAGCTGCATGTTTTCCTGACTCAGAGTATCAGCTGCACCATTAACTGTAGGCACCCAGCATCCTTAAAGTAACTAAATTATATGTATTGAAACTAACTCCCTAGCATAACAATATAGCAGCAATTCACATGTAGTGAGATAGGGAAAATTGTCTCTCACACGTGTATTTATCTGCAGAACACTGCCAGCCAGGTCCCTACCATTATGAAGGGCTAAGGACAAGATGTTGTGACATGAGAGCTGCCAGATTCAAAGCATCTGGAGACCGAGAGAATAGGTAGGTCCCAAAGGCAGCAAGTTCCTCAGTCACCCACGCTGGTTTCTGCTGTGGCAGCACAGGAAGGCTCTTTTGGACAAACAAGTGCTCAAGTGTGGTAAAGGCTCAACGCCAGACAGCAAAGCTGGCCTCTGCCAGTTCTGGTGTGGTAGATGCATCAGCACGTGCCTCCTGATCCGCAGGAATCTGCGCTCTGCCTCAGTCCTGTTATCTTTAAAGGCACGGAACAATAGAAGCTGCATTGTAGTGCCTAATTTAATCTCAATAGTGGCATTTAAATGAACTAGAAAAAACATGTTACTGGTGAAAGATGCAGCTGGCTTCTTCTGAACTACTCACAGCAACAAGTGACACTGTAGGCTGTTAAATGCAAAGATGAGAATGATTTTACCCACAGATACTGTATTCCGGTAAGATTTCTGTTTTTCACAGTTGCCCAGCAGAGAGTTAAAATGCAGTAAGTAGTACTTTGTATACTTCACGTAACATGAGAAAAATAGTATTTCACAAAGCAGTAACAGTTAGCTAACTACTGTATCAACAGTCTGGGAAACATGACATCACATCAACTCAAAACTAAACTAAAACCATGAGTTTAAGATAGTTTCTGGTACTGCTCAATCCCACTGCCAATATCTGCGGTTTTTACTATCAGGTTTTCCCCTGCCCTGTTTTTGCATGAATTATTCACATCAATAGGTGAAACCAACTACACAGTTTCTTTCTTCACCCTAAAGTGCTGTCAAATGCACAACAGTGAACTGATCAAACCCAGACTTCTTTCCAAACCGTAGGTGTTACAAGTGCAGGAGTTTTTTTGTTTTTTTTTAAAATAAAATAATATTACAAAGTCGTTATTCAGTTAAGTATTATAAAGAATACTTACTTTAGATGATTTGTTCCCTTGCTTAAATCTATCAATAATTCCCAGTACCGTGGTCCCTTCACTCTGATCTGTCAATATAAGCATTTTTATTACTAGATATAACCAGAATGATCAAATTAGGAGTTTTCTACACAGGCCTACAGTTCTTTCTGGGCCCTTACAAGAACATGTGCCCTTTTACAGTGCTACCCACCCAGAAAACTGAAGGAAGAGCACCTAGCTTTGTGTCTCCTACAGCAAAGCTTTTTGGCACAGGGAACTCCCTGCTGCATCAGATCTTGAAAGCATTATGATCAAGACCAAATAGAAGCGTGTGGTATTATTTAACACGTGCTCCATAGTGACAGAATTGTCTTTGGAGCCATTACTATGGGACAATGTTGTCGCAGGTCTGGCTAAGGGTGGCCAGGGAATCAGTGAAAAGTCACTTAAGTCTCTGTTTTTGCACTGTTTGCGACACGAAAACTGGGTGATTAGATTCTTCATTAAAATGGGAGACTTCCTTTACCTGCTTCAGTAAGTGAAGCTCTGGAAGAAGTGTGGGTGCCATCAGCTCCTCGGTGGTTTCTGCATACCACTGTGTGCCCTTCAAAATGCCACCAGCATTCATGTATTAGCAAAGCTCATTTTTGTGTGAAAAGAAAGAAAATTTGCATCTCATTTATAACAGCTCCATTGGCACAAGTCAGTCAGTTTCTGTTCCCAAGTTTGAGTAAACACATGACTTGGCATTGCCTTTAATGCCAGGAAAATGCAAGCCTAAATTAAAGGTGTATTTCCCATGGATGGATCAACACATAACACTGCACAAGTCAGGCATGTTTCAACTGAAATCTGAAGGTTTGAGAAGTAAACTATTTCACAATCACACAGAACTCTTTGGCAGAACCACAAGGGATCCATGCTGCATCTCTTCTCCCCTGAAATCCCAAGAATCCTTTCTTTAGTGCTTCCATGAGCATCACCTATCTCACATAAGCCTGTACAAAATAAATCCCGCAGAAAGGATCTTCCCCAAAAGGTACATAATGCAAGCACCAAGGAGAAACATGAAGTTGTCCGTTTCAGAAGAATTAGGAGAAGGCTTTTAAAACCACAGATGGTTCCAACCACCTCTGTGCCTTTGAAAGTCCTTCCTCTTCAGAAAGAGGACTATGACCCTGGGTCAGTCATTACACACTTGACTGAAACTTGTCCTGTATTCTGCTCTCAAGGTGACATCAAAGCACATGTAAGGTTTGAGTGGGTCGAGTACAACCCTTCAATTATTTGCGTAGAATTCAGGTTGTCTCCACCACAACTTGAAAACAAACCCAAGACTGCTGGCCACAACAATGAAAATAGTGTATCTTTGGTACATCAGAGTCTTCAGCTGTCTCCCACACCTTCTCAAAGGCCTTTGCTCCTTATTGCCTCCCAGACACATTACCTTATATGTAACCTCTATCAGCGCGTAACAAGGAGTGTTTGAATCCACATCAACAGGTGTCAGGAGCCTTGGTTCTGCTGCCAGCACGTACAAATGACGCAAAGCCTGCAGGTGGTACCTGTGTGTGTGAATAAAGGATTCAGCACCGTGCAGTACAGGTCGGGAATAATCCCCAAATACCTACGTACACACAGCTCGATAACCAGATACAGCTGTGTTGTTAAACTAAAGAGAAATTTGTAGTAATGTAGTAGTTTTTTGGTTTGTTGTTGTTGATTTTTTTTACATGTATGGGTTAGCTAACAGAATAGGACTTAATGAATCTTAACTAAAACCGGTAGAGAGTCACAAATGCACAGATCTTGCATGAAAATCTTTTCAGCTGAGCGAACGACAACATTCAAGTCACAGGAATGCAGCATAAAGCCTCAGCAAGCCTGTGTGCATTCCCTCACTGTTCAAAGACCTCTACCTTCATCTTGTATCTTCACTTACTTCTTCTATTTCGTTTTTTGTTGTTGTTGTGTTTTTTTTGTAAAGCAAAAAAAAATTATTTACAGAGCACCTAGGTAAAAATTTTAGAGCATTTGTCTCTAGATCACATCTTTTGTAGGAGGAAGATTGAGCTTAAGGAAACATGAACCCTAGCAAACCCTTACCGATTGTCTGTGCTGTGAACAGGGAAGTGAGGGTACAGAGCACAAAGGAGAGCAGCAATTGAAGAATTTGAAGTGCTCAGTGAGTATCTGTAGAAAAACATTATACATTAGTTTCTGTGCAAACAGACACTGGCCACTAGCACAGGTGCTCAAAATATTTTGGTGTTCCAGGGAAGGAAAGTAGCAAAGCCAGGCAAGTAATTTACAGCAGTCAAAATAAACACTTAGTGGTAGGAAATAAACACAACCCAGAAACATTCCCATGGCATTTAAGTAATGCAGTATCTAGAAGGCAACAGGACTTTCATTTGCAATAGAAGAGGGCTGTATGCATCCATATGTTACATAAAAAGTAAATAAATAAAAAAAAATCAAGTAAACCGCACACTGCTCCAGCTTTTGCAGGTGAGGCGAAAGAAGAAGAAAAGAAAACACCTGTCTTTGGAAATGGCAAGTTACCTTCCTCCTCCCAGAAAGAGGAGCCCCAAAGCCATGTGGTGAGCCAGGTGGAACCCATAGTTCATCTCTCCACCTGTCTTCTTGTGCATGAAACGGCAAAGCTGAAGGACTTTCAGGTTTCCAGAGCCAGCCATCACCATTGCGAGAGAAAGCAGCAAGACGCTCAAACATGTTTCGAGATTATAGTGACCTGTCTTCAAGTAGAATAGGGAAAGCACTATTACACTTCTGTGGTCAAACACACGTCAGTCTAATGTGCTGCTTTCTACCCCAGAGTTCAAAAACCACATTCCACAGAAAGAGGGAGAGGGGAGAACCAGCAAAGTCCTTAAAAATGATTCTCAGCTCTGCCACATTCTAAATAGTAATAAAATGTAAAACGTAATATAGAAAAGTAAAAGGAATGGTTTTATTTCCATTAATGTTTTGGCGAAGGTTATCAAAGTACGTTACACAACAAAGCCTCCTTTTCATTGAGAGAAAACTAGAAAAAAAACTTACTATTGAAGCTGTTGGTGCTGACAAACATTTCAGGAAGTCTGTTGCATATTTGTACTGGAAAGAAAAGAAATGCATACTAAAAATAGATACAAAAGATAAGTTATAGCTCTATGGAAATTAAAAGGAAAAAAATTAAAAGCCTCTTACCAGGCATTTAAATGCTGCCAGATTTTCTGAACCAGCAAATCGAAATCCCAGTGACAAACATGCTCCAGCAATGATGTAGACGTGAGCTTGCCTAATAAGCAACATAAACAGGAAATGACTAAATGTTTCTTTTCCTCATCTGAATATGCATCACAAACTCCTTTATAATTAAAAAAAGGGGAAATTAAAAAGACAGACTTACCCTTTACAGAAAACAGAGAGTAAAGTTCCGTAAATATCAAGGGAGAGGTTTTTGTGCACCCTGGTATCTCTCTAAAATAGTTCAGCTGCATTTTTCAGAGGAAGAATTTTTTTACATGTTACTTACGCCAGTGTTTCTAAACTCAAGTCTTCAGATGAAGGCAGCTCTGTTGCATGAAGAGATATACTGTTCTCTCTTATGATCTATAAAAAACATAAGAGTTGGAAAAATTAATCCAGGGGAAACTGACTAACTAACTGAAACTGTGCATCGAGGGTTCCTAAGTGACACTAAACAGGTCTGTTCCACCGGCATAGAAAAAGCTGGCTTGTTCTTTTCCCCCCCCCCACGTGCTATTGCTCCATCATACATCTGATCCAAAAGGGACACCCTTCAGTGCTCCTGGATCTGGTCCCTTAAAGATTTCTAAAACAACAGCAAGATTGTGTCAGAAACATGATGTTACTGTATGGATTCAAATATGAAAGAAAACAGAATAGGATGAGACCTCTAGAGACCATATAGACCACCAACGTCCTATATTTCTGACAGATACCTATCTAATTTGGTCTTAAAAATTCCATACAACTTATCTGGGAAGATCTCACTGTTGAAAAATTATTCCTAATGCTCAATTGAAACCTCCTTGCAGCAGTTTTGCACCTGGCTTCTTGCTTGGTCAATGTGGAGAGAAGTCCCCTTTCTCTCCCTGGCACCATTTTCTGGCTTGAACAGTTGCACCCCTCCTCAATCCCCTCCTTCCTAGCATGATGGGATGGGAATCCCCAGTGCTCCCATAACGGCCCAGGAATCCAATGTAACAGTTATCTCTATCACGCAAACACAATTAACATACATTTTCTTGTGCAGCTGACATGAATACAGAAATGTTCACCTGCAGAACAATCGAGGTGTAAAACTGGGAAGTAAACGCATTAAATGCAAATACCTACTTGAGGCACGTTGCTATTAACCCACTTGGAATCGGGCCAGATGTCATCCCACAAAATCAGGCATCGAGCCAAGGTCTAAAAAAGATGAGAAAGCATAAGAAAGAAAAGCCTACACAAACGGCATTTTTAAATGTACTAACTACATCCAGAAACACAGACAATCCAGCTACCCACTAGCAACCTTTTCAATGTTTCTCAGCCTTCATACCAGAAATTACAAAATAGCTTTTATTTTAAGAGATTCAAACCCTGCTTGCAGGGGAAAAAAAAAAAATATAAAAACCCACACCACAAGATAAATCCTTGCAAGGTCTGTATCTTTAGGTGGTAAACTGAAATAAAAATTCATTATGTACTTATAACAGATGCTGAGGCCTAACTTATTTATCTGTGAAATTAATTTGTGAGAAGCTAATTCTTGATGATAGGCATGTGGGCTGGATTTAAAAAAATTGTGTTTTTGTATCGTTAAGTAGACCAAAAGAAAATCTTACCCTCAATAAAAGGAACTCTGGTTTAACAAAATCCAGCAAATACATGGTATCTGGTGCTTGAAGCCAGTCGGCAATAGATCTACAGAGCACAGTAAAGGAACAGGGTTTCCACATCGTACTTCAGCAACTCACAAGACTGAGTAACCCACACAAAGCAGAGCTGACATTACGGCAGTTTAAATTGTTACCACAAGTTACTGCAAAATGTTTGAGCAATTCCAAGGTTAATACCTGTTATTAGTCTTTAGGTAGATCATAGCAAGCGCAAGTGTGGCACCCGGACAAGTCACATCCACATTTATGGTATCTCCCTCCTGTGAAAACACAATGCAGGCTTTCAGAGCAGTTGGCTAGGAGGGCAGCGACATGCAGTGATGTGTATGTGTTCCAAGTCACTTGATGCATCGAGACACACATCTCAGACTTCTAACCATTGCTATTTTCAGCTTAAATGAGCAAACACCATCACCACATACCTTGATTTGATAACTGGGGGACTTGTGCTTCTCTCTGTGCATTCCTGCTTGGAATCGCCTGTGACCCCCAACCATGTACTGGTAAAGCTGCTCAGGAACATTGAGGTCCGACATACCTATCAAATTACTGCCGTGCTAAGGAATGAAGAGGAGAAGAAATAATATGGAAGTGGCTTCCATATGTATGAGAAAAAAAAAAAAAATGCTTTCAGCCAAAGGCAATTGGGCATCAAGGATGAAACAGCTCTTATTAACCCACCCTCTCTATATAAATCCTTCTACTATTTTTAGTTGAAACGAAGAGAAGTACTTACCCCTAGGCACACCATGCCTAAGGCTAGCCCAGATGCAAGTGAATAGGACTCTCTGTCTGTGCAGTACTCCATTTCTGGTCCTGGGGGACGTCCTGGAGAAAACAAAACAGTGAAATTAATCTTCTAAAATTTCAGCTAAGTAAACATTGTTTAATTAAGCACTACACTCCTAATGAAATGAGAAACAAACAAACAGAAAAAAATCTGTCCCTTCTCAAAGTCAGGAAAGTTCTCAGTGGAATTACGTGTAATTAACCCATCCATCACCAAATGATAAACCCCTCCAGAAGCAGTATATATTGCTAAATGATATGGCTGGAGTTCAGAGACGCAGTGAAAAATGCCACATTACAACTGCGTATACTTGAAGACCTCTGAACCTATCCAAATACTGTCACACAGTTCAAAAGCTGTTGCTAGAAAAGATTGTGTATATCAAATTACTAGAAACATAACAGATACAATTTCACCCTTAAAATTTATCCCATTCTCTATTTAATAAACCACACAGTCTCTTAACTAAGGTTACATATAAACACGAATAAGAACTTAACCGTTACAAATAAAATCAGAACAACTGTGTACAGAATGAGGACAATTCAGATCAGAAATCTACTGTTCAGAATCAGCTCTTAAAGGCTACTGCTTAGAAAGCCTTAAACAAAATTCGGAACAGGAGAATTGACAACACAATGGCTGTACTTCCACCAACCTAGGGAGCCAAAAAGACTGTCCTTGCAAGAGGAAAGCATTTTTTACCCACCCAGTGCCTCAGTCTCTAGTTTCTACAGCGGCAACTACCTCATGGAGACGTGAAAAACAAAAAATGTCTAGGAAGCATCAGAAGCACTGAGTATACAGTGTGCAACAGATCTGCCCAAAAGCTGTAGAGAGTCAGGATCTCTGCAGATGTGGCATCTGGGTCAGGAGGAACATGTAGTTACAGCAGTCCTTTTACCAAGTAGCTGGCAACCCCAGAAACCTCAGACTAGCTCTTAGCAGACAAAACTTCCAGATGACAAAGGTATCTGGGTCCAGCAGTGATGCTACTATGTTTCTTCTACTAAATTCAATGGTTGTTCTATGTTATGCAAACAACAGTTCACAGTAACTTCTTTTCCTCTGAAAACAGAAAGTAAGTTTTGGAAAACAAGAGGTGAATATTGTGGTGGGAGATGTACAGTTGACAGAAATGTTAAAAAGTCTCAGCTCCCTGATGCACTGTGCCCATCATTCATATGTTGTGACTCTCCCAGTCCACAATCCCATTTTTTCCAGTGTTAGCACCTACCTATTTCAGCCAGCAGAACCTCAGCTGTGTGCCTGTGAGCAGTGCCCTGATAGACCAGGCCTATTCCTATCACAGCAGCCACCTGCACATTGTGGGGAACATCCAGCTCTGTTGAAGTTGGGGGCAGGAGGGCAGGTATGTGGATGCTCAAGAGGCGCGTAATAGCCATATCCATTGTGCCCAACTTGGCAGCAGAAACGCCAAGCAACAGTCCAATACTTGTCATCTCATGGCCCTGAGAAAGGAGGCAAATATCAGTAACCAAAGAAAGCAGATGTGTTCAGAAAAGGAAAACCTGTCCCAGTGTTCCATTCACTTATCTCAGTGAGCTGTGCACAGTATAGGAAGATACAGCGATAAAAGTGCTGAAAATCTTTTAAACAGAAACAAAGTCCTGCACTACTAACATTAACGAAGTGCCTCTGATATTCTCCCACACACATGCAATTCAGCATCTTAAAGGAATCTGTTGACTCTCGTTTCAAGAATTCAAGTCCTATAGATCTCTCTGTTGCCTCTGCAAGAAGCCCTCACCTTTGTTAAGTAGTCATGTATATTGAGTGTGGCAAGTTTTGTGAGATGCCCGTTGAGACCCAGAGCCATGAGGAAGCCTGCATATTCATTTGCTAGTTCAGCAATTTTGGGCTTGTTATAGACAATCCAAGCAGAGTCTATCTGTGAGGCAGGTGCTATCTTCAGGCCGGCAGCCACCCCGTTGTGAAAGCTGGCCCAGCAAGCCATGTTAGGAGGCACATCGATATTCCCACTGTTCAGATCAACAGTAGTGTTCCTAGGAGGAGCACGGCCTGCCAATGAGAGAATCATTAAAAGTCATCAGGTAAATCCAAACTGCTTCAGAAACATTCCTCAGCTTCAGCAGGGTGCCAAGTGAATAAATACTGGCAGCACGCTAGGTAACACTTCTGTTCTGAGCCAGCCTCGGCTGTCTTCAGGGACGACAGAAGATAGAAGCACAACATAGTAGATAAACCAGCAACGCGGACTTTGCAGTATCTGTGTGCTGTATGACCCCGACATGCCCTCACTTCTATCTGCTTCTCAGAATGTACCTGATACAAGGTCTCGGTGTTTGATAACACCGGCCTTGACCATCCCAGACAAAACTGGTAGGTGGCAGATTCAAACCCAAAATGAGCTGCTACTTCACAAAAAGCACACTCAAGCTACATAACTCTTTAGAAAAAGACACACAAGATACTACAAAAATTACATGAAGTTCAGAAAGAAGTGGGATAACAATTTCGCTCCCTCACATTCTATTAAATACTGAATTTCTTCGGAAGAAAATACTGGCCAACATACCAGTTAGATTCAGCTTAGGGATAGGCAACTGCTCCGTTGGAATGGGATGGTACGAGAACAAAGTGAACATTCCTCGTCCAACAGGTAGTGCCATGGTTCGCTGGCACAGCTGCAAAAGCCTGTTGGGAAGATGAAAGCAAAACCAATCCAATTGCTTGATAGGCAATATTTTTCCAAATACATGATATAAAATGAACCCGCAGACAACAAGCACTGGACAGACCATTTTTTTTCCCCAGCTATGAGATAGCATGTTGTCTTTCGTTTTTTAGTAGGCAAAACTTCTGAACCAAATCTCTGGCTCTTACAAGATTAACCTCAAAGACACACTTTAGCTGACGTAATGTTGAAACTTTCCACTATTTTTCCCTTTAAGTTAGGTGCTAGCTAAATAAATCTGTGCTACGAACAATCTAGCAGCCATATCGGAAACAAGGTGAAAGGAGAAAGCAAAACAAAGCCGACTGCCATATGGGATCTTGCTATGACTAGTAATCACATCTAGTAATAACCTGTGTACAGAATTAATAATGTGCTTCCAAGAATGCTGACCACAATTCTCTATGATTTACTCTGGAAACACTTTCTAGACTTGTTAGATTACTCAGCTTGTTAGGTCAGACAATAATTTGATGCATTCCTTCAGCTTCCTATTTCTGTAGAGTGTTCTGCATGTTAATGATGTTCTGAATTTTGCTTTTTCTTTTTGTTTTATACAGACAATACTTTTAACACCTCCAAAATAAGTGAATAAAGAAGCAGGACAGGGACAACTGTGAGGCTACTGGGCACAGAATGGCTCCAAGAGGAGGTTTCAGTGAGGGATGGGACAGTGAGTTTGCTTTCTGTAGAATAAATTAGGTCCCCTGACCCAAGACTTGCTTAGACCTAAGATCAGCCCTGAACAAGAGGCCCCCCAGTTTTAGGCAGGGGATGGACGCTGCTTTGTTTGCTACAGAGGCATTTTCTCTACAGAGTAGGTCCTGCATGTATTTCACACTTTTTAGGTGGGAAAAAAATGGCTACAATCTGCTTTCAGACCCTAACTGATCTCAACCTGCTGTCTGGGGTTCAAACTAACAGTCTTTCCCATATGCTGCTCCAATCCCAAGAGCCCTCCAACTCCAATACAGCAGAGTTTTGATGTACACTGAGCTTCAAAGACCTGGATTATGAAATCCAGCCCTCTTCTATGTGTCCCTCGCTCAGGTCTGCTGACTTTAATGTTCAGTTCAGACTAAAATAGATTGCACTGTTCAATTAGATGTACTTAACTTTAAGCCACCAGAAATATTCACACAATTTTTCACCCAAGTGAAATACTAATGAGAAACGGCTAGAAACAGAGCTCTTTACCGGTTTTCTTTCTCTTCTATGTATTCATGGTCACTAGCTTCTGGCATCTGCACTACATTAACACGTACAGGACTGGCACTCTGAAGGAGCCTGCGTACTTCCTGCACTCTCAAATCCTCGCTCCATATTAGCGACATCACTTCCTCGTTCATGTCATTCATGCCATCCTCATCCTCTTCCGATTCAGTTCCAGAGGGAATATCAGAGGACAGCACTGGGCCCACAGACTGCAAGCAAAAGAGAATGGAATGAAGTCATTTCCAGTAGTGCACACGAATATTGAGAACTGTCAGAAAGCCAGCAAATACCAGCACCACAACCTGCACGCACTCAGTAGTTACCTGCATCGAGACGGATCTGTAAATAGAATGGACTGACACACATGAAGTCACCAATGACACTGTTCGTGCTGTCCTTATGTTAATTTAGGCACCCACAAGGATTTCCGAACATTGTAATCAAGCATTTTTGCACATCTAAATGGTATAAATAACTATCAAGACAGGAGGAGATGACATCTTAAACGTGCAGCAAAGGCTGTTGAGCAAGGACAGACAAGTAGGAGCTTGAAGAGGTGACATATGAAATACTTCTTTATTTCAAAACTATTTCTTGTTTCAGAGCAATAGTAGGAAAGGGCTTTCCCCTCCCTGCCTACACAATTGTCTATGACTGCTAAGAAAACACACATGTTTTTTTCTTCAAGTTAAGCAGTGAAAAACAGAAACCTAGATGAGCATTTCGATATATATTAAAAAGGAGACTAAACTCCAGAAGGCACAGACAGAGTCCCCTGGTGACAACTTGCTTTTAAAGTGCCAGTACTTTAAATTCTCAACTCAGTCAGGGCTGCTGTTCTGCATATTCTGCTCAGACACCTGTGTTATTTTTCTAATCATTGATGTTTTCATGAATCAGAGCTTTAACTTGGATTTCCCCCTGCAACAACCTTGGAAAAACCAAGTTACCTACTCAAAGAGTGAGCCTGCATGGCAGTAAATTCTAAATGTTTGTTGCCGTCAGCCAACCTGGGTTTCACCAGAGTACCAGAGTATTTTTTTGAACTTCCACACCTGAGCTACTTAAGTGCTCTGAAGTGCTGTGGAAGTCCTCTTTCTATGCAAGATTTATGAAATTCTCACCTAAGTCTCTGTCCTCCCCTGTTTATTCACATCACACAAGCAATGCACAGGACCACCAACAAGAATGGTGAAGACAGCATAGGTCAGGATGCAACAGAGGATGCCCACAGTCTGCTTGCCCTACACTCGCTTCAGACAAGCCTGTCACTCTACACGAAGCATGGATCATTTTATTTTTAGACAGCTGCAGAAATAAGCTTTCCTGCGGAATATACGGTTTCTTTATGGTCTGACAAAATAATTTGGACTTGACCCTAAGGTGGACCAGCACATTCCTCTTTCTTTTGCATCTTTCACAGATGAGACATTAATTTACAAAACCAAACAAGGCAAGTGATGACAAATCTAGGAACAAAACCCCCCCACATCTCTCTCTAAACTGGTCATTTTCCTGTTCTATACCTCAGAATTGCAGCAAGCGGAAAGATACAGAATCACACAGACTAGACTGAACACAGGGTCTTCCCTAAGGCTCACAGGTAACACATGACACCAGGAGTGCAAGTAAATTAACAGCTGATGAATGAAAACCAATTTCTTCTGATAAATACGCACAAAATCTCAATACATAACTGCACCACCCATATAGCCAGCGTCCGTTTTGAAACAGGAAACTCCACCCTGCCCTCCTGAGAAATGACAAACAATTTAGTGTTTGAAGATCACTTTATCCTTTTAAGGTTACATACATTCGAGGCATTGTTATAAAGTAAGTGATAAAATCAAATTTATCACCATTTTAAGATTCAGTACTGTGACTGCTGGGCAGAACTTCACCAGCAGAAAGTAAAACAGATTTTTCATGAGTGGTGGGGCGTGGGATTTGAACATGTAGTTTTTTTACTTTTCCAAGTAATGAATTAACTAATTTGATATGTAGTTAGTCATTAAGCTCCTGTTATAAAAATTGGAATAATTTTAACATCACTTGCAAAGCTGACAGCAAAACAGATCTTGACCAAGATGTACTTGAGACTAAAAATCTCTCTTCCTGACTTCCGAAAAGTCTGCAGACAATCTGCTACTATTAAGTGTTTTTGTGCATGCCACTAGCCAACTTTCAAGAAGAGTTTTGGCTTCCACAGTGTCCTCAGCAGAAGACACTTCAGCAAGCCACAACTCTATGAGATGCTACTGATTCCCACCATCAGAAGAAAATGTTTAAGAGAAAAAACACCACATGCTTTTTTATTTTACCTGAGGATACAAACAACTAAACCCTTTTTGAGAGGAAAAAAAAAAAAAAAAAAAAAAAAAAGAGAAATATGATCAGAAAGCAATCCAGTTCTTCCAGAAGACAGGGAGATAGATGCCACCCATGCGAACCCAAGAAGGAGACAGACTGACAAATACCCACTTCCTTCTCTCTGTGCCACTGCTGTTTTGATGGCAAAGGCTCTGGATGGAGTACCAAAACCTGACACTTCTCAAAGGTGCGGCCGTTTTGGAGAGGAGGAAGACTTATAGAGGCAAGCAAACAGCTCTGTAGGAAAGACTTTTGAGCACCATGCCTAAATTAAGTTCAAAATCTGTTTTATATTGACAGTTTCCACAGCTATGCACATACTCTTCCTGTGCCGGATGCTGGTTTTTATACTGAAACCCTCATATGCGTGTAAACCCTGTGTTGCCCTCGGTCTTGAATTCTGCACCTTCTGACGCCTTGAGCATCAGCAGATGGTGGGAAAGTTTCTGACCAGAGCTCTCTGCCCAACCAACACCCAGTACCATGAAATCAATTTATGCCCATACTCACAGATTTACCCTTTTGCAGGTTCCCTTCACACGCCTGTTTGGAGAGATCCTGGCGCCCAATCAAGAGACAAACTGCTTCTGGCCAGTCTGAGGCAGGCTGCTCTCGGCAATAATATATTGCATCTCTAATAGGAAGTGCTACGCCAAAGGGGAGAGACTCCAGATCTCTTAAGGTGAAACCTTAAAATTAATGAGGGAAAAATCCTCTTTTATCAAGCTAGATAGAGGGTATTTCATATTATGCAAGCAAAAGACTATTACTTATGATTGTTACCATTTTGCACAATGATGAAAGCTGCTCTTACCAACATTAGTCATCCAAATAACTAATTTTTCAGCCAGGCTGGAAACAGATGTGTTGTGTCTGAAACTGCATCTGTAAAATAAAGGGGAATAAAGGAGAAGCCAATAAAAGCTAGTCCAAAAAGTCAGCAGAGAGTCAAAACCTCAAGAGTTTAAAATAATACTAAAAACCTCATACCGACTGTCATCCTGTTCTATTTGCTGTTTTCGTTGTCCTAGGAAAGACAAAGCCACATTACTTCCACATTCTCCAAGCAAAAGACAGCACATAAGAAGCACAAGACACTAGGATATACTGTGATGGCATTAAGGCATCATTACCTGATGTGATCTTATACAAGTAATGGGAAGCTTCATTAGACACAGCGCTCTCATCACCAAGGACATACAGAGCCACACTCTGGATAGGAAAGAGACACCATAATACAAAGTGCTATATATAATGCAGTGTGTAGCAATTGCTATGCTGCCTATCAACACAGGCAGAAGATAACTTTAATAACTTTAAGAGTGGGGACAGGTTTAGTATGAAAACACTGTTAGTAAAAGGAGACTGAAACAACTGAAGCAAGAAATCTAAAGCATGAAAGTTTACTATCTTGAAGTTTGGAAAAAATACATCCTGAAACAATTAACTGATTTTTCCCTAATAATTGTTTCAAAGGTAAAAAGATCTTCTAAACAGCTCCTAGTTATCTTTCCAACATTTCTCACATTTCATTTAATTTTCCTTGCAAAACACACACTTCTACAGACACCATTTTCACTCAGTTTCCTCCACATCTTGAATATTTTGTCTACTTTGCGAAGTCTCTGAGTGAAAAGTTGTTTGCCTTTCAAGGCAGGGTCCACTTCAGCTATCTAGCCAGCAAAAATCAAAGTGATCTGTCACCCTATTACTTTTTGATACTGCCAGACAACCTGGCATGCCAAAGGCAAAAGTCACATCCAGGTTAAAATTCCTTTGTGTTTTTCATGAAGATCTTCTGATAAGCTGCACTGCCAACACACTAGCTCTGTCCTCGGCAGTGCCAAATCAGGCAGAGGTAGGAAGAAAGAGCTGGACAGACACAGGTGATCATCCAAGGGGAAGGTTACCCTTCTTCAGAGCTTGAGGGCAGGGACAAATTTTAAGCAAAAGCATCAGCACTTTAACAGACTCAGTGCTGCTGCTTCAAGCCTCTGTGCTCTGAAGCAGAGGACAGGCTGACTCCTGGCAGCTCATAACAGAGATTCTGCAACTAATCTTGGACACCTGGGTCAAAGCAGAGTCTTTCCTCCTTGGTTTTTTGGTTTTTTTTTCTTCAAACACCTCAGGCTCAACACCTCTGCTCCAAGCCCTGTATCAGCAGGTTTTCTCCATAAAGGCTTTGTGAATAAGTGAGCAAGGCTGACCAGGAGATAACATCAGCACTTACAACTACTCATGCGACTCAATATTTATGTTGATACATGCCCAAGAAGAAAGCCGGGAAATTCTCACTTACAAAATACAGTTAACTTTGAGTTACACTATTACTTTGCACATGCCACTACTGCAAACCACAAAAAAAAAGAATACACGTAAGCAGTGAAGCATAGGCTACTCACTCTGTACTCATGAGCTCTCCTTCCCAACCTCAAATACCTCCCTCCCATCTGTTAAAAAAAACATCCTCACCCTTCAGTAATATTAAAGTAATAAAAGAGAAGAGGGGACTCACAGGGATTTCTCCCTACTAAATACATATTATTCTCCCCGTGGAGAGGCAGACGCTGCACAGTTTACTATATCGCAGGGATACTCAAGAGGATTTCATGCAGACAAATGAGGTTGCTTAGTACAAAGCAGCAACACTTGGAGATGCTTAAGTCTCCAAACAGTACAGCTACAGCAGTTGTTGATCACAGGCTCCATACCCCTCTAGTATGCCCCTGCTGCTCCGCACAGCGCGATTACACGCTCTGTTATTTGACTTCCCGCTAGGGACGCTTCACTTGCGCAAAATTAAGTGGCTGGAGCAAACCCCGGGCCACAGTGCTGCTGTGGTGGCAGAACAAAAAATATCCTTTTTACCAAAGTACGCACCAGTACTACTAGTTTGCTCCTTTCACAGATGCCTGGTAGGTAAGGATAAGGCTGCACTCCTTCTCCCTTCAGACAGGAACTCAGCCACTGAAAGATACTTGGAGGCTCAGCAGAAAAAAATGAAGGATGGTGCATGAAACCTGTTTGGACTTAATCATATGAACAGCAATGACACAGAGCTCACGGCAAACGCACAATAATTCTCCACTATTCCCAAAGCAAGCCCTACAGCACTTCTACAACAACAAAAATATAGTATTTCCCAAAAACATTACAGATCACATCTTCCTCCTGTTAGATGGAAGTTTATAGCTAGACAGTAATGAAAACTTGAGACACCTACCTGCCTTTTCAAGAACAAAAATCACCTCACCCCACAGTGAAAAGGAGTAAATATAGAGTCATTCTCAAAAACTGCACTAGAACAGCCTTGTACTGTTCTTCAACGACATCAAATTGCTTAAGTGAGAATACAACCTATCTACAACCTCTTTGCCTTCCCTGCCCACAAACAGGAGTAGCAAAGCTACGAGATTTTTTTTTTTTTTCCAGTCAGGAGAAACAGTAGTTTTCCTTACATGGCTAGTAAATTTCAGCTGGTAGGACAGTAAACAGGTACACAGACAATGCATAACCTAATCTCAAATTTTCTGCGTTTAGCTTTCATTTAGTTTTTATGAACTATAAACTGAGAGTCTGCCAGCCTAGCCATACTTTCCACAAGAGAGGCACATCTCACTACCAGGCTTTTCCACAGTTGTCTGCTAAGATTTGTCAGCTAGCGTGAGCTGGGCGTTTGCCAAGATGAAACCACTATTCCCTCCCAAGACCTTGTTCTGTGGTGTGTCCCATGAGGCACTGGACTGGGATTAAGTCCTGACCAGCTTTAAAGGGAACAGTTACCAACATGCTCAGCATTAGAGAAAATCTCCACGTCATTATCACCAAACACCCAGCTTTGAAAAGCCTTAAACTCACCTTGATCAATTACGCAAGCCTGTCTGGAGGTTTTTACAAGGGCTGGATAGTCTCTGTAGTAATAATCTATATAAGCTTCAAGTTTTAAGTCCCTAGAATGAGAGAGGTGAATCACATTGGAGGGGGAAAAGAAAAACCAAAAAACTACTCTACCTTCCCGCACCTCTCTGACATTTTCTGTTAAGTTTTTTTTTAAATGCTTGTGTATGCAGCAGATAGGAGGAGGGACTTCCTTAACTTTAAGACCACTCACGGGCACTGCCCATTCTCTAAGCAGTAAATCTGTATGTTTACTTTTCTGCCAGTGCACTTCTCTTCAGCTGTTGTTCAGCTTTGTCCACACCTCCACCACCGTCTAAGGTGTGACTCCTGTCACTACAGCTTCCTCCAAATTCTAACTGTCAAAGCTAGATAACCTGCTGGGTTATCTGCAAAACATGAATGCATACAGCAGCTACCAGCCTCAAAAGACACCATCTTTCATTTCAGACGAAAGCCTTTTCAGCACAAGGGAGTAGATGCCACTTCTGGGAATCATTTAGCCAGCTGGCTATAGCAGGTGCTACTGGGGAAGAATCTATAACCATAGAAAAAAACCCGGTAGAAATAGGAAATACAACTCTGGGAGATGTTACCTGGCCTTTTACTTAAACACTTAAAAACTTAAACATGCAATGCAGCTTGAAGGTGGTTGTGGAAGACAAGAAGATGCAATCACTGGCTGCAGTAAAGACACCACAACAAACAACAATATTTGACAGATCTCATGAGCTGAGGTGTGACCATGTGTAGAGAAAACAAACACAAGCTGCAGCACCTGAGGTTTGTGAGTCACACTGATGTTGGGAAGTGGCCAGAACCATACAAGAGATTTACCACGGCAAATATCCAAGCACAGTAAGGTTTTAAACATTCATTCATTTTCTTTAAATACTTGAAAAGTCTGCTCCATTTGGGCAATCCCCAAATTCCCCATAAAAATAGTACACACCCACCATCAAGAGACACTGCACAAGATATAATATCCACAATTTGTCACTTGGGCATACCTGGCCAGCTGAACCAGAAGAACAACAAGTGAACGAATTCCTTCTCCCATAAGACTATTCAGTTTGAGCTCCTCGTAGATGAGATGAAGAACAAAGAAAATAGCAGGAATATGGGTGAAAAGGAGGGTTGAGGAATCCAAGCTAAGGCTCTGTAAAAAGTCATCCTTTGGAGCCAAAACTTCCAGAGGGTCCAGTCGCAAAGCTTTGGCAACAGGATGAGACTCAACATTTCTATGGTAATCTGAGCTCAAGAGATATTCCCAGTCCTAGACCAAACAAACAGGAAAGAGAGGCAGAGGTTCCAAAGTGAACATCAACTTCAAGCAAGGTAATTCCAAAGCACTGTTACAGAGGAGGGTTTTTTTCCACCCATAAACCAATACAAATGTGATTGTTGTATGGTAAATGCGCTGCACAAACTCTGCAAGCCACAGAGATTCAATCGTTAAGTTTCATCCTTTCCCCCACCTCCCCTGTGATGCATAAAAGAATCAAAGCCTTATACTTAAAAGAACAAAAGAAAGCCGAGAGTACCTTGCTTGCTCCAATACTCTGTGCATAAGACCCCACTGAGTATTTATGCAATTCACCTAGTGATCCCAGCCTTCTTTGCATCCCCCCTGCCACAGCACATCAGGCATTAGATCCTGATCTTTGTTGCCTGTAGACTGTAGGGGTTGCAGACTAAACACAAAAAGCGAACAGCACAATTGGACCACCATAGCTCATAAGCCTCTTATGATGGGATGATGGTAAGCCTCATCCACTTTACTGTTTAGTTACACAAAAACTTCCTATTCCTGTCTAGGCAGAGCTCCATGAATTGATCTTAAAGACTCCACAAGTTTGTTGAGAATCAGTGCATTCGGTGAAGTATGTAATTTGCTGCTACTAACTGGCTAAAGGAGCTGAGTAACCAGAGGAGTGAGAGCTTCACTTTAAAGGGATGAAGCATCTAGGAGAAATTTGACATTGTCAGGAGACTATCTGGGATTGCTTTGTGATCCGTATTAAATCCATTCCCAAGTTCAACCTGCCCCTCTGGAAGCGAGAACCCTGACAAGCAAGGTCACATGACGCAGCCACTACACAGGGCAAAAGAAGTTTTCTTTCCCCCAAAGGCCTGTAATCTCAGATGAGCTCAGATGAAATGCAATACTCAAGAGGGCGTTTCCTCTGCTTTGCCCTTAAAAAAACCCAAACAACCAAAACCCAACATCCCATCCCCACCCCCTGCCTTTTATTTGTAAAAGAGAACCATTTCTCACTTCATCTGACCCCGTTTCTGATGGTCTAGCCTTCTTTGGAGCAATAACTGGTGAAAGCGATCCTTCAAAATCAAGCTGTGAGAAATAAAAAATATCAAAAAGTACCTCAGTACTGAAATTCCCAAGGCTGCATACGTGAATCACCAATTGTATCACCTGAATTCAAACTGAATATCACATGACAGTTACTTTAAGTACTTCTACACTTTGCTTTCATATAAAACCTATACTGCAATTAGATTAACTGGCTGTGTATAGATTATTCTAGTGTACAGTGCACAAATTCCACAGTTTGACTGCCTAACGTCTGGCATTTACTAGGACAGAGGAAATACTGTGGATGAGCTAATGCTAGTAATGTAGCTGTACTGTAACTGCTTTCATTTCACTTGCACGCATACCCTTGCTGCTTTTTCCCCCCCCACTGCAAGTACTGCAAACATACTTGCTAGCAGGAAACCCACTTGCAGAAAACTCCAAATACATTCAAGTACAGCAGCTGAAAACACACAGATCCTTAAACACTAATTTGAAAACTTCATGGAAAATCCTCTTTAGGAAACAGGAGTCTGAGTTGCGACTTGTGTTTCTAGCAAGGGTAAGCTTAATATGGATTAATCAAATCTTCAATTCATCAGTGTTAGTCACAAACTGGGGTAAAATCTTCAGAATTTATTTTTATTTTACCAAGACAGTTGGTGCAAGTACCTTATAAATATATTGCATAATAAACACAGACTAAAACGTATACCTGAAACTTAGAAATACAGAATTGATTCGATGGTATCTTGTGATTTAAGACACGACACCATCTATTTCTGACTTCACTATCTCTCTAACCATTTGAACCTTGAAGAGTCACCTAGTTTATGTTGAAGCTGCTGATAAACAAACATGAGCTTGCTTACATTACGTGTCCAGGACAATCTCTCTGTGTTGTAACCCATCATATTCATGAGACATGTTACAAATAAATTCCATTCCGAGTGATAGCTTGGTCCTCCTGGAGCATTGTAAGCATTGTACCACTTGACAAGCATCTGTACAGCTATCTCCTTGGGCAGAATAGCTTTGACTCCTTGCAGACATCTTTTTACTGTTGGAAAAGAAGAAAAAAAGTTAGGTGTGTTTTCCATCTTATCTCCTGGTACTTCTTCCAATCAGTACTATAAATCTCTACAGGTCCTCTTATTGGACCTACTCGTAACTCTCCGGATACTCTTTCAATAAAAGCCACACCAGACAACCTTGAACGGCTGTTCCTTTAGCTCAGGTTGAGCACAGCCCCTAGTTCACCACACAAAAGGGGAAAAAAGTTCCCTGTTGCTCATTACTGAAACCAACTTCTGTCTGAACTGGCATCTCAGCCCCTCCTCGAACGATAATATACACTATAGTAGAGAGCAAAGCAATCTAAAGAACAAAGGAAGTTCTAAGAAAGCAGTGGGTGAAGGACTGAAAGCAACAGAGCGCACCTAAATAAATGGTAGCAGCTTTAGAAGGTAAGTTATTAGAGCTTGGATTGTGTGGCACTGAATCATTACAGCCTAGGCTATGCACAAACTACTTCAAAAATGAACCCTCAAAAATTATGGAACATATTTCACGTGACAGATTCTGAACCCTACCTAGTTCTGAAGTGGCGATTTCAGGAATAGTAATCCGAACCATTGTATTATTGCTGAGTTCCTGAAAAATAAGAAGGTAAGAGTCAAATTATGAAATGGGTAAAGCCAGGGTCCTTTTCTACCAACTCAGAACTTGTTTATCTATTAAGCATATTCCTCATTCCTGGTTATTTGCTACATTAAAAATCTGCAACCCCAGATGAAACCCTTGAAATAGATTTTGAGCTGAATCACTTGAAGGAATCAAGTTCTGACTTCTAGAGTATTCTACAGAGGAAAAGGTGGAACCGCCTATGCAGGTGTGGTATTTTGCTGCTGATCAGGAGCTGCCAGCTATGTCTCACTATGCAGAAGTGAATGTTACCCTCATTTCACTTTGCTAACAAAGCGTCGACTCAAATTAACAGGATATGCCTACCAAAGTTACTCGGTTGTGGACAGGATCTCTCAGAGCATGAATGAATGTCCCAAGCTGCTGAAAAGTACAGTCTTCAACGTAAGTTGATTCATGAAGTTTGGAAGAATCCCTTAGCTCTGGAACTGGTGACAAAAGTACACCCTGAAAAGTGGTGAAAGTGATTGCTTAGAATTGTTGAAATACAAGGCTCTGAGCAAAGGACAGCTAAAATTGCCATTTTTAATAAGTATTTTGAAAATAACTATAAATCTTTCCACTCTCTGCCTCAGAAGTTTTATAAAAATCATAAACAGGGCAACACTAAATAGATCTTCTTTAAACACTATTTATACTGGGGATTTACAGAAGAAAAATAAAAGATTTAGCTCCAAAAGATACCTTGAGAGTTAAAAATCAAGCAGTCATTTGAAGCTGTTACAACTAAGCCCCTTCCATGGCAGGACTTCCTTTCTCCTTACCTCTTCTAGGGGCCCCAGATGCTTATTTAAAGGCTTGGATGGAGTGCTGACACTATCCAAGGGAGTGCTCGGCCGAGGCATTTGGGTGGACATTGTCAGGGATGGAGCAGGCAGCCCGGGAATAAAAACCTTCCCCACCTTTTTGTGAACAGTATGTAGGAAAACAAATAGTTGGTTTTCATGCCTGTGCTTCCACAAGCTTGCTTACATATACAGACATTATCAGATTTTAACATCTTAAAGGAAATGTTTTAAGAAAAATGGCAACGTACTTAAACTAAGGTCTCTGAAGAGAAGATTAAAGATTACTTCATGTAATTACTTTCTTCTGATGATGGCACACTGAAAAAACTACCATATATGGTCAGCACTGTATGTTGTTGCTACAGGTCTACTCCAACTAAGAGTTCCAGCAGGGCTTCACTGAGAAAGCTCTACTTTCGAGACTATATGCTTTTTTGTGTACATATGTGTGTCTATATATACCTATACACACATGCACACAAATGTGTGGTAACACATACACGTACAAATTGCAGTGTCCAAGGTTTCTGCACACACAGAGAGCATAGTGCATCTCTACAGAATTTAAGAAAAACTTTTATTTTTGATTAATCAAATCACGTCCATTCCAATAACAGCCCTCATTAAAGCAAATTGCTTTGCTTTAATATCTAACAGTTTTACTAAAACCATCTGGCATGCTACAGAGAAGTTTGAAAGTTTTTTTTTGTTCAGGAACAATTCTTATTTTCCATATTCTTCAAGGGTTTTTTTCTTTGAAAGCATTTTGTTACTTTAGTATTTTACCAGCACTGGCAATAAGACCAAGAGATTATTTAATTGTATCACAAAGTGTCACTGATTCTTCAGAACTACCTTTCAAGCACTGCGCATAAACTACACTTGGTACGTGAGCACAGCCACATTCCCAAGCAAGTCCCAAGTGAGCAGCAGCCTACAGCAGCTTAAAATGACACCTTGTATGGTATGATGCACACAGGATCCCCTCATAAACCAAAAAGATTCAAACATTTCTTTTAGGACAGAGAAACTGTTACTTACCCGAACCACTCCAGAATAAAGCACTAGATTTCCGCTGCCTTCCAGAACCAGCAGCATATCAATGCCCTGTAAGAATCAAGCTGCGTATTCAGCTTCTTGTATTTAAGACAAATGACAACAGTTGGACAACAAGTGACAAAGCAGGATACTCCACAGTTAATCGTCCACACAGGGTTACATACCTGCACCGGAGCGGCATCCTTTGCTTGAATACTGGTAACAGAACCAAATATCAGCTGCGACTTATCATTGCTCTCTTGAAATTTTACACACCTAGAGATTTGAGAAAACAACAGAAACAAAGAGACTGTCCTATCTGTCGTTAGGGAAAGAAGACAGAGAATTAAAACAGTGTTGCATGGCACAGTTACTTTTATTGTGGTATGCCTGGTTCCTTCCTCCTTCCTTTGCTTGTTTTGCCCTGCTAGTCAACTTATTTTTACTCTGCTAGTCTAATTAAAGCCCGCAACATACTCCAAGGGTAAAGATAAAAATAAGTAAGAATACCATTCAACTTAGAGTGAATGTTCTCCCTCAGCTTCAGTTTTATTTAAATAGCTCAAATCATCTATGCCACCACAGTTAAAAACATGTCATGTGAGAGCCAGTGATGTACCACATGTTGCCATAACAGATTCTACTAGCTGGAGGAGTAAGTATGTTAAAACCATTATCTAGCTGGTGATTTGTAGACATCTCCTCTTTGTTCACCTGTCCCCAAGATAGGGATGCTCACCGCAGCTGGAGCTGGGATTCCACTAAAAAGCACAAGAACTTCTGCCCACAAAGGTCAGTGGTAATAAACACTTTTGATGCTTGGGAATTCTTCTCTCTGTAAAATAGACAAAATGATCAGCACACTGTTTGGTTTACTGTAAGAGTTTTGATGAGGGAAAACAGTGTCACAAGCTGTAGGGTCTCACTAGACTTCAGTTAGCAGCGCATCAAGTTGCCAGAAGGCACCAGTCTCAGTTTCAGTCACTAAGCCTGAAACTGATTTTCTGGCACTCCAATTTTCACATTCCCCACTTTTTGGCATGCAAAGCACGTGCTCTTTGGCTTTGTTCTCCTGTTCAGCCTTAGGGTTTCATGCTGTGTTTTGCTCCTTTTGATGGTAACAGAGAAAGAGATACTCTACCCTAGAAGATCAGAAAAACCCCAAAGCAATGACCAGGTTAGAACCTACTTTGCCTTAGAGATCTCATAAAACCATTCCGCAATTCAGAGAGCCACAAATAACACAACAGGCAAAACTGTTCCAACTACCCCAATTCTCTTTTGAAGGGAGCTGGGCACTTAGTGAGCATAATTTTTTTTTTAAAAAAAAATAGGACATACAAGTCCACGAATCTACTTTAAGGTGGCACCATTTTCAGAAAACACACACTAAAAGCTGTCATTTTACTCTATTCCCACCCCAGCAAAAGAAATACAGAACTTCTCACAACCCAACACAAGCACCTAACCTCATGTTTGTGACTGTTTCCGTCCACAGATGATCTATACACAGCTCAGGAACAATTGGTTCAGTTTCTGGTATAAGGAAGGAATCACTGGAAGTGCTGTTTGGCGAATGGGTAATACTGTGCCTCTTCGGTGACTGAGTACTACTGGAAAAGTTGAACCTCTGCACTCCTGAGAAAGAATGCACTCCCAAGGCAGGGGAGTAAGAGCGGCTGCAAGCAAAGATGAAAGACCTTACTGAAAAGTGGATTTTCAAAATAGATACAGAATCCCAGAGAGCTTATATACTGGTAGAAACTTTAAAAACAAACCAAAGCCACCCTAAACCAGCAGCTACTTCAGTATCTGTTTCCTCCAGCATAGGAAAACAGTTGACTAATTAATTTCCAACCATCTCTGTCAGAATCCAATAGATGAGATTTCAAAAGTAAAAAACCCAACGTTTTAAATTGCATAGTCCATTCCACCAAAAATCTCTCCCACGCTCTTCCCTCTAAATATGGCTTTCTTTAGAAAAGCTAAATGAAAACACTCCTGGGCCTCAAAACAACTGGCAGACAGTTCTCGACTCTGCTACAGACCGGCTGTGTAATGACAGAACAGCCTCTTTGGCTCTTGCACGTCAATTATCCTTCTGTGCTATAGGAATAATGGCACAAGAAGGCTTTCAGATGCTGTAACAGAAGAGGCACCTGCACCAGCAGAGACAGAAATACCAGATGTCCACCCTATTCTATAGCTCGTATTCTTCGGTGTCATCTGCCCACACATTATGTTCAGTACCCACCTCAAAGCAGCCATGTTGGAGATAGATGGTGAGCGGGACTGCATGCTGGGCGATGACACCGATCTGCTCTGGCTGTGGATAGATGAGTAGTTCTGGAAAGGGGAGCCCACAGGCGAGTCTCCTTTTGACAGGCTTCGGAGATGAGCGGTCAAAGAGCTGCTCGTGGCCATGGGCTGTGGTGTGCCCATCTGCTCCGAGAACTTCAGCACCATGTTCTGCTCCTGGGAGAGAAAACAGAGATGTCTATGCACAAACAGCACATGTGCAGTAACAGCCAGGGAGATGCTCAAAGAGCTTGTTTTATCAGTTAGGTGTTAAAAATTCATGCCCAGGGAGGTGTTCAGTCTAAGAAGTTATTTCTACCAACCATGTTCTCTCAGTCGCAGAAACTACTCCAATGGTTTTTCACGGCACTAAATTGTTTGTCACTTTTCTTACAGAACACAACAGTTTAAGGAGTCCAAACCTTCTGGTACAACATAAGGAATATCACAATAAGCACAATATACTTCATGACCATCAGGTGATCTCCCTGGCTATGGTCCAGGCAAATACATGAAATAAACTATTTAAAAAAAAAAACAACCAAAAACCAAGAAACACACCAACAAACACTCTCTTTCAAATAAAATAAAATCACACACACACACACACAAAATCACAAATAATTTCTAACACACACAGCCAGAAGGACACGTAAACACACACCAAAATTTTTTATAATGATATTCAGTCAACAATAAATTTGTACCTCTGGCTTTACTCTCCGAAGAGCCCAAACTGTATGTAAACTCTGCACAGTATCATAGGTCATCACAATGGAAGGCTCAGCATTAAGAAACACGATCCTCAAGGTATAGTCAGCAACATACTGCACTCTAGCAGAGCCAAACACACCTGCTAAAGAAGTAGTAACTTCAGTTAAGGTAAAAGGATGATTTCTACAGCAGTGTTATCAGTTACAGGATCAGCATTTTTCATACCCTCTTTCTTCCACAATCTGCGTTTCTTTCCTGAACAGTTTCCCTGTTCGTGAGGCAGCTAAAACACCCTGCTTCTGTGTTCTTGAACGAGTGATTACTCGCAAGTTTTGTAACACAGAAAATGGTAAAGTGACACATTAAGCGTTTGATACCATACTGAGAGACTCCAAGTGATACATCTAAAGATGCAAACTTACCTCCAGACTTACAGACAAGAGGTGTTATCTCATCTAATGGGTGTAGCATGCTGAACATAGTAGGCAAAGGTTCTCTAGAAAGAGACCAAACAAAGCATATTCAAAACCTACATGCTAACAAGCATAATTGCTCTCTCTTGTAGCTGGTACATATGCTGCGATCCCAAAACATTTCAGACCTTAACAAATCAAAGCCTGAATTTTAACAGTAGAGACATATATTTCGTTCACAGAAGCTTGCTGGATTAACGGAGCACTCTCAGACAAAGGCTGGGATATCAAACAGGTTGATGAGGTCCTGTTTTACATCTCGGAGCACTTGAGAATGACCCCACCTAGTGGCCACACAACAGGCTTTGCTGGCCCGAGCGAACAGAGTGGCACCAGCAGAGTTAGGAGGAGGAGGCAGGAAGAGGAGAAAGCCTTTAACCCAGACTCAGCTTAAGAGTTTAGGTTCCACAGCTCCCAGGACCCAGACATGCCGGCCGCCATCAAGTAATTTGTATCCATCACAGAGCAGCAATCAAGCCACCCATCTGTGGTGGCAGTAGCAAAAGGAAGAATTTTCATGGAAGGCCAGCTGGAGTTGGGTCAATCATGATTTTTGCAATGCACATTTTCATGAGCGTGTTCAATAAACATTTCCAGGACCTCCATTTCTAATCCCAACTCTTCTGAGGACTAGAGAATCACAAGCGCCAGGAATGGACACAAAGCCCGAAAGAGCAAGTGGCTGTATTAAAGCTGCTCATCAGCACACCATCCAACTTCTTACTCTGCTTCTCAGCTGTATGTCCAGCCACAGAGCATGGGTCTAGGATCCTCACCAAACAGGTAATGCTCCATATATTTAAAACATTCTGCAGCTGAGAGAAAGTGTCTCAATGACAATCCCTCAGTGAATCTCCAAGTCATCCATCACAGCCTGAAACCAATTCACCAGACAAACCTTAATGAAATCAGGCTAGTAACACCCATATCATGCCCCCCATATCCCATTCCCAGGATCATCACTCCCAACTAGTTCTGAACACAGTATCAGAGGAATATGGATTGTCAGCATTCAGTTCCTTCCTGCTATTTCCTTGTGTTTCACCTGATTTTACCTGTCCCCATCATGAACACACTGATCCTTTCATTAATGCTCTTCAACTCTTGCACTCCCTCCTGTATTAGATTAGCAAACTGTCTATAATGAAACAATAAAATCCGCTCATTACATACCTGGGTGGACTTGGAGGTACTTCATGTGAAGAACTGGTGCGCTCAAATAACAAACCGTATTTTGTTGGCCAGACATTTGCGACCTATAAAAAATTACAAATAGTTTTATGACAAAAACCAATCACGTACTTACCATATTGATTATGTTTCATGTTTGAGTATCTCATTGTAGCAAAATAAGGTGTTTAGGCCTTTGCTTGAGAGAAGAGTAATGTAAACTGGAGCAGGTTCTCAGATGACGAAGCAGTCATACCCATACTTTCCTACATCACACAGCCAGCTTCCACTACTTCCAGCAGTATTCAATGCCCAAACCACAAGGCCACACTTTCATCAGCCTTGTCGCTTTCACCCGCAGGTGACCACGACCAGCAGCACTTTATGCACAACTCCCCACCACAGTGTGCAAACACATAACAAGCCCATTTGTGGAAGAAAAAAAAAAAAGACAGCACTTACCTGAAAAGGTAAAGCAGCAATGTAATCCTTTCCCTCTATGCTATGCACATTTATACAGGAATTCTGCAATATGCAGATACATTTCTCTACTATTTCATCACTGCCTGAAACTGGGGGGGAAAGAAAAGAAAAAAAAACCCTACACATTGAAGTTTCTCTCTTTCTTTAGGCATCCCCTATACACAAAAAGTACACTTGAGTAAGGTTAACAGTTTTAACACAGTAAGTCTTTAAACCAGCAAGTCTTTAGACTTTTAACACAGCAAAGCATTGTGAAGAAGCTTCTGAAGCCACGAGAGCTGAACTTGAAGTGTCTGTTCTAGCATTACAATAAGCAGGAAACTTACCATCAGCTTTTTCAGATTTGTCCTGGGGTATAGTGAAATCACACCATAAGGCCTAAAACCAAACAGAGTATAATTACTAACTTACGATTATTAGCTGATGCTACTACACAATCTCTTGTTTCCCCATTTCCCAAAATAACCCCAGCTCAGACCACCCCCTGAAAACACTCAGCGGGTCCTTTTTAGCTAAGGCGCATTCGTTCAGTCGCCACCTTTCCAGGTTCTCATACCTGCAGAACAGGGCTGTCGACCGTGAAAGCCTTATACACTGCAGACGCGTGGTTTTTACTGCCTTTGCTCCAGATGACCATATTGCTGGCCACGTACAGCTCTTCATCGAAGTCCACCGCTTCCCCAACATCACTGACGCCTTTCCTCAACTGCCAACTCTCCTGAAAACCAAGATTTTTTTGAGGGAAAGCTACGGGGCCTGCCGGTGTGAGCCCAGCAGCCGGTCATCGCTGCGCGGTCACGGCGGGGCGATTACTGAGGGAGCCGGAGGCCAGGCCGAAGCCCCCGCCGCCTCGTACCCGCTGCCGCTCGTGGATCGTCACCTCGCGGAGGCAGCCCACCAGGCCGGCCGCTCCGTCGGAGGAGCAGAGCTCGGAGGCGGGCTGCAGCCGCCGCAGCTGGAGGGTGAGGGCGCTGGGGTGGCGCCGGCAGTGCTCGCGGCCCCGGGGGGCGAACTCCTGCAGGTCGCCGGCCGCAATCATCGTCGCCCTCTCGTCAGAGTGGTCCGACATGGGGGCCCGATATCCTCATTATTTCTGGGACGGACGCACAGCCGCCGCGACCGGGCTCCGGCTCCCGCGCCTACCGGGGCCACGCGGGAAGCGGCAGCGCGGCTGAAGCGAGCGCGGACGGCGGCGGCGGCTCCTCACATGGGCGCGGCCATCTTGTCGCCCCCGCCCTGCCCCGCGGTGCCGCGCAGAGGACGCTGGGAGCGAAATGGCGGTGGGGCCTCATGCCGGGCCCGAGGGCCTTTGGGCCGTTTGCAGAGGGGAATCCTGCTCAAAACGCCGTTTTGGCCTAGAATAATCACACCGATCTTTCACGTGGGATCGCTGGCTTGCGGGCCTCCCCGGGCAGCAGAGTACTTCCCATACAGCTGCTGTCTCAGCCCTCTGCGTCCGCTGCCCCACCCCCCCCCTCCCCCGCCGCCTCCCGTGGCAGTTTTCCTCATGAACTTGGACTTGCTGCACCCCTCGGGAACCGAATAGTCTCTCTGCACTTTCTTGTCCAACTGTACCTAGCAATCATCCAAAGGACTGTCCTCTAAATCTGAGGCCTATAACAGAACCCCCCCCTTACGGCTGGGCCTGTATTTCTGCAGTTAAATATTTTAACAGCTTCTACACTGGTGCGTCAATGTCTTTTTGCTTTAAGGTGTAAAAGTTCATGCAGTGTGGAATTCGTTTACCTGTTTAAACAGTATGTATGAGCAGTTACTTTCCAAAGGCAGGCATGGTGCTTAGGAAACAGAAAATAGAACATTCAATTATTTCATAGGACTGGCAGGACGTCCTAGCCCTCTGTCCCTCTGCAGTCATCAACAGCCGTGTTGTACAAGCCTCTTCACAAACTTTCAGATGTTCCTGTGATACGGATTAGTGTAACTCATCAGAAGTCTGGGCTCTGCTGACTTAGACCAGCTAAAAACCCGGGTCCTGAGGTGCTGGTGGTCAGCACCTGCAGTGACTGTTACGTCTTGAGTGAAGAGATGTATCATCCACCTTCAATCCTGAACCGGCGATTGACAGCCTGCCACACTTGTAAAAAAACAAAAAACCTTTGCAAGCTGCATCTCTGATTACCAGCACTAGGTGTCAGGCAGTTAGCCTGGCTTTTCTGATGAGAACCGCCAGATTTTGCCAAAGGTGAGTTTCTGTACAATCAAATGTCACTCGTGTGTAATTGGGCTTTGGCTTCCAGCCTCTACTGTTCTGCCTTAGTTGTGGTGTCACGGCAAAACATGCAGAAATAGTGCTCTGGGATGTACTCAGCTGCCAAAATTGGGTGGGACAATCAGATTATTTTTACTCTTTTAAGAACAAGTTTCACTGATGCGATCAGCACTGTACTGTTAATCTGCCCATCTTGCAGGCACTACTGCACACAGGCATCTGTCCCACGTGGACATGCCCTGCAGTCTTTTCAACCATTCATACATTGCAAAATCAGCTCTTCCCTTTACCTTTCACCTTTATAATTGCTCACCTAAACAAGAGGGTGTTGCTGGCTATAAATCAGAGCCAGTTACTAGCTTTCAGCATAGTGCCGTTCCTGCAGCAGCATACTTTCTCCATTTGTGTGCAAGTACCATACCAGAAAATGCTGGGTTTTTTGTTGGTTTTTTTTGGTAATTAAGATCTGTGGTGAAGAAGTGCAAAAGGAGCTTGTCTGACAGGCAATAGTAACAGAACAAAACCTGTGTGACGTACCCTGACGGGAACAGAAAGGGTAGTGCATTCTCATGAGGATGATTCTTTTCAATGTACTAGTTTCACATGAGAAGTCAAAGAAGAAGGGAGAAGCTGTGGAAGAATTGAAAGCATATTTGAAACCATGGTTCCAGCATGCAGTTTGGGGAATTCTTGGTTCAAGGTGTCATGACAATAAGCACTATCATTTTCTCAGAAATGAGAAGCAACCTGCTGCGGAAAGCCAGGTTTAGGAGAAGCAAGAGTTCACAAGGCTGCAGGGTGCTTTCAAATCCTATTGCAGCTGCTGGCAGGAAGACAAGCAGAAGAAATGGTAGCCTGGATCTGCAGATCCAGCCACAGACCACATTTCCATATGGAGACAAGTGGGTGGATTTACACAAATAAGACTGTGAAATACAAACAGCAGTTTTGTGGGCAAGTAAGAATGCCCAGGGCTCAGAACAAGGAAGGTTCAAGCCAGTGTCCAACCTTTGGAGATGGCTTTCTGCTTTTGCGAAATAATTTGCAGACCAGGAGAAATTGTCCTATGAAGAAACAGCTGAGCCAAAGGACAGAATGTGCCTGGTAAAAGAGACGTAGCATGTACAATGTGCCCAAAGAAAGCAGCACAAGAAAAAAGGCATTTTAGTAGCACCACAAAATACTCAGTTTTCTCTGCAAATTGTTTGCAAGCTGCATCCTGTGACTGGGATGTAACAGTTGACACAAAGAGGCCGTCTGCCTTCAGCTAAAAACATACTGCCGAAAGAGTTTGGTATTTAAAAGAACAAGAGCCCCTGCAAATAAAGATAAAAATAGACATAAAGAGGAAGCAGAATTAAAGGGAAGAATAGATTTAGCAAAATGAAAATAAAAATACAGAAAGAGCAAAGGGGAAAAATCACAACAGATAGCCTGAAGTCTGATTGCCTTGTGCCATTTATGCTAAATGGTCCGATTTCACAAGTATTATGTTGCCTCCAAAGTTTCTGAATAGTCTTGTGAAGAAATTATGTCAATGATCTGAAGTGAAACTGCAAAAAAACTAAAGGGACAAGTTCAGGCGGTAGCCTGGCACCACGATGCTCTGGGGTGCCTCTTAGGGCACCTGCAATGCTCGCTGGGATCCTGCTAAGAGAAAGCTGAGAGGACCTGTGCAGCTGCTGATGTTATCAGAAAAGAATTACAACTTCTCATCCAGGCAGGAGAAGCCCGTAATAAAGATAAGCATCTTTCTGCTCACAAGCAGAACTCCACATGCATAGGTGCACCAACCCAGCAAGGAAACGGGGACTCAAAGGACAGTGGCCTCTCCTGGGTGGGATGACCTGGGCGATGGATCTGATAAGCTTTGCACTGGAGAGCCACTGCCGAAAGCGTGGCTCTGAAACAGCTGGTACCCATGCAGTTACCTGCACTCTGCTCTGCCCTCCTCCTTCGGAAGAGGAGAGGCAGGCGATCCCTCCAGTATGGCCTCTGTTGCACTACAGCACCTGGAGAGCTGTGAGCATGACTGGTTTAGCTGGTTCCTGGCGCTCAGAGAAGACAGGCAGCCTTTGTTTCCAGTTAAAGGTTCTCCCTTAATTTCAGTCCTCTGAAACCTTTGACATCAGTTGCCTTTCTCCTTCTTCCACTGCCCCAGGAGGGCTGCAAGACTTTTTCTAGGGCCAAATGCTGACTGATGCCCAGCCCCAGGTAGCAAGAACAGGGGATGCTATTTGGAGAGATCTTGTGAGTCTGGCCACACATGTACTTTGGGACTAAAAATCATAGTTTGTGTGGAGACCCCCAGAGCAACTGTTGAGTTTGGACTCTGAGGTAGGGAAATACGTAATCTGTAAAGGAATTATAGAGGAATGAAGCTGGGTTAATTAACATTGATAATGTACAGCTGTGGGCTGGCTACAGGGGTTGAGGGCTGGTTGATGTGGATAACATGCAGCTGTGGCTGGTTCCTCCTAAGTAGTTAAATAGCTTTAAGGACTGTATGAAGAGGAGCACTGGAGGAAGAGAAACTCAGAAGAAGCAGTGGGAGGTGAGAGAGTACCCTGGATGTAGGAGAGACAAGGAGAGGCCCAGGGAGAAGCAGGGGGCCTGGATGAGGAGAGGCTGGCTGAAAGAGCAGCCTGGAGAAGGAAAAATCTGGATGCAGCAAAGGCAAGAAGTAGGGTGGACTGGCCTGAAAAGTATGAAGAAACAGCACGGACAGTAGATAAACTTTTGAAACCTTGTGGGGGGTTGGTGGCTTTGCTGGGGCAAGGTGTGATAACTTCTTATTGAAGTTAACCTGGTATGTGATGGTAAAAGCCTTGTAGCAGCTGGCTAGTGCTGTGACAGTAATCTGCTCTGGCGAAGGCTGTCGAGGCTGCTCCTGAGCCTACCTTCCATATGCTGTTGGAAGAAGACTGAGGACAGCAGTGTGCTGGGCAAGGCAGAAACTGCATATCACCAACCCGAGAGCAGCCAAGGTGGTCAGGCTGTCTGCTGCCAGCTGCTTCGAGACCTTTCCTATCACAAACCTTGCTTGAGAGTTTCTCCTCTGTTTTCTCCTCTTCCTTGCTTCTTCCTCCCCCTCCATGCAATGGCTTCTTCCTCATGTCAAGCTGTGCTCAAATGAGCTGCAACAAACCCTGTCAAGCTGGAGACTAGTTTGCACCAGCACTGAACAGAAACCAACCTACTGTAAAGAAATGACCCAAATTAGGGGATTTTAGAGAGCTGCCTAAATCCTCTTTATGTGCCCATGTGTTCTCGTTGTTTGTTTCTTTTTCCTCTTCTTTCGTAGAAATTGCTCCTTCTTCCTCACCCCATGTTAGCGAGGGAATTATATGACATTATCCTAATGTGAGGGGCTGTTTCCACTCTGCAGCCAGCAAAGTCCAAAGGCCTTCCCATTGCTTTGTTCCCAAAAACTGCAAAGCCGGCAGGGACAGCGAATGCAGCCAGATGAAAGTGTACCCATGTGGCAAAAGCTGACCACAAATGACAGGCTTATATCAACAGCCAGCCTGGAAAGACAGAGGGACAAATGCCTGTCCCCTGGTCTCCTCCTACTCCCTGAGTGATGCTGCTTGCATGGGGAATAGACTCAAAATCTGGAGAAAAAGTGACGCTGCTGGAGTTGCACAGAAGGCACTGGCTCTTAGGCACTGCTGAAGATGCTCAGCCTTCTTGCAACAGCTTTGGTACATTTTTCTTCTCCCCTTTAATCTGGGCCTCTAGTGACACGCACCCTTCCTAAGCTGCTGATCACTTCAAGATGTGAGAAGCTGGTCTGGAGAAAAAGAGGCAGCAAGGGAGGAAATTCAATCTCTGTCACCAAGACCTGAGAATATGCAGTGAATAAGCAGCTTTGCAAGTCAGGGAAGTCTGTGAGTGAGTTGTTCTTTTTTTCACAGAACTTAAGACTTTTTTTCTTCCCGATTGGAAAAGATTTCAGACTGGATTTTGTATGGTTCTTTTCTTTGTAACAGTCGGAGAACTGCACTGCCCTTCCCAGCTCTCATTATAAGTTACACTCATAAATGACCAGCTTCAACACAGAGCTGTCTTCTTCCCATATCTCTGTTTCCACAGCGTGCTGATGCTTACCTAGTACTAAATGAGCAAAATGCGTATCTCTCTTTCCTGACTTCAGGTCTTTGGGAAGATGAAAGCAGGCTGCTGGAAAAAATAGTTACACTTGTGTCATAGTTGCAAAGAATTTTATGAGCTGGGAGCAGAAAGGCTGAAGCAGAGAAACACACTGAGTCACATCAAGTCAGGCTGCCAGTTCCCCAGATCCCAGTCACTTCCCATTTGTGGTGGGGGAAATGCTGATGGTCTCAATACAGCTTGGTCTAAACCCCCTTTGAGCACAGCCAGTGTTCGTGTCAGGCTCTGAATACCCAGAAACTCCCTCGTTTCTTTCCCGTGCCATCAGGAGAAGTGCTCTGTTTCAGTCCTAGATGTTGAACGCTTTGTGTTGTTTCACTTGGGTCTTCCTCCTTTTCTCCTTGTGGCTCTGGTTTGGCTCTGTCCCCCCATCGTCCCGCTGTTCTGGTCCAGGCAAAGGGCCCGAGCTCCGCCCCATCCCCTCCCTAGCCTGCAGGGGGCCGGCGGGCTGCACCGGGACCTTTAAACTCGGAGAAAAGAAACCCGGCGGGGCAGGAGCCTGCGTTCTGAGACCGATACCAGGTTCGGTGGCGCTGAGCGGCACGCCGGGCTGTGCGGGGAGGGGCGGCCGGAGCCGGGCCCTCCCGTGGGCCGCGGTGCCCCGGGCTCCCCGTGCGCGCCCGCGGGGCCGAGCGCCGCGCAGGGCAGGCTGGCCACCAGCCCGCAGCCGGGGAGCGGCAGCCGCCAGCCGAGCCCCGCGCACGGGCCCCCCAGCCGGTGCCTGTGGGGCGGCAGCGACGCCGGGCCACGAGCCCCGCGGCTGCCCCGGCCCCGCCCCGGGGCCCCGGTGTGGGCGGGGCCGCCCGGTGTGGGCGGGGCCGGGGCACCCCGGGGCGGGGCGGAGTGGCAGCGCGCTGGCGGCGGCGGAGCGCGGCGGAGCGGAGCGGTGCCGGGCGATGGGCGGCGGGTGCTGGGCGCTGCTCTGGGCGCTGCTGGCGGCCCTGCGCCCTCCCCGCGGCGGGGCCGGTGAGTCCGGGGCGGCGGGGCTGGGGGCTGGGCTGCTCGGGTGCCGTTGGAGGCGCCCGGGTGTCCGGCGAGGGGTGTCACGGGGAGCGTTTGACCGGCAGATGCTGCTTCGTTTCACCCGGCCAGCGGCTGGGGGTTTGCACGGGCGCCCTGTTCACCCCGGTCACCCCCGCAGCCCTGCCGCTGCCCGGGCCTGCGGACCCTCGGCGAGGCTGCAGTCCTGGGGGAAGCTCAGCACGGGGTGCCGTTGCGGGGTCCTGGGGCAGCACGGCTCTGCCAGCCCCAGCGGGGGCGCGTTTGCTGGCCTGGGGCACACGCAGCGTGGTCCTGTCCCGGCACTTTGCTGGGTGAGGTGCCGCTGCGTGCTGGGGACACCGCCACGGGCAGGGACCGAACGCTGCGATAGATGAGTGGGACTGGGATTTATCCCGTTAGCCGTGAGCCAGCTGGGTGCCGGTACTGGGAAAAAAACACGGGGAAACACTGCGGTTTGTGGCACAGGGACACACTTTGCGGTGCCGTCAGTCTGCTGGCTTTTCAGCTCCACGTGCTTAGTTACCTGCAAAAAGAAATGCAAAGAGACAAACGTAGTTTTTGGCCTTAAACTGTGCCGTCATCCCGACGTTTGGTCGTGGGCTGTGAGCTCCTGGGAGTCTATCGCCTCTGCTCAGCGATGCTGGGGGGTCTCTGAGTCGGTGTGCAGATGGGATTTAGCAAGGAAGGCAGGAATGCAAGTGTTTGCTTTGGCCAGGGCAGAGTTAAAAGTCTTGATTCCAACAGCAGGAATCTGCAGGGAGGCAACTCACTGCAAGTTTAACCGGGAATCCTGGCCTGGCTTTATAAATAAAGGTGTTTGAACTCCGAGAGTCTCTTTGGAAGTCAGGTGTTACCCAGCGGGAAATTCACTTCCGCTGACGGCTCCCAGGGGATGGGGAGGTTGGAAACCCTGCAGGCTGGGGCTCTTCATTCCTCCTGCCCTATCCAGGTACAAAGAGACATTCAATAAGTGCCTGGACAGAAAGCTGTTGTCAGCAGGTGAACTATTTCCAGTAATGGGAAATCCAAGGCTAAGGATGTAGGGAGCTTTTTGGCAGACCCGGATGCTTTCTGATACCTTCCTTACTGTGACTGCAGCAGAACAACTTGGTATTTCAGTCGTGGGGTGTACAACTCCCTGCTTTTTGTTTTTCACCTGTAATAGAGTACCTTGCCTCTAATAGCAGGCAGATTTTCTCATTAAAACTCCATTCTCCAGGCTAGTAATGGAGAAGGGCATGCGGGACTGGCCAGGCTGCACAAAAGATCTGTCTTTGCTAGCTCTTTAGTTTTGCTGTGGTCCCAGGTGTTTCAAGAGAGCAGCGCTGTACTTGCAAATGGATTTATTTCCATGCCAGCTTTTCCCTCTGGCCAAGCTGCGGTAAGCGAGCAGAGCTGCTCCAGGGTAGCAGGCTCCCACGCAGGCATGCCAGCTTTCAGCTCCTCGGCTCTAGGGGGGGCTTTTAAAGCCAGCCTAAGAAAATCACTCTGAACACAGGCAGGGGGTGTCCTGCCATACAGGGTAGATCCCTTTTGAAGATGCTGTGAAGGTGTCTGCATACCAGACAGCTGGGGATGGAAGGGGTACCCAAAGGCAGCACTAGACATGAGAAATTCCTGTTGTCACATGAGTCAGAGGGGAAAGTATTTCATTCCTGAGCCAGCAAACACCTCTTTCCACTTAATCAGTGTAGAAAACGAGGCTAAGATCCTCATTGCCTTTAAACTTGAAGCAGCCTGGGGGAGCAGAAATCATCCCAGAGCAGGCAGAGCGCCTGCCAAGGGCAGGGACGGCCAGCATGCGTCCATGTCCTCTTCAGCTAGGGGTCCCTGCCGGAGTTGCTGCTCCAGCCAGAGCTGGAAAACTTCAAAATGGAGCATGAAAACAGCTGTTTGAGGTTGGATTGTGCCAGGCAGCGGGTGGCTCCAGCCAGGGTAACCTCCGGAAAGAGCAGGGGAGGGAAGGGGATTTGGGGTCGCTCACTTGTCTGCATTTGGCAAATCTTTTTGGAGCTGTCTGGCTGTTTGAGAGCTGGTGACCCAGCCTGCAAGTAAATGGCAGCTGGCTGCATTTTGCAGCAGTCACATGGGCTTTGTTTGTGTTGGGATGGTAAAGCTTAGGAAGCAGGTTAGAAAAGCTTAGGGTCTTTTTTTTTTTTTTTCTTTTCTGAAAGGGAAACCCATTGTTTTGTGAGAGAGCCAGGGAGAGCCTTGCACTTTCCTCTCCACCAACAGACCCGGCAGAACTTAAAAACCCCTCTCAAATTTCTGTCTAGAAGTAGCATTTCTCAAGAGTTAAAAATAGTGAGCAATTTAGCAAAGAACTATATCCAGCCTGAAAATTAGTTTGTGTTTCTTGGCTCTTGAGAAGGCACACTAGGCTCATGCCCCATTACTCACAATAGTGATGACGTAGCTTTAAAAACTTGTTGTTTGAGGACTAAGACCTGCCTCAAAACAAACTCAGCTGAACTCCAGTGAAATAAAAAGGTTGTGCTTTCGACCTGTGGTATGATCTTTTAAACTGTAAATAAGTATTGTTTTCTTTTCGAAAGAGACAAATGAATTTAGTTGAAATTCCTGTCTGGCACAATGCCTTTGCTTGCTGAAAGCAGCAAGGGAGATTTACCACTCTGCTTTGGATTTCTGTATGCCTGTGAAAACCTCAGAAAGCTTGGAAACACTCTAGTAGAAGCATCTACTTATGGTATATTTTCTAGACCTTGTATCTTAAAAAATATACAGTTTTTCGGGGGGGGGGGGGGGGATTGCTTTATATGGAGCTGCTCTTTATCTTGTTCGTGGCTGGGGTGGGAAGTGCTGGGAGGGGGGGGGACTATGCCGTTACAGGACTGGGTATGTTCAGCAATTTGTAGGTGGGGGGCATGAAGCCCTCAGAAAGAGCTGGTAAATAGCCTTCCCTTGGGAAAAATGCCTGGGAAGAGACCCTGGGAGAACAACACTAAACAGCAGTGGGCTCCTACACGTAGTGTGAAGGCATTTCTTCATCCAGCTGCAGCTCCTTTCCTGAGAAAAGCAGCTCGGTGGAGGCACTTAGCTTAGCAAAATCATTTGTGGTTTGTTTAGCATCTCCCTCTTCCAAAGCAGCTCACGCTTCTCTGGGAAGGGAGTAGCGTCACCAGCAAAGCGCCTAAAATCAGAGAAATCCCCGCCAGGGACTCTTTCTCTGTCCCAGCTGAAAATGCTTGAGATGAGGCCCCAAAAGGGGTTTACTGAAGTGAAGTCCCAAATTCCTCCTGCCCAGGGATCCTTTTATATTCCAATCCCGGGGGTGCAATGCAGCAGAAATAGCTCCTGCCTCTCCCCTGATGAAAGAGAAGCAGCCCAGCACTTTCTGAGCTGCTCCAGTTTGTTTTTAAAAGTGGGGTTTTTTGGAGGTGCTGCTTGTACATAGTCAGTCTTGCTCCAAGTTTCGTCCTTGGGGCTCTTACAAGAGTTTTCAGAGATTTTGAATTTTTGGAGCATCTGTAAACGAGCAGTTGTTAATTATTGATGGCAGCAGTGGAGCTTTGCAGGGTTTTGGAGGGAGGTGCTTGCTACCTGATGGTAACAAAACCAAGGTCTTTTTTTCAGATGATGCTGACCGAAATCCAGGTCTAAGGCCGTACCTGTCAGCAGAGTCCCACCGCTCTGAGCGAAGTGTGGTCACCGTTGATCACTGGCCTCACCAGAGCACAGAGAAGCCCCGAGAGGAGCCCTCAGCCAGCTCTCTAGGACAGATTAAGTTTAACCCCACAGTGCAACACATTGTGATTAACGAACACAAGGATGTCATGTTTAATTGCTCTATCAAAGTACCTCAGCTGCTGCTCCGGCCAGATGCCTCGGGCATTTCCTTGTGGAAAGATGGGAGGGAGCTGCATGTTCTGGACCGTATCTCCACCAGCCACTTCGAGATCTCTGACGAGGAGGAGGTAGCGATGACCTCCACCTTCAGGTAACTGGTGCTGTCCTTCCTGTGCAGATGGGGAGGAGGGATGTCCTGAGTGCTGGCTTTTGGGGAGAGAAGGGAGACCAGAAAACTAGCAAGGGCTTGAGACTGGGACTAGGATGGGCAGGTGCTCCCTATCCCCCAAAGCCTGGTTCTGCTTGGTGGGTGCTGTGGGGTCATTGGTACTGACTGAAACCCATGCCCAGGCTGGCAGTGTTACTGTGTCCTCCTGTGGGAGCTGTGTATGGGGCAAGGCTCCTTGCCAGAGCCTTGACATGGTCTCTGTTCTCTCCGGCAGTATCCTTGCTGCCCAGCGCTCAGATAATGGCTCCTACGTCTGCAAACTCAACATCTCTGGCATGGAGGTGGTGTCGGATCCTATTTTGGTGCAGCTGGAAGGTGAGCTGGAGGAGGGCGAGGGTGGACATGCCGGAGATGTGGAGCATTGTGCCCTGGCTGAGTGACAGCCCCAGGGACCATGAGCTGGGAGCTGTCCCTCCAGAAACGGGGAGTCCTGCTTGGGAAGGGGCTTGTTGCTGGAGCTGGGCACAGCCCCGGGCAGGACAGTTTGGAGTTGTTGATAGGGCTGTGTTGCCAAGCTCTCTGAATCTTTTGTTTCTCTGCTTGTGTCTGTGCAGGGCTCCCGCACTTCATTCGTCAGCCTGAGAAGCTGAACGTCACCAAAAACAGCCCCTTCAACCTCACATGCCAAGCTGTGGGCCCGCCGGAGCCTGTGGAGATCTACTGGTTTCGCAACAACATCCGAGTCAATGAGAAGCCCCACATCTCCCCATCAGTCCTGACTGTGCCAGGTGAGCCTGGCAGTGTCCTGGGACACCTCTGTGTGGCTACTGGGAAGGGCAGGGTGGGAAGGTGTCTTGTGCTGTCTCACAGCCTGTCCCCTTGGCCTGCCACTCCTGTTAGGCAGGGGCTGTGTTCCTGTGCGCCATCACAAGGCCATTGCAGCCTGCTTCGTTTTTCTGTGACACTGTGTGTTGCTGGAAAGCTCAGCACAGGTACATTTCCCAGGAGGTTTGGCATAAAATGCAGCCATCAGCTTGTATACAGTGGAACACGGGGGTCCAGCTTTGCAAAAGAGGTACCACAGAGGTATCAGTTTGCAAAATCAAGTTCCAGCCTGTTACTGTTCTGTCCTCAGCGTTGGGAACACAGCTCTGCCCAGCACCATTTGGCAGCCCTGGGGACCACTCTACCAGGGACGATCTGGGGGCCAGAACCCCCATCTGACCCCCTCTGGCTACTGCCAGAAATTTCTTCCTTGGGAAAGGCAGGACACTCAAACTACTCTTCCCTAAGCAAGAAGTAGATTTTCGCTCTAGCCTGTGGTCATGTCAACAAGTACACTGCTGCTTTTAATTGGCAGCTTGATTGGGGGTCCTCTTTTAATGCCTCTGGAAGACTTTGGGTTGGCCCCTGCAGCATATCGCTGTGCCAGCCTCGCAGAGCATGGGAAGAAGAGTCCTTCATGTAATGTAAAATCCATCATGGTTTTGCTGCAGAGGCAGAAGAGAGGAGGGATTTCTTGATTTGCTTATGAGGAGAAGGCCGCTAGCTAATTAGTAGACTGTAACGTACTCATCTTGGTGTCCAAAGGCAGGCTTTAAAAGGCAGTGAAAGCCGGAAGAAGTGACTCATTCCTCTTGGATGTTCTTGCATCCGGCTGGCACATGCTAGGTCGGGTCATTTGAACAGTCCTCCTCCTGGCCCAGGAGCCCTATTGCACTGAAGGGCACTGCTGCTGGCATGAGCATATGCTTGGCATGTCCAGCACACCATGGCAAGCCCTTCGCCTTGCAGCAGCAGCAAGTGATGTGCCCAGAAGAGACAGCCCTACACCCCTGGTGAAGTCCTTTGCATGAGTTGAAAATCCTGAGCGCTATTGTTTCCTAGGGTCATCTCACACAGGCCATGCCAACGCCCCCGGGGAAACAAGCAGCTGTCCACACTCGGGTATTTCCAGTGGCCCCCAAAAGCAGTTGTTCTCCATTATCAGCTGGGAGATTTGAGCAATCTTTGAAAAGCAATAAGTCATCTGATTCAAGCCATGGTGGTGGGCTCTTCTGCTTTCTGCCTTTCCCTTTTTGAACACAAAACAAGTGCTTACTCAGGAGGTTGTGCAATGGTGCCGTAGAAACGTACAGTCCTGCCACTGCACCACGTCTTGCACTGATGGCACGCACATGCTTGCAGCGTGGAAGGTGGGTGAGCTAGGTCATGGGGGTCACGCCCAGGCAGTCAACACAAGTGCCACAGAGGGAAGCAATGAGTGCAAAAGAAAAGGTCTTTTGTGTTGATGGGAATAAAATAAAGCAGCAGTACAAGAAAGGAAGCTGCAAGGGTTTTCTGTGAGCAGCAGGTGGAGAATTGCTATGATTTGGGCATTTTTTGCGGGTCCAGGGAACAAGTCCTTGTTTTTCCCCTGCAGGTCTTAATGAAACAGCACTGTTCAGCTGTGAGGCTCACAACAGTAAAGGGCTGACTGCATCCAACCCAGGGCAGGTGAACGTGAAAGGTAAGTGACAACATGATGCTCACTTTACCTGTTAAGTAAATGTGTCCAAGCAGGAGTTGTCCTGATCCCACACTTCCAGGCACTCATTCTGCACAAGCTGAAGGAGATGTTTTTAGGACTGTCATACTTATTTTTCCCCATTTTAAACCTCTGTTTAAAATCAGGCGGGATGCACATAGTAGCATGGTCACCCAGTGCAGTTCTGTCATCCCAGTATTGCCACTGTGGGAGGAAGCACCAAAAAGGACATTTGAAAGCAGAACTGTCAGCCCTGGAGCAGGTTTCTGAAGGGCTGTATCACTCTTTTCCTTCCTTCAAACCAGGGCAGTGCTGACAGTTTTCCATAGGAAATGGTGGAAATTCCTGACATTCCTGATAGAAGTCACTCTGGCAATGCAGGAAAGGTGTTCCCCAATATACGTCCAACCCAGAGTGATGTTTCAGCTCACAAATATAGAACGTGGTCAAAATAGTCCTGCAAATGACTTTTTTTTTCTGGTTCCCTGTCTGAAGCAGCCATGGTACACTGATCAAAGATGCTGCTGCACTGCAGCCAAAGCAGTGCCTGGGGTTCACACATCCTCAGTCTGAGCCCTGGGAGCTGCCAGGGGGAAGTCAGACAGGCCATGTTTGTGCTTAGGCCTTCAGCTGACTGCCCTTGGCTCTTCCCTGCAGGAATACCATCCGCACCTGACAGCGTGCATGTCATCAACAGACTGGCCAACGGTATCGTGATATCCTGGGTGCCAGGCTTTGATGCATTCTCTGCCTTGAACAGCTGCAGTATCCAGGTAAGCATCCATAACGTCCCTTGCCCCTGCAACCCCCCTCACATGGATGCTCTGAGGCAGGTGGAGATTGGTGTTCGTTTGGCATGAACTGCATGGATTTGACCAGGCTATTTGTTTGGGCAAGCTGAGTTGGACTTTCCCAGTGGCTTTGAAAGGGGGAGCTGGCACACTCCTTGTGTGTTGCAGCCACGCTCTGCGATCCGGGTGGCTGTGGAATTTGTGGTGGCATGATGTTGAGGAGTCCGAGTTGAGCAGCCAGCAGTCCCCAGGTGCTGGGACCTGGGGCAGCCAGAGCGCTGCCAGGGTGGACAGAAGGCTTGGAAGGAGCTGCTGGAGAGCAGCTTCGTGGTGTCAGCTCACAAAAACACATCTTTGCTCTGACAGCTGCGAGGAGTGGGGGATGGTTGGTGGAAGGGGTCCCACAGAGAGATTGACACAGGGAGCGTGAAGCAGGCTTTTTTCCCAGGAGTGGAGTGGTTGAATGGGGATAGAAACAAGGGGTGATGGGAGCAGGCAAGCCGCCTACCTGGAAGAGCCCATCTGGGCTCATGCTTGTGATGCGGGCAGAAGTGAGCCGCAAGAATCTCTCCCCTTGGGCAAGACAGTTAGGTTGGCATGACTCTTCATGGAGAGAAGTGTAGAACTGCTCCAAGTAGCTCTTTGGGAGACTTTACAAGCCTTGAGTTGCTGCAGGCACATGCTTGTCCCTACTTTTACCTCCCGGTCAAACAATTCCCAACCAAGCAGCCTTGTCGCTGGGATTTAGTCTCGGAGGTTTCTGTTGGCTCTCCACTGCTTGCAGGTACTGGGAAGGAGCTGTGGAGCTGCCCGTCTCCTTACCAAGTCAGAGAATGCCATGTCCGTGGGTACAGCCCTGCTGTCTGTTTGACTTTGCTGAGTCTCACAGTTCAAACCCATGGCTTGGTCTCTTGTGGATATGTTTCTTATACTGCCTAATCTATACTCTGGCTGAGATTACGTGTGAAGAGAGACGATGTTTGAAGCCAGTTAAAAGTGAAAGGAGTTACAGGGAGGAAAGGTACCAGAGCTAATATTAGCATCGCATCCGCTGCTGCCTTCCAGCTGGAGCTTGGGAAGTGGGGTGGAGAGCCAAGGAATTTCCTATGACTTAACATTCACAGTCTGTCATTAGGAAATAGCCTTTCAAACTGGAAAACAAGACATGATTTCTGGCAAAAACACAGCTGTGACTAAGCCTTTTTGCTTCTGTCCCCTTTGATAATCCCCTTGCTTTGGTAGCATGGCCCACCGACCAAGTGACTCATTTCTGATGATGATGGTGCTTAAAAGGGAACCTGTTGCTGTCATGCCTGCCAAATTCAAATGGTTTAAGTTTGCAAAAAGCCTGACAAAAAACCCCAAACATTAACTTGATGGGCTCTCTCCAGAAGACAAGTTGAGGACTGAGATAGCTGAGCTCAGCTTGTTGCTCAGGAGAACAGCGAGTCCCAGTGGCTCTTTCAGGAGTGGCTTGCACATTCATCTGATCACTGCTCACCTACCTCAAAGCATCTAGCAATGGCTTGGGGACCTTCTCAAGTTTGTGAGGCTGAAGGCTATTCTCTTTCATTTTGGCTGGAAGATACTGCTGGTGTTGATTCTGAGACTGTCCAAAGTGTCCTGGGCTAGGCAGGGGCATATTCTTGTTGCTTAAGCAGAAGGGCAGATCTCCTGCCGCCCCAAAACCATGCATGGAGGTCTTTTGAGAGGATTGTATGACTTTCTGCTTGAAGTTCGCGCTGAAACATGTCCTGTGCGTTATCTTCCAAGGTAACTGTCTTGCTTGCACTGGTGTTCTTGCTCTTCCTTCTTTCCTCCCACTGTCCTGGCCCAGGCCACTCTCCTGGTGCTTCCCATGAAATGAGATGCTTTCCAGGGAGCTGCAAGGGCTGTGTTGGCAGCTACGTGGGTCCTCAACAGCCAGTCCTTTGGGGAGAGCACCATTTCTCTTTGTGTAAAAAGCGCGACTTGGTTTTGATACACTGAATTCATCCATGCTGCTAAATGTAATGGTGGAGTCTGACGAGGTCTGTGATTAGTCTTGCAACGTCTGATGGCGATAAGTCCTGTAGTCTAGTGATCTGTTGCATGAAAAAGGACTTTTTTTTTTTTTGTTCGTTTAGGACTCGCTGCCTGGTAATTTTAATGGGTGCTCCTTTTGCTCCGCACCACAAGAAACAGTAAATCATCCCTTCATCTTCCTTTCCACAGCTCTGCCATGTCCCCATTGCACCTTTTTCTTCTCTGTGTGTGTTGGAGCCCTTGCCCTGGGCCCTGTGAATGGCCTGCTGTCAGCTTTCCGCTCGGCAGAGACTAGCCAGCATGCAGGAGCAAAGCCCTGCTGGTGTTTGGATGGGAGGGAGGGAGGGAGTGAGGGCTCTGGATCCTGTTTACAGATGTAAAATTCATGCTGCCCATCTCACGCTGCAGGTTGTTGCTGACTAATCCCTGTTTGTGGACTGATTTTTCAATTAAGGTCAAGGAAGCTGTTCCACAAAGCAACGTCTCACTTCTGCTCTTCAACACCTCGGTGCCTCCCCACATGTATCACATCCAGCAGCTGGAGCCCATGGCAAACTATAACATCTGCGTTTCCTGCAGAAATGAAGTCGGCTGGTCAGCATTTAGCTCCTGGATAACTGCCAGCACCACCGAGGGAGGTAGGAAATGAGCAGTGAAGACTGAAAAGCGTTTCCCCGCCTTGTTGCACAGTTGTGCTTTGTGCAGGTCTCTCTGGATGAGGTGCTGGTCCAGAGTCATGTTTGCTTATGAGCTGGGACATCTTGACTCTGTTGATCAGGGAAAGGAAATTGACCCATAGGTGGTCACCTGCTGGAAATGTTAAAGGCTGTAGGAAATTCCCTGTGTTTTCTGGCTGAGCTACAGCTCATTCTCCATCAGCCTACCATGTCCCTGCACTCATCCACCTGGATCCCCTCACCTTCTTTCTCTTCGATTCCTGCAGCTCCAACCACCCCACCACTGAATGTCACAGTGTTGTTCAATGAATCTAGCTCCTCCTTGGAGATCCGATGGGTGAAGCCATCCCTGGGGAGGATCCATGGGGAACTGCAGGGCTATCACATCTGGTACAGGTGGCATAACTCCAAGGGGTTGGTAAGTCACTGGGGAAATGGGGAAGAATGGCTAAAGCGTAGAAAAAATCCCAGCAGGCATCAAGCAGGAATGTACAGTTTGGTCTTAGTGCTTCCATATGTTCTTCCTGACCCTATTTGTCTGCTGTCTTTTGCTTTCATCTGGGCTTCTTTAATAAAAGCGGTCTTTCTTGCGCATGTTTGTGTAACTCACGGTAATGCCCCACGTCATTAATATTGTGAATAAACAGTTCTGCATGAAGGGGATGAGAGGTTTGCTACCATGGCTCCTGTTCTCTAAAGTGGAAGTGAGATACTCTTCCTGGTGTTGGCAATCTTTGGTATGGCCTTTGGAGTGGCAGTCAAGGTTTGGCAGCATCTCTTGGCACTTTCAGAAATGGAGTCAATCATAAGGTGTTAGGGAGGATTTGTTCCCTGATTTTGAATTGTTCCTTAGTCAGGTGGGATTTATTCCATGCATTAACTCATCTGTAAACCCATGGCACAGAGTTCCATAGCTCAAGGAACAATCTGGGGCCAGGGGCCTGTCCATGACTGTATGAAGTCATCTGGCACAACCTTGCTTGCCTTTCCAAGGATTTGGGAAGCAGCCTTCAGGAATTTGCTAGGGTGAGGTTAGCCAGGCCTCTCGGGCAGTCCTGGTTCATCTCAGCTACCAGACAAAAGAGCATCCCGTCCAGGCTCTGCCAGTGCTTGAGGAGCCTCTGGATAATAGCGCAGATGTGTCCAGCTGTCGCCTCTGCACTGTGGTTTGATCTTCCTCTGTCCTAGGCTGAAAGCACAGAAAGGCACTGATGGCCTGAACCCGGTGTGGAAAAAGTGACTCACACCCTGGTTTTTGTAGGATGCTGCATTTTCTGTTCTCCTTTTGCGCCTCTGAAAAAGAGCATGTATAGATCCAGACTGAATGAAGTCAGGGAAACATTATTATGGTCTTGTGACTAGTGTGGAAAAAAAATGCTGACATATTTGTTGTCTCTCAAGCAGAAAGCAAAGAACAGGACTTGCCCTTTAAACCCTGGGAGACTGTCTTTTCTTGTTGTGGTGGTTTTTAGTAAATTTCCCCAGTCAAATGCTTATGGGGTGAAATTTCTGCTTGGATTCTTGGTCAATAGTTGTCCTCATTAATGCTGTCTTTCAGGAAGGTCAGAAACCCCCTCCAGTGGGGAGTGAGTTCAGGTGGGAGCTAGCTGTGCAAGGGACCTTGGCTCTTTGCAGACCAAAAGAAGCAGTTGTGTTTGTTGCTGGTTTGTTTAATCAGCCTCCAGATTTTATGGAAGGCAGAGACATGTGTCAGAGCCAGCCGAGCACAGGGGCCAGCACGTCTTTTTATGAGGGCTGTTGCAGAATTAAGAGCACGAGAATGGCTTGAGCCTGTGCTGTAACCTTCCTGCAGAGCACTGTGGGCTGGTGTGGTACCCAGTTCTCCCATGCTCCAAGGGTCTCCTGAGCCGATGGATAGACAGTCTGAAGCACACAAGCAATGTGCTTGCTATCGGAGTTCTGATTTCTCAGATAAAGTCTCTGAGTTTTGGCTCTGGGCGGGCTAAACATGAAATGCCCCAAAATAACCATCAGTTTAACAACCCCAGCGATAAAGGCAGGGGAGTCCTGTATTTCTGTGTCAGCAGGGCCACCTGCAGGCCACCTCTTCTCCACAACCAGCTTAAAAACTACTTTAAAACCTAAAAAACACGTTTATTTTATTCTTAAATCAGCAGCTCTTGTTTGAGCCAAGGCTGCCGGAACTGGGACAAGAACTACTTGCAAGACTCATAAAAAACCATTAACTTTGGCCGTTCTGTCCTGCCAGAACGGCTGTCTGCTTTGCCAGTGTGCTCATGCTCTCCACGGTCTGTTTGATATCAGCTGGGCTCTGTCCTCAGATGACACAGCAGAGCTGTCTGCGATATGAAAGAATCCCGGTGCATTTTTGGGGGGTGGTAGGGAAAGGATCTTGTGTGAATTTCTGCCAAAGGATGCCATGAACGTGAGGTGCGAGGAAAGCAGGGGTGCAGGAGCAGAGGCAGCAGTGGGTGACAGCTTGTGCCGCTGCCTGATGGTGCAGGGACGCTCCTAGGGCTGGGGCATGTTTCACAGCCAGTTCTGTGGCTTTTTTATGACTGCAAACAGAAACTCTGAGCAGCTCTGATTTCCTCCTCCTTGCCCACCGATCCCCCTTGGCTGCTGCTTTTGCTTGGCTGCGTGATGTTCAGCCAGGATAAGGAGCCAGGCTCCACAGTCTGCAGCAGCCTGCCAGATGTCCTGGACACTGCTGGGCAGCTGGTTTGCACCTGGGGATCAGCGGAGAGCAGCAGCAGAACTTTCTTAGCTGAAGACCAGGAAACACCAGGGAATTGCAGGGAAAGACTCGCTTGTATTTTTACCAAGGAAAAAGGTCTGTGCCATGGGGCACATTGCCTCCTGCCATGTTACCAGGCAAGGAAACACACTCTTAAGACTGAAAATATTATTAGCTAGGCACAAAAACCACAGTCAGAAAATATCTGCCCTAAGATCTACTTTCTGTGGCAGGGCACTTGAACAATCAAACCAGGAGCGCTGTGGCTGAAAGCGGTCAGAGATGCTCTATGGAGGAGTGGCGGTGGTGCGCACCAAGGCTCTGCAGGTGCCAAGGCTCGTGGGGCTGCTCAGCACGAGCCACGGGCATCCCTGGCTGGCAGCAAAGAGGGGTGCGAGCCTCTGCTGACCAAGCTGACTGCAATGAAGGCTGGGGGTCAAAATCCATGTTACCACCAGTGCGTGAAATGCCTTCCCCCTTCCTTGCGCGATAGCTTTCCTGCCTCTTTTCTGGCTCAGGCTGCTGGTCTCGCTGCTGTTGACAAGCAAAGGGTTTGAATGGGAAATGCTGCTCAGCCCCTTTCCAGATCCCATCCGGCTCTTGCAGGCAGGGCTATTATTCTCTGTGAATCGCTTGCATTTCCTCTGGGCTTGTGAAAGCAAAGCAGTGATGAAGTTTGTCAAGGGGACAATTCTCAATAAATCTCTAGGTTTCCCTCCTGCTGTAGGGATGGGCTGCTGTCTTCCCCAGCCCAGGCTTTTCTTCCCTTCCTCTCTTCAGCAGAACGTCTCCGCTGAAGCCTGGCAGAATGCTAGCGTGGCCATCCTGCCTGTGGTGGCCACTAACGCCACCTGCTCCATCCGTGTGGCTGCCGTCACCAAAGGGGGAGTGGGACCCTTCAGCAGCCCAGTGGAGGTCTTCATCCCTGACAGCGGTGAGGAGGGGGGGGAGATTGTGAGGAAGCACACAGGGCATGCTCTCCTTGCCCAGCCAAGACCATTTGGCATCCTGCCATCCTCCTTCAGACGCTTTCCCCGTCAGATGGGCTATTGGCCAAGAATCTGGGACCTTCAGTGTGCTTTGGTAGCCAGGAGGGACTCGCTCTCCACATGCAACCTTGGTCCTCATGCCCTCTTCTCCCGTGTGATCCTTGGGGCTTTACTGGGTTTGGTTTCAGCCCTTGGGAAATCCTCCCCAATCCCCGGGTGCTGCAGGCTGACTCTTTCACCAGCTCCATTAATGGGATATTTTCTTAGGATTAATAACCTCAGCTCCCTCTTCGACTCCAGCCTCCGGAAACGCAGACTCCTTTATTGTAGCCCTGGGCTTTATCTGTGGGACGATTGCCGTTGGGCTGATCCTCTGCTTGTCCGTGGTCATCCAGAAAAGATGCGTGGAAACAAAATACGGGTAAGCTGAAGGGAAAACAGCTTGCAGAGGTGCCCTGAGCTGGGCAGGTGTCACAGGCATGTGGGACACAGGCAGGCAGGGCGAGAGGCCAGCAGCCCGTGTTGGACTGGGGGACAAGGTTTCTGTCTCCAGTACTGATGTTGTTGCCACAAATGGCATTTTTTTATGCCTGTGATGAGGGACTAAGTGTATTTTTACTGCCGTGGTGGTACTTCCCCTCCGTTCCTTAGCCCAGCAGTTCACCTTTTGCTCACTAGTCCTGTTTTTAAAGGGAAGTAAACTTGCGCAGCTTGGTATGTGAGGGTGGCTTCAGCGTTTTGACACAGAGGTGAGAGACCAGAGATGTATAATATCCTGCATCCTCTGGCCTAGAGAAACCCCTCCTGCCTTGTCACATGCCGCATTTGTCTTGGTACGATGGCTAAGCATGGCACCCGTCCTGCCAGGCAGAGAGTCTGCCACTGGACTGCATAAGTGGTGTTTTAATAATGTGGACAAAGGGCTGTTTTCTTTTACAATAAGACGATGCTACTCACTCACGCTTGTGACTTTCTAAGTGGCATTTAACTGCCCCATGCTGCTGTTTTTTTTTAAACAACTGTGGTGCCAGCAGCTTTTCTTACAAGCGCTATCGTTCGAGTGTCTGCTGTGAAACTGGAAATGTGATATAATTAACTCCTTTGGAGGAGCATCATTTCAGTAAGGGAGTTTATTGAGCTAGTGAAGGAATCCCACCTACTCTGATATCCCATAGCATTACCCCCATCCCAGTTTGGAAACTGGTAGTATCTAAGGACCCCTTTCCTGAGTGGTGTAGCGTTGTCGCTCTTTCCTTTTGATGCTAGCTACCTGGGACCTCTTGAGCATCCTCTGTGGTTTTGTTTCCTGGAGCTGGACCTCTGCACAGCCCTATACTAGAGGGGCTGCGCAGCATCTCCCAGCAGCATGCCCATCACCACCATTTTGGGGCCATGGTGTGAAGCTCCCTTTGGTTTCTTTTTGGCTAATGGATGAGGATTGCATATGCTAACAAAGAGCGCTGGCAGGCTGGAGTTGTGCATTGGGCAGGAGAAGAGATCAATTTAGGATGTGGTAGATCTGGGCACCGTATTCCTACCGGCACAGGCTGCTCTCTGAGGAGGAAATGAGTATTCCATTTCCTCCCCAAAAAGCCTCTGTGACTCACTCCTTGACAGGTCAGCCTTGTTTATCAAGTGACTGTTTTGCTCAGACATTGTAAACAATGGCACTGATCCAGTAAGAGGGATGTGAAAAAGGTTAGGGTGAATGTGCATTTCCTCCTTTACCGCCGATACCCCTGGTAGTGCTGTGGTTGCTGCAGCGGCGGTTCCTTCATTGGAGTTGAAGCAGCCGCATGTGGCCCAGCGGGGTGTGTTTCTATCCCACCAGGAATGCTTTCAGCAGGAACAACTCGGAGCTGGCAGTGAACTACACGGCCAAGAAGTCCTACTGCCGGAGAGCCATTGAACTTACGCGTAAGTATTTTTTTTTTATCCCTCTGCAGGGAGGTTGATGGGGATATGGCAGCAGCAATATGTCTGCAGGTTGGAGGTGACCTGAACTTCTATTCCCATCTCCCGCAGTGGGCAGCCTGGGTGTCAGCAGTGAGCTCCAGCAGAAGCTGCAGGATGTTGTCGTGGACAGGAATGCCCTCAGCCTGGGGAAGGTCCTGGGAGAGGGTGAGTGCTGAGGCTGGAGAGCTGGGGATGGGCATATGGGGCAGGGTCTGCCACTGTTGCCTACACCATCCCCAACCTCCAAGCCCAGGGGATGTGTGGGAGATGGTGGGCCAAGATGACTGAGTGCCAGGACCTCTGGGTTCATTTCCTCCTTCTGCCGCTGAGACAGAAGCCTCCCTCATAGCCTTTTAGGGACGAGGTCTACATCTTAGAGCATTTCAGATCTTCAGGGACATAGTGGTGTCCTAAAAGGTGGTGCTTCTGGCTGTGGATAAAGTGCTTGCTGCTTTCCCGTGGTGCAGGGGAGTTCGGGTCTGTGATGGAGGGGCATCTCAGCCAGCCCGAAGGCACCCCGCAGAAGGTGGCTGTGAAGACCATGAAACGTAAGTCATCACCCTGGCCTTGCAGAACTTAATGTTGTTTGTCCCAGTGGGTGCCAGCATTCCTGCTACCCATGTCAGGTGCTCTCTCTGGCACCATTTTGTGGGGATGCTGGCCTCTCTGCCACAGCTCCTGCTGCCAGTCAGGAAGCAGCACTCATATCAGATGGCCAAGGATGGTAGAGACATCCCGGTGGTCCCTTCCCCCTCATACACACAGGAGCTGTGTTGTGAAGGGAGATGGCAGCAGTGATTTGGAGTGTTAAAGCTCTTGGGATTTTAAACCTCCTCCTTTTTCTCTGCTTCCCAGTGGATAACTTTTCCCAGAGGGAGATAGAAGAGTTCCTCAGTGAAGCAGCGTGTATGAAGGACTTCGACCATCCAAATGTCATCAAGCTCCTAGGTATGGGCTTCACTTCCCACCCTCCAGCTGGGATTTGGGCTGGGGAGTGCTGGAATCCCACACAGATGTCTGTGGGGCAGTATGGTGCCTTTGCCCATGGGCCTGCGCGACCTGTGTGTGTTTTCCAGGTGTGTGCATCGAGCTGAGCTCCCAGCAGGTCCCCAAGCCCATGGTGATTCTCCCATTCATGAAATACGGTGACTTGCACAGCTTCCTGCTTCGCTCACGGCTGGAGATGGCCCCCCAGGTAATGAGCACGGGAAGCAGAGGGCCCCATGTCTGCAAGGAGCAAGGTGGTACTGTGCCTCTTTTGGGAAATTTGCCTTTGGTTTTTTGAGAATGTTAGAGTACTTGGTTGTAGTCCTGCTTCCTGCCTTTGTCGGGTGGCAGCAGTGGGTTCCAGCTCCACAAGAGCCTGTGGGATTCTCACCTTCCCTTCTTCAGGCTGAACAAGCCCAACTGTCTCAAATCCTTCTTGTACACGATCTCCTCCAGCCCCATCTTAGTAGTCTCCTGTGGGTTTGCTCCAACATGGCTTTCTCCTGCTGAGGATCCCCAAATGGGACGCAGCATCCAGATGTGGCCTCACCAGTGCCAGATTCAGGGGGAAAACGGTTTCTCTTGACCTCGCTAGCACAGCCTGCTGCAAGGTTGGCCATTGTTGGCATAAAGGCGCACTGCTGAACCACGGCCAAGTTGCTCTACACCAGGGCCCTTTTCTGCAGAGCTGTTTTCTAGCCAAAAATATGTGATCTGAAGGCAGGCAGCGGCCCTGGACAGGGAGGCCTTACAGATCAAACCACATGTGCTTCCCAAAGGGCTTGCACTGCCTAACCTGCACCTTCCCTTCCCAGTTTGTGCCCCTGCAGACACTGGTGAAGTTCATGGTCGATATCGCCCTGGGGATGGAGTATCTGAGCAGTCGGCACTTTCTCCACAGGGATTTGGCGGCTCGAAACTGCATGTGAGTTTGTTTTCCTCTGCTTCTTCCTGGCTAAACAAACACCAGTGGAAGCCCTGTGGTTTTACAGCACAACCTGGCTTCCTTCAGTAAAGTCTCCCTCGGTTTTGGGAGACATGGGAAAAGAGCTTAGCCTCACGTTTCTGCTTCAGAATTGGGCACCTCAAACTCTTCTGTCTTGCCATCCCTGTTTCTGCCTGACAGGTTACGGGACGACATGACAGTATGCGTGGCAGACTTTGGTTTGTCAAAGAAGATTTACAGCGGTGATTACTACCGTCAGGGCCGAATAGCAAAAATGCCAGTGAAGTGGATTGCCATTGAGTCCCTGGCCGACCGCGTCTACACCACCAAGAGCGATGTGGTAGGTGCCTGTGGCTGGGCAGTCAGGTGGCAGGAGCTGAGAGCTGGGGACTGATCCCTGGGTTGTCATCCACCCTTGCCGCTCTTCGTTACAGTTGTTCTTGTATCCTGGAAGTGCACAGCCAGAGGAGCTGTTGGTAATAGGACGCGCTGACCTTTCGCTGCCTGCTCAGCCTCCTGGAATAGGTTTATTGAGTGGGCTGCTTGCCTCTTCTGTGGCATTGCTTATTATTTCCAATTTTGGGGAGGGCAGGACTGGAGCGACAACTCTTAGCATTGTGCGAATGCCCAGTGGACGCTGGGCAGTGACCTTTCCCCATGAAAAGATTCATTCATTCCCCCTGGAAATGTCCTTTCAGCCTGTTTTCCCTTTGTCCTTGCAGTGGGCATTTGGTGTTACCATGTGGGAGATAGTGACCCGAGGGATGACGCCCTACCCAGGAGTGCAGAACCACGAGATCTATGAGTACCTCTTCCACGGGCAGCGCCTGAAGAAGCCTGAGGACTGCTTGGATGAGCTGTGAGTGTTGTAACCCTGTTTGTGGGCTGTAGCGCAGCCCATTAGCTCTCTGTCTGCCTGCAGGTGACCTGTGCATCACTTGCCCTTAGCTGAGGTTGTTCTGCTCTTTGTGCTTTGTGGCTCTCAGTTGCTGATGTCCTTTTTTTAAGGACACAACTGCTTGTGCTGTGGATTTGTGGCTTAGCACTGCATGTGGCCAAAAGCCTGCAAAACCGTGCGTCACAGTGCAATTAAAGACCGTTCCAGCATGCCCGTGCTCCCACCTGCTGCAGACCTGCCTTTCCAAGTGGAATAAGACGAGTTTGTACCAGGGAGGGGGTCACCTTCTGCCTCACCCCCTCCATTTCTTCCACAGTCCCCAGGAACAACAGTTATTAAAGACTGGATTTTTTTTTTTTTTTTAATTGGCAAGGATTTAACCTGTTCTTCCTTGTGGGGTTGACAGGTAGGGAGCTTAGAAGAATGCACGTGCAGGTTAGCTCTCAAAAGCTAGCCAGAATGGTGTGGATCAAATTCTAAATGAAAGTACCACAGAAACAAAAACTTCAAAACCCTTAATGCTTGTGTTGATCTCCCGAGTTTTGACGTGCCTGGTGAAAGGCAGATGCCAGAGCAGAGCAGCCTATCACCCAGGGACGAAGAAGCATCTTAACTCCAGGCAAACAGGCACACAGAAATCCCAACAAATATCTATCCTGAGAGAAAGCGATGTGTTTGTGGGGCTGTCACAGAGGGTGGACGCCCAGTGGTGTGGGGCCTGTGGGAAGTGCTGAGGTCACATCCCTGCAAGGACAGGAGCAGTGCCCTCAGCAGTTTGTGGCGGAGGAATCGGGCTTTTTAGTATTTTATTTATTTATTTTAAGATAGTTTTGGGCAGCAGGTCTTGGCTGGCTTTGCTCTCCTCTGCCCCACAAAACTCCCTCTAGTTAATCAGAGAGAGCCCATCAGCACCTACAACCTATGAATCTGGAAAGGGAAAATGTGAAAACCTCAAAACGTTGCGTTGCTGATAAGCTCAGCAAAGGTTTTTCTCCTGAGTTTTTCTCTGGTGCCATTACAGCTGAGAACATTTAAACCCCCTCCATGGCTAAGAGCTGCAAATACAAAACAGTTAACCTAGCAAAGCTGCTCAGACTTGCACAACGTTTCCTAAGAGGCCCCTCTCCAACGCCTGTCCCTGAAGGAAGTGGGAAAGAAGCCTTGTATCGGATCCAGCTTGCCAGAGGGCAGGGGAGGCAGTGCATGCCCAGCGCCGATGTGCTTACAGTGTGCCCTGACATCCAGCCTGGGAATGGGCACCTGTCGGAGGGATGGAAGAAGGACTCTGTGTCCTGGGAGCAGGACTGGGATGTTCCTGGGGAGCAGATCACAGGGCTGCAGCTGGCTGTGTCTGCCTGAACCTCAGCGAGTGCCAGGCACTAGAAGAGACTCCTGACAGCAGCTTGGGCTGATAAATCCCTTTTGTCAGGCAAACAGCCCGAGCAGAGGGAGTTGGGTTTGCTTGGTTTTAATGCAAAGCAGCTCAGGGCTTGCCCAGTTTAGAGAGAAGTGGGGAATTAGCCCCTGTACATCCCCTTGCCCAGCACCTGGCTACATCCCCCGTGATAACCATGCTCTTCTCCCAATTTCCAGGTATGAAATAATGTCTGCGTGCTGGAGAGCCGACCCTGCCGCCCGCCCGACGTTCTCACAGCTGAAGGTCCATCTGGAGAAGCTGCTGGAAAACCTGCCCACCGTCAGAGGATCTGGGGATGTCATCTACATCAACACCAGCCTGCCCGATGAGAGCCCAGACTCCACCCAGGATTCGGGCTTCCCCCAAGCGGACTCTGATGTGGACCCTGGGGACATTACCGAGCCCTGCTCCCCCCAAGCAGAGGCGGCGCTGGTGGCCGTGGACGTCCACCACAATGAACCATGGGGGACAAGGTACGTCCTGGAGGAGCAGCTCGGTGGCCCCACGGAGGAGGCCTACGTCCCGCTGCTGCCCACTGCGGCGGCCGGCGAGGGTCCGGCATGGAGCCAGGCCAGCACCTTGCCCGCTGGCGGTTCGCTCACGCCGGGGCTGCCGTGTGCCGGGAGCTGTGCTGGGGACTCCGGAGTGCTGCTGTGAAAGGGGGAGCCTGGACAGAGCGGGGTGTAAACGGCCTCCGAGAAAAGGACAGTGAGGGTATATTTTAATAAAATAGTCTGGTTTATTTCTTCCTGCGTGATTTTCATGGCGGAGTCAGCCCTGACCAGGTACTCTTGCCTGGGCTGAGGTCACGGAGGGTTTGTAATTAAGTGCTGTAACTTTTTCTTGTATCGGGAGGCTTTGGTACCTGAGCCCTCCGTGGCTCCCTGGTAAGGGGCAGCCCCTGCCCCCCCCCAGGGGTAAGAGAGCATGGCTGAGGTGGCTGGTGCTGAGGTGCAAGGGCGCACGGTGGTCCCCAGCGAGCATCCCCATGCCGGGGTTGGCTTCCCCTCACCCAGCGCTGAACGGCGAGGGTGCAGCCAGCTAGCTGCGCGTGGCATTATTGGTTTTTTTTCCCTTTTTTCGCCGTTTGTTGTGGGTTTTGCGACGGGCAGCCCGGCGGATGGTCTGGGCTCCTCCTGCGCTGCCCGCTGCGGGGTTTCACGCTTCGAGACATCCCGATGGAAAAGCGGGAGCAGAGCCTCAGCCGCACCAGCAGGAGCTTCGCAGCTCCCCGTCCCGCACGGCAGGCTGCCGTCTGTCCCGGCCCAAACGGGAAACGGGAGTCTGGGAGGGGGTCCCGGGCGGGCAGGGGCTGCTTCCGCGCCGGGGCCTTTTCCCGCTGCCCCTTCCCCATTTGTGGGGAGGGGGGTGCTGCTGCGCGTTCCACAGCAGGGGCTGCTCTGCAGCCAGCGGCCACCGCGCCGTGCCCGGCAGATGGAGCCGGGACCCCGCGCACCGCCCGGCCGCCTCTGGCCGCTCCTGCGCGGGGGCGCTGGGGCTGGGGCAAGGGGGTGCAGGAGCTGGGAAGGGGACGCTGGACTGGGGGGGTACCGGGCTGGAGCAGGGCGTGCCGGGTTGCGGGGTGCTGGGGCTGGGAAGGATGTGGGGGTGTCCCGCCCCGGGGGGGGCACCGCGGCGGGGTACGGAGCGCCCGCTCGGCGGGGCTGGGCAGGCGGCTGACGGGGGGTGCCGGGGACACGCGGGGGGTCGCCGGGGCGGGGGCAGAGCCGGGGCGGGGGAAGCGCCGTCCTCCCGTCGGGGGGGGGGGGGGGGCGTCCGGCTCCACGGGGGAGCGTGGCCACGCGTGGGGCGGGGGCGGCGCGGGCGGGCTCGCCGGGGCGGGGAGAAGCGGCCGCGGGCGCCCGGAGAGCCGAGCCCTCGCCCGGCGGAGCGGCGCGTACCGGAGCGGACCATGCCGGGGGCGCGGGGCCGCCTCCCGCTGCTTCTGCCGCCGCTGCTGCTGCTGCTGCTCCCGGCTGCGCCGGCGCCCCAGGTGAGCGGGGCCGGGGCCCTGGGGGGGGCTCGGGGCGGGGGGGGTGTCCCTCTCCTCTGCTCTCCTCTCCGTGTGCCCGCCCGGCCCTGCCCCGGCAAACAGGTGGGCAAACCGGGGGGGCCACCTCGGGCCCGGTGCCCTCCGGGCTCGTTCCTCTGCCGCGTTCCCCCGCAGCTGCAGGCGCGGCCCGGCCCCGCCGTGTCCCGGCGAGCGGCGCTGCCGTGGCTCCGCAGCATCCCGCGGGGAGCGCGCTGCGCTGCAAGTTCAGAGCAGCCTCAACAAAGAGCTGCGCATCCCTGCGAGCCGCGGCCGGGGCCGCTCTGCTCCCTGCCCCCCCCCCCCCCGGCACCCCGGGGCGGTGGGCACAGGCCGGCTCGTCCCCGCCACCGGCCCGGGACCCCCCGCAGCTGCACCGGGGGAAGCGAGGGGTGGCCGCTTCACCTGGCTTTTAGGGCTCCCTGAGCCCTCGGTAGCTGCGTGGGACCAGGACTGACTTCACCCCTTCACGGCGTGGCTGGGGGCTAAAAGACCCCGCCTTGGGCCAGGTGGGCTCCGCTCGCTCCCCTGCAGCTCCGTTGCCCCCTGCCTGGCGCTGCCCAGAGCAGACCCCTGTGCTCACTGCCCTGCGCGCTCTGCGGCCCCCTGAGCTCTAAAGCTGCCGGGCTTTGCTCGGCCCTTGCCCTTTTTCTTCGGTTTTAAGTCAATTCTGCAGGAAACCTACAATAACGATGCCCGTCTCCTGCATGAGTCAATCCCGCGGCGGCGATGGGTTTGCAGGCAGGAGTCCCACCAGTGTTCCTGGCCCCGGCAGAACTCACAAGACAGCTGTTTTCCGCTTATTTTGTAATGTGGAGGTGGGACAGGGCTCTAGCTCCAGCAGGACGAAACATGAGTTATAGCATCTCTCCCAGGGCTAAGCGCGCGATTGCAGCCCTGCTTGTAGCTGCGTGACCCGTTTAGATGTAGGAGAGGGCGCCTGAGCTAGGGACTTCTCGCATGGGCTAAAACACCTCCTGCATCTGGGTAAATGGGGGGGGGGGGGGGGGCGGATAAAATCAGGTATCTCGGGGGCCTTTGATGCTGCAGAGCTCCCACAAGAGTATCACCCGCACCCGGGGCAGGCTGCGTGCCGTGGGCTGGGTGCTGGGTGTGGGTGCTGGGTGGCACGGCAGTATGGGGGCCACAGTGATGTGCCCCCCACTGAGTGGCCTCCCCGTCCCCACAGAGCTGCCTCAGCAGGCAGCAGCTCCTGGCTGCCATTCGGCAGATGCAGCAGCTGCTGAAGGGGCAGGAGACGCGCTTCGCCGAGGGCCTCCGCGTCATGAAGAGCCGGCTGAGCACCCTGCATGCCTCCCTGGCCAAGGCTGCCCCCGAGCCGCCGGCCGGTGAGTCCTTCCTGGGTGCCACTGGTTGCTTTTGTGGCCTCAAAAGACCCTGGGGTGGGCAGGTCGGGGTGCTTGGGGCCATGACGGGTGGGGGCTTGGGCATCTCCACGGGTGGAGATACCTGTATCCAGGTTGGCAACTCGTGCTTGTGAATCTGAGCATTTCTCCAGCCTGGTAGGGCATGGGGAGGCTCAAAAGCCCTTGGCCGCAAAGCAGAGAGCTCGTGGCAGAGCTCTGGAGGTGAGCGGGCTGGAGAACCACGTCTCCAGCGATAAGAGCCACAGCCCTATGCTGGCAGTGTGAGAGGGGTGGCAAAAATGGCCCCAAGCCCCTTGCGGGTGATGCTCAGCCCCAGCATCCCTGCTGGGCTTTCACTGCGGGGCTGGATGTTACCGATTAACCTCAGCAGGCCAATATTCAAGGAAAAATAACAGTTAAAGAGGAGGTCTTGGAGGAACTGGGCGAACTGTGGCTCAGGTAGAGTTGGGGACAGGAAAGGTCAGGGGGCGATCCCCCAAAACACCCACCTGAACACTGACACCTCCCTCCCTGCCGTGCTCTTGCAGCCTCCTGCCCTGCCCTGCAAGCCCCCGCCAACGGGAAGAAGTTTGGCACCAAATATCTGGTGGAGCATGAGGTTCATTTCACCTGTGACCCGGGATTCCAGCTCCTGGGCTCCAGCACGCGGACGTGTCAGGCCAATGGCAGCTGGAGCGGGCAGGAGCCCCACTGCACAGGTACTGCAGCGGGGGCGGGAGTGGGGGCAGGGGGATGGTGCGGCTGCCCCTGCGCGTCAGGCGCCAGAGTGGGTGCGATGTGGGTTTATTTAATTAAACATGAGCTCTGCCCGGCGGGGAGGTATCGCAGCTGCCCCCGAGTCCCAGCCGACGTCCCGGGGATGCTGCAGCTCCCATGGCTGGTGATCTGGGGTCTCTCGTCCTCAAGGAAAGCTGGGATTTACAGCTGGAGCCTCACCTGCAGCTCGGCAGCGGAGATGAGGGGAAAAGACATCAGCGCTACGATGGCTCCTTGCGTTGCAGCAAACCTTTGCACCAGGGCAATGCCGCCGTGTCAGGAACAGCCAGTGTCCGCCTCTGGCGAAGCAAATGGCTATGATTGACATGCTGTGGGGTATCGGAGTGGCCGGCGTGCGTGGCGTTCCTGTGGCTTGTTCCCAAAATAAAAAAAAAGCGAAACGTGGCTGCCTTTTTTGCAGAGATCAGTGAGTGCTCGAGCAGCCCCTGCCAGAACGGCGGGATGTGCCTGGAGGGGCTGAACCAGTACAAGTGCCTCTGCCCCCAGCAGTGGACCGGGGCCACCTGCCAGTACCAGGCGCAGACAGGTGGGTGACCCCCCACCCACCTGGTGTGTTTTGGGCACCCCACCTCATTTCAAACCCCCGCCCCCCCACGTCCCTCCGCCAGCTCCCCCCTCCTGGAGCGTCACCGATGACCCGGCGTTCAGCCGGCAGCCCCGCTGCGCCCAGATCGAGCAGACCCAGCACTGCAGCTGCGAGCCCGGCTTCCACATGAGCGGCACGGCCGCCAACGGCCTCTGCCAGGGTGAGCCGAGTCGTGCTGCGCCGGGGGGGGGCCACGGGGCGGGCCGCGGGGTCCCGGCTCTGCACCCACTCCCCTCATCTCTCTGCAGACCTCAATGAGTGCGAGGTTTACAAGCGGGACGGGGGTCCCCGGCTCTGCGCCCACGCCTGCGTCAACCTCCCTGGCTCCTACCGCTGCACCTGCCCCAGCGGGTACGTCCTCCTGGGTGATGGCAAGAGCTGCGAAGGTGAGGCGGGGTGGGAAATCCACAGGTTTACCACTTTTTCCCAACTTGCACTATTGCTGTTTTATTTTTTCCCCTTTTTCTCCTGGTTTGCAAGCACTTCTGCACACAAAAATCTTGGTGGGTTTGCAGAGAGAGGTGGTTCCTGGGCTGGGCATGGAGGGGAGAAGAATGATGCAGGTTCAAGCACAGGCAAAGACGTGTGATGCTTTGGGGCAGCATCTCGCCGAAAAAGAGCATGGGAGCCCCACTGCGGTGGTGGAGCTGTCCCCTGTGTCCGGGGCATCCCCAAGGAAAAACCACAAATTGTGTTAGAACCCAAGAATTACACAGCAAGGGGTCAGTTTGGGGGCCGGCAGCGTCTCCTCCAAAAAGAGGGGAGCTGGGGTGCGGGTTGAGAGCAAAGCAGAAGTAGCAGCAGGTAGGGAGGTGGGTGGCCAGAACTGCTGGTATGAAAGTCTCCTCCTGAAAAACAAGGATTGTTTTTTGTGCTATAAAGTGTTGATTGTTGCAGTTCACAGTGAGAAAACTCATGCTTTCTCTTTTTCTCCCCGATTTTTGCATGTTTCGTAGCACCTTGCTAATGCTGCCAGCAAATTCCTGCATTCAGAGCTCCTGATTTTATTGCCAGGTATCTCAGTCGTTACGTAGGTGTTGAGGAGAGCAGGCGCAGAACTGGATTTCAGGAATTTAGGTGTTTTCAGCCACACTCTCCTACTTTTTTGATCGTATTTGATGTTTGACCCATTTCAAAGTGCTTTTGCCCATTTTGCCCCTCAGTGAGGCTGGTTTGAGGTGCCCAGTGAGGCTGACCTGCTGTCCGCCCCTGTTTTGCAGACATCGACGAGTGCGCCCTGTCCCAGCATAACTGCACAAGGGGGACCACCTGCATCAACATGGGGGGGGGCTTCCAGTGCGTCAGCCCCCAGTGCCCCCAGCCCGCTGGCAACATCACCTACGTCAAAACATCACCCTTGTAAGTGCGGTGGGGCGCAAAACCTGTCCCCACTTCATTTTTTGGGTGCTGGGTCCCAAAAATACATGCATAGCATCCACATGGATGCAGTGCCACTGAGGTGGGGGACACAGACCCCACATCCCTGGGGCTCCCTGAAAACCTGTGTCCCCTGCCCTGGCTTTTGCCTTTGCAGCCAGTGTGAGCGCAACCCCTGCCCGATGGAGAGCCGGTCATGCCACCAAGCACCCAAAACCATCTCCTTCCACTACCTTCCCCTGCCATCCAACCTGCTGACACCCACCCCGCTCTTCCGCATGGCCACAGCCGCGGCACCCGGCCGGCCGGGACCCGACAGCCTGCGCTTCGGCATCGTGGGGGGCAACAACCGCGGCCACTTCGTGATGCAGCGCTCGGACCGGCAGACTGGGGAGCTTATTCTGGTGCAGAGCCTCAAGGGTCCCCAGACCATCCAGGTGGATGTGGACATGTCTGAGTACCTGGACCGTGTCTTCCAGGCCAAGCACGTGTCCAAAATCACAGTCTTCGTCTCCGCCTACGAGTTTTAGGGGAGGCAGCAGCCGGAGCAGCTTCCCTGATGGCGATGGTCCCTGCTCCGCATCCTCCACCCAAAAGCACCAGCCCTGGGGGCAAGCGTATCCCGGGAGCTCCAGGTGACATCCCATGCCAAAGCCTCTCGGCAGCCAACCATCCTCTCCTCCGTGTTAGGGTTATTCTGCCCAGGCAGCTTTTACACCCACCTACGTGGGGGAGAAGAAAGCAAATGAGGTGCAAAAGAAATCAGGTGCAGGGGTGACCCGCGCGCCAGGCGCAGGAGGATGGTGTCCTGCAGTCTCAGTGCCTACACAGCGTCGAAAACAGCGGATAGAAATCACGGCCCTTATTTCCTTTTTAATTCCTTTTTTTTTTTTTCTTTAGGAAATAAGTGAAGCAGGAGGAGGGAGGCTCACAGCAGCTGCTGCTCTCCTCCCCGCTGGCCCAGGCTTGCTTACACTGACCCCAGCCCCATAAAAACATGCCTCCGCTCCCCTTGGGATGCCAAGAAAACCCACGGCAGCCCATGGGAAGGGGGCTGCTCCGGCATCTCAATCCCTTGGGGACTGACTGGGACCGGAAAATCCATCCCCACGAGACCTGGCTGGCTGTCAGTGCCCCCCTGGTGTGGGATGTGGCTGCTGGGTGAAGGAGGGGTCCCGGGGCTCTGTGGTGGGCGCCGGCGATGGGCTGGGGCTGCCCTGTGCTTCAGCCCATGGGCAGCCGCTCATTAAACCTCCCGGACTGGGTTATGCGTGCACATCCCCGCCTGCACCATGCCGTGACCTGGGGAGGGCTTTGGCTACGCTTGGTGCTCGTGTCGAGGGAGCTCGAGGTGTGAATATTTCATTTTCCCAGTCGGCCGCAGCCCGCGCCCCGCTGTGTGTATGCAGCTCCTGGAACAGCTGGGGCTCCGCGGCAGCATGTGCCGGGCGGGGGACAGGCACCCCCACCCTGGGCTTGCACCCTGCCCTCTCGGTACCCGGTCCTTGGTGCAGCGCTTGTGCATGTTAACCACAAAACCCCAACGTTATGCATGTTTCTCCATTATGCTGGTTTCAGTACAATTAAAGGATGATGTAGCCTCTGAGCAGGTGCGCAGCAGAATCCGGTACCCGGCGCACGGGCGGCCGGTGGGGTCAGGGCCTGTGGAGCGAGAACCTGTCTCCATTTTTATTTCTCTGCCTTACGTTGCTTGGAAGGGGCTGGCTGACAGCAGGGTGGCTTGTCCCCAAGCATCCTCCAGAGACTTCGGGAGGAGCCCACTGCTGCCCCCCAAACAAAAGGCAGCGGGGCAGAGTCCCTTTGTGGGGCTGAGCTACACCTGCAAAAATCTTTCCCGCTCCTTGCCCCAGGGGCAAAGGCTTCACCAGACCGATCCGTGCTGCGTCTTTTGGGAGATCAAGCTTCTGGATTTTTTTAGGGGGTTACAGCTTTTCCGTGGGAGCTCGGAAGGGCGGGCAGGACCTCTCGCTGCAGAACAAGGAGGGACATTCAGCGCCTGCTCCTCACGCTGTTGGCACGGGGCTGCCGGAGCCCGGGCACGGCGGATGTTTGGGTTGGCGGGCACGCCGGCTGCGCTCCGGAGCTGGGCAGGGAAATGCATCCCAGGGTTGTGCCGGGGGAGGGAAACAACCCAACAGGCTATCTGCTCCACCCGAGTGCTTCAAAAAATTATATATACACACTTAAAATGCTTTTCTGAAAGTGTAGCTGCTTTCAAAGGCAGGTGGTGGTGGAGAGGGGTGGCCTGGCTGCAGCGGGAGCGCAGGTGCTTGCAGAGCAGCAGCTCTGGGGGTTGCCCACCTTTAGACTGGGGGCGAGTGGAGATCCGCAGGGAAAGACCCCCCAGCGCAGGAGGACAATGCCTAGGAGGACCATCCTGAGAGGAGAAAGGAGCAGCTGGTGGGGTGGCTCAGCGCTGCCGCCCTCCCAGGGGGCCGGGCTGTCCGCTCCCTGTCCTGCTGGGGACCCCCTGTTAGCCCTGGGTGGTGCAGTGGCATCACCCAGCACCATGCCGCTGGCCTCAGCACCGGGAGGCTGAAAGCTTTGTGGAGCCAGCCTGGGAAGGCCCAGCGGGAGGCTGTGCTGCAAGAGAAACCGGGATGCGATATGGATGGCAGGGGACGTGCCCGGTTTGATTTCCCCAGCGTACGTGGGGACGGATGCAGCCTGCCAGGGGAGATATCCTTTAAAGCTCCGTGGCGTAAGAGCAGAGCCAGAGCCAGATGTAGCCACAAACAGACAAGACTCTGCCAAAGGGTCACAGGATGCAGGAAAAGAAAAACACCTGGGAAAAAATTGGTCCGTGGGGGAGAATGCCTGGGGAAACCCATCTTCACCTTCCCCTGCCGGGACGCTGGGGGTGAAATCCTGCACGTGCCAGCTCAGTGTGCAGCCGGGCTGCGAGCAGAGGATGATGCCGGGCATGGTCAGAGGAGAGACAGCAAATGGGGAGGACATGCCGCTGGACTGCTCCACCGTGCGCCTGCATCCCGGGATGCTCCGAGCAGCAGGCGACGAGGTGTTCCTCAGAGCTACCCGGACCCCGGCCAAGTCGCATTTTGTCCAGGAAAGGGAGCAGTTATCCTCGTGAACCCAGCCTGGCGTGTGTTTTACATTAGCGCCTTAGATAAGAGAGCAGCATTGCGGAGGCGGCTGGCTGCATCCTCATACGCCACCGAAAATCACTGCTGGAAGACAAAAGCTGTAAGAGGAAAGGAACTGAGCTGAAATGAGGAGTATTTTATTTTGTTTAATTTTTTTTTATCTTTCAGGAGAAGCTGAAGACGGATGGACAGCTTTGGGGAAAGAAAACAAAGTTATGAGAAAGGAGGCTATGGAGTGGGCAGCCCGGAGGCTGTGGCTTTGCCGGAGCAGGGGCTGCCCCATCGCAGTGGCCCAGCCTGGTCGGACGCGTTTCTGCAACAGTAAATCCAATTTACCATGTTTTAGGGATGATAAAGAAACCCCTGTGCCTGGGGATGCGCCCCTCCAAGAGGTGTGGAAGAGGAGGCTGGGAGCATGGCAGGAGCAGCTCCCGGTGCCTTACTCCTGCCGTCTCCATCACCGGTCCCTAGCTGTGGTACCTCTGGCAGGGTGAATGATGTTTCATCGTCCTCGCACTAACGGCACTTTCCCCCCCACCTCGCCTCGCCAGGCTCCAGGAGCCAAAATACATGAGTCCGTTAAAAGGATAAGTTCCTGACGGGGCAGAATAGTTTCCATCTGATGCTTTAACTGGCTAACGAGGCTGGAGACGGGCGCTTGGACCTTTGCACTGGAGGCTTTTCGTTGCAGCACAACCCCGAACTGACAACATTTTCCTAATTCCCGAGGCCAGGGTGAACTGGTTTCCCCTCTCCGGGACGGGCTGGCACGCCGCCGGGGCTTGTGAAGCCGTGCCCGTCCTCCCAGCCGCTTCTCGCCCGCCTGGAGGGCCAGGGCTGAGCCGGGAAGCTCAGCCACCTCTCCCAGCATTAGCTGGCTGCAGATCTCCCTTTCAGCCCCAGAAACGTTTAAGGTCGGCTCTCCAGTGTCTGGACTGGGCTGCATACTTCTGGCCAGCATTTGAGCTGACTAAAGGAGATTTTTTTTTTTCCTCCCCCCTCCCACAGCAGCCGATCCGGCATCTTGCAGACTTCCCAAGCCTGGAATGTGTAGAGAGAGGCTCTTCTGGCCCCAGTAAATACAACTTCTCATCGGGATAATAATATTCTGGAGCTCAAAAAATAGCTGGTTTGCCTGTGCTCCCCGTCCGTGGGCTAAGGGCAGGCAGTGGCCAGCACAGCTGGCTCCAGATGTGCTCCGTGTGCCCTGGGAGGGGGCAGCTGCCCTGCCCCAGCCCCAAAGCCGCTGTCTCTGACCCCAAATGGCTGGGGGGCGAGGATACAAGCACTGAAGACCTTGCATGGAGGTGGCCTTGGGGGGAGGCTACACGGCACCTGCCGAGGTGCCAGGAGAGAAATACGGTGCCTTGGAAATTCTGAGATCTGTGTGGGGAAGCACTCCCTCTCTTCTTCTTCACCCCACGAGAGGAGACAAGCCCCAAACTCAGGGCAGGGGTGAAAGGAGGCGACCACAGCTTCATGTCCTGTTTCCTCCTCCTACTCATCCTCCTCCTTCCCAAATGCATTCCTGATGGGCCTTTCCCTGCTGGGCATCCTTGCACTCCTCCCCTTCAGCCTAACAAGATACATGCCTGCAAACAAAAGAATGATAATTCTCTCTCAGCGCACAAGAGAACATCAGGTTATTTTCAACTGCAGGTGATAAAATCCGAATTTTATGACCTAGCTAGCGTCCCCAAGAAGCCCATGCCTGGTACACGGTGCATCCATCAGCGCTACCACATCTCCTCCCACCCCACAGGATCATATCGTAGCTGAAGTCCTTGCTGAAGCAAAAGCACAAGCACACACACCAAAACACTTACTAATCCCGTTATGGGCCTTAATGAAGAGCTGAACCATGACATTTTTATTTGTTGTGGTTGCTAGGTATGTTGCTATGCTCCCCACACCGTACCCCAAATCCCAGTGTATTTGTGATATCTGAGAGCGCGTACTGGAGATTTGTTTAGCTGCTATTGCCAAATTTAGTTACACTTTGAAAAAAAAAAAAAAAAAAGAGCCATTCAGGAGCTTCTCAGAAGCATACCTTTTTCCCCGACAAAGTAAACATGCGTAGGAACATTTAAACAACAGCTACACGCTGCTTGTGTTGACACATTTTTGTTTAAAACGAATTTTTGTACCTGTGTGTGTTGCAAAAAAAGCAAGAGCCAGGCTTTCATTCTCAATTTTAAATCCCCCTTTTCTGGGGGTGTGTCCCTGTGTCGTCCCTCCCCCTTGCCTGTAGACATTAGCTCCTGGGCTGCACACCACTCTGAGACTTGCTGATGGGACTAATTAGCCTTAATCAGCCCTAATGGCCCTCAGCAGCCCCACCTGAGGCCGCCACCCACACCCTTCCCATGCTCCCTGAAGCCCTATTTCAGTCCTGGAGCCGCAGGTGAGTTGGTCTTTAGTTCAGTGTTGTGGCTTGATTTTGGACTTGTCTCATCTCTGTTGTCTGGTGACCTGGACTCTTGGTTGAACTTGGCCATGATCTCCTGCCCTGCTCCTCTTGCTCAGGTACTAGCCTGGTATGTGAGACCATGGGGAGATGGCTCTTTCCTTGTGGACGTGTGGCCACGCTTTGTCTCTGCGTAAGTGGAAAAATGCCCCTACCCAGTGGGAACTGATGTGGGTGTTCTCTCTTTTTTTAATTTTATTTTTTTGCTAGGATTGCTGGCACTGGAAAGAAAAAGTCATATGTCCCAAAAAGCCCCATAAGCCAGGGAGAGTAGCCTGTAAAGGAAAATAAGTTGATGTAACTTATTTGGGATTATTCCAGAAACTTTTTGACAAAGTCCCTCAAAAGACAATGTTAAAAGAAAGACTGTAAAATGGTTAGAGAACAACAAACAAGCTTCTCCTGGGGACTGTGAACTGCTGAGAGTCAGCAGGACCAGAGTAGGGATACATAGCCAGCTCTCAGCATGCGGGGATCTAGCAGGTGGGATATCACGGTCTTGGTGCCAGCGTTGTTGTAAACAGACACATAAAGTTTATGGAAGAAACGATGAGCAATGAGGTGACAACATTAGCAGCTGATGCTATTGGAGATGGACAAAACCGCCCTGAAGTGAAGGTACTGAACTTGGAGATGCAGTACTGCAAAAGAGCATGAAATGCACTGAAAATGCAAAATGCCAAGAGCTACTGCCAGTTCCTGGACGGTGCGCAACGAGGGCCCGGGGCAGTACGGGCCTGCAGCGGCTGCGGTCCGGCAGGAGCTGCGCAAGGTGCGGGTCTGGTCACGGCCGGGCCGACAGCACCATGTTAACCTTACAGAGTTAAGCACAAAGTGAAAATTAAGAGTTATCAATGCAAACATGGCAAGTTTGGCGGTGTCCACCCTCCACCACCACCACCCCCAGCCTTATTGGCTTCAATAACGCTCTTCAGCACTCTGCTCGGTAGGTGGGTTTCTTAACGTGACTGAATTGCCACCTGATACACAGAACAAGTTGTTGGTGCGACGCCAGCAGAAATGTGCCTTCCCTGACCCCCGTATGCTTTCGTACAGCTACGGTCACTGTCTCGCCCTCTCCGGTGCCGGCTGTACGGCACCGTGACGGCGGCCCCCCCTCCGGGGCAGCTCCCTCGCCGGGCCCCGCCAGCCAGCGCGGCGTTCTAGGCCTCTGTCTTAAAATGCCGCCTGGCCTGAAGAACGGCAGGGCGACGGCCGCCACCGCGGGGGGCCGCCCATCTTGCAACCGCACCGGGGAGGGAAACGTTATTTTTAATTAAAGCGGCAATCTCAGAACCAACTAATCGCCGGGGGGGCGGGCCTAGGGCTCCCGGGGGGGGCGGGGGCCCAGCGCAGGCCGCGGTCGGCCCGCTGAGGTGAACCGGACACGGGCTCTCGCGAGGCGGCGCGGGGCGGAAGCGAGCTCCGGGGAGCCGGGAAGGGGGAGGGGGCGGCCCGGAAGGGCCATAACGGGGCAGCGGCCGCCATGAAGCCGCCGCCGCCATAACGGCGGCCAGGGCGCGCACGTGACGCCAGCCCGCACGCGGCGGGGCCCCGCCCCCTCGCCTCACCTCACACCGCCCCCCCGCTGGCGCGCGCACGTCGCCCCGGGGGAGGGCGGGGCCCCGCCGCCGCGCTCGCGCGACGTCACGGCGGCGTGACGGGCGGCGCGCCGCAGCCAATGGGCGGCCCGGGCGGTGAGGTGACGCGGCGCGGCGGCGGCCAATAGCGGCGCGCGGGGGGCGGCGCGGCGGCGGCGGCGGAGGAGGAGCGTGGACCGCGGGCAGCGGCGGCCAGCGTGAGGCGACGCCATCGCGGCCCCGACGGGCGCGGAAGACGCAGTGGTGGTGGCGGCGCGTGCGGGCCGCGGCCGCTGAGCGAGCTGGGGGCAAGCGCCGGGGGTCGTTGCCGCCGCCGCCGTTCTCCTCCTCCTCCGCCGCCGCCGCCGCCGCTGCCGCCATTTTGTGAGAGTGCCTCGAGCGGGCGCCATGTTTGTAAGGAAGAATTAGGGCAGCCATCTCCGGCCACCAGCACCTCCCTTCCCCCGTGTGTGTGTCCTCTCGTTCTCCTGTGCCCCGGGCCTGCTCCTCCGAGCCGCCGCCGCTGCTGCCTCCTCCTCCTCCTGCCCGCGCGGGGCGGCCGGGCTCAGCCTGTGCAGCCTCGCCCTGCACTGAGTGCCCGTTAGTGTCTCACTAAGTAACCGTGAGTGAAACCTTCATCATCTCTCCTCACTGAGGGACCCGACCCTCCTCCTCACCGAGCCGCCCCCAGAGCGGCTGTGCGCGCCGCCGCCGCCGCCACCTCCTCCTCCTCCCTCCGCACCACGGGCAGCGGCAGTGTCCTGCCTTCCTCCACCTCCCTCCTCCTCACCACACCACAGCCAGCACAATGGCCTTTGAAAGCCTGTTCTCCAAACCCCCAAACCCAGTTCTTGACCCAAACATGCCCGACTCTGACAGGCAACATGCAGGGGACGAAAGGTCGAGTAACATTCTTCTCTCTCTCCGCTTCTCATAATGATGATACTAGTGGGGTGATGATGATGCTGATAATGATGATGATGATGATGCTGTCTGTTAATGTGCCTAGGGGGTTAACAATGTTTTTGTGGGGGCAGGTCACCTTCAGGCTGGAAGAGCGGTGAGGACCGGGGTGGTGGTGGTGGGAATGCAAGGAGGAGGGGAGGGGGGGGTCTCACTGAATTAGAAGTGCATTATTAGTAAGGTTTTATTTTTTGGAATGCATGCCTTTTACATCTTCATTTATTTATTCTGGCTGGGAAGGGGGACTGTTTTCCATTTCTTTCCATAAATTGCACTTTCCAGGGGGTGTCTGTTGAATGTCACCATTGTTCTTTTTCTCCCTTGCCCTGGCGCTGCTAGTCAGGTAGGAAAGGGTGCTTTGAGTTGGGGTGGTTTGGTGTGGGTTGGTTTTTTTGTTGTTTTTGTTTATACAATAATCTCTCACTAGATCCATATTTAACTTCATTTTCTTGCCAGATTACACCTTACACATTTAACTGGATCTTTTTTTATGCAGATTAAGGTCTGACTGACGTTATCTTTCCTACCTCTCAATCCCCATGCGCAGAAAACCAGAGTCCTGTTCCTGGTGAAAGGACCTCTGTTCCTCCCTCCCTTTCTCTCCTGCAGCTGCTGGAAATTCAGATCCTTTCTCCAGGCAGCCCTGGCCTTCCTGAACTAGTTCCAAAAATACTATGCCAGGATGACAGCTAGCAGTCCTTCAGTCTACATCTACTCAGAGCATTCATGACACAACCGCAGGAGTTAAAAATGCTGGTTTTTCAGCAGCTGGGCTTTAGTCTGTCCTCCCCACACAACTCCACAACCGTGCTTGGTACTTGCTTCAGAAGACTGAAAAACACTGGGGGGGGGGGGGGGGGGGGGGGAAGGGGGCTTGTGAGCGAGCATAACTGTCACCTCTCTGGAGAAAGAGCCGCTAATTCTGCATTACAAATTGGGAAGTGGAGGGCCGCACGAGCCGAATGACTGGTCCAAAAATTGTACTGCGATTTAGTGACAGGTTCAGGGCAGATCCCCGAGCTGCTGATTCTTGTTTTCACCTTCCTGCTTTTAATTGTGAAACAGTTTAAGTTGTGTCATACTGTATGTTCCAAAAAGAAAAGGAAGAAAAAAAAAAAAAAAAGTGTTGTGTAAAAAGCAAACTAGTAATCCACTGGGATTGCTGAAGATAGGGCATAACTATGTATTAAAACTGCGCAGCAGTAGCAGGCAAAGTGTTTTAGAGTTCTTGGAGTTAGTAAGTCTGTGACTTTTTACTGTTTCAGGGATTGAAAATACTTCATGTTTTAAAGTCCTCCTTGAGGACAAGCCCAAGTTACCCGCTGTTCTGCTGGAAGCGTAGTTTTTCTAACTTGGAGTTACTCATGTGATGTTGACAAGTAGAGTTCCTCTAACCAGCTGTTCTCACCAGTACGCCTGTTGTTACACTGGTAAATTATGAAATAGAATAAATAAGTACTACCTAATAGTCTAATGTCCTTTTAATACAGGTTAATTTATTAAAATGGCTTTATAATGTTTTAATCTTGGTAGAGCAGAAGACAATAAACACATCTACCTGTTAAATAATACTTTCTGTAAACAAGACTTCTATAAAACTTCTGCTCCCCTCTAATCCGAGATGAGCGTAGTAAAGTGTATTCTTAATACACCTAGACCATTGTTTAAAAAAGGCCCCAAATAGAAGTGTTTGTATGATATTAGGTGCGCAAACGTAATCCTGTCAAAATATTTTAACTTTCTGAAGTTGATAAAAGATTTCCCTACTTCCCTCTGTGAAGGCCTGAAGAGAAACAGGGTCTTTCCTGTCCACAGACAACATGGCTGACTCACTAAGGGGAGGGGCAGCACAGCTTTAACTATGAACACTTTTTTTTTTTTCTTTTTTTAGTGCTGTGTTGGTTTTGTCCAGTCTCTGTTGTCAGTTGAAAAACCAGTTGCAAGGTCTGCTGAAAGGATGCAAGTACCTGATAGCTCATATTCTTCTGAGTTACCTTGAACTGGGGTCTCAGTGTCATACTTGTTTGGTGTTTTGATATTAACATGTCTCGTTTCAATATGTTTTATCATGCAGTCATTTTTTTACTACGTTGGTAGCTCAGGTCTAGTGTACTGTAGGTACAGCCTATAAGAGGAAGCTGCTGAAATCATTTAACAGATCAATTTGTGCAGCCTAAATTAATAGCATTTCTGTTAACATTTAGTTAGCTTGATTTTGAACTGATCTGTAGAATTACAAAGTTGGTTAGTGTTTTTGAGCAGTAGAAAGCAGTAAAAAAACCTTGTCTGTCCACGCTTTGAATGTTCTGAGTTAAAGATTGTTTTAATCCAAAGTCTTTCTTTTCCTGGTTTATAGGTGGGGCACCTGATTAAGTGAGGAGGGTTTTTCATTCTCTGAATATTTTTAGTTAACTCATCATGGAGACGTTGTCTTTTGATGAAGTATTTGAGACTTTCTACACATAGATAATGGGTGTCCTTTAAAATTTTTTCCTGTAAGATTAGATTTTATTGAGGATTGCTTGTTACATAGGCAGGGTAAAAAAGTCTTGAGGCAGGGTGCAGGCATGCTCAGTTACAGTAAAGAAAAACACCAGTTTGTGTAAATGTGCGGGATTATTGCTCTCTTCTGGAGGTCAGCAAGGTCTGATTACTTGCACCAATTTGTGGTTGCTGTTGCCATCATCTGCGGGAGTGGCTGCTTCACGTTTCTCCTAAACTCTTGTTCTGTAGGCATTGTCCCACCTATATGTCATGTTGTTGGTGAGTGTACGTGCCTAAGCGAAGAACTAAATGCTCGTCACAAATATAAAAGCAATCAGTCCTTGTGCAGACTTCGGTGGACTTTGATTGTCTGACTAATAGTGAGCTATTACAGGCATGAGAAGGACTTGTTTGCTACAGTTGGTTCCACATTTGAAATCGGTGCCAGTTTTACAATTGCCAGGAACTTCAGAAAATAACTTGGAGCTCATTTATTTTTAAAATCTAAAATGTTAGCTTGGTAGTGATACTTTGTTGGCTATCTCTGCTTTACTGTCATTTAATCTCCAGACTTGGAGATTTCTTAAACCATTATCTGCTGTAAAAATAGCAGTGACCTAACGATAGGTCTGAACATTGAGATGCTAACTCACAGATCACAGAAGTGCAAGTAATGCTTCTGTAGCCAGCACGGTCTTATGAGCTGCACTGCGAGTGTAAGTATCAGGCCCCTTTTAACATGCTCCTGGTACAATAAAGGAAATTCGACATTGGAGACAGCTCTCTGACAGACACCTGAGTGGCTAGGGAACTTGCTTTAGAAAATTGTCCTGATTTTTGCGGAGGGCGTTTGGAAATGCCGCTTCAAAACTGGGCTTGTCTGTTGCATTTCAGGTTCCTTTTCCCGAGAGGCAGGCTAATCCTCATTGTACGCTTTCATTACGTATTTGATACCATTTTTACATTTTAAAATGAAGTTGGTACAGTCACTTTCTTACTCAAGATAAACTGATTGGAGTTTTATGAAGTGTAGCTGAAGTGTTTGGTTATGCGAGTCCACCTGCTGTGGTGCTGCTCTTCCAAAGCCTCTCCTTCACCAGCTGCCTGTGCATGGTGTACATCCAGATGAGCTAGGTGAATAGAGGCTCTACCCAGCCACCCCTTTGTTTTTATTTTCCCAGTTTCCTCTTGCAGCTGTCTTAGGAATTGCCTGCTCCCTTCCCCTGTACCAGTTTTGCACTCCTGTCCTCATCAAGCATGATTTACACTGCTGCTCTAACAGGTCTGTCTGGTTCACTGTAATGGAGACCTGTTCAGCTAAATTACAGCCAGTGGCAAGTAAAGGGAAAAATGCAAGTGGTGGTTTGTAACCAAGATGGGTAACAGCAAACTGAAATTTGTGTTACGTACCTGAGTTGTAGGTTTTCTCCGTTACTGCTTAGCCAATATTGTATTGCAAGCGGCTTTGCCTGTGTCTTGTTGTGATCCGCGTGGCTCCTCAGCTCTGTGAAGCACCACAGCATTACAGATCAGGGAAGTGTTTGTGGAGCAGAAGGGCTAAAGATCTCAAATCCTAGTTGCTATTGTCCAGCCTGACTGCTCTGCCGGTTTCCTTTGCCACGAGGCTTCCAACCATCTTCATTTAAACTTGACTACTTAAATGTATCTCTTTTATTCAGCCTGGTGCTTTAATGCCCTCTGTCCACGTGTGCATATTTGGTTTGAAAATGTTTACTTACAGCTGTTCTTAGAGATATTTTTTGTTTCACTGATAGTTAATCACTGGGGAATGTGTCTGTGTTAAGTTGAAGTTGGCTGTGATCACTGAATGCAGCCTTGTAGCGATTTATTGGTTTTGAGCATGATTTCAAACCTTGCTTTGACATTAGGAAACTAGGAAGCGAAGAGATAATCGCTCCCAAATACGCCCTGTGGGCAAACAAGGCTTGGTCGCCATCCATAGCAAACATTGCAGGAGTGACAGAAACGTAGCTGGCTTATGTAGCTGTTACTCCTCATCCTCCTGGGGAGGAGAAGGTGGTGGCCTGTGTGACTTCCAGTAATTTCTTCTATGGTATTCAACCCTGGAGATGGTTAGGCAGCAGGGTGAGAATGTGGGCTTGCCAGAAGTTGCTCGTTGGCCTCCAGTACCACCACAGGAAGCTATATTTTGGCACGCCTCACTGCTGTCTTTCTCGCTTCCTTCCTCCATTTTATGGGAACACCGTATCTGTTACGGCCTCCTCTGGGGATGAAAACAAAACAGAGGTTAAAAAACCCAAGCAATCTAGCCTATAACTTTTTGTGATGCATTTTCACCGCCTGGCTGTGGATTAAAATAACTTCATATTTACAGAGTGGTCAAAACTAATGGGTGGCTGAAAAGTGCCATGAGTGAGCTGCGTAACATTGTCAAAGAAGCCAGTGCTGATTATCAGTGGATGCTGGCTTGTTGTGTTAACTGCAAAAACACCTTCTAGTTTTGTAGTTATTTTCCCTATTTTGTAAATTCTTTAGTAGCATGCTTGGACAAATTTATTTAATGAATGTTAGCCCTCATTTTGGACGAGTAATTTCATGTCATCAAAATGCATCTGAGTTATCGTGCTCTTCCTAATTTTATAAAACCAAAATCTTACCTGTTGAGAGTATTGCACATTTGTCTTGTGATCACAAACAGGACAGAGAGAAAGCATGTAATGATGAGAAGGGATAGCCGTGTGTGTCTGTGTGGTCACGAGTGTGGCATAGCACCATGTTATTCTAGATGCATTTGGTTTGGAAAATATGTGCAGGAGGGTTACATGAAGCAGCAGGAGTGTGTGAGGGCCTAGAATAGAGGGGTTAAGGGAGAAAACTAGTTTGGGGTACTAAGAAGACCGTGCCCAAAGGAAACTAAGGAGGAAAAATGTCCAGGAGGGGTGTAAGGCTTTTTCACTAAATAAGTCTTGACCATTATCAAAAACACTCGAGTACCTTACCATCAGGTTAAACTCTCTCCTGCATTGTATGTCCTTATCACAGATCCTCAGAGGTCAGCAGAGCAGGTGTATGATGCTGTTACCAGCCCCTGTGAATTAAAGGGCTGTTAACCGTACTGTTTCTGTATGAGAAGATGAGTTTTTGGACATCCTCGATGTTTTCTGATAACCCATCTCTTCTAGAACTAATCACAGAAAAAAGAGGTTAAGATTTAACAATGTACTCACTCTAGGAAGAAATCAATTTTGTTTTCATTTTGGACAGTAATACTCAGTCATCACCAGAAATGGGTAGCTAAAAAAATAATTTATTAATTAATGTGTTAGAGATCTTCTCATGTGTAAAGTTTCCATTCCTGCTGCTGTGTTCTTTCTCTGTGTGTACAAGAAGTAAATGGGAGATGTTTGCAGCCTTTAATTATTTTCTACTATGTACTTTTTCTGGTCTTGGTAATACTTTCGGAAAGTCTTGGCCGTTAATATTATTTTTAAGGCTTATTCTAATAAATAAAGGCAAAAGCATCGTATTGTAAACCAAAATGTAATTATTTTTAAATGAGACCTTACCTCAGCTGTGAATCAAGCCTACCAAAACCAGACTGAACAGAAAATAACGTTTGATGATGGAGAGTCACATTTTGGTTGCACAATTTTGTTCATGTAACGTCTTAAAACATACAGAGCTATGGTTCTCATGTAGCATCTGCTCTACCTGCAAGTATGTGAAGTAATTCTGTTAGGAAGATTGGAAAAACAGTCCCACAGGGAAAACTCTTTTTAGTTTTCTTAAAATATTTCAGAGCTACAATTGTCAGTGTACTGAGAAAATGTGTCTTGTTTTTGTATCTTGGACTTAAGGAGCTTGAGTTGTAAATCTTCTTTGAACATAAAGAATGCTATTTTTAAAAATGCCTCAGACTAAGGACAGGAAAGGTTAAGTTAAAGCTGAGTTTGAATGTTAGAAATAAATAGTAAACACTAGAGTAATGGTGAGTTACTTTATGCGTGGATTTCTGTTTTCCCTAACCGAATATTTGCATAACTGCTCTTTCGGTGATTTCACCAGGCTGATTCTCCCTGAAAGACAATTTGGCTTCTGTGCCTTTCTAATCCATTTTGGAGATGCTCTAGAAATACACTTGTGACAGTGGAAGCGCTTTCAGGTTTTCTTTTCACATATCCATCAATCTCTGAGTTATCTGGAGATTGTGGAAGAGGGAGTGATCCATCAGGGATTTTAGTGCTTTCTGTTGCATTTGGAGATGAACCAAATATTTTTTGTGCCTTTCTAGTCCTTGGTCAGGGGCTGATAAGAAAGATCACGGCCAGTATGCTGTGTTTTGTTTAGTTAGGATTTATTTAGCTTGTGGCGTCCAGGTGATGTTACTTAATTTTGCATCTCCTGTGTTCTGGACTGCAAGATTGCATTTGCTGGCCCATGGGTTATGAGTAGTACTGTATGGCAGCTTGTTTTAATCATTCAAATCGTTCAGGGCTCTTTATGAAGGAATTCCAGTAGGTCAGACAGCATTAGCCAAACGCCTCTGAGCAATTTAAACTGGGTATTTAATAAAGATGCTTTTATTTCTCTTCCAAAATATGGGTGTTTGGAAGGGGCTTGGGATGGGACAGGCTTGGTAATGCTGGCTGAGATCTCTGGTTAGAGATGTGTTAACCTCTTCTGCTGTTTTCAGTGCCAGAATTTTATACCACAGGTCTGCTCTGTAATAGGCCAGGGATTAATTTCTGTTAATCTGAAGACATGTATCAGATCTAGTTCAGCCTTTGCATATACTAGTACAGAATACAAGAAAATAAGACAGGGCAGAAGTTAAAAATTGCAAGTGTTGTTCCTTCAGCGCAGAGGCTTTTAGACTCCAGAGGTATGCGTTGTGTAGGCATCGTAAACTGTTCCGCCCACAGCTTGTTGGCATTATTGCAGTGAAGTTTGGTTTTGTGGGGTATTCTTTTGTGGGGCAGGGTAGTTGAAAGAGAAGTGAATCTTGGAAAAGACAACAAAGTTATACTAGATCAAGACAATTTTTATTTTTGTGTATCAGGCGTTTCCAGCAATAATAAAGCATACTAAGGTACTGTGTAAACCCAGATTATTCTGTAAGCAAGAACCTCTACTTTGCAAAACCTAAGTTCATATAGTCTCTTGTTAGATGAACGTTGCCATTTGTTTGCTGTAGATATCTGCCAGAGGGAAAGCAACCTAACATTCAGACCCATTTCCTAGAAAATCATCTGCTAGCTGTGTTTTTTCTGGATCACATGGGTTTGTTGACTTCTGTTACTCATAGTGGAAAAGGAGGTAGTCTTGGGTTACATCACTGAAAGCCCTTCCCAAAGCCTGTGGGATATATTTAGGAAGTGAACTTCTAAAGGGGGTGGTTTCTGCACTCACTTTCTAGTGTACAGCTCCAGTCTGTATTTTAAACAGGAAAAAAAAAAGCCTATAAAATGGAAGGTAGTTTCTGTCCTATCACTTCCTTTAAACTTTCTTTGAAGAATAAGTATTTTCAAGAAGGTGATACATTTTTGACCATTATCTTTTCAAATCATATTTACGTAGGGTTTTTTTGTGTATGTCTGGGTTGGTGGTGGGGTTTTTTGCATTTTTTTTTTGTTTGGTTTTGGGTTTTGGGGTGGGTTGTTTTTTTTTTTTTTGCATTCTTGAGGTTTGATGCTTGGAAAACTCTAGGATGTTGTGGAAAGAATTCAGGCATTTGGGGATTAGAGGACTTTCGTAATCTTACCCTTGAAATGCAATCTAAAGGATAGTATTACTGAGATTCTGCACAATTGTTTTACCTAGAAAGTTACTTGTGTCCTGTGCGCATCCCAGAAGTGTAAACATATGGGGGCAGTTCTCAAAGGAACTGGTAACTGCTAAATACCTTATTTCCCAAAGAGTGTTTTCAGTAGGCATTTTACATGAGAGGATATTTTAATTGAGTGGATGTCCTTGAGAGAGTAAGTTTAGCTGACGTTGTCAAAATACAAAAGATTTTTTTTCTAATAACGGCAGGCGTTTCATAAATATTTGTGTTCCAGTTTCATTAGGCATACTTTATTAATCAAGTGTCTCCTGGAAAGATGTGACAAATGCTTTCTTGGGATATTGTCTGCTATACTTCAGAATTTGTCAAGGAATGTTGGAGATAATGGACACTGTGGTGTTGGAAGACAGGATTTGTTTTATGCTTGTGTTACATACTCTGAAGATCTTTTATCTCAAGTCTGGGAGTGTCTTGGTGTTACATTGTCCTTTGTGAGGCAGCGTAAGGATTGTGTATGAGCAGATCTCCGTGAGCACTTGTAAAAATCATAAAAATGGGTTCTGAAACTACCTCTCCACATTCGGAGCCCGCTTGGTAGTAGGCATACCTTTATTATCATTGTAATTATTAATATCCATTCTGTGTTCAAAAGCTCACCTTGGCTTCAGAGCTTCCTACTGGTTTATATTTGCACTGAAATATACTGTCCTTTTCAAAGTGTTTCCAAGTAAATGTTTAAGGCCATACACAAAGCTGGTGACAATTGCATTTGCAGTGTAGCTAAACTTAATAAATAGCAGTTGAGCAGTTTTCCTTACCTTGTTTCCGAGTTCCCTTTTCCCTTCCTAGCGCCCCGTTGTGTTCGGTGCGCTGGCAGGAAGAGCCATGCCTTGTTGTCTGTGAAACTGCCCAGTCCCTTTCTACTTCAGCAACTGCCTGTGGCAGTCAGTGCTGAAAGTTCCCTCGCTACAGCCGTGAGCTTTTACTGCCCATCAGCATGAATGATGGTCTTTAAACCTTCTGTAGCAGCATCTTGTTCAGATTAAATTTCTTTTTATGCCACTTTTTAATATTTTGACATTTGAAGGCTCCTTACAAACTTTCCTTCTTTCCAGTCCTGTTACTTCATGGTACTTAGCAAAACAAAACTATCTTCAGTATTTGTCCAGAAGATTATTTTCTCCCATATTCCAGTGTGCTTTTTTCAATTGCTAGGTAGGCAAGCTGCCCTTGTGCATTGCTTAGAAGTGTTCTTAGAGCCCCCTTCTTGATTATGTACTACAGCAAAACATCCTCATGAGCCTTGGATGTATATAATGTGCCTTTATGTGGTTGCAGTGGGCTGCCGTGAGGTGATGGGGAAGTGTCACAGTTGCTGTAGGATCCCACTAGTAGTTGAGAATGAAAGGTGAAGAGGTGCTGCCTTGGAATTGATGGATTTCCTTAGTTTTTCTCCAGAGCCTTTATGTGAGTTGATAATCTGGATGTGAGGATTTTTTTCCTCCTTCATTTGTTGGCTGCTTAGTGCTCTAGAATTATATATTTATTTTTGTTTGGTTTTTTTGGGTTGTTTTCCTTCCTTTTTGCGCTGCAATTGTTAAGAGTAGTTCTAAGAAGTTCCAGGCTGTATGAGGTGACAATACAGCAGTCATGTCTTCTCCCCTTTTCTTCTCTCTGGCATATCCATTACTGCTCTCACAAAAAGTCACAACTTTGGGTTGCTTCTAACTTCTTAATCACTGGGGTTTTTTTTTCCTGTGGAGACTCAGGTCCTTGGCTTCCTTTTGAGTTCTTCCCCCTTCCTACTGTTCGCAGTCCCACCTTGAACTAGACAGAGTTGATTGTCAGGTTAGCTAATATGCTGCGAATACAAGACTGTGATGGACAAATTGTAAGGCAATTTAATATAGCCTAATTACTGCCTCTGTCCTAATACCTTCTACTGCCCTCAGCACTAGTTTGATCTTGTTTTGGGGTTTGAGTGTTTGTTCTTTTTTAAATATATCGTTTTCTAATATCTACAAGCTTCTCCCCTTGCTGCCCTCGCCATCTGCTGAACCTGATACTGATGGCATTTTCAAGCAATCTCCATGTAAAAATTCAGGACTGAGTTTCTGCAGGGTTCCACAGTACCTGCAAAGGCTGAATTCCAGAAGCAGTGGTAATGTAGAAATAATTATATAGTGCCAATTATTAATGTTCAAAAGCAGTAAATTCTTCCACAACCAAAACCCAGCAAGTACCAAATAGAAGGGGAGTTGAGATCGCTTTGGCGGTATGTTCGAAATAGGGATAAGAAATAGGTTAACTCGTGTTTTGTTGAAGTGTTTCTTTCCTGGCAAAAGATTTTTAGGGTTGTTACTGTTCCAGTCAGTAGACAAAACTTTATTAAATAAAGTCTGACCCAGTTGTAGCAACTTTTTTTCCCTACTGATGGCGATAAGCACAAACTGTTCTGTTACTTGGTCTACAAGCACTTAGTGTTAACGTTATGTGTTTGTTTTTTTTTTTTTTAATCATCTTTCGGTATTACTTCATTTTGAAGACTTTTGAGACAGTCACATTCATATGCAGAAGTTACGTTCACATGCATATTGTTCCATTTATATTATTTATTGATGTATGAAATGACCCCCTACAAATGTCAGTTGCACATTTTAAAAAGACAAACCCCACCCTGGGTAGCGTAGAAAAATAGCATTGTCAGATGCCTGGTGTCTGTTTTTAGATTCTAGCAAATGAAATTCAAGTGTTAACTACTCCTTTCTTGTCAACTACTAATTTCTTTTGAAGAATTCACCTAAGCGCTAAATTAATCCTCCTTTTTAAAATTGCTTATAACATTGGCCATTGCACCCTAGATAACTGCTGTCCTGTCTTTAGTTCCAGGAGTTGGTGTGTTGACGGAAACATGTTTGTATTACTATGCGTTGTTTTTCCTGCAGTACCCAACCATTTCTCGTTATTGCTACTCTTTCACTGTGTGGCTTTCATAGAGTTTTAATTGCCTTTAATTTTGATCATATCTGTTCTGCAAATACAGCACTGTAAAGGCATGTAGTAGCATTGTAATAGAAGTATTTCTAGAAAAAGTTAAATGACCTCTTCAGTTCGAAATGTGTTTAAGGGCAACAGAATCCTGTGTGTCGAAGCAGGTTGTTTTTTTTTAATCTAGGTTGGAGAAAACTGTAAGAAGAGAAGACCTTTGTTCTGAGAAGGAAAATAAAAATGCATTGGTTTAAAACTTTTTGGTTTTTTGGTACAATTCAAGACCATTTAATGGTTTGCATTACATTTTTCTTGAACTGTAAAAGAAAATTCTAAAATCCTACATAGTTCTTGGGGTATTACATGTTTTAAAAGGATATGCACATGCATAAAAATGTAGCTGGTGGAAAGAAATACTGGGTGTGTTTCTTTTTACTGTGCTATTGGACAGATGAGGTGGAACATAACATGTAATTGTATTGTATTGCTATTTCTCCTCCTACAGAGAAGATGGAGAGCTAGAAGATGGTGAAATAGATGATGCAGCATATGAAGATGTGAAAGAACATGGTACAAAAGGTGATGATAAACAGAAAAATGAAAAAGGACATAGAAAATCACGGAAGAAACGCAAAAAAGAAAAAGAAAAGAAAAAATCAAAAAGGAGAAGACGGGATAAGCATAAGGTTAGGAAATGCAAACCAGAATATTGGAGGTGCTTATTTTAATTCCAGATTTAGACAAGAATCCAGGCAATTAGTGAAGAAAACTAAAATGGTTTTATTACAATTTTGGCAATCTTTGGTCTCCAAGGGCAAGTTTTGGGAATTCCTGTCTTACCAATACACTTCAATATTAAACAATTTGTTTAAATAGACGTTTGACACATGAAAGTGCATATTCACACATTTCAGTGACAGTTTATGTGGTGTAAAGAGACAATAAATCATTAAATAATCCAGCCATGGCACATTGCAAATGGTAGTTTGGAAAGTTGTCTGTTAGCTTCGCCTAAATGCGTTTTCATAAACTTGGTTTTCATCTGTTTACAAAATCAGATTGTGGGCATAACTGTGTTATTTGTGATACACATCTTCATTGGATGCTTATTTATTTCAGTATTTCTTTTAATAGCAGTTTACAAAATACCGACATTTGTGAGCGTTTTACTCCCTGCCCTTGTCAGTGGTTGTGCTAGTTCTGACGTGAAAGGCTCAAGTGCTGAACCTCTCCTTAAATTGTTTAAATCTTAAGCAGCAGTGTAAATTAAGCACTGGCTACTGTCCACAGCAATGGTAACCAAACCATAAAGATTTGAGAGTTTTTTAGGATAAGAGGCAAAATGTAAATTCAGGAAGTTCAATCTTCATGCTAATTATCATATCTGTGGGAAGAAAACATTTCAGGCTAAGCAAATTCTTTAGTAAAGTTCACTATGATAATGTGTCTAATATATATTTTAATCAACTTAAATGCAAGAGATTGACAAAATTTTGTCCTAGAAAAGGAACATCAGGTTTCATTTTCTAAAGGTCACAAAAATGCAATGTTCTTATATGGTTCCCCTCTAAATTTTCTGCAAAACAATATGTCTTAATAAAACATTGGTAATGCAGTAACACTGAGTTTTCTCCCCACAGCAAATGACAGGCTGCTAATCATTTCTATGGTCATGTGCAAGTTTCTAGCCAGCTCCCAGGTTTGTTAGCCTTCCAGCAGCATCCCTGCTGTCGCAGAGGCAGGGCTCAGACACCCATAGGAAGCTGCCTGAACCCAGAGAAACCACATAGCCCTCAATGACTACATTTGGAAGACTCATCAGATCAGATCTCTGATAAAAAAAGTGGGTCCTCAAAGATTGTGCTTTCTTTAGCTTACTCCAGAAGCAGAGATTTGTGAGACTTAAGAAAATATTTTCAGTTATTAGACTAATGCTTCCTTTTAAGTTCACATGCAGCAGCCGAGTTACTCAGGGAATTATATAATAATGTTTGAGAGCACTGTTTTCTTCTTTTTTTCAGCATAATTCCCCTTCCAGTGATGACAGTTCTGACTACAGCCATGACTCTGATATTGAACGGACAGAAAGACCACATAAAAAGAGTAGCAGCTCTTCATATAGAGATTATGATTCTTCGTTCAGTCAGGTAGTATGGTTTTAAACCAATTTCTCATGTTTTTATTTAGGTGCAGTTTAAAAAATGCAGATGTAAATGATGCGGTTTTCGAAGGCTGACTTGATCACAGTGCCCATTCTCACAGATTTCAGGAAGCACATCTAGTTTTCATCTGCTTGGGTAGATTTCCAAATGTAAAGCTTCTTCTGTGGCGTGAATCTTAAGTGGTGTAATCGAGCCTGATACTGTTTTTTTCCCCCCATCAGGCAAAAATTAAGATTCCTTTATTATTTCCTGCATTGGATTTAGACTGTAGTAAGGAAACAGCCCCTGAAAAGCCACCTTTAAAGATCTAGAGTTGATTCTGCTTTCTGATAGCTCAATTTGTCCTGGCTTTTCTCAGCCTGTGCAGCTTGATAACCCTTCTGAGACCGTGGGGTGAAATAGACTGGCATTCTCTAAAGCTGCATTAGAGTGGCTAGAGGCTTTTGATGAAACTCTGGTACTTCAGAGGAGAGGAGATTTTCTGTTTAGCCTGAAACTGTTCCAGAAACCTCTAAGCCAGCTGAATTTATTAACAAACTGAAGATCCTGTCTGCAGAAACAGGAGAAGGGACAGTGCTGGTTTAGGAGTGGCCATAAGCAGTATTTCATCCTGACTGACAGAAACAGGACAGATTGCATCATCTGTGTCCGAGAGCATCTGGATTGGAGATCATGAAGGGAAAAGAACTTACTTTAATCATAATTCATCTAAGTAGCACTTAAAACACTTAGAACTGTGCATGTTAAAATGCTTTGTCAACCTCACTGAAAAACGTTCTGGAGTATAGATGCTGATGCTGTTCTTGTTTATCTTTTTTTTCCAATTTCAATGCGTTCAGAATCAAAAGTAGTAATCTTCACTGAATAACTGGTTTTCACTGTGCATTATTGATGCTTGTTTGTGCAAGGTAGACAGCGTGACAATAAAACAGCTTAAAAGCAACTGGTTTTGTAGAGCAGATTGGAGGGGTGTTTTTTGAAATATTGAGTTGCTTCTGAACAATGCAATCCCTTTCATGCAGCATGGACACGTATCAGGAAATTACATGAGTTCACAGAAAATGCAACATAAAAAAAATGTTAAAAGCAAGGAGTATGATGACTATAGTCATTACAGTGATGAAAACTTTGGTAATTATAATGAAGAAGAAAAGGATGAAGATTTTGCTGATCAGCTTAAACAATACAGGCAAGCTAAAGAGACCTCCAGTACTGATTTGGGACCTCCATTCCCAAAAGAACCAGTGAAAAAACAGGGGATGAAAGGGATCCAGAAAGGTAAGATAATTTGAATCATTAACTGTAGTAGTGGATGGTGGCAGCAGTTGTATCATGCATCATTTTGGGATGTTTGTCTTGAAGAAAACTGCCAGTGGTGCCTTTCCTGGGAGCTTGCGGTTGGTCTCCCATCAGTAGGTGATAATGCTGTTCATCGTAAGGGAGTAATATCATATGGTTGCACTGATGCATATAGTGAAGAAAAAAATCAAATGTTGGGCAAAGTGTACATAGGAAATAAAGAAATAAAACCCTATTAAAAAGCCAAGATCTTTGTTGGATAACAGTTTGAGTAAGAAATCATAGGGCTGTAAAATGACTTTCTGGTAGTAGTTTCTGAAAGTCTGAAATGGGACTTGATTGGGGGAAAGAATGTAAATATATAGATTTCAAAATCTAATTTAGGGCCCCCTCCCCAAAAAAGTAAGTAACTAGAAATTTTGATAGTTGCCTGAATGCTTTTATTACTATATCCCACACAAGTATGCTAGCATCTTTTACTTTTCTTTTCACAATTTTACTTGCAATCAAAGCTGGGCCGGTACAAATGCTGGTGAAAAAGCATTCCTCTTAAGCAACATACTCCTGAAAGAGTCCTGCTGTCCTTATTTCATGCCTTACTTACATAAGCAAAGTTATGCAAGCATTCTGGTTTGCACCTTTCATTTGGTGTCTGATCGTTTCCTTACCATTGCAGTGCAGTTCATGGAGCCAGCTTACATCTCTGGCCTCCGTAGAAGTGCTGAACTTGTTCTCATGCCTTATTAAATGAGATCCAAGTTGTCATTTCAGCAACTATTGACTGGGTTTGCAGAAATTACACCCGTTAATCATGGTTAAAACTTTGTCTCCCAGGCAGCATTTGAGCATGGTTTTGTATGATGACGGTATGAATACCTTAATAGTTTTCAGGAAGATACTGTGTGTTACACAAAGGTAGTAAGCTGTCTTTCATTTACCACAGTGAATATTTATTGTATTCTGTTTTGGTTCACAATAAAATCAATAGGCAAAAGATGGGCAGAATCTTTTTCGCTGAGACAAAAATGGCTTTTCGTGTGCTGCTTGGCAATACTGCTTCAGTATCTCTCTCTGCAAGTCATCTGAGATGAAGTCAAGGCATTTTCACTGGAATCAGCTTTGCTGTGGCGGAGTGGCTGCCACCTGAAGCGGGTGTAATGTCCACAGGACTTTCTAACTGGTTTTCTTTGATTTTAAATTGATGAGAAAGCAGATACTCTTGTCTCGGTGGTTTTAGTTGAGACTGTGACTCCTGGCATGCTGCTGGCTGGATTATTACTGTCTTAAGGCTTCCAAACAGTTACCATTAACCATTTTTATATTCAAAGCTGTTCTGTCGTATTTCTTAGGTTATGCTCTCAGGTTTCTTGCATGTTGTGGCAGTGAAACGTGCATGCACACCTGGGTGCCAGTTGTACTGGTTAGTTCTGTGTTCAAAAAATGACCAAATGGCACAAAATATTTCGAGTATTTGGACTGGTTAGAAAGAACATGACTGCACTTCTAATTGTGAGGCGTTTCTTTGAACAAGATTAATTTTATATTCAGTTTGTCAGTCTGCTATTGATTTGAATAGCTTTTCAAAGAGCAGGCAGTTGTACAGAATTACAATTGGCTGGTGTAGTTGAGCTTGCCAGCTGTGACTCAAGATAGTATTTAGCAATGCAGACTGCAAAAAGGTGTTAGATTTGTCTGTATTTGATGTTACTAGATAGCCGTTTTTCTTCACTTTGAAGTCATTTAAAGAGGTCGTTGCTATTTTGCAGGCATTTCTCAAAGAGGTAATAATTACAATGTTGGTCGAGGGCGTGGCATGCAAAAGAAATTGAAGCGTAAAGATCGTGGAAGGGGAAGAGGGGGCAATAAAGGATCTGATGGCTTTCATGAGGTACGTGGGATTGAAGCTGAATTCCTGATGTAGTTATGTATTTGTTTCAAATTATTGGATGCTTTGCTTTAACAGAAGAGTATTTTAAAGTATGTATCTTTAAACTTTTTCCTCTTATCCAGAAAATTGCGAGAATTTTTGAACACTTGATGTACAACATATGGTTGATAAGCTAATTCATATTTCCAGGAAAACCAAAAGCATTACATAAAACTGGCAGGAAGTTGTTCATGAGCTTTGGTTTTGAATGGTGCATGAACATCAATGTTAACTGTATCTGAAATAAGATGTTTTGCCGCTATTGGTTTACCTTAAGACATTTTAGCAAAGAAAATAGCTTTTTCCAGTTTCCATCTGAATCGTGAAGGATTCTCCTTCTCTTGCCATAGCTGTGACTGTGAAAATGGAAATATATGTGACCTTGGTTTTCATTTATTAATTCTTTGTTCTTTGAACAGGAATTAGAGAAAACATCGCAGTTCAGCGTTCATATTTGTAAACTTCTCACTCCAGTCTTCATTTAAATGAAACCTACACAAAATTGATGATTAATTCATCAAATCCATCCACAGCTGAAAAACATTATTTATATATAAAATATATATAAAAACATACAAGCCAAATCATATTTAAGTCTTTATGCCACAACTAAAATGTCTGTGGTTCTCCTCGTGCACTCAAGAACTCGCACGGCTGGCTTTTCACACTCAAGAACTCTCACGGCTGGCTTTTCACTGATGCATTGATGTATAATTGAGCCACGTTAATTTTCCCCTGTGTTCTCCAGCTGGCCTATGAAGACCTCCAGCCCTGGTCTCTGGGGCTCCTGGGTGGTCCTGGTCAGATTTTCCTGTCCCTGCCCTGCGTGTGGTAGGGAAAAGGGCAGCTGTTTGATCTGTTAGGACGATGATGCCTCATTTATAGGACTCCTCCTTCCTGTTGCTGTGGAGCATGCCCTGTTCTCCAGTGCCATCTCCCAAGCTGTGGGGAAGGGTGGAGGCGAGGAGGCAGCTGCAGGCAGGTCCCAGCAGGCAGAAAACAAAAAGCTGAGCCAGCTACAGCAAAATAATGAATTCTGAAACACAGATGCAGAGCTGTGTGGTGTGGAGGGGTAACTGCGAGACTCCCAAGCCACACAGGGACATCCCTGGTATTCTTGGGGACATGGTTTGGAGCATTTCAACCTTCCTTGGGTGGTTGTTTCAAGTGCTTTGTGGTGTGGGACATTCCCAGAGAGACCTTAGAGCATTGTGTTTGTGATATTTGTGTTAACCGTGAAGAGGATCAGTTATTAGATTTGAAGCTGCCTTGTCTAAAGCAACTGAGATTTCTCTGGTTTTAATGTGTTCGGAGTAGAACATGGATCTTGGCTGATCCAGGAGTAGCATTTCAAGCTCAAAGATTTCTGCTTCTCAATATCAGCAAAAATCCGCAGATCATTCTTAGTGTTAATGTTTTGTGACATTGCTTAATCTGCCAGCAAAATGAGATCAGACACGTGGTGTACTGATGCCCGTGTGTGCTCATGATGCAGTGTGGTGATTGTGGAGAACCACATCCATTCCGTTTCAGAAGTTCTTACTCAGCAGTCAGATCCCTACTCATTTTTGAGAATGTTGGAAATTGGAAAAGCCTGTTTCATCCAGTAGGCAACCACCTTGCACTGCAAAGACTACATTTGTTCTAGCCTCTGTCGCAGTGTCGTAGACAGCAGTTCATTAAAGGCCATCTGCTTCCATGACTTTGTTAGCTCTGCCAGACCCCCTCAGCACCTGCCCTGGACTCCATGGTTAGATGGGTTTACTGCAGTTTCTTTAGTTTATCTCAAGTGCATATGCCACGTGGGAATCAAACCATAAGAACAGTTAGTTGCCTCACCAAGTACGTAATAATTCTTAGGTGTTAGGTTACAACTGAGCTGTGCTTCCTTTCTTTTTGCCTTAAGGTATAAGCAAACAGGTTGTTTTTCTTCTAACAGGAGAAAAAAAGAAAGTGGATAATCTGGAGATCACAGCAGTGTGAGAAGCACGTAGAGGGGAACAATTGGCAAAGCATAGGGTTGTGACTAAGATGGTGCAGCCTGGATGATTACTCAACTCCTGGCTGTCTGCAGAGGTGCCCTTAATCAGGGGCAGTTGGTGCTGACTTAGCTGGGTGCCAGGTGACAGCCTTGCTTTCCAGCATTGGCAAATGAAGCACAAGATACTCTGTCTATTCAGTGAAGTTATTTGTGTCTGTTGTGTTGTAAGTTTCTAATTTGGTTGCATTTATAAAAAAGACTCTGCATTAAAGTAGCTAAGGAAAAGTATGTATATTTACCTTTAGTTTGAGCTGTGGTTATAATAATTTTGAGAACTTAAATCATGGTATAGTTAATCACATTTTGGGGTAACTGGTGCACCAAGTATGCTCTAATATTTTTGCAACTGCACTTAATAAGTAAGCGTCAGTAGGATGTTCATTTTTCTTACAGGATGGCAAACCAGTGAAGAAATGGGTTAATATGAGTCAGGAGTTCATAAATCAGCATACAGTGGAACACAAAGGCAAACAAATTTGTAAATATTTCCTTGAAGGGAGGTGTATTAAGGTAATTATACGCTGTGTCTGTCAGTCTGCTTCTTCGGTGTGAGGAAGGGGAGAAGATGCTTAGTTCTTTGTTACTTCAGCTGACACAAAGAAAACCTGCATGTTGAAACTCAGTGTTTTGATTTCTAATGTTTTGAGTATTTATAGATAAATGTCAACAGAAGTACTTGTGGAAGAATAAGCACCTCTGTTGCATGTTCTGAATTGTAACAAATTCTATTTAAAATAATTGTTTGCTTATTAGTATGTACAGTAAAAACATCTGTGATAGTATCATAAAATTCCACTGACAATGTATCATATGTAAATATACATCAAATCTTATAAATATGGAATCTGTAAATAGGCAATGATCTCCAAATGTATTAGATTATTTCTCTGTTATGTGATACTGCTAATTTTGAAACATTGAAGGAATTGCTTAATTACACTAAATTATTTCTCTCTCTAAAGTAAAAAGTGGGGTTGTAGTAATAGTTTCCCTACCAAAGAATCATCTTCCTTCAGGCAGCAAGTGGAAAGCAGCAGAAAGAAGAGAGTGCTATTCAGAGCAGTCAGCTGTCAAGGAAAAGCCCTAGCAAGACAGTCTCTTATTACATAGAAAAAATTGCTTTTGCTTCATTTTGAAGCCTGTGCTGCTGTGGAGTTGAATCCTGTGATGTCAGACTAGTTCAGTCAGTTATAAAACACACTTAGGAAAAACTGCATGCTTCTCGAATCAGTGAGTGCGTAATTTATGTTTGGTTCTTCTGTGTATTTAGAGATAAAACATGTTCTTTTTCTTATTCAAATGGTCAAAGTAAAGGTGAAAATCAGTGTGCTTTTTTCCCAAACCAGTGGGGAATTGAAAACAATGCTGCTGCCTTTATATATTTCAGAATGCCGTGCCTCAGCAAGATGAGTGTTTGCTGCCACCTTCAGTTTTAAAACAAGTGGCTGAAAGAGCAATTAGTGTGTTTTTCATGAAAACAAATACAAAAATACGCAAAAATCCTCTCCAGCAAAGTTATCCTAATGTATAACATGATATGGTTGATATAAACTTGATATTATTTGGACTCTGTTTTTCCTACATGAAGAGTCTTAATACTTTGCTTGTTGGACTTTTTAAAGTTCTCTTGCATGCCCTTAAAACAATCGGGGGTTTTCAGAACAAGATAATTGTTTAGATAGAAAATATTTTCGGTAAAGTATTTGTTCAAATGCCTTTTTTTAGTGCAGATTGCTAGGTGGAGAGAGGAGAACTGGGACTAGTAAGAGCAGCTTGTTTTCTGTGACCGCTGTGTATATTCTTCTGAATCCCAATGCAGGAAGTGTTTCTCTCTGTCCAGGCTGCCCTATTCACAGTTTTTAGGGACATGCTAATAATGCAGTTCTGTGTTAGTAAAGAGAAAAAGTTTAAATTCAGCTGAGGAGGATGCTTGTTTTTAAATATGCAATGGAATTACTCAGTGTTTCAGATTTATAATGTTTTTTCTTGTTTGTTTATTTATAGGGAGAGCAGTGTAAATTTGATCATGATGCGGAGATTGAAAAGAAAAAGGAGATCTGCAAGTTTTATATACAGGGTTACTGCACCAAAGGAGAGAACTGCATTTATTTGCACAATATCCTTAAAAATATATACACTTGAATTAAACTGAAAGTTATATTTACTCTTAATTGATTTCTAAGTATTTAAGTGATAAATCACTGATTTTTAAGGGTAGCTATTTCTTTTCGTAAGAGACTATACCAAAGACTATGTAGATTAACTACAAAAAGATTATTTTTCTGCTCATATACTTAGGAGGAGAAGATATGTATAAAATTACTGGCTTGTTTTATGTTTTAAGGATTTGTAATGTTTTAAAAGATAAACCCCCTTGAAGTTAGATGCATTTGTTCACATAGTTCTAAAACCCTGATCTGTTTTGTTCTAAAGGACTTGTGTTATACTCTGGAATTGACACCTTCATCTTTTAATAGTAATTTTAGAATCAAGTCAAAAATAATGTTAAGGACATTAGTAGAGTGTTAAATGGAACTAGGAGTAAGTTGGTTATTAGCTTTCAAAATTCTTAACATATTGCTTTGGAAAGATTAAGTACTGGTTAAAAATTGAAAGATAGTTGACAGCTGAATTTTATAAACTTGCCAGTGTGAACTAGAAATCAGCCTTTGTTAGGAATCCTTAATACATTGCTTACATGAATTCCCTTGCAAGTTCTACCATACAGGAGCAAAATGCTATCAAGGAGATAAGTGCAAATTTTCTCATGCTCCCCTGACTGCAGAAACAAAAGAGCTGTTGGATAAGGTGAGCAGTTTATGGTCTGTAAACATAAGGTTTGTTGCTAAATGAAGCGGGGTGTGTGTGCTGGAAATTTCTGTGAAATTCTCAGGGAGTGTGATGCTAAATGCTAGCAATGTTAAAATTCCCTGTTGCTCCTTAGCACAGTAAATCTGTGACCAGTTTCAATACCAGGAATTTCCTTCACCATCAGTTATTCAGTTATTTTTAGCCACATCAGACTCGTTTATTTTCACAACTCATCTTTCTGCCCATGAACTTTCTTTTGCGTCCCTTTCTGTGGAAATCTTCATGTAGTCTGTAACAAGAAGTGTGGGTTTTATGTTGTCTGACTTTAGCTGACTTCTGCACTCAGGGTGGAGAAAAGAACAAGGTGCCTCCTCTGGACAGTTCATGAGATGCTGACCTTTGTTTTAAGTAGGATATTCGTGTCTCTCCAGTTACTATACAACAGACCTTAACAGAAAAGTTACATTAAGACTAGAAACATTGTGAATCTTAGACTTGAGTCGTTCAGCTTCTCTCACTACTGTGTGAAGGAAATGGGCTTGTGTGAAATTGTCCCTTCCTGGCTGCAGAAATAGTTTTCTTCCTAACTGCGAATCAGTGTCCTGCAAAACAAGAAATAATAGATTTATAGTGCATTTGAATTTGATGTGAATATATAGTAGTATTGCAGAGGGCAATTATATTTAAAAGGAAAGTGCAAGACTAAATTGAATTGCATATACTGTGAAATTTATGAAGTGTTTGCTGTATTGCATTGTTCTAGGTTTTGAATACTGAGGAGGAACCACAAAATGAAGATGAGAAAGAACTGGAGGAACTCAGAAAGCGTGGCATAGTTCCCCTCCCTAAGCCACCACCGGGTGTTGGACTTCTGCCAACCCCGCCAGAGCAATATCCATTTTCTGAGTCTGACATTGAAAATTATCAAGATCCTTCAGGAGAATATAAGAAAATCCCATCTCTTTTTGAAATAGTTGTGAAGCCTACTGTGGATTTAGCACACAAAATTGGAAAAAAGTAGGTTTCAGAATTTTGTGTAGAACTCTCCTTAAAGCATGGCTGCATAAATATTTAAACAATTCTCTTTGTTTCTGTCGGCAGTATATACTTCCGAATGTATTGCTTAAGTTAATGATCTGTCAAATGTTGGCTATCGCAATTATTTACTTATTTATTGCTTTCCATAGAGGAGAACTTACTGAACCTTGACCTTCCTCCAGAAAGTCACTCCATTGGTTCTTGTTCTGGCTCTGTGCCTGCCTTGCCTGTCCTCATGTGTAGGTTGAGCAAGGTTCATTCTCTCCTGCAGTCTTTTTATAGGTTGTTTTTTCTTGATCAAACCTAACGGAGACTCCTGATGGAGACTGTTGGCCCTGGGATGTTTAAAACCCTTTGTCGAAGCAAAGTCCAGTTCTGCATGATGCTATATTGAAAAAATGTTCTACTTCCAAACAAGCTCTTCATGTGTTACGATGTGTATGTGATGTATATAGTTTGTATATTTCTCTTCAAAAATTATTTTGCTGCTTCCAAATGTTTATCCAACTGAAGATCAAATAAGTACAAGCAGACGTCTGTAAGAGTGAGGAGATAACTAACAGGCTGTTGATCTTTAGGTGCATAATTTGACTCATTAATTTTCTTTTGCCTACAGGCCACCGACCTTCTATAACAGTGCATCACCGCCAAGACCACCGTTTCAGGGAAACGACCCGCACTCTCAGCATATGTATAATCCAGGTTCAAGTCCAGGGCCAGGACCTGGCATGTCACAAGGTCATAACGGGCCACCAATGCACCCAGGTTCTCCTGGACATCATCCATGCGCAGGGCCTCAAGGCCCAGGAATGCCGCAGAGTCCTCCTATGCAGGGTGTTCCACCAGGCTTTCTTGGACCACAGAACCAGACTGGTATGCCTATGCAAGGACAGCAGGGTGGTCCGCCTCTCACACCGCCGGGTCTCAGTGGATCTTACAATGCCCCGGGAGTTCAAGGACATATGGTGAACGTGCCAAGAGAGAATCATTGTCCTCCAGGGCCACAATACCAGCAGATTCCTGGTGAACGGCAGCCCAATATGAATTATGAGCCTATTCAGAACCCAGCTGATTTCTATGACAATTACTATTCTCATCAAGCTGTACATAACTTCCAGCCAGCTAATAACTCTGGTGGTAAGGAGATTTAAAAATTAATTGTTCTTTGATACGGTGCTTTGTAGTTGTGCAGTATTAAAACGTCATGGCTCCAAAGCTGAGCAACTGAAAGAATTTTGGATAGAAAGCCAAACCTCCTGGAATGTCTTTGCTGTATAGGCTTTCCCAGCTGGTGCTTCCCAGTTCTGTGATATAAGTCACATCAGTTTTGTTTGATGGCGTTTTATGTTTTATCTCCTCTGCTGTAAAAAATTCTATAGGATAGCTTCTAATTTGTTTTGTTTTGGGGTTTTTTTGTACTGCAGATGGAACATGGCATGGAGAATTTGCAGATCACCAGGCTCACCTCATGGCTCAAGAGTCGCACCAAGGTGGAAGCGAGTCAGACTGCATGAGTAGCCATATGGGCCACAAACCAGCCATTAATGTGCCGGATTTTCTTCCGGCGATGCAGAAGGCCCTGTACGTAAGACTTAGTCAAAAGCATCAAAGAGATGGAGACTCTGTCAGCAGCCAGGGTCAGAGGGCAATGAGCAAGGATGAAGGTAAAGATAATTTTGTTAAAGTTCTAAACATACTTACTGTCCGTGTATTAGCCTGGGACAAATCTGTTTACTTGGATTTTCATCATGATATCATTCACAATTTCTGTGAATGTGCAAGTATCAGCACAGTATTTTCAGCTGAATATCCTTGCTTTCCTTCCCAGCTTGTTCTAGGACTTCAGTATAGGCTTAGTTGCTTCATTCCAGTTCCAAGTAGAAAGATCTGTGGGTAATTTTTAGATATAGCCTGCACTTTTAAAAGGTTGTGTTGCTCAATTACTTCTTAAAATCCCTGACTGAAACAGAAAGGTGGTTATTTCTGACTGCCAGTACTGCAAGGCACATCTTAGGTTCTGTTTATTCAGTCATGCCTCTTGATCTTTTTTTGCATATTCCATTTCTCTAGAGCAGTATTTTTTCCCTCTGTGATACCTGAAATCTGCAGTGTTTAATCTCGAGTGTCTTTTCTGTAACCTGGATGGCGCAGAGCAGTAAGCCTGCCGATCAGATTCAGCCACACAGGCTACGTTTGTCCCTTGGCTTGCTGCCCTCTTTTCTGAGGCTGCTAGGCTGTGTGACCAGAAACGTGTCTTCTGTGTGACCAAAAGGCAGTGGCTGTATCAAATGTTTTTAAGGGCGTTGCCAATATAATTCTGATCAAATGGTGAGAGTGAGCTTGGAGATGCAGCTCCATACAAAACCAGAGTGACCTAGAGTTATCTACTTGGAAGTGAAGCCTTCTCACCAGTGTTCTAGAGTGACTGGTCCTCCTGTCTGGAGGGCTTTGGGAAAGCAGCATAAAGGAAAAACGTTCCTATTAACTGCTTCTGCTCCCTGTTGGATATTCGTGTGGTACAGCTAGCAGCGTGGAACCACGCGTTATTGTGCATTAGGTACTGGGGATGGCGCTGGTGTTCATCTTCTTTCTCATTTTACTGAGCCAGAACAGACCACTAGTCTCCTTCAGTGAGTAGGCAGGTTCAAGGTGTGGACCTGAGCACACAGCTGTGTCGATAAGGCCTTCCTTAATTGCATGACAGTTGAGAATTTATCCTTTAAAATTAAAAATTCTTATTTCTTCCCTTCCTGAATCTTGACCTCTCCCTAAAACCTTGTGATTTGGATTGTAATAAGGCAGCAAGTTCCACATTTGTAATTCATCTGTTTTCAAGGCTGCTGTAAGGTGTCATTTTACTTTTCATTCTGCCATCCCACGATGAAGGTCATTTTCATCAAGACTCAAGATGTTAAATGGGTTAGTTTTCTTCTACTAGTACTGATAGAAATAATTGTTTGAAAGCAGGTTATTTTCCCAGTTTAATGCTGACAGAGAGATATGTAGAGGGAATGCAGCAGAGCTGGGGAGTATCTCAACTAGCTACAGTTTTTTTGTTATGTCAGTTCTTCATTGAAATTTATTTTTATCATTTTAGATTACGGTTGTTATAATACAGGGAGTGATGATTTAATATCAGGTCTTTTCTGTTTGATTTTACTGGAAAGTTGTTGTATGAGTAAATGTGATGCATTCCCTGGTGTTTATTTGCTTGAATATTTTTTTTTTTTAGATGACAATGTCAACTGGTATTCCAGTAGTGAAGAGGAAGAGGGGAGCAGTGTTAAATCAATACTAAAGACATTAAAGAAACAAAGTGAAAATTTTAGGAATCGTCAGCAACATTCCACAGAGCAGCACATGCTCGGTATTCCTACCGATCCACGGCTGGCAAAAGAAAAAGGCACAGGGCCTCAGGCTGCTGACCCGAGACTTCGGGCCTCTCCAAGGTCCAACCCCAGAAAGCCTTCAGAGTCGGCATCCCTGGACCCACGGCTCGTCCGAGATCCCAGGATGCACAAGGTCAGTGACGGTGCTCATGCCAGCTCGTCCCTTGGGGGAGCAAAGCTAGATTTACACCACGCGCATGCTGGAGTTAAAGTCAAGCAAAAAGGGATGGATGATGACGAAGAGGACTCGGAAAGAGAACTGAGAGAACGAGCTTTTCTGATACCGTTGGAACCTTTGCCTGGTGTGACGTTAAGGGATCCCCGATCTCAGCTTAGGCAGTTCAGCCACATTAAAATGGATGTTACCCTGATGAAACCAAACTTTGCTAAGCATATTGTATGGGCACCCGAAGACTTGCTCCCTATACCTTTGCCTAAGCCTGACCCCGTCTCTTCAATCAACTTACCTCTTCCTCCACTCATTGCTGACCAGAGACTTAACAAACTGCGGAATCTGAAAAACGATCCCCATCCAAATGCAATGCCAGCTGACCCACGACTAGCTGCAAAGGCAAAAAACAGCTTAACGGGCAGGAGCGGCTATTTGGATCCGTCTGCAGATTCGCATGCCAGTAGCTCAAGCAAATTAGGAGATCCCCGCTTACAGAAAAACGTCGATCCCAGACTCCACAGACTGTCGAGCACGGATACGCATCACGGAGTCGCAAAGGATCCACACCCTCCGAAGTTTGACCCCCGCCTCGCCAGATCTGCTGCTGGCTCCTCACAGCCCTCGGAAGCTGCGGCTACTAAACCTGACCCAGATGCTCTGCCTCCATATGCCCCCAAATTATCGTCAAGCGGTGTTAGACTGGGAACTCCAGGCTCGATACTGAGCGGTATTAGTTTGTACGATCCAAGGGATCACAGCTCGTCATTGGACACAGCTCCAGCTAGTTCAGGAGAGAATGGAGAGAACCAGAAAAAAAGTATTTTGAAAAATTCTGGTAAAAATGAACCCAGTCTCTCAGAAGATACGTCGCTCCAGAAGGCTGCCTCAAATGTGGAAAAAAATACAGAAGGATCATCATCGGAAGCTACTTCAGATAAAGCAAATAGCACCAGTAAATCTCAGGCTAAACACTCCAGCGCTGCACCTGCGGTGCATAATCTTCCTATCCAAGCTTTGTCGGGATTAATCAGACCGCAGTACAGCGACCCGAGGCAGGTTAGACAGCCTGGACAGGTAACTCAGACACAGGATAATGATCCGAATGGGGAATCAGATGATAAGTCATTAAAAGATGTTTTCAAGACTTTCGATCCGACTGCTTCACCGTTTTGTTAGCAATTGATTTTAAGTCTTTTTACTGTTGTGAATATTGCAGTTTTCTGCTGTTTTGTAACTGGTTTACCTCTTTGCTTTATTTATTTTTAAATTATAATTATCAACACTTTTCAGCTGCTAATCTCAGAACCACATGCAGTTATACAGTATGCTATAGTGTTTGCAAAGCTGTGGTATTTTCTATATAATACTTTTCCAATTTCAGGGAGACTAATAATTGACATGTAGAACCCCCCCATGTATTGTGTTAGAGCTGATAAAAGCACTTTCATTGTAAATAAGTCATTAAGAAAGTCCGAGACCTGTATATGTGTGAGCTGTCTCTTTCATAAACAACATTTAGATATGATTGCCACATTTGTATGATTGTATAGATACAAGCAATATTATGTACATTACTGTGAGAGACACTGTTTGACAAGGATTGTCTGACGCATCAAGCCAAACCTACTAACTGATTCAAAACCTACATAAATGATTTAAAAGGAAAACGTTGATCTTCCTTTTCAGATCGGTTGATGTAAGACATTGACAGTTTTTATTCATGCAGTCAATATTCTTAGTGTAAAAGAGACCTATATCGCATATTGAGGATTAAAATGTCATATCTTTTAAAAGTATTTTATTCTATGCTGTATATAGAAGAAATTGTGAAGTACATAACTAGAAGAAAGTTACTGTTAAAGTGGAGAATACCTAAGTTGTCTAATACAAAAAAGGTTTTTATTTAATTTTTTCACGCATACACAATTCTGATTAGTGCTATAAGTTACATTGTGGTGTTCATGTATTTCAATGTATTTTTGTATTCAGCTGCTTAATTTGTATTGCTTTTTTTGTATTGATGTAACTGCAGTACTTGTATTCATGGTGTCTTTATGACATTTTTAACAAAAAAATTAAAAAGGGTACAGTTAACGTCTGGTAATGACTGTGATGTTGACATGTTGGCAGCTCGCTCAGCATTGGGGAAGGAGCAGTGGGGCTGTCTGAAGGATGCAGGTGACTAAACCTGGGTTCAGTGCAGTCACGGCACCACCATACAGTCAGGTGGTGGTGGGGGTTTAAACTAACCTCGTACTGGATCCAGCCAGAGTTAGCTTGGGGCATGGTTCCAGGATCAGACTGCTGCTTTAGAGAGTCGTCATTGTTCTCTGACTACGATTAACAGTATTGCTGTGAGAAATGTCGTGCATGTTCTTTCGTTTCTGAAGATGTTGCATGCCGAGAGCACAACTGTCCTCAAAGCCTCTCTTGTTTTGCCTTTTGGGTTGCTTTTTATATAGAGGAAATGTAGTCATACCTAGCTAGCTACGTTTACAATAAAAATTTGCCGTCTGCTCAATTGCCACCTGGTTCCCGCCCACTTAGAATGTTTCTTTGCATTCAGTCTCTTCCTCAGTGACCTTCTTTTTGCTTCTGTTGGTTGGCCCAAGTAATGCTTTGCGACTGCGACAGTATAGTGCTTATCACCAATCCTGAGGTCTTGGTTTCTTGTGCCTGTGAGACAAACGGGCAAGAACACATGTGTCGTCTTCCATTGATGAGCACAGCTTGGATGAACCGAGGGAAGCTGCTGATTTCTGTATGCACAAAACATGGCAAAGGAGACATCGTGGAAAGCAATAATGGCCTTCCTAATTTTGCAGAGTATAAATTGTATTGATTTTACAATGCTTTGAACCATGCTCAATCCAAATAATTGAAAACTAGGTAACAGACGTGAAATGTGGTTGCTGTTTTGAAGTAATCTGTTAGTCCTACATAATTACTTCTTCTTCATCTGGTCACAAGTTTGGCTGTTTGAGAATTTCATCAAAAAAAGAAGCCAGCAAATTGGACAGCAGGGAAAAGTAGAAACAGTTTGGAAATGCCATGTGGATTGGTAGGGGAACAAAGAGGAAAAGTGACGGTACTGAAGCCAGACGTGTGGTTTCACATTTAGATGTGGAAAGTACTTGCAGGATGCGCAGCTCAGACCTGAAGTTACAGCTTCTTGTAGGGTGGTGCTGACGCCATCACTGAATTGGATTCTCTGTGTTTTTTTGGAAAGTACTAGAAAAATGAAAGTCAAAGGAAAAGCTTTGATACCGAGAGCGAAGTGACATGCCTTACAGTTGAGACAACTGAAGGGGATCTTGGGCGGTTTGCCATTGCTCTGGTGAAGCGCCTGTTTTGGAGTTGCAGGGTGTATTCCAGTAGGGTGGTCCAGAGTGTTGCCTTTGAACCTTGGAGATCCACTGCCACCTCAGCATCTTTAATACAATACAGTTTATTTTGGAGAAGAAGGGGTATGGAGTAAGGAGGAAACGTAATTCAGAAGGGGCCAACTAGTCCTTGCGGCTCGTTGTCTCCATGTCTAACTGCCTCCTTCCTTCTTCCCAGATCCAGCCTTGGCCTTGATCCAGCAGGTCCCCGTGGGGCTCTCCAGCTGCGGCATGAGGATCTGTGGGATGCTGCTTGGCTCCTCCATCCACCGGTGGTTTATTTGTTGCAGCTTTCTTCCCAGAGTCTCCAGTGTGCCCGCTGCTACTGCTTGTCCTCGAAAGATGGAGGAGGTTTGTTGCTACAGCGCAAGTGGTAAAAACTGTCTGACGTGGGGAAGGTGGGGACAGTCCTGCCACATGGAGGTGGGCTGGAACGGGCTGCGGCCACTGGGAAAGTCAGGTCTGATCTGTTGTGCAGATTGATTGTGTTTTGCAGGGGAGGCTCTTTTCTGTCCCTTCCCCCAGTGCAGTGTGCTGGCAGGGAGCGCCGCTTCCCTCGGACGCTTGCAACTCGGCCCTCTGAGGCTGCGAAGCACGGACACGGAGAGCAGTAGCGGGAGCAGCCGGTGTCGTTGGCCCTGGATGCTCTGGACGCATGTAGCTGTGAGGTGGGTGATCATCACCACTGGATGTTCTGCTCTGGGGTAAAAGAGAGTCCTGGGGCTGAGAGGGATTTGGGGGAGAAAGGTCTTGTTTCTCTGCAGGGTCGAATATTCCCCACTTCTGCTGGGCTGGGGATGGGAAACTGAAATGTTTGTCTCTGATCCCATCTGTGCTCCACACTGCAGAAAAACTGAGCATTGCTAGATCACTACCTGGTGTTTGCTGCCCCATGATAATACATGTAGGGGAGATTTCTACCCTGTTTTAAAACTAGGTAGCCTGTTGTAATATTTCTACCATGATGAGAAGACTAGCATGAATCCTTCATAGTGCAAATTAAATCATTTATTCTTGCAAAGAAGAGAATAATTAATTACAGTCCTGTTTGGCAGATCCTATCCCTTAGTCTTCCTTCGCATTCAGTTCTTCTTTCCTCCAGCTTTTGTAGCGCCTTTGTTCACATTACCCTCTGAGTTCGTATTTTGCATATGAGCCCCACCCAGTGCCCTGGCTCTTCCGCAGGATTACGTATCTCTGATTGCCCTTCCTGTGCAGTATTTGGGATTGCTATGCCTACAGGAAAAGGTGATGGTTGCAAAACTAGTTTGATAGTGTGCTAAAGATAGGGGCCTGAGAAAGACCTCCCGGCTCTGAGGCTTTCTTATGCAGGAGCTGACAGAGTGCTGCAAGTGCCTTCCTACATCCTTCTGTTCACATCTTGGGTGCTGAAGAATGCAGAACCAGCAGTTACTGACAGTAATGATGATGATGAAGGTACCTCTTCAAATGCTAGCAATATTTGCCAAAGAAAAAAAAAAAAAAAAAAAAAGCCTGACTGATGATGTAAGAGCCAGATCTGGCTTGCAGCTGGGCAGGGGCATGCAGTATATGAATATAAAGAACTGTAGCTCCACTTGGTAGCCGTTGATTCAAGAGTAATGGTTTCAGTGACTCCTGTGCCAGGTAACAAAGATCAATGAATGATATTTTACTTGAACAGGAAACCCTTTGTTTTCCCTTTCATGGGATCTTAGTCTTTGCCAGCTCCTATGTCCTCTGTGTCTTGGTATCGCATCTTATTACTCAACTGCAAACACATTCTGGATAAGAGGCCCCTTAGGAAATACACTAATGTGTGGCATCATTTTATCCTTTGCTTTGTTCAGTCGCCAGAAGGAAGCAGTGTCTCTGCAGGGTAGAAGGTGCCACAGGAGGAGTGGCCAGCACACAGAAGCCTTTTCAGGCCTTGCACTTTCAGTCCTGCAAGAGCAGCTCTAGCAGAAGAGATGTGAGCAGGGAGGAGTGCAGCGCGGGCCGCATTCGTTCTGCTGAGGCCAGTTAGCGATGCCGTTCCCCTCCAGCAGATGCCCTTTCCTGTTTTTACGGGTGGCTGTCGGTAATTGTGTGTCCTTTAATAGGTTTTGGATGCTTGGGGGATGTTCTTCGTCTGAGGTGACAGTTCTTGCACTATAGCTGTCAGGGTGGGTTCAGCCCCTGCCTGAGTCTTGCGGAGCCCTAATTCATCCCTGTCTGAATTTAAAAACTCCTTGGCTCTATGCCACAACAGTTTTTTTCTCCACTGCATGCAAAAAGCAGCTATTTCTTCTTCTTCAGAGTCAGGCGGGGGCTGTTGCAAACCCTATTAGAATAAAAATATATGCTTTAACGTACTGTTGTATATGAACTCATTTGAAGTATTTTAAATAATACACAAGTCTGAATGCATCAATGTGTATGTGATCGGCATGGCTTCTCTACTTGTTAATGCTTAAAACGCTTAAAAGTGGTTAAAAACCTGCTTACAGAGAGATAAATGGAATGCAGTATAGTTAAGTTATTGATAAGCAGGGAAATTTCCAAAGGGAACAAGCCAGGTCATAAAGGACTTTGTAATCTGGACAGTCAAGGTGAAAGAATGGGCAGTTACTTCAGGCCAACATCAGCAAAGTAAAAAATGGACACAAATACTAAGTTTTTAGCAGCATGAGCAATTAACCACAGGTGGAACTTTTTCACCCTTGTAGCCGATTTGTTTATCCAACGGAATTCTAGTAGAAACCATGCCTCTCTTAAAAAGACATGCTGGAGCTCAGCAAGAGTTGTAGGATCATATGGGAGGCCAGGGTACAGGATGGAAAACTGCATCAGTGGAGGGTCTGGTTGTGCTTGCACTTGTTTTCTGAGTGCTTTCAGATAAAGCCTGCTCTCACAAACTATTTACAGTCGGATCAGTCAGCCACCATTGGCAGCTGCAAGGGAAGCTCCTGGGAGTTTTGATGAAAGCTCACCTTGAGACAACATAGAGGCTAACACTGACATGGACTATTGCCAAATAAAGGCCTCCAACAAGATGCTGCTGCTCCCCTATCCAAAAATGAAAGGGGAAGCAGACCAGCTGAAGATGACTTCGGAGTCATCTAGCAGTGACAGAGCAGATTCAGTGCCTGGAAAGATGTGTAGTGGGCTTCAGAAAAAAGACAGAAAGGCATAAAATAACATCACAGGAGGAATGTTTACCCCCAGCTGGGGTCAACAGAGGTCCGGCTGCAGGAGCTCCTTGTGGTGTGGACTCACCTTGCAAAACGTGTTTGATGGCATCAGCATTAACTTACTTTGATACATGCTGCCTCTGCTGCCTTCAGGACGTGCAAAACCGCTTGAATTAGGTTCTGTGTGTTGCTCACGAGCAGCTCAGAAGACGACTTGCTCTCTGCTGTGACTGCTTTTACCCTTAGAAGATATTTTAAAGGATTCTACTGGGAGAACATCAGACAGTGTTCCTCCCCTGTGTGGCCAGTACTCCGTCAGTCCCTCCCAACCCAGAAGATTGTCCCCTGTGCTCTCAAAGCAGGTTTCCAGAGAGGCGGGCACACCAGGGGAGGAAAGGGCTGTTTACAGCAATAGGAAGAGGAGAGGGAACCCCCTGGATTGTAACTGAACTCCAAGGGCTACACCCAGAAGCCATCAAGGACCTCTGGAGACCAACCCTGCCTGTTCCTTTGAAAAGGGGAACACCAGCCTTGGGAGGAATTGTCCTTGACCCCAGCAACTCACCTGGCCACGATGCCAAGCTGGCTGCTGATGCTGTAGGTCTGCTCTGCGGCGCGCAGCAGCTCCGCAGAGCATCTCTTGTCGAGGCAGTGCTTCGCAACAATGTGGGCAAATCTAACAAACACCTGCCCATCGGAAGCCATTTGCCTTGCACAGGCAACGAGCTGGTCCTTGCTCTAAAACAAAATAGAAATAAATATATTTGAGGAGAGAAGAAGAAAAAAAGACTCTTGCAAGACAGGGAAGAGGGTCCAGGAAGCCAGGATATATTCTGAAGCAAGGAAAGGACTGGACACCAAGTTCACATCTAATCAGGAGGAAGTAATTTCTAGTGCTTTGCATAAATACAGCTGGTGCCACTCTTAACAAGAGTGGGGTAAGGCAGGGGGTTCAGCAGGCACTGGGCATGCCTCTCACTGGCTTTGACTGTGCTCTTGAGGAAAAAATGTGCTGGGGTGGAGGGGGTGAAACATTGCGTACCAAGATGGGGCCCTTCTTCCTCAGGAACTGAGTCATGTGAATCATCCTTGTTGCCATGTCCTTGGTGACCTGGGACATCTTGCTGGGGCCACCCTGCCATGTGTCACTGTTTTCTCTCTCGCTCTTCGCAGGGCTGCTGGCAAGGGAGATGCTGGGAGGACTGTTCTGGTGCTGTTGAGACAATAACTGAACAGATGCGAAGTCTGGAGAATTTGGTGCTGAGAAGCCTCTGCCTGTGTGTTTCTGAAGCAGTTTTTGGTGAGTAAAGGAGATGGGAGAGCTGCCCACCACCTCGCTGGGTCTGCTCTGCCTTCCCAGCCAGCCCTTCTCTCCCCTGCCTTCACCCACAGTGGGACTATCCCATCCAAATACCCTGTGTGCCGTTGTCTCCAGGAGCTATCTCCAAATGGGTGGTAGCTGTCATATGAGCTGACAGCGCTCACGATTCTGAAGTACAATTAAGTGCTCTAAACTGCTGTGCTAAGTGATCTGGATCGTGTACTGGAGCCTTTGCCAGCTCCTGACAACCGAGCAGTTGTGGGAGTGGAGCTGGAGGTACTCCCAAAGGGTGCTTGTGGGGAGGCAAGCTGAGCAGAGACAGGTCGTGTTTCAGGGCAGGGAGAGCAGTACAGCCTCCCCGCCCTCCAGAACAGCGTTGGGAGATGCGCGTGTCTTTATGCAAGGGTGCCCATCAGATCAGATATCCGGAACTCGGCTGAGCAGGGCAGCCAGCAACCTGATCTAACTGATGGTGGCCAGGGGGTTGGACTATTGACCTCCAGAGGTCCCTGCCAACATCACTTATCTTAATGCTCTGTGGTGTGAGTACCAGGACTGACAGACAGCCCTCACTGTCACCCTGCAGTAAGAGCTGATGGGGGAAGGAGCTACTTTACCATTTTATGTGCCTCCCTGGCAGCTCCACTTGCTTGTCCGCTCCTGCCTGGGCAGGTTTCTGTTGGCGTGGTGTGGCTCAGAGCACCAGGCTCTTGGGCTGGGAAGAGCTTGGCTTTGCTGTTGCATTGTCTTGGAAAGTGCTGGTCCCCTGCGTTCTGTAAGCATTGTCTGATGAGCTGCAGAACATGTCCGCTGATGCCCCGGGCAGCCTGAAGCTGTGTGACAAGGTAGTGTGCCTTTGCTGACCAGTACCAGACAGTACTGTCTAGGCGGAGATGCCCTTCGTCCTGGCAGCCCTGGAAGAGCTGGCTGGCGCTGCCCACTGCATCAGACGTGAGGACCAGAAGGTGGTCTGCAAGGGAGAGCAGGTTTGCCTGCGATTGCAGTTGAGCGCTGGCCTCCAGAATGTCCTGGAGGGTGGTTTTGACCCACTCTACATTAGCCATTAGCCGACTTGCCTTCTCGTCAAAGGCCTGTTTGCTCCTCTCTCTCTCCTCTTGGGAGAGGGAGGACAGGGCTGGTCCCACGACATCTCGGATGACGCGCAGGTGTTCGGTGTTGACCTTCTCCAGGTGAAGCAATAACGCCTTGGCCCTGAGGGCCAAGTCTCTCTGCAGAAGCTCAAAGCGAATGTACAAGCTGGCAGTTGAGAGCGGAGAGACCAAGAGAGTATTGGAGGCATCCAGCAGTGCTTCCATTAGCACCTTTATCTCCTCCCTGAGCACCAGGATTTCACTGCGACCATGGTCTTCAGGGCAGGACAAGTAAGAGAGCCGGGCGGCCTCCTGCAGCCTCAGGGAGTTCTCAGACACAGCAGCCAGGAGGCTCGGTGAGCAAAGCTTGTTCTTCACGGCACTTCTCAGCTCCCTCAGAAACAGGACGTCCCTGCCTATGAACCGATCCACAGCACCCAGCAGGACATGCATGCTGACAGCCCACTTGATGCAGTGCAACTCCAGGTTGGCCTTTCCCACCCTGCAGGAGCCCTCGAAGGACGCTGCTTTCTCAAGTAACACTTTGGTGTTCGTCTGAGCATGTGAAAACTTGGCTTGGACCTGTAGAAAGCTCTCCCAGACACTGGGGGAAATGGGATTTCCCTCACTACAGGCTATGCTTGCAATGTGTCCTGCTAACTGAACTGCTCCTGCTAAACCCATTGTGGTCTCGTCCAAAGCCTGTTTGCCTCTCAGAAAGTCTGCAGACGAGATGAAGCCAAGTATTTGCTGAGACAGACTATACCAAGAGCCTGCCACAGCTGCCAGACACTCTTTGGTCTCACAGATCCTTTCTGAGAGCGTGAGTGCCATTTGGAGAAGTCTGCTTGAATGATGAAGCTGCCTTAGGGCTGTTTCCCTGGCCAGGGAAATAACACACGGTGTCAGTAATACAATCATGTGGTACTGCCCCAGCGTCTCCACCTGGGGAGACTTGGCAACGGGCAGCGCTTCCTTTGCCACGTTGATACAGCTGTTGCAGAGTTCAAGCAAGGCGGAGCAAGCAGCATTCACACCTGCCATGTCATGGGCTCTTGTTGCTGCTAGGAGAGCTGTAATGACAGGGTGTGTGTCTCCTTTCCTTGGAACAGTGTATGGGTGTGAGTTACCTGGTCGTGAAGACGGACAACTTAAGATGTCTTCTGGCAATGCAGCCTCATCCGTAATGGCTTTTAGCCCAGCCCGCAATGGGCTGAGTTCAAGCCCCTTTGCAACATCAGGGCTTCGCACTTGTTCCCGGAGAGGGCTGAGGATATCTGGGTGGTTGGACCCATCCAGCCCATCTTGGACGTGGTGAGCAGTATCCATCAGGCAGCTGGCTGCCTTTGAAAAGGCATCCCTCGTTTGGAGGCAGGAGAGTCTCTCTGGACAAAGGGCTGTGACCGCTTTCAGCTCAAGGATGGAGTTGGCCAGTTGCTCAACCCAAACCAGCAAGCCGTTCCTGAAAATGGGGTCTGTGGCTCTGTCCACGTACCTGGTGGTAGCTTCAACCACCCAGCGAGCCCAGCTGGTGAGGCGAGTTGCATGCCAAGAGAACTGCTCAGGATCCTGACTTCCCAGAGCCGTTTGAGACTGGTCCCTGTGCTTGGCCATTTCCTGGACGGACAGCTGAAGGAAATCATGCATGCTGACCGTCTCCTCAAAACACCACAAGAGGCTTTCTGTTGCTCCAGCCCAAGCGTGGTACAAGGACTGCAGTTGCTGAGCAGCACTCGCCTGGGCTGTGTTTCCACTCATTTCTGTGAGCAGTGGAGGGAGACTGGCGAGGAGTCTCTCCAGGTACTCTACCCACTCTCTGATTTCTCTGGCAGTTTGGCTTTTGGTGCACCTTGCCAGAACAAAGTCTGCCACTTTGAGCATCTGCTGGGCATGCTTGAAGAAGGTGGCAGTGAGGGGCTGAAGCTTCTCTAAAAATCCTTCTTGTCCTGCAGGAAAACACCCTGTACCAGCAAAGCTAAGAGCATCTCCAACTAACTGCCTGAGGGGCTCCTTACCCTCAAAGAAGGTGTCGAGGATTTGGCACAGAGTAGCTGTGAGCACTGCCTGGTTGAGACTCTCCACCTCCTCTCTCATGGTGTGACATTCCTTCTCCAGCCTGCTTTCTCCCCAGCTTTGCTCTGGCCGTCCCTCCTGCTGGCTTACGTGGCTGCAGATGCTTTTCCTCAGCCGTAGCAGAACCCAGCAATGTTTTACCAGGTCCAGCTTCAGATCTGGCCTGGACGAGTCTGCTAGAAGCATGCAGTAGAAAATGACCGCTTCCACATGAGCACTGAACTCGCTGTCGGAGAGGTGCGCTGGGTCTGGTTGAAAGAGGAGAGCCAGCAGCCTGCTGATGTGCTGGGAAAAGGTCCCATTTCTGTCCTGTGGCTCCTTGCTGCCCATATTGTCGATGAGCAGGGAAGTGAGCTCTTTGATGGTCCCCTCCGTCAGCTGGAAAGCGTCGTCTTTGGAGACGTTGACTCGCTGAGCCCAGGAGTGTTTAAGATCACTGTGCTTGGCTGCGTGGAGCAATGGAACACACTTCTGAAGGAGCTGCAGAGTTTGGGTCAAGCTCTTCTGTCGAGGACAATCTCTGAGTTCCTCAAGGTGCTTTGCTGTCAGATTGCTCAGCAGAAGCAAGGCCTCGGAAAAGGCCTGGAAAGCAGCCAGCAGTCCTGGCATGTCCCCTGCATCCTGCAGCATGCTCAGGCACTCCAGAAGCCAGCTGGCAGCCTGAATTATCCTCCTCGTCCCAGCAGCATCTTTGATCTGAAGGATCTAACCAGAAAAAACAAAAGGGAGAAAAACTGTGGCTAGGGCTCAAGAATCCCTGTTCACTGTTTCATCCCCCGTGCAGTTCAGATGACACTGCAGCCCTCGTAGGGAAGAGGCGAGGCACATTTTGCTCAGCAGACCTGCCCTAGGGAGCATGTGGTGAAGAAGCAGCCATTGCTGCAGCTAGAGCTTCCCCAAGGCCCAGCCCCTGTCCCTGTGAAGGGCAGCTCTTGTCCCTCCTACAGCTGCACCCTTAGCCACTGCTGCATCCCATCCTGACCTCCCCTCCTTGCTCCGGCACTGGCCCCCTCCACCGGTTACCTTCGCTGTCTCTGTTAAGACCCTCTTCGCCGACATGGCCAGCTCCTCCCTGTCGCTGGGGTTGTCTGGCTGTACCTGGAGCTTGCGGGCTGCCAGCAGCATGCACCTCCCTGCCAGGGCGAGGGACTCTGCCGCAGGACGTGTCTCCTCCTTGAACACCTTGTCGCTGGACTCCTCAGCCAACCTGGAACAGTAGCCACTGCACTCAGCTCTTCGCCATCCCGTAAGTACCAGCCTCGGTGGGTAGGAGCAAGGATGCTGTGCCAGTCTCAGTCTTTAGCAAAACAATTAGCCATGCCAGACTTTAACTGGGCTTGAATTAATTTTAGTTGTATTTGCAAGAACTGTTTCAGAACCTGTTGCAGTGGATGAAATTCACTTTAAGATGGGGTGTCTGCTCTCTACCGGCTCCTAGCTGTAACAGCAAAATAAGTCAGTGGCAAGTGCCTGATCTGTGGATTAGGGCTCCAGTTTTACTGAAACGTTCAGTAAATTCACTGAAGTGTTCAGTTAGTTGTCTATTAAGGTGTGTTAAACATTGCTTGCTGAGGTTATGCATACTTTGCCACTTCCAGGTACAAATCCTTGCGTTGTCCTATCTCTCCTTTTCCCTTCCTAAATCCTATCCCCCTGTCGTGTTGCCCATCCCTTACCCCTCACGTTCCCACCTCTCCAGCGAGGTGCAGGCGGGCAGGCTACAGAGGCAGGCTCCCTGCCAATTTCTTTGCCATCCCTTCCTCTTCCTTACCCAGCCCCCAGATCTGCCTGGGAGACACCCAGCAAACTTACCTTCTTGCAACAGAAGCGAGTTCTTCTGTGGCTTTGGCTAATTTTTCTGCATTCTTCTCTAAATTGGGAAAGGCCTGACAAAACCCATCTTCCCATTCCAGGGCGAGGATTAGATGGCAGAGCTGTGCAGCCATGGGGCAGAGGATCCTTTGGATAACTTTGTTTTCTGTTAGGAGCCCGAGATCATAGAGATAAAAAGGCTCCATTTTGTCCCGTCTGGAAAAGGGAAACAAAAGGTGGGATTGTTTGGCATCCTTTGCAATGGGTAACAGTTACCAGTTTTAACCAGTGACCTTGGGTTTGGATGGCTGCTACCGGGTTTAGTTTCTCCCAGCCCTGCAACGAGCTGAGCAGCCTGCGTTTCCCCCTGCAGCAGGCTTTTCCCCCGGCTTTCCCGGTGTGGACCCCAGCTCCGCAGTCCCGCAATGCCAGGCAGGCCTCCAGCGCCGCCCGGCTCCGCGGCACAGCCGTGTTCCCAGGCCCACCCCACGGTCCTGTACTGACATCATTCCGAGGGCCCAGGGACAGCAGAGCCCCTGTGTCCTTACCCGGGCACAGACAGTCCTGCGGGCGAACGCTGGGACAGGGTGGCGGGCCGCTGCCGGGGCGGGGGTGCTGGCGGGGTGGTGACGTTACCTGCCCCACGGGCCTCCTGGGCAGGGATACGCACCCAGGGCGGGCGGTGCGGGGATTGATTACACCTCCATTACCATTAACTCGGTTCCTGTTGCGACAGGGTGGAAGGCCAGCGCCTGCGTGCCAGTGCCGGCCGCGGCGGGCTGACGACCCCTTGGCCCCCCCCCCCCCCCGGCTCTTTCGAGGCCAAGGCCGTTTCCGGGGGCCTGGGGGCTGCCTGGCCGCCGGGGGTGCCCCCCCGGGGTTACTGGGCGGTGCTTCAAGGCCGGGGACGGGGGAATGGCTGTGCGGGGGGGGCCCGGCCGCCGGGATGCGCCAGCGTCTCCATGGAGACGGGCCGGGGGCGTCCCGGCGCGGTGGCGTCATCGCCCGGCGCCCGGCCGCGGGGCACGCCGGGAGCTGTAGTCCGGGCCGCCGCCTGCCTGAGGCGCAGCCCCCGGCCCAGGCCGCCGAGCCGCCCGGCGCCCGAACCTTCACTCCGTGCCGGCGCTGCCCGCCGCCGGCCGTGGGGTTGGGCGCCCGGGGACGCGCTACTCTTGCCTTAAAAACCTGAGGAGAGAAGGCGGCAGCGTAGGCAGAGCTGTTACCCGGCCGGGCCCCTCCTCACCCGGGCCTGCTCGCAGGGCCTCGGCTGCTTCGCCTTCGGTTAAGAAGCGAGGCTGGTGCGGCTTTACAGGGTGGAGCAGGCATGATTCCCACCTTCTCTCCTCCCGAGCTGCGTCTGTGTGAGGTTTGTAAGCCCTGTGCTGAGCTGCCCTTCCAGACAGGCAGGGTCTCATCTCTGTGCTCACTGGGGCGGTAGGACACAAATGCAAGGCAGATAAATCCCAACTTTTTCTGTATCCTTCCACTTAATGGAGAATATCCCTGGGAAATGACGACCCTCCCGGGAGCATAAGCCTCAGCGCTGCCTGCTGCGTTAAAGCTGAAATAATTCTGTGGAAACTCAGAGAGTAACGTAAATAAAAGCAAAATCAGAGCTGAAAAAAAAGACCTTCAGGCTGGGAAAAATCCACTTTTTGTTCTTTGTGCTGCAGCTAATGTGGGAGTGGGTAAGTGTCTTTGCTGTGGAGTGGTAAGGATTGATCCTGACTAAGATCTGACCGTTAGCAAGGTGTGCTGTTTGTGGATGTCTGTCTAATAAAGTGCTGGAGCTGGATCTTGCTCCAATTTCCTCGTGTTTTAAGCACTTCCATCCTAGCGACAGTTGATTTCCTACATTTTCACGGAGGTCGTGAATGACTCTACCTTTAGAAATTACTATTGTAATGCTGAGGGTTCCAGAGCCTCTGGGGCAGCACAGCTGTGCGAGTTTTACCTTCTTGCAGAGTCTCCCCCCGTGAAGGTGCAAAAGCTGATAGAGTCCAGCTGTAGGTGCAGGTGTGGGATCCTTTCTTTCAAAGGAGCTGCAAATGAGTTGTGAGAGTTTCTAGGCCTTTGCACCACCTGCCTGCAGCATACAAAAGGTGGCCTGTGTCTTGATGCCACCACTTCCAAAACGCTGGAGAGCTGGAGGTAGAACCCTGCCAGGTGTGCCTGCCTTCCCCCCTTTGGGTGGGTGTTGTGTGTGGGATGTTGGGGAGTTGAGGGGGTGCGCAGCATGCAGCACGAACTGTGCCATGGGTGAAATTGCAAGGTGCAGTGTGCAGCATGAACTGTGCAGTGGGCAACGTGCGTCATGCATTGTGCATCACGAACTGTGCATCATGCATTGTGCATCATGCATCGCACATCATGAACTGTGCAATGGGCAACATGCAACATGCATTGTGCAGCATGAACTGTGCCATGGGTGACACTGCAAGGTGCAGTGTGCAGCACGAACTGTGCAGCGGGCAATGTGCGTCATGAATTGTGCATCATGAACTGTGCAATGGGCAACATGCAACGTGCATTGTGCAGTATGAACTGTGCCATGGGTGAAATTGCAAGGTGCAGTGTGCAGCATGAACTGTGCAGCGGGCAATGTGCATCATGCATTGTGCATCATGAACTGTGCAATGGGCAACATGCAACATGCATTGTGCAGCATGAACTGTGCATCACGCATCATGCATCACGCATCATGAACTGTGCAATGGACAACATGCAACGTGTATTGTGCAGCATGAACTGTGCCATGGGTGACGTTGCAAGGTGCAGTGTGCAGCATGAACTGTGCAGTGAGTGTTGTGCATCATGCAGTGTGTGTCGTGCATCATGCATCATGAACTGTGCAGTGGGCAACATGCAATGTGCTCATGCAGCATGAACTGTGCAGCACGTCATGCACATCGTGTATCATGAACTGTGCAGCGTGCAGCATGCAGCGTGCAGCAAGAACTGTGCAATGGGCCAACACGTAGCCGGCGTCGTGCAGCGTGAGCTGTGCAGTGCACAACGTGCATCGTGCAACCCGCATCCTGCAGCAGGCACTGTGCGACACCGGTGCATGACGCACAGGCCCCGCCCCCGTGCACGCGCCCGCCGCCGCCCTCCCCGTGCACGCGCGCGCCGGTGCAGCGCCGGCGGCGGCGGCAGAGGAGGCGGCGGCGGCGGAGGCCGAAGGAGCCCCGGGGCGATGGACAGCACGGGGAAGGAGCGGGAGGCCGTGCAGCTGATGGCGGAGGCCGAGAAGCGGGTGAAGGGCTCGCACTCCTTCCTGCGGGGGCTCTTCGGGTGAGCGGGGCCATGCCCGTTTGCAGAGGGGGTGCGGGGGGAGCGGGCCTCGGCGGTGGGGGGGGATTGCAAGAGGGGGTGCGCGGTGTGCAAGTGGGGGACGTGCGAGGGGCGCTGGGCCTCCTGTGTGCGGGTGGCTGCGGCGGGGCACCCCGGCTCCCGCTGCCCCGCACGGGTGCTGTGCCCCCCCGGCGTGGGTGCGCGTCGCCCTTAGCCTCTGCAGCGGGTGGGCAGTGCTAAGCGCGAGGGGCCCCGCAGCCCCCGCAGCCCCCGTGGCATAGCGGGGTGGTGCGCCAGCAGCCCCCCCTCCGCGCCGTCCCCCCCCGGGGTGCCTGGCCTGCAGCTGTCCCTGCCCGCAGCGAGCCCTCTGCAGCTCGGGGCTCCTGCCGGCGGAGGTTGGGGGCGTCGTCCCCCCCGGCTGGCGGGGGTTGTCCCCAGGTCCAGCTCCGCGGCAGCTGCGCTCATCCCAGCTTTACCCCGGTGGGGACTCGCTGCCGGTAATCCTCTCAGGGCCGCGGCGTCACCGAGGCTCGCGCTGGCGAGGGCTGGGCTCCCCCTTATCCTGGGGGCACCCTCGCCCCCTGGGCGGCGGCAGTGGCACCCGAGGGCTCTGCTCTGCGAAGGGTGCTGAGGCGAGGCTTAGACCCCCCCCCCGTCCTCCATGAGGCTTTTGGCATCTCCAGGGGGTTTCGGACCAGGCTCAGGGGTTTATGGATGATTTTCTGCCCAGCTCGGCAGCGAGCCCGCGGCGTGGGGCATGGAGCCCCCCGGGGGGAGCGGTACCCCAGCAAATGGCAGAGTTCCCCGTGTCCTGGTCGTTCTGTTCCGGAGCAGATATTCCTGGGGGTGCGGGAGCTGTGCCTGGAAGGGGGCTGAAAAACAGGCCCTTTTGGCCACCTCAGTCTTGGCTTTTTTTAATGTTAAAGAAAGAGCATTTATGGAGCGATGCTCCCGTGGAGGCCCTGATGTTTCTAAACAACAGCCTGGAAAAATCTAGTGCCCGCAGCCCTAAAAGCAGAATTTTTAAAAATAAATTCCTTCCTGGCCTCTGGCAGATTAATCGGGCAGGGTGTGCTCCAGGGGCGTAATCCGGGTGGCAAATTGCTGAAAATCCTCGGAGTCAACTGGCGGAGATTTTGAGAGGCAAATTTTTCATTTTCTTGGGCTAAAAATAGGCGCAAGAAAAATTGCTTTTAAAATGGAAGAAAAGGTGGTGGGTGACTTTGCTCTTGGCACCTGGGTGAAGGGGGTACCCATGCCGCCGAGTACCTGGCCAGAAGCGTTATCGACAGCCAGGCTGTTTCCTGAAGAGCTCCATTAGCTTGCACAAGAGCTTTTCTTTTTTGGGTTTTTTGTTTGAGACTAAAAGACTGAAAACCACCCGGTTTTGGATGCCGTACAGGGTATAGCGTTACCTCGTGCTGCCTCTTTTGGCTGTAGTTCATGCCAAAGGCAGCTTTCAAGGGCAAAGGAGCGGTCCAAAAAACCCGCCTGTGCTTAGAAATGAAATGTGGTCTTCTGCCAGAAGAAGGAAAAGGGGAAAAAAATAAAGCAGTGATAGATGTCGCCTCCCGCGCTGCAGCCCTGCCCGGGGTCAGCAGGAGCGTGCGCTGCAGAGGCAGTACTGAGCTCGTAGGAGCAAGGCAGAGACTAATTTAGGTCGGAAAAGGTGTTTCAAATCATGGAAGTCAACCCTTAGCCCAGCACTGGCGAGGCCACCACCAAACCGTGTCCCTAAGTGCCATCTCTACATGTCTGGTGATGGTGACACCACTGAACCATGTCCCTAAGTGCCATCTCTACATGTCTGGTGATGGTGACACCACTGAACCATGTCCCTAAGTGCCATCTCTACATGTCTGGTGATGGTGACACCACTGAACCATGTCCCTAAGTGCCATCTCTACGTGTCTGGTGATGGTGACACCACTGAACCATGTCCCTAAGTGCCATCTCTACATGTCTGGTGATGGTGACTCCACCACCTCCCTGGGCAGCCTGTTCCAATGCTTGACCACCCTTCTGGTGAAGACATTTTCCCTGATAGCCGAGCTAAACCTCCCCTGGTGCAACTTGGTGCTGTGCCGTCTTGTATTGCTTGTTCCTTGGGAGAAGAGACCGACCCCCCCTGCCTACAGCCTCCTCTCAGGCAGCTGTGGAGAGCGAGAAGGGCTCCCCTGAGCCCCCTTTTCTCCACGCTGAACACCCCCAGCCCCCTTAGCTGCTCCATGAAGAAGTCTGCATTTCATTAACAAAAATATTTAACTCCTCTCTCGAGATAAATGAATCGTCCGGTTCGGGGAGCTGAGTGACGCTGCTGAACCCCATCAGTTAGGCTTGTGTTGAGTTGTTTTTCCACAGCAAGTTGTCCAGCATCGCTTAATTTTTGATTTGCTTTATGTTCTCTAAATTACAGAGCAGTCGGTTGTGAACTAGAGTTTGCTTTTTGCGGGTGTTTTTGCTGAGTGTCTCACAAGACTCTTACGAGCCAGCTGCTCTGGCCCAAAAAGAAGGGACCTGGGTCAAGGAGCAGATGGGCTTACTCCAGGCTCCGAACTCTTCAGGAACATGTAAAAACCTGAAGCTGCCATGTCAGGAGTGAGTTTTGTCTGCCGCCTTCTCCTGCTTTATGCAGTGAAAAACGCTGCCTCCCCTTTGTAGCGAGGGCTTGGTTGGTTGGTGTGTGTCAGCTGCACCTGCTCGCTGATGGCCCCGGGGCCCTCTTGGGCACTAGCCCAATCTCTGCTACCTGTACTGTGCCTTGGTACCGAGCTGGCACCCTAGGAGAGACGGGCTGGCAGAGGCGGGGGGCTGCTGGTCCCCTAAATCCAGCTTTGCCCTCTCTGAGCAGCGTGGTGCTCACCCTGCACTTTAAAATTATCAGCCTCATCAGGCCCGGGGGGGCCTCGTTGCCTGAGCACGTGGGGTTGCAGCACCCCCAGCTCTCCGCCCCCGTTTTGGGGCCAGCGTTCCGTTCCGGCACGGCGTCAGGGGAGCTCTCGCTGTGTTTCAGGGGCAACACCAGGGTGGAGGAAGCCTGCGAGATGTACACCAGGGCTGCCAACATGTTCAAGATTGCCAAAAACTGGAGTGGTGAGTACAGCCCCCACCGGTGGGGGGGCTGCCTAGGGGGTTGCTGGTGCTGGGGTGACCCACGAGTGCCTGAGCATCTTCCTGCAAATTATTGCAGTGGAGTTCTACATCCCAAGCTGTTTCCACAGGGATGGTCCCTATGGCAATGCGATTCCTCCACTTTGCCCGACCCTCTGATGAATTGAAATATTGGGAGGGTGGGCAAAGGGGGGGTGTCACCCGAATGTTCTTGACATTAAATGGGCTGGGGTGCCATTTACCGTTTTAAAATGAAAGCCAGCAAGTCCGCTAAAGGGGTGCTGCCCTGGGCTCGCTCTCTGAGCAAGGAAATACCTTCGGGGTAGGGCGTCGTGTCTGATGGGCTTTGGGATCCAGGGGATCCGCTTTGCTGATCCAGTAGGTGCAGGGTGCAGCCGGTAGCAAAGACAGACGCTCGTGGGCAAGGATGAGCATGCATGTGGGATGCTCCCACTGCGCCCATGGGAACAGGTGCAGCTCCTGGCAGGCAAGCAGGCCTGGAGCCAGACAGTCTGGGGTTGGTGCATCTCTAAACCTCCCTGGGTCCTGGGAAGCGATGCGTGCTTTGCTGGTTTGCGGCCATCCTTCTGGTTCCTGGGCTGGAGGGGTACATCGGGTCGGTGCGTGCTTCTCTCCCAGCTGCAGGAAATGCGTTTTGTCAGGCGGCCAAGCTGCACATGCAGCTGCAGAGTAAACACGACTCGGCCACCAGCTTCGTGGACGCTGGGAACGCCTACAAAAAAGCAGATCCACAAGGTAAGGGGGGCGAAATCCGAGATTGTTTCTTGCAAAGCTGCTTAGCAGCAGAGGAGGTGGTGCGCTGAGGCCTTGGGTAGTCACCAGCTCTGTGGGGCAGTGGATCCTTGCTACAGGCTACTCGGAAGCCGTGATACCTCCTGTGCTTTGGCTTCTCTGGGATGGGCTTTCAGATGACACAAGCTAGTCAGCATCATCTTGGTCTACCGCGTGGACCAGCATGTGTGGGGTGTTGTCTCCTGTAGGTGATTTCTGGTGCTTTGGCTGAACCAAAGCCTTTGGTGAGCTTTGGTAGACTGCAGCGCACTGGGTGGGAAGCGTTGCCCCTCGGTAGCTTGACTTTGGAGAAATACTCACTTCTTAAGGAAGATGTAAGGCAGGTCTTGGGTCTGGATCGCAGTGGGATCCATGCCCTTAGCCCCAGCCCCGTTCCCAGGGGTTTCCCCAGGACAGAGGAGAGATGGGAGGAAAATGGACTGACCTTTGATGGGATGAGGGTAAAGGATCTGGATTCTTTAAATCTGGTTCATAGAGAGCTGGGCTGTGGTTTTCTGGAAGGCTTGATTCCCCTTACCCTCGCTGAGTGTTTGGAAACACACCAGCTAGCTTTCCTGTGCCAGGGGGCTGAAGAAACCAACTCAGGGCTGTAAAACACCCAAATTTCCTAGAAAATGGCAGCCCCTGCACTTCTAGGAGCTCGGTGTTTTGTATTTTGCTCTGTTTGAGGATGCAGCCCGACAAACCCAAGGTGTGAGTTGTTTGTATTTTGCTCATCCAAATTTTTGACTGTAGGGGCTGGGTGAATCGGGGTTAGAGTTATAGATACAAAAACGGTGGGGACATTACATCTGAAGGTCTTAGGGGTTGAAAATGTTAGGTCTGTCATTCCAGATATACATGGAGCTTTTGAGTAGGTATTAATTTGAGAAGCTGGTGTGTGCTGTGATGAAGAGTCGTGGTTACAGAGGTCTGATTTTTGGAGGGGGTTGTCTTGGGCTGGGCTGGGCAGTCTGACGTGCTGGCTGACTGTTGTTTTTCCTGAACACTCATGCTGCAGAGGCCATCAACTGCTTAAATGCAGCTATCGATATCTACACTGACATGGTAAGAAGCTGCACTGGCAGCTCGCGGGCCGATGTGCTTGTAAAGAGCTCGGTAACTGCTGTGTGTGCCGGCCGGGGGGGAGCCCCTGCCTCACGTGCACCCTCTGCCTTCTCTAGGGGCGATTCACGATCGCTGCCAAGCACCACATCACCATTGCGGAGATCTATGAGGCCGAGCTGGTAGACATTGAAAAGGTGAGGGCGCCGGGTGCTGCTGGTACTACTCTGCAGGTGCTGCGGCAGCGGCTGCATTTCCTTCCCCGGCCAGAGCAGCGCCGAGCTCAGCGTGGCCGATAAAACCCATCTCCCGTCCGGCACCAGGCCTCGTTACATCGTCGCCCTGAACTCGGAAGTTAGCCTTACCAGGGCTAGTGGTGCTTCGCCCAGCGCGCGTCTCTCGTGGGGCAATCCTGACTCTTTGGCGTGTCCCTCTGCTGAGCCACAGCGCGGCAGGGCCAGCAGGAGCGCCCAGGTGCAAAACCTTGACCAAAGTGGCATTTCACATCCGAGAAGTGCTTTGGGGAAGTTGCGGGGCGGTTTTATAGCTTTTTTCTGATGGCACCCAGAGGAAACTTGCCTTTTTAGCTCACAGCTCAACACCGATGTTCTCTTGTTCCCATAACAGAGAGCCCTGAGCAGGAATCCTGCAGCAGCTCAACTGTCTGCAGATCTTCTGTTTGAAGTTTGCAGAGTAAAAATTTACGGTTTCTAGATATTTTCTAGACTGTCATTTGCTTCCTCAGCTCCACTTCACTGGATCCCATCTGTCTCTATTAATGACCTCAGTGTTGCCTCTCCATGTGCAGGCCCACTTACATCAAGCCCTGCTAAGTCAGGGCTGTTAAGTGATTTACGAATAAATTATTTAAGAATAAATTATTCTATGGTGGCAAACCTGGCAGAAGCCTTGTCATGCTATGATTATAAGCGTTTGTAGATGGTACCTCAAGAGCAGCATCACCTGTATTAAACCTGCACTGGAGTTCGGGATGCTTAACACGTTCATGGTCAAATTTCCAAGGGCAGCCTCACAAAATTTTGAGTGTGCAGGGGATGCGTGGCCGTTCCTCGCTCCACCAGAACCCCCCCCAGACACCGTGCTGCTGCTCCCTTTGTGCTCAGAATGGAAAAGCTTTCGGGAACGCGCTCACTGTACGCTGGTCTGACCAAAAATTGTATTTCAGAACTGGAATTCAAGCACGATGTTTCTGTCCCCAGGCGATCGCACACTACGAGCAGGCTGCGGACTATTACAAAGGAGAGGAGTCTAACAGGCAAGTGGTCTTACAAAGAGGGTCACAGCAGGGAAAGAATGGAGACAGGGATTTGTCCTAGATGGCCCGCACTCTCGCCCGCCTCGCCTGCCAGCCTCTGCTGAACCTCCTTCGGTGGGATGCCCGAGTCCTGCTTAGATTGCCCTGAAAGGTTCGATCCTGCACGCGGGCTTGTCTTCTTTGGGCACCCGTCCTGGGCACGGAGCAGTTGAACAGTGTCCGGTACCAGGTCTGCGTGCTGCCTTTCCGTGTGTGTTAATTCTGGCTGTGAAAAAGAAAATTCCCTGAATTCGCAGCTTTTGGGCCCCACTTCTATTTACGCTTAGTTCAGGTAGTGCTTGGAGGTACCGGGGGGTGGATTTGGTTGTCCCTGGGACGCAATTACTTACTGTAACGCTATTGATTGCAGCTCAGCCAACAAGTGTCTGCTGAAGGTGGCTGCCTATGCCGCGCAGCTGGAGCAGTACCAGAAGGCAATAGAAATCTACGAGCAGGTGAGAACGTGTGCTTTGTCTGAAGGGGCAAAAAATTCTTGAAAGTGAAAAGCGGGTCAGTGTGGTGGTCTCGCAGAACCGCCGTGGCCTGGAAGCGCCTAACCTTGCTTATTTCTGGGCTGATGATGCCTTTACGAGACATGGTTTGCTCCTTTGCTTTTAGGAGCTGCTGTAACTTGCCAAAGGCATTTTTTCTCCTGAATTCTGTTGTTTCTAGAGAAAGGCTGGGGGAAGCAGGGAGAGGGAAATCTGTAATTACACTTTCGATTGTATTTACAAATACATTTGGCAGAAAATTTCCCCCCGGATTTGGAAACTTGATCGCTCTGCCTTTGTGTCAGGTGTTTACCTGGGAATACTGGCAGCGCTGCTTTTGCGCTTCTGGAGGGTTAGCCCATACTGGAGGGGGTTTCCACCATGTCAGCTTGCTTTCCCCGGTCTGCGTCAGCCAGGATGTGTTGAGGTATCGGCACGATACCCCTGGGGTGGGCAGCAGCTCCCCAGGAGGGTGGGCTGCCTGGCTGCGCTCTTGCAGCTGCCTGCGAGTCTCTGACTTTGCTTGGGATTAGTTAAAAACCTGTCTGGCTTCCCAATAGCTTTTGGTATGGACGCTGGCATTTTTTCCACGGTCTTTATTCACGGAAAGCTGTGTGGCACTGCATGTAATTTCAATCAGCTGTCCTGTTTGTAATTCATTGCTTGATGATGCCGTTTTCTTTCCCAGCACTAAGTAATATCTTTTTGTGCCTAGGTCGGAACAAACACGATGGATAATCCTTTGCTTAAGTATAGCGCGAAGGAGTATTTCTTCAAAGCCGCCCTGTGCCACTTCATCGTGGATGAGCTGAACGCGAAGGTCAGTGGGCGCAGGGTGGTTGTCCCAGGCTTCCCGCATCCCTCTCAAATCAACCTTTGCCGGCTGAGACACCTTCTTGCATGCGCAGGGATTTGTGTGGCTGTTGCACGGACTGAAGCTTGGATGCCATTGTGTCGCACTGGAGTTGCTGGGAATACTTGCTCTTGGGCGTACCGGGAATACTTTTCCAAGCTCTCTGTGTGGTTTTAGGACTGGAAGGCAAAAACTGAACTACAAAGCAAGTGGTTTTGTGAAACAGGCGTTAAGGGTTATCTTCTCTCTTTCAGCTCGCACTTGAGAAATACGAAGAAATGTTCCCAGCGTTCACAGATTCACGGGAATGCAAGCTATTGAAAGTGAGTAAAGCTAGTATTGAAATTCTATATTTATATTTATAGATTTATTTATTATATATACTATCAATAAAATTATATACAGTCACACTTGAAAAGACATACTGCCCTTCACTTTCTGTTTTTTCACTGTGCCATAGATCTCGGTCATTTATTCTAATGTTCTTGAGGACATCAGACTCTCTTTGTGCTGGGTTTATACCAGGCATATATATATGTATCTATATGCACCAGGAAGCAGCTGCAGCAGAAAGATGATTATTGTAACTTAAAAACCCCACCCCAGCTACTTCTGCGTTGGCGGCAGGTGGTTGCGAAGGTGCTGCTGCTGGACAGGCGGGTGCCACGTGGCATGGACGCATGGGTCCCCTCTCCTGGGGGTGAGATCCCTGTGCACCGGCTGTGTGGGGACACGTGGGAATACTTTATTTTCTGATTTTTAATGGTGTTTTCCTAGAAACTGCTGGAAGCCCACGAGGAGCAGAACTGCGAGGCGTACACCGAGGCAGTAAGTAGTCACAAATTTGTTGAGACGCGCTCGTGGATGGCAGCTTGTTCCTTTTTTTATTTTTTAGTGGAGTGTGTGCACTGTTAAATGTCAGGTAACTTGTTGCCCGAGGGCTGCAGAATGCTTCTTTTGCAGCCGTCTCGTTTGCTTTCCAGTATCTTAATTTAAAAGTGTGTTGATTTTTAATTTTTTTTTTTTTGCACTCATAGGTTAAAGAATTTGATTCAATATCGCGGTTGGATCAGTGGCTTACAACCATGTTGCTTCGCATCAAGAAGTCAATCCAAGGAGAAGGGGACGGGGACCTGAAGTGAATTGTGTGCGGTATTTGTGGCATGCGGCCTATGTAATCCGTTCTTGTGTTACAGCCAAGGACCACTACGGGATACGTGATAAAATACCTAGCTTTATTTTGTCGCTTACAAATCCAATGACTTGTGTGTTTCTTTAGTATCCTGCTCTTTGTCGTGACAATGTGGGTAGATGAGAAGCGATGCTCTGGGTAGCACTGGCACATCTTTCTGAGGCGAAATAAGAACTTTTTGGCAGAAATCCTTTCTTGGTTTTATTAGCAGGCAACCCCAAAGGCTGCACTCAGCAACTGCTGGTTTTTCCCCGCTGTTCTGTCTTCGGGCTCAGTACCGTTCACTCCAGCACGTAAATATTTTGGCTGCACCAGTGCAGTACAAGTGATCGCTTCTGATCTGTTGCTGTCTCGTTGCAGTTTTCTTTTCCAAATGGGCCTCTGTCAGATATGCTTGGATCTTGGGGTTTTTTTTAAAATGATTGAGCTTTTTTAACGGTGCTAGTGGAAGGCTTTTAGTGTGACTCTTAAATACAGTGTGCCCGCGTGTGTGTACATCCTATACAGATACACGTGTGCACGTATACAGCATACCTGATGACTTAGAGCTGAAAGCATTACACGTGAGAGGACAGGACCGCCTAGATTGGTGTAAGCCCTCGGCCAGTCATCGCCAGTAGACCTAGTTAATGGTGTTTTGTATCTCAGATCTAAATATAAAAATGTAAGGTTCTTCTATATTTTCTTGGATCTATTTTTCCACTTTATTTTGTGGCGCATCCCATCCCTCCTCCCCCGAGATGACTTGACCCAAGTAATAATCTATTTTTCTAACGTTTCATTTATGTGAACTCCCGCTGCTGTCTTTACTACAGGTCTTTTGTGTGCGCTGGGCAATACCTGTTAGTTTCTGACCTCTCTGCTGTTGGCGAAGCCGCCTCGTTCTTGGGACGTGCCAAGGTGTTGGCTGAGACTTGATGTTGCACAGAAACCGCGTTTTAGTTGTCTGGGTGACAGGTGAATTGAGCTTGCTTTGAAAAGGCACAGACATGTTTAAAAATGCCTGCATTCATTTTAGAAACAGGTTTTAAAGTGTCTGCAACCAAGACGCTTCCCTGCAATGCATTGTTTAACAGGAGGTAATTAAGCTACTTGTTACTTGGACATATTAAGGAGGACTTGGGAGCCTATGCAATTTGTCAGCGGGAGCTGTCACTTGGTATTTCCCTGTAATGAAGTGATTTTTCAGCTGCACTACTGACATGCAAAGAATGAAAAAGTAATTCATTAACTGCTTTAGTTGGCACAACTGCTCTTTAAGCTGGGCCCTCTTCCGCAGCCAGGGCAGGAGCGCTGCCCAGGGCGGGCACTGCCCCTTGTTTCTCTTGCTGAAGTGACAGTGTCTGGTGACCACCATGCCAGCTCTTGTGCTTCTCTTTGGTTTTTCATCTAGGTTCTTGCTTTGAGTAGAACACGGTTTGGCTTACTGGTCGAAAGGGTTGCGTTGTATTTAAGTGGTACTTCATCTCTACCAGTGGCTTATGAAAAAGAAAACCAAAAATCACTCCTGGTACATGTCAAATTATTGTTAATTTTTTGTTTTCCTGCCTGATCTCCCCAGTCTATTTTCCATAGACATTCTCTGTGCACCCTCCCTTGACAGAAAAGACCCGTGAGCTCTGCTAACGGGCAAGTTGAATGCACTGAAAAAGCCTGGATGCTGCTCGTTCTTCCAAGCAGCTTGTGTCTTCACTTCTCAGATGTGTTTTTAAGGCCGCTGCTTGCAGTCGCCCTCTGTCCGCAGCAAACCATCACTTGAACCCAGACCACCCTGCCTCACGCCCGTCCTTCCCACAAACACGGCAGAAAAACACTTCACAGGCCCTTTAGCGTGTGGCCTGCGCACTCCGAGAGGCGGGCACGCATCGAGGATTAACCGGCGTTTTCCAAGGGCGACCCGTTTCTGTGCCGCCTCCGCTGGGCAGAGAAAATACCAGGCTTAGGGTGCAGCTAGCGCGGTAGGGGGTCATTGGATTAGCTGAAGTCAGACTCGCTGCGGCTTTGCTCGTGTTTCGGACGAGAGGGCCCAAAGATGTAAGTGCCGCTGAACTCACCTGTGGTGAACGGAGGGAGCTGGAATAATTTTTATTTAATTTACTCGTTTCTTTCCCATCGCATTGATGGCTTTGTTTTGACTTGTATCCATCACCTTTGGAGCCCTGGTGAGGGGAAGCGCAGGCTGCGAGCTTTTCCTAGTGTCACACAGAGCCCAGGCAAGTATTTTATGCTGTTGTTGTTTTTGTTGTGGTTCACTTTTCCAGTTGTCAATATTATGCACAGTTGTGGTAAGATGCGTACGGAGCTGGTGGACCAGAGGACCGTACCCGTGGGGTTGCGAGGTCTGTTACTGTGCTCTGGAGTAATATCATTAAAATACAAATGTTAGTTGTGTATAAGTAGGCTAAAGCATGTCCTCCAGTGTATCAGTGGTAAATCGTGACAGTTTTAAGATGACAATCTGCAACTCCGCTGTATTTCCCCCCCCCCCCCCCAACACAACTCTGTACTACGAGAACTTATTAATGAAATGGCCTTAGCAAGAATAATAATGTTTTGTGTGAATCTGTACATGAATAAAGTAAAAAACATCAATGTAAGTGAGGATAAACGTTCTTTCCTGGAAAACGCAGGCTAAAGCTACAGCCTGCCATAAAGCTGGCGGCGTGACGGTACCAGCTGGTGCATGTGGTGCTTCCTTCCCCTTACCGTCCCGGTGCGTGCCTCGGGTGAGCCCTCGTACGGGACAGTGCTGGCCGATCCGCGTTACAGCGCCGGTTGCACCACCTGCGTGCCTGTGGTACAACGGGTCACAGGAACGGGGAACGGGCCCAGGCATCGCACTAAGAGTTTTTCTGGCGTGTTTCTTAATCATCCAGCAAAAGGTAAGCGAAATGGATCCCTCGCGGGAAGGGCAGGACTAGCCCAGGCATCTCTGGCAGGGCCTAGTTAGGATGTGGCGCGCTCGCAGCAACAAGGGCCTGTATGTATAGAAACATGCCATACAATCATCAAATCACTGCCAGGGTCAGTCTTAATGAAGGTTTCAATATTTTAATAAGAACAGTTCATACGAGTAACTCACTTCCGTACATTCATGGAGTACAAAAGTTTCCCTGGCTACAGGTACTAATGCTCAGGCTTTAAATATATCTACAAACTCCTGACACTGGTCATGGGGAATACTGAGCTTCGACAGGAACCGCCTGCTTGAATAAATATTTCAAATATAACCTCTTGGAAATGTTATCTTTTAAAAAAATTCCCTTTCTATAGATTAAGTTATGATTCCATGGTAACGCATCAGACATCCCTTTAAGGTCCAAAAATAGCTCTGTGCCACAGTCTAGGTATCGTTATTGCTTTGCCAACCCCTAAGCCTTGGAACGGGCCTCAGCGAGGCCTGATTGTGCTTACCTTTACACTGCTGCAGTCGTTCCGTGTTTCTCACAGCTTCAGCTGAGAGAGCTTCTGTGGAAATACTACACTAACAGCAAAATGAAGAGAAACGGGAAAATGACTCTGAAAAGCTCCATTTTTAAATGGTGGCGCTAGGATGTGATCCCCAGTTTTGAAGCATTAGCCATACAAGCAAGCTGCAATTAGATTAGGATGAATTAAGATAAAGCGCAATTCTTGCAGAGACTGGGGCTGCTGCAGCAGGCTGTGTGACCTTGCGGTCACCCAAGTCACAGCTGGGACCCTCCATCCCAGTGCTGGCTTTGCCACATTCCCTTATTTAAAACAAAGGCGCAGTGCCAGGGTTTTCTATTACAATTGAGCAGCCGATGCTAATGGGGAAAAGCCTCATACCCTTGCCCCGCCCCGCTGGGGACAGTGAAACCCACACCAGCCTAGAACTGCTGTTCAGAGCCCAACCCCGTCTTACTCACAAGGTCTGCGCCACCTGGGAGACAAAGGCCTGAACCCCTTGAATAGTCCGCCACGTTTTTCACTTGGTTGCATCTTTCTATGCCATTAGTCAAACGCACCCGGCCTGTCTCCTGTGTGTAGCTGGGTTTACCACTGGAGACTCTTGCGCTGGTGGAATTCCCTGTAGCAAGTCCGCAGCAAAACAGTAAGAGGTTTTTTCCCCACCAGAGCAGTGGGTAATTTAGAAGCAGGTCTGCAGTTCTGAGCAGCAGCAGTGTTTGAGCCACGGTGGAGAAAAGTGCGCTGCTGACCTATCTGAACCAGCAGAAAACGGCTCGGGTACAAGAGGAGAACGCCGTAAGCTGTCTTCCTACACCAGCCTTCCCAGCATCACTGAGGTACTACCTCTCACAGACATTTTTACCAAAGATGTTTTAGTCTTAATTGCCACGTTATATGTAAGCTGGAGCCGTTAGAACATGGAGACTGAATGCAAGTGTCAAACTGCGCCAGGTTTCAGGGAAATGTAACCACCACCGCCCCTACAGATGCAGCACTTGGATCCCACCTGCCCCTTCTGCTACTAGAGAATCGAGACTCCAGGTCTTTCCGAAGCTTGCTCCCACTCATATTCCCAAGGAGTGAGCTGGCTCACTGCTTGGATCTTTGGCAAAAGCAGAGAGAAACCAACACTTCCTGAAAAGCCACTTAGTACAATTTTACGTATCAATTCCCGCTAAGGGAAAACGCAATTAATTCCGCTAAGCTACTAGGCTGAGAAACACAACATAATTTCTCTTGATTGTACGCGTGTCATCAAATCAACTGGAAATCACATTCACACCTTCTTTATAACCTACCCAAATACAGGTACTTCCTTTCAGCACAGGCCAGCTAGAGCAAAGGAGCTGAGCTACACAATAAAAAAATAAAAAAAGTTTATTTGTCGGAAATAAACTTACTGGGACCTCTGCCTCCTCTTCCACTGCCCTGCTGTGGTGCTACTCTGCCCTGCCTTCAGGAGATGGAGCTGTATGTGTTGGAGGCAGGTAATGAATTTTCAGAGGAAATTCTGGAAATCCAGTGCCTGCTTCCTTGTAGCTTCCCCTAGTTCCCTCAGTAGGCTACCGGCAAAGTCAAAGGACTATACAAAGGGTGCAGCTTAAACTGGATTTGTAAATACCAAATTATTCCATATTCACCAGAGCATGAAGCTGTGGCTGCATAGCATCTGTCTGTGTCTGCAGCACTGTCAGCTCACTTAGAGTGGTGGCTATAAGGGCCTCCTGTGGCCCTGGAGTCCCGTCTGACTTACAGTCTGTTCCCGTGGTAGAACTGCTGTCGTGCAGTGCAGTCACGCTCCCCGCAACGGCAGTCAAGTTTTGATAGTGGCTGTTCTCGGAGAAAGACAGCAGCTTCTCGGGTATTTTAGGTGACACATCATATTCTTCATCGGGAAGCTCTGTTTTGTGACCTTCATCATTCTTAGATGCTCCTTCGACAATGACAAGGAAGGACTTCCAGGGTGTGTTTTTATCATGTATCTGGGAAAAAAAAAATAAAAAGAACCAGATGACAGTCTAGGAGGCAAAAGCTCAATGCTGGTCAAAAAGATCTCCACGTTGTCATCCCACATAACTATCCCAGAACTAGGTTGGTATACATCCATGCACTAATCTGTGTCCCTGGTGAGCTTCCCCTTTTCACACAGCATCTACCTGGTCCAGCAGAGAGCCTGGCCCAGAAAGCGAATCCTGTCACCTGCCAGTGGCACGGGGAACGTGCTCAGAGGTCACAGAACAAATCTGTGCCTCTGAACAGTCCTCAGGCGTGACCTACATGGGCTGTGCCACAATGGATTAAGCACAGCTTCACTGTGGCCTCAGGACTGCACACAAACCATGTGAGTATCTCAACACCAAACGCCACGCCAGAGAGCAGGACGCGCTAAACCCAGCAAAAACCACACAGGAACTGCCCTCCAGGCCCGAGAGGTGCTGACGGGTCAGTACGTGGCCGCAGAGGAAGGTTCTCGTAAGTGGGCTGGCAGGCTCTTACCGAAGTGTGCCGCCGGAGGGTGGACTTGTCGGTGAAAGTTCGCCCGCAGGCATTGCACATGAACGGCTTCTCCCCAGTGTGTATGCGATGGTGACGCTGCAGCGCATTCAGCTGCGTGAACTGCTTACCGCACTGGTCACAGCAGTAGGGTCGCTCACCTGAAAGCAGAGCGCAGCGTTAGAGTGGTGATGTTGGGGTATTACGAGCTCTGCTCACTGGGGAACCCCCGTACTTTGTGCAATGGTAATACACACACAAGCATCTTCAGGAAAAAACCACGATGTTTTCAGAATTCTCACAGTCAGGTAACGGACGCATCTGAAATAAGCAGATACTTGACAGAGTAAGGGCTAGACCCACAGCCTGCATAAGTCTGTACAGCCACTGAAGCCTCCACGTATTTTCCACCAGCAACTGAAGTCTTGCCCAGAATGCAAGTTTTCCTATTTACAAGGTACATTCTGTAAGCATGAACACCAGAGCTGCCCATAACACATCATACTGCTGTATTCTCTGTGTTATCAAACACTTTTTGAAACAACCACCTTTACTCCTTCCTTGGTTAGGGTAAGAAAAGATACCAGAAAACTTGCTGACAGATGCAAGTGGCATCACAGAAAAAGAGATGATATTCCAGAACAGGAAAAACCCGCCAACATCAGCGCTGCCATGCCAGTGTCCCCTGGTCCCCCTCAGTAATGCCACACTAGACACGGAGAGGCATGGAAGGCACGGCAACAGAACAGGGATTTCATTAACACCGAGAACAGTGGCAAGGACACTTCCTAGGGGGTGGCACGGGATAAGCAAGCATATTTATTATGTGATGAAAGCAAGACCATCATTTGCAACCTACAGTATTGCTGAATAACAGGGACTAGAGCAGGTAAGAAAAACTTAAGAACAGACACTGAAGAGTAGATCCAAGGAGGAGAGAATGCAAACATGAGAAGTGGGCAAGAACGCAATCAGCACTCCGCAGCGCTTTGCTCAGAGCCAAACCGGACATAGTCCTTTGGTCACTAATAATCCTGGCGGCATTCTTAACAATGCACTTCCAGCTCTTGGAAGTGTTTCAGAGAACTGCTGTAACTTGGTGAGAAGCGCAGGGGGCACCAGAAGCAGATGAAAAGAACGTGACGCACCAAGAATCAAAATACACGCACAGGGTAGGAATTAAAGTACTGGGAAATCCTAGTTGAGACACTCCCTGTCCAAATCATGCAAGCGTGAGAGCTACGTCTTTAAATCGTGGTGGTTTGTTTCAAACAAAAAGAGCTCCTCCTACCTGTGTGAACTTTTATATGTTGGTACAGCGAGTTCCTCTGTGCAAACGTTCTGAAGCAAACTTCACATTTGAATGGTTTGGATCCCGTATGGATTCTGTTATGGTGTTTCAGGTACTCCTTAGAGGCAAAGCTCTTCCCGCACGTTTCGCACATGAAAGGCCTTTCCCCTGCAGCGAGGGTGAAAAGGAGAATTACACCCATGTAGTGTTTCAGAACACTATTAAACATCACATGCAAAACCCAAACGCCATTAGACACACAACGAAGCACATGCCAGCCTCACAAAAGGATCTGTGTGGGCCACAGCAGCGATCTCTGCGTATGGCACAGAGTTTGCCTCCCAGAAACCTGCACAAAACCCTCCACAGCGTGAGGGCAACCGCACCCATCCCACAGCACGCCGACAGCGCTGCGCAGTGCACGAGCAGCCCAGGGAGATCTGCAGCTAGCTAGCAGCTTCTTGCCGCCTTGGGAGCATTCTGGCTTACTTTCATCATAACCATGAGGCTGCATGCCTCTGGTGCAAGGCCTCCACCTGCCAGCAGCACATTTTAGTTACACGCATCTTGCTGAGTGTGCCTGGAATTCTGTTTCATTGTCATTTGAAGGTTTTCTGCTGCCCACATTTAGTTACGAGTTACTGGCAGAAGGCAGACCTTTCTAAGGCAGGTCAGTTGAAAGATGCCGCTGTACCACACACAACTCGCAGGAGGTACAAAGGGTCGATTCAAAACACCAATTTATACTACAAAGGATACCTGGGAGAAGGACACGTGCTTTCAAAAAGATTTCTTTGCAGATCAGGATAAGCCAAGACAGCTGTTTTTTATTCCTTGGCTAACTGTTCCAGATTCATAGAGAAATCATTTTTCTCTTAAGAATTCAACTGCACCTTTTATTGATGACAGATCTGTGGACACTGAAGGCTATTCAAAGCAGCCCCAGTCCATGCCTCAGATGGCGGAGCCCAGCCAGATGGGAACGCCGCCTTTTCTCTTTAATCAGCTCCTTTTACTCTCTCTGCTGTCTGCCTATCCAGCTATAGGAACCTTTCTCAGTAAAATCACGCCTAGGGATGAGAACATCTGATTTTATATAAAAAACGACAAGAAAAAAGCATTTTCTGAATGAAATTAAGGTCTGGTTTCACTGCAGGCCTCCTCCTACACGTAGTACATCACAAAAGCAAGCCTTACCTGTGTGACATCGTTTGTGATATATAAGCATGTGATTCTGCGTGAACCTGGCACCACATTCATCACAGACAAAAGGTTTTTCACCAGTATGGATTCTGAAATGAGAAGGCAACATTAAAGCACCAAGGTATACTTCCTTCCTCTGCAGCACAACGCAAGCTGTCTTTACTCTGTGGCTGTTCTCTGAAGAGTGACCGTATGCCTGCACAAGACTTTCCTGTCTTTTAAAAAATACCTTCAGCTGGGCCAAAATCTGCGTGGTGGTTTCTGCAGTGCTGCTTTCATCGCTCAATCATGTGTGTGCTGCATGATCAAGGCCAGATCCCAAAATTTCTTTAGGGTAAAACCAAATTTTTAAATTAAAAATTAAGTAACGTGTAGAAAACTTGTATCCAGATAGACTGAAATAAAAATGTAACGGTCTTCTGGGATCTGAAGGAAAGCAGCTATCTTTATATTGCTAACGCTATTAATAAAACCCTCCACACAGAACACGAGCGACGTGTCCCCTGGCATGCTGCTCTTGCCAGGCCAACACACAGAGTCACTGGCTACCCTGGAACAAGTGGCACCCAAGGAGCAGATTAAAGACGTCACTTTTACACAGTCAGTTTTCTTGCTGTCACCCCAAGCTGTGGCATCACCTCCTGAGGAAGGCTGTGTGTACAAGAAGGGCAGTTCACTATTTTGCTTAGATTTTTGCATGCATCAGGGCTCTTTTGAATAGCGCTGCAGGAATGCAGCCAGCACAAGTCAGTTTTCACGGTGATATACATCAACAGGAAGAGCACAGATGTAAAAATACACACAAAAAAGATGAGAAATTCCCACCACAGACTGTCATGATACACGAATTAGAACAGCACTGAATTTCCAGCATTCAACAAGCTTACTATGTAGTCATAGTGGTACACAGTGGAGGAGGAACTCCCCTTCTGCCAAAAAATAATTTTTAAGCAGTACAAAGCAGTTCCTTGCGGTTAGGAAAGGACACATGCTGAAAGAGAGATTCCATACCCCTGCATCAGCAATAACACCACAGCAGTGCTCCCCTTCTGGACGTGGTTTGTACCACTGGGAGTAAACCCACTGACTTCAAAAGGGGCGGTGAAAGAAAGCAAAAGCTAACGAACCCTTCGACCTCGCAGGGAATGCCACCAGGGAACACACTGACACTACTGTGTTCCTTTCGTGGATCAGAGTAGTAGTACTTAGGGATATTTCTTCTATACCTCCCTCTCCATGCTTACTCCCTGGCTCTAATCTCAACTTTGGTTGCAGATGACCCCTGTGGCAGACTGATCAAAGCAGGCTAAAGCCCGTAACAGCTATAATGTTTGCCTTGATAAAAATGTCTCTCCCCTGACCTTTCAAGACCATGCATTTGCACCTCCACCTTTGGGTCTCACTGCAATATAAGCACTACAACTGATTTCACTAGCTCCGCGTGGGTTTCCTCGGTGCTTCACTCACCTCCAGACGGTGACGTGTCAGCCTCTTTCTAGGCACATTATCGGTTGTTTTCTAAGCTTAGGACCCAAATTGGGCACTCTTCAATGTAATGCATGACCAAATATTTTTAGAATATTTTCATGCTTATTGCATAACATTATTCTATTGACTAAAGAGGCATCAAATTAGCAGAAATAATTCTAGCCCTAATACTACAAATAATTCCGCACGGGGGTTGCTTTTCTCATGTGAAACGTCCCACTGACTCTTAATACTCTACTCCCATGGGAAAAGTTAACCGTGCCCTTTGGCAGCAGCAGGCCTCGACCCACGCACCCCTATTTCGGCTTAAAGAAAATGACAGCAACTCACTTAACCCAAAAAGCAGGGAAGAAAAAAAAAGAAAAGAGATCTGAAAAAAGGAAATACGGACACTTTCCAGTCAGTCACGTTTTACATCCCCACTTCACTTGAAGGCCCAAGGTGTGTTCCAGGGGATTCTGCTTCTCCCCCCAGAATCTAACAAGGCCAGTTAAGTCTGTTCATACCTCATGTGTGTTTTAAGTGCAGAAGGCTGAGAAAATTTAGCCTCACACTCTGTGCACCCATAAGGCTTGTCGCCTGTATGCGTCCTTTCATGGAGCCTCAAGGCAGTTTTGGAGCTCAACCCCTTTCCACACTGTTGGCACTGATGACGCTCCCCACCACCCTCATGAACCTGGAGAATGTGCCTCTTGACGTCCTTCTTCCTCTTGAACTTCTTACCGCAGAGCTCACAAGGGAAGTGGCGCTCACTGCTGTGGACATGGCGCTGATGGCTTTTTAGGTTGCACCGGTTGGCAAAGGTCTGACTGCAGGTTTCACACCGATAAATGATTTCAGCTGCAATGCCGTGGCTGTGCTTTATGTGCTTGAGAAAACTTTTCTCATAGAGGAATTCCTTCTCGCATGTGCTGCACTTGAAGTTACTGCCTCGTTTCTTTTTATCCTCTTCAGATTTTTTCAGGTTTTCTTCCAATTCAAAGTTGCCATCGCATTCTTCGCTTTCAGGTTTGATGCTGTTCTCCGCTTGCTCCTCCTCTCTCTCCATGTCACACATATCCTGATCTTGAGGATATTTGTTTTCTTCAACAGCAACCTCTGCATTCTTCTGCTGCTCTCTCAGCCGCCTTGTGTATTTCTTCTTTGGGATTTCCACAAATATTTTCCTCCCAGCTAGTCTCCCACTCGCCCTTCTGATTTTGGCATAAGGAGGCTTCATCATTTCCTTCTTTTTGTCTGTTTTCTCTTTTGATTTGGTAACCGGCATCTCAGGAGATGCTGCGTTGCTGGGCCTGTCTACTGGCGAATCTGGAGGATCCAGAGGACAGTCTGCCTGGTCCGCTTCTGCCACAGCAGCTCCTTTGGACTCGAGCAAAATGCTTGGCTGGGCCGTGCTCTCTTCCTCGGAGTTCTGTGATTCTGAGAAGTTTTGCAACTCCAACAGCACTGACTCAAGCATCTGCTTCTTCAACTGAAAGCAGGTTTCTGAGAGGTCCAAACACTTCAGCTTTTCGGCTATTTCCAGCATACGCTGCACTCTGTCTTCTTCCACTTCTACCTTAGCAGTATACACAAACTCAAGAAACGAAGCAAAATCGGCAACCTGGACCTCGTTCAGGAACACGTTGGTCCTTGGGCCATCCATGCCCTTCTCATTAAGGAACACCTCCTTGAAAAATTTGCTTGTTGCTGCCAATACGGCCTTGTGAGCAACAAACTCTGCCCTGACGCCTTGATATTCCACGCTGACTGTCACATCGCAGAGGTGGCCCAGGAGACGCAGCTGATGCATTTCATTCAGCAGGTTGATAGGGGAGGACTTGGATTCCAATAAAACTGCATTACTTTCCATCTTTCTTCTCTCTGCAAAAAGCTGTTAACAACACTGCATGTTAGTTATTTGCATGGAAGCTAACAAAACTCAAAGGTTTCAACGGCCAAAAGTCATGTCCAGACTTCTGAGAGTGCTTCACTTCAGATTTAAGCACTTCAGGTAATTGAGCTCAGGAGACCAGACTTTTACAGAAGCTTTGTGAAAAGTCTGGCTAGAAGCGCAGATTTCAGAAAGCGTCACCATGAGCAGTCATATCTAAACCCATACCACCAGTCATCCACAGGGATTTCTCTGAAGTTCATTTAAGTTTAAATCTCAACTGTAATTTTTCCTAGAACACCACAGACTATTAGAACCTGCAACAGGGATGAAGCAAACAGAGAAAGATCAAAAGAAATGTTCGTATTAAGGCATGTGGAATCAAGAAATTATTCTCCCTCTTAATCAGGCAGTAAGAGAAAGGTAAGATTAAGTAAAAGTTAACTGCAATCCTAAATAAACACTTCCTTAAACAGGCTTTTGAGATAAGACTTTTAAACAAGACTCGGATAAAATTCCAAATGCTTAACCGACCAAAGCAAAGGAGACCATGTAATCATATTTGCAAATTGTAAACCTAAGAAATCATTAAAAAAATCCCCAAAGTGTTTTCTTTTCTAAAATATTCATCACTCAAAATGGATTTACACCCTTTAAATTTTGTAAGGCTGCAAATGGGCATTCAAGGGCTTCACAATTTCCACTACCCTTTACCTTCAGGTTATGTCCTATTTCCTAGTAATGTTTTAAGCTGCTCCAAAATTCTCAAAAGAACTGAGGTGTGGTGGGTTTTTTTTAAAAGGTTTGATCCCAGAAGAAACAATATTTCTATGAACTCTGAAGACACTCTGAGCAATACCCCCCGTGCAATCTATCTCGCTTTCCTGTGTTCCTAACTACTATGTATGCATGCATTTTGAATCTGAAAAATTTCTTTCTGCTTCCTGAAAGTTAACTAAGGTTTCTTTCTTCATGCTCAGGTACAGTAGACTTGCAGTCTTTTATACACAAAACACCAGAAATCTTGCTCAGGAAGGTAAATTAAAAAAAAAAAAAACCAAACAAAAAACGTGTACAAATGGAACAAAATTTGTATTAATATAACAGTAAGGAAACCATATTAAACAGGAAAGAGACACAAGAATAATATTCATCGCATCAGAAGGAGGCTCCTTCTCTTCCAATAGAGCTATAAACTCAAATTTTTAGTCTACACTCATTCCAACAAACCAAAAGTTAGACTAGCATCCCAATACAATTTCCTGTTAAAACCATCTTGATAAAATATTTTCAAGAAAACCGTAAAATGAAGAGCTATAATCTCCACCAATCTGTGCAGTTTGGCAGCAGCTGTGTAAAACGAGTGCTTTGTGAACTTAATACTACGCAAGGCAAAAAGCCCCAGGGAGCCTTTGCCCCAAGGTGTTTACAAGTAAGGTAGGCAGGACGTGAGGGAAGTAGAATCATTTCCCCAACCTCATGCAACAAGCAAGTGGGAGAACAGCAAACAGAATCCACCGTGGGCACCCAAACCCCTTCCTTAGGTTCTATGGAAAAAGATTATTCTCAGAACGAAACTTTCCCATTTCCTAGCTTTTGAATCTTCAGCTCAGTCAGCTTACTATTAAGATTTAAATAGTTCTATTAACATTATTCTAACAAATACCTAAATCCCACTGTTACTTTTACTACACCTAAACCAAAAGACCTAGAAAGGGGATAAAGAATCGCCTGTGCCAGCTCAGAGCTCAACAGGCATCTCAAAACATTGTCCACTTTTACAAGCAAACCCCAATGCTGCACTTCAGTTTTGATAGAAATTTTATATGAATGAGAATGACATGATTTGACTCCTGACTGAAAGGCTGACTCAAAGAAGCATAAAAGATCATGTTTAAACTTTGCTTCCCTTTCTCCACACTCTGCGATTTTTTTCTCAGTTATACGACACACTGGCACCCCAAGTATGCAAGAATGAATTAAGCAAAGACTCTCTGAATGCTTTATCTGAAATAATCAATATCAAAACATAACTTTTCCTCCTCAATAACAATTATTTTTGAACGACTCATCCTGTCATTTCACAACTATCCATCTATTTTCCATTTGATCGCACGGCAAAACTGTGGTCATGTGTAGACAACAGCAATCCCCAGCAGGAAACAAGAACCCAAACCACAAACTTCTCCCACTGGGGTGAATGAGCTCATAAATACTCAACGAGCCGTTCGTTTCAGGAGCTGACCACAGGCGCATGTGTTAACAGACACATTGTGCCAATTCCTTTTTTCTTAGGGCTGCAAAGCAGAAACCTCCTGTTCTTCCCTCCATAGTATTTGCAGAATCAAAAGCCACTATGAAAACACATCGCTTGCTCTCTTTGCTAGCCTCCCGCTGGTTTTGAGTTTGTTCAGAGGAGCATTAATCCAACATGTACAGCAAGATACGTTGCGCCATGAAGGCCTTTCATTGTGAAGGCTTACCACTCCTCTGGCAAGTATACTGAGCTGCTGAGCACTGGGCTGGCAAAGCATCTTCAAGAGAAGTAAGCCATGTTCACCTCAAAAAAGACAGAGCCCGAAGATCTGCAGACTGAGCCTGCTCACTAGGACTAGCCTGTCAGAACCTAGATGCAAATAAAAGCAACTCTTGCATAAGGTCAGTCATTCATCACGCACATGAACGCGTCCCCTCCCAGTGGCAAACCTAGCTGGAGAGATAAAAAGAGGTAAAAAGAGCCAGCCAGATTTCACAGATTGTGGACCCGCAAGCTTGTCTGTTCTCCTGCACCAGCAATTCCACAGGGTCTATTAAGAGGCATTACTGCTAGCACCACCCCGCCCCATTCCGGATTGCTCCCACCACCGAAGCTGCAATAACGGTGCCACAGCAACGGGCACCGCCTGCAGGGCGCAGGCAGAAGCCCTGTGAAGCAGAGGCCGGCGCGCTGCAGCAGACACCCCGCACGCCGCCTAGGTGCCAGGCCTGCGCACCCCAAGAGCCGCCAGCCTCTGTGAGCGCAGGGGCAACTCGGAGCCGCACACCGACCCCAGCCCAGGCCGGGGGGCCCTGCATGGCAGGACGGGGCGCCGCTGTGTGCCCCCCCCCCCCCCAGCTCACACGACAAGGCCCGCCAGCCCCTCTCCTCTGCGGGCTGGTTCCTCGGCCGCCCCGCCTGCCCCGGCGGCCCGAGGGCGGCCGCACGCGTCCGCGGCCAGCAGAGCGGGCAGGAGTCCCCGAGGTAACGGGGAGCGGGTGCCCCGCCGGCCGCTCGCCCCCAGCGCAGGCAACGAGGCTACTGAGGGCGATCCCGCCGCCCCGGCTCCCTCCCCACGGCGGCGGCGGGGCGGGGAGCTGCTCCCGGCGCAGGGGAGGGCGGGCGGCCGAGAGGGGGAGGCTGTCGGGCACGGGCCGGGGCAGGCAGCCCGCCCCGCCGCCGGCCGCACTCACCGGCAGCCCCGCCGGCCCCGCAGGCGGAGCGGGCCGCGCCGCTCCTCAGCTCACGGCTCCGGGCGGCGGCCGGAAGCTGCGCGCCCCGGCCCTGACAACGGCCCCGGCGGGGCGCGGCCGTGACGCGCGGGAAGTGGCGTCAGTGCTGCGACCCCCGTTGCTCGGCAGCGCGGCCCGGCGGGGCCCGGGCCGGGACCCCACGTTCCTGGGTGTTGCTCAGCGCATCACCGGGTCTCTGCGGTCCGATCTGTGCGAACGAATCAGCTACGGGATGGAGGGCCGCTTACGTCATGAGCGCATCTTTATTTAAAGCCCCAGGCCAGGACCGGCCAGCGCCCTGCCCCAGGCCGGCCGCCGCGCAGAGGTACCCCACGGTGTGCTCGGGCACTACAAACCAGAAACCCGGTACGGATCTAAACTCTACCTGGCATAAACACTGCGAAGTGGAACTACAGCTCCCTTCTCTGCCTGCAGTGCCCGTAACTCCGGCTCACCTGCACAAAGCCACCGCTGCACTGCAGAGGGTGACGAGGCAGCCGCAATTAACACTTGAGACAATTTAGCCTGGTACGACCTGGAGAGACCGCACGGTCTTCTGGCGGTAATTGACTCTACAAGTAAAGAAGGGAGCGATCGGTGTCTTCTGAGTTACTAACGCCAGATGGCACATGTTCTACTTTTTTACGAATAATGCTTTCAGGTTTATAAAGTTTACCTTGGTCAACCGACCAAATTTCTGGCACAGAGTCTTCACCCATACAGGCTTCTGAGAACGTTTCTATTTTGGACCAGTTATGGTCCTTTTTGGTCGTCAGATCTATTAAGAAACTCCTCCAGTGAGCATTCCGGTCGTGAATCTAGAGGAGGGGAGAAAAAAAGTGGAAAACAATTACATCTGATTTTTTCCTAACAGTAACTTTAATAACTGAAGATTTAAACCAGTACAAAATCAAATAGTACTGGGGTTAACTCTGTGATACTGGGCTCAAACGCAAAAGCTGAACAAGTCTGTTTTGCCAACTATGAGCTGATTTCCTGGCTCTGCTGCTGCAGAGTGCTTCGAGAAGTGGCTAGAATTTTAGCACACAGACATATATTAACTTAAAGACTTGTAACTGGAAAAAAACCTTTACATTCTGTCTTAGCGGTCACTTCAAGGACCCAAAGGTCTCTGAGAACATGTTTCTGCTGGAAACATGTAAAATCATGTTGATCTGCAACATGAAGGTGTGATCAACCAGCATGTTGTGGCCTCTGTGGAAGAGGTTTAAGAGACTGCAGTAATATAAAATGCAGGACCCATTCCTTTTTTAAGAAAAGGATTCAATCAGTAATAAGCATTTTAAATAACCAGTCCTTTGTCACACATTTTTATAAAATCAGATTTTCCTTTTGAAGACAATTGAAGTACCTGGGAGATGACTGGTTTGACAGCCAGTAGTGGGAGCTGCTGTGCTGTCGGAGAAAAAACTGCATGCTTCAGAAATACAAGCTGTGCACAGATGGCAGATCAATCCCCCAACCCTACTATTCATCACCAATGTGAACCCTCATTAAGGCAATAAACTTTTCTCAGTAGTTAAATGTCACCACCGTGGTCTGCCTGCCACAAAGACACGCAAGGGGCAGCATACCGACACGTGTCTGCGCAAGGTGGACATGTCTGTGAAGGTTCTCTCGCAAGCTCTGCACTTGTATGGCTTTTCCCCGGTGTGAATACGCTGGTGCCGCCGCAGAGCGCCCTGCTGGGTGAACGTTTTCCCACACTGTTCGCAGAAATACGGACGGGTCTCTAAAAACAACAAGAAAAACCTAGGAAGCACAGAGTGAGAAGGCGGGTTCTTTTGGACCTGATCTCAGCAGACAAAAAGCGTAAAGGATTTTTAAAAGATCCAATATTGATAAAGCAGCGTACATGGGAGATAGATGCTTGAGGCCCCGGGTTTTAAGGTTATGTGATAGAGCAAATGCTTCTTGGCTGCAATGGAAAGCCTGAGAACAGCGCTCTGATCTTGCAAGGGGAATAGCAGCAACTACAGCCGCTCTCTGCTGTGACGTCCTTCAGCAGCACAGAACAGGCCTCAGTCTTCTGGGCAAGCACCATCCAGTATGACACAAGATGGTATCGTGCCCTGTGTAACGAGCTGTGAGCCCTGCTTCTCCCTATCACCTAATTTAAGCACCTTTTAAAAGTGGTGGTGGAATAAAACACCTCCATCCAAACTTGAAAAGTACTTCAGACCCAAGCTTGCAGTGCCAGTTATTTTCCCAGCCCCGAACAGTTTGTTTCATTACCTGCATGGACGTTACTGTGCTGGGCTAGCGAGGCTCTCAGTCCAAATGTCTTCCCACAGACCTCGCACTTGAAGGGCTTCGCACCCATGTGGCACCGTTTATGGCATTTTAAGTATTCATTGGTGGCAAAATGTTTTCCGCACACATCACATTTAAAAAGGCGCTCTCCTGAGTAAAGAGAAAAGACAGCCTGAATTCTTTCAGCAGAATTTTGTACTTCAGAGTTGGTTTTCAAATATCTTTCTATCCCTAGTAGTTCTTTCCTGGTACTTGAAGTCTCTTCTGTAAGTTACAAAAAAAATAAAAAAATAAAAATATCCCAACTAGCAATCTGTAGCAGTATAAAGGGTGGTGATAGGAGAAAGCAGGTGGAAGGAACAGAAGTGCTTAATGCCTACCTGTGTGTGTCCTTTTGTGGCCAGTGAGTTTGCCTTTATCAGCAAAACAGGCCCCGCAGTCCTCACAAATATATGGCTTTTCCCCAGTATGGGACCTAAATGAAGCAAAACACAAATGACTACTAATAAAATTAACTCTTGTAGTGCATTCTTAAAATACTGTATTTGAAATTACATTCTACACACTACAGGCAGCATGCTTCATTTTTTAAATGAAGTGGAAAAAAGGACATTCTGCTTGCTCAGGAAATGGAATGTTCACAAGTATCGGTGCTACACTAAAGACTAAAATTCCCACGTAAGGTTTACCTCTTCCTCACTCTCGGGCACTATACAATCCAGCTTTTTTCCACAAGTTACAGCTCATGGGATCAGCATCAGAAGGCAGAAAGCAGGGAAGATGACAAGCTGCTGTTGTGCTAGAGACTGAAAGTGCATCCAGATCATCCCCAGCACAATGCCAGCAGCAGACCTCCTGGGACATCGCGGGCCAAGTTACTGCTTCTGCAATCCTTGAGCCCCACATCCTCTGCCCTGCAAACTTTTAACTGGCAAGATATTCCTATTTTTAAGACAAGAGACACTAAGGAAAGGCAGGCAGGCAGTGTTTCTGAACATGTGCTGGACACCTGATTTTAAACTAGCTCAAATCAGAGAAAGCCTGAGCCTCATGTTTGGTCTTCACACTATGCTGACTTCCCTTATTCCAACCCAAACAGTATGATGTGCAAAACCATGCATAATTTTGAGTTGTCAGGCAAAATGCTGCAAATATGAGACAGCCAGTTACCCAACATAAACCCCATGAGTCACCGTTTTGTTGCAGTCACACTGCATCTCACACGCAGTGCAGCTCTGCTGTGTTTCAGCTGACAGATTATCTTGACGATTCAGATGTTTTGCTGGTCCTGAATCAGTATACCTCAATTTTTTTTTTAAAATCACTGTAAGAACACTTGGGAGACAGAGGACAGCCACTGTCCCTATTGTATGGGTCCACAGTCTTTAGTAACAGGATTTCTCTCACCTAGTTTAGCCCTCCAACAGTTAACCTCCTCTTATAAGCCATCTGCTAGGCTCTCTGTTTGGAGAAAGATGGGAAATTCCATGGCATGATTCACCCTCTCCTGGGAGAGGACACATTTAATATCGATGCCACCAGAGAGCAATTCATCCAGTCTAGCTCCACTGACTACAGAGGGAGCCCAAATAAGTCCAGGTTTTGTATTGCATACCAGAAATTAAATCCCACACTAAATGACTCGCTCAGAGTGATAAAGAGCGAGTAGGGCTCCACATCTGGGGCTCTGAGGTCCCTGAGTAATTCTCCAGCCTATGCTACTTTTCATCAGTGAAGGCCATCATCTTATGATCATCTCAAATGATTGGCTTTTGCTTACAAATCTGGACAGGGCATCTGTTTCAAAATCCCTACCAAACCTGATGCAATGACCAGATGCCAACAAAGCCTTTACGTAAAAGAATTAATCATAGACACTACAGTACAAATTGTATCCCAGTGCTCCTGTTACAAGGACATGCAAGAATGACTCAAAACTGGGAAGTTAGAAGAGGACAATGAAGTGCTGAAGTACACTGGGCATGCAGGGCGTGGTAACGGGAACAGCAGTGCTGTAGGCTGACCTGGTATGGATCTTAAGTTGTGATGGCTGAGCAAATTTTGAATGACAAATGCCACATTCGTAAGGTTTTTCTCCTGTATGTGTCCGCATATGAAACACTAGGGCTGTTCGGGAGCTGAGGATCTTCCCGCAGACAGAGCAGAGAGGGCGTTTGACTCTGCCTTCATGCTTCCGCATATAATGTGTCCTTACATCTCTCTTTCTTTTAAAAGTAGCATTGCAAAGGGTGCAGGCAAACTGCCTTTCTTCCGTGTGGACACATGCTCGATGCTCCTTCCAGCTGTTGTAACTAGCAAACGACTTGCTGCAGATGTCACACTGATAGACTTTGCCAGGCAAGCACTGATGGACATCTCTGCAGTGATCCACATACTTTTTCCGGGAAAGAAACTGCTCATTACACTTATCACATCTTATTACATAGGTGGATTTCTTATTCACCCTGCTTTTATTTACCTTCTTTAATTTAAACTCCTCATCTGATTCATGTTCTTCACCATCCTTCTCATTAGGGCATTCATCATCCTCATCATCCTCCTCAGTACAGACCTCCTCGTTATCTCTACTGTCTTCAATTTCTGAATAGCCTGCTTCGTAATCTACCTCCTCCTCGCCCTTCACACTCATTTCACCTTCATTCCCTTCTTCACTCACTTTTTCAGTTCTTGCTGCAGCTTCTTTACGTTTCCGCTTCTGTTCTTCTTGCCCATCGCCACAGTCTGCTTCGGTAACAGATGAACGCCCAGGTTCTTCCTCACAACTTTTGGCCTCTTTGTGCCTCACACGCTTTCGTTGTTCAGCCTCTGATGTCCCATCCCACGTGTCTCTGCCAGGATCTTTGTCACAGCTCGTTGCGTTTGGTCTATGGGCGGGCGGAACGACCATCCAATAAACAGGCATGAGTTTCCTCTCTTGCCCAGACCCATGGATTTTTCTGTCAAAATAAAACAAACAACAGAGCACAAATTCAGAGAGTTTAATTGTTCCAATTCAGACATGTTTGCCTTAGAGGAAGAGTTGCTTCCTTTTAATTGTTCTTCAAAACATTTAAGAAATTAACAGCATGTTTGGAGAGCTGAACAACAGGGAAATTTTGTGTAGAGTTGGACTGGATAATTGAAGAAAATATCTTAGTTCATCAAGGATGGAGCCTCTCAAGTATACATATTTGTTGTCTGACTACTAACATAGGACAGACTGTAAATTTTCCTCCAAGGCCATGATGGAAAGGATAAGAAATTATGGACTCAAACCAAGGGAAATATAGATTAAATGCCTGTATGGAAAAATAAAACATATCCCCTTGTAAGCCATCAACTTCAGCAGTTAATCCACTTACCACTGCTCAGTGCATGCAACAAGCTATGTCACTGCAATTGCAACACAACTGGAACGTTTTTTCCGCTACTGGACTGAACTACAAACAAATTTTGACATTTTTTTAAAGGGACGATGAGATCCAGCGAAAAACCACCTATCTCCTGCAACACAGAGGCAGGGTATGGTGACGTTTGACACGTACAGTAGCTTTTGCAGCTCTGAAAACTATCGTGCAATTTCAACATCTTGTTTTCAGTCAGGCAACACTTCATAAGCCCATCTGGAAGCTCACACTACCCAGCAGAACAGCATGCAGGATACTTGGCCCATGAAAACCATACTAAAAAGCTCCATACTGCCCTGATGTTTCTGAAATGGGCAGTTTCTTGTGCATTTTAAACAGATGCCAGTTCTTTTGAGGGTCCTATTAAGAAACCCAAACCTGAGGCTTCCGAAATCACCTAAGAGATCCAGTTGCACAAGTCCCCTTTGAGTCAACAGGAAACATTTGCCCACATTCCCGCTCTGGGAGACCTCAACCCACTAATCCGGACTACGAGCTTGATGAGGTCAACAGAAACAATCTGTGCCGATTTCAACACACTCCTGATCAGATCCAAGGAATTCTGAAACTAAAGCAAAGAGGACTTCAGAAATGCTTTTAGCCTGGCACCCAGAGAGAAAACACATTTCCCTGCATGCACACAGACACACACACAGAGAATGCTGTACCTTACGTGAGTATTGTAAGCAGACCTCTGAGCAAAGCTGGCAGAGCAGCGTTCACATTTGTAAGGTTTCTCCCCCGTGTGCGTTCGTATGTGAACCGTCAGGCCACACTTGGAACCGATGACCTTGTCGCAGTACGGGCAGGCCTGGGGATCCTGCTTCTTCTCATGCACCCTGCGGATATGGTCTTTTATGTCCTTCTGACGCTTAAAACTCTTGTCACAAAACACACAGGAGAAGCCCTGCTCATCGCTATGAACGGTGAGGCGGTGCTGCCGGAGGTTCTGGTGAGTGGAGAAGAGCTGCTCACACATATTGCAGCTGTACTTGACAGCCAGATGAATGTCATGCTTGAGCTCCATGTGCGACTGGTACTGCTTGGTAACATGGAATGATTCATTGCACTTCTCGCACGCAATCTGTGGCAAGACTTTTTCCATGTGCCGCGGTGTCTTCCTGCGTTCCGTTTTACTAGAAAATTTGGAAGTTAAACTGTTTTCATCTTCCCACTGCTCAGGCAGAGTGTTCCTAACTGCTATGCGGGCTTCCTTTGACTCAGTCTGACTTAGGAGAGGATGACTATTCTCATTTTCCAGACTAACGATATCCATGCCAAGTCTGTTTCTGGTATCTGCCTTGTTACATTTTGGTAGCTTTGCTGCCCTGGATTTTGGGCCTGGAAAAGCAGTGTCCTCTTGCTCCAGGCTTGCTGGTTGCCCTTCAATGAGGTCATAGCCAGCCAGCAACTTTTTATGTTTTTGCCTATCCCAAAGTTTTCTCTGCATGGGTATTGCCGCAACTTGGGAAGAGTTACTCAGTTTGCAGTTCTCCTCTTGCTGGATATGAGTCCACTGTGGCTGACCTTTCAGATGGAGGCTCAAATCTAAACCCTTCCTGCCCTCTGCTTTCACTTCTTCACAAATGTCAAGCAAATCCTTGCATTCAAGTCTTTCAGCTATTTCTTTCATCCGTTGCAGTTTTTCTGCCTCAATCTCCACTTCTGCAGTGTAAACAAACTCCAGGAAGGAGGTGAACTCTTCCGTGTAAATATCTTGCAGAGTCACTGTGCAGTTCTTCGTGTCCAACATCTCATCATGGAGGAAAAGCCCCTTGAAATAGTTGCTGGAAGCTGCCAAGACAGCTTTGTGAACCAGAAACTCCTCCTGAATTCCCAAATGTTGTGTGTGAACAGTCACATCACAGAGGTGACCGAACTGGTACAGAGAATGCAGTGCCCTCAAGAGGTTAGGAGCAGCAACCTTGGATTTCATTAGAATCTTCCTCTTCTCCATCCTGCCAGAAAAACAGACAAATGTTTGAATGCCAGCTCTCCCTTTTCAATGAGCTACTGTTTTACTTGTGTATTACATTAATCACTTAAGAAAAAGCTCAGCAGAGATCCACGTCCTCATTCCTCATTTACGAGACATAGTAAAGACCTTAAGGTTATTTCTATCAATGCAACCACCATCTGCAAACATGCTTGGTTTATTACAGTCACAGATTTAGATTTACACTCTAGGATAACTCCTCAGAGTGAATATTCTGTAGCACAGATGGTTACAGTAACAAAATAAGGGTAACAGCATTGGCCCAGTTAAATAATAAAACATTCTTCATACAAGCACTTTTCAACAGTAGAGGTCACAACCATTTATGAGCATCTTTCCCCACCCCTCTTGCACAGAGGGGGAACTGAAGTATATAGCAAGTCACTTTCGATTGTTTCCAGGCTGGTGTTGAAACAGGGCCTGTGTTTTCACAGTTGCATCAGGCTCCACACACTGTGCCAGGCAGCCCCTTGTGCCAAAGCAGGGGCATAAATCTTTGGATTTGGTTTGATTTTGTTTCTGGGGTCGTCGTCCCCCCCCGTAAACAATCAGACCTAAGGGTTAATAACGATAGTTAGCAAGCTTCTATTGTATTTGGCCACTTAAATAATATACAGGCACAAACTACTTATCTAGAAAAAGCTACTAGTTTTTTGAGGAGGCAATAGTATTTTATTTGAAAAATATCTCAAAACTGCTCCTTCTCAATCCACAAACATAGGGGCCAGAAGTTTTTTGGCATTTTCAGAAAGAACAATTTGCATTTCCCCACCACCTCTAGAGACGGACACTAGCTATCCTCACAGTGAATCTTACACCTAAGAACTCTGTGGCTTTCCTGTGTCAGCCCGCATATGACACCTACTCCACTGGAACAAGAAGTCTCATTTACCCTTGCACATAAAGGACCACAAAGATGCTGTCAACCTTCCCAAGAGGCCTTAAGATGCTCTGATCTGATCCTCTAAGCTGATACTCCTGATCCAGCAGAGTTTTTAAATGTCTGTTATTTAGCACATGCTTACAGCAGCTTTGTAACCAAGGGAAGAACATTAGGCCAAAATAAACAGAAGAATCAGCTTGTTATTGCTTAAAGGCTCTGTTTAAGCTTGGCTTGCTGTGCTTCCCTCTCACAGTAATAATGGTTGGCAGAAAATTACACCAAGCTCTGCTTTCACTTCTCATCTAAATTGTGTTTGATGTTACATTAAATACATTCCTTGCAGATATAAACTGTCTGATTAAGACGACAAATGTGCCTTCAACATAAAGTACCAGGAAGTCAAATACAATACATAGCCTAGACTGAATAGGTCTGAATAGCAAGCTTAAGAGATAGCTTTGAGAATACTCTTCCTGTTACAAGCTACTGCAGCAGAGCACCGTAGAGGACAATCATCTTCTAATCTGCAAGGCATAAATCACTCAATGCTTGGAACATCCCAAATAATTTTTAAAAACCGCATTTAAAGGTTTAAACGAATTTTCTAATGACCCCATTAAGTGCTGCTGGAGCACGTACAGCTACATTCTTAGGAAACGGACAAGATTCCTACCAGATAAAAAGGTCTGTATATTTGAGTTATGCAGAACCTCAAATACTTGTACTTAGTCTGGGCTTTGATCCCGAGTATTCGATGAGCTGCTGTGAGAAGTCCCACCCCAATCAATGGGACTGCTGGGGATCTCAGCCTTCTCACCTAACTGGTGCAGAACCTCCTCACTCCTGGACTCCTCACTAGTGGCAAATTCAAAGATGCTTACTCAGAAAAAACAAAAATATTACTATAGGAAAAATATTGAGGGAAATTAACTAAAAGAAAAAGACAAAGCCTCTGCTGAAACATCGCACAGAAGCTAGAAAGTGGGGGATGTGCAAAACAGCACTGTCTAAATTCTATCAGAAAAGGACCACTTGCACCCAGACTCCTACAAATCATCATCATGATCACCATCTCTGCCTTATGAATTCTGGCCAGTGAGCATCTTTGAAGTGCTCCCGACTCAAGATTTGCCAACTATTCCCTACCAACGATCACCAGCTACATGGAGACGTAACCCTAACAGCTCCTGCAGCAGACTTGCAGGCTGTAGGTAGAAGCACAGATCAGGGTTTAATACCTATATTCAGACCACAAATTCACAAAAGCTTCCACTTAATCTGTCCCCTGGCTTGCCCTTCTTAATGTTTTCCAACAGGATATCCTCCTTAACTTCTGTGCAGAACTGACCCCAGGGTTGCTCACCGATCAGTAGCGCTTAAAGAAATCAATGAGCAGAGCACGTGCTAATTTCCTCCAGCTCCTTTTTCAGATTGCCATCTGTGATAAATTCTCAATACATGCTCCCATGTGAGCTCTGCTAACACTAATATCTGATACTAAGCCAAATGGAGAGGCATGTTCCAACATCATCTCTTTAATTCAGCTGGTTCTAGATTAAACCAGCCCAGAAATGGTTTGCTGAAAAAGTCTTTCCACTGAAAAATGCCACAGATTCATCAATTCTCACTTTGTTTTTTCTTCAGAAAAAATGAGACTACTTTTCGTTACCGTTTGAAGAGGAAGATCAAAACTGGAAATTGATCTAGTTTTCTGAAGTGGTGTTGAATATAGTTTGTTTTCATATGTTTTTACAGTTTCAGGAGGTTGAGAGTTGAACACAATGTTTTGGGGTATAAAACAGTATATAAGATTATACACCTCCCCCCCCCCAAAAAAAAAAAAAAAAGTTCAAGTAATGAAAGTTTTCTGAGTATTTTGCTTACATTTTGGGGGTAAGGAAGAAGCTTATTACCCCCAAAGGATTAGGAAAACTATTTCCTTACTCTTTACACTTCATTACCACTTAATGACAAGAGAGATTCTTGAGGAATTCCCATGCACAGCAATGGGAATAAGGATGACAAACGTTGCAGTAAATCAGTTACTGAATCAAAGAGTAGGACATGTTTTGTTCTAATTGGAGGTTAATGTTGGCTTGAATTAACCACCAGTAAACAAATAGGAAAAATAGTGGTAACATTATTGATAGCATAAGGTTTAACTGTGTCCCTCCATTTATGAAGACAAGACAGTGTAGTCTTCATAATCCAGATTTTCACTCCCAACTGCGTCTGTAAACTAATCATTCCGAGCTGCACCCCGAGTGTTTCACTTTCCAGCACTCTTGACAGCCCAAATCTCAAAATGATTGGCACTTTCTCTCCTGCTCCACCTCAAACGCATGCCCCTAACCCAGCAGAACAAGCTCCCAACCGGTGACACAGGACAGTCACAAAGGTGGAAAAAGTGCAATGCAGCAGGAGGAGTCCACAACCCCTCTGCTATTATCTCACCCCCTCAGAAACCCTCTCAGAGCGGCTGCTGGGAGGCAGCAGGGTTCACAGCCCACTGATCACTGCGGGTCATCCTGAACCCGCTACTGCTTCTGAAACCAGGAAGCAAAGCGCAGCTGGTTTGAGGTTAACAGCTCCAATAAACAATCATTCTGCTGTACCTTGAGGCTATTTCTGAAAGCAGCAAGTTGCTGCCCTCTGAGGCATCGACTTCAATGGGAAGATTTAAATGAAAGTAACATTTTTTTCCACATATTGCATTTTGCCTGTTTGTAACTTTGTTCAGCTCTTTGACCAGTAATAAGGAAATAAATACTTTTAAAAAATTGCATGTATGTAAGATTTACAGAAAACATAATTAATTTAACAGAACCACTGCAAAAACCAAAACGTATTTCAATTCAATTACAGTTCCCGATAAGGCCACTAGAATAAGTACAACTGTTTTAAAAACTAAAGCTTAATGGTGGTTTCCAAGCTCTAAGAAGGGATTTATATGTGCTGCGTGAAGATGTTTCTAGGAAGGATGTTTCTGAAACATCTTTGCTTCTTGGACTTTCACTGTTCATACCTACTTTACAACTTCGATAGGCCAGAGCCTTATCTGGTATGATACAGTGTAGCCCTTTTGAAGTGAAGACAGCGAAGGTACACTGATACATAGACCCAATTATCTAGGGGAGAAAACCCCCACAAAAAATTGAACCGCACACTTCTCAAAAATTCTGTTATTTCAGATAAGTATCTCCTGCTTTTTGCAAAGTATATATTTAACCTTTGGTTGGTTGATTCTTCCCAAGCCTCTTCAATTAGATCTTAAGTTTCTCTTCAGAGAAGTGAGGAGGAAATTCTTCCTTAACTTACTTTCCCGGGAAGGCTTCCTTTAAACTCTCAAAAGCTGCATGTACATGTACAACAAAGGGTTCTGACAAGGACCAAAATGAGAATCCTTGAAGTATCAATCGTGTTAGGTGAATAAATAAGTAAATAAATATAAAGTCCTAATATGCTCTTACTTAATCATCTTTATCCTTTGCACAAATGGCCCAAGTATCTTTTTGAGGTGTTGATATGGTGTAAGAGCATATAATTGCTCCTCTTGATGCCTGGGCTATCACTTGGTAAAATAAGAACAACACAGGTAGATCGTAACAGTGGCGCGGCGCAACACCCTGGATCCTGACTGATAAAACGAACTGCTCAAGAGATCAGGTTAAACAACCAGAACTGCAGTACAACAGGCAGAATATTTAAGAGCACACAAACCTCCCTATGTAAAGGGCAATGACTCATTGTCACAGATGTGTAAGACCTAACTTCAGTCCTTAAATAAGCCATACCTGTGGTATTTTTTCTGATTTTTGCTTTTTTTCCCTGTAAAATCAGGTAACATTTACCTGTCTTAAGGTGGATTGTGATGGTAAAAATATATTAATAACAGTGAGATAAAAGGCTAACATAGGCGAAAAAGAACATTACAGGGACGTAACTGCTAGAGTTACTCAACTGAATCAATCATCTGAAAAATCGAGCTTATTCAGATAAATTCCCACAAGACGCAGATATGTAAAGTTAGGTTTGTCAGGAGACTGAGCAAACAGTAACTGCACCACCACCACCCCGCTACAGTTTCTGGCCTGCTTGTGCACTGCTGGGCAAGCTGAGGGACTGCCATCCAGAGCATCCCAATTCATCCTCCAGCACACCGCTGGACAAATTCCTCCAACAATCATTTAAAGTTGTTGGGGTCTTTTTTTAAAATGTACAGAACTCTGACTTCTGCCTTCCTAAACCCCAGGTACATTACCTGTGAGCCCCAACAGGGCTTGCCCCTCGCGTGAGGAGCTCACGGCTGGGCACGCTCGCAGGGGCACAGCGCTAACGCTTGCACCTCGCTCAATGGTGCCACGCCGCGTCACTCCTCGCACCATGGGCCACATGCAGGTGTGACCTTCTTCTGGCTTTTACCGTTTACTTTGCACGGCCAACAGATTCCTAGGCACGTCGCCGGCCCACAGCGCACAGGTACCCCCGAGCCCCGCAGGGGAACCGGACACGGCGGACATCTCCCCTGTGCTTCAGACCAGCGCAGGTCTCCTCAGGGCCTGCCGAGCCGCGGGGCAGGCCGAGGCCTCGCCGCCGCCATGCCTGCGCCTCAGGCGTCGAGGCCCGGCCTGCACCCCAAGGGCCACGGCCACCCTCCCGCCGGGCAGGGCGGTGGCAGCAGCAGCCAGGCCCCCTCCCCCGCCTCCCGGCGGCGCTTCCCCGCCGCTCCCTCAGGGCCGCCTCCCGGCCTTACCCTGCCAGGCGGGCCGCCCCGCTCCCGCCGCGCTCCGGCCCCGGGCGCAACCACCGCTCCCCCACCTGCGGAATGGTACAGCCCGAGGAAAGGGACGCCGCTGCCCGAAAGGAACATGGCCGCCACAGCGTCACCACGGCAGCCGCCTGTCTTTTGCGGCCATCTTGAGTGAGGGAGGCGGTGGGCCACGAGCGGGCAGCCATCTTGGGCGCGGGCACCGGCGGCGTTCCCGCGCTGCGTGAGGAGAGGCGCAGCTGGGCTCGGCCCGCGGGCGAAGCCCTCACAGCTCCTCAGAATTGCAAGCGGGGGTCAGTTTTACCCCGTTAGTGGGAGTGCCTGCCGCTACACTTGCAATTACCTCCTCTCCAGAATCCGCAGTAACTCCCGCGTTGGTCACCTCAGGGTGCCAGGCCTCGCTCTTGCCTACACACATAAAGCAGCCCCTAGCTGTATTATTGGGAGGTGCCGTGCCCCAGGTAGAAGAAAATCTCAGATCTTTCTGCGAGTGTTTTGGGGTTTTTTTTGTTGCTGTGAGAAGACAAACCAGCTTCGCTCCAGGCTCACAGCAGATCAGCTTTCAGGGCCCCAGACCTCAAAACAAGCTGCCAGCCAGGGCTCGGTTCACTCAGGTGTGGTACCATGCTCTGTCTCCAGCCGCAACTACAACAAAATGCATACCTGTAGGGACTTTGTTTTCCCAGTGATCCATCCACATCTTCATTAGGAAGAGCTGATTGAAGGAAATCCATGAATTTTCATAGCTTGTGCTTAGCTGTTTCTACAAAGCTGAAAAAAATTCCAATCAAGTCAAAACAATACGTTTTCACATTTGCAAAAGCACGGTGTTTCACTGTTTAATCAGGTTTAATTGCTTCTGTTGCCAGTGGCTGTGGTGGGTTTGTTCCTCAGGTGTGTTAAATGCCTTTACTTACCATACAGTCCATCTTGCTCTGCCAGCCAGCTCCGGCTCCCCACCATCTCCCAGTATGGATACTGGCAGATTATTGCCAGTGCTAAAAGAGAGGTTTGTAGGAACTACTACCTTCAGGGTCTGAACTTTAGTGTGGTAAATCTGGGCGTAGGAGAAGCACAAACAGCGTCTCACGTCTCCCAGAACTGCTGTTCCTGCAGGACAAGATGGTGTTTCTCACTGGTGACCCCATACTGCTGTCATTTATCACGTGAAATGATTTTAAACAGCCAACGGATGGGACGAGTCGCAATATGGGCTGCCAAGTACTTAAGCACACAAATCTTGTTTCCAAGACAAATGACAGATAAATTCCTCCTTAGAAACATTTTTTTACGTAAGTGCAGGTTTTAATCTTTAAATTTTAACAGCCCATAAAAATGTTGGATGGTTATTGTAATTCCTTGAGGTAATGTGAAATAAATTCCTCCATTAAAAAAAGGTAATCAGGAAGAGGCAGACATCACTGCAAGTTATTATGCTATTCACCTTTCTGTTCTATACTTCTGTCACGCAAATTTGAACCTAGATCCTATAATTACCAGGCTGCTGGCCAGACACTAGAAAACTTTCACACATTTGTGTGAAAACAAGACTATCATAGGAAAGACAAAATAAAAATACTTAGAATAAAAATAAGTAGTGCAAACTCAGCTTGCTTAGACTTGTACAGGCCGAGAGGCAGATCTAGCCTGACAGATAGCATAGCTCCCACCAAGGAGTGTGTGCTTCCACCATGAATTTGGTTTTCAACCCTGATTATTTTGTTTGTATTCGGGGAATGTTTCTATTGTCAAGACACAGCTCTAGGAGTGGAGAGAACGAGCAGCAATATGAGTGATCCATGCTAAAATGTCAGGATAATATTCCTGTATCTTAGCACAAGGGAATGGTGTTTGCTTTTACTTTATCGGAAACCTGGTCTGCTCAACAGTTCTCACCCAGAGGAGTTGGGAGAGAAGATGAAGTGCAGGCTCCTGTCCAATTTAGTCTTGCTTTCATAAGGATTGAGTGAATTGCTGCAGAAGTTGGCAGCGCTGCTGCGCTGGGTTGTATCAGTGTGTCAATCTTTGCGGAGCTGCCCAGGAGGGATTCTCCCCACACTCCTGCACACCAGCAGCTGTGTGACTCCAGGATGGATTTCACCCTACCCTCCTGCCATCAAGTCCTATTTCTCAGGCTGGAGGAGATGAACTTGATTCTCCAAATGCCCTGGGTGCTCAGATGCATCAGGGAGCAGAAGACTGAGCCCTGTCTCACTCATCCCTGATGAACATCCTGATTGCTGGATGGGGAGGGAAGGAAGGGTGTCTTACTCGCTTCTCTCTGAATCATTAATTTTTTTCTGCAGTTTCAACAGGAGGGATGAAACAGCTGAGAGGCAGCAGAGAGGTGTCTGAATCCTGTTGTGCTGAGGAAGATGCTGAACCCAGGTGCCCTGTGCATGGGGCAAGCGCTACAGACACAGGGCCATTGTAATAAAACAGGACGCAACAACCCATTTTGCCCTTTAAGCCAAAACACAGCAAAGTCCAGGAAAGAATCGCAGCCTGGGAACCCAGATTTTATCTGAGTACTTCCTTTGGCTGGGAGCAAAGGAACACCTCAGGCTTTAATCATGGTGACTAAGACCAGGAAAAGGCAGAAGTTGGGAAGCAGCTCCGCCAGGCAGATTACTCCACTCTGGATACAGGTTCTGCTCCTGCTGTGCTGAACCATCAGAAATTTGCAGATGCTTGCCCAAAGTCAGCCGGGATGTCTGCAGCAAACTAAGAAATGGAAATGTCCCCAGATCCCAGGCTGATTGTTGGGCTGGCTCTTCCTCGCTGGAGCACAGCGGGTAGCTCCCCAGGCACAACATCACCTGATCAGCATTAGGGCGTTTGCGATTTTGGCTCTTCCCAGTTATGCTGCAGACGAGCAAAGCTGGGGTGTATTTTGAGAGGTGCCAAATCCCTGGCAATGCAAGACAAAACCTCATCGTGCCTCTCCCCTGGTTGGCCATCCTTTCCTTATGGCTCCACCAGAGGATGCTGCAGTCTTTGGAAAGATCAGCCCAGACCTGCTCATCCTTTCCAGGAGCCAGAGATCAGTGTCCAGTTGCTCACTGACATAACCCTGACCTCCTTACATGCAAGATGAAACTTTAACGGGTTTGCAGTCAGAGAAACGAACCGTGCAGCTTTGCTCGGGATCACCACCAGCTCCCACCGGCTTCTCCACACCGGCTGGTGGGCTCGGTCCCGCCGGCAGCACAGTAGCTCTCTGGTGTGCTGGTAGCACCGCCAGATTTGCAGGCAGGGAGTGCTGGCCAGACCTGTGCAGGGTAGAGGCATACCTGTGAAGGGTATCCTTACCTGACAGCCTCACAGCAGGAGCCCAGTCTATACCGGGCTTCCCCTTTGCCAGGAAGAAAAGAAAAAGATGAGTTAAATAGTTAAGGATCCTGGAGTGAAAATATTCTAGGAAGAATAGAGAAAGGCCGATCTGAATAGTTTCCTATAGCGGACAAATTCATCCCCCATGCTGTTCAGCTGACTGTTGCATTGGGAGGAATCTGGCCGCATGTCTGCAGAGCCTTTGAGGAGGAGAAGGCCTTTAAAACGCATTTTTCCCAAGTTTGGAGCTGATGAAACTGAAGCTCTCCTGAATGGGAGCCAAGCCACCACTCAGCAAACCTTAGTGTTGTCCCCAAAACAGAGACAGAGCTTTCAGCATAGTCTAAAAATGCAAATTCCAGACAAAATCCTAATGAAAAACAAACAGCAGGCTCTTGGTCCATATGTCAGTAGTGCATACTGGTTAGCCTCTAATGCTATTCTACATAATACATTTTGGCATATGATCTTGCTACAAATCAAACTTACCATACATACTCCCCCTCATGCTGCTTATACGTTAAGTCTCAAAAAGCAGCAGTTAACATATATTCTGGCAAAAATTCTAAGATCTTGGTGTCACTTGAAAAACACGTGAATTGTTAAAAGTTCCTGGGTGTTTTTTGTCTTAAAAAGGAGATGTTAGAATACTAAAGGGAAGCAAAATTTAATTGTCGGCAAGGTACAGTTTTTGATTCACTGGCTGCTGGAGCACACCAAAAGGAAAAGGTGGCTTCTTCATCTCCAGGTGATTTCAAGTGCCCTTTCAGAAGGAAAGCTTTAGACAGCCATGACTGTACTCAATAGCCAGATAACAGTGTATGGTTTGTGGTAAATGAGATCAGACTAGCTGGACTCACAGCCCCTCCTGGCTTTCAAAATCTGTGAGTGTGTGTTAAGATCTATCAAGTTCTCCAAGCCTATGCTAGATGAGTCAGTTCAACCGAGTGGTTAAAATCACAATCCTTTCCTACCTGAAGCTTGGTTCCCCATAAGAACTTGGGACTTTACAAACTGATGACCTTAATGTCTGCCTTCGTCTGGTACCAAGATAACGAATAACCACTTGCTAAGCTGTCACTTGGAAAACATAATTGTGTTTGTCACCTTCCTGATATGGGACTATCAGGTAGCTGAGTGCACATACCTACTATGGGGCTTACGGTAACCAATGCAGCAAGCAGTTTTGAGTGCTGCTGCATAGGAAGGAAGAAAGCCTGCTCAATGAGCCCCGTTTTTGTGCAGGGGTTGTGAGAAGAGGTCCGGTGTGCTGGAGTGGTGGGAAAAGCTTTTTTCACCATTTCTTGTTCTCTCATGCTATTGAGACAATAGTTTTGATAATAACTTCACATTTCTGATGTGGGGACACATCCAAGGTCTATAAAAGGCTCCCACCGAGGTCAAGGGCCCTAGCCAAGACCCTTATTTGTGAAGGTCTCTTGGAAATGAACTTAGAGCCAGGTGAGCATCACCTGATTGGCATTAGGGTGTCTGCAATTTTGGCTCTGGCCTGTGAATTACTGAAAGACAGCAGTGCTTTTCCTGTTTAATTTTTCTTTGAGGCTCATTCCTGCCTTCAGGCATTTGTGATAGGATATATTCCCACAGCTTCGGGGGGCACTGGTTTTGAGTTAATTCACTACAACCCTGACACCATGCTCTTGACAAGTGGCCTGTTAGGTCGATGGAAAACCAAACGTAAGAGGTCCATCAGTGGATGGTTTTCCTTTGTTACCAAATAAATTCTCCACACAGCTCATTTGTTACGTGCCCTTGTTTATTACACATATTTAAGCTGTTGGCACATTGTAAACTTCTGTTTCTTCCTGTACCTTCCAGAGAAGCAAAATATTTTAACCCGTGCTAAACCCACAGGCATCAAAACCAGCCTTTGGAAGCATACAATTTTCTAGCATGTTCCAGAAAATATTGAAGGTCTGATGTAACTCTGGAGAGGTCAGGCAAGCTTTCCGTCTGTATACAAGACTTTTTTTAACTGTGTAACTCCTCACATTTCCAGTCAAGCCCATATTCAAATAGTTTGCCAAGTCTGGGGAGTTTGCGAAAGATTATAAAGATCTTGTTTCTCTGTCAAGAATCTAAAAAGCAGGTGGATGATGTTTAGTCTCTGGCTAACAGACACTGCTGGTATCTGCAGGATGCTAGTGCTTCCTCCTCTTGGAAACAAACTGCCTCCTGTTTACAGACACTTAAATAATAATAAAAAAAAGCAATCAGCAGGGGAAAGAAAAAATTGCTTCTCCCCCCCCACCCCCAAAGCCAAATGGATTGCAGAGAATAAATTAACATTAGCACTTTACTCCCTGCCAAAAGAAATAAAGTATACCCCCCCCCCCCAAGTTATTCCTAATGGCAAGAAAATAGCAATTTCTTGCCAGATTTACCATCCCAGCCTTGCACTGTTAATGTTACCACACTTTATTTTGATCAAGACTTCTATTAAAATAGCTGCCAATTTGATTAAGATGATGCCGGACAAACTCCACCTGATCCCAGCTGTTGACCATTGAGAATTCTAAGGAAAAGTCAGTCTAAATACACTGGACGAGGGCTCTCGGGCAACAACTAGCTGTATTTTCCTTTGATCAGCAGAAAGCAGCATTGCCTTGCAAGACCCCAAACTTGCTGAAATCAGTGCAAAAACCCTCCTGTGAAGCCCAGGCAAGCAGCAAAGCATCCCGTGTGCCCACAGGCTACATCTGGTGTCTAAATCCCTGCTGTGCACCGACACCGATCCCTAGAAGCTGGGCTACTGCCTGGGACTGGGAAACAGTGGAGTAAGCTAAGAGCTAGGCATCTTCCTGCAGCTCTTCCTCAACCAAGCTTTTGCCACCATAAGATTTTTTTTAAAAAAAAGACAATTGTGCTGCTTTCCTCACCTCTGACCATAGTTCAGTATTGTAACGATAACGTGGCTATCAATTTTGCCAAGGTCTCAGTTTGCGTTCCTATACCCATCTCAGTCCCAGCATAAGCCAGCCCAGGGTGCTTCGTATACAGCAGAGGGGAACGCGTCCAAAAGAACAGACTCACCCTGGGAGGGATTTGCCCCCTCTGTCATCTAAGAGAAGCCCCTTGACTTTCAGACACCTGCATTAGGCTATGCTTTTTTTGTTTGTTTGTTATGTAAACAACTCCTGTCTTTGCAGCAATAATATTTTTTTCTGGCATGATTATTTTCCTTACTGAAGGGCCCTCATCATGATCTGAGAGTCCAAATTATTTAGAAAAAGATGAGAATCTAGATTTGCATCTGGTTGCTCTCTCTGGAGGGGTAGAACCAATGTCCTGGACCCAAGCGTCTTCAGGGAGCTATGATCTGGCTCTGAACTTTTTGCCGTGGGCGTATTCGTACCTCCAACTGCTATTGCTTGTTCTCTGCCTGCGATGAGAAAATGCCCTTTTATCACCAGATCGGGCGTGGAGTCTTTGCCTGCAATGAGTAAACATGAAAAAGGCAGCTGCCTGGAGAAATAAACACCTGGCAAAATATTTTTGGAAATTTCACGATTAGTCATTGTCTGGTTGGACCCCAGCTGTGAAGCTTGGGTCACAGGGAGCATTCCCGGAGGCGGCATCTGTAGTCAACAGGCATAATATGTTAACATAACCTCAGTTTTCCAGCATGGATGCTGGCCTGAAGGTGCCCCTTTCCTACATCAGTTGGTAATAGCTCTGGGGAACAAACCCTCACAAGACAACCAAGGCGTCTTGGTTCGAGCTGATGGACTGACACTGTTGGTCAGAGCACATTTGCGTGAATTTTCATGTGTGTAAATTGCCCAGCTGTTGAACCCCTGTGAGGAGGCGAGGATGGACTTGAAGGTACAGCTACCTGAAAACACGCAAGCGCATCTGCAGGGCGCCTGGCAGTCTGAAAACAAAGCATGTACTTGAGGACATGCCAAGGCACGGCATGTACAAACTTTAACTACTAAATGCATCTGAAATGTCATCTGAGGGTTGCTCCAGGGTTCAAGGGGCTCCCTCCAAAGCAGGTGGCAGCCCTTCTGTGGTGAGTGTCCAAGGTGCTGGGCAGGAAGCGCTGGATTGTCATTGTTATGATATGGGAGTGGGCGCTTCCTGGTCATCACCACGAGGTCCTGCAATGCCATGTTCTTCCTTTGGCCAGAAATCTGGGTTAAAGTCAGCACAAGCAGCCACATGTGGAGCTCCGGGATTCAGATCCAAGAAACCCGATTCATATACTTTGAAATACCAAAAAGCAAGCATGCTGCAGGAAGGGAAAAAAGAGACAACACAGAGGAGACACACCAGGAGAAGGAGATGCTACGCCAAAGAGAGGGAGAATTTGAGGGCAAGGCATTTCAGTGGGTACACTGGAAGGAAAGCTGCCCCATTAAAACCTTCAGCGGTGATCCACATCTTCCCCTGCCTCTGGGAGCTCTGCTGCTGGCTGCTGAGCTCCAGCCACTTTGTTCTGGGAGTGGTCTGAGAAAAATCTTTTTTTCATGGTGAGGGTGGTCAAATGCTGGGGTGGGCTGCCCAGAGAGGCTGTGCGGTCTCCACCCACCCTTAGAGATATTCAAAAGCCATCTGGGCATGGGCCTGGAGACCAGCTCTGGGTGACCCTACCCAGGCAGAGGTTGGTTCAGGGAATGAACTCTGTACTTATATACCAGTGTCACCTCTGCATTCCCCGCCTTGGGGAAACTGCACCAGGTGGGGCTGGTGGGCTTCACCCAGCCACACGCCAGTAGGGCGCAGCCTGAAAGCCCCAATTTTTCTTGACATGAGATATCTTTGAATCAGAGAGATCTGTCATCTCACAGCTGCAACTGGAGATCAGAAGCATTTGCCGTCAGACTCTGAGAATGCTCTTCGTGCTCGTAAACCTGCAGATAAATGGGTTCTTACATCGCTTCTGGCTTCAGAGAGGCAATTTTGTGGCAAATTACAGCGGCACTGCAAAGAAGGCAAGGGGAACTCTTGGCAATGAACTGCTGTGTCATGCAGCGGCTGCTCACGAAGCACATTGTGTTTACCAGTGCCAGCCTGGGGACGAAGCTTGCCTTTTTAAATACGCGATTCACACAGATACCCAACAGCAATACCTTTCAAGCCTCTGGTTTTGTTGTCAACAATTCATCAAATTACCTGTCAAGCCTAACTCCAGAGGTTTTGTAATTTGCAGTATCTCCTCTGATACTACCACAAGTTCACACTACAGCACTGGGCGTAATTATCTACCAGCTATCAAACAGAAAAAAAGACATGAAAACTCCTTTAGACTACTGAAATAACACTGGCTTTATGTTTCCTGTAGGGGTAATTAGATAACAGACTCACATAAATGGAAGCATATGACACATTTAGTATAGCTGCAGTATTTCACTAGTGTAAAAACCTGACTCAGGTTTCCTGGATGCAGAATCAGCTCAGTCCGGTTTTCTCATCTGCCTTCATATTTTATTCCATCTTTGTGTGCTCCTTTTGGCTGTCCTGCCTGGAGGAGGGCCACGCCGAGAGCCGTCCTTGTCACTGCTAACAGAAAATGCCAATGGAACATCGTGATGTCCACACAGTCTGCGGTGAGCTTCAGTTTCTGTGCAAGGGGAATGTTCAAGCTCATTAAAAACACAATTAATCCCCTTTTAACCATCAATATTTGTTCCCAGCATGGTCATTAAACACTGAAAAGGAGGGGGGAAGTTTTGTGCTGGAAGTTAACAAATTGGTTATTTTTGGACTCCTCGCAGAGAGTTTTGCTTTTCCCCTAAGCCCTCCTTGCCCTCCCCAGTCCCCATGGCTCCATGTCTGGATGGGAAATAATTCATTATTTTGCTTGTAGAATAACAGCAAAGAGAAGTAAAGGAAATAAATGAGAATGAGGAGGAGGTGGGTCTGGCTCTCCTGGGAGGGTGGGAAGGGGCAGACCTGATCTTTTGCGCTCCAGCCACGATGGAGCGGCACTGATGCCCCACTTGTACAGGAGCCTTCAGCACAGATGGGACTGTTCGCTCTTGCAGATATTAATTATGATAAAAACTGGAGCCATCAGAGATTACAGTCTTTCCTGATTTGCCAGAAAAATGTAAAAAGCAATCTGGGAAATGAGGCTTGGATGTGCCAGAAGGCCCACCACCTGCGCAGGAGATGGAGTCTTGTGCCACAGACGCAGGCTACTCGCACCTTGGTCCCAGCACAGGTCTGTTAGCACGAGCACAGCCTGGCAGCCTTAGGGCTCTGACAGCGCGAGGGGGAAGCTGGCAGCAGGCGTTCCATCAGCCTCTCATGGGCAGGGTATCTAATAGAGCTCAGGGTTATGCCACCCTCGGGGTTAAAAGGGCAGGCTGGGGAGGGAACCTCTGGCAGTTTGGTGCTCTGAGCTCTGCTTTTGTTCTGTTGCTTTTCCCCACTGGTTTTCCCGGTCAGCACGCAGCGCTTGCCTTGCCGAGGGTTTGCTCTGCATTACCGCCGCTCAGCAGCCGTCCGTGGGGTCGCACTGCCTGAGCGTATGGATGATTAATAAACAGGAGGATTGATCTGTCTAAGGAGATTCACAATGGGTCAGCGGCATGCAGCATCATCTGTGCAGGAGTTAATGGACTGAACAGACAGAACAACAGCTTAAACCGAAGGCTGTTTTTTGCATTTGTTTTTGTCAAGATACAGCTGGCTTTGTAAGTTGTGGAAGTCAGAATTAATCCATGCCTAAGGTGAGGGGGCTTTCCTAACTCCAGCTGAAGGAGGAGGAGAAGGGTTGGCAAGTTTTTCACCAAGTTCACAATAACTTACCAGCTTTGTGCTTATTTCAAATAATTACAGGGTACTAAATCTCAGGGACAGTTTTTGTGGCTGGAAGCAGGACCAAGCATAAGCTCAGCTGAGACCTGCTGTTCTCTACTGCAGAACGATGGCCACCTTGCTCTTCAAATATACAAAATAAATATACAGAAATGTTTCCAGATGTATGCCTGATTTTTTAAAAAGAATATTTCCCCAACTACCATTAAAAAAAAAAAAAATTCTAAGTAGTAATAGGGTTACTAAGAAGTCATATTCAGTATGGTGGCAGTGATTTTTGTTTGGGCCATGAGCTCTTTGTTAAAAGCATCTGCTTTTAGTTCAGGATATTTAATGATTGTAGAGCGCCAGAAATGCACAAATTCAAGAGCTGTAGAAATGCCAGTGTGGAGAAAGTAAAAATACTCCTTCGGACAGAGTTCGAGTTGAAGTTTGACTTCACCTTAATTAAAATCCCAGAATGTTATGCACTGATGGGCTTTTGCATTCTTGTAACTCTTTATAAGATTGTAAACTAGCATTGCAGTGAAATTAGAAAATGTTTCTGCAAACATGCTGTCATAGGAAATTTAACATGAGCCTAAACCTTTTGTACCTGAAGCAGGAACTGTGCTGTATCTACGTGGTGCAGCTTGGCTTCCCCTCTGCAAGCGACGCTGAACCTGTCCATCTGAAGTCAGGATTTGTCCAAAGAAAGATGTGCCTGATCTAAGTGACTGCCTGAACAAGGCAGCACCCGAATATTCACAGTGCTTTGGGAAGGCCTTAGATTGAGCAGGAACTGAAGGCAGCTTGCACATGCTGAGCTTCAGTAAAGGGAGGATCTAGCAGCGAGGGTGCAAGCCAGTCCAGAAGATGGGTGCAGGGCTGGAGTAGGCTCTGAGCAAGGCTGAGTTTATCGGGATAGGCACAGACAAAATTAACGCCTAAAGGTACAGATGTGACCCCTCCTATGCTGAGCACCATCCTTTTGTCTCCTTCACACCAGGTGAAACACACACGTAAGGAAAATCACAGTTTTGCTGAGCACGCGCATAAGCAAAGCAACCCTGCTTTGTGCACATAGACTTGCTGAGCAACCTGCAACACCACCACTGGTGTGCCTTGCTTTCTTAATCCCACATATCAAAACAAAAAGATGTAAATTCCGTCGGTCCCTAGATTGCGCTGGCTGGAGGCTGTACAGAAACCAAAGGGAGAGGACAGCAGAGAAGGGTGCGAGTGATACTGCCATGCAGAGGAGACGGCGCTGCGAGTGCAGGGTTTTGCAGGGAAAAAGTTGAAATGCAAACAGAACCAGCTTTATTTGGACTCCTCCATGACAGGACCTTTAGGTATGGTCAGCTGGGCACTGCTGATATGATTTGGAAGGAAAAGCCAGCAAGAAGAGGGGCTGAGCAAAGTCAGGCTGGGAAAGAAGGACCACTGAACAATTACAGATATCATGGCCATGATCAGGCAGCTTCCTATCCCAGACCTAACATCTATTAATTTATTAGTCAGCTTTGCTTAACTGGAAAATGAACAATGGCACCCTGCGTGGCTGGGGTCTTGTTATTACTGACCTCCTCCAACCTCCCACGTGAGGGGAGGAGAATCCACGCTGCACCAAAAACACACAGCTGCACAAAACAGCATTACTGCCAAGTCACCACACTAGCCTAAACACACCCTGACCCTCCTGCAGCTGCAGCTTGGAAACTCCTGCCTTTTCACTAGTGTTTTGGTTTTTTTTTTTAAAAAAGAAAGATAAATCACAGTGGGGTGAGGCTAGATGAAGCAATACAAGCTTATACTGGGCTGATGTTTCTTTTTGGTTTTATTTTGACAACCTTGGAGTTGTAGTTTGCTTCATTTCTCCATTAGTGCTCTCAAAATAATACTCCCTGCCAGAAGCTCTGAAATAAAGCAAAGACCAGGGCTTTCGTTCATCAACCTAGGGCTGGGCCGACCTGCCTCCCTCCTTCAGCCACCCCCTCACTCAGCTAACACACCATTTACATAAACTCATGCAGTGAAACGAACGTGCTCAGGGATGATAACGAGCTGCAGCCCTCCCCGAATGCACGCAAAAACCTCAGCTCAGTTTGATTTATTTCTAAGTGCCCTCAGAAATGGGGCAAATACAGGGGCTTTTGGTTAAATACGACTAGGTGTGTGCTGTCTTTCCAAGGCTCCTCTGCATCTTTGTGCTCGAGCCGTATCAGCAATAAAGCATTCTGACATTAACGGTAGGCTCTGTAAGCAGCCATGTCACTTCATCAAAATGTGTTTTTAATTGCTGCATGGGCCTGGAGAGTTCAATTATCTCATGGTTTGAAAGCTGTAAAAATTATGTAGAGAATCTGTATAAATCATCTTGAATAACCGGTTCCTGTAGAAGCTGGACAACATAACGAAGCCACTGGAGAGGCAAAAGAGGTTTTACACTGGCTCGCAGCACAACGCAGGCCTGACAAAGACAGCTATTCACACTAAAACTTTTTTTTTTAAGGAATCACACCGGCAGAGGGACTGGGTCCCCACCAGTGTCCAAAAGGCAGGCAATATTTTGTGAATCCATTTTTGCAGCTCAGAAATTGTCAGAGCAGCGAAGCTCAGAGGAATGCCGGGGGGCACGAGGATTGCCAGCAGCCGAGAGCTGGCCCTGCGTCCCTGCCACCTCAGTACCCACTCAGCGTGGAAACAGAGGCACGCCAGACCTGGAGCTGTGCTGCTCTTATTCTAGGAGGCTCTCCAAGTGCATTAAGCAGCATGTTTTTATGTAGAGGAAGAAAGTTTTCACCTATCATGCTGAAACATAATTAAGATTAATTGGGTCACAGTTGTAAAGCACTCCTCAGTGCCAGGTACCTACAGCTAGCATAATGATCTTTATTAGGGATGTGCCAAAGCATCCCAACCACACTTACACAGAGCCTTGGAGACCGATTTATGGAGCACTGGTTGTGCTAGCAGAGCATTCCCAAATCACTTTTTCAACCCATGGAGGGTTTGCAAGGAGAGCTGCTCCCAGGCGTGCATCCCATCCCGAGCCATGGTGAGCACCCTGCCCTGAGCCACAGCGAGCATCACCGCTGCACAGCCGAGGGGGCCGAGCCTTTAAAATCATGACAGGTGAGGAAGGAGAGGGAACTTAGTCATCTTTCCCCACAAGCAGCTGAGCTGGCAAAAGCGCTGTGACATGGCAAGGGCTTTCCACACCTCTGAAGCAATTACAGGCTGTCGCCACTCACAGTAACACATTACAGAGTCATATTCAAAGACTGATCCCAGATGACTTGCACGCTACCAAACCCAAGGGGCACGACAGCATTCCCACTGGCATGCTGCTCAGTTGCCAGGCTGTTTTCTCTCCACCCACCCTGTGCTGACTAATGCTGGTGACCCTGGAGACTTTTCACTTGTCGAAGATAAAACGATGAACACAAGGTTTCTGAACTTGCTATTTCTATGGGGTGATTTTCAGCTCCGATGAAGGGGAGGACCTCAGCTTGAAGCTGTTGCGTGGTCTCACCAGGTTGCTGCGGGCTTCTCCCAGGAGAAGACATGGGTTCCTGGAGGTGGAAGCCCAGCTGGAGCAGGCAATACCCACTGCAGCCCCTCAGCCTCGCCTGCAGTCCTGCCAGGCAGCTCAGGGAAGCGCTGCAAGCTGCAGCCCTGCTGCTCTGTGTGGTCAGAGCCTCTTTTCTGGGATTTTATAAATAAAATGGTATTTCACCATTCCTGGCCGCTCTGCAGCAGATCACCACTGGCAGAAAGCAGAGGAAACTTAACATGCTTTGTTACAGAGGAGCTGGCAACTCTGCAAAAGCTTTTCCCTTTCCAGAGCCCACTGCCGTTTTACTGGGGGGCTTGGCTCTGAGGTCAGCCACCTGCCCCCAGTTTTGGGGACACCAGCGAGGAGGCAGCGGGGCAAGGCATTTTGCAAGACAGCCAGGGCGGGAGGAAGGGCAGGGTGCGCCAGCCGTGCGTGCCAGCCGTGTCGAAGCCTTCCTGCACCGCCCTGGGCAGGCCTGGCCGTGTCCCCGCTGCTGCACAGGATGCTTCCCTCATCAAAGGCTCTCCTGGACATCCCATGTTTCCGCTCTCTCTCCTCGGGAGACACATGCAACCTGCTCCCCACCCCAGGCTTAGACCACAAGTGAAGCACATCTTGCTGCGTTGAACCCGCTGCTCCCTGCTTTTCTGGTCGTGTTGGTGGCTAAACAAGCATGTCCCCTTGGCACACATAACTAGCCAAAATCTCTGCTGCCACCAGCCCCCTGGCAGCATTTGTGAGCGTGGGATGGTGCCGGTCCAGCTGCAGTCGGGATGCCATGAAGCTGCACGACCAGAGGTGAGGCTGCCAAGCCTGGGCTTGCTTTGGGTGGCTGAGGAACATCGCAAAATATGATGGGGCTGTATTTAAGCCCTAGGTCCCAGACACATGAAAACATGAAAAACCCACCCTAAAATAAATAAATAAATAAAAGAAAACAAGCTGTATCCTTAAAGTGTCAGAGAAAAATCTGAGAGAGACCTAAATGCCTTGGCAAGGCTCAGAAGCCAAGAGGAAGTGAAAAACATCCGAGACTACTTTTTAAGCTGATCTCATGAGTTATTGCAGCTCAGCCAATGACCTCCGATGGCACAGATTGCCACAGCATGTTCAACGACTGTGAGGCAGAGCTCCCCCCCCCCCACGTGCTGGTGGCACAGTAGAGCAGAGGAGAATCAGAGGCCATGGAAAGCCACCAGAAATTACTGTCCACCCAGATTCTTTCTGCATTTGTTCACAGCCCCCAAGGGATGACCATCTCCAGACTAACCATTTGCTGACAGCAATTACCAACTGGCTTTAAAGGCTTTATGGTCTCAAGCAAAGAACCTAAAGTTCTCCAGCATCAACCTTTGATTTTTAAGTCCATCTTGCCTGGATGTACGTCTTGGCTCTGGGGCCAAGGAGCAGACCGGCTGCCTCTGAACACAGCAGATCTTTCCTCGCCCCTTGCTGCCAGGAGATATGGTAGATGCACAACATGACATTTAAAACTTCCCAAGGGAACTGTGCACTCGTCGGCAGAGGTTATGGAAAAGTTTATGAGTGGACCCGTGTGAGTGTGGCTCTGCAAATAGCACTTTCCTCTCCAGAGCAAGAGGTTGGAAGTTCAAGACACACACCTAGAACCGAGAAATGAGCAAACAGCCATTTATAAGCCCAGAAATCTCACATCAGTAAATGCCAGCCACTGGAGTGCGCAAACGTTTCCTGCCTTTTTCCGGTGCTGAGCAGCCCATGAGAGGCCCAGCAGCAGCAGGACAAGGTGCACAGAGTCACGCTGTACCCATCACTGCAGGTTGAGCCATGAGAATTAGGGTGGGAATTCCGTTCCTCTGGAAAACATTAGTGCATGGGAAGGAACATCCCATCTTTGCTTCTGCACCGAACAAAGCAGTAACCTCACCCTTTTATTTAAAAGACAGGGCGCAGCACTCACACCACAATGTCAAGCAGCTGAGCGTCTAACTCACTGGTGGGGACAGAGCAGAGGAAGATGGTTTGGCACGCTCCGCTCCCCTCCTCTGAACTTTCTAAGTGGGGCTGAAAAGGTCACTTAGGTTATTTTGCTGAGAAATGCAAACTGGAAAAGTGAAACCAAGAGGCTGGAAGATCTCTACACCTTACTGCAAGCCTCCCCTACAGCCTCACACCTGCAGCATGCTTAGAAAGAGCCAAGCGACTGCTCACCCCTGAAACACTGCTGGTGTGCACTGGGGACGCACTTTCCTCAGCTGATGCACCCCACGCAAAGCATCGCGCTCGCCAAGGGCTGCTGCTACAGCCACAGCAGTCTGGGGCGGGGGACACACGTGCAAGTAGGGGCCCTTTCCCAGAGGACCCTTCTTCCCTTAAGCAGCTGCACAGACATGCTGCTTCCAAAGACAAGCCTGGGAATCCCCTTTTCCTTGGTGCCTTGGGGCAGCAGCGTGCAGCCCACCTGCTTATTTTGGCAGGGCTGCGCCAGCTGGGGTGGAGTTCGTGCCTCTGAACCGCTGGTAAAATGCTCAGACCCTCGCCACAACTCCACGTGCGCCACAGGCACGTCACATGCCCAGATGCTTCTGAGGCTGTGTTTTTAGGGGAACCACCCCAAAAACACATCCAAGATGTGAAGACAAGTGCCTGGGGACTAACTTGACATTGGTGTGAAATCTGCCCTCCTTCCAAATGGGCTGCCCACCCAGAGCCCAACAGCTATGCACAGCAATTCTGCTTATCTAGGTTTTGTAAAAATACGGAAAGATTATCTCAGCCGGATGGCCGTGGGCTGGTGGGCAGTGCTTTGTGCTTGGAAATAGCTGATGCATTTGGCTGTGCTGAGACACCCACCCTCCTGCCAGCCAAGAGATATGGTCCCAGGGGGTTCCCAGCCATGACACACACAGACTCACACGCCACAAATACCATGCTTAACCCATTAGCACGCTGAAAGTCAGCCAGGCTGGGATGACAAAGGCAACCACGCAAGCTGTGACGAAGCAAGGCGATCACACCGCCTTGAATGCTCTCATGGGGGATCAGTGCTCGTTCATTTTCTGTATTCCTTTCAAGCTGTCCCAAATTTGAAACGCTTGCAAGAGTTGGAGTTTATATGTTCATCTGTTTCCCTGAAAGAAAATCCCCTCCACACTATTTGAAGATGGAAAAGCTTTTCCTGCAACCCCCCCACTGGCTGCTCTGAGGCTGCCCTGCCATCACGGTGCTTCTGCAAACCCACCCAGCAGGAGCAGGCAGAAAGAGCACGAGCGACAGATCCCACCCCTGCATCCAAGGCTGGTACAGCTCCTCTGACATTCCTCCCAGAGCCGGTCGGGATACTTGAAAGGAATATCAGAGCACGTCCTCATTTTGTGTTTTTTCCCCGTCCCCTTTACCAGTTTTAAACCATTTTTACAGATATCCAAAAATAACTTTGTTTTTCTAGCATGATCTGGAATCTTGTGTTGGCAAAAGGAATTCAGCCCGAGCCTATGAGAGCAGCCCAGAACGGAGCAGGTGCCTCCCGTTGCTTGCCGCCTGCTGCTCCTTGTGTTGCATGTTGCTGGGGGGCTGCTGCAGGCAGCATAATCCATCTTTTCCTTAAATTGGGGCTAACGAGAATAAGTAATGAGGAGAAAGAAGGCAGTTGGCTTTTTAATAAGAATATTTCACTCGCAGCCTTCAAGATGCTCCCAGTTCCCTGCCAAGGTATTAATACCCTGAGCACAATTGGGGGGGATTTTTTCACCCATCTAAAGGCAAAAGCACGCACCAGGAAAGGCAGCATTTGCCTTGGGCACCTCACAAAGGTCTCTGCGTATTCCCAGTGCAGCATGCGCCCTGCACACTGGTCTGTGCTGGTGTCCTTGGCCAGCAAGCCAAGAGAAGCAGCAGATACCGACAGAGATGGAGGCAAGGGAAAGGTGGATGAGTGGATGCAGAGAGGTGCAGCCCGTGGCAAGGCACAGAAGAGGAGTCTTTCCATAAGAGGCGCAGAAAGAAGTGAAAAGGCATGCCCTCATCCTTGCTTCCAGCCCTCAGGCTCCAGGTTGTTACAGATTTATACCCCAGGCATGCTTCCACCTGACAAACACACATTTGGCTTTAAACACATAACGAATCCCACAAATGCTCGTCCCCTGCATGCCGTAAGGCACCACACAGCCCACAGCAGCAACCCCCTGCTCACAGAGGTGCCTGCAGAGCTGCTCCCGCTGACTCATCCCAGTGGGCTTCCCACCTGGATGGTGGGTCTCCTCTGGGACAGCCCTGGGACGGTCCTGGCAGGATGCCCCTTCCTATGAGCTCAAAATTCAGGCCCCCATCTGCCTTTATCCCTGAGCTCCTTTGTGCAGACCAGCTTTTATCAAAAAAGCTGATGGCAGCGCAGCTCTGTTTGCCATCTCAGTAACCAAACCAGATCCACAATTTGGCTCCCACCCCGGCCGGCTTCGGGGCTGGGGACAGCGCGGCTTGGGAAGATGGTAGGTCCTGGGCAGGCAGGCAAACCACCGGTGACCCCATCCAGCTCTGCTGATGTAAACCAAGAGCTCATTACCATGGCAACAGAGCAAGGACCACAACATGTATTTTTCCAGCGTGATCTCAGCAGCTCCTGATTCATACCAGAGCGCTTGTTCTCACGGGGCTGTGAGACTGGGGGAGTTGCTCTCCCCTTTTTGGCACAGAGAGCCACGGAGGCTGCTCACGTGCAGCCAGTCCTGCTGCGGGGTGTGACTGGCACAGGCAGCAGGAGTCCTGGGTAAGTGAAGAATATCCCAGTCAGCAAGGAAGGGAGGGATAACTCAGCCCAGGGCAAATGCATCAGAGGGGGAAGAAAAGCAGCTTCCGAGGATGCTTTCCACCTAGCCTCCGTGGAAAACACCCATGGGCTTAGGACCCAGGCAGAGCCCTAAATGAAGCGGTGGAATTAGGAGGATAGAAAAGCAACAGCACAGGGATGGCACAGCAGCTACACGGCTTTCTGCTCTCCAAAACCTTCGGGCTGCCCATGCACACCACATGCACGAGCTCACCTTGAACAACTTGTAACTGAAATTTGGGAATCAAAAAGCTTTAGCATTCCTTCCTTCCATGTTTGTGGCCATAGCAAAGGTATGGGATGATTTACACAGACACTCTATGCCCCATCAGCAAGACCAGGGTTTGCTGCAGCAAAAGGCTTGGGCAGGATTCAGGCTCTTGTGTGGCACTGGCTATGCCCAAACACACGTGCCAGTGTTCCCAGTATGTGGCTGCAGCTGGAACACTTCAAGAGCAATGCTGGAGCCAATGTGCATAAATTGATCATACAAATAAAACACTCATTCCTTCTCTCCCCCTTACTGGAGCCATGGCTGTTTCACCCCAAGACAGATTGTCCAGGGACGTGGTGGATTCTCCACCTTTACAGTATTTTAATCAAGACCAAATGCCTTTCTAAAGCTAGGTGAGAGTTCAAACACACATTATTCTCGCTCAGTGCCAAAAATGCTGCGTGAAATTTATAGCTTGAGTTATGCAGGAGGTCAGTCCCGAATGCTATGAACTTTGAGACACACGTACAAGCAAGATAATAACTAAGATGCAGGCTGCAGTGTTATGATGCATCCAGTGATTTGTGGCTTTTGTATGTGAGGCCAGGCAGGGGTGGAGGGGGCACACTGCAGGAATCCACTTTGTTGAGCCAAGATGGGAATTTGCCGATGATAAATAAAGGAGTACTGTCTTACATTAAAAACCTTTCTTTCTCAGAAGACAGGCAGATCATATCATAAAGGGGTTATAATTTCAGCAGGCGAAATGCATCATTGCCTAGAAGGGAATTTGTGGTTTGGATGGGGCTCTGATACAGACTTCGCTGCTTGGGTAATGTGGGATGTCACCAGAAGCACTATTAACACCGTCACCCCACAGCTTGGCTGTTCTTGGTGCCGTCCATCAATAGCAAAAATTATAAACAAATAAAGAAAGCCTGAGAAATAGGGAAGAGCTCCAAGGGAAGAGAAGGAGGCCAGCGCCAGCACTGCACATTCCTACAACCATAAGCTGCACCATGGGATGCCGCCTTTCCACCCCTGCCCTTTAAAGAGTCAAGGAGACGTTGCCTGTTTTAAATTCTGCCAATACAGAAATGTAATTGAAGGTTTTGCATAGCTGATGGTGAGTCACCCCCTGCTATCGGCACAGCGGTTCGGTGGGGCAGAGGGGGCAGCTGCCCCCGCTCCACCCCGGGTGCAGGGGCTGGGTAATGCCGCTAATACTGTAACTCTGACCGCATCTACTTGGGAAAGTAACTTTGCCTTCTGCTTCTTTGCAAGACAAGAACTGTAATTGCTTTATTTTGAATTGCCTGATTTACAGCGCACGCATGGTACAACCTGCTTCCCCACTAGTACAAACACGCCTCCCTACAGATAATGGAGGGGTTACGCTTTCTGCCTGCTGCAGAGCCCCCAGTTCCAGCCACCCTGTCGGTGTGTCGCGATATTGATAGGCAGAGCTGCCTGATGAGGCTTTTCCAGCATTTCGCAGTGATTTTCTGAAACCCACGTCAAACCACTCAAAATTAGTTGTTTAACAGAGAGATGAGTCAGCTTCACCGGGAGGTGTTAGCGGGAAGCCCAGCCTTGGCACAGTGCTTTTACTTGGTCCCAAAGGGCAGCCTTAGGGGGAATAGAAGGATTTGAAGCTTTTACTTTGAGGGGATGGGGAGGCTGACCCCCCCAACCTCCTGTAGCCAAAGGTATCCGGCTTGGAGACCGCCCTGACCTCAGCTGGAGCTCTCGTAGGTTCTCAGCAGCAAGAAAAAAGGGTGCCAGCTCATCAGGAAATCCCGAGAGGGCTTTAAGGACTGGCTAAGCTTTGACACAGGTCATCACGTTCTGCCACAGCCAAGGGCGCACATTTTTCCTTAAATCCTTCTGTGTGTCCAGTCTCTCATTCCCCAATCCTTTCCTTCCTGCAAAAACAGGGAGGAGGGAATATTTCCCCAGTGAGGTCACTGGAAAGGCTGCACTTGCCTCCAGCTGGGTTTGGATCAGGCCAGGGTGTGCAGGTGTCTGGGAGGGACGAGGCACCGCAGCACAGTTGCGAGTTTTCCTTGCACACTTCTGAGGGCTCGCAGCAGTTTGCAAACACCTCCACAACAGTCCCATCCCCTGTGAGCCCACCCTCAGCCCCAGCCTGCCCCCCAGACCAGGACCATCCCTTGTTCCTCCTCCCCTCCTTTCTCCTCCCGATGCTCCTTTCTGGATAACAATTGCAGGATCCAGATGCTTATCTGCAGGGGTCTTCCCACTGCCACTGCTTCCAGTAGGATGCTCGCCTGTCCCCGGGCCACACCACCCTTCAAAATCCATGCGGATGCTCAGAAGGCAGCAGCAGATAGCCCCTACAGACAGGCTGGCTCCCGGGAAAAGGCAAGCCTTGGAAATCCTGCAAAAGAGGGAACACCTGACACATCTGCAAGATTTCTTATTCATCTCAACTAAATTATAAACATGAGAATTAGGTGAGGCTGGCCATTATTTAACCAGATGGCAATGAAATCCCATACCAGCTGCAGCTATGGTAAGGAACAGACACACAGAGCTTTGACCTGTGGATGAATCCAGAAATGTATTAAGTTTCAGAAAAGGGGAGCATCCCACCTCCACGCAGTGCTGCCAGCAGGATGCAGCCCCCAGCAGATCTGGTTACAGCCCTGATCCCCACAGCTCTGCTGGTAGCAGCCGGTGGGTTTCCCCTTCCCAAAGCTGAGATGAGACATCTCTGTCCCACAAACACCTAAGCTCTCCTGAGAAAATTAACAAGCGATTTGGAAATGATAACGGCATCGTGGCATCTCTGGTGATGGAGACTGGAGCCCAGTACATCTTACTTGTTGCTGTTTACACTTTCTGCCTGGTGCCAGCAGTCTCAGGATATAGCTGCATCAAAGCCCCAAAATACCAGTGACCTCCGCCCCTGGCTCCGTTAATCAGCCATCCCCATGGTAAGCAAATCAAGCAACGGATGCCTATAAGACACATGTTTATCATAGTGCAGGGGAGGAGCCTGCCTATGGGGACGCAAATAAATAGTGCTGTAAAAGAGATAAAGTGCCTTTGTTTTAAACCCCCAAGTAAGCATTTTCTTCACTGCTTTTGGCAGTTCAGTACAGCGGGTGGAAAAAAAAATAAAAAACTGAAGCAGGGTCCAGAGTCAAGGGGAGATTTTCCACTGGCTGAGTCACAGCCCAGAGCCCAGCACTTCTCCCTCCCCACTGCAGAGCAGCACCAGACAGGGGGCTACTCACTTTATTTACCTTTTTGGTGGTGGGGTTTTTTTCGATTGTGTGGTTTTTTGGTTTTGGGTTTTTTTTTTTTGGACTGAAGTGGTCATGTTTCGGCTCAGGCAGCCAGCACATCCCCTGGCCCCAGCTCCCAGCTCCTGCCACTCCGTGATAAGGAGGGAGGGACACAGACCCTGGACAAAGAGTACACATCCTCTAGCCTAAGAGCTGTCTGGGCAGGCTTTGTGCAACCTTTCCAGCTCTTATCTTTATAGCCTTTGTTACAAACAATTGCCACATCCCCATCTTTTATTTATGAAGTTCTTATCCTGGAGGTTCATAATTATAAACAAGGCTGCCTTCAGCATCCGCGTACGACAGGGCCAGCCTTGGGTGCACTAGATACCTGCACACTCACACAGGCTGCAGCCACGTCCGAGCTCAGCAGGGATATAAGATGCTGCGCTGCCAGTACGAACAGCAGCTTAATTCAAGCAAAAAAATTCATTCAAGTCTTGCGTAATTTAAAAAATCATAATAATAGTTGCAATATGCATTGTTACAGCAGTGACGAACTTGTAACACCCTTCCTCCCCGCCCCGATGGTACTTGTGGGGTGCAGCCCCAGAGGTCCCGGCCCTGACCCTGTGCTGGGGCACGCAGTGACCAGGGCAGCAGGACAGGCTGGGGCCAGGCAGCGCCCAAGCAATGACTGCAGAAAACTGCTGATGCTTTCCTGTATTGCAGGGTCCCTCCCTGAAGGAAATAATGCATTGTACTGCAGAGCGCCTCGCTTTCCTGCAAAATCCCAGCGGTGGGGCCAGCCCTCGCCTCTGCCCTCCACCACTGACACCGCACCACCAGTGCTGGAGGGAAAAAAGATTTCACCTTGTCCACGGAGGAGAGAAGAGGCAACATGACCCTTGCTTTCCAAAGCAGCGCTACTGAGGAAACCCTCGGAGGTGGATTAAAGCAGAGCTTGGCAGCTCCAGTAAATTAAGCCAGGCTTAAGGCCAGGGACCTGATCCCCAAACACTGTCAACCCGTGCCTCGATTTGGGGCACGCAGGGTGTTTATTCATTTACTTAAGTCTTGCTGCAAGCTTTGCCCTTTTACTCATTTAACCCTCATGTGCTACAACAGCGGGGACCACAGCTAATTACCAATTGCTTTACCAGACTAACTAATACTGCAGATGGGGTTCACTATCCACCTGCAAGCTGCCATCAGATGGAGACAGCTGCTGTTGCACAGATCTGCTCTGGCTGCACATCTCTCCTCCCATTGCCTCCTGCGCGGCAAGGAGCTGGGAAGAGGGAAGGGGCTCCCTGTGCCATGGATCACTGGTTATTTAGTCTTGTATGGAAATGCAGTTGTAGAGCAAGTTAATTATGGACCCAATCCAAAAAGAGCAGAAGTTTCTGCCCCAGTGGTGGTGACCTCTGGATGGGATCCATTCTGTTTTACTGACTATTACAGGAAGATTTGCTGACATTTTTCTGTGCCACCTCCTGCATCTGGAGGTCTTCCTCCTGCCAGAGCCACGATGCCGTCCTTCCAAGACGAATCCCCAGCAAGATGGCTTGGGAGCAGATTTAAACACACCTGCTTGCTAGCTCTCCAGCTCACCACTTAGTGCCAGCCCAGCCTGTTTCAGCAATTTGAAGCACCCCAGGGTCAGGACCTGGGCTTTACTTTACTCATGCACAAATCAACACTGATGCTGAACAAAGGGCATCTTGTACCAGCATCTGTCCAGGAAGCCCTGAGATCCCAGTGGTGCTTCAAGCAGAGTGGCATTTGCCTCTGCCCAGTGTCAAAGCAGAAAAATAAAACCTTACTTGACCTTTTCCCAGTGATTTTAGAGAATTTTTTTAATCTTTTCTCCTACCCAGAACATACCAATTCCCCAGCTGTTGGCTTGCCCTGGAGCAGAAGCTTGGCAGAAGGCAGTGCAGCTCTAGGGATGCCCTTTTTCTGAGCCCTACATCAGTTTTACAGCTGAGGGTGGTGGGGATGGGGAGGCAGCCCAGCTCAGAAGCTATTACTCCTCCATCCTATTTAAATGTAAGGAAGCACCTCAGGATCCCACCGCCGGCATCGCGAGCGGCACAATAATAAGGCGGATGCGGAGGTCTGACCTTTCGGCAGACAGTGATGCCACGCGGGGCTCGGCAGCTCCTGCCTTCCTGCCATTGAAATGCCGAGCAGCCCTGTTTCCGTGGGTAAATAAGAGATGTAAGCGGTAAAAAGAGGTAAATGAAATAGAACGCAAGGAAAGAAAACTTGGACCAACTTCAGTACATGGAAAATGAAAGCCATGTTGGAATTGCTCTGTGTATTCCACCAGGTCACGGCAGCTCTCCCAAGCCAGTACTCAGGAGTGCAACTCAGTGTTCGTTTTGCGTGCAAAAAGGTTGGGGGTTTTTTGCGTGTTGGTTCCCCCCCCCCAAACCATGTCATCATCACTAAGGTAAACAACAGCTTGTAACAGCACAAGGCTTTTGCTTCCCTCCTGTTTTACATGGGTTTTTTTTTTTTTAATCCATCTGCTCTACCACAAGCTATTAAAACCGCTGTTAAAATATACCTCCCAGGAGCTTGAGGGCCTGCATGCGGTCATCGCACTGGCTTTAAAAAAATAAAATAAAAAATCCATGGGTGAAAGACAAATCTTCCCCGCCCCGCCCCCCCCCCCAGAATGGAAACTCTCCAGGACTTCTGTAATTACACCCGCTCTCAAAACAATGCAGGATGGACATTAATGCTCTGATCCTGCAAAAGGGAGCATTCAGTCCCTCGCTCGGTGAGGCTAGACGGCCTCTGTGAAGCTCAGCCAGAAGAGGGCATGTCTGCCCTGGCCACAGAACAGAGATCCCAACGTGCTCCAGATTTATAGCAACACCTCTCTCGAGGGGTCTGGCCACACGTGGGTTTCTGTTAAAACCACTAAAGTGAAAAATTTCCAGCTTGGCTATTATTCCTGCAGAGGCGGCAGTGTGGGGAGATGCTCGCCCTGGGTCTGGCAGGAAAGGGACAGCCCCTGCCCAGGGAAGGCTGCGTTAGCATCACCCACTCGTTCAGGAGCTGCGTGAGTCACAGCTCAGCTTCTGCTCTGAACGATGACTTAGGATCATGCTGATAGCATTTTGTAATCTTTTTTTAGCTTTTTTTTTTTAAGCTCCATTTTATTTCCTTTTGGGGTTTTACATGCAAGGATGGGGTAGGTTTCTGAGCATATCTCCACACCCAAAGGAGCTAGAAACTTTGGGTTCTTAAAAACGAAAACTGATGCACCACGCAGTTCCAGGGACTGAATTGTGAAGTTCACATTTATTTACTTATTTTGGCCTGGGTGGGAACAGACACTTATTCCCCACTTCACAAAAAATCTTTGTAGTTTGCTGCTTGCCTGCAGTTAGGGGCAGTACTTCCCACGTGAGTGAATGCAGTCAGCAGGTAAATGACTATTTTAGAGATTTCTGTGCATTTGAGAAGTGGGTCAGAGCACGACCCGACTCCACATACCGCGGGGCAGGGAACAACCAGGGCTTCCTCGCACTGGGAGCTACAGCATCACACATCCCAAGTGAGAAAAATAGACCCAGCAGCAGCTTTTGCAGCTGCCAAGGCCCAGATCCCAGGGGATGAGAGCTAGAAACAGGGGGAGGGACAAAGGGAACAGTTACTCCAGTGCATTTGCTGAACTTGGGATCTAAACCTTTGGAGTTTAAACCCAGAGCCCTCCTGGCATCCAGGCTCTTGGGAATGAAGCGTGGGCCACTTTTTGCTACCTTCAGCGTGACTTCCAGCTGAACCCTGTGCCTTAGAACACAAAACCATCAAAAAAGGGATCAGCTCACATGGACAGGGCTTATCTTTGGCTTCCTCTTGACTTTCTGTTTATATATGGTTATATTATGAGGCTTATATCGAATAATGTTAGCTAAAGATAACTCACTTGTTTATACTGGATTGAGCCGGCTTTGAAGACACTAGAAATAAAGCTCCAGCAATGCTTACCAGCTGGCTCATGACACATCTGTAACTTCGGCTGAGCTCCCTGCAAGAAGCCGGAGCAGCTCCTTGCAAAGAGATGAGCACATGTGAAGCCCGGCCAAAACCCAGGGGCATGCTCAGCAAAAGCACATAGCCCCAGGAAGGACGGGCTGGGCTCCCCAAAGCAGTGCTCTTTCCCAGAATCCGGTCCTGAATTTGCAAAGAGATGGGGGGGACGCGCAAGAAATAAAAATTTAAAAAACCAGGAATAAAACCCCCATGCTATTCCCAGTTAGAGATACTGTGGAAGAGGTGCCCAGAGTCAACATCCACACTCATAAGCAGAGAAGCAGAAACCAAGTGGGGCTCATCCTTCTTTCAGCTCCATACGCTGCACATCAGCTATAAATACCCAATTTCTCTTGCCTCTAAGCAACAAACTTCATTAGCAGAAACGAAAACAGATTTTTCTTGGGGTTGCTCTCATGCGACTGGAACAGCAAATGCTGCTGTCTCTGCACCCTCACTCCCAGTGCAAACCAAAGGCACCTGCCCCTCCCCGGCAGCCTGGCCATCCTCCTCCCCTTTCAGGGATGAAGATTTTCTGGGTATAACTAAAGAAATAGCCTTGAAAAGAGTTCTGGAACACATGAATCACAAAGCTCTCAAGCAGTCAACACACTGCTCGGATCGGCTCCTTCTGCCTGGGGTCCCTGGGGGGATGACCTCAATGTTTTCATGTGCTATGAGATACTTTCCTGCCAAACTTAAAACCCCAACAAACAACAACAAACATTTGAGTTTTAGGCTCATCTTCCTTATTGATGCACTCCCCAATGGGACCTGTCCTTGGCAGGGGCTGAGGTGACCACCTTGGTTTGCAGTTGGACTTGATCTTAAAGGTTTTCTCCAACCTAAATGATCCTACCCCACAGCAGAAGGCTGTCAGCCTCCTTGCGCTGTTGGTAGTGGACCAGCAGCTCCATACTTCCCAGTTAGGGACAGCATTTTGTAACACAGACACAAACCCCCAAGACCCTTTTCTACAGGTTATCTGTTCCCCCACACACAGTGACCACCAAGAGTGCCCCAAAGGGGCCCTGCATCCAGTCCACCCCTTACAGCTGTGATCTTTGTGGGGACAGAAGATGCACAGAAGATAGATTTGCTTGCAGAACTTCTATTAGAAGCATAACACCACTTTTGAAAGCAAGGGATTATAATTATCCTTCTTCTACCACTGCAGGTTGAATTTCGTGACCTCGTCACACCACGTCCCTCAATCAATCCTGGGTCATTTGGGCTATATTAATTTTTTAACCCAGTCTCCAGGTGGAGAGGGAGGAAGAAAGGAACCACATCCCACGCCACTCAACCAAACCCTGACCGATGCTCCTGCGAGTCAGGGAGGGTCCGGAGGAGGCACACACCCCCTTGGAGGATTGCTTCCCTCCCTTTCCTTCCAGCTATTGCTGCCCAGGCAGGGCAACACCCACCCCTCCCCAAGCCCCCAGCTTGTTTACAACCCTGCCTTTTCCTTCACGTTTCCCTCGAGCGGGTTTCGGCTGCCTCCAAACCCATCTCCTTCGCATGAGGGAGTGCAGCAGCAGAAGGTGACAGGGGGAGGAAAAGCAATTCAGTGCAGCTGGGCTGGGACAGCAACAACAAAAATTTAAAAAAAAAAACCACCCAGAAACAACCCCGCTAGGTGTGTTGGAGATGGAGGCAGAGGGATGGTGCCGCTGGCGCCCACCCCACTGAGTCACCCCAAATGCCAGCCCCTCCTGGGCCCGCGGGCTGTGGGAATTGGAAGTAAATCACACTTTGCTCAGCAGCAAGAAGTTGCCGTTTGGGTTGCAAAGGCAGAGCAAGCCAATACCCCGCTCAAGCTGTTTCATGCCACCTGAATGCTTTCCCATCCACGTGTTTCATGCTTGGAGCTGCCAGGCAGCAAGCCTCTGCCAGGAAATTTGGGAGAAAAGCTACAAACACAGAAACTCTAATAGGAGGGTGAGGGAAAGCAGGCAGGAAATTGTGCATTATGAGTAAACAGTCTATAAAGGGAGGAAATTAATATTTAATAAAAAAAGCCCACCACTCTCATGGCTCTGCTCCAGGAAGGAAGCTGCAGACATTTGGAGACACCTTCATCTCTGCATGTGCGTGACTGTCCTAAACGCCCATGAGAGCCCCCGGACACGCCATCCCAGACCCCACTACCCCTTCTGGACCTGACCATCCCCCACTGGTGGAATCACAGATGGTGGACGCTGGATCTGTGAGCGCAAGAGATGATGGGGCTTCCTTCGGGATTGCCCCTCTGGCACCAAAGGGGAGGACACTGAATACAGGCAACCACCTCAGACCCCCCTGCTCCGGGTTTTAAGTGAAAACACAGCACCATGGTGGTGGTGCAACAGTCCTCGCTCGTCTGCAACACTCGCTCAGCTGTGGCTCTGCACGTCCCTGGCAGGGCGAGAACAGCCAGCCCTGCAACACACTCCACCTCGTTCTCCTCAAATCTCCTTTGCAGCCCTAAGAGGCCGATAATATTTCCTATTCCAAGAAGAAAACTTAAAGCTGAAACTAATGGCATGTCTGAGGGCTCTCTGCATTGCCTGCCACCCGAGCTCAGCTCCAGCTCAAAGATGTTTCCCACAGCCTGATGCTCCCACGGAAGGGCAACCAATTTTCCATGGGAAAGAAACCTTACGCACCACAGACAGAAACAAGTCCTCATGCATCGCCCGAGAGAGAAATGGTGCAATACTTTTTTTCTGTGTTAATTCAATATTTAGACAGGCAGCAACTCGCTCACCTGCCCACATCCATCCTCCCTCCTGCTTGTCTCCAAGGGCTCCCCGTGGCTATCGGCAAGCCCAGCTCTGGCTGATCAGTGCTGGACATCCACCAGCACAGAAGAGGTGTCAAATCTGTGCTGGAAAAAGCCATTTGCAATGAAATATGTCATTATAGTCCAGCAATAACAGAAGCTGATTAGGATCATGCTTGATCCACTTGGGTTTTAGGCAGGGTTATTAGAGAAGATGCTGTCCCACGTCCATATGCTGCACACTCTGGGAACACAGCCGGCATCACCGCTGTAGCTCCCAGTCAATGCGTATTATTCATCTTTATAGCACTTCAGAGGCTGCAATGAATTAAGGTACTTGTGCTGCATTTGCAGGAGGTGCAGAGAAGCTGTGGCTGCACAGTGAACTCCTTATTAGACCTCGGTATGGTTGACAGCGCCAGTACACCCCTGCTTTCCTCTTCTCCCATACTTGTGCAATATTTCCCTCAATATACTGGAGTAACAGCTTTGAAAGTATTATCTTTTTACTGAGGAAAACCTCAAGCTCTGAGCCTGTGGTCTTAAGTTTTGCTGAAGTTTTACAATTTCAAGGGGGAAGAGGGAAAAAAAAAAAAAAAAGAAGAGAGAAGCAGAAACTTCAGAAAAAACATTAGTGAAACAGTTTCTCCCCATGCTCAGCTCCCAGGCACTTGGAAAGCAAAGAAAATGCAGGAGGCCCTCAACATTTTCTAAGCAAAGCAATGCTTTGCCTCTTAGTTTGAAACACAACATAATGCTGTTGTTGAAGCATCGTTGCTATCAAATGCCACAACCGTGTGATGTGGGGAGCAGGAGCAGCAGGGTTATTATTGTTCACTCCACACCAGAGGAGCCGTATGGGGTAAAGCAGCTGCAGGGAGGGAAGAATGTTGGCCAAGATTTGGGCTAGCAAAGGCACCTCCGTGGAGTGGAAATGCTCAGCCTGTGGTCCTGCCCTTGGGCTCTGCGTTAGCCAGGAACCACGGCCACATCCTCACTGGGGCACGCTTGTCTCACTTCTGCTTAGGGTGCTTTGCGGGTTTAGGGTGGGTGGTTGTGGTTTGGTTTTTTTTAATGTTGACTTTTTTTTAAATGCCAGGCCTCCCATTGCACAAGGGCTGCTGCAGGCTCATGTCTGGGTTTCCCACTCCATATCAGTACTTCACAGTCCTTGCTATGAGTATCTAGCAACCTGTAGGCATTTGCACTGGGAAAAAAACCACAGCACCAAATGGAATGAGCTAAAATGGAAATCCCTTCCAGTATTTACTATTGACAAGGGAGAATCCCAAGCTGCGCCAAAAATAAGAAAAGCATTACAGCATGCTAAAAATGTTTTCTTACCACGTTTTGTCCTTTCAGCTAGCACCCCACAAAGAACAGACACATAGGGTAATTATTTTGGGGGGGGGCGGGGGGGGGGGGAGCGGAGGAACATGAAAAACTTCCCCATGCTTTTGCAATTAGCAATTACCTTCCACCAGTTAGTATTTCAGGGCCAGTAATTGCAGGAGCAGATGAAATGGCCTGATTTTCCTTTACTGAGGCAATCCCTGGTTGGGACAGCTTATTGCAATTGCCCCAGCCACTGCCTCAGGAACAGGCTTGAGGAGGCTGAGGAGCACAACCTCTCCCTGTGTTGCCAAATTACCTAATGCCTGCTGGCAAAGCAGATGACCAGGATTTATATGAAATTCAGGACGAACCGGGTATTCGGCAGAGCTGAAGCATTGCTTGCAGCAGCAGCACCCTGGCGCAAGCTTTTGCTCCACCACTGCTGCAAAATAACGCTTCAGATTGCAGGTCATCAGCAGGCAAATCATTTCTCTATCCAACTTCCCTGAGCTCAAAATCCCAGACCAAACTTAACAGGATGGGTTGGATTGTTTGGCTGTAGAAATCCCATCATTTATTTTTGCTGCCAGAGGGTGTGTGCACTAGCCAGGTGTCCTGGTGGGATTCCAATATTAATATCCCTAAATCTCCCTCTGAAATTAAAAGGAGGGGTTGTTGGGTTTTTTTTTAAGACTGTCCTCTTCTTCACCTTCCCCCTTACTACAGCGTAACTCCCCCAGAAGTATTTGCTGTATAATATCACTCTCCCTACCAACACATCAGTGGGAGGAGAGATCCCTCCACATGTAAGCACTAAGGGACAGCATTTAATTTAATTCTCTTCTTTTCTTAAATGCACTCCACCTGCGAGCAAGACATGGCAAGAGGTTATTAAGAAACTACATCTTATACACTCCATCGATACACCGCCCCAGACCACCCAGTACAAACTCGTCAGCACTTTCAGCACTTGCAAGGCACCGAGCTTTCAGACACGAGGGAAAATGGAATAATCAAGAAAAGCACTTTAACCACAAGTTAAAGGGCAGAACATCCCTTGGGGTGAGTATTTCTTTGCAAGGAGCCTGGTGCTCTCATTGCTGCTGCTCCCAGGAGGTGAGTCCCCAGCCCTGGGAGGCTTCCCAGGCAGCCGAAAGCTCCCAGGATGAATGCCTGCTCCTGTAAGCGCCTACGGAGCCTTTCCTTTTGCACAGACTTGCACATAAACAAATCTGTGCCGATAAGGAGCTCTGCCAGCACGGGCAGCTTTATTACAGCTCTCAGACTAATAACTTTCTAGTTTTCTTAGCGGCCCTGCTGCTGCTACCAGGTCTTTTCTACAACAGCCTAATATTCCACCTATGGTCCAGTCCTCCCACTTGCAGGAGAAAAGAGCTTGGGAAGAGTGCCCGCATATAGAACTAAGTTATTTTAGGATGCCTGCACACTCAGAATTTATCTTTGTATTCAGCATGTCGCCTCCCTGGGTGCTCAGCCAGCAGCCCCTGAACACCTCCAGCAGACTGACCGACGTGGCCAAAGCCTGCTGAGAGCAGAGGACCCCAAGTCCCAGCAGCCCCACGTGCATCCCCACTGCCCTCAGAGCTCAGCCTGCTCCCCATGGCATGCCGCTAGCTACCGCAGCAGGGACAGCGGCCAGAGCCCTCCCTTTACTGGGCTCTTTCCCGAGTCCGCAGCACAGGTCACTTCTGGAAACCAGCAACTCTTAACCTCACTTTTTTTTTTTAAGCTATTGTTATCATCGTTGCACAATGTGATTTATTAGTCAGAGATTATCAGTGGCCATATTAAACTGATGAGGAAGACAGACAGTATTTGAAGTCTCTTTGGTTAAACACACAGGGGTCCAAGCACGAAGGGGTAGGTGGGCTGGAGAAAGCGCCGAGGGGACACAAACCAGATGGATGCAGGACCACCATGAGCTGGAGCAGTCCCATGGGAGAGCACAGGCGAGCATACAGCAGCGTGCAGGCAATGCCTCCTGCAGCAGGGTTAGTCCTGCTCCGCACACATTGCTGCATGTGGGGTCAGGCAGCCACTCATCATGGCACAGAACCTCCAAGGAGCCCAGCACCAGAGCACAGCCTTCCTCTGCAGGGTGTGCCCTGTCTCTGCAAAGGATTCCAGCCCCAAGGCAGTGATATGTGTCCTTATTTGGCCTCCAGCAGCATCTGTTACTCATTATCATTAGTAACACTGCAGCAGCTCCCTCCCACCTGGCAGAGACCCCACCTAGCACCTGCAAGTGTCTCAGCACCAGGAGGGACAGCCAAGACCCAGGGATCGCACCAGAGAAGTACACGGACAACAAGGAACCTCAGCCACCAGCAGCTCGCAGGACAGAGCTGCTATCTCTGTGCCAGTGGCTGTTGCTGTCCTGCTGATCCTTTCAGCTGCCACCATCTGGGCTTCCCCGGCATGATGCTGGCTCAGCTCTGACCAGACCTGGCAGCCCGCCTGCACCCTCTCACTGGAGGATGCTCAATGGCTTTTTGGGGGAGGAGGAGCTTGGATGCAGAGGAGCACCCACCCACACCACCCCCAAGTGAGCAAAGATCCATGCACAAGATAAGGGCAAGAACAGCTTGGGTTTTATCTGCAAGAGATATGAAATTGCTTGATTTGATAACAAGGTTGTTTTGAACATTGAGTATCTATGCAGCTGAGCAGCTCTGCTGGTAACTGCTCAAATAGGTGGAAAAAAAAATCTGCTTTTGGCTGTTGATGCTGAAAAGCAGGAGGCATTCAAAGCCCACGCTGATCGCCTCCACTGACCCTGGGAGAGCTGCAAAGAGCACAGCCATCCAGGGAAGAGAGCATCATTTGGGGAATAACCCCCTGCACAGGTACAGCTGTGTGCTGCCTCCAGCTGTGAGTGCCTCTGTGCCAGGAAGGTTAAACCCCCCCTCAAATGTTGTCATTCCATCCGTTCCCCCCGGCCCCAGCTTTAGTCTGGAAGTTGCTTCGGTGTTGGAGAAACGTGGACAACAGCAAGAAACTGAAAAAGCCAATAAAGCTGCAGGGAAGGTCCTGATGGTACTCACTGCCAGCGTTAAAAACACCAGTCCATAAATCTGCACTGCCATGCAAACAGCAAGCCTTCCCTCCTCCTGCAGAAAGCAAAAAGGGAGGAATGGAGAGGGATGCATGCTGTGCTGATGCTCAGGACAGGATATTTGGGTGGGAACTGCTCCTTCCTTTCCTCATTCATTATTTCCTTCCATCCAGGCAGGCATTCACTTACTCCATTAAAAAAAGTCACTTTTTCTGGGATGTAACAGGGATTTTCCTAACCCAGGGTAAAAGGGCCAAAGGATAAACCTCTCTGTACAAGTTGGTTTTGAATGGAGGAGCAACTGGGAAGCAAAACACACACGTTGTTGTTGCACAATGTGATTTATTATTTATCGTATTTATTATCCGTCTTCCTCCAGAGACAGGCCAGCTCCAGGAGCCCACCTCCACCCCCAAGCCTCCCTCCTCAATGTTTTGAGTCATCAAGTAACAGTCCTTCTACCCATTAATCACACAGCATCTGTTGGGCCAGTTGTACTTAATTAATGAATAACAAGGTTTTCAGACCATTAAAGGGCACGACAAGCTTTGGGTGTTTGGACCCGGGAGTTCACATCTGTGCTCATTTCACCACAATTAAACAGAAACAGCATACTGAGGAAAAACACACACAAGTTAAGCACCGCATTGCCATGTAGATACTAGAAGCCTTTGCATTACACATGAAACCTGCTAGTTTGTTCCCGTTTTGCCCAGCTCATTTTACTTCTGCTAACATGTTTTGTTAAAGGAGATTTATTCCAAGATTTTTAAAACTTTTGTTATCCTGTAACAAAATGACTTTGTTATTTGCTGCAGTAGGAAACCATACACGTTCCTTGTGCTATCCAGAAATCAAACCATGCACTCAGGAACCACCATCAAGGTTCCCGTGCTTTTATTTACCACTGTGTCCTTTCTGCAGACCATTAGTGCCGTTTCTGAGGAGAGGGAACTGTCACATCTTTTTGCAGTTAAATAAAAGGCAAATACGTGAACGTTGTGACCTGCGTTCTGCCAATGTGTTGCATAAATACACTGAAGCACGATGCAAACGTGACATTGATTTTGCTGTACAGCTAGGAGCCCGTAAAAATACACCACTGGGGCCCTGTTTCCCTTGCACTTTCCCAAACAGCACGTTCTCCAAAAGAGCAACCCAGAATACCAACAGCAAGCGTCCCACCAGCAAGAGGCAGCTTGTTTTCCTGCAGCCCCCAGTGAAGAATTACAGAACAGCTTGGTCTGGAAGGAACATTAAAGATCACTCAGTTCCCACCCCCATCACGGGCAGGGACACCTTCCACCAGCCCAGGTTTCTCCAAGTCCCATCCAGCCTGGCCTTGAACTTCCAGGGATGGGGCACCCACAGCCTCTCCAGGCAGCCTGTGCCAGTGCCTCACCACCCTCTCCGTGAAGAATTTCTTCCCAACCCCTAATCTAAACCTACACTCTCTTAATTTAAAACCATTCTCCCTTGCCCTGTTGCTATAGGCCCCACTAAAAAGTCCATCTTCATCTTTCTTAGATGAAACACAGCATTTTCAGATACTTCTAAAGGAAACAGTACTACTCATCAACCCTCGCCAAAGGCAGACCTGCTAGAGAAACGGCCGGATCACTTCAGCTCCTTTCTCCTTGGGTCTGATGCCGTTAGCTGAAGAGGGCAGCCTGGGGTTTGGCCTCTCTTAAGAGAAGCCCACCACAGCCCTTGGTGGGTCGCTGCACACCAGCCTGAGCCTTGACCACCACTTTAAGGCAGCAGTTGATCTCATAACCCAGGCTGAAAGCCCGGCAGCTCAACACCACCGCAGTGGTGCAGGATGCACCATGACTCAGTCCCACAGGAGCCTCCACCAAAACAACTTCTTGGGAACAACCAACCAGCAGCTACAGCACCCCCAGAACCAAGGAAAAAACACCTCTGAGAAGCTTCACCAGACCAGTTAGCAACACACACTTCACCCATTCATTCCCTACCTGCTGGGGCAAAGCCTGAAGGCACTCACCTGGACTCCGTAGGACCAGCATAGGTTGAATTTTACACAATATTTGATGCATAGCGCAGAGAAGGTCCTCACAGCCCAAGCTCTCAGAAGAAGCATGCTAGGGGAGCACCGGAGTGAAATAGCTACATCTGGACGAGCCTGATGCCTATCAAGCCCAGCCCCCCGCTGCTGATCCCCATCACCTGGGGAAGGGGCTCTGCCGAAGTGCAGCCGCCCAAGAGAACCCAGGGCGACGTGGCCTCAGCTCAGGGGATCTGCTGCCTGTTGTGCCTATGTCATGGCAGTGCTGGGGGGCGGTTTGGGCAGCACAGGCACCCGGCTTCACCCCAGGACACTTCCCCGGGGTTGGCATGGTGCCCAAAACTTCCCTGATGGGGGAAGCTCAGAGGTGCCACCAGCAAAGGGCTCCCTGCAAACGCAACCTGTTGCAGGTGTCAGAGGGAGGCACCTATCGGCCGCTAGCAAACTGGGAGCAGCTGGGTTGGCTCCTCAGCTGAACCCTGCAAGATCAAGCCCTGCAGCATTCATCCCAAGTTATGGAATGACTTTGTCTGTGGGAGCAGGTGTAGCTAGCTATCACTCAGCCACGCTGGGTGGAAAATGTGCTCCTTTGGCACAAAGGCAGTGAGTTCGTCCAAAGGGGCAGAGTGCAGCAGGTGAGCAGCAAAGCAAGCTGTGCTTAACTCTTATGGGCATGGCAAAAAGCAAGCAGCAGCCTCCCCAAACCTCTCTAAAGCACGGGGAGGGGGTTGGAAGCACGGTGTTCACGCTGGCGCTGCTGCACTCTGCTTGATGGCTCCCATCTCACGTGTTTTGCATCCCTGGCTTGTTGGAGCAGGGGCCATCCCAAACGTGGGGCCACAGGCTAATAACGCTGCAGGTAAAGGTGCTGCAGGCCAGGGGTGAAGGATGCTCAGTGACTGCAATTGTTCTTGGTCCCCCGAGAGAGTCGTGCAGTAGAAAGCAAACAGTGATACATCAGGGCAAGGGGAAGACGGGGACTATGGACCCTGAGATAGTTCTGTTCGCTAAAAGGGAATTAAAAGAAAATCTTTTATCTGTGGAGTGCAGAGCCTGGGGAGATGGAGATAACGCAGCTCCATTGCGCTACTGCATGTGATACCAACCGAGCCGCTGGGCTTTCATGCCTTTCTTTTAATTACCCCCTTCCTGCTAAATTTAATTGGAAAATAAACAAGCAGGAGCCTTTAGAAGGACAATCAGAAGCAGAGGATGTCCACTCAGAGAGATTAATTACATCGATCTGCCCTAATGATGTCCGCTCCTTCCATGGGGTGATACAGCTCCGGCTTTCACAGGTGGCTGAAGGTGTGAATGTAACTACATCCCTGACATCTCAGTTCCTTCTTTAAATGTTGAGTAATGAGCCCTTCAGCGAACACTCAGGAACACATGAGAAAAATGGAGGAGTGCATAATTTTGTTGTAAGTTATTGCTTACGGTATGTGTGACATAGGAACACATATGCACTTACAGAAATCCTGGCAGGTGAGAGGGTACAACGAGACCTCAAAATCAATTGTGTACATGTAGGAAATAAAACTTGACACTGCAGATCTTCCGATTTCGGTGCTGTGGTTCACCGTCAGGTCAGTTCAATAACACTTTTGGAACTATCCCTGTTGGATTTTATCCAGCATTTGTCAATCAAACTATTGCAAATTTTTAATCTTGTTTTCCAGGCTCCTTGGGGAGCTGCATCGGAGCTGTTGGAATGCCGAGAACTTTATTTTTTAAAAGACTTTTAGAACAGCCCCCAGAAGACATTTTACATCCAAAAAGCACCTTTTTGCTCCCTTTTAAAGGGCACCGTTTTGTGGCCATGACTTTGAGGCTGGGGGTGTGAGCTCCCCTTCCCCTCTGCCTGCCAAGCTGTGAGCATGCTGAGCTGCAGCTGAGGCTTAGGATGAGCCTGTTGCTGAGTCTTTTGAGGGGGCACATCCAGGCTCTGGTCCTGCAGATGCTCAGACACGTGGTTTGACTTTGCACGCAGCACAAATCCCGGTGCAGCAGGTCCACAGAAATGCACGTAGAAAGGATGTCTGGGAGGGCCCCAGGAAGACACCTCATCTGCCTCCCAGCCAGGAATTTCTAGTTAAAAAAATTCTCCAAATATTTAACTTAAATCTCCCTTGCTACAATTTAAGTCTTGACCTGGGTCAGAGGGAGCAGATTATCACCCTTCCAAGGAAATGTGAGTGCAATTGTAAGCAGGACGGTGGCCACGGGGCTGGGTCTGCTGCAGAAAAGCAAGCGCTGCAGGGCAGCTTAGGCAGGCTGGGCACACACGCTGTGCTTTCCAAAACTGCCGTGCTGGCCCCCTTGCATGTGCTTATGCGGGTGGCCCTGGGTGGTGGGTGCAGGCTGCGGTCCCCAAGCTCAGCTTCCCACCCCACTGTACGGTCAGTATCCTTACCGCACCCGTGGAGAGGGCGCTGGAGAAGGTGCTGTTGTAGGAACAGCATCTTTATGGCTGATATATAAGTACACACACACACAGCTGATATATCTTTACTGTGACAGTGATGGATCAGATGCTTTCCACAACCTACCAAAGGAGGGTTGTGTAGCTCCTGCCTGTGCAGAAGGGCAGGGGAGCAGAGGAGGGCTGCCGCAGTGGCACAGGGGCAAGGACCTTCACCTCATGTTGCCTCATCCCCCAACTGCAAATGGAAACCCTTCCACTGGATTTAACCCTTCTGTTCAGACAGAATTTGTGTAGATTACAAATATTTCCAAGCAAGGCGTTTTTTTATTGCTCTGGGTATGTTCAAAACCAGCTACAGCAGAGCCCAAGTCTAGCTCAGGACCACTTCATTCAGCTGCACTACATGTAAATAACAGCAGCAAAGCCTTTTATAAATGGAAAAGCAAGTACAGAACCCAGGCTTGGTAGTTTCAAGAATGAAGCAGTAGTATAAGCAGCTTCCCAGAAAAAATGTATAGATCTACCACGACCATTGGGACTGCAGAAGAGAGGATAGAGCAATAAGAAACCCAGCTGGGGTAACCATCTGCCCTTCCAACCACCCATTTAACTGGGGAACAAACTTCATAAAACCACTATTTTGAAGTCATTCCCCAGTTGCCAACACAGACAGACACACAATTTATATGGGAAACTCATATCCAGGGGAATAAATTAACGTGATAAAAATGAGTGAAACAGGGACAGTTTATGAGTTTGGATGCACACTGCCTCTCCCTCCCATCTTGTCCTCACCACATGTGTTTTAATTTTCCTCCCACTCCCATCCTTATTGTACTCCTCTTCCCAGGGAGACAAAACACAGCGCTCTCCTCCTAAAACTGCCAACAGCAGGAGGAGACCAAATACTTCAACTTAACCCTGCTTTGGCTTCAGTCCCATCCCTGGGGCAATGCCTGCGCCCTCCCCGTTGGCGATCTGCAGTGTCCTGCTGTGGTCCTTGTCCTGGGTAGATGTGCTGAGCAGGCTGGGTCTGCTTGCTGAAGGACCCAGCCGCTCTTTGCAGGTATCACCTCTATGAATTGGTCAGAAAAGCAAAACACACAAAACCCACCACTATGGAAAGGAAAAAATAAAATTAATTGCTTTAGCTGTAGCTCGCACAATGCATGCTTTGCCTAAGCAATCAATCATCATACTGTTCCTAAAAACCAGGGGAGCCCAGGGAAAAGAAAACCGTCGAGAAAGACACAGCAGCACCCAGGCAATCACGTTACAGCAGGGGAGATGCAAGGTCTTGGCATCCTCCCACCCAGCCCACCGCCACACTCCTAGCTGGAACCCAAACACCCTCTTCACTTAATAAATCAATAATACTTTGGTGGCTTTTTTGGTTGTTTGTGGTTGGTTTTTATTTGGACTGAATCTCCAAACATTTGCTAGGACCACAGGTCGATAAAATAAGACTATTTGTTAGTCTCAGGTGGTCCAAGCATTATCTGGGCATGGGATTGATGTTTCTGTGCAAGCAGGACACAGGGCAATGAGGATGGAGAGCTGGGTGCTGTGCAGACGGAGATGCTGCCTTCGTTTGTGTCTGCATGGCAATGCTCATCCATGAAGGAGGCTCCCTGGTGCTGCCTTTGTACACATAAGCAAATGATTGCCTTCGTTATCATGGAACAGGGCCAGCTTGCCAAATTGCAGTAAGTTTTTAAAGTAAATGTTATTTTAGACAGGAATTCATTTGCTTTGGAAAAGGTGGCCACTGCCTGCAGGGATCTTTGCACAGGGGGATGAAAACCAGAGCAGATGGCTGCTGGCCCTCGCTAATCCCTTCCTCAGGAGGAGGGGGAAAAGGTGTTGCTGAAGGTGAAAAAACATCCCAGGGAAATGCAGTTTTCCCCAGAAGAGTGGCAGCTGCATTTTCCCTGGCCATAGCCACTGGTGATGACCATCGGATAAGCTACCACCTGCGTTTGCTCACGAGGGGCTCCACTCCAAAACTAGCAGAGCCTGTAAAAAAATCACCAGCTTCATAGGACATGGGATCCGGCCCCATGTCCTCACCTGCTGAGAGCCTGCCAAGCCGCCTTCCTGCTGAAACCCCTCTTCAGGTTTCGAGCACCCTCACCCCAGCACCACCCTTTTATTGAGACCCCCCCATTCCCATGTTGCGCTTTGAAGGGGCAGCATTGTCCACAGCACAAGGGAAAGGCAGGACAAAGAAACAGAGGCGCACAGAACGGTGCTGGGCCCCAGACGTTGGGGATAAAAGGCACCACCACCTTCTGTCAGGAGGGTGGCCGAAGCGGTGAGACTAGCAGGAGAGGGAAGTGCTCCCTTCATGGGGCTGCCTTTCATGTGGGCCGCTGAGGATGTCTGACTTTAACAAAACCCTTGCTGTTCCCAAGCATCCAGCTGCTGGTGACTGTGGGATTTGCGTAGCCTGATGCAGAAATGGCTTTGTGGGCCTGATGCCCGAAGCTGATGCTCTTTGGCACTGGAGGTAACTGTGTCTGTGGGGCTCTGCAGTCTGTCTGCTCCAGAATAAACCAGAATAAAGCTGCCTATGGCCCCATCCATTGCCTGGTCCTGGCTGGCTGCTCAGCCTCCTCCTTCTGCCTCTTTTTGCAGAGCCTCTGCTATGCTGGTGCAGAACATATGCTGTGTTAGTGCTTCACAAGCCTTCCCAGCTCTTCTAACAACCGAAAGCAAGGTGGAAACACATCCTTCCCCTCCGCGCTGAGGCCCTTTCTTTGCTACAGCCACTTGGAAAAACTAACAGCACTAAAAGAAGGGCTTATAAAAATAATTCCGAGTGATTACCACTAAAGAATGTGAAATATTTTCATTTGCTTTTCTTACAAAGTTGACTTTGTTGCATTTATTCACAGGGAGTATTTTTCTTTCTCTGTGTAAAGGCCCCTGCAAAAATCCTGGGAGGATTTAGGGAGCGTCATACTCCACAGTCAGACTTAGGAGAACCTACCGTAGCCCAAAGGGAATTCTAATAGACCTGTTGATAAAAATATGTAGAATGAGGTTTATAGAGCTGTATATGAGGTATGCATGTGTTTGTGTGAGTATTATTGTTACACATATATGTATATATGTAAAAAAAATAGTAACTGAAGAGAATATGTATTTCCTGCAAAGACAAGTACTGTGTTAACAAATAAAATGTGGCACCAAGTCCCGTTGTGACTGGGCTGTGTTTCCCCAACATGCAGGCTCAGTGCCCTCACACAGCGAGCCAGGCTCGTAACGTTATCTGCAGTCTGAGAAGAAGAAGATGAGGACAAGACAACAACCTGGTGCAAACAGATCCCCTCCGCTTGCTCCCCTCCCAGTCACAATGGTGTTTCCCAGTAGCCAGCTCCGGCACTTGTGGTTGTTTGCAAAGCCTTTCTCCATCCGTCCCGTTATGCTCCAGGTTTTGGCAGTGGTTCTTCTTCCCCCTCCCCTGCTTGTATTCAATGCTGTTTGCTTTTCCACTTCCTTCCAGGCATTTTTAAATAACTCCAGTAGCTTGGGTTTATGACTCCTGGTGCTCGTCCCAGACAGCACCCAGGGCTCTGCTGACCCTGTCAGGGGGCAGTCCCGGCGGAGCGGGAGCAGGGAAGGAGCAACACCTCCCCACACCCCACTGCAGCCAAAAACTATGTCAGAAACAGTCGCTTTGATTTGCTGAACAAGAAAGCTAATGACACACCACAGCTTCATAATTATGAGACCCTTAGCAAAAATCAGTATTCTTTACCTGGCTGCGAGGCACACAAGGCAGTGCGCCTACTGTTGCCATAAATGTAATAATGATGTTGGCTAGAAACTAAATAAAGCAACGTCCTGTTCCTGATACTTTGGATTTTGTTTCCGTTACATGCCTGCTAATTCCTGCTTCCTAGCAAGGGGCTCCAACACCAGCCACTACACATCATCCTTCAAAAACATTTATCTGGAAAATGTTCCAGTCAGCTCTGATAGTATTAAGATTTTCTTGCTTTAAAAGCAGATGATAAAAAACTTAATATCCAATCAGGTGTTGCTGTAAATCATCAAAACTAGAGAGGGCTCCTGCACTGCCCAGGTTGGCATTAGCAGAGGTCAACCCAGTTTCACATCACCTGAATTCCCCAAAATTTCACATGCAGAAGTTGTCACCCCACCTCAAGAGCCTGCCAACAGCACTGGGGCTGCCAGGCCCTGCTCCTCACCCAGGCAAGCGGGTGCTTTCCTGCACAGCACCGACCAAGGCGATGTCCTTGAGGACGTCCCCAGAGGAAACCCAGTTCCTCCTATTCATGTCTGCTTGCTGCTGGTGCAGGTGTCCGTGCCCCAGCCCCATTGTCCGTTGTCCCAGCCTTGGGGGTTTGCACAAACAGCCGTTGCTGATGTCAAGCAGACGGTACATGTTTCCTTCTTTGGCCTTGAATAAACATATTTTTAACCAGTTACTTCAGCAAGCTGCTTTTTAATTTTTTTTAATCTTTTTTTTTTTTTTTAAGTGCAGTATGCCAATTGGCAGGATTTGTGTTCTCCAGAAGATAACTTGCTTTTGTTTCTTACCTAAAACAGAGGTTTATAGATGTGTTCAGCCATGGGAGGTTGAGGAACAAAACCACTTTTAACTTAGGAACTGGGACTTTGATTGCTTTTCAAATGGGAACATCAGTCCAACTGAGAGGAAAATTCAAAAAGCACAGTGCATTAAATAGAAAACAATGGAAGTGTGATGTGTTTTTAAGTTACCAAAAACTACTCTCTTGCCAAAACTCTGGGTGAAAACATTTGCGTGAGCATCGCAGATGAAGATCTCACTGAAAAGTGGCAGGGGGCGGAGGGGGGGAGGTTTCCCGTCCATGAAACTGTAACCAGCCTGTAAACAGCTCCAGCAGGAATGTTCAGACATCTATGGGGCAGGGATGGCGAGGGGGGCGGGGGGGGGGGGGGATAAATAAAGCCAATGGAAAAACTTATTAGCAATATTCCTGCAAATCAAAGGAAAGGATCTGACACTGTGGTCAGAAGTTCTCTTCCCTGGGACAGGAGCCCTGACGTCTGTCTGGTTAGACCTCATACACAACCTAAGTATAAATATCACCAGGAATTAATTAATTACTCTGTTGGAATGACCTCTTAGATGTGCACCTATAAATTATTTTTGGTTTTGTCCATAACCCCAGCTTGGAAACATCCAGAGGAGCCACAGTTAGAAATGGCCATTTTTTGTCCATGGAACTTGTTCAGACAAAAAAATGCTCATTTGGTTTGCTGAAATAAATTGTCGGTTGAGCACTCAGCTTGTCTGACCATTTCAGCTGGAAAAAGAAAACATGAGCAGTGTTTTTATAAAAGCAAAGACATGTACTGGTTTAGCAGAAAGGAAATGCTTAAGAAAATTCCCCCCATTTCTTTCAGTAGGAAATTGTGAATAAACCCAGTTCGAGATGGCATTAAAGCATTTTTTTCCTCCCAATGCAGTTTTTCGCCATGGCTGCTGACTCAAAATGCTCCGTTTTGGAACATTAGCTGTGGATCCCTGCATCTTATTCTCATCTCAGACAGGAGTGACACCTCTGCGTCACCTAAAGGATGCTTCTCTCTTTTTTTTGGTGAAGGCAGTGCCACCTGGTAACTTGCCAAAATGTAGGGTGCAGGAGAGGCTGGTGAAGGGGCTGCAGCTCCTGCCCCCTCCTCCTTTGCATCAAAGGTCTTTGCAACCTTCAGATGTGCCAAGAAGACCCAACACCCAGCACCAGTCCCAGCTGCTGGCCAGAGGACATCCCAGCAGCCAGGGCTCTCCCAGAAACACTGTACATAAACAGGTCTGGGGAGGAACAACAGAAATCTGTAGCCTTCAGTATTGGGACTTCTGGAAAAGTTTACATTTAGGGTATAAAGGAGGGAAGTGAACAAGGTGGTTTCTTGTTTTGGTTCCTCGGTAGGATTGCTGTCACTTGCTACCGCCTTAGTGAGCTAACTCAGAACACAAAACCCAGGCAAATCAACAAATAGGAAGGAAAAGGCTGCCCAGGAAGGTGGTGGAATCACCATCCCTGGAAGTGTCCAAAAAATGCGTAGATGTGGTACTTAGGGACATGAATCAGTGGTGACCTTGGCAGTGCTGGGTTAATGGTTGGACTCGATAATCTCAAAGGTCTTTTCCAACCTAATTCTAAGATTACTGGAATGAACATTGAATTGATGGTTATGGTGGATGCCTGCTAAGCAGAGAAAGATAAAACAGACTCACAGGTCAAGGGGTTAAGGTCTGAATGAGCTGCTGCAAGAGGGAAGCTCCAGAAGATCCTGGGGATGCAGAAGGGCGGGCAGACTGCCAGTGAGGGAACCAGGATTAGCTTTTTTTAAACTTGTTAGCTTTTTGCTCATTTACTATCCCCCCCACCTCGCACTACCACATATTCCAATGACTGTGCAAATAAACTGCCCCACATTACATGAGATGTCCGCAATGTGCCATCAAACCACTCTACCTGACTGTCTTCATCCAAAGGCCTCCAAACAGCACGTGGAAAGTGCAAGGAGCACCGTGTCTGGAGACCCCATCCTGCAGTCCTCCCTTCTTCAGGGCAGTCCATTCATCTTCACCCTTTGCATCACTGCCACTGCCCTGACCTATCTGCAGGTGCTGCTTGAATCCGCTTGAAAAGGACAGCTTTTTCAGTAAAATAAAAAATGACAGGTCCAACCCAGGACATGCCGAGGGGTGCTGAGATGTGCAAAGCGCTGGGCTGCATAGGCACAGGGCTGCGTTGTGCGCGTGGCTGCGGCATCCCGACAGTGAGCACACCCGCCGCAGTGCTGTGGCGGAAGAGAAGTCACTGTATTGCCTGGCATCTCCTGGTCTGGAAAAGGACAGCCACAGCATGTCTTGCACCAGTAAATATTCAATTTAAATATTTAAAAGTACTTAAATTTCAATCACGCTACTGGAATACTTTTGGATCCTAAAACACTGTTGCGGAGAAGTTTCTTCAAGCCCTTCTAGGGGCTTTTGCGACAGTAGTGTTTGTTTAAATGTTACAGCGTGCTATATTTCTATTTATAATGCTTTTGCACTTGTCTCCAACAGCCTTCTGCAGAGCCACTGACATCGGTCAGACCCAGCTGATTCTCGACACTACACCAGCTAGGGGTCAAGTGATTAGCATGTTATTAACAGGGAGCATCGCAGCACCAGCCCTCACCCGCCTGATGCTGGGGCAGCATCTGGCCAGCACTTTCCCTGGCATGGAGGGTTTGATCCAGACGGCATCAGGGACTGGCCAAGCTTGGCTCTGTCCTGGCAGCCTGGACCTTCCCACGACCTAGCTCCTATTTCAGGCCTTGTCCATCTATTTAAAGCGCACCAAGAAGGGGAAAAATGCACTGGAGATGTAGCATGTGCATGGGACACCGCGCCAAATATTCAGTTTCCTTTAGAGGCTGATAGCGAGGGATCCCACAGCGTTTTGTTTATGCATAGTTATTTGTTTTCTTTTTTTCCCCTTTTAGCAATGCATGCTTGAAAATGGTCAGGCCCTATTAGGGATTAGAAAAGTCATCTGCTGGGGTGAGCGAGTAGATCAAGCCCCGGAAAATTAAAAAAGCAGGGAAAAAAGCAGGAACCCGGGTAGCTTCCCCTGCAGAAAAACGTTGGTGGCTGAAGGGCAGCACGCCCCTCTGCAGCCAGAGCTTTGGGATGGCAGCGAGGAGAGGGAAGACAGCGAGGGGACCGGGGCCGGCAGCAGCGAGCAGGCAGCTACAGGAAACTGCAGCCTCCGGTGATAAATAGGAGACCGGGGAGCACAGGATGCGCGTAGGGCGAGCGCGGTGGGGCGAGGGGATGTGAGCCGGCGGCTGGCGTGTCCCTCCATCCCACCCTTCGTCCGTCCAGCCGGCGGGATGGCCGCGGCCCGGCTGCTGCTGCTGCTGCTGCTGCCGCTGCTGCCGCGGGGCTCCGGCGGGGAGGAGGCCGAGGCCGAGGCCGAGGTGGTGTGCGCCGGCACCGCCTGCTACACCCTGCACCGGGCCGAGCTGGGCTGGAGCGCGGCCCAGGAGCGCTGCCACCACAACGGCGGCAACCTGGCCCCGGCGCGCAGCCCTGGCGAGGCTGAGCGGCTGCAGGAGCTGCTGGCCATGGCCGGCTGGCTGGACCCGGCGTGGATCGGGCTGTCGCTGTCACGGGGCCGCTGCGTCCAGCCGCAGGAGCCATTGCGGGGCTTCGCCTGGGCAGCCGGCGGGGACCCCGGCAACTACTCAGCCTGGCTGGCCGAGCCGGCCGTCACCTGCCTCAGCGCCCGCTGCGTCAGCCTGCGGCCCGCCGGGCCCTGGGGCCCCGCTGGCTGGGCCGACCGCCCGTGCCGGGCGCTGCTGCCCGCCTTCCTCTGCAAGTTCAGCTTCCGCGGGATGTGCGGGCCCCTGCCACTGGCCGGGCCCAGCCGGGTGGCCTACACCACCCCCTTCGGGGTGCGCAGCTCCCGCCTGGCTGCGGCCCCCTTCGGCACGCTGGCAGAGGTCACCTGCGAGGGGGGCGAGGGACCCACCTTCGCTCTCTGCAAGGGGCCGCTGGAGGGGGGCGGCTTCGCCTGGCACCCCCCCGGGCCCCTCTGCCCTGCCGCCTGCGCCCACCGCAACGGGGGCTGCCAGCACCGCTGCCTGGAGGCGCCTGGGGAGGCCCCGCGGTGCGCCTGCCACCCCGGCTACGTCCTGGCCCCCGACATGGCCTCCTGCCTGCCCGAGGATGCCTGCCAGCCCAACCCCTGCCAGGGGACCTGCCGGACTCGGCCCGGTGGCTTCGAGTGTGGCTGCGAGGCCGGCTACGCCCTGGCACCCGATGGCCGCAGCTGCCTGGACATGGACGAGTGCCTGGCCGGGCCCTGCCAGCACGAGTGCCACAACACAGCCGGCAGCTTCGTCTGCCTCTGCCGGCCCGGCTACCAGCCGGCCGGGACGGATGGCCGCCTCTGCCGCGATGAGGACGAGTGTGCCCGGCCTGGCGTCTGCCCCCAGCTCTGCCTCAACGTCCCCGGCTCCTTCCACTGCGCCTGCCAGCCCGGCTACCAGCGCCAGCCCGGCGGTGGCGATGCCTGCCTGGACGTAGATGAGTGCCTGCGGGACCCCTGCCCCGGGCCCTGCCGCAACCTGCCCGGTGGCTTTGAGTGCCTCTGCCTGCCTGGCTTCGTCCTGGAGGAGGATGGACATGGCTGCCGTCCCGCAGCCACCACCGGAGAGGAGCCCACGGGGGCCCCCAACAGCACCCTGCGTACCACAGGTGTCCCACGGACCAGGGGCACCCTGCAGACCGCAGGCAGCCTCCAGACCGCAGGTGCCCCATGGACCACCGGCATCCCCCGGACACTGGGCATCGCCACCGGGGCAATGCTGCCAGCCCCCACGGCAGTAGGGTCAGCGCCCGGCCCCGAGCACAGCACCGACGGCCCCCGGCTGCTACTCTACTACATCCTGGGCAGCCTCGTAGCGATCCTGCTGCTGATGGCCTTTGCCCTGGCCCTGCTTGCCTGCAGGAAGAGGGCGGCCAAGCGGGAGAAGCGGACAGCCAAAAATGCAGCGGACAACTACTGCTGGGTGCCGGAGCAGCCGGAGAGCCATAGGGTGGGCGGCGAGTGCAGGTAATGGTGTCCAAGGCAGCAAGGCGGGGGAGCAGAGCCTCAGTGACAGAGAACATCTTTTTCGCAAACTGAAAAAAAAAAGAAAAGGGATGGGGATGGGGACGGGGCGATGCTGTCTGTTCAACATGGCATGTCCGGGAGCCTGTTCTGGGGTTCCTTGCAAAGCGGGAGCTGATCTCTCCTGCAAAGGCAGGTCTGGGCGCTGGGTGGGAAGGCAGCCCAAATCAGCCCTGCGGTTTACAAACCAGCCACCGCTGCCGCGAGAGAAGGGTTAACTGGGACAGTGCTGCCAGGTGGAGAGAGGGAATGGGATTGAATTTGCCTGCCAGGGCTGCCCCTCAACTCTGCAGGACCCCACTGTGCTTCAAAATAGCAAATTATAAGTTTTGATTTGCCTTCCAAACTGGTTAATTTCATTTTTCATTTGGTCTCCCCTACCTGTATTTCAAATGCCAAGGTGCAAAAGCAGCAGCTTCCCTGCCCCATCCCTGCACAGCCCCCCCAGCCCCCCAGACTTTGTCATCCAAAAGCAACACCAGTCCCCCTGCTCTCGCCTCCCTGGCAGCAGACAGCCTGCATTCAACCCTCGGTTTTGCCTTGTTCTCATTGAAATAGGTTTGAAATTCTTCTCTGTTCCACCAGGGCAAGAATTGGTCTCTGCAGCCACAAGCAGGGTTGTTTATTTTTATTTTAATTAAAAATGTCACATCAGAGGTAACTGAATAAACCTTTTTAAAACTACAGCAGCAGAGGGCTTCTCCAGGGGAGCAGGCACTGCCAGGTTAGCGGAGCTTTCATTCCTGCAGCTCCCCAGGCCTGGGTAGGGAGTGCAATCACGCTGAGTACTGGGGGGGGGGGGGGGGGGGGGGCAAAACCTCCACCCCCCATCCCCGAGCGCACACAGCATGGGGAGTGCTGTTCAGCTTGGCCTTGTAGATGAGGGGCCAAGACCAGAGGATATATGGTAAAAAGGTATGAAAAACTGTGCTTAGAAGAACCACCTCTGTTTCTGGTGTATTCAGCTTAAAACTACTTGCAAAATACGGAAGACAGTGCTCCCCTTCAAATGCAGCTGGATGAGAGACTGGATTTTTCCTGCTGGATCATACTTTTTGGGTAGAACCCCTTCCCGAAGCCCAGGGTCCAGGCTGTGTGTGTTTTCCATTCCTCCCCCTGCAAAGAATACACTGGATGTTGTATATTTGCTAATTATTATATATAAGACTTCTAACCTCTCTTCAAAGCAAATGCTTTCTCAAGGCTAAGTTGTTCCCCAGTTTTCCCCAGGTACCCAACTTCAGAGGGCTGTTTATACCGGGCCATGAATGAAGCCTCTTTGAGCTGTTCCAGCGTGAATCCTCCCCAAAAAACTGAGTGGCACAGAGGCAGTCCTGCTTGCCATCAGGCAGTGCTAGCTTCATTATTTGCCCGTGCTCTACAAGGCAAAAAGGTTCTAGAGAAGAACAGACATGTGATTTGAACGGCACATAGGTTTCCTGAGGTTTCTGCTCGTTTCATTGTATGCTCGAGGCTTAATGGCTGCAGAAATGGGAACTGAACACAAAGGAGTTTGCTGTAGGCAGCGACCTGCATCCTGTTCTTCCATGTGTGGAGGAAAACCCTTTCCTGCTGTTTTTTCTTGTCTTCATGTCTCCATTGTAAAATTAAAAGAATGCCAAAACACAACAACACAGGAAAATGTAGCTGATAGAAATGTTTCTAATGTTCTGTCTGTGCTTCCTTTTCTCCACACAGTGGCTGGGAGAAGCAATGAATGCAGCAGTGGCCTTCTTAGAAGTCCCACTGAAAATTCATGCCCTGTCTGTGTTATGACAAGCTGGCAAAGCATTTCAAATGCATGAATAAATTATGCAAATGAGAAACCATACCGAAATTGGTGAGACAACCTACATACATAAAATTATGCCTGCGCTGTTGGGCTATGCCGACTCAGGGTCTGCGTGAGGAAAAGGCAGTCGCAGCACCATGCCTCGCATTGCAGGGCACTAACTGCTTCGTCTGCTTTATCAAAAGCTGAGGTGTTTTCCAGATGTTAATAGTCTCGGGGTCTTTCTGCCTTATTTTTCAGTTAAGTTATCAATTAATTGTTGTATCTAACACTTATTCCACTATGAAAAAGGGAAAAGGAAGCGTAAACAGAGGCTCAGAGCTGGTACAAATCTGAGACGTGCTATTTATTCCAGAATTCCTCGCTAAAACCTATAATCCTGATTTCTGTTATGACCTTTGTGTATTCCGGTATGCGTACTGTATTACCAGTGGAGTACGGTAGTGAGTCCAGCCTAGGGAAGGCACTACTTTGTGCCTGGGTTTAGTTTGGGCTCTCTCGGGTGGATTATTTCCTGATGTAGCATCCTTCACCCTGGTGCAGTTACACCTGGATAATCTCATCTCTCCCTTTCTTCCTGCCACGAACCCAGCAGGAACGTTTTGATCCATGTCCTCGTTAGAGAGTTATCCAGGGCCCCATGAATCCCATGGACTGAAGCAAATGTGAATGGCACCAGATAGTTTGGTACCCTGTCTTAAAGGAGACAGGACATTCATCCTGGCCCAAGGTGGTTTTACCGTTGTGCCTGGGGCAGCTACCTCTGCTCCCTGTTCCCTCCATACACATGAGGTGCCATTATAAGCAAGACCTATACTGTCCTGCTGTCGCCATGGCAGGACAGGTTAGCCAACACGTCCAAAATGCTTGTAGATATCAACTGGTTTGTAATGAAGTAAGTGTTATATTCTTACGGTCCAGAATTAAGACACTCCTTGTCCTTCATGGCAGCGGCACGTCAGGACTGAGTCGACTTTGTCTTTGACTAAAAGGATAAGGTTATCCCACACATTGAATAACACCATATGTTGCTTTTCTGATGAAACACCAATAAAATCTAAATAGAATGCGTCTTCAGTGGTTTTTAATACATATATATGATATCAAGCTCTATTATTTATTTCGTACATGTAATCCTTGCATTTTCTACAGCGGTGGATGGTGCTAACAGAGCCTCTGTCCGCGCTCATCCCTCATGCAGCAAAGTCAGTGGGGTCTCATGCTTTCATAGGCACTGCTGTCCTGAGGGAGGACCATCCACTTTGTGTCTACCAAGGCACTGGGATGATCTCAGTTGGACCCTGAGTCCACAAGCAAGTGTGGACTCACTTGAGTGAGTAAACCCATGAGCAAGGTCGTAAGCCCATAAGCCAGGTCCTAAACCCATAAACCAGGTCCTAAGCCCATGAACATGGTCCTAAACCCACGAGCAAATTCCTAAGCCCACAAGCAAACCTGCTGATTTCAGCCTAGCTCTGCATGAGGGCAGAGATCTGGTTTTCTGGCTCTGGTCAGCAACCGGACACAGAAGCTCCATGAATTCAAGCTGCAGGACTGCTGGCAGCTAGAGCTACCCCCATGGCATGCACCAACAAAGAAAGGCCATCCTGAACAGGGAAAGGGTCTCAAAGATGGGGGAAAACCCCCTCAACAACATAAACCCCCATTTGTTTCACCCATGCCTGAAGTAGCATTCATGCGGTGTTTCATGACTCATTGATATTTGCCTGGAATAGTGTTTAAAAGCAAGAAAACCCTAAAAAAAGGACACTGCGTCTCATGATGGATGTTTGGTGCCTCTGACACATCAGACTACAAGGAGCGTTCCCAGAGCTGTTCTGCCGGCCGCTGGCCAGGTAAAATTTGCTGGCAGAGCCTGTGCAGGGAGCAGGGGGTGTCCCTGCCAAGCACAAGGAGCTGCCAAGGGTGGGATGATGGTGATATCTTAGCAGGAACGTTGTTGCCAGCCAAAATGTGGCAAGAGGCTGCCAGCCTGCTGTTACCTCTGATCTCATTTATTGTGCTGGGCCGAGGTTGGGGCACGCTGGGTGGAGGGCCCCCTGCAATAGCCTCCCCACTAACCCAATAAAACAAAGCCAAGCAGTGCAACATGCTAATTCTGCCATACCCCATTTATAATTTTCCCCCATTTCTAGGAAAGGTGCTGCAGGGAAACAGCTCCCACCAGAAGAATTTAGAGAAAAGGTACTGACTAAAGTTAAAATATTATCTACAAAATACCATGCTTCTGCCTTCAAATTCCACAGTCAGCCACTGCAAAAACAGATGCTTTAGATGTCTGTTCATTTCCTCTTTTTATTATTTTTATCTTTTAAATGTTTCTTGGCATTTGGCTTTCCCGAGCCCTTTCAAGGCTGCTAAGTGAAGTTCACGTCTGGCCAAGCAGATTCGAGCAAGGCTGGTGACAACGTGTCGGGGGAAGGAGCCAGCCTGCGTCAGAGCAAAGATGCTACGGGAAATTTCCTAAGGGAAAACCCAGCCTCGGGGACCTCGAACTGCTGGGCAAGTGCATGTCTCAAGGATGCTGCAAGAGTCAACAGAAAGCTGATGGTGAAGGATAAGATTAGCCCTTAGATAAGCCAAACTTCCAGCCTTTTCCCTGCTGGGGTCCTGACAAGGTTTGCCTCACATCTCCATTCCCTGTAAATGGAGCTATGTGCTTGCCAGCCCTTAGAGAAAATGCCGATTAACTCGGCTGCACTGGCTTGGGGCAGGGGCATGGGGTGGCACTGGGAGGGGGGGGGGGTATGGGGGGAGGGGGGTGAGGGCAGGGCACTGCGTGGAGGTGATGGTGGGAGAAGTCACACACTTGCCGTGCCAGATGTCACAGACACCCAGCCTCAGGAAGCTTTAATCCCTGTGGGAAACTGCATCGGCTGCTTTCCCTGGTTGTAGTCCAAGAATTAACATAAAACTATGAGCCAGAGGGAAAAAAAAGTAGCAGGCGTGCTTGCAGGACCTAGTCCAGCCCTACCACTGCTCCCAAGCTGCATTTTCTGCACCCAGGCTGAAAACTGTGGCCGTAGGAGACCATGGAGCCACGCAGGCACCTGTGGAGAAAACATTTTTCCAGTTCTGGCCGGGAAGAAGGCTCACTCACCACCAGGCCTGAGCCCTCCAGCCCTGCCTTCTCCAAAGCCATGGTGGACAAAACTCCCTCCAGGCAAAACCACAAGTAATGCTCTTAATTGGTGTGCAGCCAATTAAGCATCCTCAGGACGGCTGTGCAGCAATGCCCCCTTGCAGGTCCCCATCCCGCCCAGGTGCCTGCCCAGGCACCGAGTCGTATTTTTGGATGTATTCGTTTGTCCACCGCTACCTGGCCTTGAGATGTTTTTCCTCTGGTTCAGGGCAGGGAAATCTGCTTTTTCTGCACAGATTGTGGTGGCAGCGCGGCGGGAGCAGGGCTCGTACGCCCAGCCCACACAAGTCACCCAACGCGGGCAGAAGGGCCCAACCGGGCTTAACGGTCCCAGGCGGGACCAGGGCAGAGCGTGCGCCCATGGAAAGGCACGTGTGTGCTGCTCAGCGCTCTGCCCTTCAGGCTTTGGTCATCCTGACGTAACAATTTGAGATTATATTGTTATGTCATAGTATAGTATATTTATTATATTTATTGTACTTTTATATAAATTATATCTATTATATTACATTACAGTATAGTATATTTATGATATTGTGTTATATTTATTATGTTAAATATACTTATTATATAACAGTACAGTACAGTATAGTCTATATACATTTATTATATTACATGAATTATATTTATTATATCACATTACAGTACAGTATAGTAATTATATTCATTATATTCCATTACATTACAGTCTAGCATAGTACACTTATTATATTTATTATATTACAGCACATTACAGCATAGTATATTTATTATCCTTATTATATTTATTGTACTTACCTTAATTATATTGTATTACATTCAACTATTACATTATATTAAACTGTGTATAATTATCAGCATCCTGACATGAGGAACCTCATTTCCAAAGCCCGAGGACCAAGCAGAGAAGATCCGTGACACATAACCGCAGGTCGGAACTATTCAAAATACCCGCCAGCAGCATTCCTCTGCCCGAGGGTGACAGTGACATCCCCGTGAGTCAGACCCAAGCAGAGCGAAAGGTCGCCCTGGGTTATCGCGGGGGGCAGCCGTCGGGGGGCCAGGCGGGTGGCGGCAGGAAAAGCACCGTGAGTCAGCCCTGCGCCGCCGCACCACCACCGCCTGCCCTGCTCCGGGGCCACGGAGAGAAAGGGTCATCTCAATGAAAAAAGAGTTATTAAAACATGGTTAATCTCCTTTCTCCTGCTCAGATTATCTTTCCCCGTCTAGTAGCGAGACCAGCCCGGCAAACTGTTGTCAGCAGGGCAAGGACATCAGTGGGATGACCTGAGTAATCGTTGTTTGGGGAGTACTGTATTTTTTCCTGGAATTTTTCAAAATATTTCTCATCATGCAGCCTTGAAAAGGAGAATTGTAACCATTTTTATAATTACTTCTTTTGTTTGTTTTTTTTTAAAAAAAGAACAGAAAACTATCAGGTTTTTTTCCTTTCCACCCATCACATTCTGCCTCCTTTCTTTTTCTGTTGTTTGCCCAGACCATTCCCCCCTTATTTTGCTCTTTTGCTTCTGAAAACAGACAAAAATGAAAAAGAAAGAAAAAGAAAAAGGAAAAGAACAGAAAAAGGAAAAGAAAACGAAAAAGGAAAAAGAAAAGGAAAAGAAAAAGAAGGAAAAAGGAAAAGGAAAACACCACCAGAAGTGAAATAAAACCCACAACTGGGGAATGACAGGTTTTACTAAAGCAACGCAAGGTCAGCGTTACCAAGCCCTCCAGGAAGCTTCTGGGAATTATCCCCTGTGCATGTTTTGTGGCGATGAAGAGCAGCTGAGCTCTTCCCAGACAAATGATTCACGCTGGCAGGAATGGAATCTTAGGGGGAGACGATGGCTTATAGGCTGAGGTTAAGGACCCCTGGGCTGACCCCAGCCCTGCGCCATGCCCCTGCCTGCCCCTCTCCTGGGCGAGCATCCCTGCGGGCAGAATCACACCCATAGGCTTTTGTTTCCCGTGCAGGTGAACGAGCTGGAATTTTCAAGGGGTTGGAAGGATAGACCGGAATGCTCTGTAGGCCAAGCTCGGAGCTCTCCATCGTTCCTCCTGCAGTTGAAAGGAAAATAGCATTTCCTTGGTACTCCCCTTCCCAGAGCGCCATGGATGAAGGTGTGAAAGAGGCCAAAGATGGGCAGGGGAAAGGTGTCTGATAAAGAGCACGAGCTCCTCTGTGCCCATTTCCATCAGGCTAGCTTTGCAGCTACCGAGCTACCAAGCAGCACAGTTTGCCTCGTGATGGCTTTTAAAAATATATATATTAAAAATTATTTTTTTTATTGTATTAGTTATGTTTATTATTCAGGATTATTATTACTCTTTTCCCCATCTTTCCTTCTCTCCACAGCACCGTGTAAGCTATGCGAACCGCACAGGAAGAGGACAAGACAAACATACAAGTTTAATAAAGTAACCTACTCGCAACCAGCGAAGTGAGGAACCAGGGATTTGCTGCTCCGCAGGGGATCCCGAGGGCTAATTGCAGTGACTGAGTCTTTCGGTAAAAACACTGGTCTCAAAATTGAAAAAAAAAAAGGGTCAAATACCCTTTCCTTTGAGTGGCGAGGCTTTGGATGTTTGCTTTTCATTTTTGTTTTGCTCTGGGCTGTTTCTGACAGCAGAGGCGGATCCTGCAAAAATAAAAGCACGGAAAGGGTACAGCTGTCCAGAAAGCAGCAGAGGCACCTGTGAGGAAGGGGAGACAGGACCCTGGGGGTGAGACCCCCGGCACCCTACAGCCCCCCACCCTCACTGCCTTTGAGGTCCGGAGGGATCCTTGTGGTGTGCAGCTGAGCAGCAGCGGCCTTGGAGGGGATAGGAACGACTGTGGTGGAGCTGGGACCCCCGGCTCGGCGAGGCAGGGGCTGAGCAGTGCCGGGCAGGCTGGCAGGGACCCACAGGCCAGCTGCCCGGCCCCGACAGGGCGTCCCCGCTGGGGTAGGGGCTAGTGGGGATGGCATGGGGGCTGCCGTCAGTGCTGCTGCCATCGCCATCTCCTGTCAGCTTTGCCATTGCCGTCTGATGTGGGCTTTGCCATCGCCATCCATGTCAGCTTTGTCATTGTCATCTAACGTTGGCTTTGCCATCACCACTTTGTGTCAGCTTCACCATCGCTGTCTCACGGTGGCTTCGCCGTCACCAGCCATGTTGGCTTTGCCATCGCCGCCCACGTTGGCTTCCCCATCGCCACCTCACACCAGCTTTGTCATGGCCACTGGTGCCAGCTGCGGGTGCTCAGCAGGCTTTGGGCCGGTGCTGAGCGCGGTGGAGCCGATGCTATACTGAGCCGGGGCGCTGAGCCGGGGGCGCTCCATCGGGCTGCCTTCCCCCCCGGGGGCCCTTCGGCCAGGGAGCAGGCCTCCGCCGCTTGCTCTCCCTCGGGACAAGGCAAAAAATGGCTTTTTCCCGGCGCTGCTCAGCCCCGGAGCCCGGCTGCCGGCGCGCCCCGAGAGGGGGTACCCCTGGGCAGCGCTCGGCTCCCCCGCGCCCCCCGCTGAGCGCCCCCGGCCCCCGGCTGGGCGGGGAGGAGCCGGCGGCAGGACGGGGCGGGCGGGCAGCGGGGCGGGGGGGGGGGAGCTCGGGGTGGGCGGCAGCCGGGATTTACCGGCCGCCCCCGCCGCAATCACTCCGCGCGGCGGCGGCGGCCCGTCCCCGGAGGCGCTTCCTTCCTGCGGCGAGGGGCGGGGGGCGCCGGCACCGGCTATAAATGGGGCGGGCGGCCGGGCCGACGGCGTGCCAGAGGTTTGCCGTGCGGGCCGGCCCGTCCGCCGCCCGCCATGCGGCGGCTCCCGCTGCCGCTGCTGCTGGCCGGGCTGGCGCTGGCGCTGGGGCAGGGGCGGGAGCCGGAGCCGGGGGGGGAGCCGGGGCCGGCCGCCCCCTCGGGCGCGCAGTGCCTGGAGCACGACTGCTTCGCCGTGTTCTGGGCGGCGCGGCCGTTCGCGGAGGCCAGCGCGGTGTGCGAGCGCGGCGGCGGGCACCTGATGACCGTCCGCTCCACCGTGGCGGAGGACGCCATCGCGCTGCTGCTGCAGAGCCGCGGCGGGCGGCTGTGGCTGGGGCTGCGCCTGCCGTCCCCCCTGCCCTGCACCGAGCCGGCCCAGCGCCTGCGGGGCTTCCAGTGGGTGACGGGCGACCGCCGCACCGACTACTCCAACTGGGCGCCGTCGGGGCGGCGGTGCGGAGAGCGCTGCGTGACCGTGTCGCGGGATCTGCGCTGGGAGGAGAGGCGCTGCGATGCGCCGGCCGACGGCTTCCTCTGCGAGTACAACTACGCGGCCAGCTGCGGCCGCCTGCCCCCCGCCGAGGGGCTGCCCGTCACCTACACAACCCCCTTCGGCGCCCGCGGCGGGGACTTCCTGGCGCTGCCGCCCCGCAGCGCGGCCATCGTGCCGGCCCTGGGGCTGGAGCTGCGCTGCGAGGAGGACGGGGAGGGCGGGGGACCGCGCTGGAGCCGCGCCGAGCCCGGAGCCTGGCCCTGCCGCCTGGCCGCCGGGGGCTGCGAGGGGGCGTGCGGCGAGGAGGGCGGCCGGCCGCGCTGCTCCTGCCCCGACGGCAAGGTGCTGAGCCCCGACGGCCGCGGGTGCGGCTCGCCCTGCGCCGGCGCGCCCTGCCAGCATCACTGCGTCGTGGCCGGCGCCTCCTTCCTCTGCATGTGCGAGGCGGGCTACCGGCTGGCCGCCGACGGCAGCAGCTGCGAGGACATCGACGACTGCGCTGCCGTGCCCAGGCTGTGCGAGCAGGTCTGCGTCAACACCGAGGGCGGCTTCGAGTGCCATTGCCAGCGTGGCTACGAGATGGTGGAGGGGCACTGCCGGCCCCTCTCCCGCTGCTACGAGGCACCCTGCGAGCAGCAGTGCGAGGACGTGCCCGATGGCTACCGCTGCAGCTGCTTCCCGGGCTACGCCATCGACTCACTGAAGCCCACCCACTGCCTGCTGCACTGCAACCGCAGCCAGTGCCCGGCCCAGTGCGACCCGCACACCCTGGCCTGCGAGTGCCCCGATGGCTTCGTGCTGGACGACGATGCCAACAGCAGCAAGGTCTGTGTGGACATCGACGAGTGCGACATGAACTTCTGCGAGCACAACTGCACCAACCGCCCCGGCAGCTACGAGTGCCACTGCCACGCCGGCTACCGGCTCCACAGCCAGAACCACTGCATCAAAATCCAGGAGGACGACAAGGAGGGAGCGTACTCTGGGGACACTGCCGGGTCCGAACCCCCGGTGCCCATCCCCAGCCGGACCCCGCCAAAGGTGGAGCGCCTCCACCCTGGCGTGCTGGTGGGCATCTCTGTGGGCGTCCTCTCCGCAGCCCTGGCTCTGCTGGCCCTGGGCTACCACCTGGCAAAGAAGCGCTGCAGGCCCCCTGCCACCATGGATTACAAGTGCAGTGGCCCCCACGAAAAGGAGATGGGACTCCAGCCGGTCACCTTGGGGTGTGCCGTCCCCAGCCAGAAATTGTAGGGAGAGCCATCAGGACGGAGGGGGGTGTGGATGGAACTGGGTAGCATTTACCTCCCCCCGCCCTCGTGGTTTTTTCAAATGAGAATTTGGGAAGCGCTGTGATCAGCCCCACTGCCGAGAACGCTCACTGCTTTGCAGCCGACTCTTGCAATACTCGTGCCAGAGAGCAGCGAAGGTGGAGGGCACGGAGCTCCCTGGCCGCTCCCTTTGCGGGTGGTGGGCATTCGGCGTTCCTTTTCTGAGACGGCAGTCGGGGCAGGGAGGGGCGAGCTTCAAGCACAAACCGTGAGTGTGTTGCAGGAGGGACGTCTCCAGCTGGAACGGGCTGCTTCAGTCCCCACCAAGCGTGGGACCGAGTGGCTGCCCAGGACGGGAGGCTGCCGCCCCCAAGCCCACTCCCCGGGCCGGGGGCATGCCGCTGCACTGGATGGGACGGCGAGGGACAGGGATGCTCCTGCTTTTGTATGGGCTTGGTTTAGTTTGTTTTTAAATTCATGGGCAATGGAAGAAGGAGCAAAGATCTTGTGGTCGTCGCTCTGCCACACTCCTCTGCGCCCCTCTGCCTCGCCAGCAGAGCCCTGGGTTTTGTCCCTGTCCCCATCTTTTGCCTCTCATCTCTGGCAGCTGAGCACTTTTCACCTTAAATCGCTCGCTGGGGACCCTGCTGAGCATCACCGTGCGAGGGCTAAAATCCCTGATTTCTAGTCCTTCTTACTGTTTCGGGGCTTTTTTTCAGGGGCGCAGAGCCGAAACAGGAATACCAAGACTGCCAGCATCATTTTTATCCATGGTAGGAAAGGCCATTTGCAGTCCTGGCGAGCCTCGTGTTCCCCATGCAATTTCTTCCGTGATTTTCTGCTACTGTTGGGTTAAACCCTTTGATTGCCTTTTTTTACAAACCCGCTTGACTGACCCCTCCTGTCCACAGGGTTTTTTCCTGGTTTTTCCCTTAGTCGGGGCTGAGTCTAACCCATGTTGAGGCTCACGGCAAAACTTTCCCTGGTGCGCAGGATCCAGCCCGCTGCTTACTTTCCAGCCACACGGGGGGGGGGGGAGGGATAAATCTGGAGAAGTATTTTGATGTGCTTTTCCAGCTCCATCGTTGGGTCGGGAGGCAAGGGGCAGCTCTGCAAAGGCAGCCTGTTGCCGGGGCGGGGGGTCCTGCTCCAGCAGCCGCCATGGGGTGAGGCCGGCAGCTGTTGGTGCGGGCACAGGGCGAGCGGCGGAGCGGGTGCTGACAGCTTTATGCCCGTGAAATATCGGCGTGCAGCAGCAGTTGGCTTTCCCACAGGAAGTTTTGCAAGCCTGAGGTCAGAGCTTGGGAGGGCTGGATGCTGCAGAGGGGCTGCGGAGCTCAGGGGGGTTGTGTCCCCCAGCCTTCCCCCCACTTGCGTGGTGACTGAGCTTGCGATCACGCAGCGTTTGCACCGCCCCCCCCCCTCACCCCAGAAGGGCAGAGCTACACTGCAGCCTCCAAGGAAAAGAAAAAGATATGCATTGTACGAACCGTAGCTTTCCTAATGTAAATGATTCAACCCACTGTTTTATACACCCAGCACATTTGTAAATATTTATTTATTGGAAATATACCCTACGCAATGCACAATCACATGGTGATTTTGTGTGTAGACCAATAAAGCTTTTACAGTCTGTTTTATAGAAAGCTGCTAATGAAATATTCTTTCTCCCCTTCCCCAAAACAAATGGTTTGCCTCACCGAGCATTGGCCCATCTCGCAGCCAGAGCTCCAGAAGTCACAAACCCTGCTGGAGCGAGATGAAAAAAAGAAAATGGAAAAAAAAAAAAAAAAAGGGAAAAAGGAGTTGTGGGCTCTTAGTGGAGCATCAGGCTGAAAACACGCCCTGCCCGTTATTTTGCCTGTGTGATTAAAATAGAAGGAATGAGCCATAAATAATGGAGGATAACAAGAATAACATTAAAAGGACCAAGTTAAAACCAAATAAGCTGGAAATGGCTAATTTAATGCTACCTCAGCATGACCAAGCCGGTAGAGCCCCGGGGCTGTTCCTCAGCTGAAGTTTCTATGGGTATGTGTTTCAAGTACCACTAGAGGTGATGTTTACCTGCGGCAAAGAGCGCGGGACTCTGTTCTCCTGGGTTTTCTTGTGGAAAATGCAGGTTTGGTCCTGTGTGTCCTAAAATCCCTTTGCCTGGGAATTTGTGGGGGAGGTTTATCGCTGGGACCAAAGTTTTTTCCTTTCCCCAGTAGCTGGAGGGAGGCTTGGGACGCCCTGGAGCCTGCCAAGGCTCAGGTTGCGGAGTCTCAAGCTCTCATCTCAGTTGCTCAGAACCTCCCTTTTTTTTTTGTTACAGAAGAGGAACCCAAAGGGGTCAGGTTGATCCTGTGCTCTCCTCAACCTTCAGAGCTGGCATCGAGGTCTGGTCTGGTGCTACCCCCTTGCTCTGCCATAGATGTAGCGGGGCTGATGGGCTTTCAGGCTGTTCCCCGTCTTTCAGAGCATGTCTCAGGGATGGAACGGGCAGCTTGTGTTTTATTATCCCAGAGGGGCACGTGCCCCGTGGCTAGTTGCCCTTCACCAACACATTTTGAAATCCTCACCATCCCTGATCCCAGCGGAGGCTCCTGCGTGCCGAAGGTAATGGCAATAGTTACTCAGCCAACGTAATTAACTGTGTCACAGGCCAGTCTTATGGCTTTTTATTTTGTTGAGCTGCAACAGCGCGAGTGGGGACTGGCGGTGCGGGGCATTGGTGGCGTGTCCCCTCTTCCTCCAGGGTCCCCTTTGCCCATGCCGAGTGGAGATGCCCACGGGGACTGGTGAGGTGTGAGGGCACGCTAGAAGGCAGTGGTCTTTGTGAGGAGGGGTCCGGGCTTGCAGCAGGGCTCAGGGTGCACGGGCTCCTGCTGGCAGGGCAGGGGTGGGCAGACGCAGCCCTTGCCCTTGTCGTCCCCCCGGGGAGCGGCACAGTAGTCAAGGGGTTCTTCCTCCTCCTCTTCCTCCTCAGCAGCCCCCTCCCCAGTGTGGCAGCAGCAGAGGCTGGCGTCGAGGCAGCGGCGCAGCACGCCATGGAAGGAGTGCCGGAAATTTTCGGAGAGGAAACCATAGAGGATGGGGTTGGCGCAGCTGTTGGAGTAGCTGAGGATGAGGGAGGCATTGTTGACGGTGGCATCCAGGCGGCCGGGCAGCAGAAGGTTGACCAGCTGCACCACGTAGAAGGGCATCCAGCAGACCACAAACATGGCAACCACCATCAGCACCAGGCGCGTCAGCTTGCCCTCAGAGCGCCGGCGCTGCTGCCAGCCCACCCGCTGCGCCACCGCCCGCATCTTGCCCACAATCAGCAGGTAGCACAGCCCCATGGCCAACACTGGCAGCAAGAAGCCCAGCAAGGTGGTGTAGACCACAAAAGCTGCCGACCAGGCTGGGCTTGGCCACAGGAGGTTGCAGGCCACAGCCTGGCCATCGCGGGTGGTTGCTGTACCGGCGAAGATTGGGATGGGTGAAGCCACCAGCAAGGAGAGGAGCCACACGCCGCCGTTGACCATCTTGGCCACCCGAGGACGGCGGTAGGTGGCTGCCCGCAGTGGGTGCACCACCGCTATGTAGCGGTCCAGGCTGAGGACGGTCAAGCAGAAGACGCTGGTGAACATGTTGAGCCCATCAACGCCCAGAACGGTGCGGCACAGGGCCCGGCCGAAGGGCCAGTGGTGCAGGGCGGCTGATGTGGCCACGAAGGGGATGCTGAGCATGAAAAGTTCATCGGCAATGGCCAGGTTGAGCAGGTAGATGTTGGTGGCTGTCTTCATCTTGGCATAGCGCAGGATGACAAAGATCACCAGGGAGTTGCCCAGCAGCCCCAGCAGGCACACCAGGGCGTAGATGCACTGGATCACCACCATGCCTGCTATCTCGCCCGCCTTGCCGCCCCACTCCGCCTGCCCCTGCTGCCGGCCAGCTTCTCCCGTGGCCGTGCTGGTGTTGGGGGGCACCTCGGAGGCAGCCCAGCTGGATACGGTCCAGAGGGGCACGCCAGCCGCCTGGGCCCCTGCCGGCAGCTGCTCGGTGTCGGCGTTCATGCTGGGAGGTGGTCCATGGACGGGACACCACCGGGGATGGGGGCCAGCCTGCAGGCAAGGGCACAGGCAGAGGGAGAAGGGGATGAGAACTGCGCCGCACAGCAGGTGCAAAGCATGTCCCCTGCCTTCCCCCTTGGATTGTAGCCCCCCTGCTCCCTCCATCAACCCTGCGCCCTGCCCAGGCGTCTTCCCCTCAGGGCAGCAGCGTTGCCCGCTGGGACAGAGCACTCAGGCTCTTCGGGGTCTTAGGGGCTGCGGTGTGGGGTGCCCGTGCGTGTGGGCACCTCGGCTGTGCGGCCTGGGAATCTGCCGCCAGCCGCTGTAACGCACTGCTACAAACCCCAGGGGTTCCATTAACCCCTGTGGGGAATGAACAGAAGGAGGAGGTGAGCTGGACATATTTTACCTCTCGGTCCTCCAGGGACTGACAGAGCCTCCCTCCTCCCTCCCGGGGGGCGGCAGGCAGTGCTGGGAGCTGCTCCGGTGGGATCCACGGCAGGCTGTTGGCAATGCAAAGTCCTGCTTGACCCGAATTAGATGACCAGAAGGACTCGGACCTTTTAAAGAAAAAGACAGACCGCACTTGCCGGGCGGGAATACAGGCTGCTCTGCCTCCCCCCATCACCTACGCCACGCAAATCAGCTTCCCCGTGACAAACAAAGAGACACAACGCAAGCTGCTGGTTTAGCTCTCCGCTTCCCGATGGAAAATCACGCAGCGGACGTACCCGGAACGCTTCTCCCTCCGGTGCGCGGTGCTGGGCTGGCTGTGCCCCCGGCGGGGGGACGCAGCATCCTCCGGGGCTCCGCCACGCTCAGCCGGCGCTGCGGCGGGCGGGATGCGGCAGCCCGGGAGGCGCGGCGGGGCGGGAGGGATGGGGTCCCCCGCGCACCCCGCCTGCGCATCCCCTCGCACCGGCGGGTCCCTGCGGGGGCCGCCGGGGTGTCCCCGCCCGGGCCAGGCAGGAGATGGAGGCAGGTTGCCCTGGTGACTGCCAGCAGCCCGCCCCCTGCGCTCGCTCCCGCATCCCTCCCGCGCATCCCCGCATCCCTCCCGCGCATCCCTGCTTTCCCCCTGCCCAGCCCTTCCCTACCGAGCCCCCATGCCACCCACTGCGAGGCAGGGGGGTGCAGGCAGAGAACCCCCGGCTGGCTGGTGGTCCCCGCTTTGGTGGCAGGAGAGAAGCATCTCGCAGCACCAGGCCTCAGAAACTTGGGGACCAGGAGGCGGTGGGGCCCAAGCCTGGCCCCAAAATTGGTTATGCACTGAAAATATCGCCCCACATTGAAGCCCACACCAAATTTCATGGTGCAACGAGTAAAAAGGGGCAGAGATTGCATCCTGAGTTCTGCTTTTTTTTGGTTTTGGGTTGTTTTTTTTAATCAACTGTTGTATTTCTTTTTTTTTTTTTTTGGTTGGTTGGTTGGTTTGGTTTGGGGTTTGGTTTTTTTGTGTTTTTGTTGTTGGGTTGGGGTTTTTTTGGTGAAAGGGATCAAGGACATATTCGTGCCAAGAAATCCCAATGGCTCAGCTGAGTGACAGCCCAGGTCTGGGGCAGGGAGGACCATAGTCATCGGCTGTGAGGCTGGGGCTTTCCTGCAGGCGCAGCCCTAACCCCACCCTCCCAGCCTGTAGCCATCAAGGGATGGAGCAAAGGACCCTCTCAGCACCTGCCTCTCGTGTTCCCAGGTCACGGCCTCGGGTGAGTGCCCGTGGGTCGGGGAGGTTTTGGGAAGTCGGGGTGGAGCTGCGGGCTGCCCGCGAGCTGCCCGCATCAGCTCATTCATGCGTGGAGGGGTTCTGACCACAGGGGTAGGAGCACAGATCAGCGCTTATGTTGTGCTATATTATATTACTGAGAACAGGCTCAATGTGCCTGGGAAAGCAGGTGCAGTTTTCTTCTTGGTGCTTAAATATACAACCATAGTTAATTGCGCAGCTGGCAAGGAGGTTTTGGCTATGACATCCCGGCTTAGTGTGGTGGACATGGAGAAGCACAGAGCATGCCGGTACCCGGAGCTGCAGGGACTGTGGCACTGGGAACAGAGCACCCCATCTCCACACACCGCTCCCCCCTCACCTCCGTGGGGTGTTTTGCTGGGGGGAAGATGAGGCTCCAGCCCGCTGCGATGGCACAGAAGTTCCCAGTGTCGGTGGCTGCTGGGCTGGGCAGGGGGCCCAGGAGGGGCACGGTGCTCCGGGGGTTCCTGTTGCAGCCGGCGACCGGAAAATGTGTAATAAAACAATGAAACCGTCTGCAGGTTACATCGGCCCCTTCCACCACCCAGGAGCAACAGGAAGCTTTTAAATGCTTTTTTACTGTAAGGGAGGAAAGTCCTTCACAGCAAGCAGGACTTTTGCCCGCATTGTGCTCCTGGTACTAGTCGTTGGGACAGCTTTGGGTGGGGAGGACCAGGGCACTAAAAGCTTTGTGTGGGAAGAACCAGGGGCGAATAGCAGCTTTGGCTGCCAGGGAACATTTTGTGGAGCCTCCTTGTAGGTGGCTGAGGATGCCCTGACACGGGGCGGTTTGTTAGGGCCCTGGGAGGCACCGCTCCAGCAGCTTGGGAGCAGCTCTCTGTCTTGAGGGCCTTTCCTAGGGAGTCCTACCCCCAGTGCTTGTGAAAGATGAGTTTTTTCTAAGCCAAAATGCTCCCCGTGGCTGGAAGGATGAACAGCAGTAATGGCTTTAAACCCCCTCCTGGTGCTGCCCTCCGTGCTGAGCTAACCAGCATTTACCCTCCCTCCTGCCTTCCAAACCTCACTGAGCCGAGAAATTTGAGGTGAGAGACTCTTCCCCAAGAATTTTGATTGAACTGCCTAGGAAGAAAAATCAACATGTCTTTTCCTCAAGAAATAAGCTCTCCAGATGGTTAATTTTAAAATAAAACAAGTCATTCCCTCCGCCCAAGATAGCATCGAGTGCTATTCAAATAGGTTAAAAAAAAAAAACAAACCCACCAAAAAATCAACCCTACCTGCTGCACCCGCAGCCTGCAATAGCAATAATTGCCTTTGCCAGGTGAGGTCTGAAGCCATCCCTCACCAGTTTATTGCAAACACGACACGCTGGCACACGGGCGCGTTCCTCGGGTGCCAAGTGCCTACCCAGCGGCTGTGCCAGCCTGCCCCTCACGCGGGGGCTACCCCTTTCCCGGGGGCGCAGGCTGAGGGGCTTAGGGCACGCGATGCTCACGCTGGCAGAGCTACTTGCCACACTGGGCGGCTTGGCGTTTGCAAACCCAAGCCTCACCCTGCCCTGCCGGTTCTGCCAGCAAAAGGCAGCTGGTGCTGACTGGTTTTTTTCTGGTGGCAAGAAAAAACATCCACCTTGAAATATGTCCAAAAGAGTTAAAAACAGCCAATGAAAATGTCTTGTTCTTCTCTGATCAAAATGAAAACCCAATGAAATATACTGCTGGGCAGAACAGACTGTGGGGTGTTTTTTTTCCCCCCTCTAGGCCATTTTTATTTTTAAATCTTTTCCTAAAAAAGGAAACATAGTTTCAAAATGGAACAGGTGAAATATTCCAATTGGAAAATGTCTGAAAAATACACTTCAGCATGACCCCCCGCTATGACCCCACGGTGCAAAGGTGGTCTGCAGCCCATGCCAGGCTCTGCAGCACAGGGGAAAGCTCACCCCGGGGTGCTGCTGGGGAGGGGGGGGGGAGGTGCGGGGTGCTGCCGGTAGGTGTGCCCAGTGGGAATGTACACGTGGGCAGTGACGCAAGGCTGCATCAGATTAGCCCCATTTCCATACCTCAGTCTGGTGCAAATGCTCCTCCTGATGAGGAAGGTATCAGTTCCTTCAGCTAACAGTCCCCATGGCTGAGCATCTCGTTAGTACCAGTTTAGCCCCATGAGAAGCAGAGGCACGCCGAGGGCTCTGCAGGCTCCGCCGCCCCGGGGGGCTGCTCCCTGCGGGCTGGGTGCTGCGGGCACCAGCAGCTCCACGGGTCACTGTACCATCACAAAGCACAACCACTTTGTCAGCATCCAGGAGCTGCTTCCTCAGCTAAAAATAGGCTAATCCCTGCAGTAAGAGCTGAATTAATATAAAAACGACACCGCCGAATGTGCATTTTCTGCGTTCTTAGGCTTTCAAGCTCGAATATAAAACCTGAACATCTTCGCTTTGCAGCCTTTATATACGTTCCCCTCTGGTTTTAGTTATGCAGAAGCTATAAACCTTTGCAATCCAAAACCTCCACCAGGATATTGTGCAGTTGTGAAGGAGGAGAAGGAAATCAGCCTCGAACACCTGACCCTGCTTGTCCAACTTCAGTTCTAGTGTTATGAAATTAATGGCCACATCAGTTCATTAAATAAAGGCGATCTCCTGAGAGGGCTGCTCGGCAGAAAACCCAACGTCACCTTCGAGTCCAGCAGCTGCCTCCAAGCACGTGGCCTGCTGAGGGCCTGTGGCACCCTAACGCAATAACAGCATTGTGGCAGAAGGGAAAACATGTCTAAAATACCCTACTATTTAAGGAATTTCAATTAAATTTCAAGTAGAAAATTTTCAATTAATTTCACAATTTCCATTTTTTTTAAAAAAATCACAAAATGAGATAATACTGACGCCACTGGAGCAGAATAGTCAAGTGCAGAAGGAAGAGAGATGTAAAATGGATTAAATCATTTAATAGGGTGGTTGGGTTTTGCTGCTTCCAGTTTCGTGTGAGAGCAGCCATCGCACTGCACATGCCACCCTTCCCCCTAGACAAATATGCATAATCTTCAATTATTACTTCCAAAAAGAGTTGACAGAAAATGAGTTGAAACCAATTAAATTCAAGTAGAGGTTCTGGGCGTCTGGTTGCCCAATGGTGCAGCGTAACACAAGTTTCCTCCTGAAAACCTCCGGCTCCTATGGAGAAGATGCGAGATGCTTCATGGCCGTGTTGTGAGACCCAGCAGCTCAAGGCAGCACCAGAAAAACTTGAGTTTATCCCCAGCTTCAAAGTCTGTGCAGCAGGAGTGTCCCCCACTGCCCCTTGTAGTCAGGGGGGACCCCCAGGTGTTTGAAATTTGCCATTTTAAGTGGTATTATTGTCACATTTTTCCCCAGAAAACTCTGTCTTACAATTAGCTAAATGAAATGCAAGTGCTTACCCTGGAGGGTGGCACTCCAAAAAAACGACCGGCGAGCTGGGCACCCCCTTGACACTGCTTTCCGTGGCTGGGGACCCCCTGATGCCCAGCTCCATCAGTGTGCAGCACGGAGAGCCTCTGGGTACTGGGGAGCAAGGAGGGGAGCATGCCCCTGGCATCGGGCCGGGTTCAGACGTCTCCTGGCACATCACCGTGTGGCAAGGGGCACCCTGCTTAGGTGGGGGTTTAAAGGCAACAGGTGAATAAAATCATCCCGCAACATCGGAGTTGCTGCCTGTGTCTGAGTTTTTCTGCGCACGCTTTCCTCAAGCAAAGTAAAAGCAAGGGGGGGGGCGGGGGGGAGGGAATTTGCACCAGGGTCTGTCCTGAAAACCTTTATGGCCGTGTTTCTCACACTTAAAAAATGTTCACTGAAAAATTCAGCCCAGCTCCATTGCCAGGGATCAGAACACAATGTGCTACGGGCGCTTCGCCCCCCTGCAGCATGCGGCCGATCCATTCCTACGGATGTTAAAACACCCAAAAACAAACCCCGTGTTTTAGGCAGATGACAACAGGGTTTGTGGAGATGCGGCCAGTTTCTGTAGGGCTCAGGATTTCCTGGCGGAGCACATACATGTTTTGTCACGGGTGGGGACACCCCAGCTTTGGGGGCTTGGCGAGCGGGCCCGTGTCCCGGGGGAGCCCCAGGGGAGCCCGGCAGGGCTGGCAGGGTACGGCCTCTCTCCCGCCTCCTCCTTCATAACGCAGGTGACAGCAAACGTCTCACACGTCCCCTGACAGCTTTTGCATTTTCATTATGAATCCTTTGCTTGCAGCGATCGCACCGCAAACCCAGAGCTTCTGCAAAGCAAGCACAGCCTCCCCAGTGCGTGGAAGCCTCCCGGCCCGGGAGGCCCCCCAGCCCTTGCTGGTTTACTCACTGAACGTATTCTGTGAGTTGCCTTCCTGGCCTCTGGGTGTGTCACCCCCCAGGCAGGGGCCACTGGGTTGCAAAGCCAGATCCGAGCCCCTGGCATCGCTTCCGAGGGATGCCGTGCGGAGCAACGTCTGACGCCAGCAGGGAAGGAAGCGCTGTTAGGGCCCCCCAAACCCACCTCATTTCCCAGGCACAGCAAGTAAGACTGATTCTTGACACCATTATTTTGGTACCCCCAGAGGTGGCCCCTTGCACTCCGTGCCGTGGGGAGGTGATATCCCTTGGGGGGTGACATCCCCACCGCGCTTTCCATCGTGCCGCGAGCTGCCTGCAACGCTTGGGTGCATCGAGCAGGGAAGGGCAGACCCCGGGAGGGTGAGGGGTGTTGCAAGAGCTTTTTGGATGCATTTGTCTGCGTCGGATGGATCAGCACCAGGTGAGTTACAGCTGACCCGCTCCCAGGAGGATGGAGGTTTTGGCTTTTACGGATGGAGCCAGGTCTTAGTCCACGGGTCCGCAGGCAGCACACAGAGCTTTAGCTCCAGCCTTCCCAGCAAGGCAACTGGGTCCCAGCTGTCTGCCAGGATAACCCAGAGGGGAGCAGTGGGAGAAGGAGACTGCTGGAGCAATGCAGCACGCCAGGGCACCTCTTTGAGGCTGGGGACACATCAAGGGCAGGGGGGGGAGTGGCTGGAAAGCCAACCCAGGCCCTGCCTGGTTGTTTGGGCAGCACTGAACCCCATCTCCCAGCAGCCGCTGGCAGCAGGCAGGCGCCCGAGCGGGCGATGCTGTGGGAGCAACCAGGGAGGGAGATGCGTGGTGGGGGCTGCTGGTGTGTAAAGTCTTGGGGAGCACCCGGGTAGGGTTCCCCCCCGTCCCAAAAGCTGCAAGATGACAGACGCTGCATCCTGCCTGTGTTGGCAGCAGAAGGGACCAATAGCATCACTCCCAGCTCCCCCGGTGCTGGGAGAGCTGGCCTCTGCAGCCAGAAAAGGATCTTCACTGCTTTTTTCCCTGGGTTATCGCAGGAAAACTGGCCGGAGGCACACGTGGAAGGTTTATCCCTAGCACACAGGCATGAAAGGGAGGTTTTGCCTGATCCATGCGGGCAGTGCTGGCTGGGAGGTGGGTGCTGGGGGTGCCCTGCCTGAGGGCAGCACGCTTAGTGTGCACCTGCTTTCCTGCCTCAGCATCTGCACTGAAAACATCATCAGGATATTATCTCACCATCCAGATATTATCTTAATTACAGCTTGTGGTGGTGAGGAGCCCTGAATCTTGTTTCAGTGCGGCTTCTGGTTTAAACGACTGCTTGAGTGAGGTACCAAAAGGAAATCCAGCGCTTTCTAATGATGACTGTTCACTGCTTAGAGCAAAAATGCAGAGGAAAAGCCCCTTTTTCAGGAAAAGAAGTGCCTTTTGCTCTGAAAAAGCCTTCTTTTCATACGAGGTGGGGCGTCTGAAAAGAAAAGTTACTGAAAGTACCTTTGCCTGTTGATGCCCCTGAGTTTGGCACGGGGAGCGGGGAGGAAACCAGCGTCACTCTGGCCACGAGCGATGTGACGGCCTGGCAGGAGTGAGCGGAGGGGGACAGGGAGCCTGGACTGCAGAGGATGTTATTCCATGTAGGGGAGGGAGGCCTCCATCGGCTTTTTAGGGGGGGAAAAAAAAAAAAAAAAAAGAAAAGAAAAGAAAAGAAAAACTTATTTTCCTGATATTGTTTTGCACCTCTAAAGGAAATTCCAGCACTGGGAACCTTCAGGGAAACAATGAGCGGGGCTGGGGGCAAAGGTGGGCTGCCCCAGGTTGGTGTGGTCCTCCTGCAGCCGGGGCAGGTTCCCGCACCTCCACCCCAGCCCTTTTGGGCACAGTCAGGGGTTCTGCAGGACCCCCACCCTATGGCAGGTGGGGAGCGGGTGGCACCCTGTGCCCGCACCCGCACAGAGCCATGCTGCCAGCATCCCGCTGTCCGCAGCCCACGCTGGATGGGGGCCTGTTTTTTGCTTTGCAGTTTCCTGTAACCTTGCTTTTCCAGAAGAACACCCAAATTCCAGAGCAAGCATGGCGTGTTGGGACACTCCCTGGCTTTTCATGCGCTGGAGAAGTCTTTTTTTCAGAGGGGCCAATACTTCAGCCTCATTGCAAGTGCTTCTGCTGTAGGGGGCTGACCGAGCACATCCATATCACTGCACTTTTTACTGGGACGTGGATTTTAGGATAAAATTATTACGTATATTTTTATATATATATAAAAATATCTAAAATTATATATATATAATAAAGAAAATACTATTTTCTCTCTGCTCCTTCCCTGAAATAACAAAGACAGCTTTAATTTTCAATGCTATGAGTTTCCTGGAGAGCACAGCTCTCCCCTCTCTTAGCATCGGCAACACTCTGCATCCCTGTGGATGAAGCCATGCTTGCTTAGGGATGCTTTAGCCCCGGCAACTGATAGTATCGCTGGAGAAAAGCAATGGGGTCCCGAGCCCGGGTGACCCGAGCGAGATGGAATTCCCCTTGGATCCCACAGCTCCCCTCATCCACGGTGTGTGAATGGCATCCCACCCCACGAACAGGGGGCTGCTGCATTTTGCAGGGGGTTTGAGCACTCTGGTTGCAGCAGCTGTGGTAATTCAGCATCGTGGAGGTGGCTGCTGGTATGCAGGGGTCTTCTCCATTGCGGTGGCCACGGCTGATGTGTTGGGGTGTAATTGTTAATGACGTTGGGTCCATTAGCGCTGAGGTCCATGGGCTGGATGCAGACATGCCCCACTACTCCCCATCCTTGATAGGTTTGGTCATACGTGTTGGAAAGACGTTTCTCCCTTCCTCTGGTCTCCCCGCTGGGTTTCCCTTCCCTCTGCTGAGACATGAGTGTTAAGTTCCCAGCTTAGCAAAACAGCGCTGGGTGTCAAATGCTTCATTTCAGGTTTTTGTGAGGAGCCAACTCATTTACAAATCACCAGCTGGAAGTTATTAGGCCCTTAAAACAAAATAAATTACTACAAAATTGTGCCTCCCTGCAGTTGCTCTGCAATTAATTTGTGCTGAGTGCTGAAGCCAGCTAAACCCCGGCCCACCGGCTTCCCTCTGCCCCTCCGGCACCGCTGTGTGCTCAGGGAAGGGCAATGAGGTGGGGGTGTGGGGGCACATTGGGATTTGGGGTACCCAGTTCTCCATCGATGCTGGGTCCACCTAACGCTGCTTTATTCCCTGCTGAGAAGCAGTGTGCTTTAGGGAGCAGCGAGGACTTGCTGGTAGGAAAAATAAGTGTAAAAAAATGTGGGGAAATAGGCTAAAGATATTGAATATTTATTTGGTTATTTTTTATCTTTCATGTTTAAAGAGACTGAGGCTGATTTGCTCCCTGGAGCTGCAGCTTGTGCATCCCAGGGGGTGCGCAGGTGCGTGGCCAGGTTCTGCACCTCCACCTGGCGCGGCCGCAGCTCCTATCAGAGCCACTGGAATACAGTGATAGCAGCACAAGCGCTGTCACTTCGCCCAGCCGATGCCATCTGGTGACACGTGGCAGCAGGAGGTGGGGTGTTTTGGGACAGGTGTATGCTGTATGGTCACTCTTTTGCTCTTTCTCAGGGCCAGGCAAGCTTTGGCACACGCTGGGATGCGCGCCCACAGTGCTAGAGCACCTCTCCAGGGCTCATCCTGGCCCCGTGACGAAGATGTCTCCCGGGCAATGACATTGTGGGTTTGGTCCCTTCTGCACCCTGCAGAGCCAGGTTGAGCCCCCGCTTTTCCATACACACTCCAGATTGCTTTTTGTTATCCTTTCCCGTGAAGACTACCTCTACCATCATCTGGGAGTCCCCTCCACCAGCCCAGGACCACAAATCCCCAGCGGTGCAGGGAGCAGCAGTGCCTTGCACCAGAGCTGTTTTCACGCTAGAGAAGGCATGCCCCTCGCTGTGTGCATCCTGGCTCCGCAGAGCCACGTTCCCCCTTGCCTTCGCCTGCTGGCCCCTGGCTGCCCAGTGCCTGCCCCCTCCCTCCCCTGCGTCTGCAGGGATGTCATTTTACAAATAACAGCAACTGAAAAAAATAAGGACCTTCTTCTGCTGAGAAAGCTGGGGATTTCCTCCGCCAAGCTCTGCTTCCCTTGCTGTCCTGAACAGAGTCTGACCTTCCCCACAAGCACCATCAGCTGCCACGGCTGGTTCAGAACATCTTGGTACCACCCTGAGGCTTCTCTTTAAAGCGATGCTCTGCATCTGGGTGCTATGTTAAGGGGGAAAGGATGCTCACCATCACTTTTTGCTGTGAAGTGGTGCCGGACCATCGAACGCAGCGTGGCTGGAGCCGTGGCTCCCATCCCCTGCTGCCGGTGAGGAGCTGAGGCTGTGGGTTAATTCATCATTTTCTGGTAGAGCCGAGGGACCATTTGTCCTTTCCCTGAATTGGCTGGGAATGAGTTTGTCTGGGGAGCCCTGAAGATGTTTCCTAACATTGGGAAAAGTCCCTGAAATAAGTAGCCAGGGAAAAGACCCCAGAATAACTGCCTTGGTACCAGCCTCTGCCACAGCATCTTTCAGTGGGTTCCCCAGCCCGAGCAGCCCCCACTCCTCCCCACCCAGAGGGGCTTGTGCCTGAGGTCAGGAGCTTCTCCTCTCCTGCCAGTCGCCCGCCAGCACCCTGGCTTTGCCCCCTAGCACGGCAAGAACATGGGAGGCTCATGGGGGTCTGCCAGAGCAGGCAGTCCCAGGCTAACGCTGTGCCCTGTGAAAAGCCTCAATGTCCAGGTCGTTCCATGTTCCTTGGCATCAAGTGCCGCCAGGATCCAGATTTCTCTAATCATTTACTGTTGGCCAACACACACATTTTTTAAATGAATAAAATGTTCACAAAAGTATTTCCTAGAACTGTCCCTGTTGTGCCCGTGTCCTCATCCTTCCCGTGTTTTCCTCAGCAGCGGATCCAATTTCTTTCTTTTCATGCTGAGTTTGCTCAGAATTCCAAAGAAATAAAGAAGCCCCAGTGATTTTTATGACCTCATCCTGAAACGCTAATTTGGACAGACGGCTTGGGTTCATTTTAACACCCCTCCAGCTCGGAGGAATTAAATGAATGCGCCTTTGCCCTGCCTGCCTGTCCATCTCCGTCAGAGCTAGGGGGGGGCACAGAAAATCACATCCCCTCTTTCAGGTGGGGGATCACAGCCTGCCATCCCCATGCCGGGCTCTGAAGGGGGGCTCTGCAGGGGCTGCAAACCCATTTTCTCCCTCTCAGAACAAAACCCAGATCATCCCCTCAGCCACAGTCTGTGGGAGAAGAGTTTGAACCTAAGGGTAGCAGAAAAGCAGCATGAGTTATTTTGTGTCAAAAAAAAAAAAAAAAAGAAGAAGAAAAAAACCCACCACCACCACCCCCTGCTTGTATTTCAGATATCTGACAGCATTTATGCCTTCCCAGCCAAACTAGAAAGAAAATAAACCCAGGGTTCAATGACTGAAAAAATGCTTGATTTGCTAAACAGGGCAAAGTACCTTCCTCTTGCTGGAGGGAACTGGACAGGACCCAGGGCAGCCCTCCCTCCCAAAGAGCTTCAGTTATCAAAAAGCCTGAAAAATTTCAGCTGAATCAGAACAGTTCCTGGCAGTCAGAGAGGTTTCTCATAAGTAAAACATCCTGGTGCTAGCACGTCGCATCGGCTCCACTGCCAGCGCAGTTCATGGGACCAAGATGTGACACCTTCCGCCCCCCATCACATCCCCTCCTCCTTTCTGCCCCCCCCCCCCAGGGGAGCACGCTGCTGCAGGATGGGGATGCTGAGCCCCCGGCAGGGGCAGCCCCCTGCCACCACCCCCCTTCACAGCCCCCCACAGCCAGCACACCTCCTTCACATATTATTGTAGCCCATCGGCGAGGGGAATAACCTGCTGTAGGGTCTCCCTCTATACCGCTGCCTCTAGCAACGCTGAAGAATTGACTCAGTTCTTCCTAAGTCACAAGAATTAAGGATTTGGGAGGTTGTGGGGGGTTTTTTTTAGCTATTACAGCATCATGATACTATTATTAGGATCACAATTTGGCAGGGAGAAGAAAATCTGTGCCCATTCTACAGTGCTTTGAATACTTCTGCTTTCTACTGTCATAGAAAAATCCTTAAGCTTCATCTCTGAACTCCCTCCAAACCATGCTCAGCACACTGCCCCCCGGGAGCTGCCCCCTGTGTGCAGCCCCCAACCAGCTTAGAGCCTGCGTCGGTGCCAGGGGAAAGCTGGCTTTGCTCGCAGGGGCTGCGTGCATCCCTGTGGGCACAGCGATGCTGTGTGTCCCAGAGGAGCCACGGACCTTGGGATCACCACTTTGGGGTTTTTAAGATCTACAGCACCCAGCATTCGTAGGAAACCTCTAAGTCAACAAATGGCAAGGAAGTAGTCCCGGGTGTTAAGCAGTATATGGCTTTCCCTCTGGCCCAGCATTAGGAAATGGCTGGTTTAGCTTTCCTCAGCCTGTGTTCGCCCCCGCATCCCTTTGTGCAGTAGGCCCCCTGCCCCAGTACCTGCTAGTCACAGACCTACATTACTCCCCTGCCAGGGCTGGACCCCAAATTCACAGCCGAGGGGTCAGCCCCAGGTGGGAAAAGAACCAGGGAGGCATTGGATGTTGAGGGCACAGCTGGGGATTAAGTAATGGCTAAATGAGGATCACTCAGGTGGTTTTTGTCACGGTGAACTCCCATTTAAAGGGTGCAGAGGATCCCTTTTTGGTGGAGGTAGGTACTGGCAGGGGTGTGGGGGTCCTTGGTAGGGTGGAGGGAAGCTGGGTGGGCTTTTTGCGGTTATAAATCTCAGTTGGTTGGGCTCAGTGTGCCCAGGGAGCAGCTCCTGCTGGCACAGGTTATCTTGCTGCTCCTTGGCTTATGGCTCAGGCTGCTTTGGGTGATCCTGGGAGGGCAGGGACCTGATGGGCTGCCTGGGGATGGTGCACTGGGAGTGTGGTGGGTGCTGTGTGGAAAAGCTGCTGGGTCCTCCTGTCCTCAGCTTGCTGCAGTGTGTCTGAGGTGCTGGCTTGCTTTGTTCTGTGTTTGCCCCCGTGGCTTCTGCTGCAGACCTCTGGAGGGCTGTGTTGCCTGTGCTATGAAGTGCTGGCCTGGGGGCTCTGCTCTGTTGCAGAGAAATCCTGCATGACCTTGGAGAAATCCCAAGGCTAGGGTCCTGTTTTCTAGCAGGAGGCAGGATCTGGTCTTTGCTTTACTTCATGTAGGCATACTGCTGCTGAAGCTGTTGTAATGAAGCCCCTTTGCTTTCTGCCAGCTGCAACTATGGCTCTTGTCTCATACCTGCCCTTGGCAGAGCTGGGAGTCTCCCAAAGCTGCTTTTCCACCCTCTGCATGATAAACACTGGGGATGGGACTGTGCTCTCCCTTCCTCCAAAGCAGCTGGGGAATGCAGGGCCCAAGCAAAGGTGGCTTCACCTTGCCATGGTGCTTCTTTTGTTGCTGACCTGGTATTCCACAGGCAGAGGAAAAATGTTTTCAGAGTGGAAATGAAGGTCTCCTACAGACAACTGCTGCCGTGCTACAATTCTGTGTCTTCTCTCCAAAGCCTGCTGTGTTCCCTGTGACTGTGCCAGACAGCAAGGGTGCTGAGTAGAGCCACATGGCTGATTAAGTGAGGGGAGAGATGCAGCAACTGCTGCTCGTGCTTCTTGTTGTGTTTAATCCCTGGCAGGGGAACTACCGCCTGTCTGCTGTGTCTGGACTGCTGCTGCGAATCCTGCCTAGGGTCTGCTGGTGGGCCCTGCTAAGCCAGGTTTGCTAAGGCAGCTAACCGACCTTTGCTGCCTGCTTGCGTGGTCCCCAGGGCTGGTGACAAACCGGAGACGAAGCCTTAGCTGGCACCCAGCGCTTGCAAAGCGAGCGCGGTGCTGCTCCCCTTGTCAGGTCAACCCTCTGTGCCAGGCGGCTGCAACGGCTTTAGACGCAGCTTTTTGTCAGCCTGAGCCGGGGGGGGAGCAGCTTTGCGGCTCCCTGGCCCCTCCGCGTCCCCACGCCTGGATCTCCCGGTGCGCGGGGGCTGCGGGCGGCGGAGCCGTTGCGCACGCAGCCGCCCGCACCCCCCCGCCCCCGCCCGGCGCCGAGCGCGGCGCTCTGCTGCCCCCTGCTGGCCCGGCCCGGCTGCGGGGGGCGCCGGGGGGGCGCTGGGGGCGCAGCCGGGCTGCCGAGGGCGCTTCCCCTGTGCCGTAACCACAAGCGAGGCTGCTGCGCGTTGTCGGGCCGCAGGGCTGCGCCCCGCAGCGCCTGCACAGCTGCGAAGGGCTCCAGCCCACCGCTGGGTTTGGTGCTGCGCAGTTATTTTATTTTTAAGCAACGTTAAAAACCCTTAAAGCATAAGATCTCAAAGCAAAAAGTTACTTCCCCTAAAGAAAAGCTATCATTTAAACAATGTCAACATAGGATCCTTCCAAAATGCCAAACAAGCAGGTACTGATCAATTTTAAAACTGTTTTCCCCTTCTGAAATGCCATGTTATTAGGAGATGTGATAAAACAGTTCCTTTGATTAGGAACAGTAGTTTTCTAGCCAAAAATCCAACTAGCTTGAGGCTTTTGACTGTGCAGTTACTGGCCGGTACCCCATGGACATCTTCAGCACAGCTGCTGCCTTTTTGTTTTCCAGAAAACAAACCAAAAGAGTGTCTTTAAATTCTCCAAAACTTTGCCCATCTTGACTTTGGGGCTTCTGCTACTTCATGGGGAAAACAGCTCTTGAGAAAGCAACTATTTTTTTGGCAAATAAAAGCATTAAGAAAAAAAAACTCAAGTAGTTTAAAAGCCACCTTGCTACTCCAGCAGCATTTTGGGAGGGTCCTCAGCATGTGCATCCCTACACAACAGGGGAAATATAATAAGGGAAATATTGTCTCCCCAAACAATAAGGGGAAAAGGCCTTTACTGCAGTTTGTGTGTTTATAAAGTGACTGCTTTAAAAAGAGCGAAAGCCCAGGTAAGGCTTGGAAGGCCAGTGGTGTTTCTGGTCATTTATGCATGCTGAGACGCCCGCTTTTGCTGTGGGCATGTGGCACACTACCTGTGTGAGCCCTGCCTGGGCAGTGCAAGGGATGGATGGGGCTGCTTGCCTCTCAGCCCTGCCTGCAGGCAGGTTGCTGACACATTCCGTGGTGCTCTGCTGCTGGTTCATCCCCACAATACCTGGGGTATGTATGACTGTGACTTGGTTTCCCCTGCCTAGTGGGTGAGGAGGTGGTGTTATCTCTGTTCGTAAGGAGAGATTGAGTCAGGGCTCTGCACGTCCCCCCCAGTGCCAGCCGGCAGAGCTTGGGCAGGGACCTGGGTTGAGCAGGTATTTGTTTACATGGTCTGGGGAACCACAGTGGTGTTACTTATTCCTGCCCTGGCTGGTGTCCCGGCAGCTCCTGGACGCTGGCAGCTTGGTGGTGCCGGCCGGGAGCGCAGCAGACACTGCTGTGTTTCACAGCCCCGCTCAATGCCCCTGTGTCTGCTCCTCCAAATATTCACACCTCCACAGGAGCCTGGGGATGGGGGAGCTGCTAGTGTGGGGTGCATGGGATGGGGGACAACCATGGGACTGCAAGCATGTCCCCAAACTTCAACCATCCTAGACCCTCCCCCTCCTTGCAAGCCGTTGAGGAGCAGGGACATGGTGTGTGTTCAGCCACCAGTTTGGGCTGGGGCCATGGCCAAGGTACACAGGACACATCTTGGAGTGAGCGCTGGCCAGGGTCGGCTCACTGTGCCCCGTCTGACCCAGCTTTTCAGCCCACTGCTCCATCCAAATGCCTCTCATCTCCTCGCGGCGGGCTGGGAGACGTGGCACAGGCTGCGGGAGGCACGGCCACTGGCTGGGCAGTGGGATGCCCCGTCTGCATCTCCTCTTTCCCTGCCCCAAGTGCTCAGGGCTGTTGAGTTCAGCCCTTGCTCTTACCAGCTACTAAGTTTGGTTTTTATTTACACGCATTGAAGTGTGGGCTTTTGTGCACAAGTTCCCTCTGTATCCCCAAACTTGGCTTTATTGGCATAAATATTCAAGTTGGTCTGTAAACTGCTGATGCTGAATAAGGCTTACAGAAATACTGCCCTGCTAAAACGGGGAAGGGGCAGAGGCACGGCTTGGAGCAGGAGGGGGACTGTGTGATCACTTGAACCCTGTGGATTTGCAGGGCTTATGCCTACAGGTGTATTTAAGAAAGTTAAAGCAAGACGAGTGACCCAGCAAGCAGATGGTGGGTGGGTATGTGTGCTCGGCTACGTAAGACGGCAGAGCAGCAAAAACAGAGATCTGGATTTATCCAGGCTCCAGCAATAGGAAGGAACACCTTAATCTTGGATCACCCAAGACCAGACCAATCTCTTAACCTAGAGAGCTGAGGATGGAGAGGGGAGTCATTCAGCTCATTACCCATTGCCCTGCTCTGGTCCCAGCCCTGCAGCGAGGGCTTTGCCAGGCTCCTCAGCTCTCGAGGGGGGTCTGGTGGATGGCCAGGCTGCCCTTCGTCCCTTAGTGCCTGCCTGCTTGCCATAAACCTGCTCAAAAAATGTCTTCCAGATTTGGAGGAATGAAATCTGTTTGAAAGGATATGCAGGATGTGCCGGGTGAGAAATCTTAATTAATATTTAAACAGCATGGTGGAATTTGTCTAAATCCTGCCAGATTAAATGCAGGCATGGTAATGGATGCACTTGAATTTCTGATGGAAATTGCAGTGAGCAACACTATGCAGGAATACAGTGGCCAAGTGAGGGCTCAGAAGCTGCAGTGCTTTGGTCCAAATGTTGATATACAAGGGATACGGTGCTCCTCTTGGTGGGAGCTATATTTGTGGTTTATCCCTTTAGCTATGGACAAAACCAACAGAAAAGGGGAAAGCACTGAAAATGGGTGGCACTCCAAGGGTGCTCGTGGTCCCCGGTTCTGACAATTCTCTTGATTGCCTCATTGGAAACGATGGGGCTGTTTCTTAGAGCCCCTGGCCATGGTTTGAGGGTTCTCTCTTTAGTGCAAAAAAGAAAGAGGAGGGTTTCCCTTCCTCTCGTGAAAGACTGGCAACGATGGCTTTGTGTTAAATCCCTTAATGTTCCCCAATTTTTCCCTGGGGGAGTGTGTGTTCTCCATCTCTGGCCACAGCTTTTCATGGTGCTTTTCCTCCAGCCCAGCTGGGGCATTTCTGGGAAGAGTGGGATGAAGCCAGGACAGAGGGATGCATTTATCCCCCTCACCGCTCGCTGTAAGGCTGAGGTGACATCACTTCGCCAGGCACTCACACCATATTAATTTAGCTGCACCTTATTTTGGAGAGCTGGAGCCTGAGGCTTTGCCATTTCCTATGGTCTCCTCAAGCTGGCTGTTTCCTGGCTGCCAAGCCAGAGAAGCAGGCAACTTTTATGGCAGGGCACCACTGAAACGCAGCTAGGGATGAATAGAGCCCATAAATAGAAAACCTGGAGCAGCTCCCCTTGCAGAGCAGCTCTGCCCAAGCACACTCCGGCTGGAGGAAACCAGGGAGCTGGAAAGCATCTCGTCTGCCTGTGGTCCCCCCATCGGGGCTGGCCAGCTCTGTGGGGACAGTGGCTACTGGCCATGGGGATGGGCTCTGATGCCCAGAAATGTCCCTGGCTGTGGAGATGTGCCCTTGCTGGGGCTGCAGGGCTATGCACCTATCCACTGCTTTTTTTTTTTAATCTTCCCCTTTTTTATTTTATTATTTTTGTGTGTGTGGTCAGACTGAAGGAGTCTCCCCTCTTCCATCCTTCCCCACAGGTGGTGCAGCCCGGGTCCCCTGCCGAGGGGAGGAAAGGCTGCCCAGCTCGGGGTGCCCAGAACGCTGGCCGGCTGTGCATCTCCCTGTTTGCACTGGGTGAGGAAACACCCCCTGTGCTTTCTTGAGTCTCTGGCACTCACAGAGGAAGGCCGCTACCACCTCAAAACCATTTGCAAATAGCTTCTGTTTGCTCAGACAAACACTGGAAAAAATATATAATTTTTTTTTCTTGCAGCAGTGTGTCTATTGCCCTCTGTGCTTGAGCACAGGCTTAGCCCTGAGCACTGTTTCTAATTGTCCACTTTCAAGGCGGCCACAGTTTCAGCAGTTTTTCATTCAGTGATTTTTCTCCAGGCAGCGTAAATGCTGCCCTTAAACCTGCTTTCCGTGCTCAGTTCTGCATCCTACTTGCCCACATCAGCAGCGGTGGGGACAGCAGGTTGGAGAGGAACCATCTGTATTAAAGATGATGCAAACTGGGCTGGAGGCAGCATCCCCCTTGCTTTCCCGGGGGCAGGGGTGGGATGTTGGTGCATCTGCAAGCCCCCCTGCCTGCTTCAGTTGTGTGCTCCACCGAGAGCCCAGGAACACGCTCGGATCCGCCGCGGCGCAGGCTTAGTGTTGAAGTGCAAGCTTAGTGCCCATTGACTCGTGGGCTTTACTGTATGCACAGCTGGAGAAAAAAATAACTCCCTCGTTCAGCCGCATAGTTAATGCCCTACCTGAGGAAATGTTTTTTCCTGCCTGAAGTCGGATCGAGGTCTGGCAGCTGGGTGAGCAGAAAGAGGCCTGAAGGCTGGGCTGCTGTTTGCTCAAGCAAACAGCTGTGGCAGTGTTGGACGCTACCAGCTCTCGTAGGCGCTTCTCAGCATCCCTGTGCCGGTCAGGAAGGCGGGGAAGGTGCTTTCTCATCTCGATTTGATATTCAGCATCTCCAAAGTGGGGATGCTGTGGTCCAGGGCCACCTGCCTTCCCGCTGTCCCCACACAGCATCCTCTGCCAGGGAGTGGGAAGGGCGGGCGAGCGACTCAAAATAGCTTTTTTTCACCTTGCTGAGCCCTGCGGTGTGGTACCACCGAGCCACAAGCCCTTCTGAGCGAGGTGGCCCTGCCACCTGTGTTGCAGAACGTGGGTATATGCAATGCAGCTCTGGCAGGGGAAAGTCCCCTCTGGTCCCTGTGGCATGTTCCTGCTGCTGCTCCAACATCCTCCATGAGCCTGTTTGACTTGCTGATCCAGCAGAAAACAGACCTCACTGGCAAAAGGTGCATCTTCTGCTGGTTTACTTGGAACAACTAGGCTGGTGGCTGAAGAGAGGTGGTGCAACACTGCAGACAAAAGTAGAGCCAGGAGCACTCCCCCCTGTGCCTAGCTGCTGCTGCAGGGTCTGCTGCCCATGAGCTGAAGGAGAGGCTGTTTATTTTTGTTCTCTTTTATCCAAATGGCTTCAGCTGGATGGCAGTGCTGCTATGCCTTGAGCCATCACAGGGTTTTCCTCACTCTGTGGTGCATTAATCATAAATATTCTGCAAATTGCAAGGTGTTCCTAGCCCCAGGGGAAGGGCTTCATCTGCAACTGGGATGCTACAAGCGTGTGTTTTTGCTGGTCACATCCAGGAGCAGCATAGCCCAGTAGGAAGGGCAGAATTCTGAGCATTAGCTTGTCCTAGCTCTGCTGATGGACCTGACTTCTCCAGACCTTGGTTCCTTCCTCTGCAAACCAACATGATGCACCTTGAACCCTGCGGCTGGGCATGCACCAGGTATTGCTAATATAGATTATTATGACAATGTGTGGTCTGGTGCGTAAATTTGGAATGATTCCCTGAAGAAAATCACCCAGATACTAAAAGAAAACATGGTATTTCACTGTGTTAGGTCAGAGATTTCAAGGGACTTTGAATTTGTCCAAATCCTATGAAATTTCAGTGGGATTTGGCAAACAAATCTCTTAAATCCCAGTGAAAGGGGTTTCCACAACAGCAGTGGCTTTTTTTTTTCCCCTGCTCCTTGCAGATGAACAAATAAAAACAACTGAAAAAGTAACGGGAAGGATGATGCAAGGGGCAGGAGACTGGTATCTAAGCTATGTTATTACAGAGAAAATGACCTGGCACTGAAAGAATTAAAATAATGTCATTCCTGTTTGCTCTGGCTCATTTTTAATACGCCAGTCACCTTGACATTTCTAAAAGAATTTTTCAAGTATGTAAGTTCAAAAATTATGCAACTTGACAAAAGCAAGGGGGATATTTGAGGCTGGTGGAATAAATTGGGAGCTGGAGGCAGTACGTGACCCATGCCCTGTGTGGGGAGTGATGCTGGCACGAGCGGGGCTAGACGGGGCCCGCTCCTGCATGGGGGGTGGGGGTGGGGGGGGTGGGAACGACAGGGAGATGTGAAGGGGTGAGGTGAGGGCACGGGACACCATGGGGCTATCCCTCTGTGCCAGTGTCGGGCAAGCTGGGGCTGTCTGCTGGGGATGCTGCGGTGGGTACAGTCCCAGTCCAGATTTTCTAAGGATGCTTTGGGTCTTTAACGTGTTGCAGCTAAAAACCAGTGTATGAAAGAAAAAAACAGCTGGCCAGTGGCCTTCCTCCAGCATCCCACCAGCCGTGCTGCCCCAGACACCCTCTTCCTTGGGGAATGTGAGCTGGGGAGGGGGTCTAGGCTGCCACACAGAACCAAGGTAGGGGGGGATGGGGGCAGACCTGCACCCCCATGGCCCAAGCTGAAGCTGGGCGATTGCTCATGCGGAAGCCACGGAGGAGATCATTTGCCGGTGTAATTGTATGCTTTGCTGTTAAGCGTATTGATTCTGAAAAGTTAATCAGACAATTTGGAGGTGCTATATCTAAAAACATAAAATCCCATTAAACTGATTAAAACTGAATCCATCTTAAATAACCCCATGCAACTTAAAATTGTTGAAATAGCATATTGTATTCAAATAAAATTATTTCAGTCAAACAAGGCTGCGAGGAGCTCTTGCCCATCGATGCCTTGTGTGCCTTGGCGAGTGCCTGTGCCGGGAGCTGCGTGCAGGGATTCCCCACTGTACAGTGTACGGAGCTCGCCGTGTTGGGGGACCGCAGTGGTGTTGGTGAGGGTCTCCCCGGGACAGATCCCTGGGAGCTGATGCTGGGGATGGGTGTGTGCCTGATGAACATGTGGCTACATCTGTGTGGGGGATGTGGTACAGCCTTCTCCTTGCAGCTTGGGGAACAAGCGATGCTGAACAGCGGTCTCTTCCCACAAACATCAGGTTATGACAGCACCTAAGCTGTGGTATATTTTCAGGTGTTTCATAAATTGTGTTGAAACCTTAACAGCTTCTTGGAAGTGACGCTTTGCTGTGTGCTTTTCAATTGTCTGGTGGTCCTGGGTGCCCAGCTTGAGATGGTGTTTGGGCTCTGCCCATCAGCTTGGGAGTCAAAAGGACTTTGTTGCAGATGTAACATGCACTTTGCAAACCTGGAGGCTCCTGCCTGCAGGCAGAGAAGTGCAGGGCACAGTTCTTGCAGCAGTGGAAGCACTCCAGGAGGAGCAGGGGATTAGGATGGCATCGCTTGTTGGTGGGAAAGGGCTGCAGCTGGGCAGCACGCCTGTCATGTCTGGCACATCACCCCTGCATGCGTGGGGGTGTCTGGTGGAGTGAGCAGCAGTGTGGTGTGCCCTTGGGGCATGCCTTGCCTGGATCTTACAAGCCAGGAGGGCAGAGGCCCCTCTGACGAGGTCAGCACCTTGATTTAAGCAAAACCTTTGCCGGGAGGAGATAGCGCAGGGTGGGTGTGAGCTTGGAGCAAGCGGCAATCCCTGCAGCATTCCCATCCCCGCTGTCCCGTGGGCTGCAGCCTCTCACTGTGGCATGTGAGCTCCCTGATCTGGCTCTTCTCCAAATGGGTGCCTGCTCTTGGCATGAGGCCCCTGGCTTTGGAAACAGCCCCCCAGCTCTGTTGAAACACCAGCATGGAGTATTGGGCAGTCGCGGCAGCAGGAGCCGATTCCAGCCGTCTGAGGGACAAGAAAAGGTTTTATCTGCCAAGAGCCGAGTTCAGGATTGTTTCTGATTGCATCACTCAGCTGCGGAGAGCTGTATGCCTTATATTGCCTTAGCGATGTTATCGGTTGGCACCCGGCAAAGCAGGACTTGTGACTCAGAGATAAATGGAGGATTGCTCAGTTAGTTTGCTTCCAAATTTGTTTATTTTCCCCTTTCTGAGTCTACCATCTCTCCTTCTTGATAAGTTCAGATTGCAAGCCAGCCTCTATTTGTAAAGAAAGCACTCCTTTGCACCTTTACAAGGGAGAAATAGTAATAATAATAATCCCATCGCTGGAGGAGGGATGAGCACTGGCTCCCATCCACCCTAATGAGGAGCCTAGTGCAGGGACCTGGCTGTAACAGAGGGCTTCCCGAGCATCCCCCTCCAGCTGCCCTGCAATTTGCTTTGGAAGGTGCTTCCCCCACTCTCCTGCCAACCTCAAGGACTGTTTTTTCCAAATAGGACAGGCACGGCACGCTGAGGTGTTGCAAGCGAGCAAGCCCACCGGGAAGCTTTATGGCTGAGAATGGCGGGTGCGTGGTGAGCGTGTCAGCATGTCAGGTGTGCTGCTGCCTCTCTGCCCATGGGCATGTCTTACACACACTGCTCTTTACAAACAGGGTCACCAAAAGCTGGGAGAAGGGCTTTCTGTAGGCAAACCCTGCCACATCACCCCTATAACCTCTGGAGAGTCTGAAGGCAATTGCAGGTGGCTTGGGACCACGTCTAGGAGAGCCAATGGGGGTTTAAGAGGACCAGGGAGCTTTAATCCTTGCAGCAGTTGAACAAGCCACAGCAGGAAGGGCTGCGGTGCCTTTATCACTTCTCTGGGCCCCGATGCTGGTTCTGCCCGAGCAGAATGCGCGTGCCTCCTGAACCTTGCCCCGCTCCTTCGAGAGCATCTGTTTACCTTTGCTGGCCCCGCGAAGCGGGCAGGGGAGGTATCAGCATGCCAGATTTCCAGCCCTGACCTCTGCAGTGCTGACATGCTGCTTTATCTCCTCCACAGCCACGGGGCTGCTTTTTGCAGCATCCCGAACAAAGGACGTGCCAGCGGCTGCTGTTTTTCACAGTGTTGTTCATGGCTGTGAGCTGCCACCGGGGTATAAATCCTGTCCCCCCTTGTCTCACCAGCAGCGGGGAGCCTTCCTTCCCAAGGCCGTCGGGTGTGTGCTGGTGGCAAAGCCCCCCGTGCTGGGCTTAATTCCATGGCATGGTGAGAGGAGGGGAAGCGTCCCCTACTGCAGCGGGGGTCAGGGATGATGGGGAGCCCATTAGCATCTGTATGTGAGGGGGCCTGGGGAGCAGCGGGGTGCAGGGGTGCTTCCTGAATCCACATCCTGGCATCCCTGCCCTCCCAGGTGCTGTTTGCCCACCCCAGATGCTGGAACTGGAGGCAGCTGTGCCTCTGGGGCCAGGAAGCATCATCCTCCTCCTCCCGCCCCAGGGGCTCTGCATCACAAGGCCCCGGGTATTTCCTCGGGCTGTGTTTGCCGGGTCCCCGGGGAGCTGATGAGGTGTTAATGTGAGGGCTGCTGGGGGCTTTTCAGCCCATGAGCTGCCAGCCCTGCCTGGGGAGGGGGACAGGAGGTGGTGAGGAGCTCGCTCCCACTGCGGCTTCGTTGCAGACACACCTTGTGTGAGCGCAGCTGGTCCAGGGGCAACGGAAAAACTTCATTTTGCAATGGGAAAACCCTAACAAGCCAGGGGAGGGCAGGGATGCTGCAGCTGGGGGTTGGGAATGGCCCCTGTGGATTGGGGGAAAGCAGTCCTGTAAGTGGGTCTTTTGTGATGGAAGTGGAAAGGAAGGGGTGGGGAAGGTGGGGGGGAGTGAAAGTTTTGTGCTGCAGTGAAAGTGATGCTCTGGTACCCTCACCCTGCCTTCCACAGTGTGGGCAGGGAGGTGGCAGGACCTGCAAAGGTCTTGGCATGGCAAAAGCATCCCTGTGGAGCAGGCTGGGTGGCCTTGGCCACCGCGGTGCCTGTGTTTGACACCAGCCCGCAGGGATGCTTGGGTGGATGGGGCAGCTGGAGGTGGAAGCCACCGAGGGGCTTTGGCTGGCTGCCTGCACCAGGCATGGCTCAGAGCCATCCATATTCACGGTGAGGTGAAGCCTGGCAGAGAGCAGAGCGATGTGGGCACTGTCGGCAGGGCATCAGTGCAACCTGGCTGGCTGTGCATGTGGGCAGAGCTTTAGTCGCAGAGCCTGAGGGACAGATGCCCCAGACACAGTGTGTGGAGTGGCCGCTGAGGGCAGGCTGAGATGGGGACAGGACCAGGGTGCAGGTGCCTGCTGCGACCAGCATAACCAGCCCTTGGCAGTGCTGGGTACTGGTGAAAAAGGGTCTGGCCCTGGAGGGCCTGTGGGATCTCTCCTTTCCCCTCCCCATGCCACAGGAGCGGGAGGCACTCCAAGTGCAAGAGCTGAGGAGGAATCATGCCTCTTTTTTTCCTTTTTATCTTCTGCAGCTTCTTGCAGTCTGTTCTTTTCTTATATTCTTGTTGCGCTCTCATCACTACGCTCTCTGACCTTTGTTTTCTGATTAAAGAACAAACATGCTCTCTGGGGCATCTTTTGGCATTTAAATAAACATGTGACATGTCCAGACACCCGCTCCTACTGCTCTGGTGTACAAAAACGTACCCAAAGTATAAAGCTCTACATATAAACAGTAATCCATGTACTTCATTTAGTAAATGCTGGTGGATAAGGATGTGCATGTAGTGCATCTACAGATGGGTATCTGCAGAGAGATAAGGGCAAGCCTTGCTGTTTGCATACAGAGCCTCGGCTGATGAGGGGTGTAGTGGTCCTATTCCAGGATGGATTTAACTCCTGGAGGGAGACCTCGGGGAGCTCTGTCTCCTGCACAGAGATTGAATTAGCTGGGTGATGGGGCTGGCTGCCACAGCCAAGGATGGGGGGATGGAGACTGGGAGGCTGCTCCTGCAGATAAGCAATGCCCTCACTTCCCGGCTGGGATGAGGACTGGGTGGGACTGGATTATTTTATGTCCCCAGGGAATGGGTCTCCCTATCTTGGGAAGAGAAGGGAAACCAGCAGTCTGGCTGCATGTAAGCGCATCCAGCCGAGCCCCTTGGACCGTCACCAGCACAGCCCATCTGGGCTGGTGCTCTCCCGCATGGCCGAGGTGATTCAGCAGTTCATACTCGTTCCAGCAGCTTTGCATCTGCAAATATTTGGCAGAAAATATCCACAAGTGCCTCAGATGTCACTTTTTTTTTTTTTTTTGATATCTCTTTTTCCAAGCTCTAATCATTTAGTTATTCATGTTAAGAAAAAGAAAAATTGAGAACCTGAGGATGCTCAGGTGCCTTTAGGACCAGCTTGGCGGTCCTGACCCATGATTTCACCTTGCAGGGCTGGTGTTGCTGTGGAGGCTTACAGAAGATACCAGCCCCTGCGAGGAGCTGCCTGCTCATCGGCCCACGTGTATGCCACATGCTGCCAGCCCAGCGGCTGCCGAAACCCCCTGGCACACACCGGAGCGGGGGGGGGGATGGACGGACACAGGGACTCGGACACACACACCACCTCTGCTCCTAAACGGGTGCTGCTAGCAGCAGATGGAAATAGCAGCAGCACTGTTGATTTACAACCACAGCTCTGACTTTAATGGGCTGGTTTTGCTCCCCGACAGCTACAGATTTCGTTTGTTGTTTTTTGTTTGGTTTTTTTTTTAACAAGCTTCTTTTTTTTTTCCCCCTTAGGGTGACCCATTAGCCCCTCGAAACGTGGGTGCGTGGGGAGGCGAGTTTGCCCTGCGTGCTGGAGGTACGTGCACGCTGCTCTCCTCTCCCTGTTGAAAAAACAAACCCAAAGCCTATAAGCATAGAAGGCCTTTGTCTGCAGTGGTCCCTGCTCCCCAGGGAGAGGCAGCCGGCCCCGGCAAGCCGGCGGGTGCTGCTGCACCCCGGTGAAGGGGTGGCAGCTCCGGAGCTGGCCCTGGGCGCCCCAGCCACACCGCAGGGTGATGCCTCCCCATGCCAGCCCCAGCAGGAATGTTTGCTGTCACCGCAGCCTGCGGCAAGGAAATATTTTCCAAGCAAAAAAAGGCCTCCCAGTGTATTTCACGCTGACGGCTTCCAGCAGCCCTCTGTAGCCGTCTTGTTCTGCCGCCGCCGGGACACCTACCCGGAGGAAGAGAGGAGGCGAAGGTGGGAGAGCTTTAAAAAGCTCTGGTTTAAGTTTGTTCCACCCTGGCCGTCCCCCTCTAGAGCGGGTCTTTAGAGGCTGCAAAACACCCGCCTGCTGCTTGGGGCAGGGCGGGCAGATGGTTTCCCGCCTGCCTTGGATGCTCAACTCCCCCTGCCCAGCGTCGTGTCCCAGCGGAGGAGAGGGGAACCAGGGTCCCACACATGGCAGAAGGGGACAGCTGCGGGGACGTTAAGGGATGCCTCAACTCCTTCCCAGGCTGGGCTGTGAAATGTAGGTCAAAGCCCTCTCCTCGCTGCAATCCAGCGATGATGATGGTGTTACAGGTTGGGCTGAAATATGTACCTCCAGGTCTTTACTCTGGCACCAAAACAAAACGTACTCAGAAAACTGTGAAAAATAAACCCAGCTTGTGAATGCAGCTGATTGGAAGTTTTTTCCAACAGAAAGTGCTATCCGACCCGTGTAAAATCATTCCTCGGGCATGTGTTGATTTGGGCAATGTTTCCTCTGAAAAGAAAAAAAAAAAAAGATCAGAGCGAGGGGGGAGAAATGTTTGGAGAGAGCCGGAGCCACCGCCTTCGGCGGAGCTTTTCCATCCCTGCTGCAGAACAGCTCTCCCTTGGAAATGCACTTTATTTAGCAGCCGAAACACACTTTATTTAGTAGCCTGCTGCCTGGTATGTGCTGCTGTTGCAGGGGGCAAAACAAGATCATCTGCTGCGGGCTTGGCTAAGGTGCTGGTCCTTGGTGGGTATGCTTCTGCTGCCTCCACACTTTTCCCCCAAGGACACAGGAATGCCAGTTTTACCAGGAGGGAAACACTGGCTTAGTTTTAGGGGAGAAAAGGGGTCTCGGCAGCATGCAGGAGCCGGCCCTTGGGAGAAAGCCTGGCTGGGATGAGCCGTGCCGGTTGGCATCACAGCTGCATCGGCACATCCCACCTGGGACAGGCAGTCTCAGCTCTGGGGCTGCCTTTTCCTAAAACGCCCCGCTTCCCACCAGCCTCGCTGCAGCCATTCACAGGGCCAAGAGCAGGTGCCGAATGCTTGTCCTCAAGCTGAGGTGGGTTTTTTTCATCGGAAGGGTTCGGTTTTGGGTTTTTTTAGCAGAAAGAAAAGATTATTGAGACAAGTGAATATTTGTTTGGCAAAAGTTAAGCCAATCATGCAGTCAGAGCTTTCCTGGATCCTAACAGCACAGGTCAAGATTAATCTTTTTGCTTGGAAATGAGTGGGGTGGAATTAAAATACCATTGTGGTGGCAGCGACCTGTAGCTCTAGCGATGGGTGTCACTGGCCCATGGTGGAGGCAGGGGCTGCTGGGGTGGGGTGCCCATCCTGGACCAAAACCACCACCATAATCTGGCTGCGCTGAGCTCAAGGCAGTGAGGGTACATCCTGGCATCCCTGGGCTCGCCCCACTGAGGTGGCACTGACCCCTCGCCACGGGGCAGGCTTTGCATCCTGCTCACCTTCATGGCACAGGAACGGGCTTGTGCACCCGCGGCTGACCCTGGGCAGATTTACTGGGTGATCCTGGGCTGCTATTAGTGGTCAAGGAACCGCAGACTCACAGACAGGGTCTGAGTCCCAGGCAAGCTCCTGTGTTTTTTCGGAGCAGAAGTCTCCACTCCGGCTGTTTTGCTGGCGGCTCTGCCAGGGACACCTCGTTCCCATGAGCTGCCAGGTCCGGATGGGGCACCTGGGGAGACAGGGTCCCCTGGGAGCGGCAGGGTCCCCTGGACCCTCCTGGCAGCCGGAGGGGGCTGGGAGGGTGGCGCAGGGGCTCTGAGCAAAGTGTGTCGCCTCGCTCCCTGAGCTCAGAGGAGCCGTCGCGCTCGGCGAGCGGTTCGCCCTGCTATTTATACCTGCCGCGCGCGAGAGGAGCCTTTCAGTATAAATGAAGCTATTTTAAAGGTCTTGGCCAGGTATAACTGGTTTAAACAAGGCCGGTAATGACTCAGAGGGCTATAAATGTCCATCAGAGTCCTCAGCGAAGCTGTTGGGGATTGATCTCCTCAGCAAGCAGCCTCCCATCGTGATGTGAAAGCCTGGGCAGCCTGCGCACACTCCTGTCGCCATGCTCCAAGCACAGCACCCCTGCAGACCCCCTTCCTCCACAGCCTGAGGGTTCATGGGTGCAGTCCCTCCCCGGTTATCCTGGGCTTTGTACGGGTACAGGCCCTGCAGTCCCCCGTCTCCGTTCTCCAGCCAGAGGCTGTGGAGCCGCATCCCTGCTGCGGTCTGAGCATCACAAGCCCGATGGGCTCAGGCACAAGAGGATGCCCCAATGGCTGGTTTGGCTGGTCACATCGCTTAGGTTTCAAGGGATGCATTAAGTCTGTTGTAACTGGGTCCCCATTTAAGGTGATGAGGATGATGCACTGGACCTTGGGCAATGCGCTGGACCACCTTGGGCTGCAGTGGGGTTGCTTTATCCCACTCAGCAAGGAAAGCTGCTGCCTTCCTCTGCCCTCGGCCCCTATGGGAACCAAAGCACTTTCAGATGAGGCCAGGCTGGAAGGTTTCCAGCAGAAAGGGGTTTTGTTAGGAAATAACTGGGAGTTTTTAAAGCAGAGGTTTTGGGGAGGAGTCTCTGTATTCAATTTTCCTGTTTGTTTTCTTATTGTAAAACCAAAGACATTTCAGTTTTCAGAAACTGATAATTAAAAATAAAAAATATTTCCCCCAAATGAAACCAAACCCTGAATGCTTTGGTCAGCCAGGTAAAACTTGCCTGCCTGCCAGGGCCTTTGGGGGACTGAGCTAACAAAAACGTCCATGGCAGGACTTTCCTGGGAGGTAAGGAAGACTTTTCTTCCTTTCTTTCTTGAGCTGGCAAGCCAGCATCACTGGGCATCGCCCTCAGCACCTCCTCCTCCCTCCACCATGTGAAAGCAGAGGACTGGAGTGGCCCCGCATGCCCCAAGCGCCAGGATGAATCCCTTAACCCCAGGTTTTCACACCAAGCCTTCTCGCCTGGACATCATTCCAGATGCCTGCGCATCTTGTTTACCCAGCAAAATGTGCTCATGGAGAAAACCAGCGCTGGGGCATCACGTGGGCCATGGTAAACAGCCAGCAGATGCACTCTGTTTATTTTGCTTCAGAGCCTTTCCAGAAGGCACCGGTTTGCTGGTGGGTTCCTCAGAGGGGTCTTTTGCCCATACTCACATCCGACATGGCGGCAGATGCCCGCAGCCGGCAGCCCTGTCGGGGCTCAGCAGCAGCTGTGGTCCCACGGGACCCATCGTGCCACCCCTGGGTGCTGTGGGCCAGTGAGCCCCCTGCCTTGGGCTGTCGTGGCACCCAGGGGCCGTTAGCAAATGCTCTCAGGTTGCCCGCCTGCCTCTTGGGAGCAAGTTGTCCCCATCGGCATCAGTGCCAGCGCTCACTGAGCATTCCAACAATGCCAGTGAGCTGGAGGGACCTCCTCCATACCCCAGGGGGGACAACAACAGGACTTTATTTCCCCCTTCCCCGTCACATTCTTCAGGCACTTCCAGGATTTTATTTTACGTTGTGGTGCCAACCACTGATTCCAGCAACTCATTACCTTCATTGGCATGTTGAATAATTACAGAGTGGGGAGGAACATTAAAATAGCACCTGGAGGACTGAATATGCCAAAAATAGGGACACCAGCCATGTCCCGACAGGCCGGATCCTTGAGAACACTTGTGGACGAAGTGAGTTTGTCTGTAATGGAGTCCCTGAGAACCTGGGACCAGGGGATATCATTTCAGTATTAAAAAGAAAGATATCCTTGGGCTCTTGATCAGATATCAAAATTACAAAAGTTTTGCGTACTCCTGGCTCTTCCTTTGTTAGACTTGTTAAAGCCTTGGAAAATATTTTAATGAATTAAGAAGCCCCATTAAATGTTGAATCTAATTAGGAGAGACTTGGTTGTAGAGTTCTTCAAATAGTTAAGTCAATATTACACGGTGTAATTGTGGTAATTCCCCGGTGGTGCCGCAGCTGACGACAGCCTGGTTCAGTGCGGAGATAACTCCGTGGATGGGGGGAAATTTCTCCCCACCATGGAATGTCACTTATTTCAGTGGCTGCCACCTGAATCCTCGAACAAGCGAAGGGTGCTGCTCCCTGACATGCCCCGTAGAGATTACAGGAGCTCCGGAGGCACCCACAGGAGCGGGACCCTGGCGTGCCTTACCGCACTGGTACTGGCCATCACCTTGGGATCGGGCCGTGCTGGAGAGCCAGGCTGGCTCGAGCTGTGCCAGGGGATGGCCTCGAGGGCTTTGCTGAGGGTGCTCAGCCTCCTGCCAGCCTATGTCCCCAGTCCCAGAAATGGGAGCCATCATCGTGCTCCTCATCCTCCTCCCAGCTGTCTGTTCTGCTTGTTTGAGTGAAAGCTCCTGGGGATGCTCCCAGCCCAGCAGAGCCCCTTGCCCTTACGGAGAGCTCCTTCCAGAGGTCCTAAAGGACAAACTGGGAATGAAGCCAGGGAGAGGGAGCGCTGCAGGTAGCGCATGGCATGGGGATGGTGACAGCCCCCCTGCCCGAGCTCCGCCTTCACCTTTCCCTCTCCCCGGCTCAGACCCAGCGGCTCCTGCCTCTTCCTCAAGTACCTCCATGCAGCGATTCATCTGTAATTTCCATGTCTTATCAGGGGAAGGCCTCAATAAACCCGACGGTGATTGTGGTGGCACTATACAAGCGCACCGGCCGTCTCCCTCCCTGGCAGGCCGGTTGCCTTTTGTCTCTGACAAGATCTGCAGCCGCAGACTCCTTTTGCTTCTTGTTATTGAAATGTCTCTCTTCTTGAGGGCAACTGCTACTGTCTCACAGGAGAGCCCCTTCCTCAATTAAAGGGGAAAAAAACCCACCAACCCAACACATTTATTTTGAAGCAGTGGTGCAATTGGGACAGTTCATTATATTGGATTAATTATGATAATTATCAGTAGAAGGGAGATAATTACCCTGTTTATTGTCAAGAACAAGTTAAGGGGTTCTTTTTTTTTTTTTTTCTTTTTTTTTTTCACAGACCAGCCTGGCTATGTGGTGAGGGGGGCACAGGGGAGGGGAACGCCAGCACCAGGGCTTCACCCTCTCCTGCCTTCAGGCACACGGTTCATGGCTGCTCGGCCTCCAGCTGGTACCCACTCACTTGCCACCAAAGCCCAGCTGTGGGTCTCCGCTCAGAAGCATCCTCCCAGCATTGCCCTGGCCCGTACATCAAATTGCCATTGCACAGGGCAAGTGCCTGTCCCTAGGAATGCCAGGGAAGAGGGAGTGGGATGCGCTCACTGGCATCATCATTGCTGCAAGTGATGGAGATGTCCACAAAGCACCCCAGCTCCTGGCAAACCTTTGCGCCAGTCACCGGCCTCCTACCCCTGGGGAGGGAGAGATGGCTCCTCGAGTCATGGCTTCTAATGCAAATAAGGGCGTAATTTAAAAATTAAAATTAAAATAAATATTAGTTAAATATTAAAGAGAAGAAACCAGTTTTAAATGGCCAGTGTGTTTCTCAGTAACCCAACCAGATGTGTTTAAATAAGACATCGCTGAAGATTTTCAATTTTTTTATCATCCTAGGCATTTTTAAAAATCTTTCTTTTGAGGCAAGCACATATATTTTACTGCTTCTTTTTCTACTCTCTTAAGAGACATTAATTTTAGCGGGTTTCCTCAGGCTAGCAGCGTGGGAGGCTGCCCTAGTGAAAGAAGGGAGAGGGAGGTGGTGGCTGCCGGACCCAGGTTATTTATGGGAGCAGAGATCCCCGTTGCTGCCTTCTGGGTTGGTCCCACATCCAGCCACCTTCAGACAAGCCGCCGTCTTTGCAGGCCCACGTTTATGAATACAAATGCTTGCGTAGCTCAGAAAGTGTGTGTCCTTGTGTTACAGAGACAAAGCCTTTGTCTGAGGATGAGGACGCGGTTGCTGTAGTCCACCCTCAACACCATGTCCCCAAGATGTGCACACCAGTGATGCTCTGGGCATGCAGACCGGGAGGGATGCCACTGTTCCTTGTGACAGGAGGGATGTGTGGGAGGAGGAGAGCTTCTCCTCTTCCAGCACCAGCTGCACAGAAGGTCCTTCACGTCCCGGGCAGGGCAAGAGACTTGGATCATGGGGCAGATGGCCGAGGGTGCAACAGCAGACCAAGAAGGCAAAACCGGATTTAAGTGTCAGGGCTGGAGCAACAACAGTAGGAACATGCTCTGTGGCTGAGGAGTGGGCTCAGGTGCATGTTTTGGGTCAAAATCCGAGTGAACGGGACTCTCCCGAAAGCAGCTCTCCCGTGCTGCTCTGCAGCTTCCAGTCCCTGTGCGGCAGGGTGACGAGAGGTGGAAAATCCCCACCTTTGGTGGCAACAAAATTCAAAGTCCTGCTGAGCTGAGGGGGAAATAGCACTTCACTAAAGAGTGGCATGAGGCTGGGACCCGCGGAACTGCGGGTGTGCGGCAGCCTCCGGGCACCCCTCGTGCCAAGGGGAGCCGTGCTCAGAGAACGCTGACATCCATCCGTGCTGCCGCAGGACGAAGGCCCGAAGGCGGGTGAGTTTATTGCACGGGGAAACGCTCATTCTGGCCTCTCTCCTCCCGCTGCGGAGCCAGCACTCCTGCCCCACAGCCAGCCGTGCTGAAAGCACGCGCTCACCTCCCGCATCTCGTGTCCAGAGGGGAAAAAATGATGCCGAAGCTAACCACACCTCACGCGGCATGGCTGAAGGCAGCTGCGAGCTGCGCGGACGGATCCTTGCACTGACGATCTTCACCATGTCCAGCAGCCATGTCGCTGATTGTACCCAAATGTCCCCGGGTCCTCCCTTCCCGAGCCCCCTGGCTGGGCTGCGTAGTGCTCCGAGGGAGCAGAAAGCTCCGTAGAGATGCATTAGGTCGGAGCCTGGTCTTGGGGCTCTGCTCAGGCAGACCCGGGGTGCACCCAGCCCAGGAACCCTCTCAGCCGTCACCCAGGGTGGGGGGCACCTGGGGGTGACTGTAAAACACCCGGCGCGGGGGGGGATGCTCCCCCCGGCGGAAAGCATCTCGCGGAGGGAGAGTGACGAGCGGCCTGAGCCCTTTGAAGCGAGGCCCCCCGGTCCCGGGGGATGCAGCACCCGCACCGCGCCCCCAGGGGGTCCCCCGGGGTGTCCCCCACCCACCGACCCCGGCCCTGCGGACCTGCAGCAGGCGACAGGGGGCGCCCCGGCACCGCTTTTAGCCGCCGGGACAGGGGGACGGGCCCCTCCCAGCGGGGGGCCACCGCCGCGCCCCTCACTTTTGGGGGTCCCCCCCTCCCGGTGGGGGCGGCTCCCTGGTGTCATACCCCAGGTAACCCCTAAGACGAGCGGAAAAGAGCTGAGGAGGGAGGGAGGGAGGCGGGCTGCCACTGTCGCCGCGGCTATCGCGATAGGAGCGTGCCCTCCTGGAGGCAGTGGGGTTGTTTTCGTTTGGTGATGACTCTTGAGGGTGCTGGAGCCCGGGGAACGGTCCTGCGCCGGGGTGGGGTGAGGGTGGGGGGTGTTAGGGTTCCTCCCAGAGCGGGAGCCCCGCGGCGAGCTGAGATCCTGCTCTCTGGTGGGTTTCTGTTAATATTTAAAAACTATCGCCAGCCTTCGCCGATTTATGGGGTTTGGGTTGGTGTGTGTGTCCCCCCCGGAATGATAAATAAATAAATAAATGGATAAATGAATGAATGAATGGAAAAAAAAAAAAAAAAAGCGCTACCTGGCGGTTTATGGGTTTTTTTGGAAGGTGGGTTGATATAGGTGGGGATCTTATGGAACAGGCAAAAACAAATCCCGGGGCGCGGTGCAGGCGGCCAGGGCCGTGCCCCGCAGCTCGGCGCCGGGGGGGGGGGGGGGGGCAGGCGGGGATGCTGCCGGGGGAGGCCCAGCCCCAGCCCGGGGCGGGGGGCGATGGGGGGAACCCTCTTCTCCGTCCCCCTCCTCCGGCTGGACCCCGCCGGCAGCCGCCGCGCCCGCAGCGCCGATGGGGCGGGCGGCGCAGTCGGCTGCGTTTTGGAGCCGGGTGATTTCTGTCGTCCGTCTGTCCTTCCTTCCTTCCTTCTGCCCCCTGCCATCCCCCCGCGAGGCTGTCGGGGCGTTTCGGCACCGGGAGCGGGCGGCGCTGCCCCGACGGCGCCCACCGGGACCCCGCAGCTCCCGGCCCGGCGCCGGGAGAGCCCCCTACAGCGCTTCTCCCGCCGCGCCCCCCCTTTGCCCTGCCCTCCCTGTTTGTTTTAGTTACGAATTTGTTGTAGGTACCTGAGCCGGAGCCCGGGGAAGAGGCAGAGCGGCGGCTGCCGGTCCCGCCGATGGGACGGAGCCGGGGCACGGCCGGGCGGGCGGCAGCCTGAGCCCCGGCGCCGGGGCTGCGCCGAACAGCCGCGGGAGGAAAGGTGCGTGGGGCTGGGCCGGGGGCTGCCTCCCGTTGGGGCTGCGGGGACTCTGTGTGCGTGGAACACAGCCCCTGTCGGGGGTGCTGCGGGAGGAGGAGGGGGGTGTCGGCTCCCGTCAGGGCTACCCGGGGTGTGTGTGTGTGTGATGGAAATCGTCTCCCCCAGGATCTCCCTGCAGAGTCGGGGGGAAGCCAGGCCCGGGGGGGTCGTGCCGGCGCGTCGGGGCGCTGCCGGACCCCCGTGCTCGGCGGCGGGGTGCGGATAGGTGCGCGGGGGCCGCGGCGGAGCTCTCCCGCCTAGGTGTGAGCTGATTATTCAAATGGGCAGCCGAGGACCTGGGGATTGGAGGCTCGCCCGGCCGCTCCGTGCTATATCACTCGGGCACCCACGTCACTGCAGCACTTGTCCTCCTCTTCCTCCTCCTCCTCTTCTTCCTCCCTCCTCCCTCCTCCTCCTCCGGCTCCTCCATCGCCTCCGGGCGACTCTTCGCCGCGAAGCACTGCGAAAACCCACCCAAGGAGCAGCAGCGAAAAAAAAAAAAACCCCAGCCCCAGCGCCGCTCGATCCCCCCCCTTCCTCCCTCCCTCCTCTTCCTCCTCCTCCAGAGGCACCGACGGAGGGGAGGGAGGGCTGGGGACTTTTTTTTTTTTTTTTTTTTTGGGTTGCTCTCTGTCGTCGTTTGTTGTGGCTGTTAAATTTTAAACTGCCATGCACTCCACTTCCAGTATGCTGGGAGCGGTGAAAATGGAAGGCCATGAGCACACGGACTGGAGCAACTACTACGGGGAGCCCGAGGTAAGGAAGGGAGCGGGGGCTCCGCCGCCCCCCGCCCGGTCCGGCCCGCCCCGGCGGGGTCCCCGCGCCATGCCAGCCCCGGGACCAGGGTGGCTGTGGCATCGGGCGGGGCGGGCAGGGCTGCGCGGGGCGCGGGCGGCGCGGCGGGGGGTCCCGGGGGGCGCGGGCCGGCGGGGTGCTGCCGGGCGCGCGCCCCTTTTTCCTCCCCCCCCCCACCCCCCCCCACCCCCCCCCCCCCTAGGTATTTTTCTCGCTCCGGGCAGGGATGTCCCTTCCCCTCCCTCCAGCTCCCCTTTCCTGGATTCACCGATCCTGCTGCCACCCCCGTCGCTTTTTTTAATATATATATTTGTTTTTCATTAACGAGAAAAACAACCACCCCCCGCTCCGGGATTTAACCCTTCCCGCCCAGTGGGGCACGGAGCCCCGGGGCTGCAGAGGCTCTTTACCGCCTGCGATCCGAGCGGGGCTGGGGCTCTCCCCCCCCAACTGCTCCCCGCTCGCCGGGCTGCCGTTGTCCTCGACGGGACTACCCACCTGCCTCTTCCCCGTCACACCACCCACCCACCCCCCATCTCCCTTCTCTCTCTCGCTCTCCCCTGCAGAGCTATTCCTCGGTGAGCAACATGAACGCGGGGCTGGGCATGAACAGCATGAACACGTACATGACCATGTCGGCCATGAGCACCACGGCCAACATGACGGCTGCCACCTCCATGAACATGTCCTATGCCAACACGGGCATGAGCCCCTCACTCACTGGCATGTCCCCCGGTGCAGGGGCCATGCCTGGCATGGGCTCAGCCGGTGTGGCAGGGATGGGCGCCCACCTGAGCCCCAGCATGAGCCCTATGGGGGGCCAAGCAGGCTCCATGAATGCCCTGGCCCCCTACACCAACATGAACTCCATGAGCCCTATCTACGGGCAATCCAACCTCAACCGCTCGCGGGACCCCAAGACCTACCGGCGGAGCTACACACATGCCAAGCCGCCCTACTCCTACATCTCCCTCATCACCATGGCCATCCAGCAGTCGCCCAACAAGATGCTGACGCTGAGTGAGATCTACCAGTGGATCATGGACCTCTTCCCCTTCTACCGCCAGAACCAGCAGCGCTGGCAGAACAGCATCCGCCACTCGCTCTCCTTCAACGACTGCTTCCTCAAGGTGCCCCGCTCCCCGGACAAGCCGGGCAAAGGCTCCTTTTGGACGCTGCACCCTGACTCGGGCAACATGTTTGAGAATGGCTGCTACCTGCGCCGCCAGAAGCGCTTCAAGTGCGAGAAGCAGCTGGCTGCTAAGGACAGCGGCGGGGCGGGCAGTGGAGCAGGCGGTGGGGGCAAGAAGGGGCCTGGGCAGCCCCCCAGCCAGCCCCTCGGAGAAGGCAGCTCCTCAGGGGGCTCCGAGGGCTCAGCCGGCGCCGAGTCCCCAGCCAGCGCCTCACCGTGCCAGGACCACAAGCGTGCCCTGGCCGACCTGAAGGGCACACCGGGGCTGAGCCCTGGGGAGCCGGCAGCCTCACCAGCCCAGCACCTCCTGGCCCCCCCGCATGCCGGCCTGCCCCATGACGCCCACCTCAAGCCTGAGCACCACTACGCCTTCAACCACCCCTTCTCCATCAACAACCTGATGTCCTCCTCTGAGCAGCAGCACCACCACCCTCACCACCACCACCACCACCACCACAAAATGGACCTGAAGGCCTACGAGCAGGTGATGCACTACTCGGGCTACGCCTCGCCCATGCCCGGCAGCCTGGCCATGGGGCCCGTAACGAACAAAAACGGCTTAGAGTCCTCCCCTTTAGCCGGAGAGACTTCTTACTACCAAGGTGTGTATTCCCGGCCCATCATGAACTCCTCCTAAAAGGGGCGAGGGGAAAACCTCACCTGGCGAGGGGGGAAAGCCCCCTGTACCCCCATGCAGTCCCCCATAGCAGAGTGATGGACTATGAACGCTGTCGAGCACGGTACATATACATATATATAGATATATATATCTTTTTTTTTTTCCATTGGCTCCAGATGTTTGCATCCGTTTGGGAAACAGCAGTCGCGTGTCTCGCAAGCATCTCAGCCCGAGCCAGGGGCCGGCGTGTTGGTCATCCCCCGCCGCCGCCGGCCCAAAGCCACCCGTGCCCGGGGGGGGGGGGGGGGGCGGCTGCAATTCCCTTGGTTTGCCTTGTGGGGTGTTTTGGTTTTGTGGGGTGGGGTGGGTTGGGGGCGAGGGAATGGGGAGAAGGGGGTTTCTGTTGGGCTTTTTTTTTTTTTTTCGTTGTTGTCGTCGCAAGGAGGTATAAATATATCTATTTTTTTGTGTGGAAGTGACGAGATAAAAAACAAACCATAAACAAAACGAAACCCTCCTTCATTGTGAAACCCATGCTAGTTTTGAATCCGAGGACCAAAAGTCTTGTAATGTTGTAAAAAGGGGGATAAGTGGGTGGGGGGGAAGAAAAAAAAAAACCTATGAAAAAAATTAAAACAAAAAAAAAAAGTCAGGATAGGTCGTTGTAATTGAAACAAACACTTGATGTTACCGGGAGAGTAAACTACTTGGATCTGATTAATTTATCGTTTCTGTATGCTTTATTTATGGCTTATAAATGTGTATTCTGGTAGCGACTAGCCAGATTTTCACAGAACTATATTAAAGTGTTATTGGCGGTTTTTTTCCCCCTGCTTCTCTGTTCCTCTGGGACTCGCCCGTCTCCGCTGCCGCCCCCGCCGGGACCCCCGCCAACCCCGGCCCTGCCGCCCCGACGGCGCGGCCCGCAGCTCCCACCGGCTTCCCTCGGAGGGGCTCGGCCCGATGCGGTGGGTGGAGGGGGGGGTGTTAGCGGGTGGAGAGGGACGTCCCGGGGGTCGGGAAGCCGGTGTCCTCCCGCAAACCTGGGGAGCGGGGACCCCCTTTTCCCTCTGGGGAGGGAAGACCCGGCACGGGACCCTGCAGCCGGCATCGGCGCGGGACCCCTGGCCCCGCAATTAATTAATTGGGGCGGGGGGGACGGGCATGACACGCACTGGGGCTGGGGGAGGTAGCGCATCGCTGCCCTCGCCGGGGCGGCCCGGGGGGTCACCCCGCTACCTCCGTGGAGCGGGTAAATGGGCGGCGAAAGGAAAATAAACCAGAGAGCTTTTTATTTTGCCTTTGAACACCTCCCGGCGGCTGAGAGCCTCCCGGCTGGGCCGCGAAACCCCCGGCCGCCTCGCCGGCACCCCCGGCAGCCCGGCCGCCCTCCCCCCCTGCCCCCCCGGTCCCCCCGTAAATGCCCTGCCCATCTTCCCAACCACTTGTTGTTTTTCCCACGCGTTTACGGCAGTCATAGATGTTGCTTTCCGAAATAACATTCAAATCCTTCTTAAAATTCCTCATTGTCCGCGGGAAGAGAAAAGGGGAGAAGGGGAGAAGGGGAAAGAGGCGGGGGGGTGGGGGGGGGACCGGGGGACCCTCCCAAAAACAAAACAGGGATCCAGCCAGAAATCTGTCCGTCTCTATACGGCAAGGACACACACGTTGTAACCGAGGCATGCAGCGCGCCTCATTAGCACATAAAAGGCTCCCGCGGGGACGGAGCACGGGCGCGGGGGTGCCGCCGGTTCGGGGCGCGGGCGGAGGGCTCTGCCGCGGCTCCCCCCCACCCCCGCCGCCGCTCCGGGCCCGGCCGAGGGGCCCTCCGGGCTGCCGCGCAGGCACGGCGCTCCCGCCCCGCTTCGGGGTGTTTTTTTCTTTTTCCCCTTCCTCTGGCCTGGTTCGCGTTGAAATGTAAGGATGAGGATTTGAGGAAAGGGTGGGGGATGGCAAAAAAAAAATAAAATCCCCATGCTAAACGTTATTTCTTTTCCTTTACACCCCCCGGCATTTTTCTCTCCCCCCCCCCCCCCCCCCGGTTCGCCCGCCCCCAGCCTTTCTGCAAGTGCATTCTGCTCCTGCCGGTTTAAGCAACTGTGATCTGTGAATAAACAAAGTCAGTAAACAAAAAAAAAAAAAAAAAAAAAAAAGGGGGGGGGGGCGGAATCTAGATCCAAATTCCAGGAGGGTAAACTTTCAACACCACGTCATACTTCAGCAAATTTACACAGATATTATATTGCGTCCCTTTCCTTCCCCCCCCCCCCCCCTTTTGAGCCATTGTGCTTAACTGAATTTTATAAAGCTGATCGATATCTTGGTAAAATATTCATTTTTAAACTAGCGGGCAGCGAAATCTTTGCTCTGTGCTAAAGTCAACAGTAGCACAGTTCCAGCTCCCATAAATGCCGGGATGGTTCCAGCTCCCGCAGAGCCGGGCGCGGCGGGCCGGCGGCCGGGGCGCAGGTAGGTGACACCCGCCGCTCCTTCCCCGCTTCCCGCTTCCCCTTCCCCTGGAATTCCCACCTTCGGCTTCGCTCCCATCCCTCCCTCCTCCTCCTTCGCCTCCCCAGCTGCCCCGGAGCCGGCGGGGAGCGCCGGCGGCGGCAGCGACCGGGCCGGGGCTGCGGCCGGGCCGGGGGCGCAGGGGCTGAATGCTCACCGCCGCTGCGGCCCCGGGGCCCGGGGGGCTGACCCCGACGCCCCCCCCTCCCCCGCCCCCGGCTGGGGGCCGCCAGCAAGGAGGGAAGGCGCGGTGCGAGCGGGGAGGGGGACAGAGGGGTGCTCCTGGGGGGCGGGGGGCGGCCGGGCCCGAGCGGGGACGGCCGGGGCGGCTCGGAGCGCCCATCCTGCCCGTGACAGCCCCGGCCCCCCTCGCTGGCGGGTCAGTCGTTGTGGCTCCCTCGGAGGAGGTGGGAGAGGGCCGGGGGCGTGCGGGGCCGGGCTACCTCCTTTCTCCCGTTCCTCCAAGCCGGACACTTTTTACAATTTTTTTCAATTTCTTTTTTTGGTCTTTTATCCCCCCATCTCCTTTTTTTTTTTTTTTTTTTTCCTTTCGTTGTCCTCCGTGACACTTTCTTGTTCAGGGCTGGGAGCGACCACGCCGCGTCCGTCCCACGGAGGGGCATTTCTGCCGTGTCCGTGACAGCGGGGGCAGTGCCGCTGCCGGTGCCGGGCAGGTCACGGCCCGGGTGCCTGCTCCCGCGCGGGCGAGAAAAAAAAAATAGGGCCAGAACAATATGGGGGAAAAATAGGAGGGAAAAATAGGTAAAAAAAATAGGAGGTGGGGGGAAATAGGGGGAAAAATATAGAGGGGGGAAAAAATGGGGAAAGAAAAAAAAAATCCTCGCCCATATTTCCTCGAGCGAGGGGAAACTGGGAGTTTCGGCGGGGACGGCGGCGCTTCCCGAGGTCCCGCTCCGCGCGCGGGCACAGGGCACGGCCGCGGGGGGGGCGGCCCAGGACAGCTGCCGGGATGCTCCCGCGGTACCGGAGGCCGGGCGGGCGCGGGTGCCCGCGGTGCTGTGCCGGGTCACATCGCCCCGGCGGGAGGGAAGGCGCACGGCGGCTAATGGGCTCTCAATAATTCATAACAGCCCGGCCCGCTCGTAATGCGGCTCCCCGCGCTCGCCAATTACTTGTCATTAAACGCCTGTCGCCGGCGCGGGGAGGGGGGACGCGAGCGGGAAGGGCCCGGCCCGCGGATCCCGAGCATCCCCCGGGGGCCGCGCTGGCCGCGGCCCGGCCCAGGCGGGGCAGAGCGGCTCAGCTCCCGCCGCTCCCGGTGACCGGGCCCTGCGCCGTGACCCCCGGGGGACACCGCCTGTCTGCCCGCCACTCCCGGCTAGTTTTTCCCTCTTCTCGCAGCCGAGCATCCACAGCTTCCTCAAGTCCGTCCCCCCCCCCCCCGACTCCCCCGGCTAACGGCGGGGCAAAGCGCTGGGCTCCGTTTCGGCCGCTAATTCCCACCAAACCGAACTTTATTTTTCGGGGGGACGGCTGGATTCAGTGGGATGAACTAGGGGCGGCTGCGGGCAGCGGGGGGGCAGCGCGGTCTGGGCACCTCAGCCGCCGGCCCGAGCCCCCACACCAGCCCCGATCCCCCTGCTCGCCTGCCCGCAGTTATATATATTTTTTTCCCTGACTTCCCATCCGCGTGAAGGGGGGGCGGGGGGAAGGCACTTTTAATTGTTCGGGCCTCTAATGACATGCAGCGATCGCTCAAAAGACATCAAAGCACAAAGAAGGTGGCACAGCCAACAGTGGGTACCACGTCGGGCAAAGGGGGGTTCACTGCCCCCCCCAGCTGCCTCCTCCCCGGGATAACGGCGGTGCGGGCCACCGGCCCTGCCCGCCTCGCCGCCAGGGCTGTAGGCAAAAGTGCATTTAGCGATGATCTTAAAAAAAAAAAAACCAACAAAAAAAACCAACAAAAAAAACCCAACAAAAAAAACCCAACAAAAAACCAACACCGGACAACTCGGGGGTGAGATGAGTCTAATTATTGCTGGTTCTAAAAAGAGCTGGAACACCCAAGTAGGGCTTAACTCGTCTCCTGGGAAACTGATGGAGACCTATTTTACAAGCTGTAATTCTGCTTTAGACTATTGCAGGCTAAAGGCAGTTCACACTATCCTCTTTCTTCTAGAAATAGTCCTAATCCTATATTTCGGCCGGGCAAAGTCCGCTTCTGCTCCGCACTAGATTAATCCAGAAACCACATAAAACCAGGTAGGGAAGAGGATGGAAAAGGGGAGGAGGAAAAAATCGTTCGAAGTTTGTTACCTCTGCCCTGCCTAACCTTCAAAAGAGTAAATATTAAAGGATGATGCAGAGCCCGCCGGCTCCTTATGTGCGGGACAGTTTGGTGGCCAGCGGCGCTGGAGCCGGGGCGCCGGGGCCGGCGGGGGCGGGGGGGCATCGGGGGTGTATTTTTCCGCTCCCTCGCTGCGGTCGTTCTCCCAGGCTCGGGCTCCCACGGCGGCGAGCGGAATATTTATCCTTTCCCGACGGAGCCGGGGACGGCGGGGTGGACAGCTGGGGGAAAAGGGGAATTTGGTAGGTAGTTATGTTTATTGGGGGGCGGGGGGGGGGGGGGAAACCACAACACCTTAAAAAGAAACCAAGCCAAACCAAGCCAAAAAAATCCAAAATAAAACAACAACAAAACAAAATAGAAAGAAAGTAAGAGAAGGAAAGAAGGAAAGAAGGAAAGAAAGAAAGAAGGAAAGAAAAAAAGGAAGGAAGGAAGGAAGGAAAGCGGAGAAAGAGAGAGAGGGAAAAAAAAAAAAGAAAAAGCAAGCAAGGAAGGAAGGAAGAAAAGGAAAAAAAAAACCAACAAACGAGTCCGCTCACAGCCCCGGCCGGGCAGCACCATCAGGGGGTTTTTCCCAATTATTCTTTTAGGAGCACTCGTGTCCAGGGCTCGGGCTGTGTCCGGGCACAAGCTCCGCTCTAAACGACGGGGACAGGTTTTTGGTGGTTTTTTTGCCGGTCGGAGGGGCTTGACCCGCCACCCTGCCGTGCACCTGAGCAGCCAAGGGAGCAGGAGGGTACGGGGGGAGATGCCCGGGCAGAGCCGGGGGTGTGAATCGGGTCCGTGAGGACGGGAAAATCGGCAGCGAGCCCGGGACGGTTTTTTGGATGGGTGAACGGATGAGGAGATGGAGGAATGGAGGGAGGCATGCAGGGATCCACGAAGGGAGGAAAGGAGGGATGGGGCGAGGGATGCAGGGATCCACGAAGGGAGAGAGTGGTGGATGGAGGGATGGTTAAAGGGATGAATGTAGGGAGGGAGGGAAGGAGTGATGGAGGGATGGATGCAGGGATCGATATAGGGGTGGATGGAGTGACGGAGTGGTGGATGGAGGGATGGATGCAGAGATCCATGGAGGGAGGGAGTGATGGATGGAGGGATGGACGCAGGGATCGATTGGTGGATGGATGGACAGAGGGAGGGAGGAATGGATAGAGGGATGGATGGACGGATGTCTGGTGTAACGGTGGGATGGATGGCATGGCGGGCAGCGGTTCGTCCCGCCGCTGCTGCCCGCAGGGCCTGGCCCCCCAGCCCGCAGGGCGCCGGGGGGCGCGGGCACCCTGGCGGGGACCGGGCGGGCCGGGAGCCGGCGGGAGATCGCGGGGCTGCGCGGCCGGGCGGCGGCGGGGGCAGCCGGGGGGGGCCCGGCAGCGGCGGCTCCGCCGGGCCGTTATGTTTGCAGGTGCAGCCGGGCGTGAAATTGCATGTTAAAAAAAAAAAAAAAAAAAAAAAAAAAAAAAGAGAAAGTTGGTTGTTTTTTTTTTTTTAAATCCCCGCAAATGACGCGGAGGCGGCTCCGCGGGGGCAGTGGCTGGAGCGGGGCTGTGGAGGGGGCGACTGGTCCACCCCCACCGCCACCCGCGGGGTTTGCGCTTTGCACACGCGTGTGCGCTGGTGTGCGGGGCACGGTCGCTCCCGCCGCGCCGGTGCGCCCCGAGCTGGGGCCGGCAGCTCCCGCCGGGCCCCCGCCGCCGCCCCGCGCTCCCCGTTCCTGCCCGCCTTGCACTGCAGTGCCCTGTCTTCCCTTCCCTTTCTTTCCCTTTCTTCCCTCTTTTCCCCACTTTCTTTTCCTTTCTTTCCTTTTCTTTTAATTTATTTCCCCCTTTCCCCCCATTTATTTTCCTTACTTCTCGTTTCTTCCCCCTTTTCAGTTTCTTTCTCTTTCCCCCATTCTTTCCATTTTTTTCAGTTTCTTCCCCTTTCCCCCCTTTCTTCCTCTTCTTTCCCTTTCCTTCATTTCCCCCCTTTCTTCCCCTTTCCCCCCTTGCTTTCCCCTTTTCCCATTTCCCCCTTTTCTTTCCTTTTCCTCTAATTCTTCCCCTTTTCCCCCTTTCTTCCCCCCCCTTCTTTCCCTTCCCACCCCCCCCCCCCCCCCCCCCGACACTCACAGCTCACCCCTCCTCGGAGCCCACAGCCCCTTCCACTCTATCCAGTTCCCCCCAGCCACAGAGCCCCTTGCCAGGCACAGAGCAGCCGGGTAAGGCTGTGGGCAGCCCTGCTGCCACAAGGATGGGCACTGAGTGAGGACCACAGCAGTGGGTCCCCCCTGCTGCTCCCTGACCTACCAGGGGCTGGGTTTTTTTTTTACAAACCACAGGGGCAGAAAAGCCCCCAGCATAACTTGCTGCAGGCAGCACGGGCTTCTGCCACCAGATCCTGGCTGCTGGGGGATTTCTACCTGTCCCGACCGTCTGCCACTGCCAGCACCATCTGAGTAGGGCCAGAGCAAGGTGCTCGCCCCTGGCTGGGCAAGGAGTGGCTTTCTACAGGTTTTTGACTCACACAAGCAGTAAAAAGAATGAGCCTCGTCCCTCTGCAGCAGGAAAATAGCTACAAAGCGCCAACAGCACGGAGAAGTGTAAATGTGGTGATTTTACTTCCCACCTGGTACCAAAGGCATCAATATTGAAGGATTCTGGAGACCTTGAAATGCTTTGCTTGTCACCAACAGCCTTCTGCATGCAGCAGGGCGGCCGCGCAGTGCTCCGCCGGCTGCCGGCACTTACCTTCCCCTTCGCTCTCCTGTATTTATTTTAATAACGGCACAAGGGATCAGTGTCAGGGGTAGCTGGGGCAAACTTCTGGGCTTCGTGGAGCGTGTTGCTGCCATGTGTGCATCCCTTATTAAAGCCACAGATTCCCATCTCCGATTGCCTCTTTGTGTCTGTACTTGTATGTGATACCTGTGTCACGCTCCAGTAGTTCCTGACAGGAATGGGGGGAAGCGTTATCCTGGCCTAGAGGAAGCTTAAGAAAGTGCTTTGCCAGGATGGATCCTTTCAGGCTTCAAGGAAGTGGGAAAAAATAATCGTAACAGCACCTTGAGAAAGTTGAGGAGTTAATTAATGGAGCTCTTTGAGGGATGCACATTGGTGCTATGCTGAGGGGGAGCTCAGAAAGGGTTTTGGAGAGGAGAACGAACTCTGACAGCCAAAAATGCTCCCAAAGTGATGAGCAAACTGCTTCCGATGCCAAAGCTTTCCTACCATGCCCTACTTTGGAGATCCCCCCCTTTCCTCTGCGCCACGTAACCATTGCACATGGCAGGGATGTTTCTATCCCCAGTGGCAAGGAAATGGGTGTCCCACAGGAAGGGATGGATGTGCAGAAGCGTGAACCTGTTTGCTTTGTCGTAGGTTTGCAGCGGCGTAGCTGCCCTACTGCCCTGCGTGGGGCTGTGCATCACTCCCAAGCTGATGGCCTGGGAGATGGGGGGGACAAACACGATGGCCCTGGCGGGGGAGGCGGGGGGGGGGGGGGGGCAGAAGGTGAGTTTTGTTTCAAAAGGGGTTGCCAGCGCTTTCTGTCACCCCTGGGTCCAATCTGAGACATCATTAGCAAACTAATAAAATAGCTGCAGATGTTGAGTCAACGGCAGAACATGTTTCTCTAGAGCATCCTGAAAAACTCTTTGGTTGGAAAGTCATCAGCCTGCCCCTGGTTTTCCCTTTGTTTCATCTCCTTTCCTACCTGCCTCCCCCCCACCATCGCTTCCTTCCTGTCTAGATTTTTAGGGGGAGAAGAAGGAAAAAGGCTGGAAAGGGCCTTTTGCATAAGGAAAGGCAAAAATCTGATGCCTGACCTGGAGAAATGCCCATGTCCAAGCCCACAGCACAGCTGTCAGAGCCAGGAGACGTGTAGAGGCCCTCAAAGAAATAAAATCAGTGGGAGGCAGGTGCTTCCCTGCCTGTCGGCTGGAGCGGGGCTGCATAGTGCTTTCCCTTGGCATGAGGATGCTAGGAGGAGGAATACATCAACCAGGGTGACAGGCTCTGCCGCTGCAGAAGCAGGGACGGGGGTTCCGCAGAAATAAGAACACCCCGTGCTCGGGGTGTGTGTGTGTGTGTGTATCTGCTGAAGTGCCTCTTAACCTTTTCTGTATCCTGTTACTAGAGGGGAAAAAAAGACCACGAGGAGTTCCTGCTTCTTCACCTAAAGGAAAAAAAAGGGGGGGGGGAAGGAAAAAAAAAAAGAGAGGATGCTATTAGCCAGCTCTCCCAAGACTTTGGGATCCATGAAATCAGCAAAAAGCCACATGCCAGCCAGGCCCTGGGAAAGGGAGAGGGGGAGAGAAGGCACCCAAGCTGTGGCAACAGGACAGGGCACTTGATCCAGGCTCCTGGGGCTCTGGGCTGTGACATTGCCAGGGCAGGTATTTTAGCTGCTGTTAACACAGCAGCTGCTGGTTCCACTGGGGGTGTTGAGGCTGCTTGAGCAAAATCTGTACCCATTGATGCATTTTTACAAAATTGGGAGCATTTTCCTCTACTGTGCTATGTCCTCTGCTCCCACACCCCAAAAATGTTACTCCAGTTTACACATTAACCCAATTCAGTACACCTGATCCCTCACCTGATAGCAATATCCTTCGCTTGATGAAAAGGGATATTTTGGGTCAGGAATGGCTCCTGCTGGGGTGAGGTAAGGATAAGTCATCTTAGGAGTGGCTGATGTTTGCAGGCAAGACCATGGAGAATGAGCAAAGGGCTGGGATGCTGTAGGGTTTGGGATGCAGTGGGGTTTGGACGGCTGCAAGGTTTGTGATGCAGCAGGATTTGAGTGAGGTCTGGCAGTGTTTTGGAATGCTGCAGGGTTTGTGATGCAGCAGGGTTTTGGGATGCAGTGGGATTTGAAATGCTGCAGCATTTGGGATGTGACAGAACTTGGGATGTGACAAGATTTGGAGTGCTGCAGGGTTTGGAATGCAGCAGGGTTTGGGATGCAGAAGGTCCTGAGATGCCAAAATGCCCTGAGGTTTCAGGGCTTCCTGCAGGGTGCAGGGGATCTGTCCCTGCTGTGCTGCCTCTGTAGCCTTACTTTCACTCTGTTCCACCCCGCAAGCATGTCTGGGCTCTGCCCAGAGGTCCAGCCTGCAGTGAGGATGCTCCAGGGCTCTGCTGCCTGGGAGCTGGAGAGGGATAGGAGGTGGGTCCGTGCTACAGCAGGGAGCAAAGAGAAAGCCAGCATATTTTTCCTGAGTTACTTATTAACCACTGTTCATTTGACAGGATCAATATTTCAAGCAAGGGAGTAAACACTTAAGAAGCACCACTCTGCTTTGCTCTCTTTTCCTTTGCAAAATGATTTATTTTCTAAAATGCATCTGCCTAGAAAGGAGGCAGCGCCTGAAGCCCGGTGGCTTTTATCTGCGGGATATGCAAAGCACATTTATTTCGTCTTTTATCTCTCATATTGCATGTTGATCCCATACATATAGATTGATTTTGTTCAGGTAGATAATGAAAAGTCAAGTGGAAAATTTACACAAAGGCACTCAGGATCTCGACTTTCTATTGGTATATAAATTGGTTTATTACTTCATTCCCTTAAACAGGGACTTTCACACTGGGGAACACTTTAAAATATATCATGTTTAAACACAAAACCATTTACCTTTCATGTGTTTTTTTTCCATCAGTAATTTCCTCGCCACTTTTGTTAATTACCAAAGATATTTGTGTTTAAACAAGGGTTCGCTCCTTCTCCATCCCTCCAGCAATTCATCTTCCTCCTCTCCTTCCCGTTGCCCGAAAAGTCCTAACGGGAGATTTCCAAGCCGCCAGCCGTGCCCACTGCACCGACATGTTGAGTGCTGGGGATGACAATGCCTTGGGAGCTTTTATTAATTCCCTATAAGCGGCTTTCATTTCGCCACCCTCGCCTGGCGTCAGGCGCGCCGCCGAGGCGGTGAATAGAGGGCACAGTATGTGAGAGCACAGCTTGGAACAAAAAAACCCCAAAACCCACAACTAAAAACCCCACCAAAAAAACCTAGAGGAAACATTATTAATAAACATCTTCTGGACATTTGGTGGTTGGTATAGGCTGCTCCAGCTTAAAGCAATTAATTCAGGATACTGACATAAACTCTCCAGCTCTTTGACAGCTTGGAGCTGAAATAAAAATGCTAGTTCTCCAGGGAAAAGGAGAGGATAGTTGGCTCTTTTCTGGACTGTTTGCTTATAGGCCCAGAGAGCAATCTTCCTCGCAGAATGAAATGCAAGGACACAAACAATGTACCAGGGAGAGAATAGGAGATGGGAATGAACAGTTTGAACTATTTGCTCAGCAGAAGGGCAGCCACAATGCTCGGCCAATGGCTTTCCCATGCATCAACCCGGCTTCTTAGCCCCTTTTGTTGTTCAGCCTCTTCCTCCGGCCAGATAAGAGCACAGCTGCGGTGTCGAGGCTAAGTCAGGCCTTCTACTTATCCACCCAAATCTCGCCTCGCCTCTACTGTATTTCCCCCGGCGAAACGCCCTCTCCCTGTATCAGAGATGCGTTTGCCCCCAGGGCCGCTTGCCAACGCTCAGGGGTAATTCCCCCCCCTCCCCTCCCTCACAGCTTGCTTTTGCTTCTTGGAGGATGGGTAGGAAACCCTCTTTGGGCACTCGCTGTTGCCACTATGTCCCCCTTGTCCCTCGCTCAGGTCTCCTTTCTCCTGGCGAGGGACACGGGGCTGCGTGGCTGGGAGCCCCGGGTAGGCACCGGCGGTGCAGCCTGGCACACATCGCCTGAGTGCGCCCCGGCCGCCCACCCCTCCGCACACACCCATAATCGCACCCACCGTTGGAGCACGCTGCCCTCGCTGCACAAGTGCTGTGCTCCAAATGATAGAGGACATGGCCACGGCGGGCTGGCGGCGCAGGGCTGCCAGATGCGGCGTTTCAGCCTTCCCCAAGGCACGACCAGCCCGGAGTGTTTTACTGGCATCGTCCTTGCAGGACAGTGGTGGGATCTACCTCCCGCGCCCTGGGTGGAAGCGATGGCAATTGCTGACGGCAATATCCTTGCAGGGGCAGGTCCTGCTGCTGCATTAGGCAGCCGCCTCCATTCCCCTTCCCTCCCTGCGCCCAGTGTCCCTGAAGATCACCCTCCCTCCTCTAATCCACCCAGGCCACGACTTGTTTTGCTTTAAGGATGTCATTGCTGATCGGGCAGGCAAATGCTGTAATTAAAAATAAATACGTAGCAAGGTCGGACGCTAAGGCGCAGGCTGGTCTTACTCTCTGAGCTAAGCGCTGATGCCGATGGGGATGCTTTGCTATTTTTACTCTTTGTCCTACCCCAGGCTGTTGGTTTTGGGAGCCGGGCTGCACTGCGTGGTTCTGTTGTAATAAGGTTTATTTAGCTTGAAAGGGTTTTACGAGGTGAAAAGGCAAAATGCTGAGGACTAAAGAAAATGCCTGGCTGGCTGAGATCACATTCAGCGTTTGTAGTCACAGAGCACACCTGCAGGAAGCACCAAGTTTAAACACTGCTTCTGTCACAAAAATCTGAGAAACCGACAGGACTTTTTTTTTGTTGGTTTTTTTTTTTTTTTCTTTTTTTCCCTTTTTCCCCTTCTTCCCTGGTGGGTGGTCAGGAGGATGGGCTGAAAAGCAGGAGGGCTCCCATTGTCTCTATGCTGCCTTAAGAGCTGACCCCACGTGTCCCTGAAGTCGCCGAGCACCTGGCTGTCCCCTGCGCCCAGGGATGCTGCATCTAAGGGGACCACCTGGCTGTCCCCTGTGCCTGGGGATGCTGCACCTAGGGGACAGACACCCCTCAAGCAATCGAGAGTGGCCCAGAGGTGTCTGGCTGTGCAGTCCCTCAAGAAAAGAGTTTTTATGACTTCACAGCAGCAGGATTTTTATGCCCAACTGGTATCTTGTCTCCCCTCATGGCTGGGGTCCTCTTTTATTTACTTGTATTCATATTTCAGAGAACTTCTCAGGTGGGAAGGGATCCATAAGGATCACCGGGTCCAATTTGATTGCCATTTTGAAGGCACAGTGCGGAAGAAAAGCTGACGCTGGTGTTCATTTTAGGGGTCCCAGGCTCTGCCGTTTCACCAGCAGCTCCAGCCTCATACCTGACAGCTCTGGAGCATCCCCTCAGGTCCCTAAAATGGTACAAACCTGCCCAAACCGAGCCCTGCAGGCAGCCAAAGCAGAGCAATCCCAGTGGCTCAGCCTGGCAGCAGCTCTGCCCCTGTGAGACCTGCCGGCATCTCGCCCACCTCGGGCATCGATCTGCTCCTGGCCCAGATGGGTTAATTAATGAGACATTAAAGAGGCGGAATGACACTTCCCACCACTCACTTACGGTGCTAATTTCCAAACCACTCCGCCATAGACAAAGAGAAAGTGCGGTTAGTGCAGAGTAATTTGCGCTGTGTTCCTGGCGAATGAATTTAGGGGAGCAAATATAGTTATGCAGAATTTAAATTAAAGTTGACACTAATGTAAATACAGCAATGCAACTGCATGTTTAAGAAATATGATGAGGCTACGGTTTTAATCAGGTCCCTTTAACTCAGGTGGCATTTTAAATCCTTGCCATTTAAATTGGATAAAATCCATAAGCTGGGAGAAGGAGCGTCAGAGGGAAAGTCGGTGGGCTCGGCTGCGGAGCATGGCCCAGCTCTGCCCCAGCTCCTTCCCAAGGGTTGCCCTGGGCGCAGGAGGGGTACCTGGGCTCAAGGGACAGTCCTGCAGCTCTTGGAGGGAAGATCCACTGACCTCCTCACCCGGAGAGGGATGGGGAGAGCATCCCCATGACCTGCTGGAGACTTTCCAACCTGGCTAAAGCCCAGCTCCAAAACTCAGCAGCTCTCCGACCCTCCTATATCCATTGCATTGACATTTCATGGGAGCACAGGCACTCCCCACCCGCATCCATGTAATCTCAAATATGACATAAACCCAGCAATCCAATCCCAGAGCATCTTTATTTGTTGCCCCATGGTGCAGCCGAAATTTTTTTGGGGGAAGGGGTGTCTGTCAAAGTCTGCAAAATTTCCCTGCTGCTTTTGAAGGCTCTGTTTCCAGCCTAAATCATAGACCTGGGGCTTTGGGGGGTTGGGAAAAAAAATACTAAAAAAGCAAAGCAAAGAGGAAAGAATGAGCCTGCCTCACCTACTTCAAAGCGGGGTGATCCTGGGTGGGAGCATGGGTGCTACTCAATAACAATAGGCATTAACTGCAACAGGGCCCAAGCCGCTTAACAGGAGCTCTGTAACCTGGCAAGACCCAGAGTCGTTTCTGTTACAGTTACCAGAACAATATATTTGGCAATTGAATTCTTCTGTCTTTTTTTTTTTTTTTTTTTCTTTTCCAAAGTGAATATAATGCCCCTGGCAGGAGCACGCTACCAGCACGGCTCTGCCACAGGTTTCTCTGCCACAAGATCAGGTCCCTTGGCGCGAGGCACCACCTCTGCCACTGCCTGTACAGTGCCAGGGCTCGCTCGCCTGGACCCCGGGCAGCTGCTGGGACCCGGCCCCCACAGACCCTCACCCAGCGCTGGGGATGGGCTTTGCCACGGCAGGGTGGAGCGGCGCTGGGGCACGCCGCTTCTTTCCCTGGGTCACCTTGCTCCTGGAGGGCTTGTCCCTGGGGCTGCTGCAGCACCTGCAAATGCGATGGGTGGGAACTGGTGGGAGAAGCACACTGTGATGAAGACGATGTACCGAGAGAGCATTGAGCGTCCTTGGCATCCAGCTGTCCCGTGCATCCTGCTCCAGATGGTGCTGGGACAGGGCTAGAGCGAGCACATCTCTCTTCGCCTCCACCCATTTTCCCCAGGAAGCGCGCCTGGGGTGAAAGGTAGAGAAGATGGGTGTGAAAAGACCCTTGTCAGATATTTCCTCTTTTTTTTGTTGTTGCAGTTGTGCTGGTGTTAACCAAGCCACAGATGCTTCACGCAGCGATGGTACGAGATGAGCTGGCCAGCCCAGAGCAGTGGCCTCGATGTGTGTCCATACACCTGCACGGAGCTCGGTTAAGCTTCATTCTCCTATTCCCTACTATAAATTGAAGCCTGTAGCTGTGAAGGGGAAGCAGCCTCTGCTGCAGCTGAGCTGGGTCAGAGCTCCTCATCACCTGGCCCCTTGCACCCAGGGGCCACAGGTACCGGCTGTTCCAGAGGAGCCAAATAAATCCCCCTGACAAAATGCAAGCAAAGTTAAGTTTATGTCCATATTGAGGGACCTTTGCTCCAGTACCAAGATAATAGTAGTAGCAATAATAACAATAACAATACAATGATGACGTTGATGATAATAATGATGAAATAACAACCACAACAATAGCAATAATTATAATATCAACTGACAACTTTTTGGGGGAAATAATTTTTTTCTTGATATTTTTGGACAGACTACATTTCATTACTGGGGTGCCTGAGCTGGAGGCACTGCTGGGCTCGTGTACCGTTTAGGCACCCAGGATCTGGCCCGGGGGGCAGGGGGGTGCAGAAGGGATAGCTGGGGGAGTCTGAATGGGTCACGCATCTCCCCTGTGCATTACCGTGCGATGCAGGAAATTCCCAGCACTGCGCATGACTGGACTCGTGTTATCCCAGGTAGGTCCTGCCTGGCAGGGATGCCTCCCACAAGACATCTCTGGCTTCTGGCCCTGTCCCAGCCTTCCGAATTCTGCCTGCCTGCTTGCCTGCTGCCTCAGGCAGAACTCACTGGCCTGGCCCTGCAAAGAATTTCATATTCCTGTAGCTGTCCTAATCCCCCGGTGTGACTCAGGATTGTTAAAATGCCTAAGAGAGTAATAAAAAGTGTTATAATGTCATTAATTTCGCCCCCTAGATATCCCGGCTGCCCTGCTACAGAAAAAAAGAGATATTGCAAACGTCCAATCTGGTGAAAAACACCGAGAAGGATTCAAAGGAGGGGGAAAACTCCTCCAGAAAGTGAGGGGAAAAACCTGGGGAGCATCTCAGGCGGTGGGTGATGCACTCCTGCTCTCTGGGGGAGGCAGGGGGGTGCCAGGTAGGGGGATTTTACCCTGCGACCATCCCCCAGCCTCTTGCCTGCACACAGATGCCTATGTCCACAACTCCCCCCCAAGGACTTAATGAGCTTCCAGACAGCTATTGTCTTGACAAATCTGATTGAAACCAGCCAAGGAGTTCAAGGGTTAGGAGGGGAGGGATGCACAGACAGGGCGACACCAGAAACCCTGTCTGGGTGGAAATCGAAATAAATGGGGCTCTTACATAGGTGCGAGCTGCAGAGACCTTTGGAGCAATGATAATTGATGCTGAAGAGCACCCGAGTGGCCCTGACACACTGTTCTTTAGTGTTTAATTTCTGGTGGGTGACGTGGGGAAGCAAGAAGCAGAGAAGCTGATGAAGAAGCAGAGAAGTTGATGTGATCTGCCCTGATTTTGCTGTCCAAGCCCTCCCTGGGTACAGCCAGCGAGCGCTTTCGCTTGCAGGACTGACGGGGAAGTAAGAAAGTGGTTGTACAGTGATTTTAGTTTGCAAAGCCAGTTTTGGTCCCACCTTTTTTTCCAGCTTTTAGGGAGAATTGCTTCCATGGTCTGGATGGGCCCCAGGGTCAAAGGTGCAGTAGCTGCCCTGGGAGGATGAACAGCCCTTATCAAGAGGCTGGGGCAAAGTCCAAATTGCTCAACACATTTTGGGCACTCCTTGGACTTTGCCAAATGCATTTGGAAGGGGGAAGGTGAAGCAGAGGGCATCACTGCTACCCCCAAATTGCTTCTGCTGTGAAAACTAGGGAGCCCCTGGGCCAGCAAAGCCTGCTCTGCTCCTCTCTGGCCAGCCACACTGGGTGGGTTGATTTTTTTTTTTTTACATCTTGAGACCGTCAGGAATGTTTTCCATGCACGAGCGTAGTGCATTCAAAATCCCGAACCCACCTTCATCTCAGCAAGACCAACAAAGATAAGAAATAGCGTCTAAGTTGGCTGAAATTAGCAACTGCATCTGCCACACAATGCCCCGGCTGCCATTAGCTGTGACCGGGGAATGGCACTAGCAAAGTATGCTGGCAATGTTTAACAAACCATCCGTCTTTTACCTGGTCCTACTCAACAGAAACCTTTGTTTGAACCACGGGCCTATTCAGTCATGCTGCTGTCTGCTTATCAGAAAGATTAATTTCCTAGGTATCACTATATTAATTTTAAAACCAGCCTTTATTATTCCCAGTCCTCCAGTGGGGTGGCGGGAGGGTGAGGAAGCATTTCTGCTGCTGCTGGTGACGCTGGGCTCCATGCTTGCCCGTACCAGCGTGACTCATCCCCGTTGTCTGCACCCATGCTAAAAACCCAACGCAGAGCGGTAAATCCCGACTCCCTCCAACTCCACAGATGCCCACGTTCTCATCGGCCTTTTTTTGTGGGGGGAGGCTGCACGGCCTGTGTCACCTCCCGCATCACCCCAGCACGACGGCTCATGGCCAGGATCCCATGGCAGAAGCATCCCAGTACAGCCCCCGTGGGTGTTCAAAGAGTGAGGGGGCATGATACCAGCCCTACCATGTGGAGGGGTGCGGGCAGCGAGCCGGGCGAAGGCGGCTGTCGGGAAGGCGGTCACGGCGGGGGGCTGAGCCCCGAATTCCTGGCAGAGTGCTGTGCACACACGTCTTATCTTGCCTGGCCGTGTTTGCGCAGCAAGGAGCCAGCCACCCTGGCGGGGAGGGAGGACGGCCAGCACCCACAGGAGTCCCCCAGCTCTGGTCCCTTCCATCCCTGTGTGCCAAGGCAGGTCTCTAAGCTATTTTGTGTGCTGCTTCAGGCTTTTTAACAAGATGCTGGTGTCCTGGGGCTAACCACCCTTGACGGACCTGCTCTCTGTGACTTGCCTCATCTTAGCTATTGTTCAGGATGGTCATTCATACTGCCGGTCACAACCATACCCTGTGGCACTGAGATCCACCCAAGCACCCGGTGAAAAAAACCCAAAAGATCATCCTGTCTATTTCAAAACCGGTACTTGTTTTATTTGCTCTGCTCATTTCTCATGACAGGGGAGTGGTAGGTCACAAGCATCACCTAGAGATGCCCCAGCACTCCCACACCACCTCTGCATCCTCTTGAGCCTGTGAAACATCCCCTTGGAAAGGGGTCTGCCATGAAAATGTTTGTGCTGCATGTAAAGATGACCGATGCCTGCCTGCAAGTGAGCCAAGCCCTTTCTTCCTAGACCCAGTGGCGTGAAGGAGAGGGGATGCAGCGGGTCTGGATGCCCTTGCAGGTGGGTGAGAATAAGCCCAGGGTGCTGCAGGATGGTGGGGGCAGCTGTGACTGCGTGACCTTCCATTACTGAAGCCCCCTGATTTCGGCAATGTCAGATACATCCCCTCCAAGTGCAGAAAGGAGCTTAAAAAGCTTTATTTGAGCAAAACCTGGGCATTCCTGCAGCACATTTGTGCTGCTCGTCCTCTCCTCTCTCTTGGCTATAATGAGCGTCATGGGAAATGTCCAGCTCCTTATTAATAATAGAAGATAGGAAAGCAAACACGCCTGGCCCACTGACCCAGGCAGATGTACCTGCTGTACCTCATCTGAGCACGTGGCTCCTTCTGGCCTGCTTTGCCATGGGGGCAAAGATGCTTTTCTTCCCCAGTAATTGAGCTGGAGGGTGCCTGGGACTTACCTGCACACACGATGAGTTGCAGCAGCCACTGCCCGGCCACCCCTGCCCTCTTGAAGCAGCCCCTGTAATTGCATATTTACCCATCGGAGGCTCTCATTATCTCATTATCATGAGAGGTTAACCGAGTAGCTCTGGGTCACCGAGAAGGTCACTAACAATGCTAGGAAGGGTTCAGATTCATTCATTGGCTCGGCATCCTTTTGGTGCTGAGGGACTGATCCTCAGGATGCTGTGGACACGTCCCTGCCCGAGCTTGGCAGGACAGCCCCTCTCCCTTGCGTGCCCCTGCCTTGCTCTGGCAGGTTGGATGCAGCCTGCTGTGCATGGGCGAGCAGGGGGGCAGGGGAACATCCTCCCATCCCTTCTCTTTGCGCCCCAAACTTGCAGGAAAGAGCCATGCAAACAGCGGGAAGACGGCACCCGAGCCCCCAGCTTCATGAACCAGGCTTTTCGTTCCTGCAGTCAAAACCAAAGCAGCTAACAGGGGGTGACAGGGCTTTTCCATGCGGCACGCCATCGACAGGCAGCGCTGCCCGGTCTGCCCACAGCCTGCTCCCCGGGTGTTTGCATTGCTTCAGCTATTATCCGCCCTCGCGAGGAAATGCAGGGACTAATAAATAGCCCGTCAGCACCGAGCGCGAGACTTGAGCTTGGGAAGAGCACCTAGAAAGACAAGGATTTCCACCCTGCAGCAGGAGAAGCGGCCCCTTCCCCTTCCCCTGCCTAAGCTAACTCTTCTGCTATGTCAAATAACAGGCAGGCGGAAACCCTGCCTACACTGGCAAGGGACAGAGGCTTCCCTGTTTGGATTCGAGATGGGGATTTCTGTAGCTGAAAGTACCTTTGTTATTTTTCCAGGAAAGCTTCCTTTTTGGCTGGCTTCACCTCTGCATAGGATGCACACGGCAAATTGACTGCAGCGATGAAGAAGGAAAAATATTTAAACAAGCAATTATGAATGAGCTTTGGTTGCTAACTCGGAGACCAGTTTCCTACGTCTGTGTTAAAATGTAAGTGATTTACCCTAGAAGTCCAATCGCAGCCTCAGGAGTTCATTAAGAACGCCTCTTAGATTAGAGCTTTGTGGCCAGAGAGGACCATAATTAGTCTGCTGTGCTCATTAATCACTTCTGCTACTAGAAAGCTGTGCTCTGCTTCCAGTGTGGGTATGCCTGGGAGCAGGTCCTGCCGACTGGTTCCCATTTATCTTCTCCCCACCAGATTAAAGAGCTTTTTAGCACCCCGGATTTTCTCCCTGGGGGACTCATCCTACACCACAGTTCAGTCATTCCTCAATGTTTCTGAGCAGCTTGATGGCCAGCCCTGGTCCCTGCCTGCAACGCACATCGGCTTCTCATTCCAGCCTTGCGTTAACCTCATGGCTGTGCCCTGCAGCTCTGCATCTGCAGCTGGAAGGCATAGCCAGCTCCAAGCTAAGGCTCACAGAGAGCAGTGAGACTTTCTCCCCTAGCTCTCTGGAAGCTTTAACTGGGAGCAGAGCACGCTGCATCACCTCCACAACCCAGCAAAGCAAGAGCTGCAAATCAAACGCCACTGCCAGCTTTGGGCAGGAGGATGTGGAGAGCGACAGGCTGGCTGGGCAGAGCTCCAGAGGCCCCTTCCCACCTCCACAGTGCTGGAATTTTGGAGAAGGGAGTGCAAACACTGGTGCAGCCCTCCTCTTGGCCAGTCCCGGAGAGCCCCACCCTACAAAGAGGGACCAGGAGTCCTCACCCACCTGGGATGCAGCAGCAGTAGCTGGTGCCTTCGTGGTGGCTCCAAGGTGGGGAGATGTTCCTGTGAGTAGCAGCAAGTGCCGGGTTCTGGTTTTGCCCTCTGGGGCAGGGGTCTCTACCCTGCCTGGTGTGGTCTGGTGCCTGGGTGCTTCCTATGGCCTGAATTTGTTTTCAAAAAGTTTACATTGCTGTTTTTAAAAGTTAAAAGGAAAGGAGTAAAGAAGCACAAGTCATTAAGGGGACTGATCCTGACCTCGTGTGACGCGCAGGTTGGGGGCGCAGGAGCTGTGGCTCTGAGCGTGTTAAACCTCACGGCTGTTGCCCACAGCACTGGGCTGTGACGTGAGCGCGCAGGCATTTCGCAGGGACAGGAGTGCCCTCTGAGGTCTGCCCTCATGGCTGTGTGCAGGAGTGGTTTCCTTGCCTCCGAGGGATATGAGCTGGCTCTTAAGCTACGCAGGAGTATTTTAAGTTGCATTCTTTGGTTTAGCTGTTCTGTTAGACCTTTGTTGCAAAAAAAGCTGTACCTACTTGGATGTTTCAAAAGGCAAAGTGGAGATCAAAGCTTTCGGTGGCCTTGGCGCTGCAATATTTACCCAGTCTTGAGGGAATCTGGCTGCGGGCTGGGGTGCTGGCTCTGAATTTGAGACATGTTCCCGTGTGCATGACACAAACTGTGGCACACGGGCTCTCACGCCAGGGGTACTTCAGAATGAAGTATGTCTATTGATGCTATAGGTACCTGTGTTTAGAAAGGGACTGGTTATGTTTACAGGGACTATTGCATGCAAAATCTCCCCTGTCCCTCAGCTTTTGGGGTCTCTAGGTGTGAGGATGAGTGTTTGGGGAAAAATATTACTGCACGTATCCTGTCCTTCTCAGCTTCTCTAGATATCTATTTACTACTGAAAGGCCAGGTGTGGACCATCTGCTCCTCTGGCCTGACCAGACCAGGTGATGCTTATGTTCTTAGGTACATTTTTCCCTCACCTAAGCCCACAAGTGCCCCCCTGAGCTCAGTGCTACAGGCAACACCTGCATCACCTGCAGAATTGATGGTGCAGGTGCCTCATCACATGCACTGCTTCACCCCATGAGGCACTAGAGACCTAAGCCAGTACTGGGGTTCTCTCTGAATATTGGTGACCTTGGCAACTTCTCCAGACACAGCTCAGTCCATAGGAAGCCTGTGGTACCAAGGCTTCCAGGCTCCTTCAATGTCCTTGGGAACTTTATCTCTGTGAGTCACCATTCGCTGGCCTTTACAAATCTATGGCATTTAAAGGAGTTTCCTCCTTGATATGGGAAAAAAAACCAAACCCAAGTGGCATGAGGAGCTGGTGACCTGGCCCCACATTCCTCTGGTGGCTTTGGGGTGTGCCAAGTCCACAAGGAACATGGTGGCAGGGCTCCTTGGGCCAAAAAACTGCTTGGGTAGAAACTTCTGAGCTGCCTTGCACCTCCTGGGTGCAGCTCCTGTGTCCCCTCTTGCCAGGAGGATGGTTTGCAAGCCCTGGTTGCCCCTTCAACAGTTCAGCTACAGGCATCCCAGGGTGAGAAGCACATAAATCCATGGAGCAAAAGGAGGAACCCACTGTATTTTTTCCAACGCACCCCATCCAGCCTCCATAGGCAGCCCTCTGAGACCAAGAGGGATGCAGGTTGCATGTCTCAGCAGCAGGGGACCAAAAAGCTATAAAGAATCATTTAATTGCTTGTTAGATTTGGCATTTCATGTGCTTCCTAGCTGCAGGGGTCCTAGAGGAAAACCTCACTTGCATGAAGTCCTTAAAGGTACTTGAGTGTCTGAACCTGGAAATAACTGTGGAGCGAAAAGGGGCTGTGGCTGAGCAAGGGCTTTTTCTGCCTGCCCATGTTTAAATGCAATATGAAATGCCCCCTTGCATGCTGCTGCAGTTAATAGGAAGCATTTGTTCCTTCAGTGGCCATCGCACGGGTGGCTGTCAGCTACAGAATCAGTAAGGCACTGGGAGTGAAAGCTTTCCAGCTGGGAGCATGGCTGGGGAGGGGGCGCTGTCAACTGGATTTCCATATCTGGGTGGTGTGAATGGAGGGACAAAGCACTGAGAAGACCCTTGGCACCATCCTCCCTCCATCACTGCGTGGTTTTGGCAGGCTCTGCTGTCGGGGCAGATGAGCAAAGCGTACTGTCAGGGTTTGACGGAGTCAAGGGAAAAGTTCGAGCACCTTGAAGTTTGACTGTGATTCTCATTTAAGTTGGCACAAATCACCTTCCTCCAGCAGCTTTATGGGGGCTGGGGGACCCGCATGTCCTTTGCATGGCAGAATGGGCGTTTCCATTCAAAACGGGCACAAACAAATGTGTTTTACTTGCTAAGTCGGAGAAAGAAGAACTGGCCACTGGTGCCTTTATTGCTGTGCCCAGGAAGGGAGACTGTTCGCTCTCCTCTAAACCACATCTGTAAGAGGTCAGGTCCTAAACCCCACGCCCTCCTTCCCCCAACACCTGGAAGAATCTGGCCCTTGGCAAACAATTTGGAAAAATAAATGCAGTGCAGAAAATAGTCAAGGCCCTTGGTGACACTGGGGCGGGGGGAGGAGAGGAGCGAGGCAGTCTGCATTCCTCCCCATCCATACATTATTTGCGGGGGATTATTTGCTCAACCCCAAAGCGCACGCACACACACAAATTGACAGCTGCTAAGAAATACAAAGCGCTGTATTCAGATGACCAATATGGAGCATATGAGCTGCCTGCTCGGGGCTGGCTGACGTCTCAACTGTGCTAGCTCTGGATTTTATCCCAAAGGAAGGATGAAAGAGCCCGAGGCTGGAGCAGAGGAAGCTGCACTCTTGCTGGTGTAAAATCGCAGGCAGTCTTCTGCGTATGGACTTGGACCTGCTGGGAGTGCAACCCAGCTGGAAAAGGTTATATATACATGCAGGGGTGTACACGCACACAGGAGCATAGGCAGAGGAGTCGAGGGCAGGTGAAGGGAAATCTGCAGCCGGCGAGCGGGCGGTGGAACAGGGAGGCGTGAGCCAGGCTGTTCATTAGTACCTGGCTATGGCTGCCGCTGACCTGATGGCAAATATGAAATATCAAAGCGCTTGTCAGCACTCCTGAATGGGACAAAGAAAAGGCGCATTAATGATTAACTCTGCTAAAAGCTCAGGCTTTTTTATTCCCATGGCGCTTGGACTATCTCGCTGCCATGTGACATGCTTGGGCCATTTTCTAGCAGATTGGGGAAAGCTAGTGAGCAAACACAGGTGCTTTCGAGTCAGCAGCGCTGTCAGGGACAACCACAAACAACACCAGCTATGCCTGCCTAAATTAGCTCCTGTGTTTGCCTCCATTTTTCCTTCCTGGAGATTTTACTTTCTAAGTCCAGTGCCTTTCGCTCCTGTCTTCAACTATTCACACGCAGCGTTAAAAGAGAGAGAGACAGAGAAAAGAAAAGAGAAGAAAAGGGAAAAAACACAGAAAGGCTCTTCTTTGAACCCGCAACGCTGCATGGGGACTGAATGCAAAAGACCCAAGTAAACTAATTAAAACTACTCAGGTCTTTAACTGCAAAAACAAAACGCATTTATTGTGCTCAAGTGGAATTATTTTAGTGATCCTCAGCAAACACAAAGTCCTGCAAACATGCACGGGGTGCTGTGACCGTGGTTTCTAATCAGCCTGGAGCAGCGTGGCACTGAGGGGGAGAAGGGAAGGGCTCTGGGCTGGGCAGCCGCCGGGCACGAGGGTGGCTTGGGGGGTTTTTGCCATCACTTGCTGGGACTTACACCTTGGACTGTGTGTGTGACCTCCCCGGTGCCGCTGTTCAGAGTGAAGGTCCCTCTAGTGGTATTATTTGTTTTAATTTATTCCTTCCATAGTGCAAATCAGACAGACTTTCTTTTCCTGTTCAAATATTTATATATGTGTGTTATTGCACTATGCTTGGACTCCTTGCAATCACAGCGGGGCAATAAAGAACAGACTATCAGCGTGTGATGATAAAGGTACATTGAGTAAACAGCAGAAAATGAAATAAAGTTGTAAAAAAGAAGGCCTGGGATGGTATAAATGTCTACAAATAATCACTGTATCAGCCTGCCCGATATTCAGGCAATTAACAACAACAGGGGTGAAATTGTACCCAAGCTGTGCTATTGAATTTAAATGCTGCCTCCTCTTCAGGCCCGTGAAGGAGAAGTGAAGAGTCCTGCCTTTCCAAAGGAGGGATTTGCAGCCTTTCAGGGGCCGGGTAATCCGGATGGCAGCCCCCATGGGCTCTTCCAGCTAACGGCAGGAGAGGGGCTGCAATAATCCACACTGCTGTAGACCCCTGAGGGCTTCAGCTTTAGGGCACTGCCAGAGGCGGTGGGTGATAAGAAGGTTGGCCATGCAATGCCAAGGCTGGTGGTGCAGCTGGAGCTCCTGCAGTTTTATCATTGTGGAGAAAAGCCTGATCCTCCTGCAAAATGGGATGACTCCCCCAAAGGGAGGAGGATCCAAACCTGCAATGTCCAAGAGTTTTCTTTGGGCCTGCGCTGAGCCTTTGCTGCAGCCATGCGTTGAGCCCGGCAAGGTCCCTGTGCCAGTAAGCACCTGGGAGACCAGTCGCAGCCTCTGGCAAGTGTTGGGTAACTTGGTGGTGGCAGCATCCATTGCCTTGGATCAAGTGACTTAAGTATAAAGTGGATTAAAGTTGTATAAGCAAAAAGTTACTGTGGGTTGGCTACCGGCTGGCATCGTCAGGGGGCTGCAGCGGAGCAGCCCTGTGCCCACAAACCTGCCCTTGCGATGGCATCACAGGGCAAACATTTGATGGCACTGAGCGAGAAGGCAGCTCAGGCAGAAGGTGGATTTCTGTGAGCAGTGAAAAAGGCAGGAGTTTGAAACCAGTGTCCAGATTTTGTACCAAGGACAATGATTGCAGATGCAGCATAGTTCACTTAGGGGGGAAATTAAAGTCTGTGTATTTAGTGAGATTATGCTTGAACTGGTACCAATTTATTTTGCCAAATTGAGCTGCAGCCAATTTCTCTCCCATGCGATGGTGGATAAATATCATTAAATAGGGAAAGATGAAGGCAGTTGATGCCCTTGCATTAGCAGGAACTAACATTGTATGCTCGAGAATGAAAGGACAAAATTTGGGAGATTTGGATGCAAATCATCCAAATGAGACAAATTAAGCATGAGGGGCCAAGGGAGAATGGGATCCAGGAAGCATGATGCTGGGAAGAGTGAGAAACTGCTCAGGCGGCGTTTGCTGAAGGAGTTGGGGATGGTGACATGGAGGCTGGGGAAGCTCTGACCTGCACACATGGTGTCATCCCCTTCGAGATACCCCATATCTTGGAGTGTATTAAAGCTGGGGTGCTGGGGGCACGTCCCACCTCTGGACACTGGAAACCCACCCTGGGGAGCCCGATGCCATCCGTGATGGGGTCTTCTGCCAACACCTTTGCCCTGCAAGCCTGCCCAACCTGGAAGCTGAGCTAGGGCTTCGCATGGCTGTTGAAAGAGAAACTTAAAAAGCGATTTTCTTCTCAAAGCAAAGCTTTTGCTGTTGGAACTTTGTTTTCCAGCAAAAAAGAATCAACAGGAGTGGTTTGTTGTAACTTCTGGCTTTTGAGTTTTTTTGCATATTTTTTGAAGACCTAAATATTCTGTAGTTTGGGAGATTTTATTGTTTCTAATGAGATTGTGGATGCTTGCTAGAAAGAGCCATGTCTGGCATTTTATGAATTACAGTAAGGTTTTTCAGATTGATGTTAGAATTCATAGAAATGGATTTCACAAGTAGTATTGCACCGGGGGGGGGAACCCCAAACGCTTCCTTTACCCGCTACAGACTTACTTCCACCAGTGTCAGGGAATGCCCCCTTATTTCTGAGTTTGGAGAGGCCAAAAATAAATCTTTGGTTTACCATCTGTAGCAGATGCACAGGTAGAGTTTAACCCTTCCTTTGCCTCCTCTCTAAGCTGAATAGTTGCAGTTGCTGATTATTTTTTTTTCTAGATAGAAATTTCTTCCTATCTGTTTTTATTCCTCATTATTCCAGCAGCGATTAAACTGGTTTTGGTGGCTATCTTTTGAATACACACTCCTCCACCTGTCCCTGTGCAGTGTACCACAAGCAGCCTGCTTGCTGCAGACCTCACCTTACCGTTGCCCACGCTGCAGCTCACGGCGATGCACGCTGCTGGTGCTGAATGCGGCAGCAATGCATCTTTCGGCACACAGAAATGTGCCTATCCACTCGCTTCCTTTGCTTTTCTGCCAAGCAAGTAATCCGTGACGTGGCTTGATTCTCATACTGCCATGACCTCCCTTGTGTGTGATTTTGACAGAGCTGGGTGTCATGTTCTCTTCCCTCTGCAAATCCTCCGTGCCATCAGGCGGGTTCTGGAAGTCTCACTAGATCTCCCTTTGATCCCCTGCGTTTGGTTTACCGGAAGGGAAAAGCTTCCTAGCAGAGAAAAGCTTGGGTCTGGGGCGTGCTGGACCCCTCTAGCCCAGGGTCATCATTGGATCTTGAGTAAAACCATTTTTGTGGCTCTTTCTCAAGAAAGTTTGCAGGTCAATACTTCCCAGCATCATGCAAAGATGATGCAGATCCAAATCTTCCTTCTTGTAGAACAGTTGCTGACGTACTTGTAAATATCACAGCTCTCTCCTGGGGTCCCCGCGACTACGGACCCTCCGAGCGGGATTCGCTTGGCTTTGTCCCATGACAGTTTATAAGCCTGTGGGCACCAGGGGGGCTGGGCCTCTGCCCCCGGCTGCTGTCCGTGGGGTGATTCCCAGGGGCTCTCTGTGTTTGAACCCATCTCTACCTGGCTCATTTGGGCTGAGGATGACTCTTTGTCGGGCTGGTACTTGGGATGGCACGGAGAGGTAGTGAGAACCATCCTCTGCCAGAACGGCACCTCATTCTGTGCAGGCAGAGCTGGGGAGCGCTGGCTGGCGTCCACCTCCCAGCACATGTGACAGGACTTGCCTGTGTGTGTCAGTACCTGCAAACCTGGGTGCAGCTCCCGCAGCACCCACCTCTTGCAGGGTGAGACCTAGGGGCGCAAAGAGGGACATGCCGAGCTGTGGCAGGGAGGATGATGCCGTGAATCCCCATGACCATGGGAGAGGATGTTCTGCCTTACCCTGGGATCTGTGCCCCGGAGAGGGCATGGAGAGCCTGGATAGGGTCCAGAGGCAGGCGGGGATGGGCACAGCTTGCAAGCAAGCTGCGAGGAGGCACGCTGAGCTCTGCAACCTGTGCGGGGTTGTCACGGTCCGGCTGAAGGACCTGGAGAAAGTCACCCTGGGTATTGCAACATCCCTGCCTGCCCTGGCCTCATCAGCAGCCTTTTGGGAAATAACCGTGACCCAGAATGCTCTCCCAACCCCAGCTGTTCAGCAGCACGGTGAAGTAGAGGGTTTGGGATGTGCTTGCAGATGCATAAAGGGTTTTTTTGCTGTTCTATTAAAAAAAAAAAAAAAGGATGGGAGGGTGAAAAAAGGAAGTGATACTGTTGCAATCAGCATGGTGTGTGATAAAGATTTATTACAGATAGAAAGCAAATAAAGGTATGGTAGGAACTTCTTTATTACCCGTATCATGATTGCTTATGTGATCAGTGACCTGGAATACATTCAAATTCATGTTAAATAAAAGCCTAATAGAATTCTGCTCCCCGCATACCCCCCCCCCCCCCCCGCCTTATGGTGATATGTGGGCAGTAGAAAGAGCAGCCAATTGCCGTGTTTACCTGCTTCCTGCTTTTCTGGAAAGTCAACAGTTTTTAAAGGCTTAGGGTGGCTTTTGAATTAAGAGACTTGCACTGGTTTAACTAAGGTCAGTGGTGGACAAGTGGTATGTAACCCTGGAGTTGTTTTTTATGAAGAAGTGACAGTGCCAGGCTCACCCCACCCTGCCCCTCTGCTCCCACCATGCAGGCTGGTCCCTGACTTTCTGAAGACCTTTCTGAAGACCTCCTGGCTGCTTTGGGAGGAGGACGTCACCGCAGCAAGGGACTACAATGTCCTGAGGCACCCAAATGACCTGCAGAGAGCATGTTCATCACTGCCCTGAAGTGATCAAAACCCATCCAGGCACTTCTGTCTGCGTGGCCGCCCGAGAAAAGCAGGTGGACCTGATGCCACCCCATTCCCAGGTGGTGGCCAGTAGTTGCACCGAGCCACCTGCTTTGGGCCGAGACCTCGGAAACCCACTGCTCTGCTGGCAAGTCCTGGTGGCTGCACCTCCAGGAGGTGCATGTGGGCTCACATAAGGCCTGGAAGGTCTTGTCTGCCCACTTTCAGACCTTTCTTCTTTTGGTGGTTCATCCATCACTAGTTAACAGGGTACCCTTGCAGCGCTGGCTTTCTTTGTGTGGTATCTTTAACCTCCTACAAGTAAATACCCTTTGTACACATGTATCTCGCTCCTTGATAGCGTATTGTATTCCTTCCACCACCAAAAGCACTGGTGGCATGGGGAGAAAGAGTCCATTTAGATAAAAAGCAATTAGCACCTCTCAGGCTGGCTTGGTATATATTGTTAAGGGCCCTCACAGGAGGCTGGTGAAATTCCTCCTGCCTAGAAAGAAGCAGGAAAGAAAAAAACCCAACACTGAGATTGTTTCAAAGGAAACCTTTCCTACAGGTTTGGAGGTGCTGTGGTTTTTTCTGAAAACCAGGCATCAAAGCTGTCTTTTCTTGCAACTTTAGGCCAGGAGTTAGGTTTCGGTAAACAAGTTGTGGTTTCTTGAGAATGAAAGAAAAGTTAGAAAAAAAATAAAATAGATAAACCACATCTTTTGTTTGCTTCCCTGCAGCGTGGTCCTGGTGCACCCTCCTGGCTGGCCAGTTGCTGCTGCGGGCAGGTTGGGGGTGGGTGGCCGGGGGTGTTTGGGGGTTGCAGCGGGGATTTGGCCCAGCAAAATATTATGCTTTATTTTATAGCCCCCTCCCCTCAGTTATATCATTACACATGATGGGCTTTAACAACACAGTACGAAGCAGTTTCTGCAAGTCTCTAGGACGAGCCATGTATCTTCATTTATATGTTAATTTGCATTAAATAAATGTCACTATAAACAACTTGTATCTTGGGAGAAGGTGGAAAACATATGGGTGTTTGCCAACCAGGGGTTATTAATTTTACACTTTCCATCTGGAGCCTATAAAGGGTCCATTCTCAGAAACAATAAAGATCCAAGGTCGCCAGAGAGCGCGGGGAAGGCCACTGGCAGGGTTCTGCCATGCGCGATGCGAGAGCCATAAAGCCTTTGTTCCACCTCCAAGGTGCACATGCCCACGTATGAGCGCCTCGTTAAAGCCTGCACACATGCTGGGGCATGTTCTTCTCTTCTTATGAACCATCCCACCCCCACAAACCCAAGGAGCAGCCAGGGTCTGTGCCAGAAGGAGGCACAAAAAGGAGTACCTTGCTGGCAGGGGGCCAGGGAGGAAGCACGAAGCTTTCCCCAGCGGTGCCGGGATCTATCGTGAGATGTGCTGCTGCCAAGTCTCCCCGTGCACAGAGAGGAAGGGGCAGATGTCCCGCACCCTGGGGAGGTCCCGCAGAGGAGGGGGCAGATGTCCCACACCCTGGGGAGGTCCCACCTGCACAGCCATGGCTGGGAGGAGAAAGGGAGCTCGGTCATGTGGAGGACATGGTGGTGGGAAGTGACAAAGTATTTCACACAAAAAATAGTAAGATTGTCTCCAAAAGATCACCTCTTTCCCTTTGCACAGTAGATTCCTTAAGAGTTGTTGTGGGCGAAAAAAAAAATAGGAGCCCTGAGGAAGGTAAAGCACCACAGGGCTGGGGGCACAGGTCTGTGCTGGCCACCCCAGAGGTCGGCAGAGCTACTGGTGGTGCAGTCACACCTGCTAAAAATCGGGCTGATAGTGACAAAAGTGTCAGCAAACACTTCTGAATGCTGCGATGTTGCCTCATACGGGCTGTTGCTTTTCAGATAGTTGTGCAAGCAGCCCCGCGCCCCTCGTCCGCCCCTCGGGCTCCTCCTAACCTGCCATCCTCTTGCTTTCCGTGGTTCTTGTTCCCTTTCTCCTTCTTTTGTTGCAGCCCTTGTTTGCTTTTCTCAGCGCCTGCCCCTCTCCCTTCTCACCCCTGCGTTTATTGGATTTCTCTCTTCTTTCTTGTTTCTCCTCGGTTCCTTCCTTCACCCGCTTTCCTGAGCAGGAAACAAAACTCGATGGTGTTGGCATTGGTCGTATGAACTTTTGACCCTCCTGGGCAATGTTTGAGTGCATTTGAGATGTGGTTGCATAAATGCGCCTCTACCCCCAGCACCTGGATCCCGAACATCCTCCCGGGTGGCCTGAGATGCTGGGGCTCCAAACCCGGCTCGGCGGCTGCATCCCTATGGACCTGAGCTGCAGAGGGGAGTGCCAGGAGACACCCCGGTGTTGCTTGTAGGTACCTGTGCAAAGGCTGGAAATGTGTTAGCGATGACTTTGCCAGCCTTGAAGGCAAAGGGAAGCCAAAACCGAGCAGATGAAGCTATACTGAAGCATCTTCACTGGAAACAGGCTGCTTTTTTTTTTTTGATTCCCTCCCAGTCTCCTTGTATTTCCAAATCCCCCAGTGTTTTCAGCCAAGAGATGATATTTGCTAAACCAAGAGGCTTTTTATTTTAAAAAAACAAAAACCCCCAACCAACAACCAACCAAAAACCCCACAACAACCCCAAACCCAAACACCCCCACCCCCACCCCGTAAGTTATCACAGGAGGAAATGTCAACCCCCCCTGCCCCCAGATTCTTCCAGGCCCCCAGGTTTTATTCTGCAAAGTGAGTGAGGGGCCAGGTTTGTAAAGGGTGTCTCAAGTTTTAGTGGGGTCTGAGGCAGTGCCAGGCTATTCTATAAATGCTCCCTGGATACTGGCCATCTCGGCATGTAAATATCTTTTAAAATTGGATCCCTAGGAGCCTTGAGAGTCTCCAGGACTTATGCTCCTAAGTCATTTAGGTGAGCTGAAAATGTCAACCCAGAGCTCAAAGTAGAGCCCTGGTTGCTTGGGGTGGGTGGCTGGGGTTTTGGGTGGGTTTGGTTGGGTTTTTTTTTTCCTTTGATTGAAAGTCAATTTACTTGCTGTTTGGGAAGGGAACACCAGTTTAGTGTTGTTTCAAAGAACATTTTGAGAGGAAGAGTCACTGGGTGGTTATTTCTCAAGATGGCTGTTTCAGAGGTGGCTCCGTGCAAGCATTTTCAGCCCATAACAGGGGAAAAGGATGATAATATTTTTTCCTTCTGTAGCTGAAACAAATCCGGCCCTGAAATGAAGGGCATGGTGGGACACAAAGTGTACTGAGGGTGGTGGTCGGTGCTGAGCTGGCTGCCCCGCTGTGCCCTGCGGCAGGGCTTCGTGCTGCCGGCCGGTGTGCCCTGGCTCACAGGTATCCCAGCCCACCTGCCCTGATAAAAACCTCCCCAGGGAAGTTTCTCCCACCCAATTCCATACAGCGACGCTAGCTGCCTGGAAGCCCCCAGTTTCCAAACACACATGTTGGGTTGTTGGGGTGGGTATTTTTTCAGACATATAAGGCTAGCCGGCCTCTGGCTGGGTATTTCCATACTGCTCCCGGCTCCGTCCTAACCCGTTCCCAGTCCGACCCGTCCCGTAACAAATCTATTCAGGGAGGCCTCTGAAAAGGGAGAAAGAAATGCCATCCATTCAGCAGCCCCTGCTCCTTCTGACACCCTCTGTCTCCCCATCCAGTTCATAAAGGACTTTCTGTTGGTTCGCAGCAACCAGGGAGCAGGAATGCCGCCGGCCGATCATGGTTTATGTCGTCTACAAAATGCCAACAGTATGGGGATCAGATGACCCTGGACGTGTTTATTGTAGTAGGGGAAATTAGCAATAAATAAAGGCAAGTGGGCAGAAGAAAACTGGGACCCTCTGGGACTCTTGTGTCTATAGGGTCAGAATCAAAAGAAGGCTTGATTTGCTCCTATAATTTAACCCAGCCCCTGGGCTCCTTTATCAGAGCAAGGACAAGGACATGCTAATCTGAGTGCCCATAATTTAACGGAAATATACTGTACTTACACTGTGCGTTTCGAGGCGGCTGGCTGGTCCCGCGGGGCCCCGGGTCCTGGCTGAGCCGTTTCAGGTGCAGCTGGCACGGGAGGCTGCCCTGCCGCCGGGAGCAGCCGCGAGCGGTGCACCGTTCAGGCTGTGGTGCCCGTATGGGGTTTCTGGCCAGGGCCATCCGAGCACGGGCCTTTAGGGCATGTTCTTTCATGGGAATGCTGGTTTTTCCCCACCCCTGTGGCGTGGTAAAGTGTGGGAGCCAGGGGTTTGGTGCTGCCTTGTCTCCCGTGGATGGGTCCCCTGACCCAGCACCCCCGTGGGACTGAGCTCGACCACGGCGGGTTATCAGCCCTCTCTTCTCTCACACCCCCAGTACTCCCTGTTCTGGTGGAGAGGCATCCCTGCGGAGCCTAGTCCTGCTGCAGCCCCTCCATCCTGCTAAACAGACACTGGTTACCTTCCCCTCCAGGCCCTTATTTAGGTGGCTAATGGGATTACCCAGCGGTTCAGCGGTGTGTGCACCTGTAAATGCGGTGCTGGACGAGGTCCCCAAAGCCCTGTGCTCCCGGGAGGGACAGGTGAGACACCCCTCTGCAATGTGCCACCACCAAGTCCTGCTCCCCGGGGCTGTTGGTGGCTTTCTGCAGGCTGGGGCACCTGGGGTTTCACTTGCATCAGCCTGCAAGAGGTGGTTTTTCCTCCCTTCAAAACTACCCGCTCGCCTTGTTCCTAAGATACTTTCCCCTTCACCAAGGATTGTTCTTCCCATGGAGAAAAAAAAAAAAAAGCCAGGGTTTTCAATAATCTGGGATGGCAGAGCAAGCCAATAAATTCTCTGCTTGAAAGATGAAAGACTACAGTTAAAGAAAAAGAAAAACCGGCTGACAAAGCCCTCCTCCCGCAGCCCCTGCGTGCTGTACCACAGGTGTCTGTGGCGCTTTCACCAAACCGCCCTCTCTCGAGAGACAGGCGGACCAAGCGTGTGCTTCCCCTCTCAAAACCCGCTTTCAATGACTGAAAAAATTTGAGACTGCTTTTTTGTTGTTGTTTTTTTGTTGTGTGTGTGCACAGATGTTGTTATCTATTCCCGCTCTGTGTCTGTGGCATATGGAAGTGGGACCAGGGCGGTTGCAGTTTTTGGCACTGGCAGCCTGTGGGTCTGTGGGGGCGGGGGCCGCGGTAAGACCTGGTGGGTTCCCGTTGACTTCAATGTTGGTGCCCAGCCACTTTGGAGGGGTTCCTGGCCAAATAACCTGGCCATGGCCAGCAGGGCCCTTGCTGTCTCACTGCAGTGACCCAGGGCGTGGGCAGTCTGGGTCTGCAGTGGCGGCATCCCTGCATCCCGCTGCCCCAGGAGGGATGGAGCTGCTGGGAAAATGCCTGTCCTAGGTGCCGGCTCCTGCACCTTCCCCACTGAGGCAGTGGTGGGGAGCAATTAGGGACCCCACTGAGGGGTAAAAGCCTCGTTATGTAAAATAAAACATTAAACCAGGCGATAATGGAGGAAATTAATAATACCCAGAAGACGTTAAAGGTAAATATGATTGTAATGTAAACGTAATGGCTTTAAATATTGGCTTTTATGTGACAGCTGCTCTCTAAGCACCTGCTTTAGTCTCTTATTCACAACAGTAATTTACAGGCAGCAGCTTTTGTTGTGTGGCACAAAAAAAAAAAAGAAATATCCTTATATTCCTATTGTCTTGGTGCTTTTTCCCCTTCCATTTCCGTGCCTGGGAGGTATTATTGCCTGCATTCCATTCTCGACCCGGTGAGACACGTTAAGGCCGTTATGATCCTGATGCCGGACCACAGACCACAAAGGGATGCACAGAAATAGTGTGTGTGTGTGTGTGTCCCTCTGGGAGCAGCTGGTGTTTGCTTGCTGGGCAGCCAGGATTTCAGGGCCAAGAAGCGCGTGGGGCTGGGGACAGAGGCTTGGGGGGCACAGGAGCTGCGGGTCCCCAGGCTAGGGGGATGGACCCTGCCATACCAACGCTTTCTCGGTTTGAAGTGTTCTTGCTTAGGCATCCTTTGGCCCCTGAAATATGGGATGGCAGTGGCAAGCTGGAGGGATAGGCACAGCTTTAAGTGCTGTAAGTTAGAAGTGCTGATTTTCTGCTTTTACTCAAACCCCTGCATTTTCTCTTTGGAATATCTAGTTGCATATTTGGGAACTGTATTCTCCCTGGATTTTTTTTTCCCTATGGATGTTTATGTACGGGCTCTGGCCGCAACAGGGGGACATGCTGGGCTTCGTCTGGCACCCGGGCTGGTGGCACCACATATTTATGGCCGAAGGCCAGTGGCCTCCAGCCACCAGGTGCTGGCCAGGGAGGGCTGGGGGGGGGGTGCTTTGGCACCAGCAAGTCCAAAGTACAACTGTTAACCAGTAACCGTGCCTGCCCTCCGCTCCCCCCCCCCCCCCCCCCGCTGTGTCCTCCCTCGGGGTTCTGCACTCCCCTTTTTCACAAGAGGTGTTTTCTCCCCTGCATCTGGCAGGACCTTGTCTCTGGGCCCCCGCGGTGTGCAGCTTGGCAATGCAAGAGTTGCAGTAGTGCCTGTGGCTATAGAAGTCATTGCAATTCTCAGGTTTTTGCATACTTTGCTTATTTTAAAATGCCAGTTTCCAGAGTCATGCCATTCTGTAACTAGCCTCTCACATTCACCTGGAGAAAAGTAAGCTTTATCCACAGCCCCGCCCACCCCACCCCCTTTTTTTTTTTTGTCTGGGTTTTTTTACAGCTGCAAAAACTAGGAGGAAAGTAAAAATTACATCCATCCAGGATTTTTTGTAATTATGTCCTCATAAAGGTCATTTCATCATTGGGTATTAGTTTCATGGAGTCCTTTCTGAATGCTGGTTGTTAGCAGCAAAGCATCAGCAAAGCAAATTTGGCCCTTGGGAGTGGGATGGGACAGTGGGTGCCCAGCAGAAGTGCCTGGCAGCTTTTCCACAGCGATTAAAAGCTTTGCCCCTCTATGGGGGCTGCAATTCCTAATTTTGCAGAAGCACTGCAGGGCTGAGGGATTACATCACGCCGGGTTTGAGGGCTGGAATATTCCCCTAGCCCTAGTGATATCGGGGGGCATGGTAAACTTTTACCTTAAAAGAGCTGTGTGGATGGATAAGAGATGTGCCCGAGCTTCGTATTTACTTTAAGATTAGTGAAGAATTGGCTAGAACAGCGTGTTTTCTGTTGACTGTGAAAACAAGCATGGCCCTGGCCCGGGCTGAACCCGGCAGGGGGACAAGCCCTGTGCTGGCAGCGTGCAGGCAGGGTCCCTGCCTGCAGCTGGGTGCAGGTTAGCCTGGCAGGAGCCCTGCTTTGCGGGGGGGTGGCAAAGGCTGCAGCAGTGGTGGCTAATGCAAGCCTAGCCTGGGGGAGGGAGGAGCCCACCTGTGCTGTGGGGGTGGCCGGGAGACCCGCTCAGCTCTTTGCTACTCCAGGACGTTTTTAAAAGATAATGAACATACAAACATGGGAGGGCAAGAGCACTCGGGTAGTGTGGCTTAGGCTCATGATAGAAAATTCAAACAATATTAGACTCAAAAAGTCAACATTAGACACACTTCTACTAAGGACCTACAAACAAACAGAGTTCCTCTGTACACACATTAACAAACACGGCTCGGATGATGATGATGGCTGCTTTCACCTTTTCACTGTCTCCGTCTTTTACCCAGGCATTGTGGTGGGTTTCGGTGGTTCCCAGCATTGGGAAGACTGCGTTGTGGAGGGCTCTTGCTGCTAGTGCTCATCCATCCATCCATCCATCCATCCATCCATCCATCCACCCCTCGCCTGTTGAGCCTCCTTGGGGAGCACAGCCCTGGGGTCAGCACATCCTCAGAATTTTTGTTCCTCCAGGTCTAGAAAAGTCAAGAAGGGTTAGTGCAGGGTGAGCTGAAGAGCTGGCAGTGTTCACACCAGCCCCGTGGCACAGCGTGGGGAGGTGCAGGTTCCACCCCATGCTTGGTCGGCGGATTTTGGCCCTTGCTGCCGGCCGGGTGCTGCTGCTGGGGTTTGCTCTGCGATAAGGATGGGGAGTATGGCCTGAATGGCTGGGCAGATGGCCCCGGCCCTGGCCTGTGCCGCCCCCGTGGCTGTTGGGCAGCTGGGTGGGTGGCAGGTAGGCACTCCCGGTGACACAGCAGGGCTAGAGCCAGGGGCAGCGGACAGACACCTGGCCCTGGCTGTGCCTGCACCCTACATTGCTGCGCGTCGGCACAAGCCGCGATTGCTATTAACAGGTACGCGGTGCCTCAGGCACAGCTCTCGAGGTCTGATTTTTCCATGGCTTAGCAGCCGTCCTTGGGGCTGGATGTTTCTAATACCTGGAGCGAGATCAAACCTCTCCTCCCCGAAGGTGAAACACTCATCTTCCCCCAGACCCCACTGCTTAAGGAATGGAGAAGGAGATGATCTCCTTAGAAAACCTGCCTTTATATATTGAACTGAATAATGAGCCCTGTGTTTCGGGAAAAGGAAGAGCAAAGGGAGTCCTTAGGCTCTGCTGCTGTTCTCTCCTCTTCCATGTTTCACCTCGAAGATCAGGGGGAAGCGAGGGGAAAGCCTCCCTCCTAAAGAGCATCCTAATTGTCATTGCCCCCGTGCCTCTATGCGAGACAGTCTATAGCACCCAGCAGGCACATCCAGGGCTGCTGCCGCTCCTCCAAGTCCCTGGTAATGCGATGCCTTTCCCCAGGATCAAGGTATTAAGGTTTAGGTTATTTGTATTGATTTTATGTGCTGCCATGCTGTGTCAGTCATGCTCATATTTGTGGTTCACAAATTCCTCCTTTAAATGTCACAGCCATTTCATCTCCCTTTGCCATCAATACTTCCAGCCATGGGGGCTGTTTATTAACCCCGGCGCCAGCTTCTCTCGCACATACCTTGCTTCTCCTTTTCAGGTCCCTCTTTATTAGCAGGGGAGGAAAAAAAAAAAAAAAAAAAAAAAAAAAAAAAAAGAGGAAAAATAGAGTTACTTCCCCACAGAGGAAAAAGACCTCCAGAAAGTGCGTTGGGTTGCTCTGCACAATTTTTGGGCCCTCTAGTGGTTAATGCCATTTTTGGATGAATTTTCGGCATTTCCCTGGTGCTGCAGCAGCGGCTTCCTCCTGGCAGAGCCGTGACTGTGTTTGGATAATGTGATTGCTGAGCAAGCAAGTAGAAAGAAAACGGCAGAGACGGCTTCATCAGGCGCCTGCCTTGCCCAGGGATTCCCCTGGAAATGCCAGAGCAGGTCTGGCACATCACCCCAAGCCATCCAAATGCACTGCTCTCTCTGGGAAGTGACCGGGAAGACCCACGGATACCTCCGAAGGCATAGGGATAATGACTGTATTTATTAGCCACCGCCCTATTTTCCTTGTGATCCTTTAACAAACAGGCAGCAGAAATAAAAACAGCAAACATGTTTTCCCCTATTCCTCTGCAAGCGCTTACTTAAGCTTTTATTATATTTGGCCATGGGACGTTTGGTAAACTTACTGATGATATCAGAGAATGATTTTACAAACAGTAAAAGTTACACTATTGACACCTCCAAATTCGGGAGTATTTACATTGTGTTAGGTGCACACTTGCTCAGCGAGATTAACAAACATTACTCGAAAGGCTATAGCCAAATCCACCGTGGTTGTTTATAAAACCTTTACAACTCATCAGCTTCTACTAACACACTGGCACTGTTCAATTACCATCACTTTTAGAGAGCCTTAGCAAAACACCCAGTGCCCATGTAAATAGACAAATCTGAAAACTAGCTGGTCTGTTGGCTTACATACTGTAGGTAATGTTTTCTTTTGCTCAAATTTGTTCTAGAAACTAATCATGCTCTGATAAAGCCATCTGCAAATATGAGAAAGATTGACATCCACATGTCAAAGTTTACACAGCCTGACCAAGTGTACATATAGTGTGGGCGATGCGAGGGCCCCGCTGCGCCGAGTTTCGTGGGGCCGTGCCGGCAGGGATGCTACTTTGGGGGCCAAGCTCCTGCCTGGGCGCCGCTTGCTGCAGCCCGAAACGCGATGTCTTTCTGGGAAGGAGGGTTAAAGCCAAATTATTCCAATGCAAACAGCAGATCTTGGCTAAGCCGGTTGGGATGGAGATGCTCTGCCGCATCCCTGGCTCCACCGAGGCGTCAGGGACCTGGCATTGCGATGCTTCCGTGACAAGGTGCTCCCACACCAGGCTCCGGCAACCAGCTGGACTTGTCTTCCATATACCCCTTTTCCAGGTGGGAAGTAAAGCTGTTTTCTCCCAGGGTTTTGCCCCTGGGTGCTTGCAGGGGCCCATGTGGAGCTGGCGGGGTGCCTCGAGGCATACGGCAAAGGGGCATCAGCGGGATGCTGAGGCAGTGGTGCCGTGGCAGGGCTGGGGGCAAGCGGTTGTGCCCACGCTGCTGGCTGCCCTGCGACGCTTTCTGCATGGCAACAGCCAAAAAAAAGTTGGAAAAAGCTTCGAGGTGAAGCTTAGCAAAAGCTTTTGACACAAGACTTGTTATCCCACTGAGGAGCGATCATTAGACTTGGTCCAAAGTACAGATTTCCGTTTGGCTTTCGGTTGCTAAACACGGCTTTTGTTGACTCCTAAACAAGGCCAGCGCTTGAGATTTGGAGCCGACCCCAGCGGCTGGCACCCAGGCCCTGAAAACCCAAATACAGAAGGAGAAAATAAATCACTTACGTTTTATTTAATCGTATTGCTAAAGAAAGGATTTAATGGACTTCCCATCCTTCTTTTAATCAAATAAAATATCCTGCCCGCACGGGGCTGAGCCTGGACACTTGCCTCGCCAGCACGGCGAGGGAGCCAACTTGAAGTGTGTGCTGAGGGGAGCCGAATAAAACCCTGGGCCAGCCACCCTGGGCACAAATCCTCATTTTTTTTTTCAGGCCCCATGGGACTGGGGCAGGACCCTGAACTGAGAGGCTGGGGACCACAGCCCCAGGCATGGGAGCTGCTGCTGCAATGCACGTCCCACTTGTGTCCTCTGCTGATGCTGCCCGGGGAGATGGAGTTGCTATAGCTTGCCTTGCTGCTATTGGCATTATCTGCATCGTAGTATGGAACCAATCTGGGATGGAGAAATCAGGATGGTTTTGGAGCTGAGGGGGAAAACACCACCTCCAGTGCAGTGATGCTCCATGTGGAGCTCCTCTCCTGGGCACTTTTTTGCAGGTTCCCAGAGCAGAGAGGTAGCATGAGTAGCATCACTCCCAAGCTCCCTTTGGTGCTGAGCTGAAAGGTTGGAGTCCTGGATGCTCCTTTTGTGCTAAGTGGCTGTAACGGCGTGGTTGGCTTTTTTCCATCAGTTCTGGTTTTGCCTCTGTATTTCTGAGCTGTGCTCTCAGCCTCTTGTGTAGACAGACGGGTAAACAGGCATAGACATAGAGATATTAAAGCAAAATTCACGCCCCACCCCTTCCCTCTCCCTCTGCTTCCACCACAGCAGAAGGATGCTCAGGGCTGGCCCTGCCAGCCGGCAGCTCTCCATTGGGAAGGGGCAGCTATGCCACCCTGCCTTTCCCTGTATCCCTGCAGAAAGCCAGATCTGATTGCCTGGGCTTCGTTATGCTAATGGCGCAGCCTAGCAGGGAGCACTGGAGTAAACCCCTCTTGCTCCGGGGCTGCTCCACGCTGGGAGGCTGCTGTGAAGGGGACCTTGTCCGAGGGGAAAAGTCAGCCTTCAGAAGAACCTTTGATGGAATAAATAAATAAATGGATAAATCCAAGCTTGCCTTTAATAGGGGCTCGAGCTGCAGGTCCATGCGTGCTAGCATTAGGTGTTTAAGGCGACTTGTTTGAAAGCGCATCAGCATCAATCATTGTCTGCTGCTACTTGAAAAACAACGCTGATAGACTAGCGGGGAGCAAAGCTTTCTGCCTGCCTCCGCAGCATGCTGCAATTCAATTAGTCATGGTCAGAGGGTGGCATTATTATTCATACATTACTGATTGTTCCCAAAGTAAACAGCGCGAGGATGGGGTCTGTGATCCTCTCCGTGCCCTTAGCCAGGACACAAAGGGAAATGTGATGCAGACCCTGGGGTGGGACGTTGTTTGCAAACTTCACAGTCAGATCGTGCTGGTTTTCATCCTCCTCGCAGATAAGTGTCGGTGTATGCATACAAAAAAGCGCTGAGATATTTTACCCCAGTCAATTCTGTGATGGTTTCTTTTAACACTGATAACTTTTTTTTTTTTAAAAAAGCCACATGCTAATTTTAGATAGGATGGGTAGCTTAAACTATGCAAATACAGACCCTGTCACCACAGAATATAATAATGATCGACAGCTTAGCAATTAGCAGTAAATAACCACGCTATGCAACACAGCAATATCATTTGCATGCTCGCAAAATAGCCACCCAAAGCTGTAATGGCCTATGAAGCCATCTGTTTATCGGCAGTACGGTGGGGAAAGCCAAAACACGCATGACATGAAGCCTGACGAAAGTGCTAGGGACCAACTTCTGCCCTTGCTTGGGGCTGAAGCAGCGGTCGGACCTGTGCTCCCCTCGGCAGCAGCTGGAGGAACCTTCCCCTGCAGCAAACATAGGGAAGAGGGCTCCTGAAAAGGCTGCTAATTGCTTTACACCTTTCTGTCTGTCCCCACCTTACCTCCCGCCCCCGCTCAGTTTATCACCTCAGCTAATGGTGCAAATTACCACCCGGGCTGATTTCCTCGGCTTGCCCATGATTTAATAAGTGAATGCGAAGCTGTGGGGAGAGGGGGTGAGCATTGCCTGCAGAGCAGCGGCAAAGGCTTGCAAGGGGTCATAGCCAGCAAAGGCAAAACTCCTGCCCGCCTGGGTTGTCATCTCCTTCCCTAGTGATGCTGCAGAGCAAAATATATGGAACGGTGATGGGCGGATGTGGAATAATCAGTTGCTCTGCGAAAATGTTGTATGAGTGTAGGGGTTTAGGTGCCCGGGTCTGGCACGGCACCAGTCTCGAGTGTACGCTAAACTGTTTAAGGGCATAAGTACCCTCTGAGTGAAACCATTTCACAATGACTAGAATGGAAATTAGTACAGTCACAGTAAACGTAACCACCACCTATGCAGGTGATACCTATGGTGTATGTATCGGAAAGTCTGTTTTCAAACATTCGAGCTTAGCTTGATTAAAGGTTAAATGGATTTCCAGCACTAAAAAATATGACACTTCCCACGCTGGGTGAATGCAGAAGGGTTTTGTATGTCCTCATGTATTTAACAAACTTATAAGCTCCTCTTTTAACCTTTGTGCTTCAGAAGCGTTAATGAAATATTCTGCCCAAATTGCCTTTTCTTATGGGGCAGGGGACTTGAAGTGCAGATTTCTTCTTCTCATAAAAAAATTTTAAAAGTTGTATGAATGTATATTAGTCTTCTCCCTGGAATGAGCTCCCAGCTCCTCTTGTGATGGGGATGCTCTCCCAGTGCAGCATCTCCACCGCTCCCTGGCAAACCCCTCCTCCAGCCCGCTAATGTATTTGCACAAAACTTGAAGGAGCGCAATCTACGTGAGAGCCCTGCTGCCTCCGGAGTTATTACAGGAACTGATGGGCAGCCACCCTGCGAATCAGCGTGTTTGCTCCTTTTCCTTGGGGAAGCCAGCTGGCTACAATAAAAATGTACTTCTTTGATAGCTGCTGCCCCAAGTGCTTGACAAAATTCAGGTGCGAGGGAGGAAGATTGCTTTGGGCAGGGTGAGGAGGAAGATGAGCTCCCAGCTGCAGCTGTCCGGGGAGTGTGGACTGAGTGAAGAAGTTGTGGTGGTTGGTGCTAAACATCTTCCAGGCTCAACATCAGAATTATTGATGTGGCTGCACCATTTCTGGGAGGATCCGCCGCACATAGCATGCACACAACAAATCCCACCCAAAGGAAAATAACCACCTGATACTCCAATGAACTCTAATATTTCTGTTTTTTGTTTTTGTTTTTTTTTAAAAGGCCTTCTTCACCATCTCATTGCTATTCTTCCCCTGCCCTATTTCTCTTCCAAAGGACCAACCCAAACGTAGCAAGGGAGCAGCCGCAAACCTCCCCAAATGACAGATGCAATGCCTAGTGTCAGTCAGTGCCGTTATTTTGCATAGCAGTACTGTTCTGGCCCCTTGACAGCTTGATTTAAGGCCGCCCTTGCTTGTCGTGTTGACATGACAACTGTGGGATATGTCGTAAATATCCCAGGAGTGGACAGGAATTGTGGAGCTGGATTGTACGGGCGGTATTGTACGGCATGTGGCTGAGCCCTCAGCCCGTCCCAGCGGCTGAGCAGGGTTTGCTGTGGTTTTGTTTGGAAAAGAAAGAAATAAGAAAGAAAGGAAGGGAAAAAAAATTTAAAAAGAGCAAACTTTATTTTTGGTTGATTTTGTAACTCTTTGTGGTTGTGGGATCACTCATGGCTGTCAAGGACCCAGCCGGCTGAAAGCTATCAATCAACCAGGGGTTTTCTGAAAGACTCAGAGATATCTGTTCCCTCTCCCCAAGGCTGAGCGGCTGCAGAAGTGAAGCCAAGGCTTTTCAAGACTTGAAGTGGAGGACAGGCTTTTAAATCTGGGCAGGCAGGATGGTGAGGAGCGTTATCAGAGCAAAGTCTTGACCTAAAGCCTGTCAAAGCCAGGGCAGGGTCTTACCAAATGCCCTGCAGGGTCCTGCCGGGCAAAAGAACCTTTGGAACCAGGTTTTGGGGTGTGTTGGACCACATGGCATCTCCCCAGTGATGCTGAATCCCATCGTTATCGGCCTGTTTCTGGCCTTGGTTGTGGAGTGTCAGTGGAGTGGCTCCAGCAGCAGCCACCCTCTCTATCATGCTGAGCAGCCGTGTCCCAGCACGCCGTGAGCAGGTGAAGGAGGTGAGGAGGTCCAGAGGCACAGACATCAGTGTCTAGTGCTGCTCTGCCCAGTCACATGGCATCCCAACAGCTTGTTGGTACCTGGAAACAAAGATTAGAAATGAAACGGTACAACTGGTACAAACAACAGCTTCTCCAAAGAGACAGTATTTGAGCAGTGGGTTGCACCAGAGCAACAGAATTTAATGATTTCCTGGACTTTTGACACCGTTCTGGGGTAGACCAGAGCAATCTGTGCTTGGAGAAATACCCCTGTCATCATCTTCAAAACTACACGCTCAGCCTGAGCGGGTTCAAAGCCCTTTTCTCAAGCTAGCATCCGTAGAGGGGGACATTTCCATTCTGTTATTTTCTCTTAGGTTTGGAGTTTATAAAGCAGCACACACGCATATTGAGTTTTGTTTCAAATTGAAATGAGACATTATTGAAACAAAGGAAAAGTTTCCTCTTCTCTCCCCCCATTCTTTTCCGCTATTATATGCAGCAAGACAAATGATGGGGAAAAGCTCCTTCCCACTTTTTCCTTTTCTTTTTTTCCTTTTGTAATTTTGAAAAAAGACCCCAACTTGAAAGGAAGATGAGCCAGAGCAGCAAGGGAACAAAACCCATCAGCAACTCCATCGCTGGGATTTTAAAACATTTAAATGCACCAGGGTTACGAGGGAACAATCTCTGTCATTTCCAAAGTTTCCTGAGTTGGAGGAGCTGTGGAAAGGAAAAGAGGAGAAAGGGGGGGGGAGGGGAAGGAGGGAAATAATGGCAAATCCTAAATATGAAGCATCATATGCACAAACTGAACTTAAGACTTCAGATTTGTTTTAAGGACAGCTCATTCAGAGGATGGCGTTGGTGCCTTGGTCCCTGCAGCTACTCCCCTGGACATGAGCCGACACTGAGCCCCTCTCGCAGGACACGGGGGCCCCACGTCCCCCATCCCAGTTATTCATGGTCCTGACCTGGAACAGAGCCCAACAACTGCATAAACTTGATCCAGTCTGAGATGGGCATGAATTTACCTTTAGCTTTACAAGGACTTCATTGCTACCCCTACCTTCCCTATCCATAGCCCCAAAGTGCTTGAAGTCATCAAAACCCCCAGGCTCCTAAACCGCCACCCCTAGTCCTGTTTTCTGTGGCACGGGGGAGAGGTGCAGTGGGTACCATGAGCATCGCACCTAAGGTCCCTCCCAGCCTCATCTGCAACAGCAACCCAGGGCAGATGCTCTGGGGACAGCAGTCATAAGGTGGTGAGCACGTGACTTTCCCCCCCCCTCCCCCAAACAATCCTCGAGCCTTCGGAAAGGATCTGTCAAGCCCAAAGCGGTTTGTAAATATTTCGTAACACTCAGGGCACTTTTCCTTGAAGCTTTCCCTTGCGGTGCTCATTTATTCCAACATTTTCTAAACTTGCTGCTGCTGCAGGCTGGTCCTCTTGAAGCAATCCCTGATGCTGTGAGCACCAGAGCTCCTGTCCTGATTTTGCATGACCTATCCTTGACGTGGTGCGTCACCTCTGAGCGTGGCCACTGCCTGGCAATTTCAGGGTGGAAGGGTGTTTGCATGGGTGGGCAGACTTGAGACCCACCTCCTCGTCCTCTTGGGTCATTTTATAAATCTTAGTTGAATGTGAATGTAACGAGCAAACTGTAAATGTGACAGGGAAGAGCATTGGATCCCACCACCTGCTAAAGCATCACCTCTGCATAGGGCTGGATGATGGAGAACGTTGCTGCTGAAGGCAAGGGCCATGAGAAATCCCAGAAAGGACCTTCAGTATTGTCCAGGGCACATCCCACCCCTGGTATGCGGGTGGCTTGGCAGTACTCACAAGCAGAAATCATAAATGCAATACTAGTCCTTCCCTTCCTTCTTGGATGCTAGGAGAAATGTCTTGATTAGTTTTGTTTGCTTGGGCTTGTTTGTTTGTTGATGTGTGTTGTGTATTTGTAGGTGTGTGTAGGCTTTATTGACCGAATGCTGAGTTCACGCGTAAGTGGGGTTATAGGGAGGTATCGAGGAGGAGAAGCAAGCTGGCTGGATTGATAGATATGGCATTTACATTCTCTGTTCAATCTGCATCAGGGAGGAGGGTCACTGCAATATTAGTTTTGACTGAGATGTAGTTTGTGGAGCTCCGAGAAAGCCACAGGCACAGGGCTGGCAGAGGGAAACCCTTCACCCTTCCCCAAAACCTGGCCAGAACCAGATTGTCCTGACAAGTCTCATTGCATGGACTGGTGGGAGGAGAGGGGGAAGGTCGCAGGCGATGGGCTCGTAGGGGAACCTCAGCTGCCGGGAGCAGCTGTGGGACTGCCCGAGACAATCCTTGTCATTGCCGTCACCATAACCATTGCCATCATCATTAGTGCCATCACCATTGCTAATGTCATTGCTGTCACCATCACCATTGCCATTGTTGCCACTAGTGCCATTGCTATTGCGTCACCACCACCATTGCTATCCTTGCTGTTGCCATCGCCATTGCTACTGCCATGGCCATCACCACAGGAGTGCCAGGAGAGCTGGGGCAGCTCAGCAGGCATGTCACCCCCAGGCCAGGGGACGAGTGCTGTGCTGGCAGCTCGGCTCTGCCTCTGTGCCTGCCGTGGCCGTGGGGGCTCCAAGCTGTGCTTCAAGAGCACTTACTGAGTTTCAGGACCCAGAAGGTAAATAAAAGGCACATTTTTTTAAGGTTTCATACTTACCAAACCAGTCTGGGGCTTTTTTTTCTTTGAGGCTTGACTTTTAATTGCTGGGCATAGGGAAAGAAAGATGAAGCGAAGTGGGGAAAAAAGCGACTTTAATTGTCACCTGTGTCCTCTCCCCGGTGGGACAGCAGGAGGGGTGTTCCCCAGCCCCAGATCTCCTGTGCAAACAGCTCCTTTCCCTCTCTGCCCACAATATGTAAAACCAAGGCATTTATGTGCAGTTTGTGATCTGGCTACTTCCACTGTTGGCTATCTTAACCCGAGACTGGCAGCAGGGGTCTGGCTTCCAAACAGCCCAGGAAACCCAGCTCCAAAACACTGCCCAGCACCAAACCCCAGACCTCCAAGGCAGAAATAATGTTGGAAGCCTCAAAGATAAAAACAAGACAAGTCAACATAAATTCATCCCGCTTGCACCGGCTCCCCGCTGATTTACATCGGCTCAGTGCTTGAGCAACAAACATAAAATAAATATCCTCCGCGTACAACTGTCTGTGATACAGGTGTGTGCGTGGGCGAGTGTGGGGCTCACAGCCTCCACACCAACGGGCAACATCTGCAGCTGCCCCCAGACAGACAGACAGACAGACAGACAGTCTGATGTGAATTATTTAACACAAAGTGCCGTGACCTCTATTAACAAAGGGAGATGCTTCCAGACCTGCGGGCAGCACCATGGGAAGCAGCTGGATCCAAATCAATCTAATTGAAGATGGGCCTGAATTGATTATAGGAGCTGGTGGCAAGCATCCTGTTGAGGATGCTGGGGGGGTAGATGCCGGTACAGTATACTCCTTTTAGCTCATCTGGAAAGATCACGGCCATAAATTGTGCTTAAGGAAAAGCTCGGCAGCCAAGCACGTCCAGATGCGTACGCACATGTGCTGAGCGGGGGCATTACTTCATGCTGGGGCGCTTTCGAAAAATAAAATTATCTTGAAATTTCCTGATTTTTCTTTTTCTTTTTTTCTTTCCCCTTCCCCTTCCTCTGCAATCAAAAGAAAGAAGTGAAAGAAACGTGCACTTCAAGGCTTTAAATCTGAAACTTCCTAATCCCCTGAAGTCCACACTAGACTTCTTGCCTCCATGGAAACCCCAAAGCATTCATCCAAGTGATTGGCCTCCAATGAATTTTAGATAAGACAGAATGGAACGGAATTGATGTGATTTTAATGCAGAAGAAAGCGGTGGAAGGGAGGTCCACTTGGTTCATATTTGAATAAAGCAAACATGACAGACAAAAGGCTGACAGCTGTAAATGACATTGTCAGTACAAAAATTATCAGCCAGTTTACAATCTGTTTGCTTATGTTGAACAAACAGAATGTGTGTGGCATCCCTTGGCTTCATGAATGGCAGAAATACTTGCAGGCTCCGGAGAGAGGCAGATATCTGTTCCCTCCCAGCCCTCCCACTATAAGATATCCGTCTGACAGCCACGCTGAAAAGGAAAATTCTCTCCTTCCCCCCTGCCAACCTTCTCCTCCTGCTTTTTTTCTTTAAATGTTTTTAACCCTTCTCTTTTTTTTTTTTTTCCCTTAGTCCTCTTTTTCTCTGTCTTCTCTTACTTTGCCTTAGTTGTGGTTGTTTGGGTTTTTTTCTGTTGGTTGTTTTGAGGGGAGGGCTGCAGCTGGGCACAGCCCGGCGCCGGTGCGGCAGCGGTGCTGGATGGTGCTGGATGAAGCCGTTCGGCAGTGGCGGCATTCCAGGCACCAAACCTGCTGTTACCTAGCGAAAGCTGCGGCCGAACATGCCTCTGTTTCTTTTCTTCCTTTCTTTCTCCTCCTGCCCAGCAGATCCTGGGAGCGCCTTTTGGGGACAGGACTCTGGCGGCATTGTCCGGGCTGCCGTGGTGCGGGCACTGGCGTCAGACCCCTTTGCTCTTCCATTCCTCACACCAGCCAAAATGTTAGCACCCCCCAAAATGTTAGCTGTGACCAAAAAAGCCTTTTTTAATTTGGGCGCAGATTTAACGAAGTAGAGATCCTCCTTCTCTGCAAGTGCAGCTCCAAGGCACGCATGAAACAAGTTGTGGGGTCTCAGCTCAGCACCGTGGGGTGCTCAGGGCGCAGAAACCACCCCCCTCCCCTTGTAAAACCCATCTTTATATGCATATTTATCCCAGGCACTAAATACCTTTTTTTTTTTTTTTTTCCCTGGAGGATTTCTATTGTCATCCTGCATCCTTGGTTGAGTTTTTCCATCTGTTATTTTACAGTCGAACTTTGCAGGAGTTCCAGCCCCGAGGCCCTTACCCCCAGCCCATCCCCGTGGTGTCAGGCCACATTCGTACCACACAGCTTTGCGATTCCTGGAAACAAGCTGCCTGCCAGCACAATGTATTCCTTCATTAAAAAGCAACTGAACCTGAAAGCCCACCTTTGGGTTTCTGATGTGCCCTGCCAAGCCTGCCCATTTTATTCCGGCCTGACCTGAGCCTTACAGATAGAAGGAAACCCGACGGCTTGTTGCAGTGAATCAAGCCCCCTTCTTTTATGTGACTGTAAGGGGGGGAAAGAAAAAAAAAATCCAACCCACGCCAGAATTTGTTTAGTGGCACTTGGCTTGTTTGATCAGAAGAAAAAAATAATGACAGGTGAGTACGGTCTGTGTGGGGCAGATAAAGGGACTAGAACAACACCGGGAGAATACGGCAATTGCTTTCCAGGCAGCCGAGCATCCAAACACAGGCACTCATATGAAAAGTTTATCCAATTATGGCAAACCGGATGACGCTTGTTATGTTGTGTTACTCTTTTCATTTTAATCTAAATTGCCGTTTCTCTCTCTCTGATATGGCAATCGGTCATAAAGGGTTGACCACCATTAAAGCTGTTTGATTTGGAACCCTGTAGTGTTTGACTAAGAGGGTAAATGCAAATTTGATGACAGAATAAGGATAAATTTACATATCAGCTTCAGCTCACATGGAGAGAGTAAACATTCTGTTTATCTCAAGTGTCACTTTATGATTTCAGTAGAATATAAAACTGACCTTGGTCCAGACATTGCAAAAGACCTGAATGAAATATATTGTTGTCTAAATACAATTTACTCAAGTAGAAGTTGTCAGCAAACCCGGCGTAACTCAGCAAACAGGGTTAGACAGCAGGGTCGCCAGGACAAAATTGTTCCGATTGACTCCGAAATGAAAATCTCTGCAGCTTTGTAGCTGGCAAGTGGGTGGGAAAGGGAAAGAGCTTCCCCCGCCGAGGCCGTTCCCTAAATCACGGCTCCTTCTTCCAGCCGCAAGCTGGAGGGGAAATCCAAGGAGCTGCAAACTCTGTGCTGCAGATTTATTTGGGAAAAAAAAAAGTTAAAATGCTACATTCCCTATTTTGATTTTTTACAACATTTTTTTTTTAAACCTTCTGGCTGTTATTCTTTCACTTCCCTTAAGTTTTTACTCAACCTTTACCCAACGTCACCTACAAATATCTGTACCTCAGGTTGCACACGTAATTTGACAGCCCTTTCTTTCTTTTCTGCTGCCCTGGGGTTCGTACTTGTGGGGAAGAAATATGAAACTTTAATGGTTAATGGAGATTCTGTCTCTGCATGGAAATACTTCCAGGCTATTTAAACTACACTGAGCGATTTTCCCCCCTTGCTCCGTCAAATCATCCAAAAGGAAAAGAAATGCAGGAAGGAACAGAGATTTTCTCCCACATCAACTAAGCGGTGCCTAATAAAGGGTCAAAATGTGGAATGCGATGCTTAATGAATGACTTTGTGTATTTAACAGAGAGATGATCAAAACTGACTGAACAAACAAATACGAAAGTAATCGGAACTGATACACAGAAGCAAGAGGAAGGAAAATCTATTTTTCAGGTAACTAAATGAATCAGCTATTGCAATGATGCCGTGGGCTCTCCCCTGAAATGCAGAGCTGCTTGCAAGGCACGGGACCGATGTGAAAGGAGCAGGCAGCGAGCAGGAGGGTTGATTTTGCTCGGTACCCACCCCGGGCACGGTGAAACCGCTGGCGGCTGCTCCGGGCAGAGCCCAGGCACCAGCCGCGCCAGGAGCAGCATGGGCTCGGGGAGACAAAGGCTGGAGGCGAACAAAAGGCAGAGGGAGATAAAGGCGACTCGTGCAGGGTCGCTGGTCTTGTTGCAGATGGGGTTGTTAGTGGGGTTTGGTTATTTGTTAGTAAGAACATCTATATTTTAATGCTTATCTGGACTGCCTAAAATTGCGTTTCCAGGGGTGAACCGCAGGAACTGTTCTGCTGTCGGTGCTACTCCACAACTGGACCCTTAGCGCTCATGTGGTATGAACACGGGTACAATGCGCCAGGCCTGGGTGACACACCGGTTCCCCCAGACCCTGGCATCCGCACCGTGTATTTGCAGCTGATTCATGCTTCCATGGCTGCAATGCTAACATCTTGCAATTGCCGTTTACCTGGGCCCAGCACACGCTTAGGATCCTTTTTTAATTCAGGAGCATCCGTGTAATGAACCTGGCCAAGTCAAGAAGCCTTGTGGTACCGAGTGGGGATGGTTTCGGTCCCGCTTGGGGAGCCACGGGGCAGGGACGGGTGCGGAGGCAGAGCCCTGGGACCCGTCAGCCTGGGTTTGACCCCTGATGTATAGAGCAGAGAGATCGTATGGAGCTACAGCCCCAATGCACCGCTTGTTTCGGAGCTAACACCTCAATAGAAAACAGGGGAAAAAAAGGGGATGGGAGCAGGAAAAATAAACCAAAGCAGATGAAAAAGCCGGGAGAGGCAGCTTTTGCCTGGGACAGCCCTGGGAGAGAGCTCCTGCCCAATCACTTGATCTGTTCCCCCCATTTACAGAGATTATTTGCACTTCTAAAAGCCTGAACAAGGCTGCAGCTCCTGGGGGCCAGGAGCAGGCTGGGAGAACAAGGGATTTGGGCTGACCCCGGGAATTCCCTGCTGCTGTATTGTTTCAGGGCAGCCAAGACTTAGCAAAAAGGGGGCACTTCGCCTTTCGGAGGAAGGAGGGGATGCATCCTCCCTTGCTGGGGAATATCATATTCTGCTGGGTAGGAAGGTTCACATGTTGTCGATTCTGATGTTGTGTTTAAAGATTCCCGGAGAGGAGAAAAAAGTTACTGGGAGAAAGACCCAGGGTTCCCAGCTCCTGTGCTGACCACATTTATCTTAAATTTTGAATCGCAAATGAGATTATTTCTCTATGTTTTCAAAAAAAACATGTTTTTTTGTTTTTAAGAGAGATAAAAGTGCTTGAAAGAAATAAAACTGTGACTTTCCTCTTCTTCCCTGCCCAGGGCCCCTTGGCACAGCTGGTCCTGCACTCTGTTGGGCTTGCAGTACCGCAGGTATTGGCACCCGCTGCCCTTCCCTGGATCTCCTTGGGTGGGCAATTGCCTCGGTGCGATACTCACTCAGTTGATCTTTCTGAGCCCAAGTAACCTGGGCAAAACCTGCCCGGCTTGGGCTTCCCCTTGTTCTGAAGCCCTCTGTTCCTGAAGGTGACTCGGCACAGCTCTATCCTCTTTGCAAAAGGTCATCCCTGTTCTTTCTGTGCCATAACCTGGCAGGGTAGGAGGGAGGGCTCGGCCAGGTGGGCCCTAACGATGATGATGTTACAGGTGCTCTTCGGAGATGAGCCACTTTCCCAGCGAGAAAGGCAAGAGCCTGCTTCCCAGAGTGCAAAGCAAAAGGTGGGTTTTGCCAAAGGAGGATCTGGGATTTGCTGATATTCGGATCCAGGGCAGGAATGAAGAGGACGCCTGATGAAGAAAGTGCCATTAATTCGGGTGAAGGTGGTCCTTATAGACCCATCGCATCCACGATGGTCCAAATCTTCTGCTTCAATCCTCCCCCTCCCAGGTGGTTTTCCAAAGGCTGCTGCCAAAGCAGCCGGCTGAAGGGAGGACCAGCCAAACCTCAGCTCCGCAGAGAGCACCCAGAAAGTGGTGTGCACGGGACCAGGCACTCCTCAACCCTCGAGCCTGCCCCGGAGGACACCAAGGCCACCCTGGAGCAGCTTGCCAGGTCATGGTGGGTCCCCAGCCCCTGCAGAGGGCCGTATGCATTTACCAGCTGCCCAAAGAGCCCCTTCCCTCCTGCTGCTTCTCCTCCTGCTGCTCATCCAACCTCTTGCCAACCTGAGGGTTGGGGCCAGTGAGTGCTGCCAAAACCCACCTGGCCCAACCTCTTGCAGGTGGGCACATCTCACTGAAGCCCCCAGCACCCACTGTCCAGCTTACCACATCCCCCAGGACCTCTGTGGGCTCTGGATGGGGCCCTGCAGTGTGGGATGCCCTTTGCTGCCCATTCCCACTTCTTCCCAGCAGAAAGCCCAGCCCTGTAGCTGGCATAACCCCACCGGCTTTCACACCTCATACCGATCTCCCAAAACCAGGACCGATCCCCTGGGCTGCCACGTGGGAAGTTTGTATCTGAAGCACAGTGCTGCCCAGCGATACCTGTAAAAAGGAGGAAGGTGGCTGCTCTGGGCTTGTAGCTTCGTGAATGTGAACCTTCCCCCGCAGTGGAAACCAGGGCTTATAACAGAGTTGCTGACACCACCTCAATTACTGCTGCACTACCCACTGCCCTGTAATGAAGGAATTTTCCTTTTTTTGCAGCGTGAATACTAATTGAGATGGGCTCCAGAGCAGCACCAGCACAGGAGGATGGTGCCATCTAAAGGAACCGAAGGCAAAGAAGAGCAGCAGCCACCACCAAGGGGGTGCGGAGGGACCAGCCGTATCATTTTAGCTTCAGTAAGGTGGCTCAGCAGCAGGGCTCCAGCTCAGCAGATGCCTCCAGAGGAAGTTTCTGATGGATGCCTGATGGTTTCATGCCACCTTAGAGACAATGGGGTCCCTCATTTGCATAGAATTTTCTTATTTCCTACAAAGCAGATGTTCAAGGGTATTTTCCTCCTAGTACCTTCTTGTTTCCGTCATGTACATAGCTGGTACCAGGGGAATCAAGGGTAACGTTGGACTGTCTGGGATCCTCGATCCATGCCAGGCAGGGCCATCCACCCCAGAGTCAAGTTGTCCTGGTCCTAGAGGACATAATGCTGGTCTTTGGGAACAGATTTTGGAAGTGCCTGTACGCGATGGGTACAAGCTCGGTCCCACCCCGGTGGCCATGCTGGAGCATCAGGGATGGTTACAGCATAGGAACTGGGAACAGGGACCACCATAGGAAAGCTTTTGAGCTAACCAGTCCAAGTCAACCCATGGGCACATGTGCTGACGCTCTGACCCAGCTTCAACTCCCCCTGATGAATTCCCTTTGTCAAGAGGGCTGCAGTCATCCAAAAAATCCTCTTGGCATATGCAGCTAACAAGCCCAAACCAACCCCAGCATTCCTATTTTAGCTTTTTTGAATCACTGCACGCTATGAAAGAAAATCAGTCATGATTTACAGAGCTGCTGCAAGTACCCTGCAAGATGGGACTGCCCGCCAAATTCCAGGTATGTGAGGAAGGCTGACACTTTTGTTCCTGCAATTAATTAATTTTCACCGGGCTTTCACTTTTACAACCTCTTTTTCCACTTCCCAGGTTGCTCAACTCGAAATCAATAAGACCACCCCATGATAAAGACGTCATGCTGAATGTATATGTCATTAATCACTTGAGTTACCTTTCAACCCAGCGAGTTTCCTTTGTTGGAGCCTTCCCTCGAGGTACTGGAAAAACAAACAGACACATTTATAACAACCCCTTAGGGCTAAGTCAACAGTTGCATTCACCTCCTTAATCAACATCTTAGGCTTAACCAAGATCATCTCTAAAACTCCTCAAAGAGCTACAAAGCAGTAACTGTACTTTCCCAGTACAGATAATTGGGATTTTACATGGCATGATGATAGATTTTATTGAAAAAGTTATCCTAACATCGTTGCTCGCTGCTGGGAGTCCTAAATTTGCTGCCCAAACTGAAGCGAGCACTCAGATACGTGATGGCATCACGAAGGCACGCTTGGGCATGTTTTCCAACCATTAATATTTGGCTGCGGTGCAACGGAGGATGAAAGACCTGGAGTCCTTCGCTTTCAACCACCCAAAGCACATATGACACGGACCCGTACAACAGGCCCCGCCATGCCTTGGTCCTATCTTTACACATCTCTTGTAGAAGAACGATGTGGAGGTCGGTGAGAGCTGGGGCAGCCAGGACCATCAGGGCTGCGGCCGCCCTCGGGCACGGAGCTCCCTCCTGGCAGGATGGCACACCTGGCACCTTCCTGGCCGCCGAGCGCAGCGGGCCCGCTGTGGGGTCCGTCTCAGCGGCAGTCCTTCACCCAGCCAGCTCCCCCCTCTCCTGGACCTCTCCACAACCTACTGGGAAGGATAGAGCCTCCGCTGAAGTATTCAAAATATTTTTGAATGAAAGTGTCAGTTCAAGATCCTCAGCATAAAACATACCTAACAAAGCCTATTTGCAAAGTAAATTTACTCTGGATTTCCGATACCTAGGAAAGTTTTTTCTATTATATTTATTTAAAATTACAACAGTTTACATTAGAAACAAGCTCAAACAATTAAGGTAAAAGATAAATAACTGCATACAGTTTAATTTTACAAAATGCAAACATACATCTTTCATTGTTCCATTATCCGAGAATTAAGTGCAATATAATTGTCTGATGTATTGTCGCTGACTTAAATGCTATAAAATTAAATGGACCTGACTTTTATGAAATAATCTTTATTTTCCGTCATCATGCAAGCAGTGGCCTGTGGTGGCTCAGAGTTTTTTTTTGGGGGACACCTTCAAATGAAATGTTTGCTTTCTGCTGCACAGCAGGGTTCCTCTGGATTTCAGATGGCCCAGAGTACTGCCTAGCAAGACGCTGTCCCAGGAAGCAGGAGCTGGAGGTTGCCTTTGGAAAAGTGGGGCTTCATCCAGGCTATTAAGCTGGCAGGAAGAGCTGCGGGATGCTCCGAAGGCTGTGGTGAGCAAGCATGCAATACTTTCCACGCTTTCCTTGCTCCCCACACTGAACGCCCCTGGGGGACACGCTCTTTATCTGGGATGCAATTATAAAAATTGGCTTTGAAATAATCCTTTTAGAACGGGGGAAAAAAAGAAATAACAGGAGGCTTATGCGCTTATGTCGTAAGGCTGGTGCTGTAAATATTAGAGAGACCCGGAAAAGCAGTGTTCTATGAAGAGCGGAGTGCCTGGAGGGCTCAGAAGGAGTGGGTTTGGTCTTTGAGGAATATTCTGAGTCTGAAGGAAGAACAGAGAAAATGAAAACCAATGTTATCTTACCGGGGCCCTGGTACAGAGACTGAAAATGATGACGTTGTTTAATTTTGGAAAAAAATGGGAAAGGAGGCATGTGGCAAAATAACAGCAAATAATGCACAGCCTGGAAAGGGCGGGTGGGAAGACCTGTGTGGTAAGGCGAGCGGGGGGGCAGCCGGAGCCCACCGTGCAGCACCATCAGGGCTCACTGCACAGCACCATCGGAGCCACACTCAGCACTGTTGGAGCCCACCGTGCAGCACCATTGGAGCCACACAGCACCGTTGGAGCCCACCGTGCAGCACCGTCGGAGCCCACTGCGCAGCAGCGCTGCCCTGGGGCAAAGCGACGGCGAGCTGACCGTGTGCCACCGTGGCATCACAGTCCCCGGTGGCCTGAGCCAGGGGCCAAGCCAATGCACTGTGGCTAAAACCAGAAGCACTTGGCGACTAATTGGGGTGTAAGTTACAGATGAATCATATCATTTTGAGTCATGGACCGAGCTCACAAAGGTCTGCAGGTGCTTAGGGATAATCTTGTAAACCCCTATTCCTCCAGCTCTTTGAAGATGCCTGTGGCTTTCAGCAAGCCAAGAGGAGAGGCTGTGTCTCCTGCAGCTTCTGAAGGGCTGAAGCGTGCCCTCCGAAACACTGGCCTTATCCCAGCCATTCGCATCCGTGCTGGAAAGGCAGCTTTCCCCTGTCAGCTCTCCAAGCACCTTTATTCCTCCTTCGTAGCTCCAGTGCCTGCCCGCTTAGGGATTTAGGAGGGGGGGCAGCCCCTGCACCTCACTGCTGCTGCCTCGCTAGCGTCTTATTACACTCACTGAATTATGAAGACCATATTCGTCTTGAAAACAGGCACATTCCTCTTTGCAAGGATGCCTCCAGCTGCCTCCTGGGTGGGCATGAATCACACCAGCCTGCCGAGATTGGCCCTATAACTCCTGTCTGCAGCAGCCCCGGCGCGGGCTGCTTGCATGGAGGATGCTGGCGAATACCAGGAGCGTTTTCCAAGGCAAATCGAGTGTTTCTATAAGACGAGCCCGATGTGCAGTCACTAGAGACCTTGATTTGTGGTGACTCTCACAACAGTGATGTTGAAAGGGCAGACCCTCAGCTGGTGTAAACTGGTACCATTCCCCCCCCCACCCAGGGCCTGGGTCAGCTCGTAAAATGGTGTAACTCAGCATAGCCCTATGGATGTCACTGCATCCCCACTAATTTACCCCTGCTGAAAACCTGCTCCACAGGATGAAAGCATTAACTCTGCCGCTGGACAGTTGCAGAGATGCCTCCCTGCAATCAGAACTGAAAAACTGCAGTGCAACTTTTTTTAGCCCCTTTTTTTCCCCCCTCTTCCACCCCCCCCCTTTTTTCTTCCCCCCCTTTTTTTTTTAATAACCCTTTAATTCTTCCCTTTACAGCTGCATTCTCTGTTGTCTACTCCTGCATCCACAAAGAGGGGCTGCTAAAGGAGAAGCCGGCATGCTAATAACTCACTACCTAGGCAGTTGCAATGCCCCAGCCTTCACTCGCACCCCCAGACAAAAAGGCCATGTGTCACAGCCCCGAGACAAATGCTCCTGGCACAATGCTGCGACACAAGTGAGGGGGCCGGAGGTCAAAAGTTATTTGTGTAAGCTGGTATGCTTTCAGCAGCAAGACATAGCTGGGACAAAACTTTAAAGGTCAGTCTTGTCTCCTCTCCCCCCACCCCCCTGTTCTGCCTGCACCTGTCCCGAGAGCCCTGCCCGGACAACAGGCAGGCGAGGGGTTGCAAAACCTCCTGGCGAAGGGTGGGAGTCATGCTGGGAGTGGGCATGGGGAAAGGTTTGTTCCCGGGAAGCAGGAGGGCAGAGCCTGGTGGGGAGAGCTGGGCTCCACCTGCACCATGGACCCACTTGGACCCGCTCTGTTTGCCGTGGGTCCAGCGTTCCCATCGGGATGCTCTCAACCAGCCCCTGGGCTGCCCACTTTTAGAGAGGTGGTGTTCACAAGAAGGAAATTTGGGTGATTTGCATGCAAACACATGGACTGGAGGGGGGGAAGAAAATAAGAAAAGAAAAAAAGAAAATAAAAGAAAAAAAGGAAAAAAGCTTGCTGCAGGCACGAGCAGACAGCGGTGTCTCTATGGAGATGGGGAGGGGGAGGATGGGTGCACATGCCTGAAAGGCAGACACCCAACCGCCAGCCATCCCGCAACTTTTTGGGAAACTCCTATCAGATGCCTGCATTTAGGTAAAGCTTGCTTCACTGGAAAATTCACCTAGCCCGGGGTTATGCCTCTGTACGCTTGCTAACAAAGTCCTTGCCCTCAGCCTTGGCAAGCGCCAGCGGAAGTGCTGCTCCCGGCTGTGCCTCCTCCGGTCTCTAACTGGTTTAAAACTGAGTACCAGCGGGCCAGCAGTGATGCACCGGGGGGGGGGGGGGGGGGGGGGGGGGGGCGGGGGGGGCGGGATCAGGAAGCCTCAGCACGCTCTTGGATGGATGCTTTCTTCTCTGTGTCAGGGCATTTGGGCAGAAAATGATACAAAATTCTCAAGAGCCAGGGTCTTTGCTGGGATGGTCAGAAAAGAAGGCAGAAATGGGGTAAAACCCCTCTTTCTGGCTAGAAATTATTTTGATTTTGCAAAATAAAATAAAAAAGTAGTTCTAAATTTTACTTGATAAATACAGCTTTTTTTTCCACATATGGGATTCATGAACTTCTGGCTTTTCAAAGCAAATTATCAATTTTCCTTTTAAACCCTCTCAACAGACGACTAACGGGGATGCTGGCTGGCAGGAGAGCAGGGTACCAGATGCTGCAGAAGCTCAGAACCCCCCCATAGCGACGCATGCTGGAAGGATGAAAGAACAAGTGAAACCAGTGCTGCTAATGGGCAGCTCTTCTCCGCAGTTCCCTCCCCTGGGCTATTCTCCCACCTCCCCCTGCAGGATGGGGATGCTGAACTCAAGCCCCAGCACCCTCACGGCAGCTGCTGCCCGGGCTTTGGGAGCAGGCAGTGTTTGCCACAGAGGTCCTGCGCCGCAGGAAGACCCGCCGGAGAGCAGCTTGTCCCCCCCAGGAATGCGCCCACCCCCTCCAGATGAGAGGGCATCCTTGGAGCGCGAAGCGAGGTCCTCACCTTTCCCTCTCCTTTCAGTTCCCTGGGACAAAGCATAAATACCTCCAGCCAAGTGCACTCAGTACGTACTTGTTTGCCAAGCCATTATCTACTCCTGGGTTATGAGAAGGCATTTGTGTTTCAACGGGAATCCAATCAATAAATTCCACAGTCTTTCACCCTCTCTTCTTGGCAAACATATCCATCCCACCCCACTACACCAGGTTTTCTCCCTTTGCTGGAGTTAAATATTTGTGGGGCCTCTTGTTAAAACATCGGGAGCACCGGGCTGCAGCAAAGGCCTCCGGCCAGCGCTGGCTGAGGTTTCCGCAAGGAAAGTCTCTCCTCCCTTGGAAAGGGGTGGCTGATGGGAGGAGGCAATTCTGTGGCTCTCCCCACCCCAGCCGACAGGTTTGGTCATGGAAAAGGCAAATGAAATGAAAGAGCATCTTCTGTGGAGCTGGACTCAATGATCCCTAAGGGTCCCTTCCAACCTGAGATGTTCTATGATCCCTAATACGACCTTTTACAATGGTACCTTGGCCATAATCAGTTGACAGATCTTTCTCATTTCAAAACAAGAAAGCCTCCTAGTTTACTGCTTCAAGGATAAATCAGATGCCAGAAGGTCCCTTGGAAGTCCTCTGGGCATCCCTGAAACCCAGCCTTGCTTTGTAGGAGAGACACCAGGAAGGGACGAGGAAAACCCCAGGTCAGCTGGGGCAGGAAGGGCTTTGGCCCCTCCAAAAGCACAGCGCCATAAGGCGACAGCAGCTGCGACAGCAGCCCTTCAGTGCCTGCCAGTGCCTCCGGCTGTTCCCAGGTGGAACACGGGGCCAGGCATTGCCTTAACTGGGCTCGGATTGCCAGGGCAAGAAGGTGTTTCTCTCTGGCAAGGGTGCGAGGATCTGCCATAACCACGGCACAGATAGCACCAGAAAAAGCAAGCATATTTTCCTTAAGTTTTATTTCAGAGGCAACAGCAAACAAGTTATCAGAAGGTGTTTTTCTGGTGCCAGGTCCATTCCCATTCTCTCCCCTGAGGAGGGGAGCTGTGTATCCTAGAAGTGCTCAGTACTAATTAGGAACTTTTATTAGGAACTCGCCAACATTTCGCATTGCCTGCAGAAACTGCCGCTCTTGGCTCTGCTTTTAATAACTATCCATGTCTCTGCTCCCAGCTTTCTCTCCACAGCCTCTTTCTGTCTGGAGCACTGGAATCTGGAAAAGTATGTTTCCAGTTAAGATTATCGACCGCATTATTAAATGAATTCAGTGAGCACTAAGATCTGGAAGTTCTTTCCATCCCCGGCAGGTACCAGACACGCTGTGCAGACACTCTTGTGTCTTCCCAACATATGGCCTTGCTTTGTGCCTTCTCAACGTGCATCTCCAGTAACCAACTTAGAGCCTGAGCCTCCCATCGGGTCAGAATGTGTTAGACCAGCCAGTGGGAAATCTCCCACTGGTGCCAGCAGTGAGATGGGCTGGGTTGTACCACTGTTACCATCACATGCAAGCAAATCCCACAGGCACAGATGGGCTTCTTCCCCAAGACAGAAAATTTCTGCCTAGTGGGAAGGGTCTGGCTGAAGAGCTCCCCTCCCCATGGCTGTTCCTCCGGTCACACCTGGTTGGGAAATTTTGATGCTTTCTGAATATCTTGTTATGTACTAAAACGATGTCACAACCTCAGGCTGAGCTGGGCTCTTTCAGGGCTTTGCTCGGAGTCAGACAGACCTTTGTGAGACCCTCGGCTGTGGGCAGAACTGAAGGGACTTATGGATGCCAGGCTTTAAACTGCCTTCTTCTGCCTGTCTGTGTTTTCGGTAAGATGCTAGAGAGCGTGTCACACATTCACAGACTGGAAGACAGATGCTAAAAGTCCAGGAAAACCAGTCGTATTTCCAGAGGGAGCAATCCTGATTGGCAGCTTTAGTGTATTCTGGTTGTTAAAGGCTCGTACAGTAGCCGCTGCAGTCAGCGGAGGCAGGACTTTCGTGGCAGCTGAGAATCTCAGCTGCTTCCTTTAAAAAAAGCATTTGCTCTCTGCATCAGGAATGTCTCTTGGAAAAGAAAATATGTCACCAGAGGACATGGGAGTTTCTGACACAAGTAATGGGAGTTGAAAGCTATTGGCCCCGCTGCAAGAATCTCTCAATCAAAAGCTGATATCAAACAGCAAAGGCTGTGGCAAGGAGGGAGGAAGTTCGTAGCGGAGCTTGTCAGGCAGGCAGGAGCTTCAGGCACTTGAAGGGGAGCTGGGTCGGTGCCAGCTGCTCATCGCAGAGCATCTCGAGCTGGGACATCCTGCGCATCCCCAGCAGCAGCGGGGAACGGGGGTAGCGGGACAATGGCTCACAGCGGTGATTTCAGGCATTTTCCACAGGCACGGGGAAAGCGCAATAAGACATTCCCTGGCTTATTTTCCATTCCTAAGTTAGGGGCATCTGCTTGTGAGCCCCGGGTGAGCAGGAAGGGGGTTGGCGTGCAGGACACCAGCCGTGCTGGCAGGGCTTGTCCCACAGACGGCACAGCCTTGGTTGAGCTGGGTCCGTCCCGCACGTACAGGACCCAGCCAGGTGCTGGAGCAGGAGCTGGGTCAGGAGGGGAAACCTGTGATTTCAACCTGGTTTCACAGGGTGGCTGGTGCTCAGCTGGGATGCAGATGGACAGAGGAGTGGAGAGGCATCTCACGCTTGCTTGTCTCCCTAAAGCCATGGCACTGAGACCTTGGTGGGTAACAGTTGATGGGGGAGCCTGGGATTCGTCCCAGAAGCAGCTCCTCTGCGGTAAGGGATACCTTGTGGCATGCCGCGCGTGCTCCTGGTCTCTCAGTTTACAGGCAGCCGTGGACACGGAGGATTGGGTTGACACTCCAAGCGAGTGCATTATCCAGTAGTGCATTCCCCCTTGGCTCTGTCTATAGTGAATCACGGGGGGGAGAGAATGAGGGGCATTGTGGCAGCATCACATATACCCCCCACACCCCCCACACCCACACCCACACCCCCCCAAAAAAAGAAATAGAAAGCAGGCTGTATTCTAACAACTGTATTATATCAGGCTAATTTTTAATTAGGGCTATTTGAGGGATAGTCCCGCAGTCATTGAAGTAAATGGGAACTATCTTTAAGCCTTAACCTTTCTAATCATCCCCGCATGGCATGCCAGAGCTTGTGAACAGGAGCCTTTTTGTTCCTCCAAAAACATCTAGCAGACAATTGCATGTGAAGGCATCATCTATATTTAATAGACAACCTGTCAAGAACCAGGCAGTGTTACCCTCAAACCACATGCACAGATAAAGGAGAGGGTATCAGGCCTGATTTTCAAAGGCAAGCTTGCTCATAAAGGAGAATTAAAGGCCTTGGGCGCTGTGTTTACTCAGAACCTCTGAAAATGGCAGCCCAGTGGCCACGATCCAGGTGCTATTGAATTCCCTGGAAGGGCTCCACTGGGCGTCACCGGGCATTGGATCGGGCCCCATGAGGGCAGCAATGTCCCAAGGGAAATGTGACCTGGATTCATACAAATAAATAAAGCTTTCTCGTGCAGACGCAAACCCAATGGTTTAAACTGTAAACGAACTATTTGGGACTCAGTGTGTATTCATGAGTCAGGCAGCGGCGTGAGGGCTAACAACCAAACTATGCCAGTAAACCACGAATCCTCTGAATCAATATCATTCAGTTTACTGTACTAATAACGGCGAGTGGTGCCACAGGCAGTGTTGTTGTGAGGGTGCTACAGCAGGTTGGTTTTGGTTTGGGTTTTTTTTTTTGCCCTTTGCATGTCCACAGTCAAAATAGGTATAAAACACACCTTCAAAGCAAGGTGGAGTCCGACAAAAGCGCCTGAAGCGCCGTCACACCCTCCTCGCAAGCGTGGGGCTGCCAGCATCTTGCTGGATGGATGGTACATCCCAGCCAGATCCGGCTTAGCTCCAGCACTCAACGTTTCTCTCCCTCGCATGCCTCCCAGCGAGCATTTATCCTAGTGAGTGGGGGCAACTGCCTCAAATAAAAAAGGACAGATCAATGGTCTTTCAGAAGAGAAAGGCTCATCACATACAAGGTCTGAAACCTTTCTCTTTACTCTTCCCCTTTCCTGTGCATATGGGAAGCCACAGCCCAAGAGGTGATGTTTGGGGAGGATGTCCATAAATTTTGGAGCCCCCAAGGCAGTTGAAGCAGCAGAGGCATTTGCGGAGATGAACCAACAGTGTGGCACAGATGGTCCAGGGGTGGAAGACCTTGCTAGGACCAAGGAGAGGGCTTCCACCCAGCACCCAGTTCACACCCCCAAAGCACATTTTGGGCCCAACAGCTAAAAGACAGACCACAAAAGCCATTTACGTAGCTATGGAGGTGGGCAAACGCTGGAAGAGATTTGGACAAGCAACAGGCTTTGCAAAAGATCAGGCACCTCCTGATGTCCCAGTGGGAGGACACGGGATCCCCTGTGCATCATGGTCAGCATCACTTGGCGCTTCCCGGCACCGATGCCTCTGTGCAGGCAGGTCCCAAGGGCTGCATCTGGCCCTGACGCGGGGAGGACAGGGATGCTCAGGGCATGTGAGAATGAAACTGGTGCATGGGTGACCAGGTGTGAATTTGTGGGGGGGGGTGCTTCCTCTCTTATCCTTCTTTTGAGGTTTTGAGGTCCCCCAGGGACATGGCAGTAAGGGTGAAGACCAGCACAGGTATTTTCCTTACCACTAAATAAAACTGAAGTGTATACTAATGTGTGGCTCACCAAAAGGAAAATATTGAAATTATTCATGTTCCGCAGCACAAGACTCAGTGATTTCCACAGCTCCTCCAGGATTTCAGCTGATTTCATTATATCTATGCATATTTCATTTATTTAAAAAGCAAGGTAACAGTATTAAGGTATAAACTAAATTAAGGGGAAGCTCCACGGGGTGCCTGGAGTTTCCCTCCTGACTGTCTTCCCTGTAGGAAAATCTCTTTGAAAGGTGAGAAATCAGAGCCCAGAATTAAAGGAATTGCACTTCTCTCCTGTTTTTCATTTACTTAATATTTTTCTTTTGCCTGAGCAAGATCCAACCACGCTCCTTTCAGCCCTGGTTTACATGCAGCCTATTTCAAGCCCATGCCCCACGTACCCAACCGCTTGCCATATGCTCCCTCCAGTGGGCGAAGGACCTCAAAGCAAAGGCAGCAGCATCGCCGCTGTTCTGCTGCGGGACCCCCGCAAACCTCACCCGGCCACCAGAGCCGGGGCCGCCGTGGGACTGTCACCCAAGGGCTCAGCCCACTCTGCCGGGCTTGCCCTGCTAGGAAAACACCAGAAAGTGTTACTTTTACTGGACGGAGGTTAAGTTTTGCTGGAGCTTGTTTAGCGTTGGTCAGCCCAGCTCAAGCCAAGCTCGGGAGGTCTCAGGCCACCCGTTTCTTCTTTGTTTATTTTCCCTGGCTGGTTTTAGGGTGCCTTTTTAAGATTCCTTGCTCACCCATCCCCCTGATCGCCTTCAAAGCCTTAGCCAGGATTTTCACTGCCTAAATAAACCATCACAAACCAATTCTTCCTCAGAAAGCCAATATTTCATTTAAAAACAACCCTGACGTCCAGCTTTCGTATGGCCACAGAATCACCTTGTTCCTCCTGCTTCGGCCATAACTAACTTTTCGACACCCACAGCTGCAAAATGGGAACCTTTGGTTAATGAACAATAGGAAACCCATTGTCTGGCAGTTTTAGAGGCTAGAAGAATGGGCAGAAAGAATGCACGCTGTCGGCACGGCTCTGGGTCTCAGGGGGAACAGAGTAAGAGCACAGTGACCCACAAGCTGCCACCCAAACCCAGCTTTCCCGTTGAAGCAACAAGTGTGCTGCTAAAACACCTCTGGCTTGGTGACTGGGAGCTTACAGTGCACCCAGAGCTTGAAATTTGGCCTGGGGGGGCATGTGTCACAGTGCCTACGGAGGCTGAATATATCCCCAGTCCATGTTGTACCCTGAAAATGGGGTGCCCTTCTGAGACACCCCCAGGCACAAGCATGGGCTGGGGAAGGGCACGCTGCCCTGAGCTGCCGTACGTTTCTTTGGCCATGAGTTTACCCCATCTCCTTCTAAACCGCTGATGTGTTTGACCTTGTCAGCATCCTGCCACAGCAGTTTTCCTGATTTCTCATTGATACTGAAAGTGTGTTTTCGGAGTGCTCCCCCCAGTTCAGTGGGGTTTAGAAAGGCTCCTTTCTGGGGCTGCTCTGCCCATGTGGCTGGATGTCTGCAGACAGACGGGTTTAATTGTGGGATCATGGCCTGTGTCATTACTCCTGGCATCCCGCTCCCAGGAACAATAGAGCTCCCTCTGCTAAAACAAGCACCTACAGCATTAGTTAAATCAAAGCCCTTTCAAACTGACCAATTCCCCCCAAGAAAATGCAGTTTTCCTATCAAGCCTGAAAGCAATTATCTGGGATTAGCATCAGATCAAAAGGGATTACTTCCAGTATTGTTTTCAAAACCCTCAGGGCTGGCAGAATTATGATACCACAGCACTGCTGGCACGCTGAGCGCAGCACCCATGGGGGCTGCTGGAGGGTGCCAGCCAGCCGCCCCCATGGGGGGGGCTCCGGGTGGCCCGGGCCAGCGGTGGGAGCGGTGTGGGGGTCCTCAGCAGGCTCAGCTCCGATTTCTGCCCACTTCTCTGGCATGCTTTGGCAAAGGATGAATCACAATTTTTCTGGCATCTTTGCCTGATGGTTTTGCACATCCCTGCTACACCTCTGCGGGGGTGTGTGTGGGGGTGTGTGTGTGTGACAGCAGTGGCAGCATCGCCCCACATGTGATGCAGGGCTGCATGCAGAGGGCACGGGGCTGCTCAGGTACCCGCTGCAGGTGGGTATCGCTCTGGGCCCAAGCACCACGGTGTGAAACCCCTGCCCCACAGAGCCCAGGGTTGCAGCTGGCTCTTCTGCCGACCAGCTGGGGCTCATCATGCTGCCTGCCTCAGTTTCCCCACCTGTGAAAGGGTCTCCACATCTGAAAAGCCCTTTGGGAACACCCACTGAAGCACACCACTTATAAGCCAAGTGTTTTGCCTGCTGTGCCTCAGAAGGTCTAATTAAGACACCAGAACATGAAGGAAGGCTTCAGAGTGCAAAGCAACCAAAGGTACTTTATAACATCTGCGTTCCTCCTTAATCCTACCTGGTGACCGGTTATTGCTTTGCCAAAATATAAAAGCAAGCTCGGCGAAGATGTTAAAGCTAAGCTGGATTGCAGGTAAAATAAAATAAAGCAAGCTTTATTGCAGGTAAGATGCAGAGGGGCAGCAGGACCTTGAGGGCGAGGGGTCTGGACCCCCCAGGACCTCGCAGCCCACCAGCCCCATGCAGCAGCAATCTGGACTGATGCCTCTTGCTTCTCCCGCACGATTTAGTGGGGTGGGTCCCCGCAGGAGCAGGAGTCATAGATCTGCAGGCTCACGGGCCAGTGCGGGATAGATAACATTTCATCCTGCTCTCCCCAGCCAGTAGGCAGGAGGTGAGGCTGGGTCAGGGAGATGCAGCAGGGGAGTGACCTGTGAGTGAACCCCCCCCCCCCCACCCCCGGCAAGGCAGCTCTGCAAGCGAAGGGGTGCTGGAGTGGAGAAGTGCAAAGCATTGTTATTATTAAACCAGCAGCGTCGAGCTGCATGGGGAGTCTATGGGTATAAGCCATGTAGGCTCTGTGCAGGGAGGTGAATAATATTTTTTTTTTATTGAGTAGCTGGAAAAAAATAGACAGGATTTTGGGCTGAGCAAGTCCAGAAACTCCCCTGATTTCTGTGTTTCTATCAAGCAGACTGAGACAGCTCAGCTCTCATTATTTGGCCAATTTTATTTTTAGAGTCTGTTCCTCCTTTCCAATGTGAACAAACTCCCCATGGCCACACAAAGCAAGCCTGCATTTTAAAGGTTTGGGCGATACCACGTTTCAAACCAGTTATTTTAGGAGCTTCCTGTAAATACTATATAATTGAGCATTTTTGAGGCAAGGGTTAGTCTTGTCTTTATTAAACTTCTGGAAGTAAACAGAATGATCTTAACTGCTGAAGTACAGCTCGTCCTGATGCGTGACCCAGAGGGTGCAGCAGTGTGAGCATCCAAGCATCGGTGATGACCGCAGGGAGGACCTGGTGGGTCTTTGCCCCTATGGTGGTGTGGGGCAGGGCTGGCACTGTTGTAGTGGCATAGGTCTGGCTCAGGAAACGCCAGAGCTGTATAGGGGGGTCAGACACACCCCACCACCACCACCACCCCCCCAAGGTCTGCAGCAGCTCAGGAGTCCCAGCAAGGAAGGGAGCAGCCACTCTGATGCTTTGGGAGATGGGAAAGGGCTTTGCCTGTGGCCTCCAGATTTTTTTCTTTCCCCTTACCCAGCAGTTCTGAATTTTCCCCATTTTTAAAAAGTGCGTTTCTCCAGCAAACAAGCTAAAAAAAAATAAATTATCTTTTGAGGTTCAATGGAGAAGGCATGGCAGGCCCAAGACATGCAGGACCATTTATTTTTTTTTAAAAAAAGGTAAACATCATATCTGCTTATAGATGGGTCACAATGAACCTCCTTGACTCAGGTGTAACAGCAGGGATGCTTGGGTTTTCTTCTCTTCTTCCACCCTAATATTGGCCATAGCACAGTCAGTGATCTCTAATTTTTCTTGTCTAGCTGAAAAGGAAAGATTCTTCTTTGCCCATTGCTGGCAAGGTAATGAAAGTCAGTCTAATTTTTATTTTAGAAAAAGCAATTTTCATAAATGGTGTTCCACTAATGGCTCATGATCACATATAAGCCCCACAGCAAATTACTCTTAATCCAGTTTGTCTGTGTTATGTTACCTGAGGGAAATAATATCAATCCTTTCTCTTTGCTAGCAAACTGTTTGCCAGGACTTCTCCAATATATATTAATCCCATCATTTATCTTTGTCAACTGAGAACAAAAATAATTTGTGGGAGAGTAAACGGAAGAGCATACAAGACAGGAGCTCAGCATTATTAAACAGCGGAAAGCAGGTGTTCACAAAACTGAGCTTATTTTTATTGCAAAAACTTGAGTAATTCTCCTTCTGCATCCGTGCATAGTAAACAAGAGTTTAGGGAGATTCTCATATTTTAGAGGAAACTGAAATTTCATCACTCCAGAAACAACATACACATAACCAAATACTTTATGCAACCTTTTTATCTTCCGTTAAATTTGTGCAGGACAAAGGAATGAGGCGGCTCCTCTTCCCCCAGCCTGCTGAGTGGGTGCTGTGCTCCGGCAGAGGTGCTGGGCCCGGAGCTGGGCGAAGGCAGTGGGCCCCCCCCAGCTTGCAGCAGGGCTCGGGGCAGGAGCCTTGGTTGCTGGAGTGCTTCTCGGTACTGTGGGGGTCACACCTCCAGATATCCCACCTGCACCCCTGACACAGAGCCCAGGGGATGGACCCCTCCCCACCTGCCCTTTCCCTGTCCCCCTCCCACAGCTCCTGGTCCTGCCTGGGGGCAACCCCAGTGCTTTGGTGCCAGGTGGCAGCTTGGTCTGAGCCCCCCCCGATCTCCCCAGGCACACATGCTCTCTGCTTCCTCTGCTCCTCCAGCATCTTCCATGTATTAAAGCATCGCTTCTCATTCCCCACCGATCCCACGGGTGCCCCGGGACACCCTGTTTGGGAGCTTTTCTCCCATCGGTGCTGGTTTTGTTGGCACAGCACCTCTGGAGGATTGTTTCCAGTGACTTTGGAGATACTTTGTTGGGGTTTCTGCAGTTTTTTGGAGGAGGAAGCCACACCATCAGCAGCACGCCTCTAATTGGGGCTGCTGACCCGCTCTGCACTGCAAAAAGAGCTATTTTTCGTCTGGCTTAAATGGGGCTTTAAATAGACCTTCATAATGAGTCTCATTACAGCAGGTACTCCGATGTAGCAGGGATTAAATTACCCGCAGCAGGTATTCCCCTCGGCCGCACAGCCTGCCCGTGCGGCTGACAGCTCACATGCTTGGCTGGGCAGCCGGGGGGCAGCCGGGGGGAGGGCAGCCCAGGCGTCACCCCAGGCGTCACCCCTCGCCCCATAAAGCACAGGCGAGGAATGAGCTTCCCCGTGGGGTTGTCACCGGTGGTGTAGGGGAGCTGAGGGTGCTGTCAGGGCGCGGGAGTTATGGGGTGCTGGGTGGCAGTGGGTCACACACCCCTCATTCACCAGTGGGGACACGTGCCCTCGCCCTGAATCAATAAATAATAAAAAAAAAAACCCTGGCCGTTTCTGCGGCATAAAGACTGCTTTATTAGACAGCAGCATCCATCAGCAGGTTTGATTAACAGTGCTGGGCAGGACGAAGGAGCCGAGCGCGCGGCAGGCAGTGCCACGGCTCCGCAGGGCCATCGACTTGTGGACACAGGGACATCTCGCGCAAGCAAAAGTCCAGAGCTCCCCCCTCTGACACTCCTTTATTATTTTTTTTTTTTGCTTTTCAGGTTATGCTCATCCAAAACCTTGTAAAAGAAAGCATAATGCAAAATCGCAACGATCACTTTCATACGTAGCCGGCCGTCTCGTGCAGCTGGAGGTGCAGGGCTCAGCACCGCATATTTCCAGGCTCTTAAAAAAGAAAGGGAAGAGGGATTTCTAAATGAAATCTCTTTGCCAAACCTTTATTATCCTTTTTTTGCCAAAAGATGTTTTCTCCAGCTGTCCGCTCCCATGCCTCGGGAGCCCGTGAGCTCAAAGCCGGGTGGCTGGAGGCAGAGCTGCCCAGCCTGGGCTCCCCTGCACGGCTGGGGCAGGGGGGGGTGAGCTGCGGTGGCCCCTGGCCACCTGATGCCATCGGGCTGCAGGTCAGTGTTGGCAGCCCTCGTAGGGACTGGGTGGCCCCAGGCGCCAGCGTGAAGGGCATTGCCTCTTGGATTGTGGTACCCAAGCCAAGCATCCCTGCATGCCACGGGCAAGGTCTTGAGGGGGACCAGGAGACTGGTGGTGGCCTCGGCTCCCAGAGCTCGCTCTTGAGCCCAGACTTGGGGGGCAGCTGAGGCTGCACCAGGCGGGCATGGAGGGACCCGTGCTGTGGCACCTGCAACTTCATGGGCAGAGTCTGTTGCCTCGCGGGGTTGGGAGCACAGGGGGTTTGGGTGATGCTGCGCACCCAGCAGCGGGTTCCAAGTGAGCTCAGCCAACGCGTGTACAAAGTGGACCCTCTAAAAGTCCTGGTCCTTCATCTTCAGAGTCACTAGGTGGCAACCTAAGGCATCCTTTGGGTTTGGAGAGGTCTTGTGGAAGATGGAAATGCCTCAGCCTCCGACCTGCCCCCCCCTCCTTCTCTCTCTCTTTTTTTTTTTCTTTTTTTTTTTTTTTTTTTTTTTTTAAGTCCTGAATTACTGACAGACACCACAAAAACATCTCTTCCCCATGTTCCTCAGCAGCTAAGGATGGAGGACGGTTCTGGATCTGCTTTATCCCAAGACTGCGCCCAATAACAAGGCAAAGGCAAGCAGGTGACCACATGCTGTGCAAAGCCCAGAAACGATGAGGTTTCTGAGAGAGGAAAAACGTGATTGAGAGTAGAAAAGGGGAACAAGAGTCCTCTGCTGGTCTTGCCAGCAAATGGGCTGGCGAAGTAACAAATACTGGAAATCCCAGATTTGAGTGGTAATGGGGAAGTCTGTGGCCAGCTTAATAGAAATTGCTGTTTGGGTGCACGTTTTCAGTGTGGTTTTGCCTTTATTTCTTGCCCACATTTTGTGGGTTCTTTCTCTGGGCCTTTTCATAGAAATATTTGAAAATACTGATTTTTTTTTTTGTTGGTTTTTGTCTGAGAGGATGGATTTTTTTTCTAAAAGAGGCTGTTCTGCCCAAGAACAGAGTTCATCACGCATTTGCAGCCTATAAAATGCAGCCAGCATTAGAAGAAGTGAGGATGTTTTTTCCCCCAAATTTCCCATCAGCTTTCATGTAATTATTTCTTTTATCCCTGTAAGGGATGTCCTTTTAGCTAAACTTGGCCATGGAGAAATTCCTTCCAGCTCAAACAGCAACCAGCTCTCTCCATCCCCCGCTTGCCATCGGAGGTGTCCCCCGAAGGGCAGAGTTGCATCTCTATCACTCAATAACCCTTTGTTTATCTCACAACTGGTCACTGCCTAATCCGTCCTTTCTCATGACTTTTTTTTCCCCCGTTGCTTTATTTGATGCTTCAAATTTGTCCTGCCATCACCTTGTGTGTGAGGAAAATGCATGGAGTTAATCCTCCGTGCTGTGAAAGGCACGTGCTCCTGCAGCACCAGATCCTCCCTTAGTTCCCTCCTGGTGACCTGCTAACTTCTGCTGAATGTTGGGTCCTTCTTCCCAAAACATGGAGCTTCTTTGCAGGTCCCAGACCCACCAGCCTTGATAACCCCGAGCAGAAGGGAAACATCTCCCTTTGGTTGTGGGAGGCAGGAGACCTGCTACCCATCCCAGTACCTGCCTGGCTGGGGGACAAAAATCACAGTCCCTTGGCAGCGCATCCTTCCTGGGCATCGCCTGCCCCGGGAGCTGAGCTGCTCCTTCCCTGCGAACTGGGCTGGAAAAAATGTCCATTGGCTTTCCCATTTCTCCACGCAGAGAAAGGAATCCATTTACACCTTCATCTTATTTAATTTGGCTCCCAGCAGATCTGTTTTATAGGACTGTCTACTCTGGGAACAGGGTTTTTTCAGACGTTTTATTCTCTCCAGATGTTCTGACTGTCTTTGGTAACCCTGTTCTGGTGTGAATGTTAGACAGCATCCTCCCTCTTCATGGGGTGTGATTAGGTAAGACAGCTTGCTCCTGGGTATGAATGTTAATCGCAAAGGAAAGGGAGTCGTGATTTAGTGCAAGAGCTGGGCACGAAGCTTTACGAGACCTCAGACACTTCCCCTGTCCTCTGGACTGCGGTGAAAAGTCAAAATCTCAAAGGAAATAGTTGGAGGGGACTGACAGCTTGTAAAGGTTTTCAGATTCAACCAACAAAAGGTTCATTTTGAAAAGTTTTCTTCGGAATTCAACCCCTTGAAAACATCATTGGGATTTTCACAATAGTTCAGCCTTTAGGAGAAAATAGCTTGGGCCGGTGGCTTTTCCGCACCCTCGCCACACCTGTATTGATGGAAGCACAGGCGGCTCTGGGGCATCACCTGCGCTGGGGGTGGTCAGCCTGTTGAAGAATAACTATCCTGAGGAAAACAACAACTCAATCCTTTTGCCCTGGCATGGTCTGCTGCTTGTTTTTCTATCAGCCTTCTTTGCCCAGAGGAGCCGATGCTTCACGCAGATGAGATGGGGTGCTTTGCTCCCAGGACCCAGGATCATCTGATGGCACTCAGCACCCAGCATCGCTCCAGCTTTCTGCCAGACCATGCTGTCCAAGCAGTACAGGCACTCATTTGTCCCACCGGCTTGGATAAAGCTAGTCCCTCGCTCGTGCCCCCAGTTCATGCCTCAGTGGCCAGTGCTCCCGGCCAAACCCTGGTGTAGACAAGACGAGGCACAAGCAGAGCCGAGCGCTCCGGCCAGAGAAAACAGCCTTTGCTGGAGCACAGAGAGAGAATGGCCATTTATGGGTTTCAGGCTACAGAAACATGATCTTTTACTGGGTTTATAATGTGGAAATAGCCCAAAAAGACTGGATGTCTCAGAATGGGCATTTGGCTTTCAGACAAAGAGCCCCACACATCATTACTTTGGCTTTGATTCCTCTCCTGATACAAGGGGCTGCTTTCTTAGCACGGCTCTTGCTCCGGGATGGCCACCTCGATGTGCAGACCACTGTGCAGTTTCTCACAGTAATTAAGTGGCAAGAGTGAAGAGGCTTTGCTCTATTATCACCCAAATGCCTTTAATGCTTTGCTCCTTGGTTGTTTAGTTACGGTTCCCTCCTACACAAGCTGAGGAAGAACACAATAGGTAAGATGCCCCCATATTCTTCCTGCCCTAGCCTTCGGTCTCATGTAGCTGGAGTTTCTAAGTCTTGCAAGCTTCATGCCTGGGTTTTCACTCCTTCCATGCAGCCCAGGTTTGGAAAAGGCATGACTGACCATGACTGGGTCTTCATCTGCCAAGAGATAGCAGAGTCCCCTGGCCCAACAGGGACCACCTTACTCCTGGCCGCTGTTTGGTGGGAGCTCTGTGCTCTGCAGGACCACATTGATGCTACAACCAGCAGATTTGCATCCTCACCCAGCAGTTTCTCCCAGCCCTTGGACACCTGCAGCTGCAAACCAAGGTCTGTGCTCCTCCCCAGCGCTTCCCTGCTCAGTTCAGACCACAAATCCTTCATGAGAAGCACCACCTCTCCAGCACGCGTGAGGACCATCAGCTCTAGCAGATGAAAGCTGGCAGCAAACAGGATCCATTTGTGGAAACAGAGTTGAATTCGCCTGTGTTTGGATCAGTTTGCTCATTAACAAGTTGGAGCTTGTTTTCGGTGATACCATATGCTTGCTTGTTCAGTATCACCCCATCTTTCTCCTGCTGCTATGGTATGAATATTTCTGTTTCCCTTCCCTGTACAGACCTGACTCCATACCTCAAAGAACTATTTATTTTATAGGGTGTTTTTTTTCCAGTCAGGTCACTGAAAAAAATTCCCAAGCAGTTGTGCCAGGTTTCGGTCACCAAAGCTAGGCAGAAGCACGGCCAGCAGCTGTGGGACGATATAAATGATGTGCCAGAGTCCAAGGATGTGAGACAAAGACCAGGACGTGGCATCCTTAGGGTGGTGTGATGTCCAGGTCCCTGGGCTGGCCAGAGCAGGTTTATTGAGCTCAGTGGAGGAACTCCACCATCTACAAGTGAAAATCCAGTTTGTGTGGGCTCTATGCTTGGAAGGCTGTCCTTGCTGCTTTCAACAGCAATATTACCAGGGGTTATTCAGCTGTCGGGTTGCAAATAGAAAGATCTGTCATCTTCTGAAGATGCTATTTTTTATTAGAAACACATCACAGGGCAGGCTTGCTGAGCGAAGACTTCTCATAACCCTCTTTAGCCTTGGGAAGAGTTAAAGTATTTTGTAGCTGGGTTAATAAAGAATTGGCCAAGATCTTAAAACTATTTGGTTTTGCTTTATGTACTCATATCCGTCTGACCTCAAAATACTGGTACGTGTGTGTATTGCATTGATAATTGTCAAATAGTTGTGTTTTCAGAACTGCATAATCCTGGGGCCTCTCTTCTCCTTTCTCCCAACGTGCTGCTTCCACTCAGATTGAGACACAAATGGCTTCGAACAAAGTCATGTACAAACTATCCCGATCTGCTTTGTGAAGCAGCATCATGTTCTTTTACGTCCTTCAGAAATCCAGCCAGCTGCTCGCTGTGCCGATGAAACCCTTTGCTGAGGCTTTCCGATGGCTAAAATTCATGCTGGATGCTGAATCCAGCGCTGCAGGTTGAGTTTTTAGAAGCACACCTCTTCAGCACGGATAAGCAGGGGAAGCACTGAAATATGCCCGAGGAAGGTGGCAGCTGCATTATCAAGCTGTGGTGCATGATTGGGCAAGTCTGCAGCACAACACGTGGGGGCCTGAGAGCCCCACATCTGCCTTATTTGTATTTTGGTGATTTTATTCCAGCTCATTTGGCTGGTGGGAAGACTGAGAGGGAGTCCAGGAGGAACCACTGAGAGTAGGTGAGATCTGGAAAGCATCACCTGCAAGGAAAGCTCCAATCCATCAGCATCGTTTCCTGAAAAAAAGACACCAGAAGCACGTAAGGGATTAATACGTCTGGTGGGTTCAGGCGCATCTCCCTTCTCCCATTGCTCCTACAAGGATGGCAGCCCACGGCTGGGGGGCAGACCACAGTACTGAGGCAGGGACATTTTTACCCAGAGCTAAAATAATCTATGGGGGAGTGCAGAGCATGGGCCAGGGCCCTGGTGCAGTGCCTGGGGGCTGCTGCCTGCTGAGCCCCCTCGGCCAGCTGCTCCTGGGTGCCTGTGCAGCAGCTTGGCCCCACCAGGCACTTCAGGGCTCGGGGTTTCATATGAGCTTTATTAGCTTCAGCCAAGTTTTATTTCCTTTTGAATTTAGGAGGCGGAATAAAACGTGATAAGCAGAATACAGGAAACTCTTGGGGTGGGAGGAAAAAGGCTGGGAAGAAGCGGAGTTCAGGGTAATGAAACAGCTAGTGGGTGTTAGCACCAGCCCAAACCAAAAGCAGCCCCTTCCCCCGGCCATGAGCCTGCAGAGGCTTTCCAGAGCGGCTGCTTTCCAGATCGCTCCCACCGGCTGAAAGCGCTCGGGGATGCTCGGTGGGGTGGGGACTTGAGGGGGATCTCCATCACTGTGCCCTTGCCTGGAGAAGGGTGCAAGAGTGAGGCGGGTGGGTGTGACCTTTCTCTCCTGGACACTTCCCAGCTGTTTCTTGGGTTAAAGGTATTCTTTGATGTTTTCAGCCACCCTCAGCAGGTCTCTGTCCCCTAAGCCTGCCCAGCCTCTCCTTGAAGCTGAGCATCACTTCATCAGGCACCGTGTCCCACAGCCAGGAGCTGCAGGGGCTGGTGGCATCATGCGCACAGCTGCAGCCTGGTCCTTCTGCATCCCAGGTCCCCAGGCTTCTGCCTCCTGAGATCCAGCTCTGTGTGAAGTTGGGTCGCCTCTTTTGTAGCTTCTCTGGTGTCTGATACTAGGACTGAGCTCACTTTGTGCAGCTGTGCTGCCCTCTCCAGCTCCTCCAAAGACCTCTGAGCACATCATACATTTCAGGCATCAGCTCCTCTGTCTAATTCTGTTGCACCAAAAGGTCCAGGAGTTCTATGGGACAGGGGAAGGGAATCACAGGCAGGCAGGCAGCGTGACTGCAAAAGCTGTGCTTCCTTTGGAGACCCAGCTAAGAAACCTTGGGGTGATGAACTCAGGGTTTCTCCATACTTCCAAGCCTATAGGTATGTGCACTCTGAATCATATTCCTCAGAACAAAAGCGAAAAAGATGTGTCCTGTCTTCAGCCAAAGAGAGAATGAAAATGAAAAAAAAAAAAAAAAAGTCAGTGATGTGCCAGAACTTTTACTTTTTATTAAAAACTTAAGCGCAGATGACGAGGAACCCACCTGTTTTTGATTTTTTTAATAAAAAGTCAAATAATCCCCACAAACAATTCCTTTGCAATGGTTTCAATATCGGAACCGTAAAGATGAACTTTAAAGGCGCTTGTAAAAGAAAGAATATTACAATAATTTTAGTGCAAAACTCCAATATCATATTTTCTTTTATTTGAAAGAAAAAGGGGAACGTACAGAGGATTTCTTTTTTTCTTTCTCAGGATGTAGCAGTTTCAGATGATCTATTTACTTATGAGAAAGGAAAAGAGAGGAGGAGGAGGAGGAGGACTGGGAAGTTGGGGACGCGGGCAGATGCTGAGCTGCCGGCCTCAGCAGCATCCTCTCCCGCTCGCAGGTGGGAGCAGTGGCCTCGGCTCCCCTGCAGCGTGCGGCGTGCGACAAGGGCATGCGCTTTCCTCGGCCGTGCCCCCAGCGAAGGCAGCGATAGTGTTCTCCCTGCCCACCCGCCCTGTGCTCTCATGAATCGGGAGTGAATCGATATTTCGGGATGCTCAGGTTCAGTAAATGGGCAAAACGGGCTCAAAACTGCGGGGGGAGATGAGCAGACAGAGGGGTCCTGGGGGGCCGTGGTGGATCACCTCCTTCTCCTGAGCAGGGCAGGCTAGAAAGCTTAGATGCTTCAAATTCCTCCCTAAACTCGAATCAACCCCAAACACAACCCAGTTCCCCATAAAAGCGCAGTACTATTGCTTCTAAAAAAAAAAAAAAGAAAAGAATAAAAAGAAAATAAATTCACAACACTGAGAGAAAACAGCCTTACCCTAATCTGAACTTTTCCTCCCAGAGAGAAGTGCCAGAAACGTCATAAAATTTCTTGGGGATTATTGTGCTTGGGGATGCTCAGCCCCTGCAACCCGCCCGGGATGCTGACAGGCAGGCAGAGGGGGGACAGGCTCGGCCAGGGGCAGTGAGCAGAAACTCCCAGGGCCAAAGCCCTGCCAGGAGCGCCCGGTCGAGGGGTTGCAGCATCCCCTGCGGCTCTCTGCCTGGGGTGGCGGGGGGTCGGTTTGCTGGTAGGGCAGTTGGCCTTACTCTGACATCAGAATTTTAAAACATATGAGAAGCGATAAAGTAAACTTTAATCTCCTTTAAAATGTATTTCAAACTGGGGAATTAAAGCTGGTGAGGATTAGGAGGCGGTCAAAGAGTGCATTTCAAAACCGCTGAAAATCCGAGGATTTAAAATATATTAGCAAACAGAAGTGAAGCTTTGGGAAAGCTGTGCAGGAGGGACAGGAGCCGGCAGCAAGCAGCATCCCCACGCTGGCTGCGCTGGCATGAGGGGCCGTGGGAGGAGTGGGAGATGCTGTGCCGGGGGCTGTTGCCAGCATGGTGCATAAAGGGAGAAATGAGAGCATGGGCTAAACTGGGGCAGAAACTCTGGCAGAATTTGCCTGCGGCAGCAGAGGGTTTCTTTCTGTTTCATTCCCCGGTTCTCTAATCTTTTTCCCTCTGTCCAAAATTTGTTTACCAGCTCTGATTTCCTGTTTCCATTTTGGCAAAAGGCACAATCACACACAAAATTCCTCTGCCAGGGAGTCATGCTGAAGGCACCTTCAGGCAGAGGCTCGCTCAGCCCGCTCTGTGGGGTGAGCTGGCCGTGGCGCCCGAGCAGCCTGCTTCGGCTCCTCTGGGGGCTCCCCGGTGGAACACACGATGGTTTATTGACACGTAACCCCAGGGCGGCAGGGCTCACTGCGGTCTCGCTCTTCCCAAGCATCTCCGGGGTTGTGGAAGCGTGCAGAGCCCTGCCTGGCACCCTCCCAGTCCTCACCTCTGGCTCCTGCCGCCCTGGCCCTGGGACCTGCACCCGCAAACCAGCGCCCGGGCTCCAAAGCTCCATCAGCACCAAGGATGCCACAGGGCAGGGGCAGAAGGACAACGGCTGCGCGTCAGGGAGGGGCTGCTCAGAAACCTGCCAAGGATGGATGGGCTGGGGAAGAGTTAACAAGTCCTTGCAGTTTGGTCAGATTCCTCCATGTGCTTGTAAATGTGAAGCAATTTGCTTTCTGGTGGTTTTGGGGCTATTCTCATGATGTCCGGCTTTTTCCTGAATTTCCCGCTCCCAGAGTCATGGGACGATGTGCGAACTCCTGCCTGCAGACACAGTGATGTTCTCTACCCTGTGGGCTGTGCAGGAAATTCTGGAAATAATTGAGGATGACAAGCATGAATTTTGCCAATGTGATTTATGTGGGGTTTTGTGTTGTTGTTTTTTTTTAAATCCTCCAGATCCTCAGCTCTCCCAGATGTGTTTTCCTGCCCCGAAGGTGCGAGTGGGGATGAAGGCTGCCGCCCCAGCGGTGATGATAACTAACTGCCTGCACCTTCTTATCCTTTCAACCTGCCTAGGCACCTGCATTGTCCCGCCAGCAGCAAACGCAGCTATCCCACCAAAATCATTCCATTAGGGACCTTGTAGAGATGTGTCAGCAAGCAGGGGGAGCCCGTCCCCCTCCTTCAGCAGAGCCCGCTGCCAGGGAGGAGCAGGGGTCTTCTCCCCAGCCCCTCTCTGCTCAACACTTGTCCAAATAGTCGTAAATCACCAGCAAATTCCTGGGTCTGCTGGGGGGGTTTGGGCTTCAAAGGCAGTGAGGGGCAAACAGGAACCTTTCATTAACTGTGGGAAAAGCCTCCCTGTGCCTCGGACCACGTGAAAAGCCCTTGCCAGGTATTTGAAGTGGTAGAAAAAAGGGGGAAAATGTAAAAAAGGACACCAGGCGCATCACAACCTGCTTGTCTGGTTTACACCCCTGATAATCCAGGGAGGATGGCACGGTGAGAGCGATGGAACTCGGCACTTCTTGTGTTCATTGATGGGTTTGCACGCGTGTCATCCGTTGAAGTGGGAAGCTATCTAGCAGCACTAAGCTGCTGGTCATTGCTTTTTCACCCTCTTTTTTCTTCCTCGTTTTGTCCTGTTTTCTAAACATTAGGCTTTTTACCACTGTGGAGGAAACAGGAGTTATAACAGGAGTCTGAGCTGCGAAGAGGTGACACAGCATCTTCAGCTGGGATTGTCATTTCCTTCCAGTGTGACCCCAGCATCAGGCATTTGACTTCCCAGGAATCAAGGTGAAGAAGAACAAACACGCACCCAGACCAGGAAAATAATAATTTAAAAAAATAGAGCCCTTGAACTGCGCGGGTGCTGGAGGCAGATCTTCCGAGCTGCCAGGAGGCTGCTGGAGTTTGGAAAACTCATCAGTGGGCGGTCTGCCAGGGCTCAGCCTTGGCGATGGGTGGTCACCAAGAAAAAGCAGAGAAAGAGAAAAAGGAAAAAGTCTACAAGCAGATGATTTTCCATGAGGCAATGGGTATCTGTTTTACCACCCAGCTTTACTGCTGTCCTCCTGTTGAAAGATGGAATTATGGTGATATAATAAGGAGCCATAGAAGAGCTGGCTCTGACGGGGGGGGGATGCCTGGATGTGTCCCTGGGCCAGGCGCAGCTCAGCAGCAGCAGGCTCAGCGTGTCCGAGAGGCTTTGACCTTGTCCCTGTGAAGGAATGTGGTGGCACCTTCATCAGCTGCATCTCCAGAGCCACCCAAAGCAGCTGCATGGTGATGGGGAAGGACTGGCAGTCACCTGCCTGTGTCCCTGTACTCTGGGATGGCTGTAACACCCAGGGCAACACCTTCCGCAACAGCAAAATACCCCATATATATATTATCCCATATATTTACCCCATATATATATATTGTCCCGTATATTTACTCCACGTATCCCTATCCCTGCTGCAAGCAGGCCCTCTTGTGATCTAAGAAAGACAACAACCTGGAGGAAACTGAGAAGGAGGAAAGTTAAAAAGGAGGAAAAATATCCTGTATGTTTCCCGAAATAGTGAACTCTAAATGTGGTGTCTGCTCCCTGCCCCACTTCCTGCACATGTACCACAAAGTGATTTCCTTGACCCCCGGATACACAGACTCTTGGGAAGGTGGCCTGGAGTCAGCAGAAGATGCACAACTGCCTGCGATTGCACTGAACAGAGCTTGGAGCAAACGAGCACCTGGAATTACAGACGGCATCAAGTGTGTTTGTACCTTCTCCGGGCTGGGACTAACTTAATCAGCCCCTAAACTCCCAGTTAGTCTGGATTTAGGGAAAGGCTCAGCCTCATCACACTCCCTGGGGAGCAACCTGGGCTGAGTGTCAGGGGAGGGGCTGAGCCCTGCACCCACCACACCTGTGCCTGATCAGCCCGGCCGCCTATTTAAGCCCTCCCCAGGGTGCCTGCTCCTATGCTGCCGTGCTGCTCGGGGAAGGTGCTGCCCTTTTCCTTAAATACGGCTCAGCGGTCACAGTGCTCTGAAGCCAGGAACTGCACGAGGTTTGTGGTGGCTGAGCAGCAGGAAAGGTTTTGAAGCAGATGCTGCTAAAGCAGAGCCTGTGAGCAAAGGTAAAGCATGAAGATATAGGGGGGGAAAAGGGAGCAGGAGGTATAGCTTAAGTAGTCCCTGCTTGCTAATGAAGCCCCTTTTGCACAGTGCTGTGGCACTAGCAGTGTACTGGTGGCATTGGGAGGGTGCAAGGGTCAGTGCTGGGGGCACAGAGGGGACATTGGTGCAGCTTGGCCACTGGCACTGTGCTGGCCTGAGTGCTGAGGGATGCTGCTGCTGAGTTGCCTCTCTGCACTGGCCCGCAGGGTGGCCTGGGGGGACAAGGCTGCTGTGAGCCACTGGAAATCCTGCTGCACCGGGCAGGGGGCTCCTGGCCTTTGGCTTGTTTTTTTAGTGAGTGACAGTGCTGTGGACCTGATCAATGTTTGGGTGGGGTTTTTTTGTTTGGTTTTTTTTTTTTTCTGGAAATAAGGAACAGTGACTTGCACTGAGTTTTTGGAAGCTGGCCCAGTGTCTCCAGAGGACCTGGCTCTCAAATGCACTGTTGTACAGTATAATTGAGTTTATTTTAGCAGACCATATTCTCTGAGAAGCATGGAGCCCTGTGCACTTGCACACACACATGGGAGGGTACCTGTTCCCGCTGGATCGCGTTTCCTCTCAGCTCTGGGGCTTTTGCCCTTGCAGAAGAAAAAGCATGTCACAACGCATGCCCTTCCTGCCCCAGCTGCTGGCATCCTGCTGGATGGGTGCTGTGGCTCAGCTGCTGCCTGCCGCAGGTGGGCACAGGGGTACCGCTGCACTCGGGGCGGCAGGACCGAGGAAGCCCTGGTTCATGGCCTTGGAGGGACGAGGGGAGGAATTGCAGGCTGCTTTTCCTCTCCCTCCAGCAAATCCATGTGATAGTTTGGCGGGCAAGCGGCAGGGTGTGCTGGGGCTAAGGGGAATGGTGTGGATGCTGTTGGCTCCCTGGGATGTGTACTGAGAATCCAGCTGGTGCAGGACTGGAGGGTCCCCTCCCTTTTAGCAGGAGCACTAATATAGGCTGTTTTCTCTGGACAATTGCTGGGTTTTGTTTTATTGCCCCCCCCCCCAGTTTGTTGAGCTCCATTTCTCTTTTCTGTCTGGCTAGAGCTGAGCAGCAGACTGAGGAGCTGTGGGGAGAGACTTTGGTTTTGGTGGAGAGATGTACACTTGAGAGATTACAGAAACCTCATTTCTTTGGCAAGCCAGGCTGAAAACCCACAATACTTATTTTCTTAGAAAATAAACTGCTCCAATACATTGACTGCCTGCGCACAGGCGGGACAATCGCTGTTTAGCAAAATAACTATAATTTTCCCCTCTTCTGTCCTTCCAAAATGACTCTTCTAGGCTTGGACCTCAGGCAGCCTGTAAAATGCAGCTACCAAAAAAGCCCGATGTACACGGATGCTGTGTATTACATTACTGCTGAGTGCTTCTGTGCTGAAGAGCTCTGAGTTCAGGGAAATTGGGCAAGTGGGACTTTTATTCCTGGTGTGTTTAGTGTGAGCCCTGAAATCTTCCCACATGGGGCTTAGCTGCCTACCCAGGGGCTGTGGGGGTATAGCAGCTCCCTGCCCGCAGGGCTGGCACCCACAGTGTGGTTCGGGCGTGGATACAGGCCAAGTGCTGGGCTGCGGTGGGATTTGTGCAGGTGGGAGCAGTGCTGTGTGACCTGGCTGTGCTGCTGGCAGCTCTGGTGACTGTCACAGAGGCTCTTCGCTGCCATGCGCGGACCATGACCTGTTCGGAGTTATCTTCTTTGGGAGAAAGGGATGGTCCAGGTCAGGAGAAATCAATGATCAGGACTCGCCAAATGATCCTCTGCATGAGAATTAAACTTGCCACTGAGTGTGGACACCCTGCGTAGACTTCTAGTTTCCTGTTAAATAGTCGTGGCAGAAAGCATCAGGAAATGTTGCAAGATGTCTTTAAAATACTATGTATTTGTTATTGGTTTGAATGCAACTGGGGATGACAGCTTCTGGTACTTGAAGCTTGTATTTCTGATCGCTCTCTAGAAAAGACACGATGGTTTTGTTAGGTTTTGTCAGCTCTGCATGGCTGGAAGGCCCAGCCAAAGGGACCCTTGCTTTGGAGGGGAAAAAGGCTTTCGGACCTGCCGGGTTCGGAGTGGAGCTGAACTCGGCTCTGCCATCTCCTGGCTGATGGGCTCCACCTGCAGCCCCGCTTGGAGGCCTGATGTCAACCGGCAGTGTCCTTCCTACCCCCCCTGTGCGGGGTTAGCCCCGGCCTGTGCCTGAGCCAGTGCCAACTGCGTTTGGTTCATCGCTCACCAGCTCGGTCCCCTGTGCCGCTGATGCCTGGGCTGTGGGACAGGGCAGCGACCGGGGGAGAGCTGTGCCCGCAGATGCTGCGGGAGCAAGGTGTGTCGGTCGGGAAGGTCCTGCTAGACTCCCCATAGTAGTTTTGGGCTCAGATCCCCCAGATTTAGGTGCTTGAACTCTCGTGCACACAAGAGATGTCGAGTCTCGCCCCAGAGCGGGAAGGTTAGATGGGCTCCCACACGTGCTCCTCTGACTCCATGTGCTCGTACTGTTCTAGGTTGCTTCCTGGTCCCCAATGACTTAATTGTATTTTGTATTTGGTTTATAACTTGCAGGCAGTTAAAGTTATTGGCAAAGAATAAACAAAAGGTGAATGGTGCTTGTGTTCTAAAAATAAAAGGCACGCTGTTAAAAAAAAAAAAAATCATAGACACCCCAAAACCCAGGTTCCCTGCGTTTGCCCGTGCACGGGCTGAGGCTTTGCCTGGCCTCCTGCTTCTGAGTCTCGTACCTATCTTAATTTGCCCAATTTAATCACAGTTATACATTAGCCCAGGGGCAGCTGGTTAATGGCAGTGTGAAATCGGACTCTCCCCACTGTCAGAGGAGGAATGTCTCCAGCGCTGGAGGTGGGATTAGGGCTCGCCATAGTCTTGCCTGGTAGGAAACCTCCTTCTCTGCGGCTTCCACAGCCCTGCTCGGCTGTGTTTGTAAAAGCCTCTTCTATTATTTATACCCCTGAGCTTGGAGGGTAGTTGCTGTACAGGCTGTTGAAGAGACCCAAGAGGCTCTGGTATTTTAAAAGAGTGGGGGGCGGGGGGAAGGGGAAATCATCTAAAAGTGCAAGTCTGGCAAGAGAGTTGAAAGTAGGGCAAATAAAAATAAGTGCTACTTATGGTAAAGCTGTCTATTAAAATTTCAATTTACCAACTTTAGTCCTTCATTAGGACTAATGGACAAAGCCATCTTGGTGTTGTTTTTTTTCCTCCCCCCATTTGGTGTGTTTGTAGGCTTTTTGTTAGATACCCCCACTGCGACACTAAAACCTGAATTCTCCCTGGGTGGAGCTCCCTTCGACAGAGGTGAGACCGTGGCCTGCTGGCGTTAGTGGCTAACTTGCTGCTGATCTCAATGCAGCTGGGATTTCACCCAAACCAGCATTCTGTATGCTCTGGATTTTGCAAGCAGGAGCTTGTGTGCATATATATATGTATACATTTATGTGTGTACATGTATATGCATATAAAGCTTATTAGCTGGCATTGGTATATTGAAGCTTAATCTTTCTGAGGCTTTTTGGGACACAAATGAGGTACAGAAATGCATATGTGCAGTTGCTTGCAGCCTCTTTATCAGGTTAGGCTAGCGTGCTCAGAGTCAGCTCTCCATCACTGAGCCAGATGGGTGCTGCAGAGAGCAGCTCAGCTTCTGCTCGAGCAGGATGAATCGGGCTGTAGCTGCAATCCGAGGGCTGAAGTGTTTCTAGATATTGAGCTCGATGGTGACTTCCACTGGGGGGGAATTACCTGCTCCATCATCCAGCTGTACTTTTGTTCAACCCAAAAGATATCGCTCATATTTACCTTTAGAACCTCTTAATCAGAGTAGAAAAATACATGTTTCTCCATTGTCCAGGATGGAGCAGCTAAGCAGTGTGGTTTGCGAGGCTGGTCCCTGACTCTGAGATGTGCCCTTCGTTTTTATCTCTTTGAACGCTCAGAGGAGCGGGCTGGGACTTGAGGCATGTGGTGTGAGTGTGCCTGCAGGAAATCTGTGTCAGAGCTGGGTTATGAAACAAGAGCTGCATCCTAGCCTAGTGCTTTAACCACAAACCCGGGCTCTCCAATAGACTTTTTTTTTTCCCTTCGTGTCCAAAACCCATTCAAGTGTCTGGAGCAGCTGAACATCTGGTATTAACTGCTCATCCCAGCACTGGGTTTTTGGAAAAAGAGCTGAAACCGCTGGAGTAGTCATACCCCAAACAGATGAGTTTATCCCTCTAACTGACCGTTTTGTTCCAGTTCCTTCTGTGTTTCTCACTCTTTTGCTGTCTGTCCCCTTCCAGGAGCATCCAAGCCATTTTTTTGAACTACTGTGGCTGTGTGCTGGACAAGGGCTGGGAGACGATCACTGCTGGAGGCAGAGCCATTACGGAGATCAGGTAAGGTTTTACCTCTTGTCTTTGCTGCTGTTGTCTTTGCAAAAAAACCAGCTCTGGCCCAGACCAATGATTGCTGCAGCCCAGCATCCAGTGGCTGATACTGGTCAGTAATAAGAAATTTAGGTCCAAGAGCTCTTCTCCCACTCTGTGCCGCTGGGTACAGGCAGGAGCTGCTGCCCCTGAACTGACCCCATCAGCCTGCTGTGGTCCAGGAGCGCTGTGAGGCACCACGTGTGGCTGACCTGGTGCCTCTGGGCGCACGTGTCCTCCCCACTCCTGCTGCAGTGCCTGGTGCCCGTGGGCGCTGGCAGGTGGGTTGGCAGGCGGGGGTCCTCCTGCGTGGTGCAGCACAATGGCGGCAGCGTTGGTGTCTGAGCCGGTCTGGGGGAAGTGCCATGACATGAGGCAGGTGCCACCAGCATCCAGTGCGGGGCCCGAGGTGTACAGCAGCTTAAAGGAATAACAGGGAAGTTGGGGGTTTACCATGCAGAGGTGCCACTTCCATCCAGTGGGAATGTTTGGATCTTGATGTCTTTCACCCTAAAGCAGAGCAGAAAGTCCAGACCTGCTTGTCTGGTGCCACAAGATGTTCAGAATTATGTATCGCTATAGGAAAACCATCCTGTTTTCTAAACAAAATATTTTAGAGTATTCAAGCCTGAAACATTTGGGCTCAAATGATGTTTCCAAGTGAAATATTTCATTTTAAAAATATCTTCTCATAAAATAAAGGAAAACATTGTTTGAGTCAGATGTTGATGGAACTGCCTCTTCTGATGAAACAGCTTTTCAGCAGAAAGTGTTTCACCAACAGGACTCTTAGGAAATAGCCCTCTGTGCTTCTGTGGGCACACAGCTTTAAATCACAGTGTATTCAAACATCTCACGAAGGCAGAGCTGCCTACACCTGTCTTGGTAAGCTGGAAGGGGACATTGCATTGAATTGTAGTTTAACAAGATGCATCAGGGCTTGAACTGTGGCTGGTGTCTGTTATACGAATGTCCTTCCATGTTGTAGTGAATGTTATTGTGAAGATGCCCAAGGGTGATGGGAATCGGATAAAAAATACAATTTTACCTTGATTTTTTTTTTTTTTTTACGCCTTGCTTTGAAATAGGCATCATCCCATCTTCAGTCAGGGTCTCAGATTTAGGTATTTATATTCATGGGCTTTGAAGTAAAAAGGTGGAAAAACAGCTCTGTTAAAATCTGCCTTGGGTTTTCTATGGACTTTTGTGGGGACAGGATTTCACCCTCCAGCATGAGGCCGTGCAAGCAGGTCTTTGTGGGCATAGATTTTGAGGTGGGAGCTTCATTCCTGCTTTACCTTCACCCTTACTAAAGCAGAGGCTTGGCTGCATCCAATCTGGAGCTCTCCAAGCCCAGTTTCTTGGTGTCCTCTGCCTGGTGCTTCCTCCTGGTGAAGTTTCGGCAGTGGGCGGCAGAGCATGGACAAAATGATGCTGGGGGGGCTCTGTGCTGGTGGGTGGGGGCTTTCTTTGGGCAGGAGGTGTTGCAGCATTGAGCTGTGTGCAACTCTACTTAGATGACTGCTGAAAGGTGTTGATCTGTCGGTGGGGTAATGGGGTGCTGTCCCCTGTCCCTGTTTAGTGACTGGGGACTGTTACGTTGATGTTATCCTTGCAGACTTTTTATCACACCCCGGCCCTGCCCAGTGACCCTAGGCGAGCAAGATCAAGGCAAACAGCAGGTATGGGCTGGCACTGCTCTACCTGTGGCTGCCTTCTCAAAACAAGCACAAATCTTAATTCTGACAGACTGGACAACCTCAGAATGACACCAGTAAAAATAAGCCCTCCCCACATGATTGTCCCAATGCAGATGCTAAAGCCTCTGGGAGGGAAGGGATGGGATTTTTTTATTATTATTTAGAACTGAATGAAAACCATAGATCAGGGCAGAAAGTGTGGTTGGAAGAATAAGGAGTGATTTGGGAAGCAAGATTCACCGGTGCCTCTCCTGGAAAACAGTTTTTATTTAACTTGAAAAACATGCCAATAACAGAAAACATAACTCATCTCGTGAAAGTTATGGTTGGCTGTAAAAGAGAATACAGAAAATTTTCCTACTCAAGCTGAAATGTTTTTCTTTTAATTCTCTGGTATTCTCTCTGCAGCATTATAAACTCTAATTCATGTCTTGGCCTGGGCTGCAAGATCTAGCTGTGCTTAGCAGGACAGGGTCCACTTTCAAAATTTTTGAGATTTTAAGTCACACACCTTTCATAGCACTAAACCCCACCATATGTCAGTTGGGTAGGGGGTAGGGGGTGGGGGGTGTTTACGTTTATGAGACTATGGCTTAGAGGAAAGGCGAAGAGGAAGATTGGAAGGTAAATAGCTAACTAAATGGGGTTTAACTGCTGCAGGTTGGTTTAAATATCCTTTAAAAAAACCCTAATATTGTAAACTGAGACGGGTTCCAAGTTCAGGGGATTGCAGATGTCATTTATTTTCTTTTCAGGTAGTTCTCTTAGACCATGTAGTTCCGGCTGTGATTTAACGTCGAGAGGTTAAATGGAACCGTATGCAATTAGCCATTGGGCAATATAACGATGTGGATTTCAAAGCACGTGGAGCCTCCCCCAATTTTGGTTAGGAAATGACTTCCTCTGAAGGTCCCTTAGGTTTTCAGAGCTACATAACCCATCAGCCTCGTTTCCCCACTGGACCCCCACCATATGCAAAAGGTGTCTCTGCAGATACCGGGCTCTCCTGGCAGGGCAGGGCTTGCTGCCACCGAGGGATGGGGACCTGGGGACACCAGCTCTGCTTGTGGAGCTGGGTGAGGTGCTGCTGCCCTTGCCTTCCCACACCATCCTCAGGGCTGGAGCTGGCACCCTGTTGGATGTGTCACCATCTTGGGTGTTGTTTTCACTTTGAAATGGTGTGAAACAAATGTTTTGGAAACTGCCAAGGAAGAATATGAAAAATAAATACATCCCAGTTATGTTTTCATGCTGGTCCCTTGAAGCCCACAGCATCATCTTAGTGTTTGGGGTTTTTATTGCTTCCTTCAAACCACTGTGCATCAGGATAGCACATCCACCAGAGCCTCTACTCCCTTTTGTGAAACATTTTTCATTCTATGAAGACTCTCTTGTTGCCTGAAAATAGGCTCTGACCCACACTTTCCAGTCAGCTCCACATTCACTGGGTAAGCACCTCACATACAGTATCGAGTAGAACTCCAGTGCCCTGGACAAATAAACATGGAGCACTAATTGTGGCTCTCTCCCTACCCAGGTGGCAGTTAGTTGCATGTTATTGCCGTGCTTGCAGAGTCAAAAGCTTGGACATCTATCGTACACGTTAACAGGACTTATTCCTCAGGCTTGTAATAAATCTTTATAACCACATGTGGCCGAGTTATAAATATCTGCAATGAGCAGGAGAAAAAAAAAAAAAACAACCGGCATACAGAAAGGTGTCTTCATGGTTTTAAGGGCTTGATACTATTTTTAAGCATTTGATAGTATTTTTGAGATGGTATACTTTTTTTTTTTAGTGGGAATGTAGTATTTCAGGAAGTGGAGGGGAATTACCCTGGCAATCTAGTGGATCAGGAATATGGAGAAACAGTCTGAAGGAATACTCAAACACAACCTGTAAAGCCCTCAAAACATCAATTCCTTTACTTTATGTGGAGATATCTCTCTCGTACGCCTAGCCTGAAAGCCAGAGGTTTAAAAGCTTGGCGAAGCAGCCCCAGCGCCCCCTCCTTCCCCAGGCTGTGGGTTGCTGCATCCAGCAACACGTTGGTGCTGCGAGCCCTTGTCCCAGCTTCACCGCTGCAAGGGCAGCTTCCCGAGCCTTTAAATGATGTGCTTGTAGATGGGGGAGAGGAACTGACACAAGTTCAGGGATGTCAAATGGCTTAAAAAAAATAAACAAAAAAACATAGAATAAAATAAGGAAATGCTGATTTCCTTGGTTTTATCCTGGAGCTAAGCATTTGAGTGAGCATGGATACAGTGCTCTTCACCTTGCAGGAGTCTCCCACACAGGACAGATGTCTCACCGTAAGGTTTTCTAGAAACCTGCCTGGACCCGGACCCTCTCACGCTATAAAACAGATGTAGCTCTGATTATCTTTTTTTCCCCCAGTTATAAATACAGTCCGTTTGCTTTCAAGAGGTGGGCTGTCCTTGCAGGCGCCTTCCTGCATGTGCTGCATCTCCGCTGCCGGACGGCCAGGTTGCTGGTTTTCCAGTGACAGCTCACGGTTAATAATAAGGAAATGAATGCAACAAAGCTCTCCTATGAGAAAAAAGAAACAGCGCAGGCGAATGCTAGACAGGCTAGACAGCTATTCATCTGATGTTCATAATTCATAAAATATAGATCGTTTGCTAAGTAAATGATTTATCATAGAAAAATAAAGCATGGTTTCCTATAGGCTTCTTCTCAGAAACCTTGCATTTATTTACCTTCACAGCACGGCTGTTTGGGAAATGTATCTCTCATGAAATATTAAACACTCTTTCTATTTTTGAAGAACTGTCAACATTTTGGGGAAATAGAAATAGAATTAACTAAAAAGAAATCTGGAAAACTGCAAGCAAGGAGGAAAGCTGCAGGTTTTTTTGTCTTTTAGCAGGGGCAAGTTTTGCAAGTAAATTGCAAAAGTCAGTGAAATATTATTTATTTTTTTTGGTGGTGCTCCCTGATCAGCCACAGTTTAAAAGATCAAAATGTGTGCAGGATAGCTTCCTCGAGGTCTGATATTAGTACCTTATGCTGGAATACTACCGTACTAAATTCACTGTTTTCCCCCCGATACAGGCTGTGGGGCAGCTGGGGATGTGCCGGGGAGGATTTATGGCACGTGCTGCCTGCCAGTATTCAGCTGAGAGCAGCTCTTATTTTAAATGATAGCTGGATATATTTTATCCAAAGTATTGCAATAATAGAAATACAACTGTGTGTGATATTTTTGATTTCGCAATGAGGTAATTGGGGCTTTTAAAAAGCAGAAGAAAGTTTTGTTTCAGTGAGCTGGGTACTAGTATCCCCCTGAACAAAATGCTCTTCTACAGGGGCCACTTTTAGCAAAACTGCAATTATTTAATTACTGAGAAAAGCAGCACTGCCAGTAGAATACAATTGAATTTGGACAAAGAGCTATATGGTTCATTCTTTTTTATTTCCCTCCCCAAAGATGTTTTCCTGCGCACACTGAGCTTGTATTTGCACAGTGTAACATACCTAATTGACAAGCCGTAAGGAGCTCAGCAGTGAAATAAATACCGCACGCTATTAATGTTTGCCTTCACATACGATCTAAAATGTCCTTTCTGGGCTGCTCAGATAAGCCCTTCCAATCAGAGCTTAAGACCTCCCCATCCTTAATAAATATTTATTATTTTAATAATATTTTAAAATAACCTTATGCCATCTGGAAGTGGCACCTATTACTCCATAAGGCAGTCACCCTCTTCCTGGAGCGTGGGGTCTCTGCCTCAGCAAGGCTGGTGGAGGCTGGAATTTCTTCCAGAACCCGGAATTTCCTGGCAGTGGCTGGTTTAAGCTGGTTTATTCAGTGTATAAATATCACGGAATTACATAGTAAGTGTATGAATTTTTTTTTTTTCAGTTTTGCAGATAGATGAAAAGTATCTGGTTGCCACAAACCTCTGGAAATACGTGGGAGGCTGCATTTGTCTGAACAGGGTTTGAGCCAAGCGATGCCATGCCAGGCTGGTAAACCAGAGCTCGAGCACTTCCAGCATAGCCATTCACTCCTCTTATGCCCTGTTATATTAAGTGATGCTAATTGCTGTCAGAGCACCTTCATTCTGTCAGCCACAGGCTTTCAATGGAACTGGTTTCAGGATTTGTTTGGGTTTTTTTAAGACCTTTCACATTTGATTGAATTAAAAATTGGTCAAGGTAATATTTTCCAAAGCACCTACGTGCATGCTGATGTAGTATTTCTCACAGGCATTGTAATACTGTTTTTTCTGAAGCCCCAGGTCTTGGAGTCGTGTTATTTGAGATTTTTCTCCTTTCACTTTAATTTCCTAGTGATTTTGGTTAATGGAAATATGAAAAGCGGGGAGCTCAGAGGAGTTGAGCCTCTTCTATCCGAAGTTGAGCTGGACCCTGTTGGGGACGATGGGTGTGCTGCTGCGGCTGGGAAAGTAACGCTCTGCTCGGCTCTGCCTGCTGAGTGAGGGGGAAGGAGCCGGAGGCAGGTGTGCACACAGGGAAGCTATGCTGGGGCAGGAGGGCGGATTTCTCCTGGAGGAAGGCTTGTTCTGCGTAGCCTTCGAGACTGGTATTACTTTTAATAGCTCTGTATTGAGACTGGCACATGTCCAGTAGGAGAAGGGAGCTCAGCCTGTCCATCAGCAGGCATTTATTAAGTGCTGGTACGGGAGCCTCAGTGCCTCCGTCCCCTCAAACGGACATGGTGCTGGCATGTGGCAATGGGCTTCCAGATTAAGCTGATGAAACAAGTCTCTAGCTTCCCAGGGGAACTCCCCAAATACCAGCCCACCCGATGGCCCAGGGATGCCTTTTGCTCTGGGCTCTTGGGCTGCATCCTGGGGGCTAACGCACAATGTCAGTGACACCATACTCAGTGCTGCTGGTTTGTTCCCAGCTGTAATGTTGTGTGCATTTGTGTTTCTGAAGGTAATCAAGGCAACAAATTTTCAGCCCATCCATCCCCTCCCCCCACCCCCTCCACCCCAGATGGGTTATATGCTGAGGAAGAAGAGGGATTGCTAACTCACTTTAGGAGGGACTGTTGTTGGTATTTTTCCTATGGTAAATCTTGCATTTGGCTTTGCACAGCTTAAAAACTTCAGGAATAGGGAGGGGAAAGATTGAAAAGAAAATGAAGTTGCTGAAAAGCAGCTTTCCCCCTAAACTAGAGAGAGGGTGGCCCATTCCCAGGGCTTCAGTTGTGCGGTTTCCTTGGTGGAACATGAGTTTTTGCTCAGGTCATCCATGTGCTGCTCAGCTGCCTGATGGGCCAGTCTGTACCACTCGTCTGCAACTTCTCTGTTCATAAATAAAGCCCGGTCCTCGGGGAAGCTTCCCTTGGAGCTGCTGGGAGCCCCTGGGGAGCCTGCCCTGCACACCTCCACAGGGCTGCGCAGCCTCTGGGCACAATGCAGAGCTGCTCCTCGGCTGTCATAGCTTATAGCTGGTGCATCAATGTAAACTGCCTCTGATTTCGGTTTATTTTAAAAAGCCAGGGCTGTAAACCAAAGCAGTTTAATCTACTGACAGATGTGAATCAACACCCTGGAAAGCTGGGCTCTGCGCTGGGGTAGCCAAGGTACCAGCTCCAGCCCCAAGTTTTCTGTTGCAGCACAGGTGGAGAGCTCTGATTATTTTTTTAAAAATTCAATTATTTGCTGGATACTGATGAGATCTGAACTGATGCTTTGGAGAGAGATGCTAGCTTCTGTAGGAACAGGCTGAAGTCAAAGCAGTGTGCCAGTAGTATCGAATGCACCCACCGGCCCTTCAACATATGGGTGACTTGGTTACAGTCTGTTATTTACAGACATCGCCACACATGTCTTCCTATATAAATTGATTTGTAATATGAAAAAGCGAAGTCATATGTTTAGCCTTAGAGGGCTGCTTGTGTGCTTTGTTCAAAGGGATTCGCTCGCTGAGCTTAGACACACATTTTGTGCCCCTTGCAGTCTTTAACCGGTTTTAAAAAAAAAATTAATAGTAATAACAAAAAGTATTCTCCCTCTTCTACCAGCAAGCAAGCATTCAGTCTGGAAGGTTTCAAGTGCGTGCATGTTTCAGCCACCCTTATTTCATTTGCCAGGCAAAGGCATGAGGAGCGTTTTGCAGTCGAGCTACTCCTGGAAAATGATACCGCTCGCCATGGGTTACATCCGCGGGGCAGAGAAGGTGGCACGACTGTCTGCGTGTGCTTGGACATTTCATGTGTCGGTGATGATAAGCATCAAAATCTAAAATCTCGGGCAGAGGCAAGGGGAAGGCGGGGGGGTGGGGCACGGGTCTCTTGGCCGCTGCCAGTGGCATGGGCTGCATCCGTGGTTTCAGCTTCGCACCCAGGATGAGCAGCATGAGCCAGGGCTCTGGCAGCGTGGTGCTCCGAGCAGGGAGGGAGCCCTGCTCCAGGCAATCTGGAAGTCTGCGCTAATGAAGATCTCTCCGGGCATATGGATCCCATTTGTAAGCAGTGGTGAGAATATCCAGGTCAGGCTGTATATGCCGGGTGTCTGTCTGTCCATCTGTTTTCACATGACTGGCGAATGATGGAACCCTCCAGACCCAAAGGATCGTAAATCTCCGCGACGAGCGTGGCCGCTTTTCCCATCTGTCATAAAACAATGAATTAAATTCATGCTTGTCAAAATACGCTGCTGCGAGCTCGCCTTCTCCTGCGGCCGGAGGAATACAAAGCCCCATCTCATTGCTGTAATTTATGGCCTCCTGGGGAGATTTGGGTGATTAGGGGCCCACCAACACGCAGAAAAACAGTAGGAACTCCAATAACTCCAAATGGAAATCTTGGGTCAAATTTATCAAACAAATCAGAGAGAAATCTATTTCTGTTTGGAGAAGGAGGGAGATATATTACATGTTTAGTAGACGAGTACAGCTCTGGAACATTTGGCTATTCGGTATTTGTGAGTTTTGGAATTTCTAGCTTAAATAGTATCACCAGAGGACATGTGATGTATTAGACATGAGCACATTTTTAGCCAAATAAAATATACAACTGCAAGCAAAGAGGTTTTTCAATGTTAACAACAACATATTTGTGCAAATGATGTAACCGAAAATTTTCTAGGTAGGACTTAAAAAAGCAGAGTGTTTTAGTACTGGGAAAATACACAGGGGAAAAAAAGATAAAATATGTTAGAAGTGGATGACAACAAAACCAGAGCCGGGGGAGGAGAAGGTGATAAGGGGCCGTTATTTCACTTAGAAATTTATGCTGCTGGTTAATATTTGATATTTGGATAGACTTTTTTTTTTTTTAGATCGCTCCCTTATTTTGCCTGAACAAGACCGGTAATCCAAAACATGCACCGGCCGTCCCGTTTCCTACCAAAAACACTGTTTGCTGTTAGAGATGTGCTGAAAAGCAAGCACAGATAAGTGAGGGCGTGTGATGAAAGGCATGTGCTCCCGCTCTGCCAGGGTGCCCTGGCACCCGCCCCAGTGTCAGGGCTCCTTGATGACTGCCCGGGGATGCCCCTGGCGTGGCGCAGCCCCCCCTTCCCCCCGCGGGGCAGGGCAGCGATGCTCCTGGATGATGAACTGGTGTGATAGCTGCTGTGCTGCAGCCCGGTGTCTCTGCCAGATGGGATGTTATTGATACATGTTTTAAGTGGTGTGCGTGCACTGGCAGCTGGGAAGGGGAAATCTGCTGGTTCCGACCACAGCAGGAACGAATTACGGGGGGAAATAAGGAGGGGAGAGGGAGCCCAGGGCAGCGCCTGGCAGGGACCTGGGGTGCGCTGGGGAGCACCCTGTGTCTGTGTGTGTGTCTTAAATTATTTAGCTCGTGGAGCTGCCTGCCACGAGATATGCAAGAACCAAGTGAGGTTTTTTTGAAGCTCTGGTATTCAAACAGGCTGTGAGGGCATCCATGTAGCAAAAGAAGAAGAAAAAAGAAAAGTTAAAAGGGTTCTGGAAAGATGTTTGTTTGTTTGAGTTTTATTGCTCTTTATTGCCATGTACCTGGACTAGTGTCTCTGATCCATCATCTGTTAAAAAATACCCCACTGGGTTTTTTCTTGGAGGTTGATGAGCTTTATGATTGTGATGCTTCTGTGTGACCCAGCATTCCCATCAAGGGGTTCACTGGAATAGTCCCTTGGTAATGGGAGACAGGAATTGTCCAGCATCTGTGTATACTGCAGGCACATTAAAATAACACTGCAGGACTGGGGAGGGGAAAAAAAAATCCCTGTCCTAATTGCACTCCATTAGCCTCTGTAGGAGAAGTAACCTGTGTAATCTAAAGGCACGGGTTTATTGGTTCGCACTTCGTAAAATAAGTTGCTGTTAGTTTTATTGCCGCCTTGGTTTTTCTGTTTAATGGGGGGAAAGGTAGTTCTTTACATGACGGCCTCCATTACCTGTCCAAACTGCACCCAGGCTCCATGCCACAGTCTGCTCAGCTGCTTGCAAGGATCTGTTAAATAGGAACACATGTGTGGAGGGGGGAAGACTGCTTTTGTCATTTCTGCAAGGCGGCTCCTTTGCAAAGACAGGGGTTATGCAAGCTACTGTGCTTGCACCTCAGCAAAGCCACGACAGGGGACCTGGGCAGGGCCCTGGCACTTAAGGAGCAGGAAAAAAGCGGGATGCGCAGTGCAGCACTGCCCCAGCGCAGGCTATGAGCAGCATGGAGGATGCACCGGCTCCTACCAAGTTACCGGGGCTCAGCCCTTTGGGAATAGAGGCTGCTCATTTGTGTGTTACTTAGGCAAGGCAGGAAAGATTTTTTTCACTGTACAAATAATATTTAAAGACTAAAAAGTTGTTCTTGTCCCAAACTGGGATAAAAAGTGGATTGCAATATAACTTGTGCACCCAAAACTTTTGGAGAGTAGTGGTTTTGGGCCACTTAAACTGGGCTGTCTTCATATGTTTAACAAGTCTCCCTTCGCCCACCCCCCATTATCGTTTTTAGCACACGTAATTACCTTACATCTGAAAAGGAAAATCCTTTGAAAACCAAATGGTGTTTTCAGAAAGTAATGAAATAAGATGAACATTTTTGTTTTCAGAAATTGTTTGTAGAGGGGAAAGAAAAATGTTGCAGCTAACCCCTTATCCTGAAAAACGTGGATTTTTCACAAATTGCAGGTACCTTTTGAAATCACATCTTATTCTCTGACTTTCCTCATTTGGAAAGGTATGACAAAACCTGTTAGGGGTGGAATGGGAAGTCACACTGAAGAGATGTAAGTAACCCAGGAATGGCAATCGGCTCTTGGCTGAGAGGTTTTAAGTCTACGCCTGCCTTCCAGCCCATAACACTTGCCACAAATGCAATACCGAACCCATCAGCAAAATGTGAGAGAGATGAGGCTGTGGTGATGCTGAGCAGGTGCCATCAGCCTCTTTCAGGGCCTTTAGATACTCCAATAAATCTTCTCCAGACCCATGCCGAGCTCCTGGGTACCACTTCCCCTTGGGGATGTGTTCCACCGCGGGGCTTCTGGCTCAGCTGTGAGCCATCCCTCGGCACAGCTCGTGGCTCGGCTGGTAAAACCATCGCAGAACAGCTTCCCAGCCATCGCTTCTGGGCATGCATGCTCCTGCCTTCTTCTCTCCCTCCCATCAGGGAAGGAAAGCAGCTGTGGGATTATTTTATTTTTTTCTTGTAGTGAGAAGAAGCTTCACAAGCAAACAGGAGCGATGAAATACAGCCCCGTACCGCTTAGGTTCTCTGGGAAGTAGTATTTGCCTGGGGAGTGCTCCTGGTGCTGGTGGGGAAGCATACTGAGAGGTGGCGTGGGAGCAGGGTCGCTCCAGACGGCTGATGCAATTTAAGTGGCAAAAGGAATTACAGTGGTGAGGAGAGAGAGGAGCTGACAGAGAGCTGCGCTCCTGATGAAACAGTAGGTATTAATACAGAAAATAATTACAAGCACCATCAGGAAAGCAAACAGACCTCTTGTGTGGCTTGAATTCCTGCTTTGTGTCTCACTTACCCGTGAGGCAGCGCATCGTGCAGGTCTGCAGCGCACAGAAGCACCTGGCAGCTAACCTGTGAATTCGCTGTACAAGGCGTTGGTTATTTATGACAGCCATCTCTGAAAGCAAAGGCAAGGGTCCCACGCCTGGCAGTAATTTCAGTATTTTGGAAATAGTTTAAGTGTATGGTAGCCACGTGGAATCAAAGCTGCTACAAATCATTTCCAGCCGCCTGGAGCAGCAACCTGTGCCGACACCTCTGGCGAAGGTGTCTTGCCCGCGGCCACATGCCCAGCCTGCCTCTGCCAGGGCGGGCAGCGCCTCGAGGTCTGGCTGAAACCCAGGCCATTTTGATCAGACTCCCTATCTCGCGTGCTTTGAAGATCTTCCCTCATTTTTATGTATTTTTAAAATTTTTTTTCAACTGAAGTTCAAGCTGGTGGGAATTGTAGAAATCAGCATTTGGGGACTGCGCAAATCACAGCATATTCCTCATCTCCGTGAAGGGGTCAGGCGTAAATGCCTCTTGTTCTTTACAGCAGCCCGTGGGAGGGAACCAAAGACCTCTCTTTAAATAGGTGCAGATTTGTTTGTGACCTTTAAATTAGTCCTTTAAAGATTTGGTGAAGGAACCAAATAAGGAAAAAGTGGTTCACAGCCTTTGGCTACGTTGAGGCAGGTTTTAGGTGCCCACCGGCACAGCTCTGCAGTGCTCAGCAAGCCACCCGGCTTAGTTCGGCTCGGTGCCTCCTATCCCAGGGAACAGGAGGAAAAAATGAGGTTTGAAAATGTGTCCTGGATGACAGCTCATAGTGTTTCAGTGATTTTTTGCTTTGCACGTACGTGGTGCAAGATGTGCAACTGTTTGCCAGGTTCCTGGGTGCCTGGAGGCCCCAGGTCCTTCTGAGGGTACAAAAGCTCCAGGAGAAACTGCAAGACCCAGGGGTGAAACCTCAGCATTTGCAGAGTTCATTTCTTTACTGAACAGACCATGTAGCTGGACGGGACTAGTGAGCCTCTTATCCAACAGACCTCGGGGCACCTTTGCATTCATGTTTTACATTATTTTGCCGTCTTTTTTTTTTTTTTTTTTTCCTGGCAATGATGTGATTTTTAGCATTGCTTGTGCTACTGCAACACTTGCTAATTGTCCCATAGGCTGATGAAGCCAGGGGTGTAAATGATTTTCTGAGCCTGCCTCCCGTTGGATTTTCAGATTCTCAGCTGGGAGAAAGAAAAAGCTTGTCGTGGCTTCCCTTCATGCTTTTTCTATAAATTCAAATGCGTATATTTAAGGTCTCCCTTGCCAAGGGATACAATATGTGCCAGTGCCTCCTGCCCGTATAGACAATGTAGACGCATTAGGGTATTGAGGATGCTCAACGTTCAGGGTACAGCCCTCTGAAGTCAAGAGAGATAAAAACAAGGGAGCAAGGCTCCCAAAGTTCATTCCGACAGTTATTTTAAAAAATAACTCTTTATATTTACCTTTCTTATGTTAAACCACAGCAGAAAACACTTGTAACTCAATGTAAGACACTTACACTGTTCAACTTCAGTCATGCAGCTCAGGCATACAAACGAGCTCCAGGTTTTATATGCAGTTCATTCTTCATATTGCCTTTCTTGGCTTGTTTATGTTAGCTTAGCCTCCATCAAAATGATGTCTTAATTAAATCTGAAAAATGGACATTTGACTTTATTTTAAGTGATGATTTCATTCTGCCATGGGTATAAATTTAAGTTATACATAACAGACATGTACTCTGCACAGCTCATTCCTGGATTATATATATATTATTTAAACGATAGCATTTTTCTCTCCATATTTTTCAGCTATTTGTTTGAAAAAAAAAAAAAAAACAAAACCACACAACAAAACCCAAGCCAGCCACCACACTTTCAGCTCACATTGAAATGCAAGTCTGTACAAGATTTCTGTCCCTGTGTCTGCACGATGGGTCTGCAACGTAGAGTGTAAATCGGCATTTCTCTCGGAGAGCAAACCCTGGGAGTAACGCTGTGTGATCAGGCTGCCTCTGCTCTGAACCGCGAGTCATCTGCACCAGGGTGTTGGGTCTCGTGGGTGGCGGGGAGCCCCAAAGTGGGGGTGAGCTGCCTGTTTGGCTGCTGGTCATGGTTACGGCCCCCAGCCATAAGGTTAATCCTGATAGTGGGATTTCTTTCGTGTCCTGCACTGAAGGTGTCCGTGGACCTTGACGGGTGGCTTGTGGGGGGAGGAGCAGCGCTTCACCCAGCCCCCAAGCACCCTCGCTGAGGGTTTCCTTTTTGCCCTGGGTTTTGTTTAAAGGTTGTGCTTTCCTGCGCACAGAATTTGTGCGTTTATGAGAAAATAAATGACCCAGCTACAAAGTGCCTCCTCTTTCCCCCCCACAACTATCCAAGTCCTGTTTGTGGGCGTTCTGGATTTTACATTTCCAGCAACTGTGTCTGCCGTGCCTCTTGAATGATCCCTCCTCCACCAAATAGAGAACAGAGGCCTTTAAAATGTGGAAAATTAAGAAAATGCAGAACACATCATTAAATCATATACCCAGGAAGCTGTGGCAATCTTTCCTTCCACTCACAGAAGGTCCACTATAACTGAAATCTATATTTTAATGATTTCCAGTTTGGATGCCCCTAATGTGCAATAGAGAACCTCCACTGTTTGCTGTAGAATAAAAGGGAAAATTGGGTGGTAAAAAGAAGAATGCTGCAGCTAATGCAGAACAGTTGCACGTTTATATTCCACATTGCCCTGAGCAAAACTCTTCCTTTTATTTTGGAGAAAAAGCAATTGCCTTCCTCCCTGGGTACAGCAGCCTCGCTCACGTTCTGTTTACTCATCGGCTCTGACAGGTTTACCCGGGGCCGCTTTTTGAAGCAGCTGCTCTCCCGACATCCGCTGGCCTTGTTAACTGTTCGTGGCTTTCAAGATGCCAGGCAGGAGGGGGGGCTGCTGACATATTTTACTTTTTTGCGTTGCATTTCAATTGCAGAGGGCTGGAATAACTCCAGTCTCAGTTTTGCTGAGGTCCCCCTCCACCAGACATCCACCGCAGCATGCAGCATCCCTTAAACCTCTCCAGCCGCTCCTCGGGCCAGCCCCGGGGCGAAGCCGCTGGCTCATTTCAAGTAAAGGATTGGCATATCCTAGCCTGTGTTTTCAGGCTGAGCTGTGGTCTACTGCTTCCGTGTATTTACTCGCCAAGTGCTGCAGGTCTGTATTATGTGCTTATTTTTGTCAATACTTTTTTTTTTTTTTACATGACATGCTAATAGACTGGTTTTCTTCTGGAACTGTTGAATCTCACCAAAGATTTTCCTTAGAAAATTTAGAGCATAAAAAGCTAATATTTTTTTCTGTTTTCAGATGAAAAAAATTATTAGTCACATAACTATGTATTTATATATGTATGCATGGATGCATGTACATGCATTGCTATGCTCCCTTTTCCCAAGCAACCGAGCTCACAAACATTTATTTTTGATGAACTGGAAGCTATCAGATATACAAGCATTTGCATCTGACAAGGAATGGATGTCACGTTGGCACATGCTACTAGCTGAGGAAAGGCTGTTGGCAGGAAAAGAATGTAAATTAGAAAACTGAATGTTAAATAGCCTTTTACTAAGGTTTAATATTAAGGTAAATTCAGCGATAAAGAGTAAAAATCAAATTGCAGTCATAGGAGCAGCGCTTATTCTGTTTTTCTCACTATTTCAGTGCAAACATATTGATTTGGCGAAGCAGCATTTCTGGGATTTCAGACTTAGCCACGCTAAGTCTGGGCAGAGGGCTCGGGAGCTCGTATTCTGGGGAACACCCTGTGCCCCCACCCCAAGGGGAAGGAGCTCTCCTTGTCCCTCGTTGCTGGTGGCAGGGGCCAGGGCTCTTCTGCTGGTGGCACTTGTCACCTGCCCACTGTGCAGGAGCCAGGCTGCCAGCTGTGCTCCCTCCTGGGGCAAGGCGCATCCGCCAGGCTGGGCCAGCCATGCCCGCAGGGGCAGGTTCCTGGAGCTCCCCTGGTACCGCCAATGCAGTTGCCAGTTTTTGCCACTGGTTTGGTGCTGGCAGGGCAAGGATGCGGAGAGCAGCACAGCTCCGGCGCTGCTGCCAGTGGGGATCTACCGGGCACTGCGGCGTTCCCATGTCTTCGGGGCAAATCCTTCCAGGTGGGAAAGGCCTGACAGGTTTACAGTCTCCTTGCTGCTTTGCGCTCTCCCAGCATGGAGGATGTAGTCTCAATTTCCAGCCAGCTCCATAGAAACAAAATACTGAAGGAAAAAAAAAAAAGCAATGAGGCAATGCCTTTTTTTGGTGGCTGTTGTGTCTGAGTTCATCTCATAGAACCGTGTTGCCCAATGTGTTTCCAAAGCTTTTGTGGGCACACGCGCACCGGATCACTCTCGGCAATGTACCATCAGCTATCCTCGCCGCTGCTTTCCTTGCTGGAAACCACCATGATTTAGCCTCGTCTCTCTCAGCCCGTTTGTTTCCAGCCTCTGGTCTGGGATGGAATTGTTCACTTTCCTACAACCACGTTATCTTTACACTCAGCCCTCTGGGGTTATTCCCCACATGATGGGGGTGTAAGTGCCGCCACTGTTGTAGGCTACATGGGCACGTTCCTGATGGATTTCTGCAGCTCTGAGCCAGGCTTAGGCGTATGGCTTTGCAAGGAAGGTGATCTCAGGCTTTTCCCTGCTCTCTTCCTAGTCTCACATGCAAAATACGGGACTGCACTGCTGCGCCCTCCGACAGGGGTCCGACAGGAGGGACCCCACACCGGGGGGTTACTCCCAGTATTTATTATTTGCGTTGCAGTAATGCCTAGAAGCCCCTGTCATGGCACATTGGGCTTTGCTTTTCATTCCAGGCAGCTTGGCAAGGGCGAGTGTGCTCTGCTGAAAAAATAAGGGGGGGGGGCGGGGCAGGAAAAGCCAAACAACTCAGCAGCTGGATTCTTGACTGGTGTAAGTCAGAATAAACTGATTTATATCAGCTGAAGGGCCAGCCTCATGCTTCTGGCACTCAGATGATGGCTTTGGGTTTTTTCTGGGCTTTGGAAATCTCAGTTGCTAGACCGAAACGGGTAAACATGCTGTGCTTCACCTTGCCCTGGGCTGCTGATTTACCGTTCCTCCTGGCCCTTGCTGGTGCTCCTGGCTGCTTGCTGGCACTCCGCTGTGGAGCAGGGAAGATGAGCAGGGAGTGTTTTTCTTCACTCTGTGGTTAAGTCCATTGCTTCAGGTCCTGGGTGGGTGTAAATCAGCCCCATCGCAGTGTCCCCTGTTGTCCCCTGCTGTGCTGCACGCAATGGGTCTCCACCAAGCCCTTGGCTTTCTTCCTTCTCCTTGCTCCTGCTCCATCTGCTCGCACACCAAATCCACTGGGAGGCAGAAATGTTCAGACACTCCAGAAATGTTCAGGAGTACTTGATGAGTGAAGTACTCCTTAAGTCCACAAAGGAAGAAAAAAAGTTGGATTTTGGGCATGAGAAGTTACTAAATAGGAGGGAGAAGCATGGATGTCTTCTCAATTCAGGGGTTTGGCTTGTTTTTTATAGCATTTCGCGAAAAAGCAGTCAAATCCAAGTTCCGTCTCACCGTTTGAAACTTGTTTTCTGTTTTCAGGTCAATTGAATTATTTATTGTTGAGTCCCTAACCTTCCTCTAAAGGCCAGATGGAATAAAGACTCTCTCTTCTGCCCAGTGGAAAATTACACAAAACCCAGAAAATCAATTTTCTGAGGCTCGTGTAGTTTTGTGTAAAAGCCAGACAGTTTTCATTTAGCCTGGCCCTCAGCGGCTGGAGTTTGGTCCTGAATGATGTGATTTACTCAGTAGCATCTCTTCCCTGGCTGGTGTAAATCAGTGATTCCCCACTGGAATCAATGGGGGTGGGCCAGTTCCCACCAGCTGAAATTTGGCCCTTGGAGATTTCTGTAAGTCGTGGAAAAAGATATTGTAGGTAGTGGGTTATGCGTTTGCAGCGGAGGAGAGGACCACAGCCCTCCCCTGTGATGGGCAGGGTGGTGGCCCATGGTGGCACTGAAGCTCCTGCGATTATGCTGAGCCCCTCTGGGGTGGTGTATGTCCCCGATGCTGCCACTGGTCACAATTGGAAGGTTTTATTTTACAACAGTATTATTTTGTATTATTTTACAACAGTAATAAGAAAGAAATGGGGGAAAGCATATAGCTTAAGATCTAGACTCCTAGGGTATTTTTCAGCATGTTTTTGGAATTCCACCAAATACTGAAAAACTTGTTCTTCCTTACTTCATACAAGGCGTTCAAGGTAGGGACCTGAATTGGCTAGTGATTCTGAAAGCTGGGCTAGTTATTTCAGCAAATAACAGGTGTTCCAACAGACGGTCATTAGGCAAACACTCATTTTTAAACCTAGATTAAAAGCAAAGTGTCAGTTTTCTTGACCCAGAGTCAACAGAATTAGGTTGGATTTTTCCTGTTGGGTTTCAGTGTTCAGTTGCAAACAAAAATAGAGTTGACAACACCATCTGTGTGTGAAGATGCTGCATTTTGTTCGGTTTGAGGTCTATAAGGGTCATTGCAGGATAAAATGGGAGATAAGATTTTGATCGAGGCAGGGTGTCTCGGTATTTTCTTTTCATCTCTTACTGCTTCTAACCATGAGCATCTTCTGTGTTCCTTAAAGAGTGCCTACTGTGCTTTGGCCAGGTGAGCTGCTGGGTTAAGGGCTAGCATCTGGTTGTCACCAAGCCTGACCCTGAAACACCCTTCCAAGAGTCAGATAGCTGTGGCTCTGGAAAAAATCAATTTTTTTTTCCAGATGTGGTGGCTTTAAAAATTGTGGTTTTGTTTTGGTATTTTTAAAAATGAATTTTAAAAGTGTAAAGGCAAAACTTTATCAGTACCTTAAAAAAAAAAAAAAGGTTGAGATGCTAGACTTATCAGAGTGGTTACTAGAAAACTTTGGATTTGAAAATAAAACCTCTTCAGTTTAGTATCATTTCCTCTACATCTTTGTCACCAAAAAGGGAAACGTTCAAAGGAAAGAGAGGAAGAGGAGGTGACGCAAAGAAAAAAATGATGTAGCTTATGTCCATAAGAACACATTATTTTTTTCTTTAAAACCGGGGGGGGGGGGCTTGTAGCTTAAAGACTCCATGGACTGTGCTGAGGTCAAGAGACGTTCGCAGCCGCACTGGTGCAGAGTTCCCTTTTCTGCGGCTGCTTGTGGGCAAATCCCCTTAACTGAAAACACAGCAACTAGACAATAATGGGGAACAGAGCCAAAAATTGCCCAATGACAAAATATTTAGTAGCAGATAAAAAAACCCGAGGAACAGCTCAAAGGAATGCTTCATCTTAAACTTATTTTAGCCCAAATGCCATCCGCTCCATCAAGTCTTTTATGTTGCCGTTGTTTTGTCATGTTGTTCCTTCTGGCAGATGTAAGAATTTCTCTGTTCCATCTCGGACACATTACCTAGCCAGCAAGCACTGTCCATGCTGCCGGCGTGTCCACTTCTGCCCCAATACTTCATTGGAGCAGTGATGCACTAATTTTTTGGCCAGATTTTGTTCTTTCCCATGTATAACCATCTCCTCCCACATCTGGCATGTGGCACGGTACCTGCTGAATGTCTGAGAGGCCGGGGATAAACGTGGCCTTTGATCTTCAAGTTGTCGGAGGGGTATCGGATGGTTTCTCTAGATTCAAGGCAGATCCCCTTGCTTGGCAAACTGCTGTCCTGCACGGGGTTAAAAAGATTATAGCACAAATGCAGGGACTCAGAAGGAGAGGGAGGGGTGAGTGTTTGCGTACCCAGAAAGGCAAAATGTTCATGGGAATTAAAGAAGAAAACTAAACCATTTATGACTGAAATTTTGCAGCGTCGCTAGGATCCATTCCTGACTTGCTCATCGCGTTTTAATGGAGGAAAAAAGTCTCTGTGCCCCAGCTGTAACACAGCATCTCTCAGATTTGATGGGGACAGCTTAGGGAGGGATTTTTGGCAGCAGCTGGGGCCCTGCGCTGCACAGCGTGCCCATGGCAGACCCTTGGCTCCTGGGTACGGCTTCAGCTGCGCTGCCTGCAGCAGGGGCTGGTGAGGTACAGAGCAGGACTGTCTGCCAAGGGGCTGAATTAGCCCAAGCTAAACTTGTCTGGGTTTGAGTAAAGCAAAGCTGCTTGTTTGCCTCCAGTAAGGATTTTTCCAGAGCTTCCATAGGGCAGGGAGTTTTCTCCAGCTGACACCGTGTGGTACACTTTGTGGTGATGTGGAAAAGAGCGATACCGACGAGGTGCCATCTTTGGCTGGGATGCTCCTGACCTGGCAACCCCCCCAAAACTTCAGGATACTGTCACTGTATCCTGGGTCTGTACAGAGGCAGGGGGGCTCCCCTGCAGGGGTATCTCTCTTCAGTGCTATGATGTGGGAGCAGCAGGCAGTGAACTTGCTCCCAGACTTTTCCATTGGGACGTCTGACTTTCAGCATAAGGCATGTTCCAGTGCAGGGGTCTGCAGCTACATCCCCCTCTTTTGCTAAGAATTAATCTTGGAGCACATGGGCTTGTAAGTGAAGCACTGTATGCTGGACTCTGCAGGAAGCAGAGGAGAGGAAAACCTCTGAACCTTTGCTCTTGGGCTTCTCAGAGCTTGGTGTCAGGATAAAAAGGCAAGGGTTGGGTAGGCTAGAGGCAAGCTGCTCCGTAATCCAGCCCTGGAAAAAGACACCTGGAGCAGGAGCAAGGAAGACAGTGACAAATAAGGCTGATGCTCTCGTAGAGATGGTGTGATTTATGCCTTGTCCCTGAGGATTTGGGTTTCTCAGAGGCACACAGCGTCGTTTATATACTGCCTGCTGAACTCCAGGGCAGGGCAAAGGGCTCCAGGAGCACCACTGCTCTGGAAACCTGTCAGCACAACAGCTCAAATGATGTGGGTGCCAGGGGCCAGGAGGTGAGAAGTCGCTGGAGCTTTTGCCTCCCTGCATTTTGCTCCCCTAAGTCCTGCCATCATTTGCAACTCTGCTGCCGCTCCAAGTCACTAAGTCATTAAGCCTGAGCTGGAAAGGTGTAGCCTGGTCCAACAGTAATGCAGTTGGGTGAAACCTGGGTGGAAAGCTGCCACTGAGAGTGCAGCTGTGGGCGTGAGTGCCAAATGGTGCAGAAGGTTTTCACTGGCTACCAGGAGAGCAGCTCTCTGCTGTGATGAATGTCTGCTCCAAAACACTGTCGGGAAGGCATGTGCCAAGATATTTGCACGTTCCTGGGAGGGAAGCAGGTGTTGCTTAGAGAAAAGGTGAAGCTGCAGAGCCAAGAGCAACAGTGGAGGTGGAGAAGAGCCTGTCCTTCCTCAGTGTGTGGCGAGGTGTCAGTGGCAGATGTGGCCACGTGTCCCAGCACAGCCCACCAGCACCACCTCACCCCCTGCGCTGTGCTGGGTCGGCACACAGACTGACGCGGTGCCAAAGAGCTGTGTAACAGAAGAGCCTTGCAGGGCAATAACTAATTTTCACATTCCTTCCACCTTATTTTTTCGCACCGCAATGACTAAGAAGTGCGTGATGTGCCACAGCACGTGTTTCAGAGGCTCAGGTTTCCATTTGGTGCTGCAGGTGTCAAAACATAAGCACTGAAGGGGCTTGAGTAGCCTGGCCCAGAGCAAGCCAGGAGGCGAGAACAGAGCTCCTGTCTGCTGAGTCCCTGCCCCAGGCACCAGTCGTGCGACCCCCGGTCACCGCCGTGGGGCAGAGGCACGAGGACCCATTGTCGTGCCCCACAGAGGTGCCTACCCTGTGCATGCAGCAGCATCCATAGCACTTGTGGGGCTGTTGCAGGGGAGGGGGCTTCACCAAAGCAGGGCAAACCCTATAGAAATAACCCACGCTTAAATACCTGCATGCAACTGTTCCTGTGCCCAAGCACCCTCGGGAATGCTGCTGTCCAAGTTTTTGTGACCTTAGCAAGTGTCTGGACAAAGTTAGGTGTATTTTATTTTTTTTTAAGCCCTGGCTTTGAGTCATGTTATTACACACAATTGTGTTTTTAACAAATGAAAGCCTCTAGGCTTCATTGCTGTAGAGAAAAGCTTGAAAAGACCCTGAGTCAAAAATGGGAAGGAAAATGAAAGGAGTCCAGGTTTTATTATTTTTCTTATTATTATTTGCCTGGTTTCTGAGCTTGTCTTCTATTTTTCTTGGATTTAGAGCATGATTTTTGAACTCCTGGGGCTGACAGTACTAGAGGTAGGCTCCAGCAAAAGTGCCCGACTGCTGCATTTCTCCTCAAGCAGCCTGTACAGCCTGTAAATAGGACAAAACAAACACGTTTGTATTATTTCTGTTTTCCTAGAGGCTATGCAAAGGAGTGAATTTGTTTCCTCAGGGCTTTCTTTCCCAGTTGTAGCATCCAATTTCCATCCCTGTTCCTCCACGCGAAACATACGACTCCTCATCCCACCATGAGCAAAGTGAGAAAATCCCTTTTTAGGCTTTGAACCTTTTCCCTGCGAGATGCTGAATGTAAGGAACGCTCCCAGAGCTAAGAATTAAACCCACAAGCCTTAACCCCAAAAACGAGCCAGTGAGGTATCTTGGCCATGGCTGTGGGATGCAGGGAGCTGAGCCCAAAGCCCTTCCTGGGCGTCCCCAAGCACCCAGCAGCTGTGATGTCCCTGCTCGTAGCAGTGGCTTGGACTAGACAACCTGTAACGGTCCCTTCCAAGCCGAGCCATCCTACAATTCTGTGATTCGACATGCCCCAGTTCGCGTGGGCTGGCAGGGTCCAGTGGCACGTGCTGGCAGATGAATCTCGCGGCACAGTTCCTGCCCTCGTGGGGACCTGGCTCGCTCCACTGCCCATCCACACGTGAGATGAACCTGTATTTTCCTACACTTAAACATGGTTAACCTGGACTGAAGCCCAAAAGTACATAATGTTACAAAAGCTTCCAGTAACGTGGGGGAGAAATAAGCAAGTCTACTACTTTCCTCTGGTATTTTTGTTATGACTCATATTCATAACGGGACTGTTCACTGGAGAACTTCAGGCCTTTCTTCTTCTGGCCACTCAGCAGGTTTCGCAAATGCCAGCATCTTGTGGGAGGGTCAGAGAGAAGACTGGTTGCTGCCCCTGGAGCTGCAGGAGATAAAATGTGATGGTGAAATGTAGTGAGGGCTCAGCTCAGAACTGATGAGACTATCGAAATCCCACTTTGTTACCAAAATGTCTTTTAAGAGGTCACCTCCCAGCAAGCTGGAAAGTGGATGTGTTGACATTCCAGAGGCTGGATAACGGCACCTGGAAATGCAGGGGCTTGGATGGGTCTGAAGACATGTTTCTTTTGCAGTTACGGGGCTGGGATAGCTGGCGCTTTCACAAGGGCACCAAAAAGTTAGAGCTGCTCTGCAGTTATTTAACATTGGATGCATTTGTTTCCTTGTCCTGACTTTTGTATTTTTAGCATGCGATGTAGGAGATGTGGTGGTGTAAGAACTGGACCGCAGAGGGATGCCTGTGCTTTAAGTCCAGTGAAATAGTGTCGGATTTAGAGCAATATTTGGTTTGGCAGCCTCTAGATCCGCGTGATCTCCTGGATCCACTTAAGAAACCATTTCAGCTGGCTCCCTGGACCTGTGAGGGGCTGACCTGGGTGAAAGGATCTTCCCTTTTCATGGCAACTGCTTTTGGAATAGCAAAACCCATCTCCAGTTCCACTTTGTATTATTTCCCTTGTGTATCGGTATGACAGCTGGCATTTAAAAGGAGGAAAAGAACCCAAGTGAAGGCTAAATGAGAAGTTTGTTGATTTTTCACTTAAATTCTCCAAGCAAAAGCCTGGAGCTATAGAGGCACCGGGCCAGAATGTCTTTTTACCGCCTCCAGACTTAGATGCACGCTTGGCCCAGAAAAAGACATATGAAATGCAATAAAGGAGTTGTCCCTCTCTGAAAGACCACCAGAAGGACAGGAGAGGATGAGCCCAAAGGCAGATGCATGAGGGAACGCAGCAGGGCAGTAGTTTACACCACACGCAAGTGTTGAAGTGCTGCCGGTGTCTGCAGGGGGCAATTCTGTGCCCGTGGATTGTAGGGTTTGGAGGAGTGAAGGAGAAAAACAAGGAGCACGTAAGCAGAACTGAGAACGACAGTCTGGATCCCAAGGGACAAGCTGGTGGGAGCACAAAGCCGGTGCCCGCTTGCAAAGCTCCCAGCACGCTCGCTCCCGTGCCCGGCTCTCGGCTGCGTCGGGCCGAGCAAGGTGTCGCGGTTGACAGTGGAATATGGAATATGGAATCGGTTATTGCAGATGCTAAATATCAATTATTGGGTGTTTTTGCAGCTCCAAGCTGGGCTTGGCATTGGGATCCTTTCTGTGGACTTTGTCTGCACTAATCATTTTTATTGTCAGAGTGAGGGAAGAGGAGGAAGAAAAATGACTACTACTGGTGGCGGGGATTTCTTAAATTATTAAGCTGATGCAAAAATGCCAAGCATCACAGCAGTAAAAATGTAAGGCACTAATAAAATAGAGTTAATGTTTCACAGTGCATACATTTCTCAGGGTTTCCTGCTGATTTCGAGTGACTTTGCTCTGGCCCATAAATTTAGCCTTAAAACAACACTCAGCGATTGTGTTGCGATGAAGGTATTGGTCTGTAACAATAAGCGATATAATTGCGGTAGTAACTAATGTTGATTGCTTTATTTATCAATGCCAGGAACTTTGCCAAAATTCCCAAAACCATTCCTAGAAGTTCCTGATGCCAAGATGGTTTTGTTGGTGATGAGCCCCAGGGAAATGCACAGGCACTGGCACAGGGGTGGGTCCACTCACAATGGGTGACAAAGAAACACAGAAAAAATAAGATACTTGTTTATTTTAGTCCTATGGGTACCGTAATCTGTCCCCATTTCAGTATTAAATGTGGACTTCTCTTTAAGATCATGAAGCATATTCCTATGTCTGGTCTGGAGGCGAATAGTTATCTTCAACATCTATTTTTGCTTCCATTACTGAGGTCTTTACCCATCATTTAATTCGCAGTAGGCTGCAACCTGGCAGCCCAGATGTATTTCTTCTAATAGGGCAGAAAGTTTCTTCAAAAGAAAAAAAAAAGAAAAAAAAAAATCTTCCGTGTGTTTTCTTGGACTTCCCACTTCTAATGTTTCTTTTTAAGGATCTGAAAACAAAACAACAATCAAAAAAGCTTCCTGACCCTTTTTCATGCAGTAACAGGCTAATTTAATAAATTTGTTCCTCCCTCGAGAGGGTTATAATTCTGTATTAATTTTGAACAGTCTTTCTGTGCTGCAGCTACTTTTAATAACAACATTCTGTGAGATGTGCCAGCTCTGCTTGCTACGAGCCCTCGCTGCCAGGCAGGCAGCATCCGAGGAAGGGGAAAGCTTTGGGGCAGCCGGGATAAAAGAGGGACCTGAGGTGATACTGGGGGTCAAAGATGGAGTGTCACCGGCCAGGTGTGATGGAGGCTCCCCGTGCTGCCCCCTGCCCTGAGCCACGGGGCAGGGGCTGCTCAGAGAAAGGAACATCAAGGCTGGAAGTGGTGTCTCCATCTGCGCTAAGAGTGAGGGCCTGGGGAGCAGAAGGGTGAGAAATGGTGTTTCCACCTGACAGGAAATACTAATTTATTACTTTTTATTTTTCTTTTTGTATTTATCGGGGGGGGGGGGGGAGGGGTGGGTTAAGGGTGTTGCATTTTTTTGTTGGTTTTCTTTTTACTTTTTTGTTGTTGTTGTTTTTCTTTTTACATTTATTTTGGTTGCTTTTTGGGGGGGGACAAGAAGTTGAACCATTGCACCCGTTTGCCAAATGGAAAATCTTGTCTTCCCCAAAAGCAGAATTAATTTCGGAAAGACTGAAACGTTTTGCTTTGGCATTTCTCATCACTGTAAAACACTCTGACGTTTCCCTGCAGGAAGGGTTTTCTCTCAGATTTTTCCTTGATCGCATTGGGTGGAATTTTCCATCCAATTCCATAGGAAAAAAAAAATCGACTTTGGAAAAAAGCAAGCCTGGTCCCAGAGGCAAGCAGCTGGCTGAGGTCGGAGACTCACTCCCCTGGGGAGGTGCCAGAGAAGGAGCTGTCCCCAGGAGGGCAGCAAGGTCCCCGAGCCCCACAGGCCACCTCAGCCCAAGAAAGCCATGGTAGCTACCTGCTCCTTCCCAAGCATCCCTATCATGTGCCTATCAGGACTTGCTTCCTTCAAGGTTTTTTGAAGTACCGTGGGTTTTGCAGTGAGCGGTGGGCACCAGCAGGCAATGCCCATCCCTTCCCCTTCTCCTTGGGATTTTTGTGCGATGGGACCAGGTGTGAACTGGCACAGCTTTACTTCATCTTCAGAATTCCTGCCAGCACATCCTTTTTGGTCATTTTAAAAAATAAATACATATGCATCTACAAAACGCCTTTATTAAAATCGTTACTAGTCCAACTTGTTTGTCGGAGGCAATGTGAAAGTGTGTTTGTTTGCTAAGGTAAAATTGCAGTCTACAGTTCTCAAAAGGAAAAATAGGGTTTTGAATTTTTTCTTAAAAGAATAATTCAGCAAAGATCATCTGGTAATAAAGTTGGTTTTGTGTTGGGTTTTTTTCCCCGCTAAAATTGTATTTTCATTTTGTTTGGTGATCAAATGGTTTAGGAATCTCAATCAGCCTGTTTCAAAGCCCTTTCTGCCTCCTTCAGCTGCCCTGGCATATTAATGAATTTGGAGGAAATTGCTAGAGACTGAGCTTTGCGTATTATTGCTCTAGATCAGTTATGTTTTTGCTTTATTTGCTACCGACAGAAGAAATAGAAATACCAAATCATGATTGGACTGTAGTTTTAAAACATACCAGGGAGGTGAGAAGTTGTTTAGCTTTTCAGTGCAATGGCAAACCGTTCCTATTCTTCCCATTGCAGTCCCAGTCAGTGAGCTTGGGATGCATTAAAGCAGCAAGAGGTAAAACATGGTGAATCATCTTTGCAAAAAGTTGGTGGGTGCCCTGAGAGCCACAGAGAGCCTTCCAGCTGTGTCAGTCATGCAGGGGTGGCATCTGGTGCATGGAGTGGGATGAGCTGGGGAGCCCCGTCCCATTTACCTGGGCTGATGTGCCTCTGGAGCTGCTCTCGCCTGGCTCCATCAGCCCCTCAGCACATCCAAAGCTGGTTCCAGGGCTAGCTACACCACGGGTGCTTCTCCTTCTGCTGGACACTTTTTCTTGAAACACTGGGCTTTTCAAGAGCTGGCTGTGTTCTTGTGAACACAATTGTTATTTCATGTTATTTGGCATCTGATTAAGACAAACAGGAAAAAAAAGGGGGGGGGGGCAGAAATTCCATTAAGATGCAAGAGAAATGAAAAGGAGAAATAATTAGAGCACATAACTTTATCTGAAATAATTATATGGAGCATCTTCTATGAAATGTCAGCTCCTTCTGGACAGGGTTCAGAGAAGATAGGTGAAAAAATCAAAGACCTAGGAAGATGTTCCTCTGCAGTGTGAGACACTTGGCCTGGTTAATCTGGAAAGGGAGGTGAACTGGAAAGCCAAAGTACACCGGCAAGGGTTGGTTAGGAGGAAACTTCTCTCGTACTTTTCGTGGTGTCTGTGCGATTTCTCCCCCTGGAGCATTGGTCCATCTGCCATGATAGGGTTTGCATCGGGAAAGGGATGCAAAGGAGTACGTAGGGGCCTTGGGAAATGCACGTGTGCCCACAGCATCAGAGCCCTCCGCCCTGGGCTCTGATCACTTCAGCAGCAACACCCCTCCACCTTTATCTTCACAACCCTACCTGGCCCATCCCTGGTGCCTGAGTCAATACGTCGGGTGGTAAACAGGAGGGAAGGAGATCCCTGAGCAGCCGCCTGTGCTTTCTCTGGGCTTACCTGGAATGGGTAGTTTCCACATAAAAGCACCGCGTTTAGGCTTGTGTTACTGGACAAAAGACTGAGTGGTTTGGTGAAAATCAGGAAAATATCCATCATTGGGGCTGGATTTCAACAAGCTGGGAATGTCACTTGGCTCAGCTTTGCCCTAAAAGCGCATGCTCCCGTTCTCCTGTCACTGCTGCTCTAGCTGCAAAGATTCTTATTGTTTGGGGATTGTGGAGCAAATCTAATCTACTAACCTCGAGAGCTGATGTCACGTCCCTGTTGGCCAAAATGCACGTTACTGGGTTGACCAACACCTACAGGCATGTTCTGCTGCTCCATTATCCCCTCCCAGCATCTCAAATGTTTCCGTTGGGGCTGGGAGTGGGGAAGCCTCTGACCGCACCGAGGGGCAGCACAGCGGTGAGCTGTGCGGTGCAGCTGGTACAGCGGGGTGCGGGCAGCCAGCACCGCCGGCCTGGCCCTTCCCCAGTGATGCTTATGTTTCCATATGCTTTTCTACACTGGTCAGGCACTGTGGCTCACTCCTATCTGGAAAGGATTTGTGAAGTGCTCTGAGCTTCTGGATGTAAAACAGCATCGCAGAGCAGAGCACAACAGCTCTGCAGCCGTCTTGTGGGCAGCCTCCACCCAAAAGCTGAGCAACTCAGATAACATATTTCTCCCACACACACAAAATGTTTGTGCACTTTGACATTTTTAGATAAAATCCTGGCTATGTGCTATTTGGAGGCACAGGGAGATTTTGCCCAGAGTGGCAGTGGTATCCCTCTGTGGTGGCCCGTTTGAGCTGAGGACAAGAACGTGGGCTCCGTGGGTATGCGTTGCTATCTGTACCTTGAAAATGCCCGGCCAGGGCTCACCCCATAGCCTGTGGATTTAGATGAGAAATGCAGTCTTGATTTCAACAGAGTTTGGATCACCCCCTGAAACAGCACATTTCTTGTTTGCATTTCACTTCCTCATTTAAGATTAATCGATATAGTTCCCTACTCAGCACAGGAATGAGGATGGAAGAGAGAACTCAACTCAGCTTAACCCCCAGTGTTGAAATCCATGCGAGGAATGCCTCATTTTATTTTCCTAGCCTTTCTTATCCTGCTTTGCTCCTCCTGGGAGCTGTTTGCATGAGTGTTTTGGTGTCGTTCTGTTTTTGCTAGCCTTCTCCTAATCCACCCAGCTCTGTGGGGTATATGAACATTTAACATAGTTTCGTGTCATTTCTGTGTTGATCTTGCACACTGGAATTTTATTTTAATGAATTACGTGTATATTTTACTCATGAAAGCAGACAAAATGCTGCTTAAAAGTGAGAGGAAAAAAACCTACCCCAACCTTTAGATAGGCAGAGCGGGTGAAGCCTGAATGGTTTTGAACACACCACCATTGCCACCGATATTTTGTCACTTGCATTATGGTTATGGTTAGAGGCATCTGCTGAGATCAACCTTTGAATGCATTTAATATGTAGTAATTCCTACATCAAAGAAAAGAAAACTATGGAGAGAACTTACTCATGCAATAGCATGTGCTGCCAGGGTGTAGGCGTTTGGAGGTGCAGACCGAGACAGGGGACGATTTATAAGATGTTGTAAGAATACAGCAGAGAATAAAAAAAGGGGAAGAATATACGTTTTTGCGGTCCTAAACTTATTTGAATAGTGGAAGTCCTCATGCTGACTCCAGCCTGGCTGTGAATCGGAGTTACTTGCTAATGTCTTCAGGGCATTTCTTACTCACCAGGCTCTCCTGTCCTTGTGATGAGCAGAACCTCTTAGCAGCTGCCCCTGTGCCTGGTGGTATAAGACTGCAGCAGGATCCTACCATCAGAAGGATGGTCCCCTGGGGCGAGGTGTTTTGAGTGCATTCATCTTCTTTTTCCCTCAGGTGAGGAAGAGGAGGCACATGGAAGTGTGGATAGTGAAGAAGCTCATTTTTAGCTCTTGAGTGGAGTCGAACATCATAGCAAGCAGTCAGTGCTGCTAGAGGGTCTGGAGTGAACAGCCCCGCTCTACAAGGACTTGGAGGTACCATGACAGCATAGGTTCTCATGATACACAGCATCCTTCCTCTGTGCTGAGTGCTTGCAGTGCCTTGTGGGACCTGTAGGTCAAAACACGGATAAAAATATTTGGGGGTGTTTCTTATTAGTAATTTTGACTTTTTATGGCAAATATAGGTCCCCCAATGTATTTGAGTTTGCCTAGCCTCTCCTCGCTCCTGCCTTGTTCGGCAGGGAGATGGCAATGATGGTGCAGTGATCTGTGTTAATGTTAAGTTAATGAGAAAGCATCTCCTGTCAAAAATGTTTGCATCCTGTTGAGAAAATCAATTCAACAACATCACTTAAAGATTTTTTTCAAGCTTGATTGGGGTTTGCCGTTCTGCATTCATGCCTCATTTCCTAATAAAAGTCTCTGTAAAGACAATTTTCAGGAACTTGTGCATAGTTTGAGCCAATAAACACAACTGGCATGAGCAGAATGGGAAAGTGAGATTCAAATCAAATAGGGATGGATGGGAAAGACCATTGTTCTGCCTGCTGCGGAGACTGGGAGAGCTAGGGCATTAGTTAGAAGGAACGTTTGTAACGGCATTTGATCCTTGCCTGCTGTTTCTCTAAATTTTGAAGTTTTAGCACTGTCTTATTCAAATCAGTAACGCAGGAGCAGTAGGTGATGCTGTGGTACCCACTGGACAGCATCCCCCATATGTTTGCCATTATTTCACAGGCAGCAGCTCCGAGTCTGTGCACTCCTCGTGGCTGATGGCCTCAAGCACCTTCGTCTTTCACCCGTTTGCCCTCCCAAAAGGCTTGTGAGAGGGGGACGTGCTGCCACCCAGCTTGCGGGCAGGTTGGTACCCAAGTGTAGGGCTCCATCCACAGCACCTCCTTTCCTCCTCCATGTGCAAGCAACAAGCCAGCTGGCCAGGTTCATCCCAGATTTCTGCCCTAGAGTCCCTTTCCCAGCCTTATTAAGAACTCTCTGGGCTTTTCTGGTCTGTTATCTTGGCAGTGTTGGAGATGCTCATGTTTATCCTTTGCTGCCCTCTTTTGCTTTCCAATAACCTGATACTTCAGCAGATTTATTTGAGGTGGCACTTCTCTGGCAGGGTAATAAACAGGATTAAAAAAAAAGAAAGAAATTGGGACATTGGCAATACTTTTGGTTCAAAACAGCCTAATTACCTAAATGGAGGTGCCTGGAACACCTGCAATAAGAGTATCTTCGTTTAGAAATCTGCCCAAACCGATTTGATGCATTGGTGACAGTGACATTGAGGCATTGCAATTTCTGTGGCCAAAATTACCCATGGAGCTGGATGGTGTCCACTCCCCAGTCTCCAGGTACCAAACACAAGAGGGGCTCGGGCTCCTTCACTTGCCCTGCCTCTGTGCCTTGCCAACACACGCAGAGCAGAGATGTCCATCTGCTTTGTGGGGTGGCTTTGAAAAGTGTTGCCAGTTCAGTTATTTTTTGCAGATCACGAATGGCAATGACATTTTTGGCTTGCAACTTGACCGTGGCTGGGGAAATTTTGGAGGAGACCTCACCCAGCATCTTGCTGGTGCTAAGACCGCTCGCGTGATGTCAGGCAGGGAGTGTGTCTGAAGCCTTCTAAACCTGGTTCATTTAGGTTGTTGGGGTTTTTTAATTAATCTGATATTCATCCCTTGTTTTGTTCTCGGAGATGGTTTGTCTCTCAATTGAACTGTGAGAAAACAAAGTAATCTCAAAAGAAACATGAACAGCCCCAGCAAGGAGAGCTGGGGTTGAAAACTGAGGCATAGAGCCCCAGTGGGGTGTTATTACAGCTTCCCCTCGGGAAGGGCTGGGTTTGCTGCCGGCCCTTTTGGGTGACCTGGCTCCCAAATTCTCTGTCTGCTACAAGAGGACAGTAAGGCTGGAGCTGCTGGCAACCGCCCCCTGGCATCATACAGCCCCCGTGATGTAGCTTTGGGTACCACCCCACAGGGATGTAGGGGTGGGCTGAAGTATAACAGGAATATTAAAATTATTGTGATTTGGGCCTCTCTCATGTAGGAAGTTTTTTTTAATGGTGTAAAAAAATCATTAAGTGACATCAAAATGCGTTTTTGATTCTTAAGTCAGTAAGTCACTGTTATGTTTGCTGCGCCCTGTTTTGCAGGCTGGATGGAGACATTTGGTACCTGTTGGGGTAATTTACTGTCACTGTGTTTGTTTTGGGTTCAGGCTGAGGTGACCCATGAAAGGCTGTGGCTCTCTTGGGACAGTGGAATAATACAGTACAGCACTTCCTCAAGCTTTTTTTTCTCCCTGCTTTTCTTTATCATTATTTCTCACCATCCAGCACCATTTAGAGAAGGCAACTAGCTCTCCTGCACGACATACCGTGGCTTTCTTCCCCTTTTTTTTTTTCCTCCATTTTCCCTCCCTTTTTCCCATTTGCCAGATGAGATGTTTCTTTCTCAGGTTTCTCTGAGTTTTATTGCATTCCCTGTCCTCCACGGGCAGTGCTTTTTCTTCGCAATATTAGAGATCTGGGCTGGTCTCTTAGCCCTGCAGAAATACACCTGTGCTAAGGGTAAGCGTATGCTTAACTTAATGAGTACAAGAGGTTTGCTCGGAGGTGATGGATAAGCAGGAGGGTATGCTTTTGCAGTGTAAATGCTCAACAGTGCAAAACAGAGTAAAAAGCACTTATTCTGTCAGTATTTGCAGATGTTGGAGGACACAGCAGCAGCTTCTACAGAGCTTTCCAGGGGCTGCAGTCACAAGGCTGTTAGGAAGGGCACCGGGGGGAGGCCAACCTCCCTTGCCAGAGACAGAGACAAGCCTGTGGCACCCGCTTCCGAAAGGCAGCAGCACTCCCACATGGAATAGAATGCTTCAGGGGTATAAAAAAAGCCCATTCACCATCCTGGTTGAAAACAGAGCAGCTTTAAGGAAGGGCTTTTTTTAAACCTTGGTCCTCTCCACATTATGGCCCCATGAGCAGCTTTGGAAAAAAATCATGGGTCTGCACTCTCGCGTGGAGGCAGGTGTCAGGAGAGTTTTCAGTGCACTGGAAACTGTGCAGCAATTTTACTCGTGAGCTCATCCAGTTAATTGCAGAATGGCTCCATGACTGGCTTGCAGAGGCACGTGCTTGAGTTCTGCCCTTAATCAGAGGGAGATGCTTCTGTTCCTGGACATAACACATGAGGGTTTGTCCATTGGTGCTTCAGGGAGAGGGATTTTATGGCATGAAACACTAAGCAGAGCTCAAATAGTATTTTTAAACACTTCTGTATATTTATTGGAACTGTATCTCCAACTGCACTTGTACCTCCGTAGCAGGAAGCCTGTCTTCATTTGGCCTCTGCAACTTCTTTTCTTGACGGGGCAGGCTGGATGTTTGTGGATTTTCTGTTGGTTTTGTTCATTTCTTTTTGTTTTATTTGTTTGGGGTTTTTTGAAAGATCAGCTAGGGCAATTCCACAAAGTCAGTAAAGTTGCAAAAGCGTCTGAAAATTACACATCCATCCCACTGAGCAGACGTGGAGTCAGCCGCCCCTCTGTTAGCAAGAGAAAATTAAGCTCTTTCTGCATACTTCTGTTGTATCTGCACACACTGAAATATGTATTTTTATCCGTGCTTAAAGGCATCGTGGTAACAAAGAGTGGAACAAGTTTTGAGGTCATTGTGCAATGCTGCAGACCTTGCAACGGGAGCTGACTGTAACATCTTTCAAAGTGTTCTCCTGGGGTCCATATGTGTAGACTGGTAAAGCTGTTAACGTTCCCAATTAGGTTTTAATTTATCTTAGTTTCCTCGGCGTTGCCATTAAAAGTCACACCATACAGCCATTAAACCTTAACATTACAGTTGCAGAGTTTAGTCAGGTGCTGACCAGCAAATCTAACTATAGATGGGCAGCAGAAACTGGACTTTAATTCCAGTAAAAAAAAAAAAAAAGAAAAGTTTAAATGGGTCAGGAGAGTTTACCCTGGACATCTGTTTGACGTATAATGTGAGGATATTTAAGTCTTTTAAGAAAAACAAATAAAGGCTTCCACATTCCCAAGGACAGAAACCATTTAATCTACTTGTACAGTCCTTTCAAGAATTTACCATTTTGGCAGGAGATATATGTCATTAAAGAAACAACCAATAAGATTTATTACGGCTAATTTATGTCTGTAGCAGCTAAGACATGTTTTTGGGTAGTAGAGCTCACCACGGGCAGTATTTTCCTTCCTGCACATTCTTATTGTTTTAGTTTATTACAGCAGCACGTCTTGTGAGATCATTTATTGCTTAGCACGATGGTACGACGAAGCCATTTATTACTGGGAGACATCAACACACTGAGTGAGATCACTCCATTTCCTTGGGGTCAGTGTAATGGAGGTGATGAAATCATGTATTTATCTACAACTTATTAGATGCATTTGATTGACTGGGGATCAATTTTTGTTTAACCAACTGTGCTGATGAGGAAGTTTCTCAGTGTACCACCGCAATGTTTCAAAACAGCCGTTAAAATAATTATCAGAATATGGGACCGTGGGGCAGCCCTGTAACACGTGTCTGCAGCAAGAAGAGGACAGTTCTAGCAACTAAAAATATAAGCCAGATGGAAAACTCATCCAGCTCCACGGGGTAAAAAAGCTCAACCTGTTGTAGGTTTTTTATAAATTGGGAATGGTACAGTAAATGTTTGGGATAACCCAAGTCACCAGTAGGTCTTTCCTGCCATTGCTGAACTTCTGACCTTATTTCCTTGGAGGGCTGTTAAAATGAAGTCAGAGGGCAAGCAGAGTTATTTGCCAGCACCGTTTTCACTTGTGTGGTCTAGAAAGTTAACAGATTTCCAGCTCCCCCCCCACTCCCCTGCCCCGGCCCCTCTTCCACGAGACAGACACGGTGATGAGGGGAAAGCAGAGATAGCTTAATTAACCTCCCCAGCTTGCTCAGGGAATTGGGACCTGGCTGGGGTGACACACACTACCGGAGTGGTGCTTCCCAAACGGTGTTCCCATCATACTGAGGAAGACCTGTTTATTCTGTTGGGGCTGGGGACAGCGTTTTATGAGATTTGGGGTCTCCCTGGGGTTGTGGTGGTGACAGAGGGAGAGACTTGCTGCACTGGTGTTTCAAATAGATGGGGGGAAGTCTCTAGCCAGGAGAGAGTTAATTCCCTTTGCGCCCTCCCTCAGCTTGCGGACTGGGTAGTTTGCAGGATACTGAGCATCTTGAGGCAGGAAAAAAGCATCACAATGAACAGGGTTGTTGCTTCTGGAGTAAGACTAGAGCTGGTGGTATTTTTGGTGACCTGGTGTCAAAGCAGCGGTTTACTCAGTAGCTGGATGGGGAGTCAAAGTAGAGCAAAAGGAGCAAATAAGCTGGAGTACGTCTCAAGGTGTCAGAAGATCATCTAAGGGCAAGGTCTTGTGGGCTGGAGCTGGCCTGGAGGCTGCACCAAACAGCCTTCACCCAGTGTCTTCATCACCTTGGCCACAGACTGCAACCTCCCTTTGCGTCTCCTTCCTGCTCATTGCACTGCAAAGTCTTTTACACAATCCTGGAACAAGCCCAGAGCGTTTCCAGAGCGTCACATTAATAACGATGGCTACCAAACCCTAGTCTGTGCTTTTGGTGGCTCTGTTGGAAGATGACACGGAGTGGAGGTGGTGCTTCTGCATGGTCTTCTGAAAGGTGACACCTCAACCAAATTCACGAGCATCCTGCTCTTTTGCAGGTTGGTGCCTCTGACTCAGCATTTGCCAAAAATGCAGCCGGCTGCCTTTTGGCCTTGCCAGCGTGACATGGGGTATCCCTCGGAAAACAGAGGCCGAAGAGCGGGTGTCTGTAGTTCCTCCGTTCTGCGAATGCCCGTTGCTCCAGGCTTCTCTGGGAGTAAAGAGCTGTCGGTGGCCAAGGGCGAGCTCCAGGGACCGGTACGTGGGTGCTGTTCGGCACATCCGCTGCTGGTGAAGGAGACGGCCTTTGTCCTGGCGGCCAGGGGCATGGGCAGGAGGGAAGGCAGCTGGGTACGGGGATGTGACCCCACGCTGGGGTGGGCAGATTTGTTTTCTAGGGGAGACCAGGGCAAAGCCATAAAAGGCAGGTGCCTACCAATGGTTCCATTCCCGCAGCAAACTCAGTTAAGGAGGACACTTAAAGAAGAAATCGTTAGCCGTTACCTTTCCCAATTCCCTTCCTCCTGCCCTCAAAACCATGCTCTGGGAGCCAGCCTGGGTTCTCAGGGTGAGGGCTGGGTCATTCTGAGAGAATCTGCTGGAAATCCTAACACTGTGTGCCACAGCTGGCACCAGGTTCACCTGAGGGGTTTTTGTCTTGATTTTCTGGCACAATAGGTTTCACTGTTACTACCCGGATAGCCTAAACAAACGCTATTAGCCTCTCTTAAAGGTGCGTCCCACAGCTGCATGGACCTCTCTGCTTTAGCCCTTTTAGCAGGAGGGGGTTGCTTTTACCTTTTTCAGTGGCTTCCCCCCTGCCCTCACTAAAGCCAGATCATAATTAAGGAAGCCACATGTGCGTACCATTCCACAGATTGATTCATGAACTGCTACATTAATTGCTTCCCACCAACATCCGAGTTCATTGTCTTTGGTGCATCCCAGCCTTGCTCTGAGCTCATTCCCCGGGTTATGAGTGCAGGAAAACAATGAGTGCAGGGCTGAAATCACGGTGCCAGCACCATCAGGCAGCCGAAGCCGGAGGATGCTCGCATCCAGCCAGCCCTCGCACAGGTTAATATACTGCTCGTCCAAGTCTAATTGCACGTGATGGTGATGAATTAGCATGAAAAGCAGTGGCAGCAGGCAATCTGAAACGGAGCTGAAGGGTAAATAACAGGCAGCATGTTTCATTTTATCACTGCACTCCAGCAAACAGCAGACATATGTTCCCTGGCATGATACAACTCCACGCCCTGAGGTAGATCATACAAAACACCAACTACTTTCAGCTGTGCCGGTGTGATGAAATGTTTCAGACATATGGTCCCAGGGCTAATCCCTACATAGGCGATGCCTGGAAATGGGGAGAAGGCGTTGGAAATGAGTGGTACATGTAAATGGATTCCCTGGATCTGAGGCACATGGAGGGCTCTAGATATTGGGGGTGGGGGATGTGGGGGGACCCTGTTGCTGAGATCATGGTTCAGCAGTTTGGGTGTTCAGCGGCAAGCTTGAGTATTTCCCCTCAAAAGAAAACAACAAAACAAACAAAAAACACCCCCAAAATCTAAACCCCTTACAAAAGATGCATTCTCTTCCCCTCTCCTAATATTCCAGCCCTGGGTCAATTCCCTTCGGAGCAAAGTGATGGAGCAACAGCTCACTAGGACATGCGACAGGGCCAAAGGTATCCCAGTGCCTTGCCTCTGGGTGTCACCAAAACATCGCGGTCCCAGTTCCGACCCGGGTAGTGCACCTTCCTCACATGCCTCGTTTACTCCCGGTTTGGAGAAAATCCTGGTGGTTTGGTGATCCATTGTATAAAAAAAAAAAGACTATTTTTCCTAGGGTTTGCAGAATTATAATGCGAAGTCCTCTCTCTCCACCTGCAGCCAGTGGTGTTTGGGTGGTTTGATGCTGCAGGGAAATGAAGCAGAGCCAAGGGCTTGGTCTGGAGCGTGAGCCGCTCCCTGTTGCTTCCTCCTGCCCAGCCGGGACAGCCCATCTAGGCCAGCGGGTTGGCTTTGGTAGGAGAGAAAGACCCACAGGAGCAACATCCCCCCGGTGAGAAAGCTTAGGGGAGAGCATGGAAACGGAATGAGTAAATGGGATTTTTTTTCTCTCGTGTTTTTCTAGTCTATATGCTAGTGTATACATACTCTCTCAGCGGCATTAGACAGAAGGTCCTGCTGTAATGCTCTAACGGTCCCTTACAACCTTAAAGATCATTGAAACTACCTGGTTTGGGGTGGGTGGTTACAAATTTGCCTGTCTGCATGCAGACCCCTCCTCGCAGCCTTGTAAATCCAAGATTCTGTGGCTTGAAGGTCTCAGCCATGCTTTGATGAATCTAATTTCTCATCCAGACGCTATGATGCTCGCTGGTCTGAAGGCAAGTTCTTAAATCAGGGTAGCTGAATATTCCTGGGGCACACTTAAATCAGCTTTAAGTGACTTAATTCAACTCAGGTTGATTCCTTATCAATTTAAATGACTCATTTAATCTAAACTTTAATGTCAATCAATCTTTCTACCTTGCCGCTCTCATCTTCTGAAGCAGAGAAATGGGATCCAGCTGTTTGTGTTTAGATCTGTGAATGGCTGCCAAGGCAGAGAAATGTGGTTTTTTCGGTGTGCAGTTATCCAAACATTCCAGAAGGTTAGCTTCCCGCGCCGGGGGGATGCACGGTGTGGAATCCCTGATAAATAGGACTGGAAAGGGTGTGGAGAGGTCTTCTCATCCAGCCCCACCACAGAGCTGGCTCGACTACACTGAGCCCCTTCCTGGCAGCTGCACCCAGGGTCTTCTCCTGCCACAAGTGATGGAGATCGCACTAGGCAAGCTCTTGCTGAGTTTCCCTAACCATTACAGGCAGTGACCAAGTATTGAGTCCATATCTTCCTTGCTGCAGCTTAAAAGCATGACTACTTTTTCTTGTCCAGTAACCTGCAGAAACTCCTTCCTTCTCTTTTTGCAGTAGCCTTTAGTACTTAACTGTTACCCTGTCTCACTGTGGCTGTCTCCAAACCGAAAGATACCATTTGCTCCTTCCTTCCTCGGGGGTCGTGTTTTCTAGGCTTCTCATTATTCCTGGTGCTCTTCACCAGCTCTGTCAACAGGTCAGTCTCCTCCCCAAAGCACAGGACCTTTGCAAAGCGAGCAGAACTAGCCTCGCTTTGTCAATATGAAGACTGAGCCGTATCGAAGGGTAAGGACAAAACTGCTACAAATACAAATGCAAAATGAAGTGTTAGGATTTTTTATGAAGTATGAAAACACAGTATTTACTCTTCCCTGTGCAGATTCAGCAGGTTTACAATGCTTTACCTCCAAAGCATTGATGTCCAACGCTAGACACCCACATCTCAAAAGTTTTGGGTAGATGGACAACAGCAGAGCCCCTGGCCGGAGGAGGTCAGTGTCCAGCCTAGCAGGCGATGCTCCTTCTTGCTGCTGAAGATCATAGGACAGGCAGTGACCCATTAATCAGGGTCAGAAACAGGGAACATGTCAAGTGTTTCCGTTGGCATCTTGAATAGCATTATCCACTGCTGGAGATTATCCAGGACCCTTCAGGGAAACAACTGATAAACCCATCCCAAAATGGGGAGTCAGCTATGTAGTTCAAATTTCAAGGAAAACAGCAAATGAGGAAATGACCTCCATAACCAATGTAAAGAATTAGCAACAAGTGGCCATATGTATCACAGCTCAAAAAAAGACAAAAGCCCTAGAGGTGAATTCATCTAGGTGCTTGCACCAGCCAAGAGCTGGACCACGATGTTAACACTGTTCCAGGGGGTCTAGGAGGGTGTGCCAAAGACCATGGGATGGCACACATGCCCTCCAGCTCTGCACCAGCCGATGTAACTCCCCAAACGGGGCTGTCCCGAAAACTGAGACCCCCATCTTTCTGGTTCTGGGACATGTGGCAGACCTCCAAAGCCGGTTTCAATTGTGGCCGCAGGAAGAGGCATGCTTCAGTTGCAGCGCCCTGCCAGCCCCGCTCAGATACTTCTGAGATGGCACTTCTACTATAAATCTTCAACTCCTGTCCTCTTTCTCCAGCATCCAAAAATTCCTTCTGAGCTGAAAATTGGCACATATGGTCTTGGCCGGGTAAGAACGTTTTTCCACCAAATTGGAAAGGGAAAAAAAATTAGGTTCAGCTGGTTTTAATTTAGGAAATTGGTGGACGGGGCGTATGTGGGTATTGAAATTTTTGAAATCTCTTGCGCACACACCCCTTTGTTTGTTTGTTTTTGTTTTGCTCTGAGCCATTGAAACATGAAATATTCCCTGATTCAGCCTGAGAAAAGGGCCTGGTAAGGTGAATCTATGCCATCTTTCTGCACTGTGACTTTGGCGTAACGTAAATCCTCCTGCTGCCCATAAAGTCGCTGGAGCATCTCAGTGTATTATTTTGTCTTTATTCAGGCAGGGCTGTACAGTTCTCCTTAACGAACTGGGGACGTTTGTTTGTTGCTGCTGGCTGATTACATATTTCTTGGGGCAAAGGACTGAATTGTAGTTTCTTGTGCACTTGGCTGTGGTACCAACCTCTGACCTGGTCTTGGGGTTATGGGCCTCTTGGAAATTTAGTTACGCTAAAAACCAGGCTGTGGGGGAGTCATCAGAGCACCCCTGCGCACCGGGGTGGTTGGGATGCTCACGCAGGGTGAGCAATTCCTGGATTTAGGACTGCAGGTTAAATCAGCCACATCCTGGAGCAATGATCTGGGGGTTATTTCAGAGAAGTAGGGCCCTAAGGAGAGCACCGGTGGGGTCTTTTGGATCATAGCCCCTTCCCCCGGCAGGCTGGATCCCAGCTGGCTGTTCCCAACAGCCTGCTGCTTTCCCAGTCCTGTCCCTTCCTCAGGAAACAACAGAGGCTCACCACCATCCCCAGCCCCCATCTTTCATTGCTTCTCCATCCTTAGCCTGCAGTCTTATCCACGATTGATGTCCTATCAACTGTGGACCTAAAAATGGATGGTTGCCTTCCTGTCTGCACCCACCATTCACGTCTCTGAAGGCTTATTGTCATGGTCACACTCGGGCTGCTCTGAGAGAAGCTGGGTTCATTTCCTCCACCGAGCAGGTCAGGGGGTTATGGGCTTGGACTGTTCTCCTCTGGTTCCTCTGCAGTTAGTCTCCACCTTTCCTGAGCTGTAGACTCCAAGCTGGATGCAGTACTGCATCTCGGAGCGCTCCAGTCTTGAGAAGAGCCACATGTCTTGTGGCACCAGTCCTAGTGATAGTGATGGATGCAAATGTGATCGCCCGTGTTCTGTGGGGGTTTTTTGTTTGGTTGGCTGGTTTGCTTTGTTTTTAAGCAATAGCAAGATATATTTCACCTAGGCTCTGTCAGCTCATGCTTTTGTTTCTTCAGCAGACCTGCTACTCTGCCAGATGCTTCCCCTCCCAAATTTCTGCAAATGATCTTCAAAAACTGGAGTAATGGCCTTAAAAAGAAAAAGGCGCTTGGTTGGGTCCTTCAGGGCCAGCTGCTGGGTAGCGATGCAGCCTGCAAGCCCAGCCAGCGGCAGGAGTTTTGGCCAAGCTGGAGTACGGCCAGCGCAGAGGAGTCTCGGCAGTTTTATTTTTGGCACGGACAATTAAAATAGTCGGTGTAACTCTAATAGTTCTCCAAGCTATACCGTATTTTATTTGTGAGCTCTTAAAATTTTAGACTCTTTTGTCTTCAGTCCATGTGAAAAGTGGACAGTGCTGTATTTTAAGTATAATTATGTGGATTTGAAAGTTTCCTTTTTCATTCCTTTTACTGTCGGAGCCTTAAACGCTGCATGGGCTATAATCAGCTGCAAAGCGGATCCATGTGCAATGCACATGGCAAAAGTATTTCCAACTGCAACTGTGTCCTAACAGCACCGCTGCACTCTGGAGCAGCCGGAACTTGGGTTTCCGCTCCAGAAGAGATTTTTGCCTTTCACATGATTTTTTCATGCTCAATCAGAAAACAGCAGATTTTTTGTTGGGCTCCCCCCGCCCAAAACAACACTAGAAAAATTATCTTGGATCAGCCGGAGCATTGTCTGGGCAAGAAGCGAATCTTTTTGATGTTGGCTTTATTTTTATTTAGACATTTCAAAACTGTTTCCAAAGAGACCATCAAGGCGGCCTGCTCCGATACGTCCTCTTTGTGTTGGTGCTTTATAACAAACTTTTCAAAGGCAGGCCCATCTAGCAAGTTTCATTTTTTAACAAAATGGCAGTTGCTAATGGAAAACACTCCATCAAAATCATCTTGACAAACTTCAGCTATATTCCCCCCAATTGCTGCTTCTGGTTTTATATTACCGCTGCTTTCATGACTGGTATTTATTTAATGTGGTGCTGGGTTGCTGAATAGCTAGTGGAAGAAAATATCTGTTGGGGAGAAGAGTATATATAAAATAAGAGGAATTATTTGCTCTAAAAGAAAAAAAATGGATTGAAATGTGGGCATGCAGGTATGTCACTTGGGGAATCCTTACACTCCAGGCACACACGTATGTGCGCTCAGTCTCCTTTGGAAAGAAGGAAGTTCCCAAACTATTTAAAACCTTCCCAACAGACCTCCCACAAATGATAACTTCTTGAAAGCCCAAGCGTCTCCAAAGATGTACATGGCTTCAAAAGGGAATCCCCTCCAATGATTAGAACCGTACAGCCTCCCATCTGGATTCGAGCTCCAATAATAAGGGTCAGGACCTTGTCCATACGTAGTAAAAAAAAATACTGTAAGAAAGCACTTTTTTAGTATTTCCAGATGTAGGGAGAACATTTTTCTTTTTTAAATACAATGAGAAAGCTTTGTCAAGCTTTTTTGGAAACAAATATATAGGCAAGCACAGTGAAGAAAAACATTTTGCCAAATAGCAAAGACATGTTGGGGCAGGTGAGTTTGGGAGTTGGCAGCATGATGAGTTACCAAAGGCCAGCATAGTCTTGAACTGTACTGTAAATGGGATTTATTTAAATCAAATGGGGAATCACATTTTAAATCGATTCATAGATATTTTTTTTCAGGCCAGAAGGGATCATTAAATTTTCTAGGCTTTTCTCCAGTATAACCTAACTCATTGAATTTACCACTCAGTTACTCCTGAAGAAAAAATAGATGAGGGGCAAGCAAGGAAAGAAAAAACCCAATAACTTGCATTTGGATGACACTTTGGAAGACCTTCTTTGATCAGACTTGGTATCACAACTTCAAAAGCTGTAATGTCCGCCACTCCAGCCAGTCATTCAGCTGGTCAGTCCCCATAGGTTTGTTTCACGTCTGGGTTTGCCTGACTTTAGCCTTCAGCCGTTACTTCATTTTGTCCCTTTTTCTTCATGACAAAAACAAAACCAAAACGCCTTTAAGCACGTGGTGGTTTTTTTTATTTCCCAAAGGTGTTTATGCACCACAATCAAATTGCGTCTTGATCTTCCTTTTGGTAAGTGAAGCAGCTCATGCTCCCTGAACCCCTCTCTGGTTTTAACTCCAGCCCTTGAATGGCTCCCCTGGACGGCACCGCTCGAGCGGGATCTGAAGCTGAGGTCTGACTGCCTTTCAAAATGTGTCACAAGGAGCAAAACCAAATGAAAAGGGCACCTCCCTGAGCAAAAGGAAGGTATCTGCCTATCTGCAGACAAGATAATACTGCATGCGCTTGCCGGTTTCAGACATGGATAACTGGATGCACGTGGAAAATAATTTCATTGAGAAATTAAAATAAGCAAAACATTTTTCAACACGTTTGGAATTATCCCTTGATTTTTTTAAAGCAGCTGAAGCAGAAATATTTTCTTAGCTTCACTTTTATGGGGTTTTATATTTCGTTATATACCATATGTTTTGCTTGGATTTTTTGGTTCATAGGATTTCCCTCTGCCTTTTCTTTTTCCTTTATTTCCAGCTAAAGAATAGGAAAAAGAAAGGGAAGATGATTTTGTATGTTTTTAAGAGGAAGGAAAAGGACTTCCCTCCTCTTATAAAAACAAACCAGAACATTGGTTTTTGAAAAGCCGCTTTGGCTGGAGGGAAAAAGAGTGTCTTAAGGGATTTTTTAGATTTTCCCCATTCTGGCTGCCCTGATTGTGCTGTGAAGCCCAGGGTCTGGTCATCGCACCGGGAGGACAAGAAGACTGGGTCCATATGGAGCATTCCTTTTTCTCCTCTGGTCATTTTGGCTGGAGCATCCTCTTGCCCTTGATACCAGGCATGAGCCAGAACACAGGAGATCTTGTCTGATGTTGGCTGATTAAGGTCTTGGAAAATTTTGTGTGAGCTTAGTTCTACCAGTTCTGCTCCCCTGAAGCATAGCTCCACAGTTGGTCCCTGGGGCTGGACTGTGTTTGCAGAGCTGAGGTGTGACCAGGATGGCATGTCACCAGCAGCATCACCGATCTCCTTCCTCTGTTTCACAGGAGGAAGCAAGGCTGGGATGCCTGCAGAGCCAGGTGAGCACCATGGTCTGTGCTAATCACGTGCTTGGACGCAATTTATGAGTGCAGGTCAAAATATCCCCAAATGTATCCAATGTTTTGGCCTGGGAATTAGGATGGAGGCTTTATGGATGTGATTATGAGTTTATGCATGTCCAGTGCAGTAATAATTCCTGAAACAGGGTTGCAGATCTGGGAACTCAAATATATACTTAAAACAAGGGCACCAAAGCAACCTTGTCTAGTGCTAGGCATCCCTGCCCATAGCAGAGGAGCTGGAACTAGATGACCTTTATGGTCCCTTCCAACCCAAACCATGCTATGATGACGTGTACTCTACAAGCGAGCTCAGCGCAATTTGCTTGGCTCAGGAATTCATTTGCTCACTTGGATGTCATCGATACAATCAGCTCCACCTGCCAGCTCTGCTGGTTTTATGCCGTATTGCCGTCGGTGGGGGGTTATCGTGACGGCTGGTGGGGTGCAGTCACGGAGGTGAGACGGGGAAACGTTGCAACCCCCGAAGGACAGGTTGACAATGTTTATTTCGCTTGAGTCAGGATGGCCTTTCTCTGTTTTTAAGGCAATAACAACAGGAGCGAAAGGGCCTACCAGGTCATGGTATGTTCATGAAAGCTCAATTTCCTGGAAGCGTGGGGCCTTGTGAGACACTTGGTTTTCATTTTTAAAAACATCGTGTTGCTAGCCTGTGTGACTGCTGAGAAAAACTTGACAATATCATCTCTGTGGGTTGGTGAGGCTTGAAAGGCATTGGAGAGTGGAAAGAGGAGCTTTTCAAGTGCCTTCACTCTGCAGCTGATTCCGCGGATGTTTGGGTCCTGACTCACCATTTTGACCATGTTTAGACTTGGCAGTGCGTGTCTAGTAAAGGTTTTGTGGGATCCAGTTCTTTCGGAGACGGTTTAGATTTTGCTGGTGTTTTGCTTGGGTTTGGGATTTTGTCGGTTGAATTTCTTTCCTTTTTTTTTCTTTTTTAATTTAAATGATCCTTGAAGACTTCATGCTGCTGTCAGCTGAACGGTGTCTTGGTTACCGACATGCACTAGCAGAATAGCTAAGGGAATATCAAAACCGATGGGCGCCTTTTGCAAGCTAGAGTGAGTAGTAGTAACCTGTTGTTGACAGTTGAAGAGTTTATTGCAAATGGTTCATTTGTCTTGCCTCTTTCACACTGAATGCTATGCGGGAAAAGAATTTAATTAGCGGATAACTACTTGCATTTAACAGAAGACGTACCTGAAAAACAATGTGCCATTTAAAGGTACAGTTCCCCTTACCTTCTCTGCCTTGACCCATCCTGGGATGGGAGAAGAGAGGTGTTAATTAATCCTGTGCTATTAATAGCACTGATTCTGTGTCCCCTTCGCTATCCCACATGTCTGTGTCAGGGAGAGAGATGGGGCAGGACACAGCCAAGCGGTTCTCCGAGCAGCGTGTGGAGTCCAGTTTCATCCATCATGTTCTGGGCAGTGCTAAGTGGAAGCACATTGTAGGACCTCGAGGCTCCCCGCCTGTGCCAGGGTGCTGCAGCCGCGCAAACTCAGAGCTGCTTGCTATACAGGGAATTGTTTAAAAAAACAAACAAACAAAAAAAAGATCCACACAACTTCCCGGCCTTTTTGTCACAGTCTCGCCAATTCTGGTACGATCCGAATGGTAACTTAGTTTTGCTGTATGCTAGTTATTTGGAACAGTTCTCTTTTTTAATAATTAGCTTTTTTGAATGTGAGGGGTTTAGCTTTTCTTTAACTTTTCCATTAACTTGAAGAGAAATTGTCAACTACCAATTCTGTAAATATTTTTAAATTTACACCCATGTGTCATATATGGTCTATGCAGTCTTTAAAATTTGTACCTTATCCCAGCTCTTAAAATCAATTTTAGTTTAGTTTCCAGAAGGAAACAAATGCAACCATGCTAACACTGTATCAATCCATAATATAAACTATTGCACACCAATTACACGCGTGTGATGTAGCGTGCATACATGTACATGTGTGACTGTTTAGATTCTATCTCAGGAGTACAATATGGTGTAGGAACAGCCCGCGCGAGCAGCACGGCCCCTTGCCCAGTGCAGCAGAGCCGAGCAGCAGCAGCGTGTAGCCTGCAGCATCACCAGCAGCGAGGTGGGAGAGTCACAGCCCAGGGGCTTTCCCTACCTCGGCAGATGTCTCAGTCATCGTCCTTCTCTGCTCCTCTGACGGAACAAAGTTGATGTGTCAACCACCGCATCTGCCAGAGCTGCCGCTGCTGCGGGCAGCACCCGCTTCTGCCTGGGTCTCCTCATCTGTGGCTAAACCTTGCAATCCCTGCCTGCGTGGATGCCAGCCCTTCTTGCTCAGCCAGGGGATTAATCCTCCCACCCAGGCTATCCCCATCATACATTCCAGCAATGTATCTGGTCTCTGATGATACCAGCTTCTCTGCCTGCATCCCTTTCCCAGCCCCATCACTCTGCTGTCTCACTCACATCCAAGATCCTGGGGGTGATGAGGTACTCTTCCTGCCCTTTCCCTACCCGCCGCCTCAGCTCCTGTTCAGAGCCGGGTCAATGCATGCACCATCACTTCCCAGGCACCTTTTGTGCTTCCTCCTCACCCTCGGAGGGGTTCCTCCTTCTAAACGTGCACTAGGCCACCCTGCTGTGACCTTTTGAGACCCTGCTTAAAACACACCGTGATACCTGCTGGAGACTTAGCCTGTAGCTTTTTAAAATGCAATTAGAGGTGCTCTCAGATGCTCCTTTATTGCTTTTTATGTTATTTAAGGAGAGAGGAAAAAAAAAGGGGGAAACAAAGACCTAGCTGTGTAGATTCTTATTTCACTTACAGTGCAGCTTTCGAGCTGGGGATTTGGTCTGCTGAGTCCAAAAGGTTAAATACCACACAGAAATAGTTTATACCCATGTCAATGTATCTAATATTTAATTATGGAGTAGTTATGTTTGCTAAAAGCTCAAACCATGCATCAGACAAGACCGCAGAGGCTGAGAAACGGAAAGGTGTGCTGTCTGGTGATAAATCCACTGAAGAGGCAGCGTCTGCATGCCCATCTGTGGTGGGAACCGCCATGGGAAGAGGTTGCCAGTGCCATGGCCCCCATCACTGGCCGGGGAGGACAGATGCTGCTCCAGTTCAGCACCACAACCACTGTTTGCAGAGATTTGGAAGTGGATTAGCTCGACAGCTCCAGGCTGCCATAAGACCTCTGCGGGTTACGCCTTCACCAACAAGATCTGCATGGAGTGACCAGAAGGAGCTATGGTGGGGGACCTTGGGGGCAGCAGCTCAGTTAGCCATAGATTAGCTTTGGGAAAACCACCACAGCCCCTGTGAAATCAGCCAACCTAACTTTGCCCTTGTAGGGACACCCCATCTCCAGCAAGCACTCCCCAAATATACGAAATGTCACTCTATGCAAGGAATTTACGCCCCGTTTGCCCCTTGTAGCAGAGGTACCAGCTGCGAGTGTTCGCAGTGCTCCTTACCCAGAGTCCTCCCTCAAACCAAACACACTTGGTCCAGCGGGAAGCGCTTGCCTCTTCTGTGCATGCCTGCTGACCGGTACTGCTGCCAGCCCCTGTTACTGGAAAGGCCCGTACCTCTCCAGAAGCAGCTAATTTAGCTCAAATGTCTCATCTCAGAGCTAGCTGTAAAGGAGCAGAGGGGTTTTAGTATGGCTATTCCCCATGAACACTGCAGCTTCTTTTTCTGTAGCCTCCCAAGCCTCCGTGAATCAGCATCTTCACAATGCAAAAGGCAAATAATTGTGAAGGAAGCGCATTGCTTCTATACACACATTGCAGCACATGCTGAGCTGAGTTTTTAAGGCGAGCAGTGTAGGTGCGGCTGTCTCGTTAACAATGAGTAGCTTGATTCTGCCAGAGTTAGAAGAAATACCCAGATTTTCTGCATTCCGCTCCTTCAACTTGATTTCAGCCTGTCTGGTTGCCTAGTCATGGATGTGTTTCAAACTTTTGATTGAAATATGGACAGTATGCGATTTAATCGGTACTTGTTTTATCTGCAATGCTCCGTTTGAACTCTTTGTAGCATGCTGTATCTTGGCATGTTCAGACACGCTTCAAATTTGCCATCTGGTTTTGGAACCAAGTACCTGTTTCTTTTACGGCTGCACTCCATATCCCTCGGGGGAGGTGTCTGTTTGTTTGCTTTACCGTTTTTTGATTTGCGATTCCGCTAAGGACAGAGCCCTCCTCTATCGCACCCAGGGAAGCAGCACAAGGGCAGCAAAGAGCTGCATGCAGTCTGACGGGCAAACCTCAAAACCTTTTTGAAGCATGGTTCGGATCTGTGTCCAGAAGTTGGGATGCTTTTCTGAAACTCATCCAAACATATCTGAGACTCTTTGGGTTAGAAATTGGGTTAAAACCCAGGAGAATAGTCACTTTTTATTTTTTAATCCCCTCTCCAGTGTTTTTGTACTTACTGGTTCTTGCAAAGCCCGGACTCCAGTGAAAAATCATAATTCACGGGGAGCTCAATAATTCTCTTTCTCCTTTTGGAAGAAGTTAAGATGACCAGATGTGTGCAGTCATTGTGGGTGGAAAAACAGGATGAAGTTAGCCCAACAGTTTCCCACTGCCGAGTGGGCTGTAGTTGGGACCTAACCCACAGCTGTAGGATGCAGGGATGTCCCCAACATAAGCTGTCATCTCCTCTTTCTCTGCAAGCTGTGTGCTTCCTTTGGGTGTTTTACCACCAATCAATCACTCTCCTCTAGTTACTTCATCTACACACATGTGCATGGCCCCTAGATCTGCCCTGGCACCTGCAGAGCATCCAGCCTGGTGATGTGGGGGTCCTTCACCCCCGGGCTTTCTCCACCAGACCTTGTTGGAGGAACACATTTATTGGACACAAAGCGGTGTGATGCTACGTGGAGGAAACTCACTGGCCTTCCCCAAGGTTCCCAGTGCCACCAGTGGCCTCAGAGCTCAGCAGGGCCTGCACCATCTGATGTGCAAACCTCAAAACCTTTGCCTGCCCTGGCTAAAAACAATAAATCTTGGAGCTGAACCATGGAGTCAAACCCAGAAATTAAACCAGGTAGAAAAAAACGCCATCATTTTCTCTAAGACCATGGCCCAAAGAGCATCTGTGCGATGCTAAAATTCTGTACTAAATCCTATGGCACTGATATATTAGCCTACGGGACTGAAACATTAGCTTCAGGCAGTGTAAATCAGAGCTGCGCTGCCGAAGCTCGCAAAGCCCCGCTGATTTACCCCGTTACTGCCCGATGCACTGACCTGCCCAAGGGTTTTAATCAGGTCTGAAGCAACTGCAGTATATAGCCAATAAATTACTGTGTGCTCTTGATAGCACAGCAAAGGTTTCCTGGTTGAAGAGGTAGAATATCTGAAATCAAACCATCAAAATACGGCCTCACCAGTATTTTACCCCTTCAGCCTCAGTTCATCAAAAAGCCAGTAAACGCTTCTGCGGATACCGCCTGGCTGCTACTTATTCTCCTCCTAATGAATGTGGAAATATCCATGGCAAGTGGAATTTATGGATGAAGGAATTCCAGTTACCATCATTTCATCTCCGCTGTAATAAGGCGGGCTGTGGCTGACAGCCTTGTAAAATACTGCCAGCTCACCAAAAAAACCCTGAAAAAGGGTCGTCGGAGCCTGTCCAGCCTGCATCCACAGGGGGAAAACCACCCTGAAACCCCCAGAAGATGTTTATAACATAGTGCAGCTCCTGTTCCTTCACAGGCCTCTTCTCAAAGCCAAATGAAGGTGAACCAAATACTTTATTGAGTGGGCTCTGATGACCTTCACTTATTTATTTTTTTTTTTAAATGAGCAGATCTGTTTTAGGAAAAAAAAGAAAAAAAGTATATGAAAAACACAAACTAACTTCAGATGGTGAGTTTAACCTCCAGTGGTCTCGTAGATTAAAAAACATTAAATCTTTTTATCTAAATTCTAATAAAAATCATGTCTCCCATGGTTTTAGTGACTGCTTCCAACTACACTTAAAAGCTTATTATTTTCACGTCAGGTAGTGTGTGCTGCAAAACTTTTTGTATTTTTATATATATGAATACATATATATAATTTTAAAAAAAAACCATTAAATTAAGGTTTGCTGTTAATATGAGAAAATACTTTCTCAAATACTCTCGTCTGCCATGATTTCACCCAGGAAAAGTTCCATGCTTAAAATGAAGCAACTTCAAGTTTTAACTAATAAAGGAGAGAAATTTAATGGCAAACCAAATCCATTGCGTATTTACTTACCGTCTTTTGTACAGAGTTATAAATATACCATATTGTAATGCATTAGCTGAGAAATATATATAGAGATATATATTTTAAATCTTTTAAAATTAATAAAGTATGGGAAGGGTCGAGGCAGCTTGACTTCATCCTCAGGTAGAAGCATCCCCAGGGGTGATGCTGAGTTGTTGATTTCACTGGCTGGAAAAGCAAAAGCCTCTGGAGCCGAAGGAAAAAACACACATTCTGCAATAAAGGGAAATTCTGAAGGTTTTAGGGTAATTAACTGCAGATCCTGGCAAAGCTGAGATGGGCACAACTTACTGAGTAGACCATTTGTTGAAAAAACGGAAAGTTTCGGGTGACCACAGCTATTCGTTAATTTGGCCTTGATTCAGCACAGCCTGTTGGCAAGGGGTTAAAATGAGGAAGGCAGATTCAAATTGTCAGCTTGGGGTGGGGTTTTTTGCAATTTATTTTTTTATATATATTTTGAAATACATGTTGGTATCTTTAATTGTAATTCCAAAGTGATGTTTTGAGTGAAAATGTAGTTAAAATGAATGTTTTTGTTTGCTCACTTGTTTGCTTTTAGCATGCAAAATGGGGAAAACCAACCCCCAAGACAAAATGAGCTTGTTTCATTTGGGGTGAAATAAGGCATTTAATTCAATCCAAACTTGGGCATTGCTTTTCTCCCCCCCCCCCCCCCCCCCTTTTTTTTATTGGCAAAAGAAACTCACTGCTTTTTTTTTTCCTTTCACTTCTGGTTGATCCAAAATAATTTGGGATATGCCTGGGGTTTCGTTTGTTATTGTTCTCCTGGTTTACCCACTCAACTGAAAATGAGATTATTCCTGTGGCTTTGCTCGCTGTGGGCAGGAGGGAGCAGAGATGAGCAAGGAGGGAGCAGCATCCCTCGGAAGCCTGCCAGGGGGGAGTTTGCTGGGGGAAAAAGACCCCAATACTGCTGGATGGGGGAGAAAATCAGTCCAGCTCTCTGTGCCAGCAAAACCCACGAACACACCCACCCCAGGCAGGGTCTCTGATGGTGCTGCTCACCCTGTTCACTTTGTCCTTTCCTCCCCTCGGCTCGAAGCAGTGCTCTGGCTCTAGGTGGAAGTCATCATGAGCTGGAGTGGCTCTTCAGCCAGCTCCTTTCAAACCATTGCACCCCAGTTAGCCTACTGGTTGTGCAGCGCTTCAGAGGGGCAGCTCCCGTTCAGCATCCCACTCTGCAATGGAAAGCCTTCCATCGCTGTCACCTGCTCTGACAGTATTTTCTGGCTATTGCCAAAAGGCAAAAAGAAATGTCTCTTCTCAGCCTCTCCCGGTTCTGTGCTATTATTGCCCTTTTGCAACTGAATAGGCTAGCTTAGTTGCTAGAATCAGGCTCATTCCTCACCTACTGAAAAAATGCTTTTTTAATGGCCTTAGCCCTGCCAGACAGGGCATTTTCCTTGTGTCCTTCTGCTTTCCAGGTTGATCTTGTACGGTTTGATTTTTGTGAGGTCTGAGGTAGCTGATGTACCTTGCTTTACACATATGGCTTCTCTTGGGTTTTTTGGTGGTCGCTAAAATCAGAATGCAATGAGGGGCAGCAGCACTGCGATGCACCACCCTGTCTTTGACTTCCACCCAATACAATCGTGTTGGTCCCGATGTGGTTTATATGGAAAGTAGGGTATCAGATCTGTAATACTAGTGAATATCATACATTCAGTTGGTAAATCTGATGATATCTTAACATCCTCAGTGGCATTAAAGTAAAAATATTGATTTATGCCAATAGAAGAGCAGCCAACTGGCACCGCAGCAGGTTACAGTGACATCTCCCTCCCTTCACAGCAGGATGTCCCCACATCTTTTGAAATATTCTGCTCTGCAGCAAATCCGTAAGACAAGAGCTAAATCGGGCTGTTTGCAGTCTCCTTTTACTCAAAAGGAAGCAAAAGTTAGTAGGAATAATGAAAATCTTTAAATAATGGGGTAAAGCAACCAGGTGGTGTCTGGACCCCCTCCTCAGTGCAACTGCTGACCATTTCAGAAACGAGTATTTCCCTCTTTAAACATCACTATTCCAACAACTAAACAACCCTTGCGCTTGACGGAGGCATTCTGCTGCCAGAAATATTGGGGGAAAAAACCTGACTTTCCATTCATGAGAGCCTTTAAGCGACACTTTACATCAAAGCCCTTTCGTTCCCCGGCCAGAGGAGTTATAAATGGGGCTCGGTGCAATCGGTACGGCTCCTGCCTCGGGACCGAGCACTTCAAATGCCTCATGCTTTCAAATGCCACAACATTAATATCCACCATCCTGGAAGTTAAAAGAATATTTATACACGTACACATCACATTAATAATGCATCGATTGACTGCTCTTATATTTAGAAACTAATATATTAAAACAAATTACCAAGTGACAAAACTTTCTTGACAGGGGATGAAATATGCTGGTCTGCTTTATTGTATGTTAGATATATTATTAGAAATCAAGTAAATTCTTCCCATACTGTGACTTTTTAAAATAAAGTCTTCATGTCTGATTCTCATTTACGCTCCGAGCTCCATATACTCCCCTGCTTGTGTGAAGTGGCAACAGGGCAGATAAGAATGAAGTCTTTCAAAACTGAAGACTTTAAATCTCCTTATTTAGGATGTACTTGATGGGAGAAAATAACCTTCTCCCTGCCCGTATACGGTGAGGGCTGGATATCAAACGCTAAGATTTCAGGACCCCAATACTAAAATTTTGAAAGGTCTTTAGCGTAATCCTTTAATCTGTTTACTGTTAGATACAAGAGAAAATGCTTATTTACAAGAGTAAACATCTACTTCCATTTCAAATAGGAGTTTAATCTGTTTAGAGAAAGGCTTGGGAGGAAATAATTCAAACTACTTTAAAGATTAAGGTTATCAACTTTTTTTTTTTTCCTTCAAAGGAGATAGCAGGCAACCTTCAGAGGAAGCCGTATTCATTACAATTACCCTGAAACTGTTTAAAATACTCAATTATTTGACCTTGTTGCAGTAAACCTAGATAGGAGCCGGGCCAACTGTTGCCGGTACAGGCACGGCAGTGGCGGAGGCTGGACGGGCGGCCCTGCGGCGGGCGGCTTTGCCATCCCGCAAACATGTGTGTGGTTCCAGATGCTCAGTTACGCTTCCTGGGTAGCTCTAACGCAGCCTAATTTTCAGGGAACAGCACAATTATGATATTACATTCCATTTTTCCTCCTGTACTTCAGTCATTAGTACGTTCTGAGGCAAACATTAACAACACTTTTGAAAGGGCTTAGTGCTTAAATGCTTGGTTTTCTTTTTGAGCCTTTATTTAAATATACTTTTGATTGAAACCATCCGTCCTACTGGACAGCCCTTCCTTGCACCGTCCATCAATTTCCCTGCAACACCTTCTCCTGAGGACAGGATAAATCAACTCCTGTTTACTGTAAATCTGCTTATCCTGGTGAAAACTGGGTAAAACCTATTTTTAGAAGTGAAGGGTGGGCACTGACCTCCTGGCACCTTGGCAGGGGACCGGGACAGAGCTGCAGTGCTGGCTGGGTGGGAAGGATTGGGGCTTGATGTAGCAGCTTTGCTGCCCAGCTTCCTTCAAGGAGGCAGAGGGAATGAGTGGCCAGCTCCAGAAATGTACCTCCAGCACTCCGGTGGGGCTGGATCTCACCAGATGTGCCAGCACCTCCTGCCCTCGAGCTGCTGGAGCCCTCGAGCAGGTGTTTGATGCTTGACTTTGGTGGGTCTGCTCACGTGCCGGCAGCCAGGCGCCGGCCATCACCACCTCTGCAAGACCAAACCCTTGCAGAGCCAAACTCAGGCATCCAGGTGGGTGCTTTCCCATTTCCATCCCCACCAAAGTGGGTTTTAACTTTTACTGAAAGGTCCTGCAGATATGATCCTTCCAGGGCACCCTCCCTTAGACAGCAGGGCTCACGCTGGGTCGTGAGGGCCGCCTTCTGCCTATGAAGTGGTTTTTCACTGCCCAGGATGGTCTCTGAAGTTTTGCAGTGAGAAGGCTTAGTAGCTCAGCGGGGCTGAAATATAAACCCTGCTCCTCTTCCCCACAATGCCACCTCAGCAACATGAAACATCAATGGTGGGAATGTCACCCCCTTCCACAAGAAAGCAATATAGCATTAAGTGGCAAGGATCGTGACCTATGACAAAGAGTTTAGAGGCTGGTAGGAGTCATCTCCTGTATTGACCTGTGTCATGTACATGTGCTTTAACCCTACATACTCCAGGGGACGCAGAAGCTGCGGATGAGTGCCTGCCCACTGAGGTTCCCCAAGCTTTTATTCCCGACCCTTTTCTCCTGCAGTTCAGACATCCCCAAAATTTTTAACCCTGTTCAGTCAACAGACATCTCAACAGAGCCGAGTTCTTAACAGGATCTCAGCAGAAGTAACCACATTATGAGCTTATGGGCTTCCTTTCGGTGGAAGCCGCCGTGTCCCTTTATGTTATGGCTGAATTTATCCCTCAGGCTGTACTCCTGGAAGCACAAGTAGTGCTCTCCAGTCTCTTGGGCAGCTCCCTGCTCTTCTCGCTCCAGCAAAGTGCCTTGTTCCACAACAGATCTCAGAGAGCTTTAAAGAGGAAATAACTTTTTCCCCCCCACCTCCTTTAGGTCAAAATATTGGTAGATATAAAAACAAACAGGGAGCAATGATGCCAACACGTCCCAGATATATCTGATATCTCTCACCTTGCTCCCCTTAGTAAATCTGAAGGTCAGGGCAGTGTTGCCCAAGAGCCCCAGGAGGAGGACGTCAGCAGCTACGCAGCTGTGCTGCTCATTGTCTGTTCAGAGACTCACCCTGCACCTTGGTTTTCAGGGTTCTGGGGTGGGTGAATACCTGTGTTTTTCTGAGGCAGTTGTAAAGCAAAAAGAACCAAGCCTGATTTCATCTCCATCCTTAAAAAAAATGATTTCCTTTTCTTTTTTATTCAGGGGGGGTAAGATAGGCACAGGGGTGCACCGGGAAATAGACTTAATAAAACATTCAATACAGAATGTTTTGATTTGTTCGATCGAGTCTTTATAGGCATGGGAAGTATCAGCTTTGTTTTATTAGGAGTGTGAAATGCCTTTTGATTTCTGCTCTGAACAGCCTGCCCTCCTTCCCCCACAGCAGAGGCTGTCACGCTGCCAAGGGTTGACGGCAGCCGGGATGGGACCACCAGGCGGGCTCCCCTCCGCCCAGGTAAGCATCACCCTCTTCTCCATGCCCACGTTTCCAGATGTATATGCTGCACCTAAGGATGGCTCGAGGGGTGTTTACTTTCCCATGAACCTTGGATGTGGTGATCCTGTGGTTTTCGTTATTTTAGTCCTCTTGTAGTTACAGTAAGCTCATAAAAAGAGTCAGCACCATGCAGAAACGGGAAACCCCAAGGAAAGGTGGTAAATTCTTGGTAGGGGTCGGACAGTTTTATCTATTCCCACCCTGAAAGCAGCCAACAAAAATAACTGGAGGTAGCAACATCGAACATAAAAAACTAATCAAACTCTGAAAAAGCCTGAGATTGGTTCTACAAGTATGAGATTCAACATATTGCTGTCAATAACACTGGAATGATAAAATCATTGTGAAATGCTTTCCCCCTGGGCTGCGTGGGTGGTGCAGAGGTGTGCAAGGCATGGCAGCCCTGCATCCCCTCAGCCCGGTCCCTGCCCCAGCCCCTCTGCGCCCCGAGCGCTGAGCCTTACAAATGAGGCGAGGAAACACGGTATTTTCAAGCAAGACATTTTCACTTAATTAAGTTGGAACAACAGGTGACCAATGGAGCAACATCTGAAAAATCTGGCTGGAATGTACCGGGGGAGATTTTTCACCACACAAAACTCGGGAAATTCAAACACGGAACAAACTTGCAAGGATTTGATGGCAGCATTTTGCAAAAAGCCTGCAATTTCAGCTTTTCCTTTTTGATGGAAATTTCAATAATTCATGCCCATCGCAAACGAGTACAGCCCTCACTTTCCAACTGTGGAGAATTCTCCCACTGAAGTGTGATCCAGCTCTTCCAGAATAAGTGATGGAGTCAGCAAGGTGAAAGTTAATTTCTTTGTAACGAGGGTTTAATTTAAAATAATTATTGCTATGTTAAAGAAGCAGTGTCCTCCATTATTTATTTACAACATGCACATTAAAATGTTTAACTAGAGCTCAACACTATTAAACCAATCTGCAACATCAGCATATTATTTAGTAAGTTTTGCAGCCTTCTCAGAGAGGCTGAAATGATCCTGCTTACACTTTTTTAAATGCAGACCCCAAAGTCACACTGATGGCAGTAAGGGGCTTCTCACAAGGCAGTGAGCGAAGCTGTTGTTCACACTTTTATCTGGACCTAAAATCAGAGAAGAGCAGCAACGCACTTTTAAAATGCACAAATAAGGAATATTCACATGTAAGCAAGCACGGTTGGGAGCATGTGCCAGGTTTCATTTTGGTTTTGGAGTCAAATAAGAGCAATTACAGGGTGTGTGGTATTGTGGAACCCGTCCAGCTTTTTTTAAGAGGGACTGTGGATGCTTTTTTAAGACACGATCCTGCCCCATGAAATGCGTACCTTTCCTCAGCACCCCCCAGTAAAGCAAAAGGCTTCGTCTCCAGGTGGTGCCAGCGGCAGAGCAAGGGGGGTCTGGTCTCAGCTCCCTTTATCAGAAGAAATGAAACACCGGTCTTTGTAAGACTTTAAGGTTTGGTGATGGTCTGAACAAAGATTAGATGTTTTAGATGATAAGTTCATGTTGAAGAGCATCCTTGGTTTTATGTAGGAAGGTAAAGCACCCTGGAATAGTCTCAAACCACGGGATCCTGGAAGAGTGTTCAGCATGCTATTTTTGGCTGATTTTTCCTTTCTCCCCATTACAAACCACAGTCCTGAGTATCCATCCTTCCCAGCCTCATGGCAAAAACTGATGAGAGCGTGAAACTCATCCTGTGCCCATCCTTAAGTGAGTTCACGTGGCTCAGGATGGGACAAGCTCCTCTCCATGGGAATCGCTGCAGAAAGCATGCCAGGTTTTGTCTTGGAGCTTGCCTTTAACCTCATCGCTCCAAACACAGGGATTATCTAGGCACTGATTTCCCAGCGTCACAGTGAACACTGCAGGCAAAGCAGGCAGGCACCTTCCTGATCTGCCCGGGGCACGGAGGTGCGGGTTTCTGTCAGCCTTACCCTCCTCTTGCGGTACCTTAATTAACATGCAAGGCAAACCCCTGTTCCTCTGGTCTGCAGAAATGACTTTTCAGTGAGTGTGGCTGGTGACAGCTGCAAGGGACCGGCAGCGCCGCAGCAGCGAGAAGGGGCACCGGCTGGTTTGGGTGTGATGGCGTATGGGCTTAGCGGTATCCCCAACATATGGAATAGTCCATATGGAGCGAGGTCCAGCACTCCTTATTGCAGCTTCTCTGGCAGCTAGGCAGTAGCAGGTAGGAGGTGCTGATGCCCAGCTGAGAAGCCCGATGGCACCCATCCTGCCTCTGGGGACAGGGCTGCCTGGCAGGGGCAGGAATATGTTTTCCATGCTGGACAGAAAGAGGAGAAACCGTCTTAAATTACAGTGAGAACAGTTCCTACTGGAAATAGGTAGCAGCTTGCCAAGAGCAGTGGAGAGGAGTACGTAAGGAAGCAGTGGCAGTTCCAGCTAAACGTGCAGCTAGTCCTTAAGGGCTATTAAGCCCTAATGGGAATAATGAAGGGTAGAGCTGGGGATGCTGAGCGATGAAGCCCCTGATTTCTGGAAGCCAAACCACCCCTCAGCAGGGGCTGCTGCCTCTCAGCATTTCACCGCGGCAGGGAGCGCAGAGCCGTCACTGTCCTCCTGCAGCTCCTTCTTAGGATGCTCCATGATGCCACATAATATAAAGACTCCATAAAATGTCAGATTCTGCAGAGTGCCCACCTGTCCTCATGGAAGCAAAGCATACTGTAAAATAGCAAAACTTGTTATTTTACTTACTTTACTTGGCTGTCACCCCCGCCAAGGAGTTAATTTTCTTTAGACCTTTGTTCCTCCTGGCCAGGCTCTCCGCCTGCTCACAGAGAGCTGACGCGGAATTTCAGACCTCGCTATCGCAAAAGCGTTTCTTCAGCAGTGGCTGGAGCACAGGAAAGCTGTGCTTGGCCCGCCTGGGCTTTTCCCCAGCGTTTGACAAAGTGCATTTGTGGCCTTGCATTAGTGGCAGAATTAATCACGGCTGACAGCCCAAGTGCAGCCCCGCGCACAAGGGCAGAGCTCCAGCGAGGCCAGCGGCTCCTGCCAGCTCTGCCCCAGCCTTGTCCATCTGAAGCGGCTCTTTGCAAACACTAATTTATTTTCTAGACAAGAAAGGGGGGGGTCATTTTTGATGTGTCCCCTGGGCAGGTTTTCATTTTTTAATGTGACTGGCAGGGTCAAGTGACAGAAATGCTATTCTTTGGTGATGGACAGCAGAGAAAGGAAGCCTTTGTCAGCACGGAGCTGCCACTCTGTTTTGGTGACACCTTTCATCCAGGCCTGCCAGCGAAGGTGAAAATGGCAGTGATTTGTTTGGTAACTCCTTACAGACATGCCTCTACTTCCACCAGGCATGCCTATTTATAACCGGAGTTTATAACCCTAAGTTAGCCCCCCACTGTACATAGCCTACCCACGTCATTAGGCTTGGAGAAGGTTGCAGCTAGAGCTGTTGGGTTATTATTTACTGGGTTTTTAATTTGGCTGAAATTTTAACAGCGTTAAGTGCAATGTTTTCATTCTTCCTCTTGTTATTGGAATTGCATAACTCCCACCCTGTTGCAGCAAGTACCTGTGCTCTCTGCCTGTGTGGACAGGCTTTGCTGCAACAATATCCTGCAGAAAGAGCAACACGGACCATGTTCTTCTTCCTTCCCTGCTCCCTCAAAGGGAGCGGGCTGGTCACCAGAGCCCACATGCTGCAACAACTGCAGCTGCCACGAACCCCAGCATCCGCCGGCTGTGTGCCGTAAGCCCTGTCCTCTTGGCTTGCCTCCCCAGGGAGCCCCTACATCAAATCTGGGGTCCCCAAGCATCCAAACCCCAAGCTATAAGCATTAGTTCTTCCACAAGCATGGTCTTTGATCAGGGCTGGGACAGCAGGTTGGGATTGCTGAGCAGATGTGGAGGACTTCTGCAGGAGTTGGCTTTGGAGTGGTCTACCAAGCTGGCTTTCCTGGCCACCAGGAATGGCCAGAGGTGTCACACACCTCAAGCATAAAGGCTCAGAGTGTAGGTCTTTTTTTTAATTTAAAATTCCAGGGATTTAACTGTGCGCCCCCAGCAAAGCACATGTTAAGGTTCAGAGAGAAGCATGACACAAGCAATGCCTCAAGTGCATAACCCACTGCTTCAGCTGGATTTTCCCTGAAATGAAACCTTCTTCAAGAAAAAATGGAACCTCTTCCACCTCCTGTGTGACAGGGAGTGGGATCTTCTCATGTGCCAAACGTCAATAAGAATGAGAAGTCCTAGGAAAAATATTCTCCGAGGGCTCTCTCTGCAAATGTCCTCCTTTCAAGCATGCCTTCCTTTTTTAAATGCCTGCTAAACCCACCTCCCTGCTTTTCTTCATCATACTCCCAGTCCCTTTCCTTCTCCAGAAATAAATCTGAGTGTCTCTTGAACTCATTTATACTGCTCGGTTGCCTTCCCCAGCCTAACTTGTTCCATATGGCTATTGCTCTTTGCGTGGAGCAGTTCTGCCTGGGTTCCCTCATTTACTTCCAAGATTCTTAATTTTATGAACAATTTCCTAACAATCAGATCAATTAGAATGTGGAAAAGTCCTCCGAGGGAAGCGGTAGGATCCCTGTCACTGGTATAATGCAAATTTGGGCCAGACAAAGCAATTCCGCCCGTCCTCCGCGGAACAATCCCTTGGACGGGCTGATCTAATAAAGCAGATATTTTCCATTTTTGCATTCCTGGGGCCTGATCCTCCTCCCAGTGACACCAGTGGCCACGCTCTCCCGGCTCTCCAGGGGAGAGGCTGGGTTCCCTCTGCCCGTCACGCCGGGGCTTTGCCTTCTGCGCCCAGCTCTGCCTTTTTCCAGAGGGAGGGCCACGTGACACGGACTCGCTTTGGGTTATTTAGGCTTGCGCTCACAATTATAGCTGCTGCTGCTTTGCTATTCTTCCCACCCCCCTTATTTATTCTGAGTAATGCCTGACACATGCTTCTTTCATGCTTCATACTGATATATTTCAACGAAAGGCAAACATAAAGAATGAAACCAATACAGTTTTAATGGATCAAATACCATCCTACTAAAAACCACAATTTTCAAATCAACGTTTTTATTGAAACAGACTTTCATTCAGAGCAAAGCATCCTACTGAAACCCAACATTTTTTCAAACTCTTGTCCAACAGTCTCTTTTATTTTCCCATCTCAAACAGGTAATTTTCCAATCAGACCTATTATACCAAATCAATTTACATTTACCAAAAATATATAATTACAAGAATTAGCCCAAACCAACGTATTTTTTTAATCCTTCGCCTGTTAACTCAAACCACATATATCTGCAAGTAGGAATTCTTTTGGAGACCAATGGAAACGTATTCCAAACAATGCATTCTTATTCAAATTCTTATACGTTTTAATCAAAAAAATCTTGTATTATCTGCAACCAATATCTTCGAAGTCAGCCCATTTTATTTTGTTTAAGTCAGACCACTTTTACTAACCCCCTGGTTTATATGGAATTAATATTGTATGCGTATTGAATGCGATGCCTAATGACTTTGATATAATAACACAAGCAAGTTATTTTCAGTATATATATAACGAATGGCTATATTGCTGATATTTACCAAACCAAAACATATTTTTATTGGAAACAGGAGGGATACGCAGCCAGGACTAACTTTTCCCCTGGCCTTGCTAAAGGGGTTTGGAGTGGAAGGGTGGAGGACCAAAGGGCAGCGCTCAGGGACAGCATTCCCACTCCCACGGATGGTGGTAGCATCTTTGCATTGGAGGCTGCCACGTGGCATTGTAACCTCCTTAACCTCCGCACGTGGGCTTTTCATGGCCGCAGCTTGTATGGGAAACTTGTTCAGGACCATCTCCATGGACGGTTGGGAACCTTCCTCCAGCTGTGGGCCAGCAGAGATCCACCTGCCTGGAGCTGGCGCTGGCCTTGCTGGATCTTCTCCAGCCCCAAGACGTGGCTGTTGACAGGAGCCCTATCAGCTCTCGGCTTTCACTTCTCTTGGCTAAAAGACAGGCCTTCCTTTCGCTGGGGTCTCTTGGAGCTCTTCTCTGCTCTGGCTCTAGCTCCAGCTGAGCTTCCTCACACATGGATGACCAAATTCCTGAATTCTCTATTAAAGAAGGTCTCAACAGAGTCTTATAAAACAGCAATAAACTTTTCATGCCCTGTGTAGATTTGGGCCACACAGTACGTCCCCTCAGCTGCCTGCCTTCTCCTGGCTATGGCTAGAATTCCAGCTGTTCATTCCCGTGATCACACTGATCTCACCTGGCTTTGGCAGGCATCTCAAAGTGAATTAATAGGTCTGATCTAGCATGGGAAAGAAAGGTGCCTCTACAGGGCAGGTCCTCCGAGCTCCCCGTAGCATGAGTCACCCTTGGGAGATGCTGCTCTTCCTCCAGGACTGCGAGAGGAGGGAGCAGGCAGCAGGAGATGCCCACAGCTGGGTGGATGGCCACGGACCACAGCATCTGGGTGTGTGCTAGCCCCCAGTTAGCTGGCACAGAGACGGTCCCATGGACACAGTGCCTGGGAAGGGGGAGAGGGGCAGGTGGGCTTCACAGTGCCAGCAGGCCCTGGTCTCCATCCCTGCCACAGCTTTTCCCAGCAGGGCCGGGTCTAGTGTTTCAGTCCCTGCCGGGAGGCTGGCCTAGCTAAATTCATTTACTCCTTGGCTTGTTCCTTTGTTTATTGAGAGGCTGAGCAGGCTTGGCGGTATTCTGGTATTTCAGCAAAATTAGATATTAATTTTCTCCTAAATGCTCTATAATTTTATTTTATTAAAACTTTTACAAGGGGGGAGAGAGGGCTTTCTTGCACCATCCCAAATGGATGCCAATAAAATCTTTATACCCTACCGCAGTCTCAGGTACTCCACATTTGCAAAGAAAAATACATTGTGCAGAGAAATTATTTTTTAGAAAATATATATTAGAGAAAGGATGTAAAACTTTATTGGTGCTGTATTTCCTACCCCTCTACTTCAGAAAGCCAATTTTCTCAAGTATTATATACTGAGCGCACAGACCTGAAAGGCAGGAAAGAGGCAAATAAACCTTTAGGCAAATGCAGGGATCTCTGAGAGCACTTCCAATAATTTTTACTGTGAAAGTAATACCCTGATTTTAAGGTCTGGTGCCTTAGGAGCTGAGGCGGGTTTAGAGGAGAGCAGCCCTGGCATCTGCCCCTGGTTCGAGGGGCTGGGAGGACCGTGCTGGGAAGGCAGCATCCCTTGGAAGGTGGCAGGGCTTACCAAAGTGCCCGTGAGCAGAGGGGCTTTCCTCCTCCGTTTTAATCCCAGAGCTTTTACCACTCCTTAGGGCAAACCGTCCCTTTACCGTCACCTCTTTCAGACCACAGGGGTTTTGCACAGAAAACCAATCCGCAGCTTGGATAAACCGGGGTAGCCCTGCTAGAGCCACGCGATCGCTCTTCATTGAAAGTAGCCAAGAATCTGGTCCATCTTTCTAGCCTTTATTGGGAAAATTTGTTTACAGCTATATACCAGGCAAAGGAAGCTCGTGCAGCCCTTCTGCAGCACTTATTCACACAAAGCTTTAATATTTGATAATGTTATTTAATAAAATCTGTTACAAGGTTCTTAAATAACTCTTTATGACCCTGTTATGATTTATGCCATGACATATAACCTCGGGTGTATATATTTTATGTTATTACAGATGTGTAAACTGATATTAATTGTACACATTTTCCCCTGAAGTATAAGAACTTTTTTTTTTTTCTCTTTTTCCCTTGGCTATATAACTAGACATATAATAATTTCTACAGAAGGTAAAACCAGCACATATAGTAAAAAAATGGATGAAAAATGTTTGTGCAGCTCTGCCTTTCATTTTAAATGAATATAAATGTTTGTATATGTCATAAATTTAAGCTGCAAGTAAATTACTGCCAAGTTCTGAGCCCATCTCATGTTTGAATCCTGGAGTAAAATAGAAAACATTTGTTGAATCAGTCTGCTGAAAGCAGCAAGGAAATGATGTAATGTTTATGAAATATGCAGTTTTGATACAATCCAATTAGCACTCCCGGTCGCTCTCTAGCAGGCTTGCAGCAGGTTTGCTGGGGGGACCATCTGCGGAAGGCAGGGATGTGCCCGCAGCAGCAGGGACGGGGGGCTCCCCGTAGGAGAAGGGTGCCCACGCAGCTCCTCGCAGCCCACAGCACTGCTAGCGATGCCTCCAGTGCGGCTCAGGCCCACCCCTCCAGGACCCAGCGATTCCTGGCAGGTCAGGGCACATGGGTGAGAAACCCCCTGAACAAAGGGGGCCTTTCAGTGAGAACCCCTACATCTTGCCTTTTTCTTGAGTCAAACACCCATCAGCAGCATTCCCGTGCAATAGGGATGGCGCAGCATCCCCTCGCTCCAGGGGCTTGTAGGGAGAGACCCGAGGAAGCTCAGAGCCTGGCACAGCTGTGCCTGGGAAAGCAGGGTCGGACATGCAGTGATGTCCTGAAGTAGAACTTCAGCACCAGGAACCACGTCCCGGCTTTCTGAACCTACAGGATTTTCCACCCCAAAATCCATCTCTGCAAATGATAACTCCAGCTGAGGAAGTCACAGCATCAAAAAGAAGGAAAATAAAGCAAAGATACCTTTCCCTTCAAATGCGATTTACAAAACATTTCAGCATCTGCAACAAGGGACATTAGTTTTGATTATTTCCTTATGATATTTATTCAATTTGTTATACTTAAAACTATTATTGTTTTCTATTCTCTCTCTCCCTCACTCTGTTCTTCTCTTTCATCCCTATATTTCTGTTCATTTGTCAAGCATAGCTAAAGGGAAAAAAATCAGTGGCAGGAAAAAAAAAATCAAAATATGTCATCAGTGTGGCCTTTTTTGTTTTATGGCATTAAACAAACTGCTTGCCCAGGCAGAAAAAATAAAGCAACTATTTGAAGTTTGACATTATAACAACCAAAAGCAAAGCATGAAAGCCAGCCAGTAATCAAATACTTGGGCAGCGTATTTACCCAAACCTCTGCTAATGATGGTGTAATGCCGCTGATGGATGCTCACGCGTGTCTGCCGTGTCACGGGCTGCAAGCTGACATGAAGTTAACTTGGACTCACGTTAATTATTGAATTAAAGTAGCCACAGTCGGATGGCACAGGGACGCGAGCCTCGCTTGAAGCTTTATAAACCAGTCAGATCTGGAGATGCTGGCGCATGTGCCCAGCAGCTGGGACCGGTGGCCACAAGCCTCCTTGCTCTCTGCCCTGCATGAGGGCAGCTGTCCTGTCCCATCCACCAAGGGAGCCTCTCTCCCTTCAGCATGCCCATCCCAAGGAAGGAGCAGCAGGCATCTGTCCCACCAGGGAGTCTGTGGGAAAGCTCCTCATCAAACCAGGCCAATAATGGATTTTTTTGCTCCCTGGCCAAACCAGACCAAAAGAAAACCTCAACCAAAAAAACCAAAACACAACAAAACAGCATATGTTGAATCTCAGCTTTTGAGGGGAAAAATATAAAACCCAAAACATGTAATGTTGGGTCCACCTGAAACATCATCTTTGATTCCAATCTGAAGTACTTTTGTTTTGCTTTGCTGAATGATTTAACTCTTTTGTTCTGACTTTTGTTTTTTAATTTAGTTCAGTTTAGAAATAAACAAATGCTGTTTGGAAACAAAAGGCTTAAAGGTTTTGCTTGGGAAATGTCAAATGTTTTAGCAAGTCTGAAGTGAAATGTTTTGACATTTAAAAAAAAAAAAAAAAAAAGAAAAAGAAAAATCTGTGCTTTTTTCTAGCTGAAATCAATAGCTGACTTTGACCTGAAAGTGTGAAGAGTGTCTCTTTTCTTCTAAAGCTCCATTTTTAAATGAAACTACTTTCAGTGTCAAGAAACAACCCCTATGCCCAGGCATAGTTCTTTTCTCCTGCTGCAAGGAAAGCCTCCGGAACCCTGCGCTCTGCTGCCCAGGTGCCCGCGCTGGCCGCACGCTTCCAGTGGCACCGGGCACTTACGGCTCTTCCTTTCCCAACCGACAGCCGTTCAGGAGTGATAAAAGCGCATCTGGTAGTAACCACGTGGGAGACGGCTCTTCTTTAGGGTGAGGACGTTGGCCAGTACATCACCTGCAAGTCGCTTCCAATCCCTTCATGTTCCTCCCGTGCACCAGTGTTAAACTCAGCTCGTGTTAGATGGCCAGCTCTTTGTCCAGGGACTAGCTGAGGTCGGTGCTGATTTTGTTGGTGTTTGCTACTTAAATGCATTTCTGTGGTACTCTCTTCACTGTTCTCTCCTCTTTTGTGCCTGCACTTAGTACGAGTTGGCCGGTTGCTCCATCCTGAGCAAGCAGAGTTTATTTAAGTCCGTTTACAGTGGCATGGGATACAGCTGGGTGTTACAGCATACACTTAATAAATTACCAGCTGGTAAGAAATGTGTTTGGACAATAGGGAGAGACAATAGCCAAGATAAAAAAGAGTAAAAGTCATGCCTGCTTTGAGGAAAGCAAACACGATGCTGCTGCCAGCAGCCATCCCCCACGGGTCTGAGCTTGCATTTCCCACATCTCTCATGCCTGGTCCAACTAACCCTTTCTCCGGGCATTACCAGGGCAGATCAGGCTGAAAGCCTGCAAGAAACACCCCCACCCCGGGGTCAGGCCAGGCCCTTTTCCTGCACAAATCCAGAAGAAAAGTGCAGCCATGCTGACATGCCTGGTCACCAACCCACCTGGTCCCACAGGACCACACATCTCCTCTCCAGCCTCCTGGTGCAATGCAGCGAGCTTTGGGTCTATGGCCCTGGGTGGGATTTGTAACGAAGGACCAGCAAAACAGTCCACAAGAGTTCTGCGCTGATGGCAGGTTACCCTTGGCACGCTGACACACCGGCGGTGCGCCGGCTTAGCCCAGGCGCTGCGGGGGCTCGGCAGCCCTGTCAGCCACCTGCCGAAGCGGTGCACGAGGCTGCTTCGCTCCCCACCGAGGCAGAAGTGCAATTCCGCAGCTCCCTGCTGCTGGGAAAGTTTACTGTGGAAACTGATACCCTCCTAAAAGTCCTCTTTCACCCCGGTGTCACCGCAGGTAGGGCTGGGTCAGGGATTACTCTAAGTCTGCCTGCCATGCTCATTGTCCTCCCAAGCATGAATGAATGGGGTAATTTAACCCCAAGGAGATAACGAGCTGCCACGTCTGTACCAACAGTTATTAGCATTTCCCATGAAGCTGCCAGGTGTTGGTTTAAAGAGTCTTTTAACAAATTGTCAGGATATCTGGCTCCTTCCAGGTGCCGAGCGTCTCTGTGACAGGCTTCTCTCTGGTCATCAACTCAGAACAGGCAGAAAAGCTTTACTTACCTTCAGTGCTCTTTACATGCCTGTTGGAAATTAGAAGAAGGGCTGGCGGGTCATGGGTGCCATGTCTTACACTCTGACACATACGGTCTGTCCTGCTGGAGAAGTTTTGCTTGTTCCCTTTGCCAACATTTAGGGGTGGATGTCTCCCACAGGCAGCTGGGCACACGAATGCAGGCGGCCTCGCACATGCCGGGAAACTTTCCAGCCGATGGTAAGAGGTGAGCTGGGACCCCTTGACTGGTTAGCTGCAGAGTTCTTTGCTCCTTATGCAAAACGTGATCACTGGCACCGCATCCTCTGCTCATATGCCGCATCTGCCCAATATTCCTTGATTGCCACTGCTCTAGGGTGGAGAAGGTCCAGTCGTGGGTGGGTGGGACGGGGGCTCAGTCCCCGTGAGCTCAGCAGCAGCAGCAGTGATGGGCTTTGGGCCTCGCACTGCCACTGGTTTTGTGGGCACCTTTCTGAGGGTTCAGCCGGGCAGCGGATGAAGCCAGCGGGGCTCTTGCACCGGTATGTGACCCCAGCCCACCTTGCACAGAGCTGCCCTGCAGGCGCCGCAGCATCCACATTGGGTGGGTGGCCCACTGCTGGGGGTCCCATCCCAGCGGCACCCCACCCTGGGGACCCACGTGTTCTTCCCCTCGCTTCAGCAGAGCAGCGACTCCCAGCTTGAGCAGCCGTGGTACAGCAGCCCTTCTGCAGCCTTTCAGGAAGACAGCTACCTTTCTTCCCACAGATGAGGTTCTGTTGTGTGATTTCCCCAGAAATAACAGCTGCTCCTTTGCTGCCTTAATGCTGTGTCATTTTCACATGTGTCGGGGAGAGCCTGAGTGCAGCTGGTGCAGTGAAAACTACAGGCTGTGACTACTCTATATGGCCCCTTATCCTAAAGGGCAGCATCACCTATAGCCCGGGGCTCCGTGCCCAGCCGAGACACTTGGTAGCAGGCGCAGAACCTTGGTTACTTCATTTATCTGCAGGCAGAGGATTCAGCGTCTCACTACCTATCTTCACGAGTGGCTGCAGACCTTAGATCAAAACTTTAATTTCGCCTCACGTCAGATTTTCCAGCAGATGAAATGCATTCTGCTCTAGGAAGCTATTCTACCATTGCAAATGTCCAGCACAAAACAGTGTATCAGTTTTATTAAGCAGGATGCTCGACAATTTAATAGCCCGGTTTAATTTGGTAGAATTCATCCAGCTTAAGTATTTTTCCATCTTCTCCTCAACCTGTTTTATGATTTATCAATTACCTATTTCACATATATCATGGGCTTAACTTTTTCACTCTGTAAATCATATTCCTGGCTGAAGAAATGGGGCTTTTTTTTTACAATGGAAAAAAACAACAGTTCACCTCTCTATATAAGAGGCCTAATACTTTCTGTGAAATATTTAAAACATCATTTACAGTAGATGCAGTTCAGCGATGAGTCAGAAGATTTGCAGGATGTTCGTGAGGTTATAGTGACCTTTTGAGGATAAACTGTATTAAGTATTAATCTTTCCTACAAATAAACCTGATTTCCATCAATAGGCAGGTCTTTTGTGGGTTTTTTTCCCTCTGCTAAGCATGCCCCACCTTGTAGAGACAGCCTCTCCCCGCAGCATCACTGGCACCTCCGGTGGTTTGAGAGGAGCTGCTCTCCCATTCAGACACAGAGATGACTTTTCATTGATGATGGGAGGTTTGTGGGTGTCTCTCCCAGAGCCTTGTTTTGTAAAGCACTTACTGAATCGCTGCCTGAAAAAACAAACACGAAGCTTAAATCCCTCACCCGCATCCCAAGGGGACATCCCCATTCACTCCGGCGGGCGCTGGCCCAGACACTGGCTGTGCAAAGGCATGGCAATATCATTGCAATAGGCCCTGCAACGGCACTGCCGAGTTAAAATTAACATTTTGTAATTTTCTTTTAATCGTCCATTGTATCTGATCCTGACCAACTCCCAAAGACTTTAAAAAACCAGACTTCTGGGTAAAATCCTGGCTTCGCAGAGGTCAGCAGCAGGAACTTCCATGGGCTTCATGAGCTCATGGGCTCTCTCCACGTCTGTTACAACTTTAAGTTGTGGTTTAATGAGTGACTGTCTAATGCAGATGCATAAATGACTCCAAATGAGACCAAGATCCCTGCAGTGGTTGGTGCTGTATGAAAATGTGATATTAGGCTGTCTCTGTCCCGAAGACCAGGGGGTTAAGGGAAAACATAGGGAGAAAATAAGACTCACCTCTGAATTTTAAGCCGGGTGGTAAATTTTGCTGTTTTGCAGTACCGCTCCTCCGGCTGGAACCTACGGCATCAGCAGACAGAAGGGAATTATTGCTTTGCAAAAAATACCTCCAAAAAGCAATAAAGTCACACAAGAAACCTGTGCCAGAAGGGAGGAAAGGCTGAAGCCCACCACAGACCCCCCTCTGCTTGGTGATTACAGCTCCTTTTTACGGTCAGTACTACTATCGACCCATCAGCATCCAATCAATAGGGATCAATTTAATGAACCGATGTGATAATTAAGTGAGGTTTTATGGATTTGGTCTGGAACATGACCGCTGGCAAAAATGGGTTTAATTCAAGGTTTTAACATGGAAAATAAACCTTTCACAAAAACAGAATCGCCCATTAAAGTTGATGATGTTGTGAAAACCTTTCCCCTCGTCCTCAGAAGTGTATGTCCTTTCAGTTTTAAAGAAGTATAACAGAAAACATTATCAAGAGCATTAGAGGGGTTTTTCTCTGCCAGGAACCAGCCGGTTGCAAAGGCTTTCAAATGGAAACAACTCAGAAATTTCAAAAATGTTTGCAAAAAAAGACATTTTCACTTTTCAACCAACTCTGTTATTGATTTTCCAGGCTGAATAAGGAATGCTTGTTGAATTTTATGGAAACTGATAGTGGGACTATATGAAACTGGCCATAAAAGATAACAGATTTTGTTTTAAAGTCAGATAAAAGTTATAGTCCCATGTTATTTGGCATATGAATTTCCTATGATACCAATAAAAATGTTAGTTATAAAGCATTTCCTGAGGAATGGTTGTAACCCCAAATGATCATGGTTATTTGCTGAGGAAAATAGGTTTTATTCTGAACAATAAACCTATGCAGATTTATTAACCTGGGAAACGCACAGCCATTTCATGTACCAATCCGGTTTGAGCTGATGGAATTAATAACACTGATATAATGAAAAATATCTTTTACACTCCAAAACCATTGCCTGCATAATGTCACACATAAAAGAGTTTACTTAGCAGCCCTTTAGCTCTATTTTCCCATTCTTCGCAGAAGTCTTCATTCACAATGGATTGGTTCTGTTTAAATGGTGATATTTGCGATGTATCACATTACTGCGGCGCTATTCCCCGTAGATGAATGAAAGCCGAGCATGAACTAACAAGAAAAATACTCGGAAGATGAAAACTCGAAACAACCAAAAATGCCTTTCATGCTTTCAGGGTGATGGCAAGCAAGCCTGACGGGCACCCACGGCACCCCCAGACCCCCAGACCCTCCCCAGGCATGCTCTGCAGCAAGAGAGAGCCCCGGCTCACCCTCGCTGCAAGCGTGAGGAGCCTGAGCCCCCCCCCCTCCCTGAATGCAACCGTGGAAAATCAGCGGGGAGAAGATTAAATGGAGGGCTAAGCAGCACTTGTTCCACAGCCGCTGAGCTCACCTGGGAACCCTTGGGCTGACTCTGCAGAGGGCTGGATTAGGGCTGCGGTGACTGTATAGAGGCTCAGCCCTGATGGTAGGTGTCAGGAGCAGCGCAGCAGGGCTCTCTTGCTGAGATCTGTGTTTTCCCCTCGCCTTTGAGACCGCAGCCCTAACTGCGTAGCATAACTCTATTAATACAGCAGCAGCGGAGGATGCACAGCCGTAAAAACTTCATCCATCAGCCTCCAGCCAGGGGAGCTCAGCATCGCCAGCCCTGGCATGGCCAGCTCCTTGCTCCACAGCAACTTGTAGGTCCCGGGCAGCAGCCAAGCAAACCTCCCGCTACATGGGGTCACAGCTCCCCGAGCTGTCATCCAAAGCTGATAAAGTTTTTCACGTTCGTACCATGCAATTTTACATATTTTTTTTTTTTCATGTGGGAATATCTGTCTTAAACTAAGAGACACCGCAGACAGGCTCGCTCACACACCGGCTATCAGCTGGAGGGCGAAAGCTTAAGCTGGGATGAGGACTCACCTCTGGGAAAGAGACAACAGAAGTAAATCCTGAAACGTCCAGCTGAATGTAAGGCTTCCTTTAACTAGGTATGAAAGCCAGTGCAAAGATAAGGTTTGGTTAGAAGAATAAGGCAATTTTTTACCCTAACTTTGCTTCTTTTAATTTTTCTTCATTTTACCCTGAAACCGGTTACCACCATCTAATTCATTCCACATTGCCCAAGGTCGGAGACCGCCATCCTGAGCAGCAGCATGCTCCACAAATGTTATTTCTTTCAGAGCACAGAACAATAAGTGTTTTATCCCATCCACCGCCTTCGCATCCTCGGGATGGTTGGAAGCAGTGGGACAGCAGAGAGCTGTCAGAGGCCATCATGAGCCCCGGCCCACCTCAGCGTGTGGAGCAGAGAGACTGAAAAAGAGCAGGTGACAGTGCTTTGGGGAACGTCTGGCCCTGGCCGTCCTTGTTCTGGGCCAAGGAGATGCCAGTGCGGGTGGAGCAGACCCCCAGAGCTGCAGATGCTCGGTGCTGGACACCCCTCCCCAGCCTCCTGAGGGCCAACAGACTGGGGCAGCCAGGTGCCACCTGCGGGCTCTGCCTTTCCCCGTGCAGGGTTTGCTCCCCTGTGTAAATCTGGCAGTTCAGAATAACCAACCTTAGAAACACCCCTGAAACCATCACTGGAAAATCAGGTGGGAAACTGTTTTACCTGGGTTGGGTCCCTCCTTTCCAAACCCACCAGCTCTATGTATGGCTGCGTTTATCGAGACCTCCACGTGCTCAGCGGAGCAGCCTTCGGAGCAGGGGCGGGCAGGGCGCTGCCACTCACATCCCATCCACCTGGGATGGGCAGGACGTGTGGGGCATGGCTCCGCCTGGCCCCTTTGCCCAGCCCAGCTGAGCTCTGGCTGGATGCAGGGGGCACCTCCACAGCCAGAGAAAGCACACCGTGTCACATAACCCCCCCTCAACCCACCCTCTGCAAAAATATTATAGACTCACCTGAGCCATGATGCCGGCAAACAGGAGCGAAAGGGTTAACAGGGGAATTTGGGTTTTGTACAAATCAGCACATTCTGCTTTTATAAACGTATGTATCTATAGAGCGAGCGACGGGGTGAACATGCTGGCTAAATTTTGCATTTTTATAAAGCAGAACCTAAGTCTACAAGCCACATATTAAGCCAAACAGCATGTTTTCAGGTAATTAGTGTTTATAATCAGTTTGTAAAGCTAAAGTGACTCCAGATCGCAATGCACTCAAGAAAAAAAAAACATGTAGAAAAGATTTTTTTTTACTTTGCGTATGCATGCAAATGCCAAATTAACATCTGCATACAATATATGCTCTGGTCAGACCCAAAATATTGTTGTGGTTATGGCCAATTCACTTAAAAGCCTATATGTTTGAAACCTCACATTAGTATGGATGAAATGTTTTCTGTTCCTTTAACTTTTTTTAGGGTTGGGGGTTTTTTTAAGTTAAAGTTTCACATTAATGGTACTTATAAACCACAGCTGTTTCACTGTACTATATAACAATAGTGTTTTGTATCTGAGCAAGTTTGGAAATCTTCATGCTTACTCAATTCTTCCGAAACCAAAAGCAACCCCACTTGTTCCTTGAAATGGAAGAGGTATCCATAGTGTTTGCAAAACAATTAGATTCTTGACAACTTTTCATAAAGATGATGTTTTGTTATTGCTTCGGAGATGAGATGAAATTCAATCTCTGAGTCAGATGAAATGTGACAATTTTGGCTCTGGGACCTTTTTCTGTTATTGCTGCAGAGAAGGGAGGGCCGAGCGGGCTACTTCACTTGCAGCGGCGGGTCCCCCTGGGGATGGAGGCACACCTCGGTGCTGCGGGAAGGCGAGCGGTGCCCCCTTCCCCCGCCGGGCAGTGCAGCCAAGCCACAGCCCGTTGGCTCGTTATGTATCGATTATTGCACCTAGGCATGCTTTCACAGTGAAAACATGAATCCTAGGAGCTCAAGGCAGTTGTGCAGCCTCTGGGTGAAGCCATCAGGTGAAAAGCCTTGCACATCCCCTCCGAGGACCTTCAGCAGCAGGAACCAAAGGTCTGCAGGCACACGGTGACTAATGGCATCGTCATGCAAGGCTTTTTCCCACACGGTCCCCTCCTGAACGTGGTTTTCAATTGAGGCTTGGAAGAGCGCTTTGCCCTCCCAGGCTGTTCCCATTACATCGTGTTTGCTTCTCCCTGTCCTCTTCTGTCCCTGGCTGGCCTGATAGCATTGCCCGAGCTGGCATGGCAGGGTCTACACTGGGTCAGCCCACATCCCGTCAGGCTGCTGTCCTGCTGCCCACCTCTGGTGACTGGGGATCCGCACGCACACCCGTGTGCGACCCTGACATGGCCACCTACTGCACTGATTCTGCGGGTAACCTCCAGCTTGGCTAGTCGCTGTGGGTAGCCCTCAGTAGAGCCAGGTGGCCCAGTGAAGGTGGCTCGTGCCTTCCTTGCAGTGGCACAGTCACGCTAGGAGCAGAGAAGGGTCGTTAGTGAGGTGGGGAAGTTGCTGGTGGTGCAAAACCAAATGTCTGGGCAAAGCACCGCAGAAGGACCTTGTGAACAGCCCAGCAGGAAAACAGCAGGTGAAATTCAGCAAACCGCTGTTAAGACCATCCTTTAGTGGACACGCAGGTGCTACCGTTGGGGTTCCTTACCATCGTGTTCAGACTCGCTGGGCACCTCTAGGCCACCCTGTAAGACCCACGCAGGACCCAGGCTGGGAAGACCTCGTGTACATGTTGCAAAACCCTACAGGCCTTTGCAAGCCCACACAGCCACGAGAGCATTTGCTAAAGACTCCGGGTGTGAAGCTTAGCTTTGAGAGACCTGACTTTGTGCTCCATGGCTCTGGAGGTCACTGGTTGACTCCACTGGTGACCGTGGATGTGTGGGTGTGAGGATGCACACAGGCAGGATATGTGCCGCTCTCCCACCAAAAGCCAGGAGAGGATCAAGTTGCTGACAGAGGGAATTTTAGTCTCACTTTCAAGCAGATTATGAAGCAGTTTGTTGGGTGTTTTTTGTTGTTTTTTTCTCAGCACTTTCATTCCTTTCTTCAAACCTCCAGTCTTCCGGGAGAGGTTTTGAAGTGGCCTCATTTGTAATCTGACCTCGCTTCTTGTCATATTTGCGTCATCGGCTCTGGGGGCCGTGCTAGGATGCTGACAAGTATTTCTAACTTTAAAATACGACTTCTTTGGCAACCCAAAGAAGAAAAAAGACAAATACCCTGCTGCCTTCAGAGTGTTTCTGCAAAAAAAGGGATGAGGGTTCATGGCATAACACAACTGTGACCAAGGTTGTCCAAAGTTGCCCAGATCCCACCCTGGTTTACTCTCGCTGGTTGTTGTGAGCCCGGTTATTTTCTTCCATGGGCGAGTGGGCAACTGCAGCCCAAGAAACGTAAGGCACTGGGGTTGCTGCTTGCCGCACAGGGAGCAGTGGATCCAAACCCTGCATATCTCCACAAGCCTCCTGCCTTCTTTTGGGGGTCAAGTGGGATCAGAAAAAGTCTACTGCAAAGTGGCCCTCAGGTCTTGCACATCCCAGGAGCAGCCCCGGGGCTTTATGTAAATGCATGAGGTTTGGCAGGTCCAGCCAAGGCCACCACAGCTGGGATCAGCTGGCCAGACCTTCTTTTTGGCAAAGGGAGGTCTTCTCTGTGGGAAGGGGCACAGAAACAGGCCTGGGTCAGAGCAGAGGCAATTACAGCTTCTAAGAAACAAGCAGGAGCTATTTTAAGGCCACTTCCCAAGGCTGACAAATCCAACCCTGCCCACCACTCTGTCCCACCTCCTCTTCCTTGTGCAAAAGCCTTCTGGCCATGGTAGCTCCACGTGCCACAGGTCTCGAAGAGGTCTCTGTTTCTACATCTGTCAGGAAAACCAGCTGCCCGACGGGACTGCTGAGAGCAGCCCAAATTAGCATGGCTGAGGACCAGGCAGGCAGGGCTCGGCCGCAGCATGCTGCGCTTGGCAATAGCACGTAGCCATGTAGCCCTGCCTTGGCACGACGGGGGAAGCGCGGGCAGGGAAGTGGCACAGCTCTTACAGGCATTGCATAGCAATCTGAGGTATGGGGTGCTCCTTCAACCTTCTGGGGCACTTGCCTGCAAGAGCTGCTCAGGGGGACCCGACAAAGCCACCCTTGGGCTCGTAGCAGACCTGCCTTGTAGCTTACAGCAGCTGCAGAGCCTTACCTTTATCTTCCCCTCAAGACTACATGAACTTTTACTTGGTAAGTAACACTTCCTTGCTGTTTCCCCAAGACCTGGCTTCTACCAGCTGTGAAGGGAAACCTCTTAGACCTTTGTCAGAAACGTTCTTTACCCTAGAGTTAAAGTACCTGACGTTAGATTGTGTGCTCATGAGAAGAGATGCATCCTCACTGACCCAGTGGAGCTACATGGATTTCTGTAATCTTGACATTTAAAAACAAAAAAGTAGGCCTACGTAGATTTAGAAACTCTATTAATCCCTCAGTTCTTTAAGAAACTCCTCAAGAGTTTAGGGCTTTACATGCATGTAAGCATCTGCAAGGTTGAGACCAAAAGACGTTTCAGCCAGCCCCGAAATGAAAAACGTAAATATTGAAATATTAAAACCAGATCTGCTTTAGAGAAGAACTTTGACATTGCCACAAATCTGAAGAAGAAAGGGGAAACTCTGGCATATAAATTCAGGATGACATCACTTTCTGAGAACCTGATGCCAAAACAGTGCTATCTCGGGGAGAGCTTCAGTGAAAGCTTTTGTCATCTTTGCCAGGTTAATATAGCGTTGAGATAAAAAGTACTTTCACATTTATGCTGCAGGATGGGGGGCAGGAGGGAGGGGGTATTCTTTCCCCAAGGGAGATATTACATTTGTATCTGTAGTACCAAGTTAAGCAACAGGCGGCTTGTCATCCCTGTGCAAGCCACTGATCTCCCCTTCCCCAACTTACTCCAAAATCCATCGGTACATGATGCTTCTGAAAGGAGACCGAAAACCACAGTGCTCCTCAGTGGCTGAGTAACGCTATACTTTGTGTTCAGGAATTTTTTTCCTTCAATTTATCGTCGCCAGATTTCTACAAATTATTGAGGGGAGCCTTTGTCAAAGCTCTAACACTGCTGCTCTCCTTTAGTTCCTGCATCGATCTATTTGGGGAGAGGGGTTCGAGGAGATGGAATGAAATGCAAACTTGTAATCTAACACTTTTCTGGAAAATACCTTCTCATTGAGTGCAATCGTTGTACTTCACTCCCTGCAGGAATCCTGCCTCAGCCCCGAAGCTGTTCCCATGCAGCTCTTTCCATCCTCAGGAAAGTTGCACTCAGGAAAGACACTGCAGTTGTTTCCAGTGCTGGTGGGAGAGCTGGCAGGGCAAGGCAGCCCTGGGTCACCTCTGTGAGCACCTCACAGCTGCAGCAAGGTCTGAGGCTTATACGCTGAGGGAGTCATGGAAAAAAAAAAAAAAAAAAAAAAAGTAAAAAAAGAGAGAGAGAGAGAAAATAAAAAAAAAGGCAATTCACATCTTCACCCTGAAATCCAGGGAGGAAATGGGGTTTTCTTTAGCTGTCTGCAGTGGACAGAGCTCGCACATGTGCATGGTCTGTACAGAGCCCCAGAGAACCTGCAGCAAAGGAAAGAGAAACTTCTAAAAGCTTTCGGCTCCCATAACCGCAGCATTCAGTTAAAGGCTAATGCACGTGGTAGATTTGCAGCCAGCTCGGTCCAAGCCCAGGTGACTGCTGACCTCCACACACCACAGACCCACTCTTGATGCTAGTAGCTGCTTTCCCTCTAAAGCTTCAGATTATAAACATCTCTCAGCACCTCCAGGAAATAAAAGCCTGTTCTCCAGCCTCTCACTGTTGGAGCAGACGTCTTGGATACCAAGAAAGCAACATAAATATTGCAGCTGTACTAGGTGCCGATGTTAGTCGGGGCTTACACAAGCAGAATTACAACTGTGGAGATTATCGCAGTCACCTTTGGGACTCTCTGGGTAACACATCTGGTCCGGCAACGCGCTGCATCTCTCCATATAGGGGCTGTACCAGCAGGGCTGCAGGCTCCAAGGACTTCTGCCCTAGGCTGTCCGCAGGGAAGGGCAGAGCTCAGTAAGCAGGCACCAGGCTCTTGTGGGCTGATGTGCAGCACCACGGTATCTATTTCTTGGGAAAACTGATTTTGCTCAAGCTAATGCCAGTATCCCCATTGGCACCCCAAGCAACTGGGTTCTCACACAGAGGCCTCTTCTCTCACTCAGGAGAGGTGAGTAGGCTGGATTTTGGCTACTCCAAGGAGCAGAGGTGATAAGGTGCTGCTGTGCAAAGCTCCGAAGGACAGCCCTGTCCTACTGCCGAGACGTGGGTCCAGTCCAGTCCCTCACCTAAACCAAGCAAGCTGAGTGCCCAAAAGGCTATTTATTAAGAGGAAGTGTTATCAAGTGCCTGAGTGATTTGGGAATCAAATTCCCATTTTCAAAAGTGACTTAAGCAGTTGTGGGAAGGTTTATGAATTCACAAATGATGGTTTGGTTTGCAGCTTCTGGTGAGAACTAGTGAGAGCTGGGCACGTATTCTTGTGTGCTTGCCTGCAAATGCTCCTCTAGGAGGACAAGGATTTAGTTACAAAGAACCCAAAGCATTAGAACCAAGCCGATTTTGTACCTGTAGGCTGTTTTCAAATCTAACTAGCATTTACTGAACACTGACCCCTGTCTTCAGCCAGCGCGATCTCCAACGAAGCTGCTCAGCCAGGTGTGCATGGCCAGCTGGGGTGAGTGATTAACAGCCAGACAAAAAAACAGGCTGCTGCAGGGAAGGTGCCTAACAGAACCCCTCCTAAGGTGAAAAGGTTACAGCCTAGAAAATAACAGTTCTAGCAAATACACATCACCACTCTAAAGTTTCTCTTCTTTGGTTAGTTTTCCAATTTTTCCTGCTGGTGCAATAGGAAGACCCTAAGTGCATGGACTCAAATGCAGGGATTGTCACAAGCTAGCACAGGCAAGGACTGGATCTGTGTGCATCTGCATATATGCACACACACATATATGTACGCATATGTATGTATATATGTGTATCTGTAGGTATATAAATATATATACACACACACATATATAAGCACTGGAACAGGCTGCCCAGGGAGGTGGTGGAATCACCAACCGTGGAAGCGTTTAAAAAACATGTAGATGTGATGCACCACTTTAGTGGTGGCCTTGGCAGTGCTGGGCTAATGGTTGGAACTGGGGATCTTAAAGGTCCTTTCCAACCCCAACGGTTCTACGATTAAGTATATGTATACAGATATATACGTATCTAGACACATATGTAAATATCAATGTGTATGTATATGTGTATAAATACACTTTACGCACTTACCCTAAGCACCTGCCACTGCCACGGTTGGAGCCAGAGCAGGGAGGCAGCCGGATCTTTGAGGACATCGATTCCTGGCTCTCAACAACAAGCAGCAATCTGCCTGTCACTGCTGCTGGTGGCCAGGCTCACCAGCCCAGACCCGGGACGCCCAGCGTTACGTGGGACGAAGGGGCTGTATTCTTCCCCGGGCTGACATCAGCATCCCTTGATCTCCGAGGGCACCACCTCTCCCCCAGCCAGCTCCTGTTGTGAGCTGCCCCACACACCGACAAACGAACCCCAGCAAGCGGCTCAGAGCACCGGGTGACAGGGAGGCAGCCCTTGCAAGAGCAGCCATAGTCTGTACTTATGCCAAACACCAGCAAGGCCCTCTTCTGCAGCACGGCTTGTTTCTAACCAGAGTGATGTTTTTAAATCTTTATGATTCTTAACATGCTACAAAGAAAATAAATATGTGGCCCACCAGTGAGCCTCCAGTAACAAAGTGCAGGTCTTTGAATGAGGTCTGTAACGTTCTCCGTCCTGCTCCGCACTCTCAAAAGAAATGGTGCTAAAGATATATGGGGCAGGTAGAGCTGATGGAAGCAGTTTCAACCTCTTTTTTATCTGCCAGAAAATGCCATTTCGTCAAAATTGACATGTTCCAAGGAGTGGTATCGATTTTGACAGAGCCATCACTGAAGGAGTGTCAGAGCAGACTGTTTCCACCCTTTCGCTTTGTTCCAATAAATTCAAAAAGTTCTGCTCTGATCAAGTCCAGTTTTCTCTGGATTACATCAGCCTGCCTGCGCAGAGAGGCATTTGCTGTGGGTCCGGGTGGCGGAGAGGCAGAGCAGCACTTCATGTCACCCTGCTTAAGAGACTGGCCTTACTTCAGGAATTTGTTTGGGGTCTTTGGTCCCAGCATTTTCCTGTGATTAGGGAATGAATTAGCTGGGGTGCGAGGGGCAGATGCTGAGCTCACCCAGTCACCCTGGGAATTCTCCAGGTGGCCGCTGGCCTCAAGGCAGGGCTCTCTCAAAAGGCAGAACGATGCCTTGCTGTCGGCCGTCTCATGGCCAGACTCTGCTAGTTTGCCCTAGTTTGAGCGATGGCCCTTCTTTGCTGGCTCGGGGAGCCAGGCAGCAGCTAGCCAGTGGCAAGCTGTGTGTATGGTCTGTATGCAACCAGTCCAGCACGTCTACCATGCATTAGGCACTTGGGAGGTTGCTCTTTCACTGGAGAACTGACCTGCGTGTGCGCAGAGGCTGGTGTCCAGGCAGAGCTGCTGCGGGCAAGTGGCCACAGCCCGCCTTTGCCATTCAAAATCGCTGTCATATTCCCTTCTGGTTTTATGGAGCCAGCAAGGCAACACACCAGCCTCTCACCTTCAGCAGATCTTAGTCCTTGCAAGAGGCAAGAAAATTCTGTGTTAGCCTTGGGGAGGCGTCAAGGTGTGAATTATCCACCTCCCAGCAGCTTCCAGTCCCTCTGACCCTCAGCTGCCCTGTAAATTCCCTGTCCCTCGCCCCAGCCTTTCTAAGTTCCCCTTTGCATTTGGATCAGCCGGATTTCCCTCTGCACACCAGAAGGAAAGCCTGAGCACTGGGCAGGGATGGCTTTCCCCTCCTCAGTTCGGGTGTACAGACCAAGGTCTGAACTTCAAACATCCTGGACTTCCACATGGAGAGAGCCATGCCCATTTCCAACTGGAAACATCTAAATTTCTAACTGGGAGTGCCTGGTAATGTCTTAGTAGCTCCTCTTGCTGCCTGACCATTGGCCCTAAAGCCCTGCGACCAGCACCAGGACCCCTATTTTTGCTCTCATAAATGCATCGGTCACTCAGAGACCTCAGCTTAGACCAAGTCCAGTGGTCCCGCCTCGGCTGGGCTGAGCTGGGTGCCGCTGTTTATACAGCCAACAAGAGCAGCCTGTGCCCAAGGCTCCCATTCCTGCGGCAGCACGAGGAGGGAGTGTGGGGCTTGCTCCCAGTGGGACACAGGTACCAAGAACATTTGCCCATCCAGCAAAGTTTCTGCTTAACCCTCCTCGCTGGGGACACCAAGACGTGGTGGCCTCAGCCTGCCTCAACAGGCGACAGCAGATCTGCTCGGGACAGGCTGCTGGATTTTGCTCTTCAGTGTCTCTGCTTGCACCAGCAATGCTGCCGAGCAGGAAAACAGGGGCACAGGCTTCCAGGTGAGCAGCTGCCGGCACATGTGTCTGTGCATGCACACAGGCAGCTGCTTCCAAACAGAGCCCATCCAGCAATGGCTCTGTGGTAGCATCAGTCAGGACGGGGCACTGACCCATAGCTTCCTTGTGAAAGCTCCTCTCTCACAGCAAAGCATGGGGGGAAAGGCAGGCAGCTACCAGCTTTCAAAGACCCAAGTTAAACCCAGTGGCTGAAACAACCCTCAGAAAAGTTTTCTTTTTAAATAAGAAAGTCCCTTCTCCAATCGTAATTGTTAAAATTGCATTTTTAATAAAGGCTGCCGACAGTCAAACAGTCCAGAAAAGAGCAGAAACCAGAAGCTTGACTGCACAAAAGCCACTCTACTGTTACTCAGTGTGGTTCACCCTTCTCGCGCCTGCCTGCCTTTGAGCAGCATCCCATGGGCTGGCCCGGCAGCTCTTAGGGACACCTCAGCCCTAAATAACCTGCAGAAGAGCAGGTTTCTGCTGCGGCTGGGAATATGCTCTTCGGACCTGTCTGTTCCCAGCTGGGAAAGGCGGGCTGCAGCGGGCTGCTGTTATGTCTTTGTGGAACAATAGGGTCTCCCTCTGGTGGCAAATTCCACCCGAGGTGTGCTGACATCGCAGGCAGGGATGGGGCTGCAGGACTGCAGAGCTGGCTCCCAGCTGGCTGTGTGGGGATCACAGCTGCACAGCCCCAGCTGTCTGGCTGCGGGGATGAAGGGGCTCATGGCCCCACCGAACCCAGCCTCTGCTGTGGCGGGGGGGGGGGGGGTGTCCCAGGATGTCCCAGCAGCACCACTGGCACAAGCTTCCCACAAAAGCCTCTGGAGGACCAGGCACACGATGCCTCCCATCACACAATGCATCCCATCACACAGCGCATCCCATCACATGATGTGTCCCATCACACAGTGCACCCCACCACACTATGCACCCCACCACATGATGCATCACCCCATGACCAGAGCCCAAATGGTCTCAGCTGCGGCCAGGTCCCTGGGCTCGGGACACGGCGCCTTGCCCACATGCAGCGCTCCTCCAGCTGCCTGCACCCCGCGAAGGGATGTCTTTGCCTTGGGGCTGTGGCAGATGCTAAACATCGAGTTGTTGTTTGGGGTTTTGGCAGGTTTGCAACAGTCTTGGAAGGGAATGACTCAGGCACTCGCACACCACCCCAGCAGGACACTGATTAAAAGGATCAGGCTCTGCGCTATGTCTCTGTCCAGCCCTAGCACTGTTGTCTCACTCATCCCAGACATCCATCAGAGCCCCTGGTCCCGTCTCCACAGGGCAGGAGCACTGCCCCATGCTGCATGGGATGGGGGAGATGAGGAGCCACTGCTGGCTGCCCACACAGCAGGGTGCTGTGAGCCCAGCTGACAGCAAGTACTGGTGTGAGCACAGGGTGCTGGGGGGCAGGAGGGGGGGGGGGGGCGCGGAATTAGGGTGCCTCCAGCCTTGAAGCATCCCAAGGGCCTGGGCTTTAGGAACTAGAAGGTGGTGCAGAGCTAGATGTGGCTGGCAGCACCAGACAGCTGGCTACGGGACACAGCACAGCATTTTCAGGCTATTTCTGCCTTTTTACGATGGGCTGCCACCACAGTGGTGGGCATTGCCACTTACCCAGCCCCCTCTGCAGCGCAGGACCTCAGCACCAATAACCAGCATCTCCCAGCTCCCCAGCAGGAGGGCTTTTTGGCAGTCCTATACAAAGGATAGACTAGTTTCTTCAGGCTTTCGAGCAGTGAGGTTTCTGCGTTGAGGATGTGAAGGGCTCCTCTCACCTCCCAGCTCAGCAGAGTCACAAGAGAGGCAGGGCTTGGGCTGTGCCTACGTTCCCCTCTTTCCTGGGAGGGGTTGTATTTCCCCAGCTGCTGCAGCCCCAGGGTAGACAGAAAGGCCATCCATGCTGTGTTCTAGCTTTAAGGGTGTTGCTGTCAGTCACCTTTTGCAAAGCTCCTCTGCCGTATACTTGATTGTAGCTTTAAATGGATAAACCTGGCAGGGGACTAGCCACAGCTGTTAGTCATCCCTCTCAGGTGACCTGTCCATCCTCACATCCTTTAAAAGGTAGCCAGTGACAGTTTAGTGGCAGATCTTGCTCTGGGGCAGCAGTACTCCTGCCTACTTAAAATTCTCTCCTTTCCCTACTGTGCTCTGTAGACAGTTGCAAAGACCAGCTCCAGCTGGTGGCTTGAAGCAGCAGAGGCAAAACTGAATTTTGCCACCCTGAGGTTGAAGGTAAAATCATTTCCTTGAGGTGGGATGTCAAAGGTGGCATCCACCTCGCTCCTTCCCTCCCTCCCACAAAGACACACTCTGCAAAAAGCCAGGCGTGTATTCTCCTGCCAGGATATTTTCTCCCTGCCCTGCTGTAGGACCTTCCCCTGCTCCAGACAATGAAGGGACCGAAGCCAATGGCAGTGGCTGGTGAGCCAGGGAATGCAAAAGCCCAGTGGAGCCCATCCTCAATGTGCCCCAGCTGGCTGGACAGGAGGGGGATAATGAACCCTGGTGGGTGGGCTATGAGGGGCAGCCCTGCTGCCAGTCCCCCCGCTCACCTGTGGCCAGGTAAGGCAGGTGGGTACCAGCCCCAGGGCTGGGGGACAGCCACCCATCTCCCTGCTTGTGCCCAGAGCTGGCCTCTAGCCCCACAGCATCAGGAGTCATCCACCCAGCAGGGCCACCGCTCCGCCAGTGCAGAACCCCAAACCTGCACGTGCAGTTAGGCACGGGGAGCAGGGCTGCAATACACTCACAGCAACGCAGGGCCCTCGGCTGGGCGGGTGCGTGAATCCAGAGCCGACATGGAGCGATTCCTCCCAGCCAAGGGCTCGGAGATCCCGCCGGGTCTCTGCCACTCACTGGCAACCTGCAGATGCTGTCTGAGGCTGGGGGGCACCGGGAGAAGTGATGGTGCTCAGCCAGACCCCAGGCGAAGGAGGTCAGTGGCATGTGCCCACGGTAGTCATTTTTTATTAAGGTTTGTTATTATAAAAATATATCATAAAATGTGGCACGTTTGTCCATTTCTACTCCGGGGCAGAGGCACCGGAAGGCTGGGACGGAGAGGGCTCCATCGCATAGCCGGAGCTGCTCCCTGGAGGAAACGTGCTCCCTTGGGCTGGGACAGAGCCGGGGATGCTCTGAGCAATGTCTGGGGATGGAGGCATTCACTGCCCTGCATCCAACAGTCTCCAGGGACACGGGAAAGAGAAAGAAAAACTGAAAACAGTGGGAGGGGGAAAAAAAAGACAAAATAAAGAAGAAAAACTGAGTCTCTTCTGTCATCCCTTTCTGATCCGATGGAGGTAAAGCATCCCTCTGGGCAGCACGAGTGAATGTCCCGTCCTGGCCGTGCTCCCCTGCACGGGATTTGCCGTGGGAAGATGCCACCTCTCACTGCCCAGGCTGTCTCCTCATCCCCACAGGCAACTGGCAGAGGTGGTGGCACTTTGGGTACAGTTTGGTGGCACTTCAGGCTTCAGGTACAGTTTGCCGGTGCTTATTCCAAGCGTTGCTGTCTCTAGACTGCTGCTCCACAGCTCTAGGAAGAGGAGGCTGGGATAGAGAGTCCATGGATGGTATTTAGAGGGTCTGGAGATTTCCCCACAGGGCTGGCAGGTTTTCTGTCCACGACTGCAAGAAGGGTAGAAGGGGAAAAAATAAAAACGACAGCAGCATGGCTTGATGGACTCCGAGCACATCGCTGCAGCTGGGCATGTCCTATGCTTACATGCACATGGACCCCCTCCGACAGCCCCCCAGGAGCAGCTCTGGGCCCCCCACCTGCCTGCCCCCAGGAAAGCCACCCCTTCCAAAAGGGGCTGCCAGGCTCCATGTATCAGACCTCTCCAAGGGAGTTGGAGAGGAAAGGGGGGATGGATGCATCCTCCAAGCACTACAGATGGTGACAGACGCCCTCTGCCATCACTGGGGGTCCGGATCTGCTGGGGGAGGTGACCCAGACCCATCCTAGCCACACAGAGAACACATCCGATGCACTTTCTTAAAGTCTGTGGCCAGGGTGCCCTGGGAGGGGACTGTGCCACCAGGAGAAGGATCTGCACACCATGCCTGCTGCGGCTCAGCTCCTCCTGGGCTTCCCCCCAGCCCCAGCTCACCCCAGGCACAGCACAGCCCCGGGAGGCATCGCGGTGCAGGGCCCAAGGTGCCATCTGTCCCTCCTCACCAGCCCTCGGGGAGGGGACGCAAAATATCCCAGGGCTGCTGAGGGCACCGAGCAAGCAGGGAGGTTTTTCTGGGGAAATAACGGCTGTGGAATCAGAAAAGGTCTGAACCAGAGGGGGAAATCGCCTGGCTGAGTTTACCTTTAGCTTCTCTTTCTTTCTCTCTTTCTCTCTTTCTTTCTTTCTCTCTTTCTTTCTTTCCTTCTCTCCTTCTTTCTTGTCTTCTCTCTCTCTGCCCCCTTCCTCTCGCACTGCCCGTCTCCCCCTCTGCCCTCCCGGTGCGGGAGCAGGTGTGGAAAGTGGGAGCCTGGCCAGCCACCCCCGGAGCGGAGCAGGGCTACCCACGCTCCCTGCACCCACGCAGCCCTTCGTCCACCATCCCCGCTCGGGGCCAGGGGCCACGCTGTGCCTAATAATCCGGGATTTGGTTTGCCCCAGATACGGAGCACAACCAGAAAACCAATCCGAAAAAAATTAAAAAGAAAAAAAGCTTTTAAAGGGGAAGAAAAAAGAAAAAAAAAAAAAGAGCAACAAAAAGACTGCAACAAAACACAAAACCAAAAAACACAAATGTTTAAAGAAAGTCTGTGGGCCTTTCGGCAGAGGCAGCTTGAAAATTAGCAAGTCAGAAAACTCAGCCTCCAAGTCACTTAAAATACCTCAAAAAATAGACTAAATGCACGCAGGTAATCTCTCCTCCTCCTTCATTCATTTCTTTCCTTCCTTCTTTCTTTCTTTCTCACTTTCCTTTTCTCTCTTTCCTTGTCATCCTCTCCCTCACTTTCTCGCAATTTGTTTCTCTATTTTTTCCCCAAATAACTGATTTACAATTATCTATTTTCACCATTGATAACTCGTCCCTGTTAGCTGAGAGCTGATGGTATAACATGCAGCAGTTAGCTGTAGTTAGAAGTGGTAAAGGGTTGTGTATATATATATATATATATATATAAAAAAGAAAAAAAAAGCCAACAAAACAAAAACCCAAACCAAAAAACCCAAACACACACTACCAACAACAAATTAAAAACACAGAAAACCAGCAATAAACAAGTGGAATAGTAAGTGGGAAATGAATTGCAAATGTGAAAAAGAATAGAAAGGTTAATACCACGAAAAAGGAGAAAGACACCAACAGGGATTTCATACGCAGAACAGAGGGGCTGGGATTTTTAAAACGAAACCGCCAATGGAGGAAATAAAGCTTCCGTCAATGAGGGATTTCATACGCAGAACAGAGGGGCTGGGATTTTTAAAACGAAACCGCCAATGGAGGAAATAAAGCTTCCGTCAATGAAGCGAAATAATTAGCAGGAGGTGAGAGAACGTCCCCTGCTATCTGCCTCCGGGTCGGACCCCCATCCAGGGGAGCCTCGGGGGACACCCCCCCACGCACCGCCCGAGGCGGGGCGGCTGCGCCGGTAGAGCCCGGGCCAGGCTGCGGCGGGGTTGCCCGGTGCCGCATTGCACCGGCTGCAACCAGGCGGGGGTCCGGGGGGAGCAGCGGGTCCTGCCCGACCCCGCCGGGACGACGACCCCCGGCCGGGGGTGACAAGCACAGGATGCGCCCGAATCCCACCCCCCGGCGCTGCCCAGCGCGCACCAGTGGGCACGGAGAGGAAGCGGGGGACCCCCGTCCACACCGGCGCTGCGCGGCCGGAGCCCGGACGGGAAGGGGCTGCCGGGGACACATCGAATGCTGCGCCGGGGGGCGCCGGGGGGCTCCCAGGCCGCCGGAGGGGCACGGAGAGGAGCGGGGCCGCCCAAGGCGTGCGCAGCTCCAAGGCAAACGCGGGGGCCGCGGCCGCCAGCCCAGCTGAACCGCCCGACAGCCCTCACGGCGGAGGCGGGGGGAACATTACGGATATTTAAAATATTCCGCGAGGTGACCCCTGCTCGCAGGTCGGGGGGGCCGCCCCGCGTCCCTCACCCCCCCCTCGCCCCGTTCCCCTCCCGCACCTGCGCCGCGCCGGGGGGTGCCCCCCGTTGTCCCCGTCCCCCCCCGCTCACCTTCCCTCCCGGGCTGCTTGAACGCCATCGCCGTGGCCAGGTCGCCGCCGTGCACCGCCACGCCGGGCCCGTGGTGGGCCAAGGGGGTCCCCTGCGGCTGCCAGGGGTGGCCTGGGGGGATGTAGCCGCCGGCCGGCCCCCCGTAGACGCCGTGCTGGTTGGAGGGGGGGTAGGCGCAGGCTGGGAGGAAGCCGCCCACCGAGGAGAGCCCCGGGGCGGGCTGGGGACAGGCACAAAGAGAGAGGTAGGGTACACGAGGGCGGGGGGGGGGGGGGGGGGGGGGGGGCGCACCGCGGAATTACAGCGGGGGCTCGGAACAACCCGCCCGGGGCTGGCTGTCGGGGGTGCCCCCTCGGGGAGGGGGTGGCCGGCGGGCCGCGGCGGTGCTGAGCTCGGGCGGAGGGGGAGTGGGAATGACGGGAAATCGCCCCCCCACCTTGCCCCTTCCTGCTCCCACCCCGCCTTGCCCCCTTCTGCCCCCCATAGCCGTTACCTGCGGGTACTTGATGTCTCCTTCCACGGCAGCCTTGTCGATGCCGTTGACTGCCTGGGCCGGGGGGAAGGCCGTCCTGTTCACGCTGGGCCAGTCTTCCATTTTGGGGGGGTAGGCAGACCCCTCCGTGCCAGCCAGAGCCCCTGGGGAGGACAGCGCGTTAGCCGTCGCACCCCTCCCCCGGCGTTCGTCCCTCCGGAGCAGCGGTTGGGGCGAAACGGGGGGAAGACCCGGGTGCTTAAGTGCCCGTTGGTATGAAGCCGATGGGGGGCACACAGCCCCGCCTGGCCTCCCAGTCCCCCCAGCATCCCGCGGGCACAGCCCGCTCCCCCGCCAGCAGGGCCGGGGTGGCCCGGGGAAGGCTCGGTCCCGACGGCCGAGATCGGTACCTGCTTTGGTACCACCCCGGGGGGAGAGGCTGCCGTACCCCCAGATCCCGTCCCTCCGCCCAGTTCTCCGCGCCTCCCCATCACTTCCATGCTCCCAATAATTTAGGAGGCCCAATTTCTTTTCTGACGATTGTGATTTATAAAAGTGACATCGGAATTTTAAAGATAACGATTTCACGGAGGGAAACGCATGCGGTTGATTTACTCGGGCTTTTGCAAGGATAAAAGGACTCGCACCCCCACACACACACCCGGCCACGTCCCGTGTCCGCCCCCCCCGCCCCGGGCCGGCGCTCGGGGCTGCTGGCGTTCCCCTCCCTCCCGCGGCTGCCCAGCGCCGGCCGCGCCGGCCCCGCCGCTCCCCCATCCTCCTCCCGGCTTTTAGGAAAACCGGGGCAATTTCTCGGCGGAATCCCGGGCAGCGCCGGGCCTGTTTTCCGAGGGGGCTTTCCGCCTTCTTTCTCCCTCTTTTTCTCTCCCCTGGTTTGTTTTCTCCCCCTTTTTACCTCCTTTCCGTATTTCTATATACTATTACTTTTTTCCCCTTCGCAAAGGGAAATTCAGGGCTCCGAATTTGCGGTCGGCAATCTATTATCCCTACGAAAATATTTTCCACATTTTTCATAAAAAGTTCAAGATGTCTGAGCCTCGACGCATCTGGCCCTGCCGCCCCGTCCTGCCGGAGCGGCGTGCGGCGATCAAAAAAAGCCAACAAAACCCCCAGAAAGAAACGGGGGGGGTGGGGGGTGGGGGGGGGGTGGTGTCGCGAAAGACCCGCTCACCCGTCTGCTCCACGAAGGTGCGGATGCCCAGGATGTTGGTGACGGAGTGGGCCGAGGGCCACGAGCGCGGCAGGCTGACGTGGGCCGCCCCCACGGGCGCCCCGGGGTGCCCCCCCATCTTGGCAGCCGGCGAGGCCATGGGGCTGGGGTAGGGGTACTGGTAGATGTGGTTGTAGGGCAGGGCGGGCTGGGGCGGCGGCTGCTTGCCGCCGTCGTAGGGGCCGGGGCTGGGAGAGGCTGCCGATCTTATTCCGCAGGATCCTGCTGATGGAGCTGACCGAGGGGACGTTGTACTTGTCGCAGACGCCGTCGGCCAGCAGCCGGTCGCGGATCTCCCAGGCGAAGATGCCGGGGGTCGCCCTGCTTGTAGTCTCGGATGTGCTTGACCACGTTGGGGGGTGGTGACCCGCGGCTTGCTGCCGCCGATGGCCCCGGGCAGGATGGAGCCGGTCTCGTTGTACCGGGCCAGGATCTTGCTGACGCAGCCGTGCGAGACGCGGAGCTGGCGGCTGATGTCGCAGGGCCGGATGCCGAGCTGCGCCAGCTCCACGATGCGCAGCCGGATGGCGTTGGGCAGCGGCCGCCCGTTCACGAAGACGCCGCCCAGCTGGTTCACCTCCCCGTACGTGTGCTCTGCGGCGGGCGGCCCCGGCCCCGACGGGCCCGTTACCGGCGGGCCCCCTCACCGGCGGGCGGCCCGCGACGCCGGCGCGGAGGGAGGGGAGGGGGACCGAGACGGGGACCAGCACCGGCACCGGGGCGCGCCGCCGCGCAAGGCCGGGCCCCGCCGGCGCACGTCTAGAGTGGGAACGGGGACGGGGCTGCGACGGGGATGGGGGGGGGGAAGGAAAAGGGGGGGAGGAAAGGAGTGGGGGAGGGAAAGGAAAAGGAAAAGGTAGAGGAAAGAAGAGGAAAAGAGCGGGGAAGGAAAGAAGGAAGGAAGGAAGGAAGGAAGGAAGCAAGCAAGCAAGCAAGCAAGCAAGCAAGGAAGGAAGGAAGGAAGGAAGGAAAGAAGGAAGGAAGGACGAGGAAAAGAGCCGGGAAGGAGAAGGACAGGGAAAAGGGGGGGGAAGGGAAAAGGGGGGGGAAAAGGGAAAAGGGGGGGAAAGGGAAAAGGCGGGGGGGAAAAGGGAAAAGGGGGGGGAAAAGGGAAAAGGGGGGGGGAAAAGGGAAAAGGGGGGGGGAAGGGAAAAAGGGGGGGGGAAAGGGAAAAAAGGGGGGGGGGAAGGGAAAAAGGGGGGGGGGAAGGGAAAAAGGGGGGGGGAAAGGGAAAAGGGGGGGGAAAGGGAAAAGGGGGGGGAAGGGAAAAGGGGGGGAAGGGAAAAGGGGGGGAAGGGAAAAGGGGGGGAATAAGGGAAAGGGGGGGAATAAGGGAAAGGGGGAGGGAATGAGGGAAAAGGGGGGGAATGAGGGGAAAAGGGGGGGGGAATGAGGGAAAAGGGGGGGGGAATGAGGGAAAAGGGGGGAAAAGGGAAAAGGGGGGGAAAAGGGAAAAGGGGGGGAAAGGGAAAAGGGGGGGAAAAGGGAAAAGGGGGGAAAAGGGAAAAAGGGGGGAAAGGGAAAAAGGGGGGGAAGGGAAAAAGGGGGGGAAAGGGAAAAAGGGGGGGGAAAGGGAAAAGGGGGGGAAAGGGAAAAAAGGGGGAAAAGGGAAAAAGGGGGGAAAGGGAAAAAAGGGGGGAAAGGGAAAAAGGGGGGAAAGGGAAAAAGGGGGAAAGGGAAAAGGGGGAAAAGGGAAAAGGGGGGAAAAGGGGGAAAAAGGGAAAAGGGGGGAAAAAAGGGGAAAGGGGGGAAAAAAGGGGGAAAGGGGGAAAAAAAGGGGAAAGGGGGGGGAAAAGGGAAAAGGGGGGGGAAAGGGAAAGGAAAAGGAGGGAAAGATAAGAAGAGGAAAGAAAACCGAGAACGAGACAGAAGGGAGAAAGAAAGGAAGGGAGAAAGGAAAAGACAACAAAGAAGAAAGAAATAGAGAAAAAGGAGAAATAAAGACAGGAAAACAAAAGAAGAAATAAAAAAGATAGAGAAAAGGAGGGAGGGGATGGAGAAAAGGAGGGGGGGGGAAGACAGAAAAAAGAAACAACGAGAACGGGCAAAAGAACCGAAAGAAGCGAGCGGTGTGAGAGGGCGGAAGGCAGCGGCGAGGAAGGGGGAGCCGAGAGCCTTCCCAGCCGGGCACGTCGTGCCGGACCCCCGCCCGCCGCCACGACGACCCGGAGAGCCCCGCTGCAGCCAGGCCCCTCGGCCGAGCCGCAGCTACGGGGCTGGGGCCGGCGGGCGGGGGGCCGGCCCGGGGCCCTCATCCTCTCCGCTCCCGGGTTCCCCCCACCCCACCATCCATCCCCGCGAAGGGACACCGTCCCGGAGCCCTCCCCGCGGCCGCCCGCGCTTACCCATCGCCCGGCGCCGGGGGAGCGCCGCGCCGCCCGGGGGGGGAGCACCGCCTGCCTGCCGCACCGCAGCCCCGGCCCCGGCCCCGGCCGCCGCCGGCCCGGCATAGAGCACCCGGGGAGCGGCGGAGGGCGGGCCGGCGGGGCGGCAGCCGGCGGCGGGGCGCGGGGGTGTCCTGGCGGCGCCGGGGCCGGTTCCCCACTCGCGGGGAGCCCCCGCCGCTACTCGGATCAATTTGACGTGGGAAGCACGTCAATCCCGGCCGTCACGGTGCAGGCCCCGCCGCGGGCCGCCCATTGGCTCCCGCGCCGCTCCTAAATGGCCGCGGCCGCCGCTCCCCGCCCGCCGAGCGGGGGGCACGGGGGGGCCGGCACCCTCCGTCCGCCCCCGCGGGACCAGCGCCCCCCGCGGGACGCCCCCCCCGCTCAGCCCACCACCCGTTTTAGGGCTGGGGTCCGCCGTGGGGCGTCCCCACGCACCCCCACACCCCCCCCCCCGTGAGGCGGCAAGGTCCTCCCCGGCGCCTTCCCCACGCTCGTTCCACGCGGGACGCGTTCCCACCCGAGGGCAGCACCTGCCCCGCCTCTAGCTCCGACGGCCGCCGCGGGAACGGAACCCACGGGCGGGGACATCGCCAAGGGGCTCCGTGGCGGGAGGGGGAACGGTGCTTCGGGGGTGGGGGGGGAGGTTACCGGCTACCGGTGCGGTCCGGAGGCGGGGGGACCTCGCTCGGCAGCGGGGGGCTGCTGCGGACCGGGGGCCGGACACCTTCCCCGCCCGGCTTCCCCTGGAAAGCTGCTGCCGCCCACCCGGCATCCACATCCCCGCTTTCCTACCCGAGTAATAACGCCTGAAAGCAGCCTGGTAAAACGTGGATGGGGAGAGTGTTTGGGGGATCTCTGTGGACGACACTCCCCCCGCCTCCCCGAAAGGTCGATGGGACGATCGTGAGTGTTTCCCCTCATGCAATTGCGGGGGGGGGTGGGGGGGGAGAACCGCCTTGCAACCAGGCGCGAGCATATCTTTGCGGCCGCATCGAAAACGCGCCTCTCCTCCGGTTTTGGGCTGGGGGTGGCGGGGGGCGCGGCGGGCGGCGGCGGCGGGCATCAGTGGGCAGGCATCCCCTCCGCCCCGGGCTCCGGCCTCCCCCGCGGCAGCGCGAGCAGCGGCGGGCAGCAGAGACAAACGGCATCTGGGGCGGGGGGCATGGCACCCGTGGGGGGGGCACGGGGAGAAACCCTCACGCGGTGCCCACCCAGCCGCCCCCTCCCCCCCACTTGAAATGTGGCATTAAACCCTCGCGCGGGGTCGGGGCAGACGGTGCCGCCTGAGCGTTGGAAATTGGTCGTCGGGAAAAGAGAGCGGATCGATTAAAAAGCAACGGAGAACGGCAAAGGGGTGGGGGCCCCGTGTCTGCCCCCCCCCGCGGCCCCCCTCCCCGGCTACAGCCCCCGCGGCGGTGAATTGGCCGTTCTCGGCCGCCGGGGCGGGGGCGGCCGCCGGCAGCCTGCGGGGAGGAGGCAATCGAAAGGCGGCCGAGCAAACCAGGTGTCCTTCGCCCTGCCCCGGTAATCCAACGGGACGATTTCTGAGGGGCAGTGGGGGTCCCCTCCCACCCACGGAAAAGCCTTTTCCCCCGGGGATCGCGCCTAGCCCGCGGCCGGGCTCGCCCGCTGCCGCCGCCCGCCCGGGGCCGGGGAGAGCTGCCCCGAGCCGGGCCGAAGCCCCCCCAACTCCCGGCCCTCCCCTTGCCTCTCGGAGGGGCCCCGGCGCGGGAGCATCCCCCGGGCGCGGCCCGACGGGGCCGGCGGGCAGCGCGGCCGCAGCAGCAGCCCGGGGGTCGGCGCGGCTGCCGGGGAGCCCCCGGCCCGGCCTCGGCCGAGCCCACCCGCCCCTCCTCGGCCGCGCCGATCTCCTGTCTCCCTCTGTTGGGAAGCGCGGAGAAATCCGCCGGCTGTGGGGGGAACGGCAGGGGCCGGGGCCGCCGGGCAGGCACCGCTCGGGGGAAGCCGCGGGGCACAGCCCCAGGCCGGGCGGCCGCCGGCATTAATTAACGTGCCCGCGGTCGTTAACGCGCCCGCGGTGCACGAGCGGGCCGGCGTCTGTGCACGCTCCTTCGCCTCCCGAGGGGGCTCTCACCGTGATGCGCACACGCGCGCCCGCAGCCAGCTCGCAGCCCTGCTCCGTGGGACGGGGTGCGGGGAAGGCTTCCCCGTGGGGTTCAAAGAAAAAAACCACCCACCCACCGAGCAGGAGAGGCACTCCGCGGACAGCCCCTCCACCGGGCACCTGCTGCGCTGCGCAGCCCCCCGTCTCCCAGCCACGGCCCCACGGGCTCTTCCCTGCTCCCCCCGCGGGCCTGGCCGGGCCGGGGGCTGCCCCGGGGGCCTCTGGCTCCGCAGGCCTCGGGCCAGAAAGGACAGGGAGTGGCGCCCGAGAAAGGCCGGGGGATGTGGCCGCGGGAGGGGCCGCCCGGCTGCAGGCGGCTGTGCGTGGGGGTAAAGGGGAAGGGAAGGAAGAAGAAAAGGAGAAGATAATGAAGAGCGAAAAGGAGAAAACGAAGAAGGAAAAGAGTAATAAAAAAAAACAAAGAAAGAAAAGGAGGAGGAAAATAAGAATAAAAAGGAAACTAGAAGGAAAAGAACAGGTAAAGGAAAAAAAAGTAAAAATAAAGAAAAAGAAAAAAGGTAAAACAGACAAAAGGTAAAAAAAGACAAAAGGAAAAGGACAAAAGGGAAAAAAAGGAAAAAAAAGGAAAAAAGAAAATAAAGAAAAAAGCCAAAAGAAAAAAACAGGGAAAAGGCAGAAAGGAAGAGACGAGGGGCGGCAGGGCAGAGGCTGCGGGGAGCGGGCAGGGCGGGGGGCAGCCGGCGGGCTGGCGCAGGTAGGGCTGCGGGCAGGGGGTTCCTCCTCTCCCCCGGCAGAGCCCCCGGGAGGGACGGGGCAGGAGCCCCAGGGCCGGGAGCCCCCCATCGGGAAGCCCACCACCACCACCACCCGCCGACGGCACCGTCCGACTCACCCGCCGCGCCAGGGACTCGTTAACGCGGCGCTGCGAACCCTCCGCCCTGCTCAGCTCCCACGGGCGGCCGGGGTCTGCCCGGCACCCCCAGACCCGCTGCCGAGCCCCCCCGCCCTCCCCCAGGACGGTGTTCGTTTGCTCCGGCTCATCGCCCCCTTCCAGGCCCTTTCTCCGCTCCCCTCCCGGCCCTACCGCCGCTGCCGCCCGGCCCCGCTTGGGCTTGGCCGCCGCCAGCCCATGGTCCGGCGTGGAAAACAGCAGGCTGGGGCTAAAGCTGCGGGTGGGGGAGCCCCGGCCGCCCCGGGGACCCCCCCGGAGCGGAGACCGCCGCCCTGCGCGGGAAGATGCGCTGCCGCCGCGCCTCCGAAACAGCGAAATACATTTTTTTCCCCCTCATTTTCTTTTCTTGCCGGAGCTGTGACAGAAAGCTGAGAAAAGGGAAAAAAACCGAAACCCAACACCCTTATTTTAACTATATTTGCAGAAGCTCTTGGGCATTCGTGTGCGTTTTTACACTGGGCTTCATGTGCCAGACACACCATTTTGCATTGTTAGTTTTGCTGAATAAAAATGTGTATTAACAGGTAGCTCCCTTTTAAACAGAGATATCGGGAGTAGTGCTCTACTGCAGCAGCTGACAATTAATCTAATTAAAAGTAGGGGTTCCCGTGTGTTTCTGCATTATTTATGCCATATTCGTTAATGAATCAGAAACGCTGTGGCTCCTCGCAGGGGTATTTAGCTCGGTCGTGGTTACGGAGCTCGTTTTCCGCCACGATCAGTCGCAGCTGGCAAACCCCGTTGCAGCGAGTTCAGCCCGGGTGCCCGCTCACAGGAGGCACGGTGCGACGCCTGGCAGTGCTCCCTGGCGAAGGGCACTGCAGTGTCATCTGGGTGCCCGCGCGTGTGCTTTTTGTGTCAGTAGGATCACGAAATTATTTCTGACATTTTTTTTTTTGCTTGAGAGTTTAGACGCTGGCTAAATATGGGGAGTTGAGCAATCCTGCTGTCATGACAAAAAATGCTTTCTGTTTTCTAAAGAAAAGACTTTGCGAGCTTAAAAAGAAAATAATTCTTCAAAGCTTAATGTGCTGTCTGAGCCATTTCGTTTAATCATACATTTCAGTCTGGTAGAGGCCACAGGTTGAGTAATTAACAATAACTTGGTTTCATTTGTCAAAAGCAATTTAGTTGTATAAAATATACTCCACTGCAAGCCAGAAGGCTCCTCAATTCCACATGGAGAGAAAAAAAACCCCAAAAACCCAAAAACAATTCCACCCCGCTCACCGCCGATTTTTAGATTTGGATTTTTTTTCCCTACATTTTTGATCACAGATTCTTAATGTGAAAATGATAGTGGGATCCTGGATCCTTGATAAACACCATCTAGTTCTTGTGTAAAACACCGCTGGCCTGAGGACAGTGCAGATCTGAAATGATTGCCATTGCTTAAATACAGAGCAGCGGACAGATACACCCTTTCTTTTTACTGGCAGTATCGTTATTTTCTTCTCCTTTTCTGCCCGCAAACCATTTCAGATCACTTGTAAGTCACTCCCTGTGGATTTGAAATCTCTTGTAACGCCCTGAGAAGCACATAGGCAGTGGAAGGGTGTTTTAGCTACCGTCGGAATCCGCCTGCCTCCCATCAGCTACAGAGGTGCACGGCTGCAGGCCATCACCTTAGCTTATCAGGTACTGAAATTTTAAAAATACAAAGCAATTTGAGAACAACATTAAACAGGTCTGACAGCTAACGGCAGGCGGAGGTCCTGCTGGAGGGGGCTGTGCGGACTGCCTGTAGCAGGATGGGGGCTGCCTGCTCCGGCTGGCCGTGCCTCGAAGGAGGGGGCGAGCCAAAGCCTTTTCCTTGCAAGGGCTTGGTACTGCTAAAAGACATCTGTCAGGCGTATGCGAGGGTGGCCGGCTCGCAGGAACGGCTGCATTAAACGGCAGGGTTGGTATTGAAATTCAGTTCGGCTGCGTGGGGATGGACGGGGCTGCAGTGCCCCAGCTCCTCACTGCAGGCACGGGGGCTGCAGCCGTGGGGGTCTCCGAGGAGAGGAGCCTTGGGGAAATGCCACTGCATCGCAGCATTGCGTCGGAGGAGTTTGGGGAGGATGGAAGCAAGCAAGCATCCTTTAAAAAGCAGGTATGAAACCCTACTTCTGCACAGAACAGCACTGCTCTCCCCACGCTCACGCAGCACCTCACACGGCTGCCCACAGGGGCAAAAAAAACCCCGAGACCAGCAGCCAAGCATCTCTTTTCCTGGCTTTGTTCGGGCTGAGATTCAAATCGCTGTGGAAGCCGTGGTCCGGCGTGCAGCATCATCGCAGGGGCTCTTGCAGGTGCTACACCATTGGCAGGCAGTGCGTTCGGGTCCCTGGGGTACATGGCAGCGCTTGTGCTGCTGCCATGCGTAAGGAAACAAGGTCTTGCACCACAGCCACGCTGGCTGCAGGCCAAGGGGCAGACAGCCACGTCCTTTGGTGTTATTACAGCCTTCACGGGGGAACCAAGAGCAAAGGTGTCACTGAGCTTTTCAGTTTCCTCAGTTTTCCAAGCCCATTGCAAAAAAGGCACCTCTCAGCTTCTGCATTCAGGTCTGTTCCTTCCATCCTATCTTTATGGTGCTGAAGGCATAGCCCGCGCAGCCCCCTGCACTCTTCCCAGGGCGAGAACCAACAGCCATCCCTCACCTGCAGGTGCTCATCCCAGCCCCAGCTCCACGCGCTGCAGAGCACCAACAGTCCTTGTGACTTTGGTGGGAGCCGTAGGTGCTGAGAGACAGACGGTGCCTTCTCAGATGACGTCCTTGCCTCCTGCCTGGCCAGCTGCCCTTGAGACCACTGCAGTCAGCAACTGTCTCTGTTCACATTGGTATTTCATTGGTCCTACAGTGTGCTGAAAGAGAAACAACAACAAAAAAAACCTCAAACCAAACCCCAGCCTCCAAATATTTTCCTTTAGATTAAGGTCTTGCTTAATGTTAAGCCCATATGGAAGTCTTTGCCTGAGTGTAAATCTTTGCAAGATCAGCTTATTAGCTTATGCCCAACTTCGCAAACAAATGCCGCACGTGCTTGCCGACAGAAGGGATGAAGGGCTGCTAAACCTATTCCTTTGTTTTCTTATTGAAATGGTTTTCTCATGACCATAATGAAGTGGGAAGGCCGCACATTTGGCAGAGAAACGGATGTTAAGTTGTGCTGGTGGAAAAACACATTGCATAGGCTGAAATAGCATCGGGTCAGCTTGTTGCATTTGGCATCGCGCATACGGAGAACGGCTGCAAGCTGAACGGCGTGCATGCGGCCCCAAGGGAAGAATGGGGAATCTCCTCCTCCTGGAAAATATTTCAGATGAGGTTCGAATGTCTTTACGCTTAAGCCAGCCAGGCATGGACTTGATGGCATGGATCCATCTGGCACATCACTCCCCGGCTCTCAGAGATGGTCCTGCATCCATTGCGTGTGGGATCTTCTCATCCCTAGGGAGTCCTGGAGAAGGACGATGGGGGATAAAGGAGGGGACATATATCGGGGTGACCTAAGCCAAGTGATCTGGGAGAAAGGAATAACCTGCCCTGCCTTTCAGACAGCCACGGGCTCCATGAGCCTGAAGACGAGGCCTCACCTGAGGCCAGGCTCTCCCCCTAGTGCAAGGGTCTGTTGCCAGCTGAGGGGCAGCTGATGCCAATGCCATCTGGGACAGCCTCAAGGGGCAAACCTGGCCCCTGCCTGGTGTCTCACCCACTGCGAAGACGTGCCTGCCAGGCCATGGCTGGCAGCTGTGGTGAAAGAAGGGACCTTCCCCATCAGTTTGCCTCATGCATTTTGCTCAGGGTCTGCCTTGGCCTTAAGGGTGGTGAAGGATGCAACAGGTTAAATTTTATGGTGCTGGGCTATGATTATAATGTATCTTCTGCAGCTCTTTACAAGCTAGTGCCACACTTCATAGATCTTCACAAGGGCACTGTAAGAGGTACGTGCCCAGTGTGTTGTTCCAGCCAGCCAAGAGCTGTGCTTCACAGCATTGCACCAAAGCGTTTCACAGAGTTCAGAGCCATTTAGTGGCAGGTAAACTCTTTTCAGGGATCATTTCACAGCAGAAACTTGTATCAATATGAAAATGCACTGAAGTAGCAAGGCAAGAGTGAGGTGAGCAGCAGAGAACATTATAGCCATCATAAAGACTCTGAATAATCATCGCAAAACTCTATTTATTTCTCCCTGTATGTGGCATGGGAGATATAAAATGGGATTTACAGCACGTAGGGCTGTAAAGAGCCGCTTTGTCTGTTCTAGCTGGCTCCTTCGGCCCCAAAGCACCTCTCTGGGGACCGCTCCGCTGATGCTCCCTTTGCCTCTCATTCCTGCCTGCATGTACTGGCAGCATGCTCCTCGCACAAGGCCCTTAAGATTAAAGATGCGGGGGAAGAAAAATGCACCTTACCTTCATTGTCCTGGAAACCGAGCAAGGATGAAGAATGGGTGTTGTGAGCAGCAGCCTGCCTTGCATGAAGGCATAACCTTTCTTCTTCCTCCTCCTCCTCTTGTGGGCAGAGCAACTAAACCCTGCAGTTCACCCCACAGAGCTGCAGGGCTGATGCATTCACAGCCCTGTAGTATTTGCTTCACACATCCCTAATTAAATATTGCCAGCTCCTGGAGCTGATTTTCCACATTCTCCCTCCTGGCTGCCTGGCCACAGCGATGCACCACGACCTGGGCACAAAGCTCTCCAGGGCAGCAGGATTTTCCTCAAGGCTTCATCTCAGCCAGGAGCTCTCCATGGGGCCCCTTGGTGCAGCTCCAACACCAAAACCATGGCACAGCCAGAGGGGTGAGCTGCAGGTGGTGGGAGGGAAACCCAGACCCTCTGGCAGGAGGAAGGACCATCCCCTTTGCTCCGAGGGACACGCTGCACATCACAGGTCCTGCCCAGGCAAAGGTGGGGCTGGGGGTGCAGCCGCGGTGCTTTTCCCCTGCCATAGAAAAGAGGGGAGGCCTGTGATGCAGGTGGAAATGCTGCTGTGGGGGAACTACTTCAAACGCCACTGGCAACAGCTGGAGCCCAGTATTAGAAGACGATCCTGTGTCAGACACTTTCCCACCCCTCCTGCTGAAGCTAGTGTTTGCCCTGGGTTGCTATCAGCTTTACGCCCTGCTCTCTTAATAAAGGCACCCACAGACAGCGATGGGTGCTGCTCAGCATTGGTACCAAATGGGGTCATGCTTGGATGTGAATTCTTTTGCAATGGAAGAGATTGCTCAGTTCCCCTTGTCTCCCCGAATCTACAGGGCTGGCAAGAGATGATGAAAATAAGACCCATTTTGCTCAAAGGACAAAACACTTTAGAAATAAATAAATATTTTGGGGGGTTTTTTGTTGGGTTTTTTTTTCCAGGGGTGTAGATGTTGAATAGAAATGTTTTGAGATGCAAAAGATGGTTTTCTGACTGTGTTGTCTTGACAGAGGAGATAAGAGAAAATGACCAGTCCTTTATGGCTGGAAAAGTTTTCTTTTCATTTCAGGGAAAAGACAAAATATTTCATTTGATCTCTCTGGTTTGGGTTTGATGGGAGGTGCTCTGATAATTTGCTTTCAAAGAGGGAAAAAACCTCCTAGCATATTTAATTTCATATTTTTCCTTGAAAACAGGCACAACACTCTGCAGTAAGCTCTTGTAAAAAATACATTCATGGCACAGTCTGCAGCTGTGAGGGCATATGGAGTGGGAGAAGAGCTGCTGAATAGCGTGACAGTGTTTTCACAGCCACTTCTTCAACTCAGGACCTCACTTTCAATCGTGCCCTGAGACATTCTGTCTCCTCCCGGCCCATCTTCAGCTCAGCCTCCGTGTTCGTCCCTGCCAGGCAGAACCCAGGCCAGACCTGGTCTCATGGGGCATGTTGGGGTATAGTTAATACAGATGCCATTCGAAAGCAGAAGCTGTGTGAGACTGGTTGCAGCAAGATAAAAGATGCATAGCCCCCTGCCCCCAAAACAGGCATAAAAAGACACTTTCTTGTTCTACAGCAAGCTCTGGGACAGAGAGACTTGCTGATTTTTTTTTTTTGCATAACACACCAATGGGTTTAAACTACGTAGATTTGTCTAATCCTATGAGCATTGGTGGGCAGTGGGGAGCTGGGAGGTGGAAGCAAACCTGACCAGGAGCTGGTTGGGACTCCCAGTAATGTCATCGTGCAGGAAGGCAGGCACCTACCAGGGAGCCTGAGCAGACCTGGCAGCTCCTTCTTTCGGTTGAACCCGCTCCCATTGTATCAGCTCCCAAAGACGTTAGATAACAAATGAAACATGTTGTACGGTATGCGGCTGCTGCTGCTGCTGCTTCCTGGTAGTTTTCCTGGAGCAGTGGCGAGGGCTGGAACAAGAACATCTGCACCGCTGGCTACCATTGTCAGGATGGGGACCACGGACTGCAAACAACCAGTGGCTCCTTTCTGGAATTCCCCCTCTAAATCAAACGCTGCTCTGGTAGGGAAAGCGTACAGATTATTTGAGTTATCGTGTGTGATCGGACATATGCAATGCCAGAAGCAACAGCAGTATAGCCGTTTGCTGTTGTGAATCTAACCTGAGCAGCTCTGCTCTCAATGTCACGTTTATTTGTGCAGTACGTACAGTCCTGTCTTCTGGTACAAACTTTATTTCCCTCCACCTCTGTCTGTTCCTCCTTCTCCAGAAAGGATTTAGTGGGGGTTGGCAGTGCCCCAGTCTCACCGCCCCCATCGCCATCAGGACCGACAGCCACTGTCTCGGAGGGGCAAAGCCAGCCCCAGCCCCCACGACGTCCACCAAGTGCCAAATCCTGCCCTCTCCTCTGCACCCTGGGGAAATACAGCACTGTCATCGCAGAGTGGGACTCTCCCTCAGCCCAGGACTGGGGAAGCAAGATCCTCGTGGACAGCTGGGCTAGTAATTTGGATAAAATGTGAATGAAACAATGTAAGAGGAAAATGGAAGTACAATTTGTAAAGGCTGCACACAAACAATGCTTCCTGCTATTAATTCAAAGGCATCAATAGCTGAGTGCTTTCAGGGCACAGTATCTATTCTGTTTTCCATTTATATGCTAGAATTGTGGTAGATGTCAGGAGAATTTAATACACATGATGTAGGCATATGAATAAGCTGGATCCTTTTCTGGGAACAAGTATTCATAAGTCTCCATGTGGTTCCACATCTACAAAGACATGGGTATTTATTTCATGAGATCTGGGCTCCATTTCAGGCAAGAAAAATCCCACTAAAGCCAATGGGGAATCTTTCTGTTCACGTCAATGGATCTCAGAGCCCCAATCCAGGAATGCACTTAAAACACATGCTTAACTTTAAAGCCAGGCTTAAGTCTCACTAAAGTCCATTAGATGTAAGCGTATGCTTTTGCTGAAAGATGAGGAATTTAAACAAGCATTTATGTGCTTACCTGAATCAGAGCTTGGCTCACGCTCAGAGCAGAGCGAAGCTGAGGCTCGTAAAAGAAGTGCTACAGAAATAGCACACATTTGAAGTTTTACGGGTCCAGGTTGTCGGTCTGCGTTATCCGGCCGGCGTGAGGGAACGGCTTTCTCGCAGACGAAGGCAGGGCTCCGGTCCCAGCACTGTCTGGGGTAGCGCTGCCGATTTGCACACCAGCAGCAAGCCCCTGGGCACACGGCCTCGGCTTGTGGGGATGCTGCCCTCTCCTCTCCACCATCACTGCCCCCCCCCGGGGGGAGCTCAGTGGGTGATTTTCAGCACTCCCACCACAGCCCTGCTCTCTTGCTTTCGGGGTTTGTTTGTGTCTTTTTCATCAGAAAAAGGCTATTTGTCCACATAGGTGCACTTTCCCCTGCAAAATGATGGGGGGTGGGGGGGTGGGGGAAAAAGCCCTGCTGAGCCACAGCTGGGTGTGGGCTCATGCCTTCCCACTGCTTCAGGGATAAAGCACCTCTGTCCTCCCCCAGCAAACACCCGGGTGTCCCAGCTTCGCTCCTTGCTGGCATAAAAGCATCACTTCCCCCACAACAATCCTTCCTCCAAAGCAGACGAGTGGGCTAGGAAGCCCTAGCAGGTGCCTCAGCCCCACCCCAGGGAAACCTGGACCAGGTTATTGCTCCCCCCTCCACGCACATGATTTATTTCTGCGTGAGCAAATGCAAGCGCTACAGGCATCCCTCCCCTAGGTACAAGCTGCTGCCAACCGGGTTGCAGGGAACGGGTGCATTATTGCTTACAAATAACACTGGCAGGTTAAAAACTTAGTCTCCAGCTCAGGTATGGAGAGGGGATGATTCCCTGGGGTGGCTACAAGGTGGGACAGCAGGACTGAGAGAACACAGAGCAGGAAATCCTCTGGAGAGACGGACATCACCTCTTCCACTTCTGCCATGTATTTATTTTCCCTCTCCCAAGCCCTCACTCTGGATTTTAGCAACCCGCAGCTGAATGAGTGACCTCCACCGGGCTCTAAGATTCAACATCTGCAGCGATTAATCTCCCCAGGATTAAGTTCCTCTGATTTAAAACAACAGATAATGGCTAATAAGGGGAAACTTCCCTATCATAAACACTGCTTTGGCATTTACCATTTGAAATAATTTATATTCTCTGGTCTAGTGGGTTTGTATCACCAGACTTAATGACTGTTTCTGTTTAATTTTCAGATGCTTAATTGCAGTAGAACACTTCAACACCATTAAATTAAAACAAGCTACCAGCTTTTCCTTGCCTATGCTGCTGGCCTGGCTCCAAGTGACATTTAAAGCGATCTCAGATGTTTTATTCCTGCCACACAGGCTGCTTGCTTATGAACAAAAAGTACGTGTGCACGTCAGGGTGGGGGTACCTAAAGCCACTAACACAGCAGCATTAAAACCAGCTCCCAGGCAGGAGGGCATTGGGATGGGGCTTGGGAGCCACAACCACTCTCTCTCCCCTGAAGCAGACCTGGCCATGCCAAGGGCTGTACCGCTGCCAGGTGATGGGTTTGGGGGTACAGGATGACCCCAAAATGGGAGCAGACCCCAGAGGAGAGCTGCCAGCCCCCAGCTTCAGCAGACCCCCCTCTCGGGCCTAGCACAAGCTCTGCTGGGGCTTCACTGGAAAAAGGTTCCACTCATGGGCTTTATCTTGGGCAATTTCACGTCTTTGAGCAAATTTTCCAATGTGGAAGTACTTTGGGTATCAGGTACCTATTAAAAAGAAGTAAGAGGGAAATGGAGTTCCTCTATAAGTTAATATTCTTCGGTAATGGATGTTTAGAGTTAGTATGTGTCTTTACAACATCATTCATAGGGGTATTGTTTGCTTCTGACAGTTTTTCTTTTAAGATTAATGTGCTTATGAAAACCTTGTGCACCGCTCTATGAGGCAAGCTTGAAATCCATCAGCAATACCATCGCCATGACACAATGCTGGGAGAGCAAAGCAAATGACAAACAGAATCTGGTTTTTCAGAGACCAGTGTGTGTTGAAGAGAAATGATCTGAAGCGAAATTTGGCCTCTTTCCAGCCACCCTTCCTGTTCTGCTGTTGGCACTACCAGAGAAGAGGGAGAGAGTAAAAATACATGTGAGGGAGTGGAAGAAAACAAAACTAATTAGGGGAAAAAAAATAACTCAAACCTGCTAGTGTTTGGTCTCTTTTTAGCAAACAAGCATATGGAAAATTCATATAAAGTTTAAAGACTATTTCAGCCAAACATGCTTGTTATACATATAAATAATTTCATCAGAGATCAGCGGAAACAATGCAATTAGAGGAGAGTTGCATTTAGCATGTTGGGATTGCATCCAGTTGACGTGCATCCTTGTGAAAATTCAAACATCATGGACCAGACCCTGAGCTACTCCCAACTGCCAAAGCTGTGTTGATTTTTTTTTTTTTACTGTTTCCTCACCCGACCCTGATTAGATGAGACAAGGGCCTGGCCTCCCTGCCGCAGGAGACAAACCAGCATGCAGCACTAACACACTGGGTTAAGCAGTACATGCTGTGGTTGGATGAAGGGGAGCCCAGAGCCTGCCAGGAGGTGTGAAACCATCACTGGGAGGTGATGGTGGGACTCAGCCTGCCTTGACAAGGAACCGCAGGAAGAGGGGATGCTCATGTGCTGCCCTCCCCGTGCCCTTCCCTCCTCTGTGGGTCCCCCCCAGACCAGTAAGAGGCTTTGCAGAAAATAGGGTAAAAATGCGTGATGCCAGAGGAAAAAAGAAAGTTAAGTGTTGCTCTTACTTACACAAAGGTGGCTTTGTATTCACACCTGTGTCCTGGTCATCTGTAAGAAGGAGAAAACTGTTCCAGACAGCCCCTCCACTCACCCCACCCAAGGGTGGGAGAGACCAAAAAAAGCCTGAAAACAGCATTTGTGCCAGGTTATCTGACTCCAGTGCGGGGATGAAAGCAGGAACAGCCTGGATTCAGTTTCTCACACTCCTGTTTTGATCATCATCTCAAGAGGAGACACCATGCCCCATTTTTCTTTCTATTACAGCTATCTGAAAAATATCTCTTAAAATTAATTTCAGTCTCCCAAGTTCTTTAGCAGAGCAATGAGCAAACACAGGAGGCACAGACCTGGTCCTTTGCACCTCCTTGCAGTGAATCTGCTTTCCTGATGAAGACTGGTGATGCCGTCTTTAATGCAGCCTCTAATAAACCTTGAAGAGATTCATTTTCCTCAGAAAACCCAGTGGTTGAAATCACCTCCCCACCTCCCCTGGGAACCTGAGCCACACTTTTAGCTTTCCAAAGGAAAGAGAACAGGACATCCATCATCTTTTTGACCCACATTGCTCAGTGCCCCCTCCCCCCCGCCCTTTGCCATTTGCTGACAAACATCAACAGCAGCCTCAAAAATATTATTTTTCTACCAACAAGATGCAGGGACCAGGGGACACCCCAAGCTGTGCCCCTGTCCCAAGGAAGGGACTCCCCTGAGCAGCCACAAGCACACAGAAAAAGGCCCCAGAACTGCTTCTTATCACACTGTCTGCAGCGATTTTCATCAGACCTGGCTCAGACAGCATCCTGAGGTGGGTGCTTTCTGCAGCCCCACCGAGGAGGCAGCTCCATGCCAAAGAGCGTTGCCAGCAAGCTGGCCAGCAAAAGAGAGGAAACGGGCAGAGAACCAGAAGCCCTGAATCATGAGTGAGTGTCTCAGGATAATTTCAAAGGGGGGGAGACCAAAAAAACCGAACCAAACAAACAACCAGCCAGAAAGAACAGAAGTCTCCTGACAGGAAAAACTCCCTTTCTGCCAGCCCATTTCATTTCTCCATGGTCAGCTGCTGCCACCTTACACAGCACAAACACCACTGTCTCTTATTTAGGATGCTTGAGTCCTGAAATACAGTTTGGTGAAGCCACAATGCCCTTTTTCCTGGAACGGTTTCCAAGGTGGATCAGTTGCATGAGGGCTTTGGCTTCTGTTCTTCACCAGCTGCTCCATCACCATCATCACTCCTGGGGTGGATGTTTGCAAAGCTGGGCTGGTGCAGGCAGCAGCAGTATGATGAGACGAGAGCCACCACATCCACACCTCCAGTTTCTCCTGGAAAATAACAGCAAGCAAATACCTGTTTGGTAGGAAAGGGACTCCTGAAGTGGATATCTTTCACCTCTTTGTGACTTCTTCCACAAATACGTTGTCCTTCAACACCTTTTTGTTGACAAAATTTCTGTCAATATAGCCTGAACTTCAAACTTGATACCATCTCCATATCAAGAGGAACCGGTTGCACCAGAAATGCTGTTGTAAGAGAAGTCTGTCTGGAAATCCAGCCTCCTGCCCCCAGCCCCATACTGGGGGCTGGCATGCGGTTTGCTTTGTGGACAGGCATTTGTCACTGCATACATGCTCAGATTCACCCAGCCTAGGTGCAGGGTGGCCAAGGCTCTCAGAAGCAGCGGGTGGTGTTGGGCTGCTCCGTGAGGGTATTTCTAACATGAAATGCCTTTAAAGCACCCTTTTGCTTCGATAGAGCAGAGCACAGAACAAGCCCATGGCTTTGAAAATCCTGCTGCCCCGGAGGTGCTTTGCAGGATCCTCCATGCTCAACCCACTGACAGCCCCCATAGCCTTCATTTCAAAAAGCAAAAGCCAGCAGCAAGTTCAAGAGTGTTTATGTGAAGGAGGCAGCAGAAAGCTTATCCAGGGAAGAGCAGCCTTCAGTACACCGAACATGGCAGTACACTAAAAAACAAGCTCTAATGTGCTACTTGAGAGTATTCTGGCACAAAAATACCAGTACACTGCAGCGCCTTCATTCCTTGGACAGACCTGGGTAGTTTTAAGGGAGCCACAACCCCGACAGAAGCTTGGGAAAGCCATGGCTGACAGCAGTTACATGCTGCACGTCTGAAGTCTTGCACAGCCAGTGCACATCGCGGCCACACACCCACAGGGAAAGGCTTTTGTCCAGCAAAGTGTGTGTCTCTGCTGGACCCCAGCCTATTTAGTCCAGGGGAAACCTTGCAGACCTCCTAATGGCAAGCTCAGAGTGAACTAGCCATAAATTGGTGCCCAGAGCCAAGAAAGAATTTTATGAACTGGCAGACCCCAGTTTTCCCATCAAGATTGCCCAGGAACCATCTCCAAGGAGCCACAGGTGCTGCTTTCATCCCACCTGAATTTTGGCACAGTAATCTCAGAGGCAGAGCACGCACCGATCACAGTGGCTGAGCACCATGTGAGCCCTTGAGGGATGGGAGCAATGCCGACGGAAAAGTCCACATGGGCAGAAAAAACATTCATTTCTTTAAACCCTCACTCACTCAAAAAGTTGCTATATATATAGTTTACATTAAAGGTTTTTTCTTTTTGGCAATGTTATTGGATTTAAGGGGAAATGGAAAAGCAGAGATGAAGGAGGTACCTTTATCTTATCAGCCATCGTTTTTAGAAACTTCAAGGTCTGAAATTTGAAAATGGAGATAAAGTTCAGCAGGGTTTCTTTGGTAAAAACTAGAAACATTTACAGATTGTCAGCACTACCCCCAGCATGTGCATTTTCAGCAAAGCTTTACATTTTTAAAATATACAGGAAAAAGTAACTTTTCTCAAAAAATAATTTCTCATATGGAAAAGAGCTTGGGCACCTTTTTTTTGTTTGGGGGAGGGTCCTTGGGAAGGTTACCAGCTCTGCAAGCCGGGTCACCTCTGAGCACATTCCCCCGGAACAGGTCAGGGAGCACCAGCCGGTTGTCAGACGCCCCCGGGAAGCTGCTGAGGGGGGAAGGAGCCCGGAGAGCCGAGGCGGGGGAAGCGGTGGGCACCCGACCCGGCTCCCTCTAGTGCCGCGCCCCAGGCGGTGCCGGCCGGGCGCTGGGTATCAGGGATGCTCTGGTCTGGTATCTCGGACCAGGAAAAAACTTCTTTCGGGTGGAGAATAAGCAGAGCTCACCCAAGGCATGTGCAGGCGCAATTGCTATCCCTGGCTGGTGACCTGCTCCATCCCTCAAAACACCGTTTCATTAATCTGCTTGCAAGAAGATCAGATGTCCCATGCTGTGGTTTAACCTGGCAACCCCGAGAAGCGACCGGCAGCTTGCCTCTTGTCCATCACATAGTCCCTGCTGTGATCTTTCTGTGGCGGTTCCAAGAAAGTGTTAAAATCCATAGGAAATCAGAGGTTCAAGCCCCGGGATACATACCTTATTATATACCTGTGTACTTGACAACACACACAGAAGTACTACGTATCAAATATTTGCCCAGGTAATTTGATTCAGTTCACTTGCAAAGAGGAACTGAAATAAGAAGGGTTCATGTGCACAGTCAAAATGAACTGCAACCAGCATCTGCACCGGAAAAAAAGCAGCTCTGCTGATTTACAAGACACAAACCAAATCAAAACAAGTGGCTTTGATCTGCTCTGCACGCAACATCTTTGGTCCCATCAATGTCCCCTGCAAGGGAGAATTTTACCGCCACCAAGGCTATCGTTTTGGAGGAAGGGATGGTGTCAGATACTAAAGCATGAGCCCTTGAGACCAGGGTAGAGTGTTTGTACAGCACAACAGACTCCCCCAGACCCTAAATCCCCTTCCCAGCAAGAGGCAGCCTCAGCCCACTGTGCCCCAGCTGATGCTCACGCATCGAGGGCTGCCCAAAGCCCAGAGCTCCTGGAACACACAGAGCTGTCTGTTACTGGGTCAGGCTCCCTGCACAGCACCATCCCTGCCCTCTTCCTGCACATCACTGCTTTCCAGAACGGGAGCCGGTCACAGGTTGAAGCGAGGGATGCCACACTGAAATGGAGAGGTTGCCATCACCCACTCTGAAAAGTGCTCCTGATCTCTCTCACTGAGCCTGGGTGCCTTCTGCACACGGGGGCAGAAAAGCTCATGGGCAGAAGGCAAAGCCACCACGAGGAATGATGCGCATCAGCAGAGCTCCTCGCATGACAGAGCGGAGCAGAGATAAACACAGCTACGTGTGATCGGGGGGGGGGAAGATGGCACAGAGACACACAAGAGGGGGATACCGAAGTCTCCCCAGAGCATGTGAGGGTGGGGAATGTGGGTGCACCTGTGGGTCCTGGGCCCTGCGATGGCGCTTTGCTGCTGGCGATGCCCAGCAGCGCCGTGCAGCGTCGCCGCGCGCCGGGAGATGGCAACCTTCATCTTCCTCTCCCTCGCCGGGCCTGCTACCCAGGCAAGCAGGGAATAAAGCTGTTACACTCAACAGCCCCGCAGATAAGTCCTGCGTAGGGAAACACCTCTTAAACATTTTTAAATGAATGGGGATTTATTTTTGTATTTAAAGCAATAACATGTATTTGCCCTGCAGTGCATTATCTCCCTCTATATTCTCAAATAAACTACAGAAATTTAGAGTGTCTCTGTTATCTGTTTGCTATCTGTGGTAGGATTAGGGGCGTCATGAACTAAGCTTTGAATCAACATTGTTTTATTGGTTCATGTCACTGAAGGCTGGTTACGACCGAGCTAAATAAGACATCAAGCCTCCCCCCCTCCCTCCTGCAGCCTGGGCTGAAGCACCAAGGATGCTTGCACAGGCAGCCACAGCTCCTCTTTTTGGAGAGGAGAAGAAAGGGGATTGCACCGCAGTTTCCAGCATTGCCTCTCTTCCCTGGGGGCCAAAAAAGCAGATGCTGTTTCCCCTCCCAGGAAAGGAGAAGGGGATGGCCACAGTGCGCTTGCAACTGCCATGGCCAGGCTCAAAAAGCTTTAGTTTAGTCACTGCTTCTCTATCACATTTCTAGAAATAGACTTAAATTAAAAATTTAAAGAAAAAACCCAACAACCTGGGAATCTGCACCCTGCCTTTAAGGTCCCCCATCACACTGGGTCCTGCTCCTCTGGAAGATGGACAGGGATGCATTGCAGACATAACTACTCTGCAAGTAAATGCTCAAACCACAGCAAAACAGGAGGGCCTAGGGATGGCGGGCTGTGACCTCTGGAGATCTCTCTGACCTTTGGCAGCCATCAGGACCAGCAGGCGTGGGTCTGCCAAAGCCCAGGGCCACATGGCAAGCTGGTCTCCTCAACCCCACTCAGGTTTATGATGGTGAGAGGCTCATCCCTGGGGAGGCACCAGCCCTGACCTACCTTCAGCAAGCACAACTCATAGGCAGGTTCCTTTTCTCCAGGTAACAAAGTCATGTTTTGTTTTAAGTAACTGTTTCTAACCGCCCAGAAATGGGGAGATGGCCCAAAAAGGGCAGCCAGGTCTGAGGCCAGGATGAACATCTCTGGCATCGCACCTCTGCTGGTGCCACACAGACCTCACGGTCTGGCAGCATGGAGAGGATAAAGCAGTGTGGTTGCTTTATTCAGCCCTGTTAGAGCAGCAGGGAGGCTTGGCTGCCTCTCCCAGCTCTCTGAGGAGGAAAGAAATACGGAGATTTGACCTTCCATAATTATAAAGCAAAAGCACAAGTTTCTAAAAGAAAGAAACAGCATCTCTATCAGGGACCCCCAAACTCCCCCCTCAACAGCCCTCAGCTGGACTGCCAGCCAGTGCCACTTCCTATGATGCTCTAAAAGAAATCTGATTTACAGCTCTGGTGGACACAACCCACCTTTGCACATGAGAAAACCTGGTGGTGTGCTTGGCACCATTTTTTACTTTTCAGTTCCATTTTTCCTAGTTACTGCCAGAGCTGATGGCTGGAGTGCAGTGGGAATAGGAACCAAGGACATCTGAGGAAGGAAAATGAGTGGATCAAGAATGGAAAGAGGGAAAAAGAAGAACATGGAAGGAGACATGCCCATCTCCCCCAGTAACCTGGCAGAGTAGCTGTTGTTTTGGTGCAGATTCCAGCTGGAGGTGACCTTCCTCCCTCCTGTGCCACACTGGTCCAATGTTCAGGTCCAAAGAGGACAACTGACGCTTCGCTCACAGCACAGCACCCACCTTGGTGAGACCCCAGCTCCCCCCTGCCTGTCCCCATGACCAGATGGGTCAGCCCCTCACCTTCCCCATGCTCAAGCCCCAGGAGGAGTTCAGTAACCCATTGCCTTGCAGCCAGAGCATCTCCTTTCCAGCAGAACAAGACTTGTGGTGGTTGCAAGCATAAGTTGCGCCTTCCTTACCTGGCTGGGAAAAGGGGACACATTCCCAAAAACCCAGTTCCAAACATGTTGGTGTAATTCACTGATTCTCCTTCCTACTTTTTTTTTAATCATTATTACTATTGTATGAATGCCATTTGTCACCCCATAAGCCACCTGCAGAACAAAGTCAATTGAGGGGCGACAAGCACGCAGGAGCCCAGCAGCGTTACTGGTTGGGTATTTGTGCTCAGCACGCCACGCTGGATAGAGCAGCGGGTTCTGCTTCGTGCTAAATAACCTTTGGTTCTGTGCATATAAGAAAGGCAGCTGGGCCGTTTCCTCAATAAGATGTCCTTACTTAGTTTTTCTATTACTGTTATCAGAGAGGATCAAAACAGACAGATGCATTTACTGTTTTCCATCAAAAGATAATAAAAAGAAACAGTTTATAAAATCAGATTATATGAAAAATTGCCTAATGAATATAATTTCTAAACCCATTGCTGAATAATGATGTATTCAAGAGTTGTCATCGAATGATGAAAGAAACCTAATATGAAAGATTTTCTCTATGAAGAATGACTACAGATGAATTGCACAGAGATACAATCCTCTGATAAAGGACAATAAGAGCCTCTAGAACACTTAATAATAGACTACTCAGGATGAATTGAGTATTGCAATAAAAGCCCATAAATTAAAAAGTTTCAAAATGATTTCTGATAAAAGACATGCCAAGGTGAAATAAAAAAAATCCTTGAAATCAACAGATATACTGGCTACAGCACATTAGGTAATATAAAATGCACCCTATAAACTCAAAATAATTGATTTTTAAGGAGAATGCTATCTCACCTTATACACAGCAAGCTTTTCCTTGGAAAATCTTTTATGTAAATCACATCAGGGTACGGATGTGTGCGTGTCACCTGCCCGGGGGGGTTCAGCCGGTCCCACGGGTGGGAGTGGGTGCATGTCTGCTGTGTTGCTGAGCCCCCAGCCTGTGCTGGCACCGAGCTGGGAGCACTGGGGCTGGGCGAAGAAGAGCCCAAGGGTGAAGGTTAGATCTGCAGGCAAGGAGAACATGGTTTAGGCATCCACCAGCCCCTTCTCAGCCCAGCTCCCAGCTCCCCACCACCACCCCCCCCCAGCTCTAACCTGCCCTCAGACCACTCAAACCCATTAGGCTTGATAAGCTTTTAGCGTTAAAGAGCTTCCCTAAAGCTTTCCAGGACCACCTCAGGCATCAGCTGGGCAGGTGGGCATGGCAGGGCTCCCTCAGCAGTGCTGCGATGCTCCCAGATCACGGTGTGCCCCAGCACCGGGGAAAAGCCAAATGCAACCACATCCGTGTCCCCTCCACCAGTGATGGACCCTCCTGGCTGTGACAGCCAGTGCCAGGCAAGGAGGCAAAGCCAGGCGCCCACACTCTTCAGTCTCGAAGGCAAAGAAAAGCCAGAGAACCCTTCCCCTGGCTATCTCCTGCCGGGCTGGTGGGCTGACCCCTGCCCAACAGTCTGGAGGCACCCAGCTGCAGCCTGATTCACACCACATGTCCAGAGCCAGTGGGCCTGTCTGGGGGAAGGTAGAAAATGGTTTTATGATCTTGACCATGGTTGGTAACGCAGATGGCTGTACTTAAAATAGCCCTGCTCACTCACTGTTGCGCAGGGAACCAAGATGATTTATTATAAGCTGTGCCAGCATATATTATTCATGTTGGAAGCAAGGAAAGGTCTTTGATATGTATCTGAAAAAGCTTCAAATCCATAAAAGAGATAAACTTGCATGAATAGTGTCACCCAGAGTAGAGATGAAACTCTCAGACACATCTTCATATCACGTAATGTGGTGTAGGACTACTATACTTATACAATCTGTGCATTAATTTCACTTAGAAGAGAAGTTTCATTACCATATCTCTACACAGGGAGAGCTGACCCAGCCGGGGCTTTTCAGGTGCATTATTAAGGCTTTGTTTGCTTTTGATGCACGCCACAGCTCGTGTCAGTGTGCACACCCTGGGAGCCTCGCTTAGTGCAAACTTCCCTGTCAAACCCACTGGTCTGGGCTCAAAATGACATCAATCCACCCCAAACCCCACATCACTTAGGCAGTGAGTGAGGGAATGACAGAATCTGTTAAGGACCTCCTTGCTCCAGACTCAGTCGTTACGTCCCCACAGGTCTCCTGCCAGCGCTGGGATTAGGCTGTGACTAATTACGGCTTTATTTCCTTTAATAGAGAGACACCCAAGTGTTCAGCACAATTGTGGCAGAAAACAATAATCATAAAGTCTCCCTCTAAATGTCTGCAATTAGAGCATTCACTATTAATAGCGCTAATTAACCTCGCACACAGAGCAGCTGCCGGAGCGGGTGCAGGGAGAGGTGACTCTGGGGTGTTCGCCTGTCAGCGGCAGCACCCAGCAGAGCTGCCCAAAGCACCCTGCTGCCGGGCAGGATCAGCCCTGCCACAGGGGCAATGGCAGCGCCCACCCCAGGCTGCACCGACAATAAAGCTGGGGAGACAGAGAAGGTGGATTTTGGTGCTGATTATGGCTGGGTGATTTTGCCATCACTGGTTGCACAGGGAAAATGATCTTTTGCTCATGACCATTTGATTAAAAGCAATTATTTGTGGAACCAAGCTCAGGCCTGCAATACCTGAAAAACGGGCTGGAGTCCTTACGGAAACCAAGCCCCAAAGGGAGCAGAGCAGACCAGTGCATCTCCCTCCAGCACACACCCCCATCAGACACCCGACATCTTCGACTCTCCCTTCCTAGCTTTGCTCTTGTTCAATTTTGGTTTGCTTGGTTGTTGATTTGATGTTTGTTGGGGTTTTATTTCTCTCAAATTATTTCTATTTTTAACTTTCTAAACTCCAGGAAAATCCTTTAACTTTCCTGTAGGCTCTCCAATTCTCACAGCTCGTTCCCAGAGTATACAACACAATAAAAAGACGACAAACAAAAGTCAGGGAGACCAAGAGCCCAAGCATCACCCTCAGTAAAGCAGCCATTGTGCTTCGAACCAGAGCACAGCCCCGTTTCATCTGGCAGCCAGGGTCGGAATTAGAGGAGAAGGAAACGTTTTCTAGTTTTTCCTGTCTCCAGAAGAACCTATTTTTATGTCACCTCGTTACTGCTCCTGCACAAAACTGCTACCAAACCCCACCACGCTGAGTTGTAGGCAGGCAGCACGACAACACTGAAAGGAAATGAGAGCCTGTAATGGTAATGTTTTCATCCCAAACTTTCTGCCCTTGCTTGTGCTACCAGCCTTAATTCACTCGCAGCACACAGCCACAGAATTTGCTCCAGCCAAATGCTCTTAAATCCAGGGGTGCCTGAGACACAGATAGCCCCACGCCCCCAGCCCATGGGGCAAGGCATGCCATTAACAGTGCTGGGCACAGATCTCAGCTTACCAGCCTGCACCAACTACAGCACTACATCCATTCCACCACCACCCCCCACCACCACCCACCACCCCTGATGCACTGGAAGAGGGGCTGCCACGGCCCTCTGCCTTCAGACTAGTCTCGGAGCCATTTCTTGGAGAGTTTCAGTCCCTTTCAGCTTGGCTTTCTTAGCCAGAATATTCATATTTTCCCAGCTGTGCCTTATTTTAAAGCCCTTTCTCTCTTCCTTCCTTTTTGACAGAAAATGTGATGCTTTTGTTCCCATTCTTTCTCTGGCCCTGATCCTGTGAAAAAAAATAAATGCCACAGCATCTGAAGTGGCCGCACAGTGGGTAAAATCCTGGCTCCCTTGAAATGGAGAGTAAAACACCCATTCATTCCCCTCCGCCGTGGCGCTCACCCCGTGACTTCAATGGGACAAACTCACAGGGCATAAAGTTGTTTGTTGTCCCTTAAATGGCTCCATTGTCTATTGTTGGGGCTCTTTCCTGAGCTCTAAATCTTCCTTTAGCTCTGCTTTCTGCCTGTCCGAGGGCCCGAAGAGGAGAAGCATCCTCCATGCACAGCAAGCGCCTTCACAGGGCCCTGCTGCTGCTCCGAGCGGGAGGATATTTGTCCTCCTAAATACATTTTCTGCCCCATCTGTGAGGACTGTATAAAGGTCTCCCACCCTTTATTGATGGGTTTGTCGCAGCAATAATGAGCAACGTCATTTTTAAACTCAGGAAGAATAAGGAGCTGGTTTCAGCTGCAGGCTGGGTGAGCCCCCACCTGCCCGTGGCCCCCCAGCCCCACGCACCCACAGAGCAAGGCTGGAGGCAGCGGGGCATTGCTCTGCTCCTCGGCCCCAAAACGGGCAGCGCTGAGCTTTGCCATGCCAAATCCTTGTGGCTGGAAGGGGCTAAGGAGAAGGGGCTTTTTCTAAGAATATGTGTAGCTGTACACATTAGGCATGGTTCCTCTCTAGAGCCTTGTACCTGCTGGAGTCAGAGATAAAACGCCCCTGTCCTTCAGAAATCAGCTTGCTTTTGGCACTTTTGAGTACTGCAGGAAGAGGGAAATAAAAGTATCTTGTATCAGCTGCGATGATCCGGGCAGGCCTTTCTGGGAAACGCCTGAATCTGCCTCATTGCGAGGGACCGGGGAGCCTGGGAGAGCTGTTCCCAGGCCAGCTGCTGGGAGCAGGGAGGAAAGGGATCCGCAGCTCGTGCCCAGCACCGCACGCTCTGTCTCTCCGCTGAATGACATTTGTCTGTGCTCAGAAGGTATTTGGAGAGGATTCAGGGTGAGGGTTTCTTCTTTTTTTTCCTTCTAAAATCCCCATTGTTGGGTCGCTGCAGCTGCCGCAGCTGCCGGGGCGGAGATGCGGGGACCTGCCACACGGTGTCACCGCAGATCGCCGCATCCCGGCCCGCCCGGCCTCCGGCCCAGCCCCACTCGCCCGGAGCCCCGGGGACACCCGTCGCTGGGTGCAAAAGGGCTTTGCTTCGTTTCCCTGCTCCCCGAGAGCCTCCCGGCCCCACCAGCCATGCCCCCCCCCCCCCCCCCCCCCCGCGGTCCCTTCGGCTTTGCTCCACCTGCGCTGAAAACCCCGGGGTCCCCACAGACGCCCTTTGCCGGTGTCCGGAGGCAGATGCTTCTGGCACCTTCCCCGTGCCCGGTCCTGCCCCGGGCAGTGCCCTGCCCCGAGGAGCACCAGAATGGAAAGGTAAGGAACCGGCAGGGCTGTCCCCAGCACCGCTTTTCAGCCCCAGCAGCAACCTGGACAGGGGACAGCCGGCCCCAAAACCAGGTAGCAGGCACTTAGCAAGGCACAGATAACCCCTGCCGGGATTGCCTCCTCTCTGGTGGCGTTTCCCCCCGTCCCTGTCCCCCTTTCCTTTTTTCTGCCCACTTCTTTCTATCCGTTCCTCCTCCTCCATACTTGGGCCACCCAGCATGCCTAGAGCCCCCCCAGCCCTGGCCTGCCCTCTGGGCACCAAAGGCTCCTGAGCGTGGGGACAGGGCCCATGCAGCACAGCAAGGGCTGTTTATTTGCTGGGCAGTCTTACTTAAGCATTTATATTTTAATTCCTGGGTATTTACATTTTAAGCTGGCTGGTCAGTTACATGATTGAGCTAGTGTAGTGGTCCTACACTGGCATGGTGAGCACCAAAGACATAGCTCTCTGTTTGTATCATTACTGGTTTGCTCCAGGGCTGTGTGGAAATACAGCTCTGAAATATAACTTCCCAGTATTTATCCTTACCAACCCCGCACTGGGAAACTGTAAGAGATACAACCAAATGGACAGAACTTTTCAAGGAAGTGTTGCTTTATACACTGGCTTTATACTGGCACCACCAAGGCAGCATTAAGAGAAAAAGTCAAATCGTATGATGATACTTCTTTTCTAGTCAGAAGAGGCTACACAGCTGGCAACATGGGTTTCAGTGGATGTTTTCCTTAAATGAGACTGGCAGCAGCCCACAGGAACGCTCCCCCAGTGCCAACGTCTGAAAATGCACCCCCAGCCTGAGCCTGGCTGTGTGCCAGGATGTCAGCGTGGCAGAGTCCTGCAGTCCAGCACCGAGGTGGGTCACACTCACCGCCGAGCACTGGGAACATCCATCCCAGCCAAGGAGACACTCCTCCTCACACCAACAAGGGATTTTGCCTTGGCAGGGAGAAAGGGCTCCTCCTGGCTCGGTAACCTGCACCACTACTGAGCCCACTCCAAGGCCAGTCCCGCACTCCCCTGACCTGCAGAAGCCAGCAGAGCTCTTCCCAGTGTGCCAGGGAGGCTGAACACTGACACAGGCAAGCACCTGGAGCGCCTCTGCTTTCACACCACTCCAGCCTCATCCCTCACCAGACACCTAATCCTGCACCTGCCTCCGGTGAGCAGCGCAAGCCAGGTCCCCTCCTTCCGTGCCCCTCTGCTGCTGGGGGGATGTTCAGGGGATCCCAGGGCAGCCAGTGCTGGGCTGCACCTGCACCCCCTGCTGCCTTTGCTCAGCCAGCACTTGCCACAGCCAGACTCTGGCTGCCTTTCCTGTCCCACTTGTCCAAACAATGGAAAACCCTGAAAAATCAGGAGCTTTGCTTCAAACAACACAGTTTCTAAAATGCAGTAGATTTCTCTGTGCTCATCCTCAGGTGTCTGTGCCCTCTGAATGCACCTGCTTCAATTTTTCCACTACAAACAGAAAAGCCGGCGATTTTCCTCCCTCTTTAAACCAGAGCAGAGAATACAAGAATCTAACAGCAAGAACCCAACAAATGAGGCTCTCTAAAAGTAGGTGTGTATTCTGGGGGTTGTAATAAGAGGGATCAATAAGCCCCAAGTATGATTTTATGGCCTTCTGGAATATGTATGAAACTGGTTGAGCTGGGGCATCCAAACAGACACTTTGTGACCATGGAAAGACAAGTACTGAGAACAGTATTACAGACTAAGTGAAGGCAATTTTGGCCAGAACTGCACCACTCCCAGCCCAGTAAGATCCCAGTTCATACCCAAATTCCCAAGGACTGACATATACAAAAGCCATTAGAGCAAACATAGTGACAAATGGCAATCAGCAGCATAACCCTACACTCTGCTACAATGAAGCAGCACACATTTACGCCAGATAGGGGTGTTTTGTGAACTTTTAGAAGTTTGGAATCTTCCTTCCATACAAAATTCTCTTTCCCTGCCTTCTCCTGCACTCTGGTCTTTTCTGGAGTCTGGTATTGGCCAAAACACTTTTCCTGCAAAAGGGTCCCGAACTTCTCCATGGAGGAGTGAGACGCTGAGCTCTCGGCCCACCCTTCATCTGCTGGGAGAGATCAGGGCACTAAAGGCACTGAAAGAGTGCTGGGCACAGCGTGCCGTATTGCATCAGACTCCATCAGCTGTTCCCCTGTATCACTGCTGTCCTGCCCAGCCTTTGGGGAGCTCTGTTACGGACCCAGACCCCTCAGACAACACCAAACAGAGACAGGCTGTGGCAGGATCCCCCTCCTGCCTGCAGTAGCACACTGATGGCTCCAAGCTCAGGCAGGTGACTCTGCTCTCCTGCCTCAGCAGCCGGGGTGGGAGGGCACGCGTGATGCGGGGCCCAGGGTGGGCAGCAACCCTGTGCTGCCGAGGGCTCCCCACCTAAGGGCAGAGGGAAAGCTGACCAGCTGGCTTTGAAACATTCGTGAGAAACTGAAAGGAAGAGGTCTGTATATCTGTCCAGAACAAAGAGCAGATGTTTTGCAGAAAACATTCTCTTACAACAACAAAAAGCCATACATTTTTTGGTCAGAAAGTTCTTGCCACCCAAAAATTCAGTGGGCTAAGCTGGAATTTTCACCTTGGGGAAGACAAGCAGTCAGGATGGTGTGAAAAGGGAGACAAGTGGAAAACGAGGCTAAGCCACAGCAGAATAATCTTTTGGTCTATCCACTGGGACTCTCTTCTTTCCGACGCCAGCATAAACATACTTCACATAATGCTATTCTCAGCCAGAAGATTATCGGTGCACTCGCGCAGGCATAAAGAGGAGGTCTGCGCCACAATGAGACACCTAGAACAAACAGCACGCTGAACCCTAACCCCGCCAGCGATTGTTGAGCGCAGGTCAGCACCGCTGCCATGGCACTGCTTCAACACACAAGTTACGGCTCTGCCTTACTACTGAGCCAGCCAGCACGAAAGCATTTACACCGATGAGCATGAAAACTAGCTGCACCCGCGCAAGGCAGGCTGGTACCAGTGTGATAAGAGTTATGTTATTGTGGCCATTTCAGTGCACCCCAAAAATAGTGCTTTCTAAATCAAAATCGTTATAACACTACAAAAGCAACATCCAGAACATAGACTCATTTATAGGGGGCAAGAACTAAACCAAAGTGCACTGCCTTTGCCTCGCAGAAAGCTATTGAGCTCCTGGAATTAAACCCAAACAATCTCCCAGACAGTAAAACAGTATCTTCAGTTATTAGGGAAGGATATAGCTTTATAAGGCTATATATTGCATGGCAGGGCACTGGGGCTAGAAGACATCCAGAGCTGACAGCAGGAGATGCATGCCACCTTCAACAGACCCTGTGTAGCTACTTACAGCGCAGTTATGGGTGTAGTAGAGAGAAAAAATTAAATGTGAAGTAATTAACAGGCAGAAGGACGACTATAGGTTTCCTCCTGATTAAACTGGGGGGTTCATGGTCAGATGCCATCCATCCTTTTCCTCCCAACCCCAGCCCACATCTGAGCCCCCCACTGCCCAACCCCCCCCCCCCTCCCCACCGCCTCCACAGCAGCGGGGACTTACAGGGAATGTGTCAAAGCACATTTCAGAGTAATATGGCTGGAGAGCCGCATTCAGATCAGCGTGTTGTAATGTGTCTGGCAACATTATATTCTGATCCAGCTCTTCACGTAACCTTCAATTTATTTCTAAGCCCCTGTGTTTATTTAACCGAATCTGTCTTCCGTCGTTTGGAGCAGTAGCACTCAACCTTTAAACAGCCCAAGAGCCACTTCAGCCTCGAACAGATGCAGAGAGCTCCTGAGTCAGGGAGTCACAAAAGAGCTGGCGCATTGTGCCGCGGGCGCTGAGGTGCACCAAGCCCTGTATTATTCATTGTGCTGGCATCGGCACCTCAGCAGAGGTTGTGAACCACGCCGGCTTTGCTGGGTGCTTGGGAAGGGAGTGGGTGTTTCAAGGCTGGGCAGTGTCAGTGGAGCAGCACGCAGGGGCTGGCGTGGGCTCCAGCACTGTGGGAGCCAGGCAGGGAGGTGCAGGACCTCTGCAGCTGGAGGGCTGTAAGACTGGGGCTTCAGTGCAGTGCCGTGCATGTCTCCCACAGCTCTGGAGAGCCAGCCTTCGGTCTTTCGGCATGCTAACCCATCCTCCACAGTTATAGCTCCAGTCCCACCAAAGTCTGTGCACGGATGCCCATCAGCAGAGCTGCCAGTCCCAGTTTGCCAGCACCAACCCACAGGCAGCTTTTGTAGAGGTGAGTCACGGTATCACCATCTCCCTCTAACAGTGGAGATCACTGCTCGCTCTATTTGTGAGCATCGTTGCTTGCATCCTTGCGATACATTCGCCTCAAGAAAGGCCCCCTTTCCCCATGCCTTTCCTTCTGCTACCCAATACTTCCCAGCTACAAGAGAAACCCAAGTCACACACCGGACTGGCGCCAGGCGGGAGCAGCCCCAAGCACGATGCCATAGCCTCACCAATTCCCTGACATCCAGCAGCTCCCCCATCCCGCCGAGGTGGCTGGCACTGCCCCAGCCCACCCACAGCCACCCCCTCAGCAGCATCAGTGCCGGGCCAGATCTATCATGGTTTTGGTTGCTTGCTGCCACACTCCCTGAGAGTGCAGACTCACCAAGAGGTCCCAAAAAGCTGGGAGCCCTCCCCCGGTGCTTTCCAAAGCCAGGGGGTCTGGGCAGTGGGGTCAGCCCTTCCTTTGGAAGAGGCTGGGGAGGGGACAGGGAAACTTCAGCTGTGACAAAGCCATCTGCCCGTGTCTACACACTTGCCACCCAGAGGTAAAAAAAAGAACCAATGATTTCCTATTGCTTTCTCTTCCAATTCACCAGTCTTGCGCTGGCTTTGGGTTCACCACGTATCATTTAGAAATCTAACACAATTTACAGGAAAAATCCTTGGCTTGCTTTTCTGTGTACTGTTCCCAAGCATAATGAAAATGTTAAAATGCTAAGTCACTTGACACCTGCCACCCCAGTAATGCACTTGCTTTACTTTTTTTGTGGTTACAAGAGTTAGTGAATATATTTAAAGCTCTTCAATTCACTTAAGTTGAGGAAGACATGCTGCATATTCAATGAAATGCCACAGTTGTGACATGTTCCATATCCTCCGCTGTGTTAAGTCTCTTCATTTATTCTTTTACAGACAGTCACAGAATTTATTCTGTTATGAATAAAATTATCTCTGATGTCCTTCAGAAAATAATGTAGGGCTTTTGAGTAAATGCAGGAAGTTCAAGGAAAATATTCCAGGTGTCCAGGACATGAAGAACAAGCCATTGAACCTCTTTCATTGAGCTGTCATCTCTTCCTCCAGCTTGCACGCTGCACCCCTGGCTCCAGACAGCTTCTGCCTTAGTGAATAATGATTAACAGCACCGAAGCCTTTAGCCTGCTGAATGCCAGCCCCACGCACCAGAGCAATGTGGGCTGCTGCTTCAAAAACATAAAATAATGCCTGTAGCCCAAATTCTCCTCTGGTACCACTGAAGCAAGTTGCCCAGGGGTTTGTAACAACAAAGCAGCCATCTGTTTGCTACCCCGCTGCATGTGACTGCTAGCATTTTTGCATGAAACTAGTGCTTTGGGTTGGCTCATTTCTTCTAAATCTTTTCAAGAGGCAGCCTGAGCCTCCTGGGCACAGGTGGGAGCCAGCCGCATGGCAGCGTCACGCCAGGTACTGGTTACCTTCAGCTGTGGTTTGGTTTTAGCGCCAGCGCAGAACAAAGCACCCCAGGAAGCAGGGATGGGGGGGCATCCCGAGGTTGGGAGCAGGGTAAGGAGGGGAAGGCTGCCAGCTCCGCACACCCTGCTAATTACTGCTCGGTTGGTCATCAGGTAGTGCACATCACGTGAGCAAGTTGCCATGGACTCCTGTAAGCCTGCTTTTCCCAAGGAGGAGAGGCCACACCACAGACCGAGGTACCCACCCAGGGAGGCTGGATGGGAAGCAAAGTGCCAGGCTCCCTGAGGACTGTAGCCCCTGCGAGCCATGAGCATGGCCACCTGAAATGTAGGTACCGCAGGAGGGAGGAGGCCAATTTCGGGTACCTGTGCTTCAGTCAGCAGCTCTAAGCCCTGCAAGCACAAGCACAAGTGACTCGGGGCAAGCCTGGACTGGTGATTTTGCCGTGGGTGAGGGAGGTGATACCTTTCCTTGGAAGTCCTGGTGGGCATGGGGTGTTTGGTTTTGGGGGGTTGGAGTTTTTTTAAAAACATAATAATCCTGATCCTATTTATGAGTTTGGTGACAGCAAGGAGGGTAGACATCCCTACGCACCCACCCCAAACAATCACCTACATCCCCCCCAAGGTGCCCCTGCTAGGGATGCACTAGATCAAACAGTGCCTAACTGTCTTTAAGCTTGGACCAGCTTTATAACAGAGAAAAGCGACACTTCCAAGTACATTTATGTTGATGCCTACAGACTTCCCACCAGCAGCTCCAGCCTTCTGGAAGTTGAAGCAAGAGTGGCTGCGAAAATGGGAACCAGAGAGCCTGATTTTCAGTCCTGGACTTTAGAAACACCAACCATTTTTTGCTACCACCTGAAGCATCCCCTTTCCAAAAGGCCTGAAATCATGTGCTTTCCTACCGGAGGTCACAAGCCCCACAGTGTTTCCAATTATTTCATGTCACCATGTACTTCTGTCTTTTGTAAAAGTCTGAGCAAAAATAGCCCAAGTAAAAGTTGATCATTGTATTAATTTGGAATATGGATACATGAGTGCTCTCTGAAGAGCAGAATAAAGATGGGGATATGGACTCATTTTCCTGTGCCTCACAATGTAATTTTTTCCTCTATTGTCAGCATCATTGTTGATCCTGAAATTATAGTGTCGGAGGAGTCATTCAACAGGAGATGTTCTTCATGAACAAAAAGTGTGTCTCAGGAAATAACTGCAACAAGAACATTTAAATAAACCCAGAGATTACAGTGGCAAAATATAAAAATGACTCCAAGAAGCTCATTTGGTTTCGTTCCACTACATTTGAGCGTTATCTGAGAGTGGAAGAAAAAAACTATCCCAAACTGGTTAAAAATATAAAAAGCCCAGACACCTCTCTACCTGCATCACAGCCTACTAGTTACCCTCAGATTATAATGTGGGTCAGGCATTCAGCCTTCAACTAAACCACTAGTCAAAAGCTTTATCAGCTTGCCTGCATCTCTGCTTCATGGAAGAGCCTGGCTTTTGTAGAGGACTAGAGTGGAATTGCTCTTGTATAACTTGTGGGGAGTCTCCCCTTTTTCGGTTAATCTCCTCATTTTTAAGGCCTGCCTGCTGATTTTCTTGTACATTTTGCAGTAGAAGTAGGGCACCGTCCCCCGCTTCCCTCTACACCCCCAAACAGTTGCAGCAGACTGGTTTGGCGAGCCCTGGAGGTGAAGCTGGCCTTGCCAGTGCTGCGCTTCTCCCAGCCAAGCCAAGCAATCAGCACCCCACACACCCACCAAGGCACATCTGGAAGTGGACCCTGTTTTCTAAAGAGCCCCTAAGCCAATGTCCCCAGTCTGGCCAGTTTACACCCAACGGTACTTTTGCTCCTCTCTGCTTCTCACTTGAATCAGGGTTTTTTGAGACCACAGAATACCTTCCCATCTGCCATGGGGGAGGAAATCAGACTGCTGCTATTGGTGCAAACAATTTTTTGTGATAAAAGCCTGAGGTTTAAAAAAAAATAATTGGAAGTAAACCTAAAAAGATTTACTTATCTTGAAAAGAACCAACTTTCCTCTGCCTCTGAAGAGCAGAACCCTCCTGATATTCATTACTTGGCTCAGCTGTTCACTCAGGTCTTTCCCTTTGATGAAAAACTCTGGGTTACAGACAGTATTTTGCACCCTAAGTAGTACATAATGTGACCTACTATTGGAATAAATGGGCTATGTAGCACTATCTCATAAGCAAAACAGTTTACTTAGTTGTACTAAAAAGGGAAAAAAAACAACAAACCCTTGAGAACCATCATCCAACATAACTGCTTACTTAAAAGAATGGGGGTGGGAGGACACTAACCAAAATGGGCACTTTCTCCTTCCCATCTTGCTTCAAAGAAAACGGGGATCACATCATCACAACTGATCACCTGGCCAAGACCTGCCAGCTAGTAGCTTAGCCTACTTGTTCCCAGGCTTGAAGTTCCAGATACTTAAGTATTGGGTGGGTGGGTGAAATGCAAGTCAACCAAGGCTTCTCTACAGCAAGAAAGGTCAGAGTTACACCAAGGAGAAGGACCAATCAATATATTTTTTTAATTACCACTGAAAAGGCTATGATTAGCAACAGCTATGGCAACGCTATTACTTTCAGCATGTGTATAAACAATAACCACACAGCATCTTAAGCCTGAGCATCCAGAGGAAGCAGCACAAGTTCACCAAGCCATTCACAACCCCAGTGGCTCAGCGTTTGCAACTCCCCCCCAGACATCACCCCACAGACCGGGCAGCAGTAGCCACAGTGTCTCGGGCAGCCCAGCCGAGCAGGCAGAGGAAACACTAGTGTCTTGTTAGCTAGGTTTTAGCAGAAAAACAGTCATGTAAGCTGTCTTTGGTGCAAGAGCTCCTCAGGGTCACTGTGTGCCCACAAGGAAGCTTTTAGGTGCATTAGAAAAAGATCTAACCATAAAGATCAAGAACATCAAATAGTCTCCCCTGCACACACTCCCTACCTCCATGGGCACAACCCCCACCTCACTGAGCCACCCTAGCTACTGGGACATCCTTATGGAAGGGAGCAGTGAATATCTGGGGTTACACATTAGCCAGAGCAGCCTCACCAAGGTCCCTGTAACACGAATGGTTATGAGACAGAAGGAAAAAGCAGTTGGTCACACCGTTAATGTGTAACATCTATTCCACCCTTACCTTGCCTTCTGCTCGCCTGCTTTTGGGTGTCAGCATCTGCCAGAAACACCAGAGAGAAAGCAGCCTGGGCAGCAAAGCCCAGGCAAGCCCCCAGGCAGGGCTTATGTACCTCTGGGAGGGAGGTGTGGTGGGCAGAGGACAGGGCAAGGGTGAGGGAGGGGTGGGCAGCCTCCTGTAGCACCTGGTCGTGCCCCTGCATGCAGAGAGGACCCTTTCCCTGGGCTTAGGAGGGGTCTTGATGAGGGAAACCTGGTGAGGTTTGCTCAGGAGAGGTCCCTCAGGTGCTCCTCTCAGGGGCATCCTGACTGTCCAAACTCCTGTGGGGCTGTCATAGACCTCAAAGCCCCCACTCTCCCTCTCCCCCCTGTCTGCAGACCCTCCTGCTGCCCATCCCCTCCCCAGATCACCCTTCCTCCCCACAAACTAATGTCCCATTCCCCTTCACACTTCCTCAGCAGCAGTGACAACTGTTCTTATCATTGTCATCATCCTCATATCCTCCTTTTCCTGGCAGAAGGGCTGTGGCAGGAGTTTCCACTGTGGCCCCCAGAGCACAGGCATCAGTGTTGGGCTCCAAAGTGCAGAGCCGTAGGGAACAGGGTTTGTCCGTCCCGACGTCAGGGGGACAAGAGCTGCACTGTTCCACTGGGGACTGAGCTCAACTTTTCTTATCACTAGGTTTGTATCCTGTTTCCATGGAAATGAAAGAAATGGGGCAGTAAGCCCCCTCCCAACCCAACTTTGAAAACCCTTGCAGTATTCTCTGTCACTTTGGACATATCACATTTTTCCCAGGGAAGTCCTTGGAGCACATGGCACCATTGACCTGCTCCGGCTGGGGTTTGGCTGCTGCATGCCAGTGCGCTGAGCGCCAGACAGACCTGGGAGGGTCATGAGTTGGTGCTTCCACTGTCACTGAGGTTTCACATAGGGAAGACCAGGTAACGTCATTAGTGAGGGGCGAGTTCAGCAGAAAAGTGATGAAATCAGATGAAAAATGAGCTAAGCAGCACTTTATTTAAGCTGCTGTATCTCCCAGAGTAGCCCTGTAGCCAGTGAGTTCTGTCTCATTGGCATATTGGGAATGATGTGAGGTCAAACCCTCCCTGGGCACTTCCTGGGAAGCCACTGAAATGGGTGATGCCACCCCCATCTCACCGGCCACTCCTGCGATTTCTCCTTTGATGCCAGCCAGCACCACAACCCGTGTCAGCAGCATCCCCACCAACAGCCTCACTGATCCCTACTGACAGTGATGCCGCAGCCACGCTCCCATCCGCTCCTGCCGCACCGGGGGGTCCGGGCGCCTGGAGATGGACGAGTGATTGATGGGGTGCCCGCGATACGCCACAATGTGCTCCTTATCTGTGGCTTCCCAGTTGGTTCCATGTCGCTCGCGGGGTTTACGGCATCAATGTCACTTTCTTTCCCTTGGTTTTCTTTTTTTTTAAACCTGCTTTGGTTCTTTCACACCTATTCATGTACCCCAGCAGATCTGTTTTGTCTTCAGGATTAGTAAAACTGGACAAACTATCCTGGGCAAGACCCATCTTTCCCAACTGTGCATGGGACACAGGTGAGTCTGAACAAGTGGGGACCTGTTTTTCCTGGTAAGCCTGCTGAAAGCTAAATGCATCTAAAGCAACTTCCGTAGGAATTCCTAGTCAAACATCACAATAGCAAATATCGCAGTAAAACTTTGGGGTGTGTAGAAAGACCAAGGTTAGCTATGGAGAAAGAAAGAAGGAAAGGAAGAAGGAAAGAAGAAGAAAAGAAGAAGGAAATCAGTCTGCCTGGGAGCATCACTAGGAGATCCCTCCCTCTCCCCTTTCCTGGGCACTCAGCTCTGCTTCCCCAGGGACATGGACCTTCGCTTGAAAACACATAGAAACTTCCCCCCGTACATGCTTTGCCAGGCAGGTGAGGCCAGGACAAGCCCACAGCATCTCCAGGGAGTCCCCAGAGTTTGTGCAAAACTGGTGATGTTATGGGACCCCTCTGCTCCCCACCAGCCCAGATGTGGGCAAGGGCTGGTGTCTGAGCACAGATGTCATGACTTGAGGCTGCTGTTTCCCCATCAGCTGGGGCACCAGCCTCTGCGCCCCACCAGCTCCCACCAACACTTGCTCCTGCTCCTCCCCATTGCGACCCCCAGGAAAAAATAAAATTCAGTAAGAAAACCAAGAATGGATGACCACATCCACATCAAACCTGGCTGAATGGGGGGTCACCTCTACCTCTCCACAAGTTCATCTTTCCCCTCTCCTCATCCAGCCCGCCGAGGCATGAGGAGCAGGACCTAGAGAGCTCCCCCATCCCAGAGAGCAGGCTCTGCTGCTGCCAGATTGCGCTGTGTGCTCACGCCGCAGGGCCAGCCCGTGGCCATCTGTCAGCCCCAGGTGTGTACCCGCTGCGGCCCCATCGGCAGAGATAGTCTTCTGGCTCCTCAAACACACGGGTCGCCCAACTCGGCGTGCCTAGGGGTTGTTAAAGCGCTGTGCAGGTGTGCTCCCCCATCCCCTCTCCCACCTCCTCCGTCACTGTCCCCAGCACCTTTGGGTGCTCTGGGGACTGGGTTTGAAGGCTTAGGTGATGAACAGGTTGTCTCTTTTTTAGTCATCACAAAAAGCAGGCTGGAATGAGGGACAACTCAGTCCAGACTTCACAGAAACAGCTCCTGCTCTTCACCAAAACCTGACGTGTCCTGACACATGATGCCATATGAGCGCCTTCCCCATGTTCCCGTCCCCTCCAGGGGAGAAGGTCCTTCTGGTCATTTTGCATTCCTCCACGTTTGTGAAGGGAGTAGGCACGTGTGTATGAAAGGTGGAAATATTTGCCTTCAGCCAGGGAAACATCGGGTTTATTTCACCTTACCTAATCAAACCTGAGCACCCCAAGCTCAGGCACCAAGCCTTAGCATTTCCATCTGGTTCACAAGACAAGATTTGTCCCAGGATTTAGGGACCTCTTGGGAATGCTGGGGCTGGCATCTGCTCCAGCTTGTGCGGCCAGCCCAGGTTCCAGGTTTGGTCTTAACCAGCACAGACTCACAGACACCCACACTCTCCAGGGACTGCAGCCCAAAACTCAGCTCCTGAGAGGAGCAATCCCCAGAGCCCCTGGTTCCATGACAGCAGCAGACAACTTCAGGCCCCCTTGGCCATGCCCAAGGCTTCCCCTGTGTGCACCATCAGACCGGCCTCTGGATGGGCCGAAGCAGCAAGGGTTGGCTCAGAAATGCTGGGAACAGGCCCACAGGAGCATAAGCCCATCCTGCACATCATGCTGATGCCATGCCCCAACTGCTTCAACCCAGCTTCCAGACATTGCTTCCCAGGGACACTGGGGATCATGCACATGAAATGCTGAAAGGGGGTTATTAACAGGGTCAAGGTAGCCTGAATTGGCTCAAAATCGTATCAGCAGTAGCCAAGGGCTGTCACCTCAGAACAACGAGCAGGAAGAGGGCAGGCAGCTCAGCCACCCCACGCACCTGGAAGAGCCTGCTGAGAAATTGACCAAGCCTTGAAATGGGAAAAGCCCCTTCCCCTCCCTCAGGCACATGGGGACTCGTAACCCACAGTCCCATGCAGAGCCAGGCACAAGGAGGTGCCCGTGGGCTCTGCACAAGAGAAACAGGCTGTGACTGCAGATACTTGGAAATGACCATCCTGTAACAAGGTGGAGCCCATCCCAACCTCTCCAAGGTGGGGTCCAGACTGTCCATCCTGCATCTCGCCGAGAGACTTTACGTGGGAAATTTTAAGAGCAGGGGTTTCCACTTTTTCCTCTTTGAGGTGGGCAGCGTATTAGGTGCTGGGAGGGAGGACAGCAGGGATGGATGTGGGAAGCAGACTTCTGCTGTCCCACAGAGGTGCTGAAGGAGTAGATGGGGGAGGGCACCAGACCATGGGAGAGAGCTGAGCAGCAGTGTCATTTGTTCTCTCCCTGGAGCTGGAAGGGATCTGGCAGCTCCCCCCAATGCACCCTCATGGTCTGAGAGTCCAACCTTCTCCAACAAAATCACTACAATTGTTGGGGCTGTTAAAGGAAAAGAGAGCAAACCTAGATAGAAAAGGTATCCTGACCTCTGCTCTTCCACCTTTTTTCCCCAAAGCAGCCTTTCCTGACGAGCCTACAAATAAAGGAATATCTCAGAAGCCTCCCCCACCTGTGAAGCATGCCCTTCGATATCTCCCACACTGGTTTCACTCACCAATAAAGACTTAATTTCCATAACTGGGTGAAACAAGGCCACGCGGGCTCAGGGTGGAAACCCGCGCCGTTTGCTTTACTCCCCTCACCGAGGCCTGACGGTGTGGCTTTCGGCAGTTCTCAGGGTGGTGGGAGACATACATCGGGTACCAGAAAGCCCTCCAAAAAGGTTTGCTGTCAATAATGAATACAAAATGGGTTTATTAATAAAATAGTAACTTCATGTTTTGCAATACAACCTGAGAGGGGGCTCATTGCTGTCAGAGAGGATGCGTGCAGGGCCCGGAGCCCAGCGGTCCATCAGGCCCAGGAATGCCGTCAGCAGGCAGGTCCCATGCCCCCCGGCATCGGGCTGGGGCTGAGCCATCCCCTGCCCGGAGGTTTGCTGCCGGTGACCAGGCAAGGTCAGGAGTGGGGAGCCCAGGCTCCAGTCAGACTCCCGACAGCACAGCTTGCCGCTGCTGTAACCATGGACCATCCTCCTCCTCTCCCCACCTCCAGCCCCATCTCCTCATCCAGCTGCTCGCAGCCTCCTTCTCCCCCCCAGTTTTCTCCCCTTTGACCCTCCCTCACCTGCCCCAAATCCAGCTGTTGCACCCTTGACTTTCTCCCATGCTCCTCCCATGGGGCTGTGTGGAGGCCAGAGCCACAGCTGGGGAGGTGGGGGGACCCTCAGCCCGGGGCACAGTGGGCTCTGCCACAGGGGGACCCGCACGTGCGTTGTGGCTGTGAGCTCACCCCTCTTAGATGGGTTTATAACCAAACGTATAGAAGCGCAAGCTCAGATCCCTCTGTGCAGCTTTACCTGGGTACATAGTAGACGTCCCAGGCATCCAGACTGAATTTCTTGTTATGAAAGCTTGAAGACTTCACAGGTATGTGAGTAAAGAGCTAGTTATTTACTGCTGTATTATTATGTGGGCAACAGGATTTTTATTCCTCCCCCCCCCCAGTTTCACTCCCTGGGTCAGCAATCTGGGCACTTCTCTATCCAAACAAAACAAGCTTGGCAAAGTTATTAATTGCTCAGAACAAGATCTTTATTGATTAGTATAAGGATCAATCACTTTATCTGTTAGAGCTGCCTGTGACAGGGGTATTTAGCTAAGAGATATCTGTCCTAGGCCCTGGGGAGTTTCACAGAGGAGTCCAAGGTCTCTCCGATGCTTTTAAAAATATGTCAGGTGGCAGAAAGAATTCAGATGAGGTGAGATGGGAGAAAGGGCCCTGTGACCTTCCCACTACCCCCAGCAGTCACAGGTGATGCCCCTTCAAGAGGACTTTGCATATCGCCCTGGAGAGACATGGGAGCTTTCCTGAACATGGACAGCCTCCAGGGTTACACCATTTTTGACAGTGTTTTAGTCTCTGGGGTTAAAATGAGGCAGCACAACCTTCTGCTGCGTGGGGCTTGGCTCCCAGGGACCTGCCCTGACTGCACCCAGGCCCGGCGGCATGGCTGGCTCCTTGGGGTGGGCAGTAGCCACGGGGCTCACCTTGCAGCAGGGCTGCCCTGGTAATCTTACCCCAGCCCTTGAAAGGAGGATGGACTACCAGGCTCGGATGCCCAGAAAGCCCTTGTGACCAGCTCTTCATATTTCTGTCTGTATCGTCGGGGGTGTGTGTCGTACCTTTTGCAGGAGCTTCTTGTGCAGGTACCACTTTACATCCCCGGCTTCAGAAGAAGTCGAACAGCACAACTCCCGCTGCTCCCAACTCCATCACCTTTTTTTCACCTCCCCTTTAAAAAAACCCACATAAATAAATAGAATTACCATTAAAAAAAAGGGGGGGCAGGGGAGGGGGGCTGCAGCTGGAGCCGTCTCTGGCAACCCAGCTCTAATCTCTTGCAAGCCCCCGCTATCAAAGCTTGGATCAGCATATCTAATGTAAACGAGCTTTCACACATAAATAACGTGCCACATCTGGCTGTTTGGTTTTTATAGCGTCTTAGCTACCGAGCGATTTATAGAGGGCGAGCTCGCCGCGGAGCAGCCCGGGCTGGGCCGGGAAGTTGCGGCCGCCCGAGGTGCGGCGGTGGGAGGTGTGAGGGGCCGCGGTGGGAGCGGGGGGCGATCCGGGCCGCGCCGTGGGGCGGGGGGGGGGGGGGGGGGGGGGGGGGGCGGGCTCCCCGCGCCGGCAGCGAGCGGCTTCTCCGCATCTTCGGGGAAGGAGGGGTGCCGGGGGGAGGGCTCTGCCCCCCGGGGGAAGAGGGGCTGGCTCAGCGGCAGGGCCGGGGCAGGCTTAAAAGAGCCATCCAGGAACCAGCGTGTTTGCGCTTATAACCAATTTATTACCGCTGAACATATGGCCAGTATTTCGCCTGGCGTCACCCGCCGGGGAGGAAAGCAAACAGACCGAGCGATGTAAAGCCGGAGGAAGGAGCGGCCGCCCTGCACACGGCGGAGACAATGCGAGAAGCGCGGAGCCGCCGCCGCCGCGGAGCTCAGCCCCCGCCCGCGTAGGGACCCCCGGCCCCAGGTGAGCCCGGCCGCGATGGGCAGGGGGCGGCGGGGGCTGCCGCGCTGTCCGTCCGCGCAGCGGCAGGCACCCGCGCCGCCGGCAGCGGGGGGCACCGCGACAACAACAAAAAAAAAAGGGGGGTGGGGGGCGGGGATCGGGAGCAGCAGGTGGGAAGGGGCTCGCGAGGGGGGTCGCAGGTAGAAGTTGGTGCTGATCCCCCTGCTCCGCCGTCGGGGCTCCGCCGGGCCGGCCCGCCCCCGGCCCCCGGTGAGCGCCCTGCCGCCCCCCGTGCGCGGCGGGGCCGGGGCGCTCCGCCCGCCCGGCCCAGGGAGGGGGGAGCCGGGGGCGCTCCCCCCCCCCGCCCCGGCGGCGGGACACTTCTCGGCTGCGACGGCAGAGTCCGCCAGAGGACCGGGAATGGCCCCGGCCCCCGCCCGGCCCGCCGCGCCCTCCCCCTCCGCCCCTGCCCTCCGTCCCCCCGGGGCTGCCCACGCCGCGCCGGTGCGCCCCGACTCGGGCCCCGATTCTCGGGCCGGGTCCCCCCGGAGGGGCCCTTCCCCGGCCTTCTCCCGAAAAGAGCCTGACCCTCGACCCCCACGCAGGGCACCGGGGTCTTCCTCGGGGACTGAGCGCGGCCCCCGGCCCCGTCGCGGCACACCCCGGCAGCTACCTGCGCTGAGCCCTCCGCGCCGGGCGTGCGGGTGCGGGAGGTACAGTCAGATAAGAAAGTGCTCTCAGCCGTAAATCCCCTCCCGCCGCCGCTCCCCCGTTCCCATCGCCCCGGGAGAAACGGGTCGGGTTTTCCTCCCGCAGCAGAAACGTTCCTGACAAAGCTTAATCTCATTGGGGCACGTTTAATCATCGGGGAGACGGGAACGAATGCAGCCGGGGGGCTCGCCGGGGGCTGAGGGCGAAACGTTTGCCCGGTAAATAAACCAGTTTATAATAGACTGGAAGGGGAAGGGAGGCCCCGGGCCGGGCTTACCGGCTTTCTCCGGGCGGGGAGAAGAGGGGGGGGGGGGGGGGAGAAATTAAATAAGACAAACAGCTATCGGGGTCGGGCTGCGGGGGGCTGCGGGCTCCCGGCTTTGTGCTCGCACGCATGGCCTTAACAAACTGCCTCCGCCACTATTGGCAATAATTTCAAAGATCTCATTAAAGTGCATTTATCAAAGCCCTAACATGTGCCCTCCGGCTCTGACATAACCCCGTTAGCCCCCAGGGAGGAGGGGGGAAAATCCCAATTTCTATTACAATTCACCACCTCGGGAGGTTGGCTGGGGGGCAGGCTAGATCGGGATCTACAAATTTATAAGTAATATCGGTGAATTGGAAGGATTTCTCCGCCTTTGAAGCTTCGGGGGGAAGGAGATAGAGTAATCGTGAGAATAGGAAAGCTCATTTAGATTCCTATGTCCTGGAGAAGATTTAATTGTCTGCAGAAGAAAGGCCGGCCGGCGCCGGGATTTTGGGGGGTGGCAGGGGCTTTTTCTTGAGCCTTGACAGGGAAGGCTGGTGCCAGCTTCCCTTCTGCATGCCAGGGAATCTTCCCTCCCTGCCCCCCCTTTTTTTTTCCTTTTCCTTTTTTCTTCTCCAAAACATCCTTAACGCTTTTGTTAATGCCATTTTTCCAGCCGTGAAAAGGGACGGGAATTTCACCCCGCAGAAACTCCGACCCCCGCACGTTAAATTAAGTTCCCGAAAGCGACGGAGGTTTCGGAGGGCTCTGGTTCCCCCTCATTTCAGGGAATAGGATTTTTTTTCCACTTCCCCCACCCCACCCCTCCTCCGGACGGGGTGCTGGTGTGCGAGGTGCCCCGGTGCGTGGCTCCCGCCTGCGCTGCCTGTCCCCCTGCCAGCCGCCGCCGCCGAGCCGGCAGCATCTCTGCCGAGCTGCCGCTGCACCGCTGGAGAAACGCGATTGGAAACCCCCCGTGCGGGGCTCCTGCGGGGATATTTAGAAGGTTTATCTTTTTTTTTTTTTTCTTAAATCGCCAACAAAAGATATCTTCTCTAACAACGCGGTTCTCCTTTCCCCCTGCCACACTTTAAAACAAAGAGGGTGTTGCTTACAGGGGATGCTCTCAGGGTGAAGTTCCTAATAACAATTACCAGGAGCGACGTGGGCTGCGCTTCCCTTTCGCTCTTTATTTCAAGTGTAGCTCATTCTGAGAGATAAAATAAACCTGTCCCCCTAACAAAGGCTTTGTGTGGGCTTCGCTAATCCGTACCGAGCGGCAAGGTGCAGTCCTTTCTGTTTGTTTATTTGTGGTCTGGAGTGAAGGAAAACAATAGCTCGCACCTTTGGGCTAATCAAACAATAAACTAATCCACTTGACGGCTGTTATCGGCGATGCGATGCGGGGCTGGGTTAGAGGTCAGCGCGAGCGAACCGCACGGGAGGGGAGGGATGGCGGCGGGCTCCTGCCGAACACCCTTCGCTCATTGATGTGTTATACAGCAAATACACGCGTACGGTATCGCTCGACAGGGAAAGGAGTGAAGTCAGGGGCGTCGGTGGCTTCAACCGGAGGGAGACACCCGGCGCTTTGCGGGGAGCGGGAGCCCTCGGGCCGCCCGCGGGAGGCAGAGCGGGATGAAGCAAGCGAAGGCACCTCGCCGCCTAAAGACAGCAGCCAACGGGTCACCCGTGGCGTGGCGAAACCCCACTGTGCCGGCCCACGCGCTGTGCGGTACAGGCCTGGGATCGGCGCGCCCCGCACCCGCCGCTGGAGCCCCGGCACCGCAGGCGCGGTGAGACGCGCAGAAGGGCTTTCCCCGCTTTAATCCCCTCTTTAAACAAACCAAAAAAACCAGAAAGAAATAATAAACCCCCAAACAACAAAACAAGCTTTAATGCCTCTAAAATCAAGACCCGCCGCTCGTGGGGTGGGAGGGTCGCTCCCCACGCAGCTCGGGGCGGGGGGACAAACAGGGGAGGCGAACGGCGGGTGTTTGAGCTACCTGTGAAGGTAAACAGGGAAACACCCCCCGCTCGCAGGGCACTTGTCCTGGAGTGCAGCCACTCAGCCTATGTACACGCACCGCGCCGCCGGCCTCCTGTGGGCTTGTGCAAATAACCCCGCCGGGGCGAGCCCACGGGGGGAGCGGGCTGGGAGGGCAGCCCCTCGTCCCCTGCCGGCCCCGCGGGTCCCCCCCGCAGGGCCACCCCGCGCCCTGGCGCTGGAGCGTGGCCCCCCGGCCCCGGCTGGTCCCACTTGTGGGGAGGGCCACGCCGCGGGGTGCGGAGCCGGTGGGTTCCAGTAGGGTCCTGGGGAGGGGGACACGCACGCAGCGGGGAAAAGGCACGGGGGGTGGCGGGGAGCGCCCCACGACGCTGTCGCGATAGCCGCCGGGCTGCCGTCGGGTTTTCCTCCCACGCAGCGCGGCCCCGGGCGCGGGGCTGCGTCCCGGCCCCGCGACTCCTGACGCCAAAGGGCCCGAACCGGCTCTTACGTCACTCCCCGCCGGTGACGTCACGGCGTCCCGGGCCGCTAGCTCGGTGCAGTGCGAGAGCGGCCCCGGCCCGCAGCGTTTCCCGCGCGTGAGAGCAGCCCCCGCTGCCGGACGCCGGGGCTCCCCGAGGGGAACGGGCCGCAGGTCTCCCGCCCGCTACCTCTCGGGTGGCGCCGGGGCCCGGGCAAAGCTCCCCGGGGCGGGCCAGCCCGACGCGACCCCCGGGCCGTGCCCGCGGACGATCGGCCCGGCCTCCTCCGGTGGGCACGGCCGCTCCCGGCGCCGTCGGGGCCCACGTCGCGAAGGCTCCGCAGGGCTCTCCGTCTGTCCGGGCTCGGGGGTGTGTGTGTCTGTTATTATTATTATTTTTGTCGTTATTAGTTATTTGAGGCCTGACCTTCAGGCCGGCCCGAAAGAAGCGGGCCGCCAGCCCCGCCGCCCCGCAGATGCTCTGCCCGTCCCTCCCCCGGTGGGACCGCTTGTTTTCTGCCGGGGTTCTTTAATTCGGAACGTTGTATCGTCGTGCCGCTGTCGCGATTGTCGCTGCTGGGTTTTTTTTTTCCCGCTGGCTTGCCGCGGCGAAAAGGAATCGGAACACCATCCTGCCCCATCTGATCGAAACGCCGCCGCCTCCCCCGCTCCGGGCAGGTCGAGCCGGGGGCGGGGGGTGGGGTGGGGGAATAAATCAATCGATAAAGCCGAGATTTGCTGGAAATTAAAGTCTGGTGTGTGTCCCAAGCCCCTCCCCGCGGGGAAAGGGAAGCGGAGCGGGGGAGCGCCCGCCCGAGGGGGTTCCCTCGATATCGAGGAAGGACTCCGAAATGGATGAAGAGATAGCCATTGAGCGCAGTTGAATACCATGACAACTAGGAACAACCTCAGATTTATTCCCAACAGTTAGGACACATTGAAAGAGGGCGTCAATCACGTATTATTTCGCCACTGAAATAAATGCAAAAACTGCGCCGAGACAAAGGGTTCCAACAGAAGCCGGACATTTGTCTACATTGCGGACATTGTTTCCAGCTTAGCCATAGGGTTGTATTTGTGTTTGCGCGGGTCCGACCACCCAGGATGTGCTCAGGGGCTCGCTTAAAAAAAAAGGGGGGGGGGGCGGAAAATCCCTGGGCATTGTCAGACACATCACATACTTTATGGGAGGCAGGCTGGGGGTTGGGGGAGGAAAGATGAGGGGAGCTGGGAGGGAGAGGAGGGGAAGGTGCGAATACATTGATCGGCAAATAGGAGGATGTCTGAGGGACCGTCTTCCTCCACTTCCCACCACCAGCAGCTTCGTTCCCGCTCCTTCCTCATGGAAGAGAAACTCGGGCAACTTCTCCTTCCCAAATATAACGGTGGTGGTGAGAAGCCCTTTCCCACACTGTAGGACCCCGCACACCACCGTCAGCCCCACGCACAAGCCCGTCCCGGGACGGGGTCTGGCTGCAGGGCTGTTCAGGGAAAGGAAGGGAAAGGGAAGGGAAGGGGAAGGGGAAGGGAAGGGGAAGGAGAAGGGGAAGGAAGAAGGGGAATAAGGTCCGGGCTGTACCCGGCGCGGGTGCGCATGGCCAAGGGTCTTCGGAGGGTGCAGGAAAAGGCAGGAAGAAGGAAAATTAAAATAAAAGTTGGTGGCAGGCAGCTAGAGAGGGAAGAAGTTGGGGAGGGGGTGGCCTGCAGCCCCGCACGGGCAGGGGCAGCCTCCCCGGCCGCGCAGGCACTGCTGCGCTCCGCGCCGCTCCGCCGGGGCCCGCGGCCGGGGATGCCGGCGGGCTCCATGGCTCCCGGCGCCGTGTGCGTGGGTGCGTGCCTGCGTGACACCTGAAGGTTCGACCTTCCAAAACGCCCCTTTGGAACGCAACCCCTTCTTCATCCCCCTCCTTCCCCAGGTCCTGAAAAAAAAAAAAAAAAAAAGGAAAGAAAAGCAAAAAAAATCAGTTATATTTGAAAGTCCATTGGGCTTCAGCCCATTAAAGTAATCAAACAGGCTGGGTTTTATTCCCCTGGAAGAAGGAGGCACAATCAATGAGAACTCTTCAAATAAAGCCCCCCCCCCCGCCCCCCCGAGTAATCACCTCCCGGATCTCCCCGGGTCGTGACTGACGATCGCATTTTGCCAGTTCGGTTAATTTCGGAGCAAGCTAGAATCAATTACTTGCTGTTTAATTTCCAGCGTTCATCCCTAAGCCTCAACCAAAATATTGACCTAGGCGGTTTAGATAAGTTGGTCTCTTGCCATCTGAGCCGCCTCTCGTTTCGGTCCCGCGCGGGGCTTTGAGCGCATCCCCGCGCAAAGGCGCTGCCCCCGGGTTTGCGTGGGCGCGCAGGCTGCGCGGGAGGGGTGGCAAACCGCTCACGCAGCCTCACTCGATCCTTATCACCACCCTCCCCCCGCAAGTATATAGATTTTTTTTCCCCCCCTCCCTCCCTGCTTTTCAAGGCAATCGGTGGAAAACACACTTTGGAGTATGCGGAATATCGGGCTGGTGCGAGGCTCTTTGTATGTAAATACTGTGTTTAAAAAAAAGAAATCACACCCTCCCTCTCTCGCTGACACACACACACACACGCGCGGAAGGGCCCTCCCCACGCCGGTAATTAACTGACACGTTATACCACTCATCACCAATGGTGGAAGCTCGGAGCTCGCCCAAAACCCGCAATTTCACATCTGCAAACACTGTCTTCATCCACTTGACTTCCAAGACCCGCCCACACGTGGCCAACCTTTCCGGGTTTAATGTGTTTTTTTCTCCCTCCTCTCGGCAGGTTCATGTGCGGGGACCAGCCTCATATGGACTGTTCGCTCCAGCAATGGCTCGGGCTTCCCAAGCGGCAGGCACGGGTTCGGGGTGTTTAAACAAGATCCAGAAGTGATCTCTTTTTTTAAACTTTTTTTTTTTTTTTTTTTTTTTTTTGGCGTATCTTTCCCCCTTTCCCCTGGAGTTTACAACTATTTTCGAAGCCAGCTGCTGCTCCCGCTCGCTGAATTTCTCCCCGTGGCAGAACCAGCCCGTAGAAACCACCACCGCAGAGATCCACCGCTGCGGCCGGCGCGCTTCTCTTCTTTTGCACAAACCCCTGCCGTTATTTTTCTATAAATCTGTATTATTATTTTTATTTTTCCCTCCTCCTCTCCACGCGTGCCGCCGCCCCCGAAGCCCCCACCCCCCCCACCCCCCGGCTGCCGCGCGCGGTGCTGTTCTCCCCGCTCCGTGTGTGCGCCCCTGGCACGGCGGCTCGCCGGAGCTGCTCCTCCAACTTTCCTGCCTAAATTTGGCCGGAACATGTCTCTGACCAACACAAAGACGGGCTTTTCGGTGAAGGACATTTTGGATCTCCCCGACACCAACGATGAGGACGGCTCCGCCGCGGAGGGCGGCGAGGAGGAGAGCGAGGTGCCCGAGCCGCCCAAGAAAGCGGGAGTTTTGGGACAAACCCCCTTGGACACTGTTCAGACGCTGCCTTTGAAGAACCCTTTCTATGATAATAGCGATAATCCCTACACGCGCTGGCTGGCGAGCGCCGAGGGCATCCAATACTCCCGTGAGTACCGCGCAGTGCCGCGGGGACGGGGCAGCGCCGCTCCGCGACCGCGGGGGGCTTCCCCCGGCGCCGGAGGGTGTTTTAGGGAGGGGGGGTGTCGGGGGGGTGCCGCTCGCCACGGCTGGCTGAGCCCCGGCCGGTGCCTCCATCCATCCATCCATCCACCTATTCATCCATCCATCCATCCACCTACCCGTTCATGCCCCCGCGCTGTCCCGGGCGGCGGGAGGGCGGCGGGGGCGCAGTGCAGAGCCCCCCCCGCGCTTCCCCCCTGACGGGGGCTCTCGGCCGGGCTCTCCGCAGTGCACGGGCTGACGGCCGGCGGCGGCGGTCAGGACCCCTCCGCCAAATCGCCGGAGCCGTCGGCCGACGAGTCGCCCGACAACGAGAAGGAGGCGGCGGGCGGCGGGGACGCGGGGAAGAAGAGGAAGAGGAGGGTGCTCTTCTCCAAGGCGCAGACCTACGAGCTGGAGCGGCGGTTCCGGCAGCAGCGGTACCTGTCGGCGCCGGAGCGGGAGCAACCTGGCCAGCCTGATCCGCCTCACCCCCACCCAGGTGAAGATCTGGTTCCAGAACCATCGCTACAAGATGAAGCGGGCCCGGGCCGAGAAAGGTATGGAAGTGACTCCTCTTCCCTCCCCGCGGCGGGTGGCCGTGCCGGTCTTAGTCAGGGACGGCAAGCCCTGCCACACGCTCAAAGCTCAGGACTTGGCAGCCGCGACTTCCAGACGGGAATCCCTTTCTCCGCTTATAGCGCCCAGTCTCTACAGCATATGCAATACAACGCCCAGTACAGCGCTACCAGCAACCCCCAGTACCCCACAGCACACCATTTGGTACAAGCTCAGCAATGGACTTGGTGAAGGTTGGAGGGGAGCGCGCACACACGCACACACTACCCACCCCCCACGCCCCACACCCACACAGGAAAAAAAAGGAGGAAAAACAAAAATAATAAAAGAGAGAGAGAAAGATACAGACTGATGCTCCAAAAATAAAATCAAAACTGTGGGGGAAGGAATGGAGAGGGAACTGCTATTATTATTATTATTATTGCTATTATTATTATTATTATTATTATTTTTTCCCTCTCCCGTTTCTTTTCCCCTCCATATTTTTTTTTTGGGGGGGGACTCGGTTTCATTTCGGGGGGGAGGCGGGGGGGGAAGGGAGGGGAGGTGTTTTTGTGCGTCATTGTTTACAGAAATTTTTGCGCCATTCAGAGTGGTCCTGTCTACCTACAACTAAAATAAAACCGGGGGCGGGGGGGTAATCGTCAGAATTAAAAAAAAAAAAAAATAATAAAGAATAAAACCCCCCCCGCTGCTCCTGTGATTCTGTGAGGTGTGAGGAACGAGCGTGCGGTGGCCGGGACGCCGAGCTGCGCACCCCGCCCGCGGTCCCGGCTGCCCCTTCCCGGCTGCTGCGCCGCCTCCAACCCCGACAGCTATTACCGGGTGCATTTTTATATCCCGTTGTGATTATCGCTGCTCTCGGTAGCAGCCGGGGCGTTCATTTTGTTTTTTTGGGGTTTGGTATTTTTTGTTCTTTCTGGGGGGTGGGGGGGTTGCGCGCAGCTATTCCTCAGTAACCACGAGCAGAGGGAAAAGAAACGCAGATTAAACCCTTCCCGCTCGCCGCTGTGGATTCATTGTGTACAAACCCAGGTTTTCGATATTTCAATGAGAATTTTAATTTTTTTAAAAAAAGCTGTTTCGAGGAAAAAAAATTAAAAAAAGGAAGGAACCGGTAACAACGACGGACCAGTTTTGTTCCACTTCTCGGTGCGGCCGGCGGCCGCAGCCGCCTCCCGCATCCCCCCGCCGGCGGGCCCGGCCCGGAGACACGGCCGAGCAGGGCCCCACGGCCTCCCACCGCCCGCCGCTCCCACAACTTCTTTTTTCGGGGGAAAACGTTTTTTCTGGGGCAGTCGGCTTCAGCCCGGCTCCTCCGCAACGCCCCGAGCAGGCGAAAAAACTTGGGGCGAAGGGGGAAAGAACTATTTTATATCTGTGATTGTGCTTTTATACACCCCTGCGCTGCTGGGGGCCTCCGGCTGCGGAGTTTGGGTACCAGCATCACCCCCACTCTCCCTCCCCGGGCCGGTGCCGTTTGCACCGGAGGGAGCGCGGAAACTTCGCGTTCGGCCCTCGGGGATGCGCCGGCGGCTCATGCAGGTCGGGGGAAAGGGTTAACGCCTGGGCTACCCCCCCAAAATAACGGAGGAAAGGGGGAGAGGGGAGAAGAGAGAGGCGAGGAGGATCGGGGGCTGGCTGGAGGCTCGGCCGGGGCGCGGCGGGGACCCAGCCCGGTCCTGGCGCAGTCACGGCCGGTCCTGGGCACGCGCAGCCGCGGCTCGGAGCGAGCTGGGGCAGAGCCGGGGCGGCTGGGCGCTCCCTCGCCCTCCCCTGCGCTTTTTAGGCTGGTAAAGGTGCTTAAAAAATTAACAAACAAGCAGGGTTTGTCTGCTGCGGTGGGGCCAGGGCAGCACCCGCCCCATCCCGCCGGGGCTGAGCAGGGCCGTGCCGTGCCGTGCCGAGCCGAGTCAGTCCAAGGCCCGAAGCAAAGAGGGTCGGTACCGGGCCGCGGCACCCCGGGCCCGCCGTGCCCCTCTCCGCCCCGGCCACAGAGCCCCCGGCACAAGCCTCCGCGCTGCCGGTATTTGTTTTTGCTGTTGTTTTGGTTTTTTTTTTCCTTTTCTCTTTTTACTTCCCCCCTTTCTTGTTCCTCCTCCCCCCGGTGAGCCCCCACCCAGCCCACCCGAGCCGCTCGGCTGGCGGCGAGGCCGGCGGGGGGGTGCCTACGCGGAGCAGCCCGGCCGGGCCAGCGGGGCAGGGGTGCCGACTGCGGGGGGCACACGGGCTTGTGCAGGTTCTCCCTTCTCCAGCCCCAGCGTGCGAGCCAGGAGCGGAGAAGGGGGAAAATCGTCGCTTTTTCCTTCTTCTTCTTCTTCTTCTTTCTTTCTTTCTTCCCCTCCCCCCCCCCCCCCCCCCCAAAGCTCTGTTAAGTCTATAAAACCAGTTGTGTGGCCCTAACCTCCGTGGCCTTATATCTCCCATGCTGCCGGGCCAGCTCCGGGCAGTCTATCTTTGCACAATATACAGTAGACTTCACAAAACAGCACAATGGGGGAGGCAGGGAGGTGAGCATGTTAGAGGCGTGCATATTAAAGAGACGGAGGCAAAGGCAGTCAGGGCTGGGCCGGGCCGGGGAAGGGGGGAGAAAAAAAGAGGAGACAGTATGGAGGGGGGTGGGCCCCCTCCCTGTGCCTTCCCTCCCTTCTTTTCCCACCCCCCCACCCCCCCCCCACCCTTCTTCTTTTTAGGGCCATTCAATTCATTTATGGGAGGCAGTCCATCTCGGAGTCAGGGAGCAGTGTCCTTTGCGTTTTGTTAGGGCTGTCACTCGTGCTCATTGTTAGGCATGTTCTACATGTTGTATCCCATATGGCCAGCTGGGCCGGGGGACCCCTCACAAAACCCAAATTGTGCCCAGCTTTCAAAACCAGCATTGTTGTCTGTGAAAGGAAGACGAATTAAAAATTCGTGCTATATCTATTCTGGAAAAAAAAAAAAAAAAAAAGGAAGGGGGGGAACAAGGAAAAAGAATCCCTCTCTCTTTCTCTCCCTCTCTCCTCTCCCTCCCTCTCTCTTTGAAGGCTAACAGAGGCCCTCCTCTTCTCCCAGTTCCCGCTGACAAGTTTCTCTCATTTCACAGGAAATCAGACTCCCCCCCCCCCCCCCCCAAAAAAAGACCCAAAAGCATCTCCCCCGTAAAACACAAGGCGATGCCCGCTCCTGCGGCTCCAGCCCACCAGCCGGGCTCTGCTTCCCGCACTGCCTGCGCTGCCCGCACTGCCCGCACTGCGCGGAGGCTGCGGCGGGCAGCAGAACAAGGCAGCATTCAGGGCCGGTAATGTTATGCAGGCTGCCTCCCTGCGCGGCCCGGCCGTACCGAGCGGCAGGCTGGCACGTCCCGCTTCTCCCCCGGAGAAACGGCTCTTTCTTGTTGTAGCTCCTCGTCGTGCAAGGCAGGCCGTCAGAGGAGGAGAGAGAAAGGGAGGCGAGAGAGAGAGAAAGAAAGGGGGGGAAGAAAAAAGGAAAAAAGAAAAGGGAGAAAAAAGAAAAAGAAAAAAGAAAAAAACCCAAAAAAATAAAAAGGGGGAGAAGCCCCCCAACCCAACCACCCTTGGCATTTCCCTCCAGGCCGCAGGGATGCGCAGCGCTGCGCGGGGCGTTGCCGTGCCCCGGCATTGAGCTGGTGCGGGCGCGAGCCGGCAGCGCAGACGAGGCTTCACCCGGGGGGTCCGGCACCTCCGCCCCCCCCCCCCCCGCCCTCCTCCTGCCTGCAGGTCTGGCAGCTGCCTGCCGGTTTGCCCCGCCGCTCGTGCATCCCCCCACACCACCACGGTGCGCCCTTCTCCTCCGCCCCGGGGGCTGCGCGCCGCGAGAGGCGCCCGTCGGGTTTGGATCGCGACACACGGCGCTGATCGCGATTTGGGCCACGACCAGGGCGGGTGAGAAGCTGAGCCCGGAGTTCAGGCACCTACCTCTTCGCCCCGCTCCCTTCCTCCCCCGCCGCCTTCCTCCGCCCTCTAGCAGGGAAGGCACTGTTTAGGCGCCTCAGATAACCTGATAATGAGCTGGAAGCCCCTTAAGCCCTGGAAATAACTTACTTTCGTCACCTATTGACTGTTTGGCTTAGTTTGGAACCGGTGTGGATTTTTCGGGTCTTTTCAAGAGAGCTGGTCAATGAAAAGCTAATCCAATATTTACAGAGTATAAGGGCAATTCTCGGCGGTGTTTATTAAGGAGCCGGTGAGGAAGGGCTGCGGGGGGACACAGGGGGACCGCCCCCCACCCCTGCAACGTGCCCGGGGCGGCTGGAGTGGCGGGGCGGCGAGACACGGCCCTGGGCGGTGTTTTCAGGAAACGTGCACTTGTGGCTTCAGAAACACGGTGCTCTGGGCCGCATCTCCTCCCCTTATCCTTCCCGCACCATCACCTCCCCTTATCCTGCCCGCATCACCCAATAAAGCCCCGCAGCCGTTCCCCAGCCAAACGTCCCACCGCTATCCGCCCCCCCCCCCCCCCCCCCCCCCCCCGCCGCTCCCAAAAGAAACAGTTTAGGGGTTTATCGCTTTCTGCAGCGGTAGGAATGTATTTTATCCCTCCCCCCTCCCCGGGGCAGCGACCGCAGGGAGGCAGCAGTGCCCCGCGCAGCCCGGCGCGGAGACCCGCTCCCTCTCCGCGCTCCCCCGGGGCCGGGGCGGGGGGAACCCGCGGGAGCCGAGGCGCTGGGCACCGCTCCCCGACCGCCCCCCCGTCGGGTCATGGCCGCGGGCGGCCGCACGGGGGCGCTGCCGGATAAGGGACGTGCCGTCACACCCCCCCCCCCCCCCCCCCCGCCGCAGGGGTCCCGATGGCGACCGAGACCCTTCAGCACAGCATCGATCCGGGGAAGGGTCCCCACGCCCCCTGTGACACGGCAGCTGCACCGACAGGACGGATGGACAGGGAGCGCTCCAGGGGTCCCCGCCAGCACCCTGCCTTTCCCCGCTGCGGCGGGGAGCATCCTCGGCCCTGCACGCAGGGGTCCCCAGCCACCACTTCGAAGTACAGCACAGAGCTCAAGGTGCAAAGTCAAGACGTGAAAATATCTGTCCCCCAATCCTTATGTGGGGCAAGACACCAGAGAAGTGGGGACTCCTGCTGCCTCTTCTGCCCCCAGCAGCTACAGGTGTCAAGCAGACCCTCGAGACCTAGGAACCCACCTTTTGGGGAGGCAGTACAGGGTCTGGTACAAAGCATTGACCTGTTTTATATAAGTACGAGTATCAACTGCACCAGAAGGACAAACCAACTATCCAGTAAGGGTATTGCTTCACCTTCAGCTCGCTGAAATGCTGTGACACGTGCAGTTTCCTCCCAGCACTCCATCTCTTCCCACCTCTGCATAAAGCCAGAGCATGGGCAGGCATGGGGATGGCTACAGCTGCCTTACTGCTTTTGAATGCACTGGGGGCACTTACAACTTGCACCCTTGAAGGTAGTGAGTGAGTCATCTAAGCATGGCAGGTAGGTGCTTGAGGACGTCCCTTTTTTTTTGCATGACCCAAATCAAAGTGCTTTGGAAAAGGCCAAATAAACAGCAGCCTCCAGGAAGTGTCCCCCCCCCAGCAGCAGATAGCCTACCACGACGTGCAATAGCCACAGGGATGCTCAGCTGAGCTTTGTTCCCCTGCCGTGCTATTTGGTGTGTTGCATTAGCTTTAAAAGAATGCCAACACTCACAGTTTGTGTCAAAATCAAGAGTCCAGGCTATGGCTTTGTCTCCACTTCTGGCATTTGAAAGTATCTGAGCAGAAACTTAAAGCTCATAGTGAGGGAGTTAGGACACCTTTGTAACAAAAAAAAAATTAAAAAATTAATCAGTTCTGGAGAAGTGCCAGCTCTCATTCCTGAGAGCAGTGTTGCATGCTCACCCCACCTTACAGTGACCCTGCTAGGAAATGCTTCAGGAGAAACAAAATCAGCCCTCGCTTAAGTAAAGCGTGAGAAGAAAGGCCTGGCACTGCTCACTTTTTTGAGAGTGCAACCAGCACTCTCCAAACCAGGGATTTCTATTTCTTCCCCAGGAGATAACCCATTCCCAGCTCCGGAAAGATCTATTTTGCTTCACAGGCTGATCCATTCTGTGTTTATTTCTTACCAGGTGATGCACCGCTAAATTTTGCGTTTAATTGATTAAACATCAAGACTTTCATTCAGCAGATTCACCATCCAGTGACAGCAAATTTGCTGGGTTTTTCACAGCAGCATTAGTTAATGATACTTTTTTTACATATGAAGAGCCAACAGTTCTGTCTTTTTTTTTTTTTTTTTTTTTTTTAATGTGCACATACATGGGCACACATATAAGAGCACCTAGAATCAACCAGAACCAACTGGATGGCTAGGGTCATTGGGGTGACAACCCCACTGCCCATCACCCACTGGAGGTGCACCCCCCCCCCCATGCTCCCTCCCCACGCAACACTGCTCCCACTTTGCACAGCCACTCACCTGGGGCAACACTCCAGCATTTGTTCTTCTGCTGCTCCTGGGGGCTCAGACCTTACCGGGGGGGGGGCTGTCACCACTACCTTCCCAACCTAAAAGGCTTCAGAGGGAGCCTCTAACACCACCTCACTGCCTCAGGTTCCTTCCTGCTGCCCACACCGGCTGGCCCCAGGGGGCTGGACAGGAGGGACCTCCCCTTCGGCTCCCCCGGTCCTTTCAGGCAGGCCCCCCGCCCCTTCTCCCTCCCTTCCTCGCTGGGACAGGTTGGTCCCCCCAAAAAAAACATTTGGATGCCCAGCAGGTTCAGAGCACCTGTGATGCTCCAGAGCTGCAAAGGACAAGCATTTGGCTGGAAAACAATGGATTTCAGCCTGAAGGGTGGGTTATAGTTACGGTGCAGCATCCTTCCTTCCTGCAGGCTCCCAGGCTGACTGTGTGTTCCACAGGGCTCAGAGAGTCTGGCCAACCACAAAAATTAAAGTCTGTCCCACGGATAAAACCAGCATCAACATGCAGTTCCCTCGAGGCACTGCAAGAACATACTGGCACACAAATCTGACAATAAAATCTTTAAAAAAAGTTTTATACATAAGGCAAAAGTAATTTAAAAGATGAGTTATCACATCTCCATTTTAATGTTTAATATACTTTATTGTTTTACTCAAAGTTTGAGCAGTTTGAGGTAAGTAGGGTATACATAATAAGCTCTGTTCCACTTAAATACTTGGGATTTAACTGCTAGAAATCATATCAATGCTATCAACAGAAAACATTCAAGCTGTGATGTAAAAATCCAAGAGCTCAGACAAACTTGCCTTCAATTGTTGCAGGTTCACTTGATTCTGCATAGAGATCTGCTGTATTTCATGGGGTTTAGCACCATTTCAGGAAGAAAGTTATCCGTGAGATAAAAACTGCAAGCAAAGCTGCTTAGAATAAATTGTGTAAAATCATATTATCACCACCACAGCCCAGGTCTGGTCAAACAGGCTGAACTATTTAAGGGAAGAACAGTTTTTAAAAGTGTACATGTATTCCAAGGTATTTTTTTTTAGTGCAAAGAACAACAAAAAAAGTATACCAATCTAACTTCGAGAAACAAACACAAAGAATTCAAGCACCTTAACATACCAAATCCTATTCTGACCACATGGAGCATATAGGATGGGGGAGGTCTGGGGGACTTAAATACAGGATCCTTTCAGCATCTAAGGTTGTACCTATACTAGTAAACTGAACTGGGCTGGTGACCATTGCTGGGAAGCATGCTCTACAGCACCAAACTACCAGGAGAGTCCCTGCTTCTTCCCCAGGCCACCAGAGCATCATTTCAGTGCCACCCCAGAGGCCATAGCAGGGGCTGTGTCCCCCCAGGCCTGCAGTCACGCTGCTGCTGTGAGCCCTCACCAAGGCTGACTGGGACCTGTGGGTTGCGAGCAGCACACAAGAGCTGCTCTCCCTGTGACCTGTGGCATGTGTTGTATGACACCTTGCAGGAAAGAAGCATTTGCAGGATAAGAGTTCATCTCATGTCCAAGACTGAAAAAAATTAATATTTTGCTGGAAAGCTTTCCCAGTCGTGGATCTTCCAGCTATTTTCTTATTCAGACATTTTTCCCCCTCCTTGTTCAGTGAAAGTTGTCCTGCAAAAGCCTGGGTCGGTGACTCCTAAAAAAAGATTAACACACACGTGATTTGTCACCCAAGACCAGACCAAGTAACTCAGCATCAATACACTTCTGATGTAAGTGGCCTTAAGTCCCTCATATCTTCTCTATCCGAGGCTCTGCCCAGTCTTCATCCTCTGCTTCACCATGGAGGAGGCATCGTGTCTCACAGGGTAACACAGATTCCCGACCCTCTCTGGCACAGTTCTGCCCTGCCCCGTGCTCAGCCAGCCGGAGGGGCACAGTGCTGCTGGCGGGTGCAGAGCCAGGCGACTGCGACAGCAGTGGCGTGGGACTGAAGAGCCGCCTGCAGCGCATGTAACGGGAGAGACGGGATCTCCAGAAAATGTCCCCCTGGTGCCTGGGCACAGGCTGTCCCCCTCAACCCCCCCCCGGCGTGTGGTCCCCAGTGATCTGCAGCGGCGGCTCCCCTGGCTCATCAGCTTAGGGAGCTCGGGTCATGCTGCGGCCGTTGGGTTTGCTCGTTCCTCTTCCTCTCCTTTACACTTCTGCTTCTGTAATCACTCCAGTGGCTGAGAAAGTCTCGTCCATGGTGCAGCTTCCCTTCCACAACCTCTGCACAAACAGAAACAACGCGTAGTTCAGAAAACATGGCAGGAATCAGCCCGAAACACGCACTTTCAAATAAAGCAGCCCTTGAGTTTATTTCCCCAGATATATTCACATAAGCCAGCAATGTAAGGACCTGGTTAAAAGCATGTTGTAGCCCCACAACTGAACCAGGTGTGAAACCACAGCCCATGGAGCAATCCTAGAAGACCCATTTACATGCAAGTTACTTCTAACCCAACCTTACTTTGCTGTAGAAGCAAGATGAGACACTGCCTCTGCCGAGACATACACAGAGCTCAGCACACATCACGCGTATCTGAAGATTTCTGGAATTCTGGCCTTCCTCCCAGGTGGAGGGGGCAGTGGCTACACAGACCCATCACCTTCACGCTCCGGTACCACGATGATAGGTGGGGAAGGAAAGGCAGTTACCGGTGATTTTAGAGGCTGCTTCAGAACACAGATCAAGGGAACATCACACCAGCCCTTTCCCTCTTGCACACTGCTTACACGTGCGTGCCAGGTAACCGCATCTTCAGCGCCTTCCAGCAACTGTTAGAGATGTCAGAGGGAAACCTTGGCTCTGCCAGAAGCAGCCCAAGCTCTTCACTGCCATCCATTCCACTCTCACAGGTCCTCAGCCCCACTGATGCTGCCTTCGCATGCTCATCCATCATGACCACCAACAGTCTAAATCTGTATGCACTCATGTGTGTGACGTGCGTGAATTTACATCCACATTTAAAAATGACAAGGAAAGGGGTGCTAGCAGTGCTAGACATCTCATTAATTTACTCCTGCCATAGCAGCATTTCATCCACGATGACAATTCATTAGGTTCATGAAATTCTTGCCACTGATTTCTAAAGACAAAGGCTTTAGAGGTCAAAAGAAAAACTCACTCATGCTTATGGGTTGCTTTTTGAAGTGACGGATAAATGCAGAACTTGCCTTTGATGGTCCCTCTCAGAGTTAGGTAACAGCTGGATGAAAATCCACTACAAAAGAGAATTCAATGTTATCAATTAGCAGTGACTTTGGATAGCAGCTGTTTGCTGCATTTTTCAGAAGACTACTTGATTCGTCCCTCTCAAGTAAGGCCACTTAAACCTCCATATTATGGAAAAACACAGCAACTGAAACATCCCCAGCTTGTTGTATTTTGGATCTCTTAAGGTAAGTGTTTCAGAACAAGGCAAAAACAAAACTCAGCCCAGAGTCAATAAAGAACAAATCAAGCTGATGGAGGAGGGAAGGAGAAGCGAAGAAGGTACTGCCACCCAGTCTGTACCAGCGGACATCCAAACACTCCTTACGCATTTTGTGCTGGGTACTGCCCACAGACAGTGACTATGCACCCCCCTTTCAATGTAGATACTTGGGAAAAATAAATCCACAAAAAATAGATGGATTACAAAAATGAATCTATGACAGAGGAATGGTAACATTGGAAGTTATTTTGCCTTTTTGCAGTCCAGGACATTCAGGATTGTTTTTCCTTCTCCATTTCTCTTGAACCAAATACTTTTCTGGTTGTAACCTGTAAATAACAACAACCACCTGATCTTTAAACTGCAGCCTGAGCGCCGTGTGGTCCATTTGACAGAGACCTAGTCAAAATCTGGCCTGTCCAAACTTATTCTGGAACAAGTTAGTAGCAAATTAGTGACTGCCAGTTGGCACACATAATCGAAAAGTCATTACTTTGTCTTCAGCGTGAGCATACATTTTCAGAGGGGATTCAAAGCAGAAAAGGATTACAGTGGTGGCATATCATCACCAGGAAAATGCTTCAGCAAAAGGCACATGAACGCCAAGCTCCATCTATACTGGTATGTACAGGTCCACCTTCTGCTGATGGAGGCAGGAGCCTGAAGATACCCATTAACCTCATTAAAGAATGCTTTTTACTTTAGGAAGACTTAAACTTTGGAAAAATATTTTTTCTGGACACTCCAGCATCTGTAAAGGAATAAATCAACTCAATGGCGTATTTTAAGCCATCTGGCCTAACACATAATCTGTTTTTTTTACTGCTGTCATAACCCCTCCTAAATGAGTCTAGACTCTCCATTCAGCTACAACCATTGTTCAAGTATTCAGATAGGAGCCTAAAAGTAACCACTGTTAAACTTTATCCTCCTTTCAGCTCAAACGTAAAGCTGAAGCTTGGCAGTAAACAAGATAAGACTGTTTTTCCACAACCAGTCAATTTTGTTTAGCTTAAACTAAAATTCTAGGGCTGCCTTTTCATTTATAGCCATGCCTTGTATCTGGGTTAAGGACTTTAAAGTATGCTAAAAGACAGGCTTTTGTTCTCCATCTACTTGCTTTTACCTCTCCGTTACTGCTGAGGTCAGATCTTCAGCGAACCTGGCATCTCTCCCTCTGAGCCCGTGGGGTGTAACACTTGTTTCAGCTGCGAGCAAACTGGTACCAACGTGCTCTCTTCTTTACAGATCATCACAGGTCACAGTGCCGGTGGAGCTCCTGGACAACTTTCTGTATAATTCATGATCGTTTCCTGGAGTAAATAATGCTTCCTGCCCTCCCCACGCGCCTCTGGTTATTGTGCTCCTTTAGAGGCCCAGACAAATAAAAGTTTGATGCTTATTTTATTTTAAGGAGGCCTATTTACCCATCTTCCCTATTCTACCTTCACCTTGTTTACTACCTCTTACAATAGCAAGAGGTCACCGCCAGGTAACCCCTTTCATTTCAGCCCTCTCCTTGCTAAGTAAGGATGTGTAGCCTTCGGTCGTGGTGTTTGCTCTGCAGCTGAGCAACGCAGTTTCACTGCGAGAAAAAACATGCCACACTTTCTTCAATTCTTCAGGTAAAGTGCTGACATCTGACCCTTGCTGGGTCTCCAGCTTTCCATGGGGTGCGATCTGCCTTCTTGGCCTCAAATCATATTCACTGCGTGCATCAGTCTGACTCGTTACTTGCCAAGCATCCTTCCTCGGACAGGGGGAAGGCGCCTGGCCAGGGGCCAGCTTTGTGCTGCTGGTGGAGGTGACCAAGCACCCGGCACACAGGGCTGGCTGCAGGTGCTGGAGGTGCTGGGAGGGGATGTGGGACCAGCTCAGGCTAAGAACAGCTCATCAGGTGAGTGCAGCTCTGCCATCACAGCTCCCACTCACACGGTCGTTATTTGGGCATGCGTCATTGAGATTAATATTAAACATAATTCAGAAAATGAAGCAAATGGGTCTTTGCACCTGTTAGAGACAAAGGTTTTGGAAATGCAAAGGACCTGGTTTTCACTAGCACCACCACCAAAGTCTAGATCATTGCATCTTCGGGAAAGACACTCAGCTACCCAAAGCATGAGAAGCTTAGACCCAGTGTCACCCTCTGCTCACACTCTGGTGACATCAGGTCAGTGCAGAAAGCAGCACCTACCTGGGTTTCAGGAGGTTCTAGCTTGGCCACAGAGGAGCTGAAGAACTCTGTTGTTCCTCCTCCAGAGCAACGGCAGACCAGGGCTTGGGGGCACCCTCAAGAGCTGGTTTCTTGGCTGTCACTGTGCTGATGCGACTGTGGCTCTCACCATGTCTTTTGGGATCCCAAGAGCAGGGTAAACAACCTTCGCAGGGTAAAGATCATCTGTGTTACCCCCCCCCCCCCGCACCCATATTTAAAAGATTTTTCTCAAAGCCTGCAGAACAGATCAAAAAGCAATCAGGAAGCACAGCCCTCCTCCTTAACAAGGAAGGCCTTAGTCAATCCCAGTGCAGAGGAGAACGGCACCACAGAGTAACCCCTTGCCAGAAACACCTACAAAACTTGTTTCCTCCCCTTCTCCAAGAGCCAGTAGTGAAGGGGGCTAACCAACCCTTCTGTTCGCACTACGTGGCTGTTCGGAGTTTGCTGGGTAAGATGCGAGTTCAACCGTGTGTTGGCAGGACGCAGCCCTCTGCGGAGAACACTGCAGGCACCAAAGCTGTCAGATACCCTTGGCTTGGCTGCCTACAGCCTGCGCGAGGGATGGAGGATCCCATCAGCAACACTTGCTGCCTTCTGACATGGGGGTACCGGGGCTCCACCAGCTCCCCAACCTGCAGGCATATCCCTGTGAGCGTGAGTCAGTTATTTACATGGCATGGGTAGACTGAACACAACGGTCCTTAATTTATGATGAGCCATTAATGCAGCCAAATAGGGAGAATTCCACGTACACTCTTCCATCAGCCTCTGCTACTGGTCACTGCCAGGGACAGTGGTAGGCTGTGGGGACCTCTCATACGACTCATGCGAGCAATAATTTTGTTCTTAAGTATTCAGTTTCTACTTTCTTCAGCTTGCTTTTAAAGGCAAACAACAGCTTTTCTAGTTTTCATCAATTATTCATGGGCCACTTCAGATAGCCATCAAATATATAATCAAATTAAATTAACATATCTTGAGTTTTGTAACCCAAGATTTCCTGTTTCAGCCCACAGGACGCCTGCTTCTGTTTGGGTTGCCACTTAATCATTGCATAATATTTGTTTTGGCTTGGTTGTGTGTAAGAAGAGATTTATACCATTCCATCTGGCTGCAGCATGTTAGTCATCAGAGCATAAAAGCTACCCTTAACTCCTCTATAGGCTGTGTCAGTGTAACACTGCGCTGCTTCATGAAGCTTTGGAACACCAGAGTAGCTAAAAATACATACAACTAAATAATTTGCCAAACTGTTTATCAAACTTGTCAGTCTAAGAAATAATACGTGCCACTCAAGTCTTCTCCCACCTCCTAAATTGCCTACACACAAACACAGAGCTCTCGAAAGAGGTAACGGGCAGCTATAGTAGTCCTAGCTTTGTTTATGCCCCTCCACAAACAAAACGTAAGATGTGGTGTGGTACAAGGGTTTCATCTGAATTTAAGATGACTTCACTGTCATTGTTAATATAGCTCTTAGAGGCCCCAAGATGAATAAGGGCCTCATCACACTAGGTGTATGACACTCAAAGCCAATTCAAAGACAGTGCCTGCCATCTCAGTCAAAAGAAGAGCTTGACTTGACATCCACTGGAATCAATGGAAAGACTCACATTGACTTCAGGAGACACTGAATCAGGTTCTCAAAAGGAAGACAAGCTGCAAGAAGTGACTGATGGATATAGGCTTCAGGCTTATTGGCACTTGGACATGTAACAGGGAGTTCTGACAAGTCACAGATGTAAAAAAATAACATCAACAATAAAACTCTACAACATCATCTATAATCAAGTTTAAAACAAGTGGAAATAGCAGCAGTTGCAGCACAATACTTCCAGCGGTACTTACTGCAGATCTGCCATCAATACCTTGGGGTTACAAGGGGTAAGAGACACTCACACAACAGAGCGGGGTTTGCACTTGTGTCATTGCCACAGCTCACCCGGGAGGGAGAAGAAATAAAACAGAGCAGAGGGAACGTGCCTTCCCGGTAACACCGCGTGTCCTCCTGACCGGTGGCCCGCACCAGTGCCCCGGGTGCCCAGTCAGACCTGCTTCCAGCGCCCTGGCTGGCACTTGTGCTGTGAGCAGAGGCTCCTCCCAAGCCATCCTCACAAGGCCCTTCACACGGTGTGAAGCGAGGGCAAGGGGTACACGTCCCTGCCTTTAGCAGAGCCATTTTTCCCCATGGACCCATCACTGGCAGATACCAGCCATGGCTGTGACACAAGGGAGAGGACAGGCGCCTGGAGGCCGTTTAAGCACGGTGTCCCTTGAAGCCAGTTCTCTTCTGGCTGGTGGCAGCACATACCACGTCTGATGTGAGCACAGTGCACTTCCTTCACCACCATAACCCACACGTGACTGACTGACCTACCTGTGACAGCACTCTGGTGCCACTTGAAGGCACCACATCATCTTCTCCTGTTGTTGGCCAGAGAACCATGGTGTTTGCTGCCAGGTCTGAAGCAGCATGAATTTATCTTCTCTCCAGCCCTTGACAAGGTGGGTTTGTAGGCAGGCTCCTCCTGCCGATACCTGCTAGCAGCACAGCTGTGGAGTACTTCGGACAGCACCTTCCTCTTAGCATCAGCTCCACCTTCCACCAAAGAGGTTCCTCAAGAATGAAGTCCAGCCTGGGACCTTGACTGCAGCCACCCACAGAAGCTAGGACCCCTCCTTCTAGCAGATGCCTGCAAGACAAACACGTTGGCTTTCATGCAGCAAGTCAATCCCCTCACATGCCGGGTAAGTCCAGCCTCTCCAAAACCACAGGCTGGGAGACAGCATGTCCATCTCCAGAGGCCACACAGGCTCCTCTTCCTTTACTGCGTGACCAGGGGTGATTCATGGGGGTTCAAGGATTGCTGGGCTCCTGTGGTGGGCAACAGCAACCACCTCCTTTACCTGCAGCAGGGAACTGTAGGTCAGGAGGCTGCACCCACCCAGACTTCCCCGCTGACCTCTCAGCGTCACACGGATGGAGATTTGGCTTCTTCACCACCCACATCACTGGCTTGGATGCTTGCATTGGCCACTGCATCGCATGGAAGTACACCCAATAAAGGGGGAGAAAGCCAACGCACACTCACCTGCTGGGTGAAGCACAGAGGATGAGCCAGCCTCCAAACGATACCTGCAAAGAAGCCGTGGGGCAGGTACCCCAGTACTTTTCTCCTGTGGGACCACCAACGCCTTCCTCAGGGGCTTTGTACGTCAGCCCTGGGGTAGGCATTGCATCTACGTGCAGACAGAAGAGTTCCTGAAAAAGCTCTTACCCTTGGTGTGCTCACACGGGTCCTTCCAGCTAGCGCTTCATTTCCTGGCGGAGGAAAACGTTGATTTAAAGCATTATTTTGAAGAAGGGAAAGCAGATATGATCAGAAGCCAATCTGCTGAGTAACAGTTGAACAGGAGAAGCCGTTTTACTCATTGAGTGGCATTTTAGGCACAATGGTTTACATTTTAGATAATTTAGTGTATCAACTGTGCAACAAAAGTAATTCAGTGATACCGTTTCCAGCCTTTGAGCAGAATGGATCTTAATTGCCAAAGAGACATTTTCCTTCATATCTCTGGATCTGTACTTCATGATTTTTGTACTTTGAGCCTCAGAAAATTGCAGCTCTCTCCTGATTAAGTACTTAATTGTGGTCAGTGCTTTTCAAAGTATTTTCAGCAGTTAGCTTAAGTTCCACTTCAGACACACACCGTTATCAACTTTTTTATCAACTCGTGCAATTTCCCTGCATCAAATGCTTTCTGAAGCATACTCGCTGTGCCTTGATCACATCCCCATTTTGCAGGGACTCAAGTGGAGAGCCAGATGCCCGGAGAGCCGGACCATGCTTGCTAGCTTGGGCTCCAGAAAGATGTTTTCCTACCTTCCTTCGAGGCCCTTTCCCATCTGGGACGGCAGTTATGCTTCACCCTGGGAAGCACGGGCAGAATAGGCAGGCAGCTGCCTGAAACGTTGCCTGCCCGGCACACACCATGGGATCGCCCCGTGCACAGACCCCTCGCCTGCCCTATGCACCCAGAGCGGCAGCAGCCGAATCCCAACTGTTCCCGAATCCCAACTGTTCAGCCAGGCTTGCCAAGAAACCCAAGGAATTCAACTGCAGTTTTTAAAGCAGACAATACAGGCTGATGTGGGGTGCGCTGGGCAGCAGCTAAAGTCTGTGCACGCAGCGCTCAAAGCATTCCCCTAGTTTTAAGGCTTTGCTCTACATTAGAAAGTGTAAGGGCTGAAACATTTTTTCCCCTCAGTTCTGAAGCAGATGGCCAGTTAATACTGTCAGTTCCTGGTGCTGATAAAGCTGTTGCAGATGCCCAACGAGCCCAGTCTCCAGCTGCCTGCTCCAGGGGGTCTAGATTGGCTCAGAGTGCCCTTTGGATAAGGATATAGGTAACCCTCACCTGAGAGCCCCTCCCAAGATAGGCAATCATGTTGGTTTTTTTTTCCAGGGATTTCCCTTTCAGATTGATGGAAGGGAGTAAGAAAAGCAGCATTTGCCTCTGTATAAAAAGGTACCTACCCCTTTGGCCGGGGTGCTGCTCCTGGGGCTGTTCAGCCCCAGCAATGCGCACAGTCCTGCCATCACCACCTTCGCTGCGACGTTCCAGCTGCAGCCAAGGACGATCTAGAGCTGCCCAAAGAGCAAGCCCTGGTTAGCACCAGCCTTTCAGGCTGACAGCCAAAACACTGGCTGGACCACGACAGACCGGGCTACATCGATATCATTCTTACGTTTTGACGCTGTGGATGTCTTCCCCTGTGGAGGGGGACGAGCCGCAGCCTGAACAGCACCCAAGGACAGCACCCACTGGGCACTCAGCAGGCACCGACACAGGATCCCACTGATGAGAGCAAACCTAATCACCACCACGCATCAGTAGGTGCCAACAAGGACTTGCAGCTTTATCCCCGTCTCTTACAAGGCCGTGGGAACATGCTGGCGGAGGGTTTGAAATTCTAACTTCACAGCACTAGGTAATTAAAGATGATGTTTGAAGCTTTTTCTAGAAGCCTTGCAATAGGTCTCCATGGATCACCATCACATTTTCAAACTGCAATTATGTATTGTACTATCAAGTGTAGATTACTGTTGGGGGTGAAACCCTTGAAGGATTTCCACTCTTGTGGTTTTCACAGCTATGTGGTAAAAATCACATTGCCTGAAACATGCTGGATCTTGGAAACAAAGAACATCTCAGCACAGTTTAGAAAGTCTTATGTTTGTGCAAACGTATTACAAATCAGCCCGGATTCTCACCTCTGGACACCCCAGTAATCCCCTTGCAATGGAGAGAAGTGATGCCAGCTCCTCTCCTCCCCTGGTAACTCACAGGGAATGGAACCTACTTGGCAAGAAAACTGCTTGGGTTATTTACCCACCACGAAAGCCAGCGCCCGTGTCCATTTCAAGCACAGTATAAAGTCCAACAGCTTTTTGTTTTCAAGCAGTGTGAGAGCTGCCAATGCACAGGGGCGCTCAGGAACAGCCGGCCAGGTCAAGCCTTGCGCAGCCAGAACTTAAAGCCCGATTTAAGCTCAGTCCCACACCTCTGGCTTGCACGAGCAGCAGCCGTGATTGCCGAGGTGAACCAAATGCTTGCCCATGCAAGCAGCCAGCAAGGACCAGCACAGGATTTTCTGTTTGTTCAGATAGACTTTGGCTCAGGAACTAAAATACTACTCGTATGTGAAATACAACAGCTACTCACAGCCCAGAGCGAGACACTGGATCTCTGCGGTGTGGGGCTCGTGCTGTAGCAGCAGCCGGGTGTCCCTCCCCGGGCTCCCCCCGGGCTGGGGACAGGCTGCTCCACACACCACGGCACGAGCAGGGCTGTGCTGCCAGGTGGGCAGCGGCTGGGAACAGCCCCAGCCTTGCCACACACGCAGTCTCCTTCTCTCCATCTTACATGAATTTGCAAGAAGCTCTTGAAAGGTTTAATGGCTCATCTGCACAGCGGTTCAGAGTTCAGCAGGTCAAGAAGCAGCTGCAGCTATGGTCAAGCCTCACCCTGGGCAACCTGGGGTGTCTTGAGGGGCTTGCAGTTCAGCTGCACAGCTCCAAAAAGTTTTCCATAAATTAGGTGTCAGGAGTGGAGCTAACTGGACCTCAGCTACGTGTTCAGCCACAAAGTCTTCAAGAGCCTCATCACTTCATGAGCATTTCATTATACCCGAGCCGATTATCACCTGCTGGGAAGAGCTGTGTGTTGCTTATGTCATGGTCCCTGAATGAGGATCACCCACAGCTCCCCAGAAAGTTTCCAGCTCTGGGAAAACTCTTGAGGTTTAAGTCTACAGAAGCAGTGGGTGGCATTGCAAGTCTGCACTGGCCGACTTTCAGACAATAGAGCTGCTAATGGTTAATACAATAATATTTTCATTTCATTGTACATGAGAAAAGATAATTACTTTCAGGGTTTAAGAACTGAATGTGTCAATCCAAATGTAATCTCTGTATTTTAGCATTTGATTATTACATTAGAAATACAAATGTCAATGAGCTGTAGTAACCCAAGTTATCAGAAAAAAAAAAAAAAAAAAGGCAAGAGGTGTCTTAAATTACAGTACAGAGGGAAGAGCAGAAGCCAACAAAGGACTTGTAACTTCTGTTAATTAAAAGGGTATTACTTCTGAACAGCATTTTGGGAGCAGAGAGCTTTTGTTTTTCCTAAATGATCCTATTGCTACACCCAGAACAAGTGAAGGCCAAGACGATCAACCAGAAGGGAGAACTGCGGCTCATTTCCATTTCTTGATCACCCAAATCAGAGACACAAAGACCTGAACGACTCATCTTCCACAGCAAGGAAGAGCCACATTTTATACCCATTTAGTGACAGTGTAGCTGTAGCCACCTACTCAGTTGTCACGAGTTAATTTGGGAATTGCAAAACTCCTGGAGATCAACGTCTAAGCTTCATCAACGCTTCTTGTGGGCTCAAAGATGCTGTTGTGTTTCCATCCCTTATCTTTTCCCCACCCCAATCTGCAATCCAGTTGGCATCTTGCTCTGGCATCTTCTTTCATCTTTGTAAGCCAGATGGGCTTGTTCGTCCCTCTTACCCTAAACCTGCTCTAATGAATCTGGCGTGCAAAGAATTTTCTTTACGCCCCAGCTCGGTTCAATGCAAAAATGATAGAGAGTCTAATCTCCGGCCCCAGCAGAGCAAAGCATTTATCAGCTGGCTTAGAAAAGCAGCTTTGTCCTGTAGGAAGAGATCCCTATTCTGAACTTCTTGCTAAAAGCATCAAACACAAACTGGAAGCTGAGACAGTGCATAACAGTTAACAAGAAAGTGCTGGCAAGAATTGATTCAAATTGTTATGATTTGCTGTTGAACAAGCTATTGCCTTGATTTCTCCGCAAAGTTCAAGTTTACAGCAGACTGATTAGTCCCGCTAACATTCCTGAAGCACCTACCGTTGTATGAAATTTTATTAAATTGCCAGCATCAACAGCTGTTCAAAGATGGTGTGTCTTATTGCAATTGATGACAGCGAAATAAGGAAATAAAGAAAGTGGGAGGGAGAGGAACTCTGTTAAGGTTTTTTCTTTTTCCTTTTCAAGAAAATGTCAACTCCATTATATAGATGTCAACTCCATTACTGTAATGCTCCGTCTGTAACCCCAACATGTAACTATCTGCTAATAAAACAAGTTTCTCAAAGGGAGCGCTGAGGGCAAATGTACCTGCTGTAAGTTTCAATCTGTTTAAGAAAATGCCCATTTATCCCTCTAGGCACAAATACCATTTTCATTATTCTGTTTTCTTCGTTGTCTTTGTTGCCCAAAAATAAAAACCTGCTCCTTACCCCAAGGAGCCTGTGGCGGTCGCAGACCTCTTCTTGTTATAGAAGCTGCCAGCAAATACAGAGAGCAATGCCTGGCATGCCGGAGGGGCCATAAAAAAAACCAAAGCTACATTAGACAGCTGATTTGATAGAGACCCCTGATGTGCTGCTCAACCCTCTGAGGGCTGGGGTGGTTTTTTTTTTTTTGGATAAATGCCCCCCAAAAGCAGCAAGATCTGAAAACTGGGGCAACCTTACAGGTAGGACGCACTGTAACCATCAGCCTGCAAGCACTTTCTGCAACAGCCCCAAATTCCTCAGGGGGCTCAGACAGGTTTTGTGTTTATGAGGCCAAGACACATTTGGGAAGAGAAGACGGGCGTATGAAATCAGGGACTGTTTGTAAGCACCATTCCCCCACAGCTCCATTAAAAAAAAAAAATAAAAAAAAAAAAAAATGAAAAGATGATGGGGAAGCCCCTCACCCTTCCCCAGGCAATAGCTGTGAGAAACCCAGAGAAGAACCGATCACCTCCTGCAATCTCAGGTTTGTTGACTGTACACATCAATACGAAGACAAAGATGAGTACATATTTAGAAAAGAATAAAGAAATCCATTCCAGAACGGGAGTTGTTTAGATAATTGATTTCCCTTGGACTTACAAGCACTAAAAAACACCCACTGAGCCACATCTCTGAGATAACCTCTTCCTTCAAATCTCTCTTCCAAAGGATTGGCCTTTGACAGAGGCATCTTTCAAAGTGCAAATCTAGCAAGCTTTAAGCCAGCTCACAGGTAAGACCTTTCTGAAAGAATGCGATGATGATTCCTCAAGCAATTATTTCTCCTTAGTATCCTTTGCATAGAGAGAGCTAATTAACTGCCTGCCAGGTTCTGCAGATTCACAGTGAAAAATGAAGTAGTACAAATGTCATAATTAATTAGCAGTTTAATGCTAGAATGAACACAGCAAAGGTGCTATAAATATTCAAGCCACAGGACCCCCACACCAGCATGCACTGGCTGTGCGAGCCTGCCCTGGCGGGGATGCTGCTGGGGATTTTGTATGCCAGGGACCACAGAACGGGGCCCCACATCACCATCCCTTCGCAGTAAGCGCAGCTGGAACCAGAGGAATGTGTCATCACCCACCCTCATGCCGTTGGCCACCTGCAGGGGAACCTCACACTGGGCAGCGATCTGCTGCTGGACCCCCAGCACTGCCACAGGGTCCTGGGGCTGGTCTGCACCACCCCAAAGCCTGCTGCTTTCCCCAGGGGTAAGGCTGGTCCTGCCTTTCCCCAACACCCATCGGAACGTTTTGTTTCTTTATGTTTAGTGAGCAAAGCCATGACATCAGCCAGCTTCCCAGCACCTCTCGCAACACGGTTCACACCTTGCATGGGGTAGATACGAAGGCACAGCTGTTTTTTTTGCACATAGACACGAAGCCTTCAAAATCCTCGCAGGGGCAGCAATCCCAGATGGAGAAGGTGCTCATCAGCATGCAGAATGACCCGCACCCCCATGGAGAAGTGCAGATGGGGGGGTTTAGATTTGGGTCAAACCCAGTGCCTTCCACCAGACACGCAACAAGACTTGAAGAAGAACAAATTAAAAATCATCAAGATTGGCTCTTGGCAAGAGCTGAAACCCAAGAACCCCCCAAAGACGACAGTCAGCCCTACCCTCGCCCCTTGAGCGGCTATGCCCAGTGCTTGCAGGCACTGAGGAGCGGACTCACCCGTACTTGGTGCCCAGCACCGGGCACCTCGCACCCCACTGTAGGCTCTGGACCAGCCCTCGGGAGCCTACAAGGCACGATGGAGCAGCCCAGACAGTTCCCACCCTAAAAACGAAATGACCAGGCATGGTTCCCACCCTGAACAGCCCGAGGACTCTGGAGCAGAGCAGGATCCTGCAGAAAAAAAAACATAAGGGGGGAAACTTACAGGTGTTTGTCGCTCCTTTCACGTGCGGTGCCCAGGCACCCACGGCTCCACTCTTCTCCCTCCACCTGCAGGAGATCTTCAAGGGTAAAGAGCAAACAGGGAAACAAAGCCCTTCTGACACAGGCACCCGTCCCCAGAGCATCACGGGCAGCGGTGCCACTGTTGCCATCTGCTCTGCTTTGCTGGCTATGGAAGGTGATGCTGCTTTTTAAGGTTTGGGATTTTTTTTTTTTTTAAATACTACTATTACTTTGCAGACTGCAACTCCATGGTGACAAACACCACCAGAAAACCTGTGATATTTATGGGTCAGAGCCTGCACAGAATGTGCAGCAGCAAGGGAAGAAAACAAAGAACTGGAGCATAACCCAGGGCATGAAAAAGAGGATAGCCTTGAGGATAAGAAAACACATAGCAGAGAAGGTCCTTAACTTATGTTTCCTCTTTTTTTACCTTAAGTTTTTTATTAGCACAATCTGGAAGAGGCCAGCACTTCTTAAACATTTCCTTGGATGCTTTGCTCAAGTACCAAACTTTTCCTTCCCTTGCCCCCGCTGCTCTAACATGCCTGGCCTGTCAATGGCCTATTTCAGCATTTCAAACCTGCAACATTTCCCACTAGTTTTCCCTCAAAGTGCCACCTCCTGCAGGTGAGACCCAGGAGATAACGGCTGGGTTATGGCCACTGGGGTACAGCACATCATGGAGTTCAGCCTGGGGACGCCACTGCCGGGGATGCAGCAGCCTGTCCCAGGAGCTGGGAAGGCATCAGGGCACTCGCCCTGCTACAGCCTTTTGAACCCCAAAGGCAAACTCCTGTGCAACAGCTTCGGACCTAGGCAAAGGTGGCTACAGCCATGGGGGCTTCTATGGATGGAATGTGGCCAGTGGCTTTCCAGGGTGCCTTTTACCACTACTTGCTCATTTGAGAGGAGAACTGGTCTCCTCCAGGTTCACATCATTCTCAAAGCCAGTTTAACCAACCCTCCTGACTCAGTCTTGACCTGGCCTGTTATTTCCAGCTGCAGCTGTTTGCTGCCTGGCTCTGCTCTCTGGGATTCGGATCATCACCCCCCCAGGCTGCCCCTCAAGCTTCCATATGCACAGAGAGCCACAAGATGCTGAAGTACAGGCGCACTGGATATATAAATCATACTTACAGAAGGCCTACATGGCCCTTGCCAGCCCCGGGCAAGAGGCTAACCCTTTGCAGGCAGTGGTGTAACCGAGCTGCTCATCCTGGCTGAGCCAGGCAGGGCAGCTCAGCAGAGAATGGTAACGTGGCTGCCCAGTGCTCAAACCAGAACTGGTTTCACCCCAGCAGGATTTATAAAGCTATTTCAGTCCCTGGAGATGCTGACAGGCACCCACCAAGACAAAGAGGAGTCAGTACCCAGCTGCAGAGTGCATGTATGCTCTGGGTGCATTGGAGTGGTCCAGCGGCACAAGTTGGCAGCCCAAAGCGCCCGATGCCCTTGCAGGACCTACCTCCCCATTCGGGGTGTGAATCCCATTGATTTTTCACTAGGGTTTGTGGTCCTCTATGAGGTCTGAAAACCCCCACTCACATCACAGACTGTCAGACAGCCTGGACACCCCCAAGGAGGCATCGAGAAGCCTCCCTCTGCACAAGAGGGCAGAGAAATGAGGTGACCAGGGCACACAGACTCCCTCTCCCAGCCAAAGACCACCTTGCACCCCGCCACTAGCTGCCACCCCCTCCCATGCCAGCCCAGCTCCGCCCAGTCCATGTGACAGCATTCAGACCCAAGCTCAGTTTGGTTAATTACTTTCAAGTGTTGCCTCTTGATTCCCAATAGCCAATACCGTAAGTCACCCTACACGCATTGGCTTCCCTCAGTGTAATTTAATTGAAAGAGAAAGCTCAGATATGATTTCTTCTTTAGAAAAATGTCTGTCTGGTGGCTCCATTATCCCCTTCTCATTACTGGAGAATATTTGTTCTTTTACTCTGCATATTCCAGCCCTCCCATCACAGGAAGCATACCTGCCAGTCATTGTCCAACACCAGCAACCCTGGGGACTGACACACAGAAGCCACAGGCAGCCAAGTCGGGAAAGCCAACTTGGGTGCCAGCAAGCCACATGCAAGCTCAAGTGCCCTACGCAAGGTCCTGGCTTGAGGTGATCCAGCAGCAGAGCTGGCTGCCACACCACAGCTCCTGCAGGTCTATCCCAGCCATGAAAGCTCAGCCACAGCTGGTCTCCAGCTTCCTCCTTGCAGGGGACAGCCCTGAAGCTGCCCTGGGGGTCTGCTCTGCTGCATGCAAACCTCACCACATGCCCCCTCCAGTGTAAACACATGATGAGGGACCGGGAGAGAGGACAGTATTTCTAATACTTTTACCCATCACTTTCATCAGTCAGCAATGATCCGAGTATAATGCTCATCTCCCCACATAGCCAAATCCCCACTGCCACCAGGCAGGCAGCTTCACCTCACATGCCCACACTGCCCTGTGGAAATGGCCGCATCCTGCTCTCCTAGGTGGGACGAGCTGGAGCTTCTCCTCAGCTCCCCTTCACTCCGTCAGACCAGATGAGGTGAGCCTTCCCTCCACCAGCAGTTAACAGGGAACAAACATCCTCAACGCCCAGCTTCACAGCTGAGCACCATTTAACACCAGCACCCACACCGGCACTGCTGGTGAGTGACGCCCCATGGACCAGGTTCTCCAGATCACTGGGAAACGAGCCACGTCCCCATGCCAGGTCCTGCAGCCATGCTGCCCATCAGACACACACCTGCTCCATGGAGTACTTGCACAGGAACTCTCCCTCCAAAAAGAGATGTTTTCTCCCTGCTCTGGTTGCCACCTTGCTCTGCTTGGCTTCCCAGAGCCATGGCTCTGAGTAACTATGGTTACTTCTAATTGCACAAGGAATATTATTCTGACTTGAAAGGTAATGGAGAGGATCCTTCATGAAGCCTCTCTACTTTGCGATTTCCTCACACTGCATCTAAATCTAACCCAAAGAGTCATCTTGACCACGTGCTGACATAAGGATGCCAACAAAAGAAATCAGATATCACTGAATGAATACAGAGGTGGGTTTCCCCCCCTCGCCCCCTCCCCCCCCCCCTTCCAAAGAAAACCCATGTGTTGATAAATGCCTATCTGGGGCTTTGCATAGAGCCAGCCCTGCCCTGAAGACTAACTTCTCCCCCTGCTATCCAGGCTGGATGCCTGCAGCCTTTGACTCTTTAATCCTCCCTGTTAACATAGAACAGTTTGTACCATTTGCTAAATACACTGTTTGCACCGTGGATTCCCCAGCGTGCATAGACCAGCATGTGAGGGCTTTCCTGCGCTCCCGGAGAGCCCGGCCTCCGGAAAGGAAAGCAGCGCACCGCTGCCAAACCCTCACCCTCGGGCAGGCAAGGGCCCAGCAGCTGCTGGGGCAAACACCAGTACCAGCTGGGGGCCAGAGCTTTGCAAACCAGCCATGGGGTCAGACCGGCCGGAGACCTCAGCTCACTGACTCAGGCACAGGAGAGAACGGGTATGGGGAAACAAAAAATTAGCATTGAAATCAGTAAAATACTTGAGTAAGGGGGATTGGGGGAAACACTGAGCCTTCTTTGACAGAGGGAAGGAGCCACGTGGGTTTGGGCAGCCCCCACATCAGCAGAAAGGTCTCTCCTGGATGACAGAACAGGACAGGAGAGGCATTAATAAAATTCACCCCAAATGTCACAGAAGTAGAACAGAGCCCTGGCAGGCTGTGCAGCATCTAGTTAGGCTGCCAAGGAGCACGAGGGCGTTCGATAGTCCCTCTGCCAGCACTAAGCACAGCCCAGGCCAAGTACAATGGTCGGACAAACAGGCATGTCCCGTGTGAAAGGGCTCCACTTCCAAAGCCAGAAGCTGTTACTGGCAACATGCACCGGGAGGAAATTTTAAAGAGCAACAGAAAAATAACCTGAGCGGCAGCTCAGGAGCCCAGATTTCACTGGTGTTCCCTCACAGAGAAATCACCGAGCCTCACACACCGCGGTGACAGGGAGAGCCAGCCTCATTATTCAAGCCTACTAATTAAAAAGGAAGGGAAAACAATACGGAATAAAAGAAAACCGTATCAACAAAGAGAGAAGGGGAAGTTGGCCAGGAGGCTGCAGCACAGCACAAAGGAGCCGGTGGCAGCACGAGCCCGCAGCTAGCCAGAGCGGTGCAGGGTTCAGTGAACCTTGCAGAAAAGGCTGGGATGCCAAATAAATATTTACGTTCTGTTATTTGAGGAAAAGCTGGACAAGATGCCACCCTCACACAGCATTAGAATATTTTCTCCTGCATCAACAATTAGGGAAACAGTAAAAGCACCCCACCAAACTGGGAGGACCAATGTCCCCCACACTGGGGAGCCCCGCAGGAGACAGCTCTGTTCCCATCACCATGCACCACCACCTTTCTCTTGCCAAAAAACTCTCCGGCCAGATCTGCGCTCACAAGACATTTACCTGGGATGTCTGTAGCTGGAAACATCCCCTTCCACAGGCAGGAGAAAAATGGGCTTGTACTCCCACGGCTGCAGAAGCCCCACACCACCAGGCAAGGCAGAAGAGGTGCAGAGCCCGCGGCAGCCCCCGGGGAGCCCCTTGCTGCCCACGAGCCTTCATAAACGCAGGAGTCGGTGGAGGCTCTTGCTAACAGCCCCCGGCTGTGCGAGCTGCTGTGCTCGCCCTGGCCCCCCCGCAGGCTGCTGGCCCCAGGGGGCTCCACGCAGGGCACAACAGCCGCCCAGAAGCGCACGGGTCGGCAGCTGGCAGCAGTCAGTGCCCGTGAGTGTGCAAAACCCATCGGGGTGAGCGAGGCTGCCGTTATTCAGTGCAGCGGAGGCCGCTGCCGGTGTCATGTAACCCAGGCCCAGGGGGTTCGCTGAACACAGAATCAGCGCCAGACGAAATCAATGTCACCCTCGTCAACAGGACCAGCAAGTGACCTCAGATGATAGCTGCACCCACTGCCAATCCACAGGGTGTTTCTGGAGGGGTCTTGTGTGGCTCAGCATCTTCTCCAGCGATTTGGAAGAAAATCTAAAAGGACTGCTAGGATTTTCACTCACCCCCCACCCACCCCCACCCCAAATTAACAGCACGGTCAACGGCTACAGGAAGAGTTTCCTTCCAAAAGGCGACTGCAAAAGCTTTAATGCACCCAACTGCAGCATCCGTGTGCCTGGGCATCGAGGGCAGAGGAGGGATGAACCCTCATGGGCTCCCTCAAGGGCACGGCCAGCACCCACCCAGGTGATGGGGTAGGCACTGCCCCAAGCCACCAGCGAGGACGGGGCAGGCACAGCTAGCCAGATAAACCTGTCCTTGCTCTGCCAGGCTGCACAGTGCAGCAGGCAACGGGGCTGGCAGCCAGGGGCTCAGGGGTGGGGTGGTAATTTCAGCCCAAGGCACTGCAGACACCCTGCCTGCCACAGATGCTGGGAAAAGGGCATGAAAGGCTCCTCTGGATAAAAAGCCACAAGAAAAAATACCCATCTGGCAAGTGTGACATTCAGGGAAGTTTTGAGAAGGCCAATATGTTTAGTGGTTTAAGGGTTTTTCCCCCCCCAAAAAAGTGGCACAAGGGAAACCTACAGCCACAAGGAAAAACACTGAAAGGGTAACCGTCTGACAGCAATCATCACCGTTTACAGCAGGGCAGGGTGACAGGAACCCAAAGTTCCTAAGGAATCCCTGCGGTGGCACCGCCGGGTGTTCCTGCTGGCAAGCACCGACCCTCGCTGAGCAAACAGCCCAGCCACTAACTCCTGCCCACAATTACTTTCTAGGTGCTTGATTTCCCCTGGAAAGGGAGACACACACCCCCGGGCACAGGCAGCAAGCCCAACATCTGCAGCCAGAGCAGAGATCTCTTTATGCCACATAAATATCTTCCTTTCCCTGTGAACAGCCTGTTTAGTGACATTCAAAACTACTAAATCTGGGGTTTATGTGGAAATGATTTTAGAGTGCACTGGAAACCCCAGGTTCCTTTTTCAGTCTAACAACGTCTTTAGAAAGCAATTATTTAAGCCTCCATTTCCAAGACTCTTTTAATCTGTGCAAATTATTGGTAAGAGCTGAACCAAGGCAAACTGCCATCAGCTGCGATCACAACACTGTAACTGGGCAATGAGTGACTATCGCTGACTATTTAGATGAAACTATTGCTTTTAGGCAAGCCGCCACAGAAATAAATTAGCATTTATACTGGATTATTGAAAAACGTCAAAAAAAAAAAAAAATCAGCCTCTATCTATATGTCAATTGTGTCTTGCCAAGGTCAATATCTTTACTGTAATAGGCAGTCTCAAACAGCAAGAACAACTTACGTGTGGAAATGAGCACCGTGCGGCCAAAATATGTCATTATTATCAGAAAGACAAACTGATCTCTGAAATAACATCTGCACTCCTACAGCTTCAAATAAAGATGACCTTCTGTGGAAGGTGTGTAATCAAGAAGCTAGGAACATAATTCAAAAAAATTAAAACCTAATGGTTTGACTTCTTGGTAGGTTCTTTCCTATCACTGTCAGCCTTATTGCATTTGCCACGTCTTTTTTTAAAACCTGTTTTTGAAACTACTTTGCTTGAAATCTTCAGTTCGATCTTCCCAGGCTATGGATGGACATGGTCCGGTTTTGTATGGCACTTCCAGGTAATGACTAAGTCAGGAAAATACACATTCTGCAAATAAGGATGATTTTAAGGGATTTTTTGGTGAAACATTCGCTGTAACAATAGGATTTTCTTTACCACCAGTCCAGCACACTAACAAAATGAAACATCTCCCTGCCAGAAAACCCAGTCACTGAAGTTGAACTGGAACAAAGGAGCGTGCTCAGTTTCTGCTAGAGTAAAAGTGCAAAAGGAAAATATCACCTTGATACTTCATTTCTATGGGGACCAAGTGTTTGATGCTGACCCTGCCAAAAGGCTCGATTTCAGGAAAGTTGCAATGCCCGGTTTAAGAAAGGAGGAAAGCCTTCACTGACGTGCTATGCTTTTTATATATATATAAAAAAAATCATGCTACTGATGCAGGAAAAATTCAGCGGTGTTTTCTGTGCAAAATAAACACGAGGAATTTCGTCAGTGGTGTTTCTTTCTGCTCCCCCCAGGCTGTGCTTCCCTGTTGGCTTTGCAAGGGGATGCAGGGAGAAGTGGCCTCTGCCCCCAGGGATCTGGGGGCGAGGAGTCTCCCAGGCTCTGTGGAGGAGCCAGCGGGCAGGAGGCCTGGGCCAGTCCCTGCTGCAGCCCCATGGACCCACCGCAGACCTCGAGAGCCTGTCCCAGCCCCGTCGCTGGCGAGAACCGTGTGGCTCCTCATCCCAGCCCCTCGCGTGGGTGCTCCGCTGCGGCTGTTGCATTCAGAGCCCTTTCCTGCCCGGTTCAGCCTCCCTCGGCTGCGCTCCTCGGGGCAGCCCCGTTGCGTACCCCCGTGTGCAGAGTCCCCCAGCAGCCACCTTGTGTGCAAGCGGAGGCCGCAGGGGTCGGAGCCATGCCCATCGCTCAGGTCCCTTTGGATCACCTGCTTCAGGCCAGATCCCAGAACCCCAGGTCACGCCTGCCGGACTCACGTGCACGGGGCCAGCCCTGCTCACCCCTTCGCCTTACCCTGCCCGGTGTGTTACCAAAGCAGCCCTGAGGCCTCACTGGGATCCCAAACCTCCTCCCTGCCCCAGCAGCCTGCAGGAATCATTCCCGCGGTACCCGGAGCAGCCTCCCCCCTCCCCAGAGACGAGCGGGAACCCCATGGATGCTCTGCCTCTCCCAGCCAGACTCCATCCAGCCATCCCCTTCCCGTGGGTCTCCCCTGCACGGGGATGGGGCTGCGCGGGGTCCTTTGCCAAGCTGCGGGCTAACCCCAGGACTGTTCCCCTGCAAGGCTGACCGGGGTTCCCCTCCCTCCTCCCGCCTGGCTGGGGGGCTCAGGCGCGGTCCCCATCCCCTGCCCTGACACCTCTAAGTCCAGGGAGGACAGAGTTTTCCGCAGCCCCTTCCTGGCGTGTGACTCCCAGAAAGGAGTCAGGGACAGCTCCAAAAGGGACAGAAAACTCTCTTCAGGAAAAAAAAATAAAAATAATCAAATCAAAGCATAACTGTCTGCCTTTCAAAGAAGACTCCGGCAAAGGAAAAGCTGAGCTCGGAGATGCTCAGCAGCACGTGCAGCGCAGCCGTTCCACGGGGAAACACATGGGCCGGCGGGCACAGGCAGCGGGGCCCGGCCACAGGGCCCCATCCCCCAGGGCGGACAGGCGATGCCGTGCCCCCCAGGGTGCCCTGGCAGGCAGCGGGGTCTCACTGGTGGGTCACCTCCAGCCACAGGAGTGGCAGCTGGCCCTCCGCACAGCCTGACGGCGGGCAGCCACCAAGGGGGTTTTAAAGCATTTTTTTGAAGCAGGGAGGGGGCAGATGGGACACACAAACACAGGAAAAATTAACGCGGGTGCCAGGAATTCTGCCTGGACTGTGGGAAAACTGCAACTGAATAAAGCGTTGCAGGTAAAATTGTGGGGAGTGGGAGTTTCGAGGTGAGCAGAAGCAGCAGCGCGTGCGGAGGTCTGACCTTGTTTAACTGCTGCCGACCTTCAGCGTGCAGGGGGGGAGCACAAGGTTTAAGAAGCTGAACTGCTCCCTCCCTCTCTGATTTTTTATCTTTTGTGTTTCTTTGATAATCACCCCGGTACTGGGAGGTGCTTTGCCCAGCAGTTCTCACCGAAGGTGTCAGGGAAAGGATGGTGTTCGGAGACAGGAAGGGAAAGCTCTGTTCCCGAGGTGCGGGACATCCCTGGCTCCCCAAAATGGGGCTCGGCCCCCCCGGAGTGGGCCACGGGGAGGGCAGCCAGAGCCTCCCAGGACGGCCCGGGCACTGCGGTGCTTATCGCACACACGGAATTTTCTCTCTTTTCGGGGAAAGCGCAGCTCTGCTGGTCCCCGCTGGGAAGGACTGCGGCCGGGTGGGTGCACGGGGCTGTGCGGGGGGCTGGCACCCCAGGGCACCCCGGCCTGCAGGGCACCCCGGCCCGCACCCTGCGCGGAGCGGGCAGCGCCAGAGAGCGCAGGCAGCCCCGGGGGCGCGGGCAGGTCGGGGGCAGCGAGAGGCCCCTCCGAGCGAGCGCCGCGGCTTTGTGCGGGAGCTGCGGGCTGCTGCGGGGCCCGCCCGGATGCATAGGCACACAGCGGCGTGTCGCGGAGCGCTGCCCACCGCCCCGCAAGTCCGCGCCGCCCGGCCGCCCCGTCGCGTCTGCCCGGCCTGCCCCGCGGAGCCCCGGCCCGGAGGCGGGGGGAAGGGGAAGCTCTGGTCGCGGGGTCCGGCTACTCCCGTCGAAGAGCCCGCTCCGCTCTCCCCGTCGCGCCGGCAGCGGCGGGGCACGGGCAGGAGGCGGCCCGGCCGCTGCCCCCCGACGGGGCCGGCTCCTGCCGCGGGACCCGCTGCAGCCCGGGGCGGGGGGAGTGCGTCCCGCGTGTGCCCCGGCCCCCAGCCGTGGCCACGGGCAGCCCCGAGGGAGCATTTCGTTGTCTCAAAACCAACGAACAAACGAACAACGACCAAAAAAAACCCCAAACGCCGCCAACCAAAAGACCCCCAAAGCCAGCCGCAAACGAAGCATCAGTCTCGCGAGGGTCCCGCCGACCCCCCAGGGCCGGGCCCGGCCCGCTGCCCTGCCCCGGCTGGCAGCCGCCCCCCGCGGGGGTCCGGGCCGGGCGAGGGGTTTCCCGGCTCCTGCCGACGAGTCCGCGCCGTCGGGCTCGGTTCCGCAGCCGTCGCGCTGCCCGGGGGGCGGCTTATCTGGGGGGAGACGCACGGGCACGGGCAGGGGCGCGGAGAGTTGCGGCCCGAGCACGGCAGGGGGAGCGGGCAGGTACTTACAGGCGGGGGCCGCGGGGTTCGGCCCGGGCCGGGAGCCGCTCCGGCGCTGCCCCGGGCCGGCCGGGCTTAAGAGCCGTCCGTCGGGCGCAGGACAATGGCCGGGAGGAGGGGGCCGGGGAGGGCGGCGGGAGGCGGGGAGGGGACGGGGCCGGCCGCCGCCGCTCTCCCCCGCCGGGCGCGCTCGCTCCGCCCCCCCGCGTCTGGCGTAAACCCGGCGCCGGGCTAAAAGAAACGGCGAGCTACCGGCTCCCGGGGCTGGTGGCCGCCGCGCCGCGCCTCGCCCGCGGACGGCTCGCCGGTGCCGGCGGCAGCGCCCGGCCCGGCCCAGCCCATCCCCTCCCGTCCCGCCGCGCCATGTCGCTGAGCCCCAAGCACACGACGCCCTTCTCGGTCACCGACATCCTCAGCCCGATGGAGGAGAGTTACAAGAAGTTCGGCGGCATGGACGGGGCGGGCGGGCTGGGCGCGCCCCTTGGGCCCTACCGCCAGCCGCCGGTGCCCGCCGCTGCTGCCGCCGTGCCGCAGCACGTCGTGGCGGGCCCCACTGGGGCGGCTGCCTACCACATGCCCCACGGCGTCTCCCAGTTCCCGCACGGCGCCGTCGGGGGCTACTGCAACGGCGGGCTGGGCAACATGGGTGAGCTGCCCGCCTACCCTGAGGGGATGCGGAGCGGCACAGCGGCGGGCAGCGGCTGGTATGGGGCCGGCGGTGACCCTCGCTACTCCAGCAGTAAGTGCGGGTGTGGGGTTGGACGGGCGGGCCGGGGCGGGGGGCAGGGGCGCGCTGCCCCTGATGGGGCGGCCGCCGGCGCTGAGCCGCCTGTCCCGCTCAGTCTCCAGGTTCATGGGTCCATCGGCAGGGATGAACGTGGCCGGGATGGGCGGCCTGAGTGGCATCGCCGAGGGCGCCAAGGCCATCGTGCCGCTCCACGCGGCCCCGCGGAGGAAGAGGAGGGTGCTCTTCTCCCAGGCGCAGGTCTACGAGCTGGAGCGGCGCTTCAAGCAGCAGAAGTACCTGTCGGCGCCGGAGCGGGAGCACCTGGCCAGCCTGATCCACCTCACCCCCACCCAGGTGAAGATCTGGTTCCAGAACCATCGCTACAAGATGAAGCGCCAGGCCAAGGACAAGGCGGCCGCCCAGCAGCTGCACCCCGACGGTGGCAGCAGCGGCCTCTGCCAGCAGCACTCACCGCGCCGCGTCGCCGTGCCCGTGCTGGTGAAGGACGGCAAGCCCTGCCCGCCGCCGGGCAGCGGCACCCCGGCCCCTGGGCAGCCCGCTCCCCCGCCCCCCCGCCGCCTCCACCGGGGCCCTGCCTGCCGCAGCCCCCGGCGCCCACCCACACCCCGGCTCGCTGGGGCAGGCGGCCGACCTGGAGGAGCTCTCGCCCAGCCCGCCGGCGCTGCACGGCCAGGTGCCCCCTCTGGCCCCCATGGACTCGGCCGGCGTCGACTACAACAGCGGCATGGTCAGCCCCAACCTGCTCTACGGCAGGACGTGGTAATCCGTGTGTGTGTCGTCTCCCCGTCCCGGGCCCCCCGCCCCCGCCCCGCCCTGGCGTCGCCCCCGCGCTCCGGGACCGGACCCTCCCGGCCCCGACGGCCGCCCGGGCCCGGCCGGGCACCTGCGGGGAGCCCCGATGGCCGTCCGTGGGCCTCCGCCTGGTCCGCGCCCCACCGCCCCCCGCCCCCGGCCTCCCTTCGCGTGTGTTTTTTAGACTCTCTGGGGATTCGGAGACGGGCCCGAAGGCAGAGCCGCCGCGGGGCTGCGGGCGTGTGTCCGCGCCACCACCTGCCTGTGGGGGGGGCGCGTCCGTGGCTCCGCGTCCCGCCGCCTTCGCGCCCGGGTGCGCTGGGGCCCGCCCGGGAGAGCCGCCCCGACGGGACGCCCGGCCGGCGGCGGGCAGCCGGGGGAAGCCGGGGACAGCCGGGGCTGCGCTGCCGGCCCGGCCCTGCTCTCCTGCGGCCGAGCACCGGCGGCCAGACCCGAGCGCACCGGGAGCCCGCGCCGGTACCGGCGAACATACTTTACAGACCCACTGAACGCGAACAATAAATCTTCTGAAGTGCAACTTATCTCGGCGGAATTAATTTTATAAGGGTGGCCATGAAGTGCAATTTCATTATTATTTGATTGAAGGTAAATTGAGCTGTAACGCAAGGTGGAGGAGGCGGCGGGGCGGCCGCTGCCTTTTGGTGGACGGGGAGCGGCCGGAGCAAGCGGGCGGAGCGGCCCGCGGGCGGCGGCGGCGCAGGGCGCTGGGGCAGGAACGCGACCCAGCCCGGGCGCGGATTTGTGGGGGGGGAACGTTTTTATCGTTGTTAAGAAATTCCGCTTAGTGAACGGGTGTGCGCGTGTGGACACGGTGCGCTTCCCCGCGGGGACGGTGCCGCAGACGCCGGCACATCGCCAAACGTCTGAGGAGCTGCGGGACGACGGAGAATCGCCCCGGGATCGCCGCGGCAGCCCCGGCGCCGGGCAGCGGGTCGGGCTGGGGCCCAGCCGGCTCAGGAGGAGCGGCGCCGAGCGGCAGGCAGGGCCGGGGGCTGCCCCTCGCCCGCGCCCCGGGCACACCGCGCCCCGGGGACGCTCCTCGGAACTGTCCGGCATTTTATTCTTTTACATTTTTTTTTCTTTTAATTACAATAAAAGGAAAAGTTGTTCTCAAGAGTTGGCTGCTTCGTTCCCGGTGTACGTGCGGATGCAGTGTGGCTGCCCTGGCCAGCCCGAACCCCCGGCTCCCGGGGTGCCGCCCCGCGCCCCGCGCTGCCCCCTGGCCCCGCCGCCCTCGGGGCCGCCCCCGGCCGCGCCGCGCAGGGACGGGTCTGAGACGGAAAACGGCGGTTTCGGCCTCTGCGAGCCCGGGGACCGGCTGCCGGCCCGTTCCCGAGCCCCCCGGGGCAGGGGGATCCCGGCCGCTCCCCCGCGGCCGCCGCCGCACGGGCCCGCTCCCCCGGGGGCCGAGGCGACGCGTAGGGACCCCCGCCGCTCCCCCCCCGCCCCGGGGCCGGGTCGGCACGGAGCGCTTCCCGCGGGGACGGCCCTTGGCAAGGGGATGGGGTTCGAGCCCGGTGGGGCGAGCGAGCCCCCCGTCCACCCCGCTAAAGCAAAGGGGACGGCTCACGGCTCAGCTCCGGCTTGGAACACAAATACAGAGGCAGAGCAGCCCGGGGACGCCACGGGGACCCCGTCCCCAGGGGCCACCCCGAGCCCGGCAGTGCAGAGGCAGCTGGAGCAAGCGGCGGAGCAGGGGATGCTCCACGGCCAGGCCCCGCATCCCACCTCTGCGTGATGGAGCCGAGGAACCGAAGCCCCCGGCCAAGCACGTTGCTCTGAGAACCGCGCCGAGGGTCCGGGCAGGCACCGCATCTCCTGGGGCCGAGGACTGGCTCCGCTGGGAATGCCAGCCAGCTTCGGGGCTGTTGGCCGAGGGGGTGAAGAGCCCGGCAAGGGGGGAAACCTGCAGGGACAAGCCCTTCCCAAAGCGGCCCCCCAGAACCTTCACCCAGCCCCGTTTCACGTCTCCCAACCCCAAACACAGGGACAAAAGCCCACCGGCACCCGGGGCTCATCCTCGGGAGCAGGGGACACCTTTGGCAGCGTAAGGACAAGACCCCAGCTCCTTCTTCCAGCCTCATGCTCCAGCACCGCATTTGCATGAAAATTCACGTTTCGCCACCGGTTTTGTTCTGCTGGAGAAGCAAAATTACTTTTTTTTTTTTTTTTGAGACCCAAATATCTTCCCGGCCGAGGAAGAAGGCCATTGGTGAGGGCCGATGGCTTTCCCAGCTCCGGGCAGGATGGCGACTCTTTGCATTACAATGGAGGATTCTGCTCCACCCTCAGTCACTTGAAAATAATGTTACATTGGTCTCATCTTTTTCCTCGTTACTGGTGATTAATATCTGGGCCCTCAAAGGAAGGGGCTGAAAAACTACTCACAGTAGGACCGTGCCTTGCAACCTTGTGCAACGGCACCGGCAAAGCTTGGCAAGTGCACAGATTTATATGATATGCATGTTTAACGGAAAAGTCCAAGTGCAGCACAAGGGGAAGATGTTACCTTAGCATTAACGCTGGTCATTCACCTGGAGGCTCTCATAATTTTTTGGGATTAACCAAAGGTTCTGAATGCTGTTATTGAGGCTGTGCAGAATTTTTTTTCAAGAAATCAAATGTGTGCAAGACAGGTATAGATAAAAGACAGAAACATATTCTGGAGGGGGCTGGAAATAAACCACTGCATACTGCTCAGAATTTCAAAAGCCACTTTATAAAGCAAATAAAAATATTTACTGATTTGGTACACTCACACAGAAAATTTCTAGAAAGAGTGCTAAAAATGAATGGAAACTCTGCATCTATTTTAAATTATATATCAAAACGGACAAATACACCTTCCGTGCTTGTTTATGTTACAATAACAAATTCAAAAACAGGCACAAGTCATAAAAGTTGAAATGTTTTACTCCAAAGTCCGTGTCGTGTCCCCCCCCCCCCCAAATCTCTGCTCTTTGTGAGAAATTCAAGGAAGCAGCTGACGAGGAATACCGACAGACATGTCTTTAAACACCGTGCTCCGCAGGCTGCCCGCTGTGTCTTTCCCCAGAGTTAATAAAATCCAATTTCTATGCATTCTTTAAAACTCCGGGTCTGTTTTCAGGCTCTTATGTGTGAAGTAAAGGATGTTTGGAGCTCAGATTGACAGGCACAGCTAAGCACAGCTTATATATGTAATAAAGACAAAACAGCACTCCTACTTCATCAAATGTCTCACAGGCAAATTAGCAAGTCTAGCTTACTTGTATTTTGCAATACTCTATTTCCAAGTGACATAGCTCCCCACCTCCTCCCCCCAAAAAAACAAAAAAAAAGCAATAATCAGTTCATTAAGAAATGTGCACAGTAAAACAAGTATTATATTTTAAAAACTACAGGGATGATTCTTAAGGATTCCATCCATGCCCCCCCCCCCCCCCCCCAATAATAAAAGAACAAAAGCAAAAAACCCTGGACATTTTCTATACTTAAAAAAAAAAAAAAAAAAAAAGACAAGAGCTAATTCCAGCTGTATCTTCCTGAGGGAGGTGGTAGCGGGTAGGGCCTCCCGGGGCCATATGCCTACAAACAAACAAAAGCAAGCATTTATTTTTTGGATTAACATCACAGTAAACAAGCTTGCTGAGCTACAGGCGCCATACAAAAATGAAACAATACATCCTTTGCAGAGCAAGGTACCACCGGCAGAGCTGAACGTCTCGTCATGGTGTTTACAGATGCCCTCCTGAAAACACAAGCTGTAACTTCCACCCAGGGAGAGTGGATGCACAGCACCGGCCTCAGCGTCCAGCTGTACCACAGGAGCCACAATGCTTCTAAATCAGATATAAATTTGCCAAAAGGCAGCACTGAGGACAAGTTATGTCCAAGCTGTAACACCTCTGCGTGTTCTTTGCGTGCAGCAATGCTGGAAGCTAAGAGGTACAAAATGGTAAAGCCACACACACACATACATATACACATACACACATGCACCTGAAGGACAGACTGGAAATGTGAATTTTTAATTCCTACAGAAATATGGGCTTTGCAGTATGTATGCTTAAGCTTTACACAGTAATGATGTAAACATTATTTTTGTGAACTAACTAAAGTATGAATTAGAGAAGCAAAATGCCTGTGTGCTGTTAGCAGATTTAGTCAGGTTTATTTTTTTAGAGGAAAAAAATTAAATTCCCTCAATTACCAGCTTTCTGGTTTAGTTGTAAGCAATCTTATGCTGAAGCAAGGCAGACATTTTTACAAATAAGTATGTTAAGGAAAAAAAAAATATAAATTGTATTTATTACAGAAGCAGCATTTTTCAGCACTCATTCGATTTTAAATAATAGGTGGAAGATGCCTAAATCCCACCTTGGAAATCACTCCAAATTAGATGTGTTTTTGTATTTAGATTTAGACTAAGCATTCTGTATACCAACTACCTGGTGAAAAATCCATTGGAAAATTATTTCATATCGTCCCCTTAAAGCATTTAGAATTATTTCAAAACCTGATATATTGCAGAGATCAGAAAGTTAATTAAATGTGATGCACTAATGACAGCTACAGGGCTTTGTTTGTTTCTTTCTTGGGAGGTTTTTTTGGTGGGTTCGGGAAGAGAGGCTTCCTTTCATTTCTTTAAAAGAGAAATCTGTCTTTACCCTGTCCTACGGGGACTCAGAGAGAGCCACAGAAACCGAGGCGACAGCGAGCGAACCTGTGACAAGGGAGGTTTGCCTCAGCCTGCTTCTGTCCGGCAATCCAGAACAACTTCCTAAACATAAACTGATTAGCTGGTTTTAAGGGGCTCCAAAACAGACCTGCAGAATACACTGTTTCCACAATCAGGAAGGTTTTATGTTTGTTTTCCGGTGTAGTTGTAATCAATTAAAAAAGGAAACAAGTTGACTATATCCTTTGAAAAAATCCTTCCCCTTACATAACAAACAGCACCCATCCTGTACAGGAGTGTAATTTAGAGGTCTCGTAAGAGCTGCACAAGACATTTATCTGGACATTCAGTTGTGTATTACTGCAAACTAAAATAAAAACATTAAACCCCTGCACAACACCAACAAGTTTATTCTTTAGTTTTCTGCAACTGCTGGAAGACACCAACACACACCCGCTACCACAGAGCAGGCCATATCCATGGCAGTCGCATTAATTTTGTAAGCACTTTGTAGCAGCGCATTTATTAACCTCTTCAGACCATGTTCTGTACGCTGTAAAAAAAGAATTCAGAGGTGAAAGGGACCAAAGATAATTATTTATGCTGCTGTGTGTCACCACTTCCACTTGAATCCCTTTTCAAGGCTTTAAAGCTTTGAAATTTACAGGCAGCAACGCTAGATTCAATTATTGGTTTTGCACCCTAAACCCTTTAAGGTAGCTTCTAATTTTACTCCAGTGTTGTCAGCCCTGAGGAACTAATGACATCTGAAAGTAAATTTTAAAATAACCAAAATAAAATCTAAAAAAAAAAAAAAAAGACAAAAAGAGGCAACAAAAATTTAAAAGGAGATAAAAGCAGCTGGAAAGCAACACTACCCAAACGGGATTTTTTTAAGGAAGCAAACTTGACCTGAAAGATTTGCCCTTAATAACTGCTGCGTACATGAATACAAATAAAACCCTTGTCACCGCCCAGTTTTAACTTCCTTTCATGACCCAGCAGACACCTCCTGTGCTAGTGACAGGTGAATTACGTTTTGGGCAAGACTGGAGCATTACCAAATATGCATCCTGTTTAATCATTCAGCTGGCAAACAGCTGGAGCGCTGCGAGGGCAGAGGTTTTCTGTCCCTGCCAGGCTGCAGATGTCTGTGATGCTCAGCCACCAGACAGCTTTCCAAATGTGCGCTAACAGGGGCTGCCCTCCCCGAGCCCCCAGCACAAATGTTTCTGAAGACACTTCCCATTCACCTTTGCCGTCCCAGCTGTAGCTGTTACACATGGAGATTTAAGGTCAGGAATGAACTAGTTGAAGCTCCAATTCGTTTTGCAAATATACCCACCTATGCTACTCAGGATGAAGTGTAGCGTGAAGTATGGCGTAGCAGACAGACTTTTTTCAAGCATCTATTTTCCAGCCCTAATTAAATACCACCCAGACTCCACCAGCATCAAAATCCTCTACCAATCTTTCTACAGTACTACAGCAGCCCCTGTTACGGATTAGCGCAACTATGCATTTACTCCTTTGTCTCCGGGGTTTTGGGTAAACCCATGTAACATAAAATGAAAGATTTCTGAGAACCAATCCTACTGATAAACCTCATCCAAATTTGAAATATACTTAAACTCCCACACCGGGGACTAGTTGGGCAGCACAGCCACGATTCATACCCCACCATTAAGCCTAATGTGATCATAACCCATGCTGTCTAGTTTTGCTTATAGCCAAAACCAGTCCTGGAAGCATTTGTACTAGTAATGCTGTCCCACTATACTTGGAGCAAGAGTGCACAGTGGTATACATGCCCCTCTTTTTCCCTTGTTCCTCGCTGCAACACCAGTATGGCAACTGAATGAGCCGAAGAATTCCTACTCCAGTCCTAAAAGCCTCCCCTGCACTAAAAATGCTTCAGGGTAGGAGTCAGGGGGGAGAAGGGAATCTCACCGCTGCTAACAAGGGTTCAGCTGAACAAGAGTTTAAGAGTTGGGAGCGTTGGGGCAGGCTGCTTGCTGGCTATAGATCTTTTCAGCAGCACCATGTAATCCTGCCGCTGGCAGACAATGCTGAGAGCGGTATTAGCAGCTCACAGGCTGCTTCTGCTGGGCTTTGGTCCTGACAAGCTGCACCAGACAGAGAAACACACGGCACTCTGCAAAAACCTTCCCCGGCAAAGGCCAAAGGCTCTTCCCTTACAAACTCAGCTTGACAGTACATGTTTTTATTGTATTAGCTGCCTCAAAACCCCTACACCGTAATGTCATGGTGCAAAAGTGGTTGTGATAGATAGCGCTACCAGAGTCTCCCAACCAGAACAGAAAAGCAAAACATAAGGCAGACAAAGAACCAGAGAAGTGGTAAAAATGCTCTAAGAAGAATTCCTCATACGCTGTATGACATGACAATTTAAATGGATTGTACTTGCAGTCCCTACTGTATAAAAAAGGATACTGGGCTATTACCCAATATGCACGCTGCAGGACTGAATTTATACCTATGTGAAAATGACTACATGCTGCCAGTAGCGTGGAAAACCAGTCCCGGAAATAAACCACCAAATTTGACTGTGTTGGTCCTGTACTGTGTGACACAAATGTTTGCATACTGGGGAGATGGGCAGACTGGGAAGAAGAAAAGAAAAAGTAAGAGCATACACTAAGAAGTAACTCGTCTGAGGCACGTTGATGAGAGGTAGCTGAATCAGGTCCCAGCAGAAGGCAAATTTCAAACAGTCCATGCCTTAGTTTCCATATAAAGGATTGGGAAATAGTGCTGTTACCAAGCAGCCACGTGCTTTTCCTCCTCTTCCCCATTACTGGTCAGTAACCTTCCCACAGCTGAGGAATAGTTCTGACTTACCAGAATAGCAACAGAACTTAAAAGTTTTAAATAAATTTCAGGTATTTATATTAAACTAGTACAGAGCATTGTCGCAGCAATAGTCAGATTTCTAGTACAAGAATTTATGCAGATTCTATTTTTACTGGGCACACACATACACAAAAACCACACATGCAAAATCACCTGCTGCTTTCAAGAAGCATTTTCCTTATGTGGCATTTTCATAAACTGATGACAAAGTCAGCTATAATTTTTTATGAGGTTCTCCTATCACACTCACTTTTCATTTAACTGCAACAAAGCTATTTTCAGGTGTTCTTTCACAGACATATTTTATTTCTCTGGCTACCAGAATCTAACACTTGTGCCCAAGTGGCTTTTCAGTTAAGAGTAAGCCAATAAACGTTCGAAGGCAAAAATTAATGAAGTCGTAAGAATCTACATTTTAAACATACTGGAGAGAAACCTTTCTATCCCCAAGATTCGTAGCTCATAGATTTCCTTACAGAAGGGGAGGACTCTGGCTGAAATACTTGCCTTCAGATTATGTTTTCTCAGGCTGCAAGAAGCGTGTGACTTGGCAGCATGTTCGATCTACTGTTAATGAAGAACAGTCAGGGCACTGGCCAGGGGTACATATGGAGGGGCTGGACAAGGCTGGCAAGCTTACCTACCTGTCTGTGCTTTCACTGACGACACAGCTCCTGGGCTAAAACCAGCTTGGGAATGCCTACCTATGCCGCATTCACTCTCCACAGCCACACATAAAGGAAGCTTTACTCAGGAGGAGAACAGGACATGCAAAACGGGGCAATGTGTTTATACCTGTCTTCCCCTGTCCATCCGATCTTCAGGTCTCTGTGGGTAACTCATTGGTCCGCCCAGCCCCTGGTACTGACTTGGCTGGTACTGATTTTGGGATTGTAGCATACGGTTCCACGCAAGCAGAGGAGCAGCCCCAGCAGTTCTGTGTAAAGAAGAAACACAGTGCAGCGTGAACTTCGCTCCTACAGAGAGTTTCACACCACAAAATCCAAGTTTCTACAGTCTCGTGTGCTAAATGATTTGATTTGTCTCAGAGCTAAACACTGCCACATCCAGCTATGCCTGCAGTGGTACTGCAGGTTGCCAAGTCATTAGAGGTGAATCGGGGAAGGGGGAATATCTTCCAAGATTCCCCTACCAAAAGGCCACATTTGCTTACTGCTTCCTTATCACAGCCACAGAACCAGGTACTACCACAAGCAGCAAATTCAATTTTACAGGTCAGAGATTTTTCACATTCCTTGGAAGGATTCTTTTATTTTAGGGGCAAATTTGCCAATTCATCTGCCTGATCTTGAACATAGATTAGCTAACTTGGTGATATCTGGGGTTTAAACGTAACACACCATCCAAAGAGTAAACATGTGCGATACAGGAGAATGAGGCTTTCTTTTCTAAATGTCCAGACTCTTTCTGGGAGTCCATTCTTTCTAGTTAATTGCAGGTTGCAAATGAATTCTTACTGCGAGTATTCTGAATCTAGGGTAGGGGCCTTGGCTGCTTTTTCCCATCCATTATTCTGCTCAATATGTCAGAAGGTCTGATCGGGAAGAAACCTTTTCAAGTTCTATTGATGCCGTTTTCAATTGACCACGGTGACCTAGCAACATAAGCACTAATTGGCATGGACTGACTGACATTTGGTGTACAGTTTATATGGGAACGCAAATTCAACATCCATTATAACCTAGTTTGCCATCCTAGATTACTAATGGCAAGAAATGTTTTAATTGCCTTCAAGTACCTATTTTAACATTGCAATTATAAAGCAACAGGTATGATACATCAAATCATTGTTTGATTAGAAATATTTAGAAAAATGATATAGCCATGATACAGTCTTTAAAGCTGAGCACAGGTAAGGGTACAGTTCCTTACAGAATTCATAGCAGTTATGTTTTGCAGTACGATCCACTGTTGCAAAGGAAAACCACTGGATAGTTGAGACAGTTAATCTTTTCTGATCCCTGTTTAAGAGAGTCAGTTGAACAGTGTGCGGCCAGCCTGCTGGGAATCACAGAGAGCACGAGCACTGCATTTCATATTTACCTGCTGCACCACTGAACTGAAAGTTACTCAGTATACATCTTCCAAGAGCCTCTGCCTAGATTTGCCAGATTAAATTGGCGGGACCTCCACCTTGGAGGAGCAACCCTACCCAGGGGCTGATACAGTCTTTCAAACGCACATGCACTTCAGCGAGGAGGGTATGACACTCGTGACTGAGGGAAGATTCACAGCCAGCTGTACAGTGTTGGGCAAACTGAGTTTTGAACATCTGAAGAAGAGATGCCAGGAGAGGAAGGGCTTTTAAACACACGTTTCAGCAGCTGGGACAGAGGCAAAGTTGGAATCAAGACAGGTAAACGTAAGATTAAAATGAATGAAAATAGGCATTCTGGATGTGAAGGCTTTCTGGTTTTGGATGCAAATTGCTTTTAGTTTCACACTAAAGCCTGCAAGACAGCTGCTCTACCTAGTCAGATTCAGACCTCCCTGAATTTTAGAAAGGCAAAATAAATTCCTGCCATCTCCAGAAAAGAAATAACTTGGTTCCCATTTATAAAAGTATGAGTCTTACTTGATAAATAGGCAATTGGTAAATACAATGTGCAATACATGTAGTAAAAATGAAAATGCACAAAAGTTAAGAGGTACCAAACTGTGTGGTTTTATTTTTAGCTTTAGAGGTCTGTCTAGAAATGAACAATTTTATCCGAATCATTCATTAGGGGGAGCAATACTATTATTGCTATTATTATAAAAAATTAACTATTTAAAGTTAATAGCACACTACACTTGCAGGGACCAAAAACTCAAAATCAGTATTCTAAGTATGATCCTCCTTTTGGTTAAGTATATTGACTACTAACTACCCCCTCTCCACTATTCCCAGAAACCAGCAGACTCTCCAGGAAGAATACACTGCTCAGCCTTAAGGAAAGCTACAGGGAATTACCCAGAGAGGTCTAGGGCTTTCATCAACAGTCACTCTGTCTCTACAACTTTGCCAACATGCTTGTGACCAATACCCTCAGTGACTGATGATCACAGGCCAACACTTGCTACATGCCTGGAACGGGAAAGTTTGATGTAAATTCTGCATTCATATGTATTTTGCACAGAGTGTAAACTTTACTTGGTAAAGTGCTGCTTACTGAAAAGCTGGGATAGTTTAACAAGTAAACAAATAACACTGCTTTGTTGGGGCATTTTTGCTTCGAGGCCATCTGAAAGAGTGAAGTTGGTGATTTTCAAGTCAGAACAACTACATACTCTAGAGGATAAACCCAGTAGGAAAAGAAAAAAAAACAAAACACCAAACCCCTAAACAAACCTGCAATGTATCTTCCAGTCTTAAAGCCAGAAAAGCAGCTTACATCTCTTTGCTGTTCTTAATTCACAGAACTATGTACTGTTTTTAAAAACCAAAATTTTAGATTATCATCTGGTAAACAGAAATCAGAAATCATAGTCCTCACAGCACTTGACTTCATGTTTATCTAGCCAATGTATTAATTGGTGATTCAAATTACCTGAAGGTGGAGATTTGTACGCAGCAAAGCTGTGACTCACGGGTAATGAAGGAAGAACTGCACCACTTGGAATATTGCACGAGTTCACCCTGGCAGAGTTACTCAGGTGCACACTACCCAGAGTTATGTCAACTTATGACTAAAACTAACATGCCAGGAAAATTTATGCAGTAAAAAGTTTCCGTTTCCCAGCCTGAAGCATCTTTGGAAATCTCTTTTATGAGCAGGTTAAGCAAAAGGATCTGCTTAACGAGATTACAAATTTCCATCAGCCAGAAAAACATGTAGCATGTATCTACATCTGTCTCCCCTGAAACATATCAGATCACCAGCACTGAAGGCAAGAGCATGAAATAATCTGCGATCTCCAGTAACGCAGCCCAGTCAGACCAGGGCCTGAACAGGACATGCTGAAAGGGGTCCTGTTCAATGGCAACTCACCCATTTTATTTTACTTGCTGCACACTGAATTGCATCGCTACATTTAAAAGTAAGAAATCTTACGCAGGAAACAAGATCATCTGGATTACGAAGAAGCAGCTTTACAATGTCAGGTTTTCTTCCACCCAGGCCTGTGAGGCAAGTGCTAGTGTAGCCCCCACTACAATACTCAATCCCTGCACTAGCACAAAGGGTCGAAGCTTTCCTAGCAGAGACAGGGCTCCTTGCTTTCTCCCTTTCTTGGTGTCGCAAATCAAGGATATTGTAGCCTCCTGCCAACCCACTTCATCTGAAAAGGCTGGAGCAATGGCTGACCTGTCCCTCAATTACTTTCTTCCCAGGAGCGGGGGTGGCAGAGAACAGAAATTCCTCACTGCTCTCCCCTGTGGCACCTTGTGGCTCCTGGAGCACCTGGAGCTGCAGCAGCAAGTGGGGATAGCCGCAGCAGCAGTATGGGGAACAGGCAGCTCCCAGGGAACTGACTGGGAAAATGAAGACCTCTCGGGCAGGTTCCTTTCAACAGGTTCAGTCGTTTTTTCCTGCACTAAACCTACCTATCTTTGTATTTCTGTTTAAACTTCTGCTTAAGTTTCCATGTTTATCTCTGTATGACAACTAACTCCACACCAGCCCTAAGCATGTTTGATTTGTTTCTCAAACCAAACAACTCCCAAGAACATGGCAAAATTACTTATCCTCAACACTGAAGCTGGTGGTTTAGTGATTTTCACAAACCAGAGGTATAACAACGCACCACCAGGGAGGAAAAGCATTGTAAATACACTGTTGTCACTTGAAAGCTACAACAGCATTCTTCGAGCTTCTCTAAAGCTTATTTTCTAGATGATGATGATACATCTTCAATTTCAAGTCACCTCAGGGGACCCCAGTTTCCTCAGGTTTGGGCAGTGAATGGTGAGGTCGATACTGCAGCACTAGGGGCACACTGGACAGGTTAGCAGATCCAATCACAAACACTGTCTATCTGAAAAAAAAGCTCTGAAGTACTTGGGCAGCGTGCTGTCACTTCTAAAAATATTAGCACAAACCAAACACAGTAACCTTATGATGGGATTCTGATTAGAGAGACAGTCAATTATTACAATGGTAACAAAAACGTGTATTTCAAGTGAGAAACAACCAGAACTCCTGGCAGACGGATTATTTATATGTGAATTGAGAAACCCTTCCACTCCGCAAAAACTAACAGGCTGGTAAAATGACAGAAGTATAGTGTTGTAAAAGTAGCAACAAGTTACAGACCTGCAGCAGTATTTCATCAAATGGTACTAAATAACTTTGATTTAATTAAGGTGTGGGAATAGGAACTCCCATGGACAAAGTAAAACTGAAGTTTTTAATGCAAGATTCATTTATAATGCAATATTCCACATTGACTGGCACAGGACAAGGGACCTGGAATTATTTCAATAGGGATCAAAATGGTTGCCATGGAAAGCGTGATTGTGGAGAGCTCAATAAATTCTCCTGAAGCTCATATTTTCAATGGTTAACATTTGCAAATAAAACCACACACACAAAAAAACCTGTGCCTCAGCAGAAACTTCAAAGATCTCACATACGCTCTCATTCCTCCATAAATATAAATAAATATAATTATTCATGGATTTCACAGGTACACTGGAGTTTATAAAGTCCATCTGACTTAAGGACATACAACCTATCAATGAAGGAACGCATGTAAAACATCCCTTATTATCAAACCATGTCACATTCCTTCTATTCGATGGCACTTATTGGACTGCAGATTCCATAATCCTTCCCTGAGTCCCTTCTGCATTTAATTCAGTTCAGTCTTAAGTAGTTAAAGAAACTGTTTTCAGTGGCAACTAATAACTACTGACCTACAGTGACACTGCCCTACAATAGGCTTGTCAGGCCTGAAAAACTTGTACCAAAGAAGCTGATTAGGACTTCAAGAGGTTTGTAGCAAGAATCAATGGCTAGTCTGTACTAATGCTGCGGTTGCGGCACAGAAATGATAAAAGTGGAACACCATTAGTTATGCCTCATTAAGCTCCACAGCCCTCCTAAAAAGAAATTTGTTTAGCCTGTCCAAAATCTAATGCAGTTTTAAGCTCTCTGTGTTCAATTTCATAGTATCTCAAAAGCTTCAATAAGATAAAGGCCAAAGAACCAAGAACGGTACCAAAGCACCAACAGTAAAGTTAATTTTGAAGTCCGAGTTTTAATGGGAAGTGTTTTTGCCTTCTTTTTTTTTAATACACAGTACTTGAGCCTTTTAGAGGATGAACACCACATAGTGTACTCACAAAATGTAAATAAATCATGGACATTAATTAACTTTAAAAACCCTGCTGTACAGCATGATTCTGAAAAATTTAAACAACAAAGTTCAGAACAAAAAGGGGAAAAAAAAAACAACTTGTGAAGCCTGGCAGAACGAAGTACATCCTCCTGGCTGTCTTTTACAAAATTTCAATCCCTCCTGCCTTACCTTTGCGGTGTCTGTTGAAACAAGGGTGTAGGACCTCGCCAAGACTCCTGGGGTCTAAGATCTAGAGGGTAAAACAAAATGTTACAACAAAAAAAGAGCAAGTATACTTAAAGAACTGCGCTCCACTTATTCTTACATGTGCCTGAGAACATGTTTTAAGAAGTCAAACAGAAAAGCTCAAACTGGATATACTAACAAAGACATTTCACCAAGTCATTGGTTACTACTGCTGATTTCCATAAAGCTCTTGTGTCCATCAGTGCAAATTTAGTATTAAGGCAATTATTTTGTTTTTTTTTTTTACTATGTCTAGTAAGAATGAATTTTAACTGCTAGAACTAGCATTTGTTAGTGCTTGGGACACTTCACAGGTATCTTCTCTTGAATTTTTAAAAATGCAAACCTGTATCTGTTACCGTAACAGCTGGAGACTTCATTTAATGTTTACATTTCACCTCTACAGTATATGAAAAAATATAGATACTTTTACAGACACACGTACAGCTGTGTCATCATCACAACACCCCGTGTCTGTGAGCAACAAGTATTGAAGACTCAAAATATGTGCAAGTTTTCCTCTGACTAGGCTAAGTTATTCTATAAAGCAAACTAAAAGAATGAGCATGTAATGAAGTGAACAGTTCCACTTTATTCGTGTTTAATACACACATATATACAGGGGGTGTGGGGAAGAGAGAGAGAGTTCTATTTAGGATATATTTAAAGATAACAAAAATATATTTAAAAATTAACCTAGACAACAATAACATAGTAATAAAAATCTATTACTGATCTCTCTGATAATGTAACCAGACTGAATTAAACCTTTTTGGGTAAAAACTTGGCCACAGACCTAGCACTGCAGTTACAAGAAGCCGCAGTGGATAAAAAGACCACCCACTTTTCAATTGTTTGTTCTACCCAAACTAACTCTTTACAAAGATGCAGCAGTAACAACATTGCTTTAACAGGACATGCAATTAAACGGTTGTTGTTCTTCTAAATAAACTGGTCGGTAAACAGGATAAAAGAAACAGCTAATCAATAGCTCCCCAGTCAGTCCACAACACTCAGATTGTGCATCAATCAAAAGCTTCAGTTTCAGTGACACCTTTGATTATTTTCAATGGTGTTTAAGTGTGACCTAATTTCGACAGCTGGTTCCAGAAGTTGTCTAATGGATGTACTGCGATGGGACAGTAATGCCCTGTTAAACTGCCAGTATTCAAGTACACTAAAGCTCTCAATAATTTGAAAGAAAAAGGGGTGTGGGTGTGTGTGTAAAAAAAAAAAAAAAAATGGACAGAGGAAAAATCTGTGCCTCTCCTAACTGTGGCTGGATTGTCTGCAGGCTGTAATGATCTGACCTGGACAGAAACCTTTCACGGCAGCACTTGAGCGCACAGGGGAGGGCGCGGGCAGCGCCCATTGATGATAACACCATTTTGTCAGGGGAAATAAATTCTGATCCCCAGCAGCTCCCCTGTTTCTGCCTGGGCCTCCTCCGGGCAGAGCTAATCCAGCCCACCCAGCTCAGGGGTACATGCTGTATTTCACTTCTTTATTAAACATTACATGTATACACACACCCCAACCCATCCATACACCTCTCTTTTCATACACACACACCCCGTTACCAGGTGATGTTCATCAGCAGATATAATTGGTCATTTCCTATATACGGTAACCAAACCAGTCTAAAGCATCACAAGGACTAAAGACGGACACGTGGCACTCTTACTGCTCAGCCTGCGAATGACCAGGACTTTTACATACATAAACAGGCTGTACTAACATGCTGCTTTAAGTGATGCTCCGTTTGCTTTTGAATACAAGATTAGTGCAACACAAGAAAACCCAGGCCCATATTGCTGTCTTCAGTTAACTTTGAGGGCAACAAGTGATTAAGACAACATTAAACTGAAGCTGAAAAATTAGAAAGTACAAAGATGATATTGCTAAAAAAACCAAACACGCACATTTGGTAAAGAATGTCACTATTTTAAATCAAAAAATATCCTAAGACTACTTTATTTCTAATAATTTAAAGTTGCACAAATACCAGTACCACATGCAATACAGAAGAACTGAGTTCTGCTACAAATGTTTTCAGACGCACAAAACCCCTTCTATCTGTAGTTACTAACTCCAGCAGCTCTTTCCCCAGCATCCCCAGAACAAGGGCTAGGTTTTGGCTCTGTCACTGCAACCAGACCTGCAGGTCTCCTAGGCTTGGCTCAGTTCTCCTTTTGCTTGCTGGGTGACAAAAACTTCCAGAAAAACACCTATACTCCAGGAAGGACAATGACTGTGTTTCCCCCACCCTCCTCCTCTCTGCAGGCTGAGCTAGGCAAGACCCCCAAGTATCCAGACAATTATCCAGACTAACAGAGTCTCTCCCTCCCTGACCTTCCCTGGTCAGAACATCACATTTTAATTGAAGTTTATTATCACATTTTCCATTCTGCTGCCAGGGTCAAATGGTGCTCTAGTGAGAAACCCTGCGAGATGATGCTGGTCTTGCCCTGGTACGGTGTTTCTCATTCATACAGGCCCCTGCTTAAGGGCTAGTTAAAAACATCTATCCCATTTAATCACTTTCTTTCCATCTGAAAAAGAAAGGACCCTGCTCTCCTGCTGTAACCACATCTTTTTGTAGCTCTAGGGAACAGTTTATGAAAGAGTTTAATGAAATCATCATAAAACATTTAGAGCCACCTTATTACTATTCCTTTGTGTGGCCCTGACAGAGAGCAATCTTTGAGAGAAAAAGCTTGGAGAAGTGAATTACACTTCAAAAAGGTACAAAATGGGAGAAGAAATGACAATTAATATTTTCTTTAGTCTTCAAAACTTAGGCATTTCCTAGAGCTATAAGGCCAAATAAACTGCCTTCTCTAGCAGCTCCTCAAGTAACAATTTATCTAATCAGCGTGGCAATCAAAGATGAGATTTTGTGTTTACTGATTGCACTAATCAAAATCACTTTTCAAATGCAGCTAATTGACAAGTTTACTGACTGAAATGAAAATCATAGATCAGATATCCTGTGCTGCAGAGACCAAATATGCCATTCATAGAGTATAGCCAAACCACACTTGACTCCCCAAGTTATCAGCACAGACAATTATTCATCAACTGAAAATTGGCACATCAAAGTCAAATCAGAGAACAACAGTAAGGAACACCCACAGCAGGCTCTTGAGGAAGAGATAGCACTCTGGCTGACCGCATTGCCCTTCTAATTTTACTTCATCATACATATAAAAACATAATACACAAAATGAAAAGTTGCTCTGCATCAATCCCATAAAATGTGGGAATTTTAACCACACCAGCTCTAGTTTTTCAGGAAAGCGTGGGTTCCAGATGCTTCCCAATCCAATTATGTCACAACATATAGCTCATGCCACAACACATAGCTGCTCTCTCACAATTATATAGCTGATGAATGTGACTCTGACATAAGAGATAACCTGCCCTGTTAAGAAAGCTCTGCATATGCCTTCCCATTCTTTCTGTTTTTTTAGTTGAAGGTACCTGTGCTTTGACAGACATTTGTGCTTAAACTGAAGGGGGTGACTGCAAAAGGCAAGAAAACAGCTGTGATGTCAGACCTAGGAACACCTTTTGGTACCCCTAGACAGAATGCCATCTGGGTGACATTGGCCCACATGCTTAATTCTGAACACAGATTTCCATCGGAGCAAATGCACTGTCCACACAGACTGTTCCTGTTCAACAAGAGGACTGCCACCTACAGCAAAGCTGCTGACACTTTCATCTTCACAGGTTTGCTTAATACTAGACCCACACAATCCATAATCCAGGATGTGTTATGGTGTCGGGGTATGGTCTGATTTGTAAAAGCATCCTTCAGCGTGAATGTCTGAAAGACTCATCTCAGAATGAGTCAGCAGAAATTTTGGACCACGACACTTGAAAGTATTCCTCTTACAAGGGTTTAAGCAAGTCTGACTCTACCTGGCAGAAGAGGAGTTAAGATGCACATGGTTCACTTGACACTGATAGTTGCAGGTGGCGTGGGCTGGGTCCTGACCCACCAGCCAGGCAGCAGGATACATTTCTGGGACTGCTAGGAAGCAAGCTGTTTTAATCTGCGCCCGTCCCACTGACTGGGACACCAACTGTTCTCACACCCTGGTTAAATAATGAGGCACTGAAAGAAAGACAATCTCCAAATACTAAGTCAACTGCTGCTGTAATGAGTTGTAAAGACTTGACGCTGTAGTCAGTTTAAATCAGAAGTTAGAGTTTAAGACTTCTGTCCTAGGACAGTTTAGCATCATTAGTGTAAGAGGAGGAGAAACAACAAAATTAACTGACAAAGACTACATTTGCAGCATGTTGCACTGTGGTCTCCCATGAAAACAGAGAGTGGCAGGAACCAGCTTCCCTACTTCGGGATGAAGAGCCCCAGAGAGCAACAGCAGGCGCACAACCCCTTGCTTTGTGAAAAAGCCTTTGTACGATGACTGCCGGTGGCGCATGAGGCAACCGCACCACAACGGTGGCTGGAGGGACCAGCAGGTTGACCTGGCATCTCTTTTTGCTGCACAAACAGCACAGGATCAACCTCTACCTAATGGGGAAAGAAAGCAGCATCAAGGAAAGTGGCACAACGAAAGGGAAAAAAATCCCAAATCACCATCAAAACCAAAAAACCCACCCTGCTTTCAGATTTGCCCGGCACAACTGCAGAACAGCAACTAGGGATGCCTGAGGCAATTTGAGGGTGAGGAAGAGGCAGATGAGGGGAAGAAGGAATGCATGAAAGAAAGCCACCAGACGTTTTTTCTGAGGCCAATAGATGGACTGAGATTTCGTATCAATCGGTGGATTCAAGCCTCCTCAATCTGAAAAAATGATGACATTGGGGCATATTTGCATGTGAAGTGCTTGCCACACAACACAAGGTGCTCAGGTGCCATGAGGATGACAGCTTTTTAAGTACCTAACCAGCAAGATCAGCTCCATGTGAGGAAACCGCTTTGAAGTATTTTCCACAACATGTCAAGACTTGAGCTTCAGAAGACGCGAACAGCAGTATAGGGACTAGTGGGGTCATGAATACTTTCTCCAAAACCACACAGACTTTCTCTTTTTGGAGATTCATGCAAAAATGCAATACCTGTCTGGTAGTGCTGCCTTCCCATTTCCCACACTCTTCTTTTTAGACTACACTTCTTGTTTGTTTAAAAAAAAAACACTTGTTTTCCTTTAATCAAAGTTAATAGCTCCAAGCTCTCATATTCGATCCATCTCTCCACTTAAACCAATCTGATTCCTCACACAAGGAGGCTTCTGCACTCACTACTCAACTACACTTCACCTGCTTGGGACTGGACAAGATGTTTAACTCAGAGTGCCCATCAAAATTATTTACTGTTTCATGGGCAGCAGAAATACAAGTCATATATACAAAGGCTGACAGCCTCACTATGTAGTAATCTGGTCTTCTATATGTGACAAAATGTTATTCAAACTTTATCTGTGTCAGCTGTTTAAACTTCAAACACTTGCATAAATACAATATTGCAAGAATTCAGGTGAACAGTGAGAACTTCCTCCTTTAAAGCACTTTTTTAGGCAGTTTAGCCAAGTCTTCTCCTGTCTCAATCCCACCGTTACAGAAACATAGCTCCTGATCACAGGTGAAGAGACAGAACTCCGAACTAGCGCTCTTTTTGGGAGCCATTCGCACACGTAATTCCTTCCCAGGATGAAGAACTCCACTTTGGGTCACACAGTATTTACCTTACCCACTTCCACTGACCCACTTGTTCACCAAGCCAACAGCAGTGGCATCCCTGCCCTCCACCTCCTGTCAGAAGTTGCAACACCTGCTGCAGGGCAGGAGAAGCCAATACAGGACTGTGAAATGGCAATTTCGGTTCAGTCTGGCATCTCAACACCACAGCTCTTCTGTCAGTCTTACAATCTCTGCTGATCTGCCACCATGCCTTGTGCATTAAATATTTTCTGTGGGCAGCATCCTCCTCTCATTGTTCTCTTCAGACACAAAGTACCAAGCTTCTTCTATGTCTGTTGATACTGGTGGTGTTGAGATTTAGCCACATACTGAATACATTCTGGATAGCAGACATTAGGACACCTTAGTAGACAAAGTGCTACCGGGCACAGTATTCAAAATGGGATCCCACTTACATTTACGTGGGATTTAAAATTACATTTTAGTACATTTCACTACAGTAGTTCCATAAAGGAAGAGCAATAGAAAAAAGCAACACAAGGTTGATGCAGATAGATGCCTGAATCTGTCTTTGTTTTTTATTTGTAACAGTGCAACAGACCAAAACAAAACTGTAGTATTTTTCAAGCTCCGAAATGCAGAAAGCAGAACTAACTTACTTGACAACAGTTTAGGAATCTGCTGCTGCCCACTCAGAAGTGGCCTGGCATACGGGTTCCCATAAGTTCCGAGAGGTACTGCATTGGCATACATTCCTGGCATCCCTCTTTCCCTTGGCATCGTATGGCTATTATGTGTAAGAAATGGAAAGGAAAAATAATAGGATGTTTTTATGAATGTCATCTTACAGCACAGCTGCTACCCAGCCCACCAAATGCCCCAGCTCTCTCCAGTGCATCAGTGGAGATGTGCACAAGCACGATGCAGTGACTCGCTTCCAGATCAGGGTCCCAGGCACACCACAAAGAAAGCACATGCTTTGTGAGCTGGTCCCAGAAAAATTTCTGGTTTCTATAGCAAGCCACAATAAGCAGAAATACACATACTTCCTGCAAACCGCTTAAAACTTCACATTCCCAAAGAAGTGAGAGTTGATAGAGATGCAGGATTTGCAAATATTGGTGTGTAAATGTCTGCCAGCTTTTTGCTGTTTTTTTCTTGTGCAGAACTACATTTGCATTAAGACTTGCTGCTTGTGGTGTCTGCCACCCTGGACAGCAATTTAATGAGACATCATATGTGATCAGTAACACAGCTATACTTTTTTTTATAACTATGCCATGGAAGAACAGATGATGGTTCACAAGTGCAGCACTGGAACAATTATGCTTTCCAACACATGAATGGGGGCAAGGGTGTAGCTTTTTCTCCTTACAGCTCCTCCAGAGCAGTAAGATGAAGAAGGTATTTTCCCTTCCTAAAGAGACACTCATGTTCAGTTGCTCATGGAGTTTAATTTTATACGCTGGTATTACAGTCTCCTTTAAACCATTCTCTTTTCTGGCTCCGAAAAACATAAGGCTCCTTGCACCCCCCAGTAAAGAAAAACATTTAATTTTATCTGTAATACATAACCCCAGCTCATTCTCTCATCCTGTGCTCAGAAGCATTCTCATACTACACTGCAGCACCTGAGAAAGTTACTTGGACTTTCAGAGAATTAATAAATAACAACTGTGGCAATGCCTTGAAAAGCAACAACCAGATTGTCTGGTGCTACACATGCCTCAAACAACAGTTTTTAAAACTTCATTTTTAAAAGCATAAGACTGTTATAAAGACAGGAATCTGTTTTAATTATTACTTGTGTGTAATATTCTCATTGTACCTTCTGTACTTCAAGTGAGTATACACCAAACAAGTTTAAAAAACCCAAAACAGCAGGAAAGCTAGTTAGAAATATTTAGTAGAAACACCTCACCCACACCCACCCCCCACATCAAGAAGAATGCAAGACATTACCCCGAAATTATTGTAATATACAGTTTTCATCAACACTGAATGTAAATATCACATGCAAAAGTTTCCAGCATGGAACACCAGCACCTAATCTCTGACAGCCAATCTCTACCCCTTTGTTTCCTTTTTTTTTTTTTTTTTCTTTCTTAATTTAAAAAGCAATAAAAGACTAGAGTCATTTCAGGAAGGCAGTCAGTAACAACGCCTCCAGTCTTACCTTAAAGTTCTAAATGCCGACTGGTCTAAATGAACTGGTTTTCTGTCTCTGTTAAAGCCAAGCTGTGGTCTCCAAGGTCTGCCATCATTGTTGGTTTTTTCCCAGTCTCCTGGCTTCAGGACTGGAGCAGGCTTCCTTTAATATTAAGATAGTTCCAGAAATACTTTTCGGAGCAAATACTCAGATGAATAAATGAAAATGGAATTATTTGAAAACTGACGAATGATACTTACTTTGCACCAGGTAACACTATAGCCTTGAAAACAAAGTCTTCATCAAATTGTGGATCTTTGAAAGAGATACTAGAAGAAAGTATTTGAGGATTAGGTTTACTTGATAACTCAGACAAACAAGGTGAAAAAGTAATTGCTGCTTTATTAAATGTGATGTACACAGCAGACAGGATTCAAGAACCCATGACTTAAATTGCAATGGGTATTCCCTGCATATAGATATACTGATTATATTGAACTTGGATGTCTTGATTATTTTCCACAGGGTGACCTTTTTCCTCCCCTGTATCAATAGCCAGTCCAAAAGAAAGTTTAATGTCTAGAAAACAGTTAGTCCTATGTATGGTAATGAAACTATCTTCTGCAGACGATTGAGTACAAATCCTCTAGTCAAAGCACTGATTGTACTTGATTAAGTTCAAAGGCTGCCATGACACAGACAGGCAGGATATCAGCTTGCTATGCAGTCTACTCAAAAGCGTACACAACTTAGAAGTGGGATTTCCTGGGCCAGGGAGTTTTTATCCCGAAAGGCAGCTTTGCAGTTGTATGCAGCTGTATGCATACAATGTATGCAGTTGTACGTGTGTATGCAGCACAAGAGATATACACCTATTTTCAGTGACATCTTGCAGACCTTGCATTTTCACCTGTCTAGTATTAGACAAACTAATAGTAAATAGTAATAGAGCAAAAAGCAGCTGAAAGCTTAGTTTCTGCTGGTATGATGCATTACAAAGCAGTTTGGGTTTGCTCCAGAAAAATTCACACTCCCAGCAGTTCCAACTCCCTGCTGTAAGTATCCAGGTCTCAGGTAGGTCCCACCAGGGACATGTTTGAAGTACATGGCACCAAAATGCTTCCTGTTCTCTCACTACCTACCATATGATACAGAAAAATGCTTGGGATGCTGAGAAAGAGAAAAACAAGCAGCTAAGCAGAATAATCCACTCTTCCAGCTCAAACACATCTGTTTTTCAGCAGAGAATGAATGAGACTCAAAAGAAGGAGAATAATGATCCCTTGGAAAATTCAGCCAAAGTCACAAGAACTGAAGAGCAAAACCATGACTGCTCATACTATCTCAAAAGACAGGAAGAAAAATCCTTGCAACAGAGAAATGGACAGAAGCGTAGAACAATTCAAACCTCCTGACAGTGGCAGACAGAAAGCCAAAAACTACCTTTAACTCATTGCTCAAAGCAACTAAATCCTCATTTCAGAACATCCTTTCTACAGTATCCTGACAAGCCACAACTTGGCATTTCTTACTGCCTGTACATAGTTGTCCTACTTGAAGCAAGTTATGCCTCCTTGCCGGAAAAAATTATGCAGACAGATCACAAGTGATTTTCAGTGTCTCAAGTATCTTATGTGGCTCAAGAAGTGAAAGGTTACAGGCTCAAGCATTACATAGCTATTATACCATGCCAAATTAAGTGGGAACGACATACAACACACTAGATCTACAAAAATTTGCTGTCAAGTGCAAGAGCAATTAAAATCTTCTGTGACCACAAGATGCACTCTTGGAAACTCTGCATTGGTTTTATTCATTATGAAGTTCCTTATTATTCTCCCAAATACCACATTCAGGCAAGTTAGTATTACTCCTTTACTTCTTAAAGACACAAAGCTTATATTTTCAGGCATCCTATGGGAATTGCTAGGAATAAAAATGGGTCATAATCCAAGAGGCAAAAATCAAGAGCTGCAGGGCTGTCATTCAATATGCCATTCTGTCTCTGAGGTTTCACGCTCACTAACACTGGGGGTTTTTTAACTTAAAAGGCTTGCAAGTTCTGTAGATGTTCTTTGCTCGCCAAAGACCCAGAAGCCCCAACAGAGGGTGAGCAGAAAAGCAACAGCAGGTATTTCTGAGGGGATGAAACACACCTGGTTTGATGCATTGAGCAGCGACTATTTCGGACATCCCCATACGGCACGCCACTATGCACACTCTGACTAACCACCCTAACCTAAGCCCACTGGGTTACAACACAATAGCTTGGATTCAGCTCTCACAGAAAACCAGAAACGTTTAAAGTAAAAGCTTCAATTTTATTGAGATGGATTCTGTTGCAAAATCAACACCACAGAGCACCAGAATAAAAACTGCATTTTGCACACCATTGCATTAAAACCCAGTTTACTTACCTGACTGCAGAATTTTGTGCAAGATCACGCAGCATTGGAACAGGAGACTCCACTGTTCTGGTAAAGAGAAAAATCCCTGTCAAAATGTCATTTAACATATTTCTCACCATTTGCTCCACCTTCTCTGTTGCTACCACTCCTGTTTCTCTGTCAGCTAAGCCTGTGACACGTAAAAGGGATTTCAAAATTAACTTGCCTTTTCCCAAAATCAAATACTTCTATAAGCACTGGAATTGTTGAATCCTTATTTCTTAATGTCATTACTTTTGCAGCTGATCTGTGTGGATTCTCTAGTGTCTAAAAGTAGGTTCACACACTTCTCACTGCCCAGCAGCCAATTTACTTAGGACTAGTCTGCACCTTGGACACCTCCCTGTACTGCTAGGTGTTGATTATAACAAGTCAACAGGTTCTAAGAGGGCAGGAGAAGACCAGAAAGGCAAACATACATGCAGACACCATGAAGATGCAAACCTGCTTCACTAGGAAGAAAAAGGTTTTTAAGTAAAATAGAATACAATTCTAGCAGCTGTTTTACACAGCACCTAAAGAGTCTCCTTTCTAATTGAAATTTAATAGGCTGACACGCACTTGCATCTCAACTCTTTCCTTCCTTCCTCCAGAAAACTTTACCCCTTCAATTCAAGCAGACTAAAAACATGCTTAAGAAAATTATTCTGATCAATCCAAACCCAGATTTCTTTGTTCACCCTACTGTGCACAACTGTCACAGGCTCATGGTACACACAGAGGTCACAAACCGTACACATGTTGGCTGGATTTGATCCAAACCTTTTTAGCAGAGTAAGACTTATTTTGAAGAGGCAATATAAATGCCTGCTCATCTTCAAAGAATTCCTAGCAAACTACTTTCCTAGGTAAAAAACCCATCCATTTCTTACACCCTATCTAGCGAAGGCAAAGCCAGAAGAGTTTTCTTTTTCCTGCATTGCTATTCCCTCCAAGAACAGCTCTGACTTGCTCATATTCTCCACAAGCCATGACAAGAATAGAGAAATGTATATTAGTGAGTGTGACCTAGGATACATTATCTATCCAACAAAATCAGAGTGTTTGTGCATTTAATGCAAATGAGTTACTGAACACCTGCTTATGCCTCTAAGCAAGGTTAGATAAATGAATGCATATCCTACAATGCAAAGATGATACTGATAATTTCTCAAACTAAACGCATTATCTAGAAAACAAAAAATATTACCATTTTTTGTATGTGTAGCTGGTAACAGTCCCAAATTTAGTGCTAGAGCCCAAATGGAAACCAGCAAAATATAACTAATATATCTCTATCTGGATTTTTCTTTCATGCAATTAAGATTGGCATATAAAAAGCAGAGTTTTGGTTTGTTTGGTTTTTTTTTTTTTTAAACAGCATGCACTATTGGAAGTTACATCAGACTGCATTAAATTAACATTCATAACACAAGCAAAGAGGCCAAAACAACATGGCCTTACTGAATAAGACTAATAGCAAACAGGACCTATATAATAAAAGTAGTAGTGATCAGTAAAGTTCAAACACTACTAAATACATAAGTCAGTCTTCCATAGATGAAATGACAAAAATTCATCAACAATTAAACACACACATTAGAGAACTTTAAAGATTTCTGATGCTGCCAAAAAAGCCTAGATCTGAAATAAAAAAAAAAAACAATTTCAGAATTAAAAAGTTTCACTTTCTTGGATTTTTACATATGCTGATGATAACACCACCTACTATGAAACTTCGCAGAAAGCATGTTTAGCCTCAAAACTAAATACACTGCCTTGTCGAGAATTTGAAGTTTCTCGTTGTGGGCACAAAGATATTTTTATTTAAATGTAGATATAACTGAAGGAAATGTCCTTTAGCATCAAACAATCCATTCCAGAAACCATACTCACTGATCTGGAAGAACGGCATTTTCATTCAGTGTAAGCTTTCCCTGGATTCCATAGCACAACTCTGGGGGTATATCCACTGGCTACGGAAAAAAAAATATGTTTAAGCTGAAGCACTTTATTAGACCTCCACCCTCACCATTTACGCAATCCCTTAAGAACAAATACAACCTACCTCTGTATTTTTGGTCTTGTACTGTTCCACAATAAAGTCACAAAGTGGATGGTGTTTTCCAACAAAGAGAACATCACCACCAAGGCTATTTCTTCTGCCTAGAAAAGATGAAGACAATGGGGTAAGAGTTCAGAGCAAAGAGGGAAGGAAGGAATACAGAAGACCAGCACACCGTCCTGTTGACATCTCCACAAAAGGAAAGCTCCATTGTGATTTAGGAGAAAGCTCTGAACCCTCCTTCAGAGTGTTGGAAAGACAGTGTCTCTGCTCAGAACAGGATGTCTCTGGTCACAAGGGTAGCTGGCAGTCAGTAAATGGGAGTCTTGTCTTTAATGGGAGGAAAGCTGAATTTAGAAAGTGATGTTGAAAATACAGACAGGCTGGGCAAAAAAACCCAAACCAAAACAAACCAAAAAAAAACCCCAAAAAAAGAAAAATGAAACCACCCCCTTGTGCTGCTCCATGCCCAAGCAGTTTACCTGCAAGAACCATCTATTATTTTTGTACAACAGAGAAAGTAGCACATATATTTGCCTATATAAACTGAACTTGAGGCTTCACATATAACCAGGCACAGCCAGCCTACTGGTCAGAACAGCCAATACACCTATCAAGTTTTACCAACTCTAACCTTGGAAACAGAGTTTATTCTTTTGATTGCCACATACTCATCTAACAAGGACTTTAGCAGCATATACTGGTAGAAGCTTTTTATACAATTAACCTGCCATCTAATTTTCAGGTTGTCTTACAAAGATCTACTTGAGTAAAAGAAAAGTGGAAGCTACAAAAACAAACCTGTGGAGGATCATTCTAATTACCAGCACCATCCATGAAGAACAGGCTACAGACTGCCATAGTTCAATTCATCCAAATGTCTATCATACCTTGCTCATTTAGGGTGAAACAAAGGTAGTAACAAGTTGTTAACAAAATATCACAATTCTTACTTTCTTCAGGAGTGAGGTCAGGGTAGACTTCTTCCAGGGCAGCTCTAAGGCGTCGCTCATCAACAAATGGCAATAATGCAACACCTAGCAAAACAAAACTTTTTTTCAGCACTTGTTGAAACAAACAGAAAACCCCCCAAACAAAACCACACTAAAAATAAACAAAAGAAACCCCCAACACACCCAAAAGACACTAGCATGGAAAGGTCCGGTAGATTCTAACCCAAGAAACAACTGTTGCATCAGTCACAGAAAAGAAAACCCTGCATTTTCAGAGGCTGAGCCTACATGTTTAGGGAAAAACAGTTCAGTGCTACTGCAAGTTGAAAAGGGAAGCTTCTCTCCAAGCACCACTCCATCCTCCTCCTTCTCCCAGTCCCGGGCACCGGGAAGCAGTAACCTCTACCCTCACCTGTCTCATTTAGGACCAAGATGAGCTCAGTAAGACAGTCATTATTTGTCTCATTTGCTACAGTTACTCCCCTGACAGAACTCAATACTACTTTATTCAAATTAATTTATTAAGAGACAACAATGGAAGAAACCACTCCAATTTCAGCAATGAGGTGATAGAGACACTATCCATTAGGGACTATTCATACCAGCTATTAATTTTACTCTGAGATAACACAGAGGCTCTTCTCAGGATCAAAATCCTTCACTAAGCAGCACAGCTCAGAGCCTACTCGATCACACTGAATGAAGCCGAGAACAGCCTTCCCTGGTATGCTCCTGGATATGTTTTCTTCTACTATAAAATCAAAAAAGGCACTAAAAAATTTAATATGAAAATTCTTCAAAGATTTGCTCCCGTCAACCTTATTATCAGTCACAACCTAAAGTAATTATTTTAGTTTTTATCTCCCTTACCACAAAACATTAGAGCTTTTCCTGACCAAGATGACAGCAAAGGATTTCTACTAAACCAATATTTAGAGTTTCATATTTGTGCCTGTACCAGTTCTACTGGCAGGCAGATCTCCTACACACTTGTTATCACTAAGGTACAACATTCACAGAGACTTCCACAGACTTAAGATTCTTGATCTAAAAGTTGCTTTGCCTGAAACACTTTTGCTTCAGAAGTTAGATCATTACATGGCTTTATTAAAACAAATACCCTTGTCCTAGGGCTAAAGGAAAGGAGGCAACCTAAAACTCTACCTGAAGTGTAATTATACCAGAAGCTCATATGCTCTCCTAACAAAATCAGTTTGGAACAAACCATAAGTAAACTGTTAAATATGTCAGAAGTTTGAGTCAGAATTTTATTTAGCCTACTGTAAAATAACAAGGAGCAGAGCTGTACAGCCTGCTGTCATCAACCTCACAAACAAGAAATCTGCACTGTCCCTGCTTGTAAGTATGAGGATAATCTTCACACACCCTGACTACTGCTTTATCAAAGACAGCACCAGACCTCAGCCATGTTTGAATTTCAGCTGGAACATAACTACCTGTGAACGGGAACGGCGATAAGCCTACCCTGGAAAACAATTTATTTTCACCTTCACAACACACTGGTAGAATGACAACAAAACAGAAAGTGTTCATAACGTAGGAGATTGCAAAAATGATCCATGCTGAGCTTTCAGAAGCATAATCACATCTCTAAAAGGAAGACCTTCAAACATGTCATTAAGAGGACAAGGTATACTAGATGCTTTTAACCAAGACAGTCTGTACTTCCAGCTTGCAATATATTTGTTTCACAACCGCCTCTTAAGTATGAGAATTCCAGATGTTAATCCAGAACAAAGAGTTTATAATGCAATTAAGCATTGAATGAATCAAAAATAACTTTGCAGGCTGCTGAAAGCATGCGGGAGCTACTTAAAACATTACTGCTTGAAACTATGGACTTGAAACTGGACAAAAGGACTAAGGAAAGTTGCCAGAATTACCACAGGGATAAGTAAGAGCTTTAATTTACAGAGAGAAAACTTGTTATGCAACACTGCTCATAATATCTAGGAATATTCTCTTTGATTTTGGAACACTGTCCTGAGTAAGACACTTGTGTGTCTAACTGTGGCTATTTCAAAGCATTGGTGAGCTGCCTTGCGGCAGGCCAGGGAGGGAAATCACAGAACTGCTGATGTCAGCAGGAACCTCTGGAGATCACCTAGCCCCCACCCCCTGCTCCAGCATGGTCATGGCTGCTCAGATTGCCCAGGACCACATCCAGCTGGCTTTGGAATATCTCCAAGGATGGAGACTCCACAGCCTCGCCAGTCAACATGTTCCAGTGTCTGACCACCCTCACAGTAAAAATGTGCTTTCTTACACTCAGGTGGAATTTCATGTGTTTAATTTTGTGCCCAAATAATTATTTATACCTGTAACTGAGATGTTACACTATTGCCTGAGCAGCATAACCAGCCACAAAATTTGGCAGACCTTTAATATTCTCTAAAGAAAGAAGCTGCATTAAATACTATAGCTGCTTTTTCATTCTCTGTATGCATCCAAGTATTTCTATATTCCCCAAAGCATTTTTCACCAGGTACTAATGAGCCACTGATTGAACAGAACAAGATCCATTAATTAAATGCAAAGAAGACAAAAGACAATTACACAGTAAGCCTGATCAAAACACAGAAATGATTAATCTAGTTCAGGACAAATTAAAAAATCTAGAATGACTGCTGAAATTACTAATAATCCTTGCCAATCCTAAATCAGTTACTGAACCATAAGTTGTTCTCCATACTGATTTCTTTTCAAAAATATACCTGCTGCAAAAATACTTCTCCCACACACCAAGTAACACAAGTTACTTGTGTGACTTGGCGCATCATTATCTCACCAATTTTCCATTTTCTTCCTAGTTTTACACAGATTATTACAACTAAGGTCAGTATATTATAGCTCAAAAAAGAAAGTTGAAATGTCACCTTGCCAAGCATATTTCTTCCCATTTAAATCAATAGCAAAATCTTCAGGGTAGAAGTCAATTATGCTTGATTCCTGTATGTGAGAAAATAAAAAAATAATCATTAAAGCCAATTATGAATTTGACTCAGAATGCCATGTAGTACCATACTTCACAGAGGGTGAGCAAACAAAGCTAAGGAGGATACAAAGGACTTTGACTAATAAAAACATCTCTTACTAAACGTCTTTAAACACGTATAAAGTGTGGTAAGGCACTTCCATCAGAATGAGAAATTAAGCAGGACAGAATGATTCCAGATAAGTGGATTAATGTGTTTGCTCCCCAATTACATTTTGCAAGGTTTCTATAAGAAAGTAAACAATCTTACTAAAAAGAAGAGTAAAACAGTCAGGAAATAACTTTTCTCACTGAAACATCTGAATTCAAAGAGCCACTTTTAAGGATCTTTGAAGAATCTCTGCAATCTACCAAAAATGTTCCCTCCTGGTCTCTTATTTTTCTGCCTGAAGTAAGAAGCAGTGAGTCACGCCCACACAACTGCAAGATGACATAACCTTACAGGGGGGAATACAACAAGGACTCCTACCGGATCTGTCATGAGTTTCCTCCATGTTGGTGGCAGAAAATTCCCACTTGCAGCTGGAAATACTCCCATGAGTTGTTCAAGAGGCTTAAACTGTTGAAATTAAACAAGCAGATGTAGGACATTTCTAATGAGCTGTTAAATCATAAGTAAATAAATACGTAAATAAAGATGCCCTACCGGTTTGGAGCCTTTCTCAAAATCTGAAGGCATGTCTGCAATACCCTCAAAATCAGAAGCAAATGGAGCATAGTGAAAAGGGTAATACCAGTTCCAGGATGCACAGCCCTAGGATAGAGAAACAAAAATCAACAAATCAAAAAAGAAAAAAAATAATCACATAGCCCAGTCACAAAAGGTGACAAAATTTAGCCCAACAACAACCAGGAGAAAGAGGAGTCCCAATGATTAGAAAAGAAAGAGCTCTGGCCTCTAAAGGTACTCTGGACTTCAGGTTGGGACTTAACTTTTCATAGCCAGACTAGAGCGAGTGAATTCACTGGACAGTGAATGGAGACCTCGGGCATTTCCTCAGCAGCACAGAACAGTGGATAGACTTCTATGCCAAAGTACTCTTGCTATCTGCTAGGTTTGAGTCAGTAAGGGAGACAGTCAAAGAGACAGGACCTAGCACCAGAACGACACAAAAGACCTTAAAGCAGAATCTTAAACTTATCTCATGCCTTTTTCCTCCCCCCGAGAAAAAACATACACGCATGTGCACAAAGTCTAATAAAACCAAGCACAAGTTTTCTTGCAAAGAGTAGGAAATCACAGTCTATCCACACAGGTAACCAGTCCCTGGGGCTAAGCTGAGGAACGTGTAATAAACGGACACATTTTCAACTTGTGTAAACAGTTTCTACTACTGTTTTTCAATGCAAAATCCCACTGCTAACTTGGGAATATGGGAGACCAGAGAACCCTGACAAGGGTTTCACGCCACAAGGTGTGAAAACGTGAACACTATTTGTTGCAGGTTAAAAAAGTATTCTGGTTTTAACTGTTACTTTTCTGTTCAGTACCAGCACTAATACACACTTTGAGTAACATTTTGCTTTTCCCCTCTTCATCCTGAATATTGGGAAATACAAAGTGCATTCACTTGAAAGACAGAAAATAATCCTCAAAAAGGAGAAAATAAAGTAAACTCAAAACACATCAGAACAATGCATTTTGTAAAAGAAACGCAGCTCTAGAAGGTCTAAGTCAAGTTTTCACCTCCTCAGCTATTTTTCTTAGCAGTACCACTTGAAACAAAAGCCTACTATTTTGACTTCCAATTCTGAATTAGCAAATGTCAATGAGGCTCCTCCAGCGATATTTTTGGTATAAAATTATTGAGACTGTAATTATTAGATGTAATTCTTCATATGGTTTCAGTATGTTTCAAAAGCCAGGTGGATTGGTTTCTTTCTTTATTTTTTTCTTTCCTGTTTTCCCCCCCCCCTCCAAACAGATGTTTCCACTAGTGGAACGCGCGCTCTGCATTATTACCTTTTTATAAGAATAGAAAAGCACATACCATATTCTGTCAGAAGTTTTATGGACAATAAGCAATGATTATTGGAAGCAATTGTTATTATGGTAAAAAGAAAAACCAAAAAACCCTCAAGCAAGCCTATTTTGAAATTACCCCAGTCCGAACAGCTTCCTAATCTAACTTCGATATGGGAAGAAAGTGATTTGACTGCTGCTCCATACCAGTACAACAGACTGCCCATGTATAGCAGGTTACAGTATCTTGCCTACACATAGTCCTGTTAATGCAAGTACAAACAGCAGCACATGCAAGTACTTCACTGCTGCACTATTTTAAGTCTGCAATGTAATTTTTACGAGGTCTAGAGAGAGACTTGCCTTCTTTTGGAGTAATCTGAATACGAAGCAAAATGGCAAAAATGAAGGCCTAAACATTTAGGTACTTTATTAAAGTTTCCCTTTGGAACATTTCTAAATCAGAAAATATTTTCTGTACAGTCACTTTTCCTTGAAATCTTATTGGCAGTCCTCAGTTTTCTTGAGAGCAGCATGGTCCTGCCCGAAGTCTGAAGCTGTCAACCTCACAGATTCACTTTCTTTGCAACTGTAATCACTTATCACTTCTATACGCACTGGTCCCTTCAGCCAGAACGTCCACAAACTCAGAAGGACAAGGAGTCACCTACGTACATCTCAGTAACTAAACTGGTTTTACCACCTGGACTGCAGAGTGTTGCCTAGGGGCTTGCCCATATTGTTTTAAGTTTGGTAGGTGCCTGTCTTCCAGCTCCTACACATTCAAAGCCACAAATCTCTCAGCAGTGCACATGCAAACACCACCCCGGTTTGAACAGTTGTAAAAGCACACGATATCTGCACAAGGCCATGGCCACTGATTGCAAAGGAATAAATGCACACCCCACGCATGCTTCTTTGCATAAAACAAAGTTAACTTTACAATCTTCAAATGAGTATAAATATTTTGGCCACCTCACAAATATCTCAGTTTTGGCATAATACTCCCTTCCTATAAGCCCTTCAGTTGCCCTTAAAATTCAGACTGCCTTTTGCAGTGGTTTTGTACTACTGCACCACTGAAGGTCACACTGACAGTTTTCCAGCCAGCAGACACCTACCGCTCATCTGAATATTCATTTACACACTTTGGAGACATACGGGCACATATAGAGTTCTAAGAACGTATTTTACCATGGTTAGCGGGAAAACAGTTTGCTTTCAGCAGACCTTGACTGTGCACAGGGTCACGGGAATTTCCACCTATAAAGGTGTCCAGGTGACATTCGACCTCGGCGAAAGGAGCTACTCAAAGGTGAGGAGAGCTCAGCTCCCCTGCACATCAACTGCAACAGACTTGCAAACCTAACTGATACAGTGGAAGGGAAGACTCTTCCTTTTTGTTCTAAGGGGAAGAGTGGGGAAAGGAGTACACATTAAAATAAACTAACTTTAAGACTGCATAGTTTTCTTGCAGGCATGTGAGGTATTTGCCCTGCCTGTGCTCCAATTTGGACAGATGTGAGCTACCTATGAAAAGTGTGCAGTGTTATCAGTGTGGCACTGTGTTCAAGATACAAAGCTCTGCTGAGACAGATAAAACTTCACTGGCTCTAGCACATTCTGTTCCCAGGTCACACACAAAACACAACTTACTTTGTCTTCAGGGCATGAAGCTAGTTATTAACGATCGGTGCAACAAGCCCCAATATGTCTAACCAATCTCTTGCAGTCTGAAATCTCAATTATCAAAATATTTAAATCAGATACAGATTACTTCAATCACTATACACTTCATGTAGACCACTACAATCTATGGAGGAGACTGACAACTCTGTTCCGTTCAAATTCTTACTAGCATTTCACAGGCTTTGTCCCTTGTTCACTCATTTAGTCATCTGCAATTTCACTATGCATGGTTATGTATTGCAAAGGAAAAATATGCATCAGCCCTTAATAAACTAACAAGTGCTGTTACTGTATGCGAGAAACAAAAAATGCATTCAAATCTTGAGTGCCACGTAGAATGAGCACCCACTTATTTATATCATAAAAAAAAAGCACTGCTTTCCAAAAATGAGCAATGGATAATTATTATTTCCTGAAAAGAAATAGGGTACAGATGCAAAAGAAAACTGAAGTTTCAAGAAGAAATTTAAGTACCTGATAATAGTATCTGAGAACCCAGCAAAGCCCTTCTACATAGGACTGTACAACTTTACGACGGAATTTCTCATCAGAAGCATCAACATCAAATTTGTTTTTATAGTAGCGCTGTTTCCAACCAGTTTCCCATAACCTGCATAACAAACACAAATAGATGTCAATATATGCACATTTACATATCTGAATTAAAATATAAGCTAAAGTCGCTTGCTACTTCAACTCCCATTTTTATACAACTGAAGTGAAAGCATAAAAACTAATACTCAACAGCAAGAGAATAAAATTTGATGGTTGGCATCACACAAAATCCAGATGAAATTCTGAAGATACCACCCTGATAAATAGGTCTTCAAAGTACTTGTTAGGAACAGGGTAGCTTTTCAAACCTCTGCCTGCTGCTGTCAGGATTTTCCAGAACAGTATCGCTCCTGGTTGGCAATTTTACCTCTCTTATCAGGAATCTATTACCAAAACTGCCGTATGAACTCTATTCTTTAACTCTTCCAACCACTAGAAAGAGAACAAACTCTTTCCCTTCCTTATTTAATCTACCCTAGGCCAAAATCTTAATCTTATTGGAATATCTTTTCACATCAGGTTCACTCCTCTATTCTCAATACCCCTCTCAAGCAGAAAAGATAGTTTCCCAGTTAATCAAAATGAAAAAGTAAGAAAATAAATAATAAACAACAGAAGCTTGATTTCCATATTCCATTGCTGTTCAGACAAGCTACGATTACCAGCAGAATTACTGCAACTCAGGGATCCCGTGCTTGCTGACTCACATCAGTCTAGCTCCCTTCTACACAAGGATCTTCAACCTTTCATGCCAGAAATGGATATTGGAGCCAAAAGAGCACCAATCTCAGGCACCATTTATCCTTACTTCATGCAGCTCCCCATTATGTCTGTCTACAGATGGGGCAGGGGAAAAAGAGCCATTTGCTCATGTGACATACAAGCATCTGAATCTCTCAGCTCTACTGTATAATTTAGGAAAAAAGTGAATAACGCTCTATATTGTGCCACATTTCAAGCAAGATCATTCCATGAAGACTAACAGTAAGCCCAGACCATAGGCTCCTCAAAAACCTGACAAGGCAGCAGGAATAGAGCTGTGGGGGGCATGGGCAGCAACAGGGATTGCTGTCTACAGACTCCTGACCTTTTCATCCTTGGCCATTTTATCCGCTTGCTGCATCTGCTGTGTTCCCTGTCATTCAATAGGTGACACGTAAATTCTGAGAGAACAGTTGTGCCACAAGCAAGAAGCCATTAATATGCACAAAATTCTTAGGACTAACAACTTGAAGTGACACGACAATCTTGGGTGAAATCACAGTTCAAATCAGACTGCCATCTACAAAGGCAGTTTAAGTAATAGAAAGATAAAGCTCGACTTAACATTTGGTTCAATCATGATATCATGCTTCAGAACTGACCTCCCTCATAGAACTATTTGGTTTGGGATTTTTTGTTTGTTTATGGTTCGGTTTGTTTTTTGGGTTTTTTTTTTTTTTTTTTGTTTGTTTTTTTTAAATTTAAACCTATTAATCACCAGAGTTCATGCATTCTCTACACATCTCTCAAAGTTCATGTGACTTTTGGCATTCAAGTGAACTAGAGTAAAGCAAATTACAAATCTGATTTAGAAACTAGTTAAATCAGATAATCCCTTAATAATGGTGGGGCTTTGAAATAGAATTTAATTCCCAACAATTCAAAACTTGGCATTATCACAGCCAAAACCAATTGTGCAAGATCTCTTTCCACAAAGGCTGTCACCACTTTAAATTACATACAGAACCTAAAGCACACAAGTAACCTGCGAGGCCAACTCCAACTTCACTTGTCAGAATCTCGCAGAGCAATAAATATAGCGTGTGAAGCCTTTAAGACAGCAAAGATCAATCAACGCTTTTTTACATGACACATGTCCTTCTGGTTTTGGAAAAAAGATCATCCCTTGCTTCTGTTTCAAATTAGTTGCCCAGTACAGGGATGCTTTTAAAAAATCTGACCTGAGCTAGTTCAAAGTTTCAAACTGATGAGGAGGTAGAGAAACCAAGACATATTTTCAGGACTAAGAAAGGAAGGTGAGCAAGGACAGAGCTACTTGCATTAAGTCTTGAAGGACAGAGTCAAGAATGTCTGCAGCCTATGAGCATCTGACCCTAGGAGCTCCATGGCAGCTAGACACTTGCATAAATTTCAAAAACCTTTTCTGTGAGGTAACAAAAACCAATCTGCTAGTTGACTAGAACTATTTATTCTAGTTTCAAAGTCATCTTAAATATAAAAAGTATCTTTGCAGACAACTTTGCTGCATCTAATACCTTTATGCAGTTGTTTTTACCTACAATGAGAAGTATAAAATTAGTTTCCACTCAGAAAAGGATCTGAATAAGTATTCTGAGCTACAAAAGAGCTTAACTGCAGATGAATGTAGCATTTGGTTTTGCTTGACAATACCAACCCTGTCAGAACTATTGCTACTCATAAATCACAGCGGTTCATTCACACCGGTTGTTATAAGACTATTAAAGTTTCTTAGAGAACCTCTTCTAAAATTCAAATGGAAAGTAACTTTTAAATGTACACTTTAAAACCCAGACTCAGACAAAAATTCTGCTTGATTGATTAAAAAAACCCTATCGATCCATTCAGATCTGCACCTATAGGAAAGAAAGTAAGGATAAGAGCTAGAACACATCATATTGGAAGATCTGACAGGCTGCATGTCACAAACGTCACAGTAACTGTTGGACACTAGTCATCAGTACTTCACAATGAAGTAACCCTTACTGTTTTCCCATGTCCACTTACCTTCCCTGACGCTACAGGAAACAAAAACCTACTGGTTGCATTTATTAGCGCAGAACCTTTAACAAAAAACTGTAAGGGTCTTCATCCTCAACTTAAAAGGCGATAGCTTGATTTAAACCTTTGACAAATGCAGACTCACTGGTAATTCGCTGTCAGTTAATTCTCATAAAATTCCTATCCCTTAATCATCTAGGGATCAGCCATCCTAAGGCATTTAAAGAACTCGTCATAGACAAAACAGGGTTTGCTACAAATCAAAGATGGAGGAAAGCATATTGTGATAGTCAGGATAAATAACACTGCACATGTGAATGTAACTGAATTTTATGGGTTAAACAGCTCAAAAATTCAACTGCAAAACAGCGGCATTCAGCTCACATAATCAAAGCTGAACAGTGAATGTCTAGCCAATCTAGTGCTTGGTCTCAAAGGGAGTAGTGGCTTGGAGGATGAAAACCTGCACGCATACTAATCTAGATACTTAGATTTAACAGCTATAGCTTACACATCTCACTGGAATTTAGTGAATATTCTAACCCTCCACATTAATTACTGGTGGATAAAAAGATCATAGAAAAGCATCTGAAGGCACTGCTGCTCTAAGCTAAATGGCATTAATTAGACTGCATCTATTTCAGCAATTCGCTAACAAAGTGCTACAAAAAATGGCTTCACCTGATATTATCCTCTGGCTCAGGTTCACTGTCACTATCTTCAGCTTTCCGCTTAATTCCTCCTGTCAGGGATGGGCTGCCATCAGAAGTGAGGCTGGTATTTGGAGATGATGAAGTTGTCTAGGGTCAGAATTATTACAGATAAATGCGGGGGGGGAGGTGGTGGTGGGGAAGGATTTATTAGGCATTTCCAATTCAAGTTAAAATTAACAGCTTCGTGATAATCACATGCATTATTTTTAGTTCCCCCAAAACTCAAGGCAAAAGCTACACAATCCTTAAACTACTAAGCCAAGGAGCAAGAGAGAAGAAAACCACATCTTTGTATTAAAAGGCAGGCATTAATACAAACAGGCAAAAAGTTCATTATATTTGAGAAAGAAAAAAATGCATGAACAAGATAGCATAAATTGATAAAACATGCCATTTCTGATATATTCCCGTTTCCGAATACAACTGTTTTCTGTAGTCCTAACAGCTTATGTTAGAACTTTATTTCACAGCAATGGTGAAAAAAGCACGTGCAGATTATTGTAAAAAAACCCGCTGCTTGTAATTCAGAACTGGCAGAAATACTCTTAAGTTTCTTCATGACTGATCTTTTAAACGCCTTTCAAATTTATCTATTCTATTACTACAGAGTCTAAAAGAAACTTTTCCCATTCCATAAAGGAACTGATTTGCCTAACCCATGTGCAAAAGTTTCAAGACTAAAAGGGAAGAATAGCAGAAATTATATTTGGAAAAAGCATATTGTATTTATTTATTCTTAGGAGACAGAATACACATCTTTATGATGAAAAGGACCTTTAATTTGTTCACTGGATAAAGATTTGTGCTCAGAAATAAAACTTTAGTTATAATTGTTATTTAAAATTAACAATCAAGACTTCTAACACAGAACTCAACTTATTTCCAGTTTCCTCTCACTTCCTAATACCTTTCCAAAAGCTTCATTTAAGTTTCTCCTCTTCTCAGTGAGAAGCAATGCTTTGGAAAGTAAAATCAGCTGACAAACATGTACCCATGCAAATCACAGATTTCCAAAATACAAAATATCTATGTGTCTGTGCGTTTTAATATTCTTTTTGGTAACTGCAAAGACCCCCAGCTCAGGTATTCAGTTTGTGTCTCTCACAAGGCTACTGAGGAAGTTCCTAAACCTGACTCTGCAAGTGGCAAACAAGTTCAGGGAGAAGAGCCCCTGTATCTGACTTGGATGCATTCACCTCACACTTGCCCTCCCAGAGCTATTTAACAAGCAGTATCATACCAAACATTAAAAACACCATTTTATTCACAAAATAAATAAAGATTGGGTATTAAAAGCCACTTCCTTGAAAACAGAAATGTTTTGGTGTCTGCTTTTCAAGAAAGCTTGGTGGGGTGGAGAAAAGGGTGTTCAGAGCAACACAGGATGATTATTTCCCCTTCTACGTGGAAATACCTTTGAACATCTACTTACAGAATTCTGCCTGTCATGCATTCTCATCTCAAAGGCGGCTTGTCTAGGGTTACTGATTGCCTGAGGGCTAGATCGATTTCCCAGAGCTTGAGGGGAAAACTGTCCACCGGGAATAAAAGAAGGCTGATCCCTCTAAAAGATAAATATATACAAGTATACTGAAAAAGCTGTGTAATCTCCACAGCAGCATGATAACGCTCTCCTGCAATTTTGGGATTAACATGTTATATGAAACAAGCATAATTTACTTAGTTCAGCTTAAATTAGTTGTGTTTAACTACCACAACCAGATATAAGATGACACTTTCAAGTGAGATCCTTATATTCCTATAATTTATTACGCTCTTTAAAAAAACCAAACCAACCAAACAACCCACCCCTACATTTTGTGCCCATGTTCTTTCTACAAGGGCTGAAAGGCAGGTTTCTTCTTGGGGTGGGGGGCGGAAGCGAGACTTCGTCTAACTTACTAGCCAGAATGTATTCTTTGTAAGCAAAGTGAACAACCTCTCCCACTCTCATAGGAATAGTCAGAAAATATGTAATTTAAAAAATACACACAAGATCTTGATAGTACTCAGAGGGAGATATCATATGCCCTGAAAGTTCTGGAAGCTACGCTTACCTGTATGCCCTAACCAACAACAAAGAGCTATGTTGAAATGAACACACAAGAGCCCACTTAAAATATCAGAATTATTTTGTTAATAGAAGAAAATTCAACATCATTTCAATAACACAGTTTTAAAGAATATGATTTACATGGGTCAGAAAGGGAGAGATTTTTGACAACATCGACTTGTTTACAGGCAGAACGCAAGGTAACTATAGTTTGCGGAAAGCCTTCCTTGCTTTTTTAGAAACATGCCTCTAAGTGAGCAAATCCATTTAACGCAAACTGGTACACATATTTAACTTGAAACTCAGACTAAACTCTATTTGCCGTTGGCAAAACAACTGCTGAGACTACTTGTGTCAATGCATGGAAAAGGAATTCCTGTACAGTGACCATGCTGAAGCATCACTAAATAATCTTGAAAGTGCAAATTTGAGGGAAACAACATACAGCTATCATCCAGTGCATGCAACACTGTCCCTCCTTTCCCTCTTAAGAAGTCTTTAATATGCAATTCCTTCTTTTGAAGCCCCAGTCTACAAACAGCCATGAAAAAACACTCTACTTTTTATTCTACTGCAACACAGTTTACATAAAAGGCCAGAAAATACCATGATTACAACTGCAGCTTCAACCAACCCATGTGCTGAAAACTATAGTATACATTTTAATTCTTGTTAGCTTTTGCATTGTGAAAGGAAATAACTTACCTTCATTCTTTTTCTTTTTTCTTTTTGCCGCCTTTTAAAGTTATCCTAGACAAAGAATAAAGAGAAATAAAATCAGTAAAACATACAGATTTCCTGGAAAAATATTTCATTATAATCCTCTACTGACCGGAAGGCCATAGGTTTTTTACATAATGTTCTGAACAAGACATAGGTCAATTTTCCGTTGGATTTGCAGACGCGAGATTTTCTAACCTACCCTGAAAACCTACGGGGGAAAAATGTAGCTGTGCATTCAAAGCCCCACAATTTCAGTAATGGCTTGTATCATCTGCTATGTTTAGCTATAGCCTTACTTCAATGTGACAGCAGTGTCAAAGGGCACAAGCTCCTTGCCTGCACTGGAACAGCCACCAAGAAAAAAAAGTAATGTCTCTTCTACTTTCCTAAAGTCCTCAAAACAGGAAAAGAGGTGGCTCAAGGAAGATATTTCTTATTCTTAGGCCACGCAAACTGAAAACTTGAAGTGGAAATGCCAATTTGATATTCAAGAGGTGCAGGCTGGGGCAACTATAAACAAAACATTTTGCCAGCACTGGCAGAGCATTTTTTGACTGGAAAGTAAACACAACCCTGCCCTTTAATTCACAAGGTGTTTTATCCCCTGAACTTTATTAGTGAACTGGAAGATGTCTGCAAAAAGCTGCATAAACTACAGAGACACACCAAAATAACAATTTATAAACACATTTCAAATGACAGGAAGTACAGCAAGACAAGAATGCACTTAGAACTCCAATTCAGTATTTCACCCCTGCTCCTGGCTTGCACTTCCACATGCTGCAGCAAATTAAAAAAACATTCCTTCTCCAGTTTTCATAGCTGCTATTCAAAAAGCTGCAGGCAGTAACAGAACTCGCACACAGTTTTCGTTCTGCTGTTACTTGGGGTAACAATCAGAAAATCAACTGGAAGCGTGCAATTCTTTTTTGTGTATGGAGGAAGTCACTATAGATTATAAGAAAAAAATACAAAGTTTGGAGTTTTTCTTATCCTGTTAAAGGGCCGTAACAGTTTAACAGTAACACATCTGATTAAAACCAAAATGTAACGAAGAATGTAGGAAAAAAAATTTACATCATCATCTTTTCTCTTTTTGAAAATACTATCTTCAACTTCTCCAACAGCTAACATGATCATCTGGACTCGCTGCAGGTTGACAAAACCGCTTTCTGTGAGGTACCCCTGCAAGTTAGAAAGTAATATAGTTGAAAAACAAGGCTTTTTTTGCAGCAAACACACAGATGTTTTTAAAGAAAAAGTAAAAAGACTTACCCCAGTTTTATGCACCACATTTTTATATATGTTAACCAAGCGATCGATTGCTCCTTCCCTAAGAACAAAAAAACCCCAGGAGATTTTTTTAATTTAAAAGCACAGAATGTATACTTGCAGGATAAGAAAACATATATTCTCATGTACCTGATCTCCAAAGAAGGCAGATGAGGAAGAAAGTCATTTCCCACAAAGAAGCACATAAAGACCCAGTCATCAACACTTCTTTCGAAATCAAAGGTGAAAGGCAAACTGGCCATAGTGAGTTCTCTTTCCAAATACTGCAACACACACACACACACAAAAGGACATTAGAAAACGCTCTGTATGGAGTTTAAAAGTCCCATTTGTATAAAGCAGGTACAGTAACTGCTTCAACATACCTCTCGCAAAACACATAATCGGATGAAGATAAATTCTTGTTCAGCCATAGGAAGACTGTCTGCAAATTGATCATGCTAAAATAAAAGGAGAGTTGCATTATATCCAAGCTCACCTTAAAGTTCTCCGGCTCAGTTTTACAGGCTTGCTTTGAAAGGAGTTAAGAGGTATACAAGTACAGTTTCTCAAATTCTTGTGCCAAGCATGCATTTTGCTACTTTGCATGTCTTTAGTGATAGTTTTCTCACACCAGTGGGAAAAAACCCAGCCCAACAACAGAACACCACAAGTGAGGACATTAGGTTTGGTACAAGATTTTTGTGCTACAGAAGTGTAATTTTCACTGGGTAATTTCAATAATATAATTTGCATTATGTTTCAATCAAAACGAACAGCAAGAACAGTTTGAAGATCTCATTAAAGCATAAACGAGCTTATAGACAAAAAGAATTTCTAGAAATCAGCAAATTCTTACCTTGCCTTGTTTTTCTCTGGGCAAACCTTGGCAATCCTTAACTTCATGACCCATCTGGTTACACAGACTACATGGCTTGGGTTTATTTGGTTTAAATTCTTCCCTAATTATAGTGAAGTTTGGTTCATGTGTAGCTAACCCAAGCATAATCAGATCAGCTACCGACCAAAAGAGAAGAATAAAATATAATGAAGAATAAAAAAAAAAAAAAAGCTTGATTTTTAAACAAAAAAACCCCAACACCCAGTTTTAAAAGCAAAGTACATTCTACCCTAAGCAAGTGCGAACAGACAGATGTGCTTACCCACAAACCACCCAGATAGTACAACGAAGTGAAAATTAGCCCTTCAGCTATGGACAGTGCTAGGTCCTTCCCCATACATTACACAGAACTTCCAAAACCAAAAAAAGTACACTGGATTACTTACACAAATACAAGTGAAGCCCAACTCAATCAGAAAACAGCACAAGAAAGCTTAATATGACATATTGTTAGCAAAAGAGAACTCACCGTCGGCTCCACACAGACAATGATGAGTGTTTGGGTCATGGTTTGGTTGAGCTATACAAAAGAAAGTTACATTTAGTCAAGCAAAGTCAAGTAAAATAAATCATTACTGACCATATCTTAATTTAAAACAAAGCATTTGCATTTATTTGAATTTTACCTCTTTGTCTTCTAATGTAATCCATGATTTTATGTTCACCTTCACCAGGAGCACTAGCATCAGACAAAATAACCTGCAAAACATTTAAATTATGTAAACAATTTATGCTGCCATAGTAAAAAACCCGAAACTAAAACAACTTAGGTAGTTATATGGAATACTGAATCTAACATGAACATCTGAAATTCTACCTTGTAGTTTTAACTAAAATATTTTGACTCAAAATGAAATTATTATTTAAGAGTTTGGAATCAATGAATAGACCTTCATTTTTCTCTACTAATTCAAGGATGAAGCTGACGTATTGTTTCAAATAATGACCTGATAATTTCAGTGGTAACTAACATATCTGTAGTTTCCTGATAAATTGTCAGGGCAATCAAAATATGCTCCAGAGAACTAACAGATAAAGCACACACGCCCACTTCCCTTTAGATCTTCTAAACTTGCACATACCTGGATACATTACAACATTATACACCTCCTTACACTTATGTCCAGATGCACATTAGCCTTTGTAAAACTCATGTCTGATGGAGGGGAATTAAACAGAGTCAACTGCCTTCTAATTAGACCGCTTTAACAGTCAGCTTCTGGAAAATAAACCAGACAGCTGCATCCGAGAAGATTGACTATGCTGCCCTCTCGTACAGAGCAAAGACAGGGCTGTCAGAAACAAAACTCAGCAGATACGGAGTGGTCGAGGAACAGGAGACTAGTCCAAAAATACAACAAAACTAGTATGTGTTATTTTCATTGCCTGTCATCTACTGTCATCCATCATTAGAATAATGGAGACAACACAGCCTACCTGAGGTAGCAAGCAAGTTAAAACAAGAAATAGTGAAAATAATACATATACTATATACTTAAGACACTTTTCCCCAAAAGAAGAAAAAGTATTCCTGAAACCCTGTCTCCCATTATATCAGACTGTGGCTTCTATTATCAAATCTTTTTATTGCTCTTAAATGAAATCAAAACAAATGGTGCTGTTAAATTGTGTTATTAGGATGAAATTTATCACTGAAGTCCCAGCAGAATGTGCAAGTTGGTCCATGATTAACAACAGCACAGTGCCAGAAGAGGAGACAAATCTGTTTAAATTTATACTTTTCAATTGTATCTCAACCCAGCCTAATAGATCACCTTAATTTTCCTGAAGTACGAAACTGTGAAACTTACTGTCAAATTTTTCCACCCTGGGTCACTGTTCAAACGGTCAGCAATGTAATAGCGGAGACATTTAGCAAGATTGTCCATAAACTCAGTTCCCTAAAAAGTGACAGAAGAAAATATATTAAACCTTCATTCAGACACTGGCAATTGCTGGTTAAAGTGCAAGGCTACTTACCGGTGTAATACAGTTGCTGTCAAATCTCTCTTTCACTTCTTCTGGAGGAAGAATGCCACCTACAGCAATAAAAACATTTAACAGAAGTAAATCAACATGGAACATTAAAAACATTTTTGCATAATAAAAACCCAGATGGCTCCCCTGATAACAATGAACACTTACTGAAAATTAGTTTGTTTTAAAAAAAACAACACTCCCCTCCCCAAAATTAAAGCAGCTCTTACCATTACATTATTGTAATCTCAAAATAAGGTGTTAGTACATTTACAAACATTGTTACTTCAGAAAAGTGATTTCACTACCTATTCTGTCAAAAGACTGTGAAAGAAATATCAAAGAAACTAAGCTTGCTAAATGACATAAAACATTAGGAAATAATCATTTTCTTACATATTCTCCCCTATGTTTCCACTATCTATTCACTTGGGCTCACAAACAGGGTTACATCAACTTCTCTCATCTCTGAGCTTCATAAAGGGTCTTCGTAGTCTCGAAATGCTACAGGAAGAAACGTTAAAAAAAGTCTTTGTCCTCCCTTTTTAATTTCTAAGTTACATAATGGCCATCTCACTTGGGCTACAGCATTCGTTCTTCCTACACAGTCACCTGAATTAATTGCTCCAGCCCAGATAGCATGCGTCAGCTACACATGCTCCTTTCACGTGAGTCACGTCACTGTCACCCTTCGAAAGTTGCACTGACTTTGTTTCCTCACCGAGTTTAGAGTTTCCACTGCCCAGGAACGACTCTTGCTCACAGTTCGTTATTCCTGTGGAGTAGTATTTTAATTTGATCCCTGCTTTTAAGCCTCAACTATCCTTTCACCAAACCCTAGAAATCTGTACTTTCATGACAGCTGGCTAGTTTCCCACTACTACATTTATCCCTGTTCTTCTAAAGGAACTAAGAGTACTCAACACAAATCTATTACAGGCAGGAGACAGCAGAAGAAAAAAAGTGGCATTTTGTTTTATCTTAGTTCTTAACTTTGGAAAACACAGAGGCATTCTTCTGTAGGCTTGCTATCCCCTCCTCCTGGTAATGCACATCTGAATATCCACTAAGCAAGACATCCCTTCCTGAAGTGTTCAAAACAAACAAGGTGACTCTCACTTGAAAAACCTCAGATATGGTCACAGCTTTACCTTTTGCCAGAATTTCTTGTCTTATTTTTTGCTTCTCTTCAGCAGCTTCCATGCCTTCCTTTGATGCTCTGAATCTTCTTGACCGCTGTTGATTCATTTTTGCACGTGGAGCCTAAAAAACAGTATCACAATGCTTAAATCAGTTATAGCATCTGGACAACGGCTTCCTTTCTGCTAGTTGTTTCTGGCAGCCAAGACCAGTCTTTTGAAATAGGCTAGTCTGTAATTATACAAGCATTTAACAAGACATCAGTCTAAACTGTAACCGAAACAGTGATTTCTGTTGTCCCTGTCTCACATCACCACTAGCTCTCATGGCAGCGCAGAGAGCTGGACACGTTTCTGCCTAGGTCTCTTAAGCTTCTCGGTGAGGTAAAGCCAACTGTACTCCCATCTCAGAACCCCACAAAGCTCAAGGATTCAAAGTTTCTCTGGCAAAATAAATGAAACTTAGTGACATGTATCCAAACCCATTATTTCTTACATACCTATCTTCCAACAAGAAACTCCTACATTTGTATTCATAACTCTTGAAAACAAAAAGACTACAGCAGACAGTAGTGAGCTATTATTTACAGCAGCTCAGCTGGGGTTTTTAAAAAGACTACATCAACATTTTGTTTGGATTACTTCTCCATACACACACGTTAAGAATTCCTGCACTCAAATTCACGTTAAAAACACTTTTTACTTAATGATGCTCATTTTACCTTTGAGAAACTGAAAAGCCTAGAAAACCAGCCAAAGCTTAAAAGTCCTACCAGCAGTCTCTGCTAGACCATTTTGGCATCTCTCAGTGAGAATATGCAAGCTGGATAGAAAAATACTCAGTAAAGCAAAGTTTTAAAAAGGATGGTATCTTTCATTAGACCAACTGATGTACTGAGGGCAGACGAGGATCAGGAATAGCAAAAGACAAGCTTTCAGCCTCAAATGTCCCTTAAGGTTAGCCTGGGAAATATTCCACAGCACAACTAAGTCACAGCCCATTTTAAGTGAGTCTGCTTCAATGGTTTTCTGGTCTTTCCTAGCCTGCAGCATGAATTATTACTAAAGCCACAGAACGGAGGAGCATTACTGTCTTAGAGAAGTTTCCTGCTTTTCAGAAACAAAGTTCAGACTGCAGTAGACTACATTAGCCAGCTCATACAACACTGTGGACAACAAACCCCATTAATACTTTTAATTACCTTCACCATAACTAAATTAACACAAGTATATAGGCAGATGGCATCTACCCTAATTTTACAGTCATTACTGGGAACTAAATATATCAATACTTACTACTCCATCTATAGCCATGTAAAGAAGTCGCCTTGGTCTTACAATGTTGAAGATTCTGTCAATATACTCAAAAATAGCAACCATCATTTCATCTTCATTTTTGGGTGCCGGCCTAAAACATAGAGCATTCAATTTAACATCTGAAATGCTATCCATAAATTCTATTTGTAAAAAGAAAAAAAAAAAAAAAGCCTTACTTGTCTTCTGGATGTGTACAAGGGTGAATTATACCATTCATATCCAGATACAGGTTGTCAAACTCCACCTCGTTAGGGTTAGGTTTGCTTGTATCAATCGGAACCTTGACGCCATTGCACTCTTTCGCCTGTGAATGCAGTTGAAACAAACACTGCAGTACTTGATTAGAGAAGTATCACAAATAACCAGAGGTATTAATGTACACACTCGCGCTACCCACATAATTACCTGAAAATGCATGCTTACACTATTAAAATAGCACTTTGTTATTCAAGAAAGCAATTCCTTTTACTGCCAAGACCATACTGACTCCCTCGAAATTTAGCAAAGGGACTTCAAAGTTTATAATATGATGCTATAACCTTAACAAGATAACCAAGAAGAATCAAAGTTTTCCTGCTTTTAATGCTTAGTTTTTTATCCCCAGACTGATACATCCAAACAAACCTGCCCCTCTGCCTTTTCTCGCTGCAATCTGATATTTAAGTCACACACATAGCTGGGGGAGACAGGGCAGTAAAAGTGATTCACCTACAGCTGATGGTATACTGGAGCCCCACTGATGACCGACAGGCTTCCCAAAGTACATCAGCACATCCTGGTAAGCAAAGGGCGATGAGATTTAATGAGAAAGAGGACTTCTCTCAAATTCCACTACACGAAGAAAGGAGATCCTTTCAGGTCCCACCAGCCAAACCTCCGCTTTGGGCACATGTCTTTCTTTCCCTCATGACTGTCCAATGCACCGAGATCCTCAAACCCTGAACTCTTCAACTCCTGTCTCTGTGTTTTTCTGTGGCTATATTTGAAATGCTAAATAAAACCCAGTCCTTACCTTCTACTTCCGAAAATAAGTAAACTTTTTACTCTAATGCTTCACTTCCTTTACCTCAGCACTTTTTCCACTGTCAGGCTGCTGCCTAACCAAGAAGAAACTCAGGCCACAGTGCAGACTGTAAACTCAGAGCAAACTTACAACTGCCCTAAACCACCTACAGGCACCCATATTCCTGTACTACTCTGACATTCTTGAACACTTACAACAGGTGACAAAAAGTAAACCCAGAAGCACAAAGAAAACAAATCTCAGCTGAACTGGAAGCGATAAATAGTCCCATGTTATTTTTGCATACGCTGCCATGCTGATGACAAGTAACTACCTAGGTGAAGACAACAGTCCCTCTCGCCAGCCCCAGAGCAGAGACTGGAGTCAGCCCTGTAACACCTAGGCAAAAAACCTTACCCCCTTCTCTCAAGCTGTCAGAGCAAGCAGTTTTGAAACACCAGTGAGTGCTTCAAAGGGTGCCTCCTCTACAAGGTCCAGTTTTGTTTCCTCACCACACATTTGCCGTTTTTGTTTGTTTTGTTTGGGAGTTTGTTGTGGTGGTGTTTTTTGGGTTTTTGGGGTTTTTTTTTTGGGTTTGGGGCTTTTTTTGTTGTTGTTGTTGTTGTTGTTTGTGGTGGGTTTGGTTTGTTTTCTTTTTTAAAGTTTGGTCAAACGGCAGTTAACAACACTCTCACAGCTATCATGAGTAATTCTACATTCTCCCTTCTGAAGCAAGACCACCAGCCAAATGTGTAAACCACTGAATTTGAAACCACTGTGAAACCAACAGCATGGAACAGACATGAGCTGATCAAGAAAAAGTAAAATGATTTTCAGAGAAATTATGACCAAAAAGGTTTATAACATATCATAAAGTTGGAAAGAAGCGTATTCTTGAAGAGCTTGGCATAAATCGAAATGAAGGGAAATGAATGTCTTTTTATTACATGTAAGACTACAGTCACAGGATTGCATGAGACAGGAGGGAAAGATGTGGTGCTGCTGGTCCCCTCCTTCACATGAAACTTATCCACAGCCGATCAACCAACATCAAGCACTCCCTCTGAATTTGTTTGCAGACTTGCTGCCCGCTACTCATTAAATTAGTTTCCCAGGTCTGATACAGAGCTCAAACTATCAGATTCCAAAGGAGAAAAACACCAAAAAAAACACCTTACAGATTGTATCATTGACTTCCTTGCAATTTTCCTGCTTAAAGTATCATTAGAACTAGCTGAACTTGCCCCAGTCTTAAAAGGCAAAAATTAAAACCTTTAAAGCAAAATAAGTCTTTATTTGGTATTCACATTTTTCACAGTTATAGGTGTATGCAATTCTTTCAGGGCAATTTTGTGAAGTCATTTTTAAATAACCGAACACTAAGACCTTCTATTTCACTTCTTTAAACCAGGTGAAATTTCTGCCAGTGTGCATCTTTCCTATACTATTCACCCAAACTAGTTAAATCCTGACAGATGAAACCTCGACTACTGCTTGCTTCCTTTTCTGAACTTTCTAGAACGCACAAACACAAATCACATGGTTTTGGCAGAAACCAACTGTCAGGTGCAAACACTGTACTGTGGCTTGCAGTTCTAATAAAGTTACTCTGGGCAACCAAGACCTACAGTTTTAAAAGAAGAGTATTAATTCTGGTTAACATCAGATAATGGGACGAGAAGCTTGCCTTGTGTTCTACTTGATCTTTCATCAAACCTCTTGCCAGAGCTAACTGTGACTCAGAAGATATCAAAGGCTTACGACTATGTGATATGTAAAATAAAACTGTCCCCCTCACAGATCTTACTTTCAGTCTTGAAGGTATAGCAAAATAAGCATGATCTCTTTTAGATGTCTTCGAAAGCCATTCAGTTTTCATCTGCATACTGCTGTGTCAGCAACTTCACCATTATATTCTCGTAAACCTATCAGATTTTTAATGGAACAGCCTTGTAAAAGGTTTAAGTATCTGGTAGCGATATCTCTTGTGATATAACTAAACTGTTCACTTTTAATCTACAGCCTCTTTTGAAACCATTGAAAACAGATCTTCAAATATGATACTTTAGTTGCAGCTTTATTAATTCATATGAATTTGATTAAGAATAGTCTCTCCTGGATTTTATATTATTTTCAAGATCTTCCTCTTATTCTTCCTGCTCAGCTTAAGAAGAAGATTAATCAGATTTAAGAAAAAGAAATAATCTAGCATGGTAAGAGAACATGGATCAACTTTTTAATATTTCGAAGAGACAAGCTACTGGGAGATACAAAATTTCTGATTAGAGAGATTTATAGCAATCCTAAAATACACATAGAGCTGATTACATCGTGAGAGAAGTTTAAATTAATCTACAGTAAGACAAACTACAGCTTCTCACTACTGTCCTAGTATGCTCTCAAATTTATGACCAGATTTAAATATAAAAAAATTTAATGAATATGATTTATCCATGTGCTGTCCTTACTGTAATTGCATCGTGCTCTTAAGTTGGAACAAAGCAACGTAGATGAGGACATCAGGATCTGACATTTCAGCTATGGTAAACCTAACTTGGCCCAACGGAATCTGTTGTATCTCTTCATTTCTTTTAATAAAGAACATTTGCTGCTACAAGCCAATTATTAAAGACCCAAAAAAAGGGACATACAATCACAAACTCAGTAAAACCAAAACTATATAAACCTTTATTGTACCTAAATATTTGAGCAGTTTTGATTGCATAAAGATTAACATAAGTTTTTAATAATTTACAAATGTGTGATGATGTCTCCTGCTCTTAGAGCAAACTATTTAATTGTTGCAGATTGCAGATATATTTGCTATTTAAATTATGACTACTTTTAAATAAACTGATCTTAAAGCATTATCCAGAAACAGCTGGACAAGCCTGCAAGACAAAAGTGTAAAACATCCATTCACAATTAAGACAAACCTGTAAAAGAATCTACTTTATATTGTCAAAGCTCTATCTGCATCCTGTTGATCAGAAGAACACTGCTTCAAAAAACCAAAACTAAACTTCACCTCGCGGTTACTGAGTGCCAAGGCTATCTTGCCAGCGTGGCTACAAATATGACAGACAACTATTAAAGCTGCTGCCTCCACAGCCTAACTGTACTGCTGAAACAGGTGTTCATTCGCACACGTGAACTTTTGGCGTAATGGAGGAAAAGGGGGTTTGGTGAATGAATGGCTTGGACCATACAGCCAGCTGTGATGCTGACTATAACCAAAGAAGTTGTTCACCTCTGTGAGTTCCCTGCTTTGGTGGAAAGAGCTACTCAAATACGAGATATGTACCTGACAGCCCTCTGAACCAAGGGTTGCCCAGACGCTCAGAATAGGTCACATGAGAGATGGCACAAAACCCAAGAGTTTGGTAAAGCAACCAGAACAATCACTGCTAGCTGCCAACAGCTTATTCCAGAGCAAACACTCATACAAATGGTGATTAAGCTGCACTTGTAAACCCACAAACCACATGCTTCTATAATAGTTCCCCATGGAGCACAAATCCTCAGATTTTACCTATCCACTGGAATAAAAAAAAATCCACTTATTGCAGCTACAGGTAAACTAAACTTCACACATCATGCTGAGAGAGGCTAACTGAAACCACAATTGTAATAAAAACAAAAGGAGTATCTCACAGTTTTAACTGTGCAACATTTAATTAATCCAAATCTATGGTTCTGTTTCACTGCCCGAATCTGAAATGCAAAAACACCTTGACTGTAACAAGAACTGAATACTAAAACCGAACTGCCTGCCATTTGCATATGCTGGAATCTCGCTGAAGGCAGGCAGGTAACACATGCAGTCAAAACCACCCAACGTCAATACATAATTCAATTACCTAACTCTCTTTTCCCTTATCTTCTCTACCCTGCCTACACATTTCCATCTCCTCACACTACACTGTTTCCCAAACAGGAGGCATGTCTCTCCCATGGGACAGGAGGTAGCAAGCAGGCAGAAGCCACATCACATGCTTGGCAGCAGGGATCAAAAACAGTATTACGAAGGGCAGAACGCAGCTAGTACAACCTGACAAAAGACGACAGAATTATTTGGAAAAGCATACAGGAAAAAACAGTTTACGAAGCATGAACTCGAGACTTCATCTTCTTGGAAAAACTTTGGCTAAGTTAACCCTGAAGAGAATACCTCATCGTGTTCATTGCACTGTGAAGCTATCACAGCGCAGCTATTCAAATCCAATGCAAGCCTGTGCTGTTGCTGAAGGAAGACAACCCCATCCTCCCCATTACCTTCCACCTCCCACCATGTCCCTGAGGATGGCACAAGCCTTCACGTGTGGCTCCAATGATGTGCACAAAGGAACCAGCTGATCTGAGAACGGGCCTAGCAAAATATAAGGCAATGTTATTTCAAGCTGTTACTTCCTAGAGAGCGCTCCCCAGGTAACCATACAGAGCTCAGTGCTGGTGCGAGGGACGGGATGAACACCAGCCATCAACTGCAGGCAGTGACCAGCTGTAAGTCAGCCCAAAGAGAACTATATTGTCTCAACATTGCCAACAGAGACCTGGAGATGGAATGTGGTCCTCATGGACACCAAGATGCAAAGACCCTGGGAAGGAGAACTGCATGGTACGAGGAGTACTATGCCGCTACCTGGGACTGAAAGGAATGACTATATAAGGCCGCATAACTGCTTTCCAGAAGATGGATCACAACCGCTGTCATAGCAACAAACCAGAAAACTTGAACTTCACGTGAATTTTCTTCATTATAATACCATTATAATACAAAAACACACCTCCTGGCCTAAAGCTACCTGCCTCTAAGGCAAACCACACCTCGGGCACTCCTCTTTGGACATGCTGGTAACCTTGCTCGAGAAGGTGGAGACTGGCAACAATCCATGGGCCAGAGGAGGAGCAAGGTGTGTTGTTTGGCATAAAAGATGGCTCCTTAGCAACCGAACTTTGAAGATCTTCCCCACCAAGGATCATGACAATCAGAAGAACCATAGGGACGCCTTGGACCCGTGGCGGTAGCTATAATCCTCTTCCCTTTTCTTTTTTACTTTACCTTTTCTTCCCTTCCTGTCACTATCTATTACACGCCGCTTTACAGGCAAACAATAAAGTTGTGCTGTTTGATCAAGGCATAACCCCTTGGCATGGTCACCTTGATATTTTGCGCTTCAAGATCATAGTAAATGAAGCATCATGAGTCCACTGAGTGGACTGTGACACCAGCCAGCTCAAAGTAGTCAACAAATTGTACCTACTGTGAGCTGCAGGTTAGTAAAGACCACCCATGGAGCCCAGCAACTAGGTCAGGACTAAGTCTTCATCAAAAAGCATCTTCTGGTGCTATGAAAAGCCAGATTTCAGAGGACGTCTTTGGGAAAATCAGCTTCATGTTTGGGCAGGAGATACTTCTATACTAGAAAATACCAGCAAGACCAAAAAAAGCTGAACCTGCTCAAGGTTAAAGAGTCCAATTACAGTTTTAATTTAAAATTTAATTAATTTAAACCAATTGTTTTAAGCCTTGGATGCAAGCATGACCTGCTGCGTTGTGAGCACATTAAAAAAAGAAAATCAGGCTAAAGCAGGAAGCTGTAGAAGGACTAATATATGATAGAAAAGACTGACAAAAATAATAAGATCTGAAAATGATACAATTGTGAAGTACTGAAAAGCTAGGAGAATGAGAGCCCAAGGAAGTGTATGACCATATGTACACCAAGACATTGTTTTAATCTTGTACAAAACTCGTGCAGCTAGAAAGGGACAGCTCAGTTTCTTCTCAAATGCCTCATTCCCACCCTCACCCTTGTGCTGGCACCAGCTTTCACACGCAGCACCACGGAACTGATCTGCTTGAGAACAGGATGATCTCACAGAGACAGACGAGTTTCCAGGCCCACAAGTTACCTTTAACCATTCACACTAGCATTTCCTTACTCCTTCCAAGACAGGCAGCTTCACTTTTGTTTTCAACAAGTCCTAAAGCTTCCTTCAGCTTGTAATTTATAAAAAAGTTGTTGAAAAGCCGGGACTACGAAGAACAAGCACATAAACAAAACAAGAACCAGCAAAAAGTATCCCCACTACCCGCTATTCACCAGAAGTTTTACCAAACCCTTTCACAAAATCCACTTGTTTTGCCCGAGGCACGGCAAAGGCAGCGGCCACCATGCTCGGGAGGGCCGGCTTCAACAAACCGGCTGGGGCCTAAAAACCTGCCCGAGGCACCCGGCTCCTGCCCCCTCGGCTTCTGCCCCCCCGGTCCGCACCGCTGGGCACAAGCCGAGCAGCAGCCCTAACTTCTCCCCCACGCCGGCTGCTTCCAGCCAGGCTAAAAGCCCCCGGTCAAGAAACCACCACCAAACACAAACGCAAAAAAGTAAAGAAAGAAACCCCAGACCGACGAACCCCACTCGAAAAGGCAGCGGGAGCGGCCGAGAGAGCACAGAGGGGCAGGAGTGGCGTCGCACGGGCTGCGCCCGGCGCCGGCAGGCGACACCCACCGGGCCCTGCCTGCGGCCCCCGGCCCCGGCCCTGGTCCCGCGGCCCCGGCGCTGGCCCCGACCCCGGCCTCCGGCGCTCCCTCAGCCCCCCCAGCCGCGGGGCGGCCGCTAGAGGGGCCCGTCCCGGGACAGGAGGCTGCGGGGCGGCCCGCCTCACCTTCTCCTCCACACAGTTGACGATGATGGAGGGGTACTTGCGGCTCAGCCAGCGGAAGAAGGCCGGGACCCCCATAGCGGGCCAGGGGAGCGGGGGCGGCCGGCCGCGGCTCTCGGCAACAGCCGCGCCCGGTGAGGCAGCGAGCAGCGCTTCCGGGGGCAAAGGGCAGCGCAGGGCATTGTGGGGGCAGGTCACGTGAGGCGCACGCGGCGCGGCCGCCATCTTACGGGCGGGCGCGGCAGAGCGCGCAGGTGCAGGGCTGCCGCGGCGGCCCCAGCGGGGAGCGGAGGGGCTGCTGTTCGGGCTGGCCCCTGCCCTCCCGGGGGTCCTTGCTGGGCCCCCGAGCCCTCCGGCTTGCAGGGTTGCTCCTTTGGCCCGTCGGTGACAGGCGGAAGGGAAAAGCCTGAGAGCGGTTTGTGGTCTGAGGTGGCACCGCATGCCACCCTTCTCTCAGGCAAGGCTCTGTGGGAAAATGCCCCTCAATGAACGGCCTCGTTAAAAAAAAACCACAATGGCATGCTGTCGTGGGATGGCTGAGGCAGAAGACATGAGAAAAATAATTCAGGGCATGGCTGCTCTGCTGAGGCTCGTGCTGTGGGGCTGCTCTCCGTTCTGGTGAGCCTGCCTCGCCATGAGGAAGTCGGACAAGGGGCAAGGCTCTGGAAGAGGCCATTGCCCCTTCGGGAGGAGAGAGGGGGCTGTTGGCAGCAGTTTAAAAGGAGCATCGAAATACTGGCAGGAGGGTGGGAGAGCGGGAGAGGCCATGGGGACATTGGCAGCAGCAGCGAGCATAAAATTGCTCGGTGCGATATGTGACGGTTGCAAGAAGCAGCCTAAAGAACCCCCATCCCATCGGTTTGCCTGTTGCATAAGCAAATAGTATTAAGTTAGCTGTCTGACAATGTTGAAATGGAATTAAACCTTAAGGTATTAAACAGGATTAACACGAGGAAGATTCTGTGCTCCGCTGTGTCCTGTCACTACACACCAACTTCATTAGGAGGGCAGCAACAGGGGCGAGGACATGAAAAAAGCAGCCTGGAAATCATTAATAAAAATAACAAAATCTCAGCAGTGCTTATTGAGTCAACGCCGCTAATTTGGGGAGGGGAGAGGAACCTTGCTACCTTGCTAATTTGCTGTAGAACAAATTAACCCAATATTGTATTTCTCATTATTCTTAGCCTCACTTAGCTGTTGTTAAGCCATTTTCTGTTGTCACTCCTCTTAATAAAATCTGTGACTTGAATAAATTTCTCCAGCAACTTTATATTGGCACCACATCTGTGGTATCAGCTAAAGATTGTCCTTTATCTGTTCCTTACAAAATGTGCCCTGATTGAAGTTTCCTCCTCCTGGAATTTAGTGTAGAGTAAGACAGCTTAGTATTAACAGTTGGTTTGTATCGATGGGCAATCAGTTGGTTTTCTGATAATGCTTAAGAAAACAGAAGACAGTGGCACTAGCAAATGCAAATGAAATATGATCATCTTATCTTATAATTACTTGCGTAAACAAGTGCTGAAAAAATTAATACTGCAACAAACATTTCTCTGAAAAGTCAATCTATGTTTTGCTAATCAAAACTCAAACCCTTACAAATATCCTACATCAAAACTCGTGCTGCAGAAACTTATGACCTGGCATTCTCAGTGGAGGAGCGTGCCTGGTACTTGCTAGATGAAAGCACAGCTCTTTACGAACAAGATAGGCAAGGCAGAGGCAGCTGAGCAGGAGGGCTGCTGCTGTGCCAGGGTGTGCACCAGCAAACTGAAAAATACGGAGTCTTTTCTCGTGCAGGAAGCAGTAGCAGAAATCTGCCACTAAAGAAAAATAATCTCGTTGCCAAACAGGTGACAGGCTCTGCTTTACATCCAGTTTGGAGTGGGGATGACCACCTTCCTCAGCACAACCATCTCTCCTGGAAGTCCCCGCCAGCTCCATCAGCTTCCCTGTTAGTGGCCAGAGGCAGCAGCAGTTCTCTGCTCCCCGAGCTCCCAAGTACAGTACGCTTCTCTCTGCAGGCTCTCGGAGTCAGGCTGCACGCCCACGCAGGCTCTGTTTCAGCTCACCAGGTAACGGCACTCATCCGGCATTTTTTTTGCCAGCCGCCGTGTGCTAGCTTGTTTTTGTACAGGGGCACGAGCTGAAGTTTCGCCTCACGACTGCGTACGTATGACATGCAAAAAAAGCACACAGCACCAAGTCGTTGCACGTATACAGCAGGAACAGGGGAAGACTTTTCTTACAGTATTTCCCATAGATGAGTGGCATGCTGATTTAAATCTGTTAAGGCTGTATTGATTACAGTCCCCCTGTCCATCACCATCATCTGTCATCGTCCTCCAGCTGCCAGTATGACAGCTGTGAAGGAGCAGAATAAAGTTGACTGGCAGAATGTTTTGCATCTAATGAGTCTGTGCACAGTAAGAGTATAATAAATAACACTCTGGAGGAACTTGGCTATCGCTTAAACACCAAAAGGGAGATACTGCCTTAGCAGAAGCTCCCAAAGCCATCTGTCATCTGTCATGTGTTGCATGTCTGTGGCTGAGCTGGACTGAGGGAATGGAAAGCACCAAAGACTGGTGATGGGTGCCTTGTATCATGCGAGGAGATATAAAGTGGGCTGACATCAAGAACCTGGAATCACTCAGGAAGAGCTTAAAAGTACAAAGCACTGTGGATTTGATGCACCGTTACTGAGCAGCGAGGGACTTTTTCCACACGAACCTTGGTCTGACATTCACTGAAAAATCACCCAGCGATAGCCTGTCTGCAGCATGACATATCGGTGAGCTTACATTTAGCTGATGGCTAGACTGTCGGGAATGAATGACCACGGCTTAGGGAAGATCAGAAAAAAGCAGCAAGGAGTGATGATCCAGGCACTGGCCCTCAAGACGGTGGGTTCAGACATCAGTCCCCGTACAGGTCTCGTGGGTGACGTGAACAGCCTGCAGCACACAAAGCCTCCAACGGGCTGTTGGAAGACTACTGAGAAGCCCCTAAACTTACCTGGTGGTCCACCTTGGGCAGCAGCATGACAGGGCGCTTGCCCTTCTGGTCATATTGCCATCATGTTGCAGAATTTGTTTTCAAGTGTCACAATTTGCAGGATGGTCCTGCGATTACCCCGCCCTATGGCTCCAACAGCCAAGTGTTGACTGAGGCTGGCCATTGCAGTGAAGAGTTGGGAGCTGTGCCACCCTCTGCAGCAGCCTGGCACAGAGGCCTCGCGTGGTCTCCTGTCCTCCTCCTCCTCCTCCACTCCACGCACCTCCCATCCCTTGCCCCCCTGCCCTGACTGTCGCACAGTACAGGGACTTCTCTGTCAGGCAGCAGTCCCACAGGACATGGGGAGCTGGTGTGGTAAAAATCGGGAAGGGCGGGAGGATCTTGGCTGTTTTTCTGGCTGAGACCATATCAGCAAGCCAGCCCCTGAAGGGAGGGGTCGCAGGAGCCTCAATCCAAAAATAGCCTGTGGCCGAACGGGCTCAGAAACCCTGGCACAGTGTGGTGAGGGGGACGCTGGAGCCTTCCGTCAGGTCCAGCTTTAGTCCTTCAGTGGAGTGCAGCTGTCTTGCCTGACATCAGCCCTGGCCATACACCCACCCCACCCCTTGTGCCGCTGATTTTCTGATTGTTGGAGCATTCGCTGCTGCACCATTGCCAACGCCACGCTGTAGACCACAAGATTCAGCAAGCCAGCAGGCATCTGCAGTAAGGGTTTCTCCTTATTTTCAAGCCTTCTGCGAGCCTTTATTTCATATTCTCGAGCTTGTCTCAGAGACTACATACTCTCTTTATTAAACTGAATATTGTTACCATTTAAAAATTGTTTTTGATGGACTGGGTCCAGAGATTGGTGCCTATATTCAAAGCTGCAGTGCTGCTTTGCAGCCGAGTTTAATTGGGGTGCTGTTTTTTGCTTTTGAACTTATCATAATTATGAACAGATTTTTTTTTAATATGTCCCCTGGTTTCTCCCTTCGAAAGAAAATCTCATGTTTAATGAACTTAATTTTAGATAAAAGGAATTAAAAGAAGAAAATTAAAAATGCATGAAGCTCCTGGAGTCATCCAATTACTGTGATGTCCACACAGCAATGCCAGCGTGGATTTTACAAAGCAAGTAAAAGCAGAAAATCACTGGGGCTCGCCACATGTAAATGCTGCTCTATTCCAAAATGTGCTGAATTAGAAATGTACGTTTTATGAATTTCTTCTTCTTGATCTGTTGCAGAAGAAGATAAAGATCAAACATGCCAGCCCTCCCCGAGCAGCATATGTATGCATACCCAGAATGCTAGCTTTTTTTGAAACCACATCTAGTTCTGTAGGCAAAATACTAGAATACATATGAGCATCGGGAAAGGACGGCCTGTGTGTTCACAGTGCAACCACAGCAGCGGCCAGGCTGGTTCGAGGAAGCTGAGCACTCTGTCACTGCTGAGCAGCTCGCAGAAAAACAGAGACAAGGCTGACCTGGCCATGAATACTGCTGCCAATTCCCGATCGCTGCTGCCGGCCTCCTCAGCCCTGCCGTGCGGAAGGGTTGCAGTCAGGGGCTGTGTCCGGTACTGTCCCTGCTGTTGCCGGGCAGATGCTTGCTCACTGTGAGCAGGGGACCGCAGACAAGTGGCTCTCAGCAGCGAAGAAACGGGACAGGCACCGTATGTAGGGACGCATCTCCCTGCTCGAGGAAGAGGGTGTTTTACAGACAGCCCAACCCTCCAAGGTGATCACGCTCAGGCACCGTGCTAGTCCACCTTCTCCGAGATGCATCTCGGGACCCATCTTCAGCTATTCTCTGAAACAAATACATTGCAAAAAGGCTCAGTCTGGTGGGGCAGGATTGCCGTCAGATAGGAAAACACTTACTAGTTAAGAGAAAGCACACATATAAGGAGGCTGTGTATAGTACTGAGTAATATTTATTTTGTATTTAAATTTTGAGTATAAAGTGATGAGCTGCACTTCAGACAGTGACACTCTCAATACGTACGAGATGATACCATTTATTTCTTCCCAAAAGCGAGTGGGGAAGTCTTAATCATAGAAGTCATCAAATTCGTCTCCTTCTGTGCTGTGTGTTTGTGGGCGCAAAGCAGCCTCTATCTCGGAGCTGCTGTCATCAGATTCGCCCCAGAAAGCTGAGGGTGAGGAAAAAAAACAAACCAGTGTAAAATCTTTTCAATGTTTATGTCATTTATGTCACAGACATTTCACAGCTCTCCTGAGGCAGCTAGACACCATGGCTCATAGAGGCGGCCAGGGTTCTGAAGATGGCAAGCCCTAGGTGTGTGTTTGCGATACAGTGTACTGTCAATGTTGTGGCCTGCGACAGCGGGGCCGCTGTGGCCAGACAGCGGGCTCATTCAGAGGTCCCACTTCATTGTTCCTCAAGGTGGCTTGAGAGAACATTTCCACTCCAAGCAATTTACTTGACCAGCTGCTGCCTGAATTACAGCTTTGTCTATTATGTTCCACTTTCTCCCTCTACTTGACCCTGCGGTGAAGTCAGAGTCGGACCATGACATCACAGATTTGGCATAGAAATGGCAATGATGTCACAAATGAAAAATCACCACTTTGAGACAGGATCAAATACAGGCAAGACTGACTTCAAACAACTGTGTGGCTTTAACAAACAGCTCTGAGAATGAGCAAAGAATTTCACTGACATAAACAGAATCACATTTAAATTCTGAGTGCCTGAGAGATTCCTCAATATACAAGCTTATTTGGCTGGTGGGAAAAAAACCTGAAAAGCAAGGCACACGGGGAAGCGTGAGTCAAGCCCACAGTCACTTGCAGAGCCGTGCCACCTGCCTGCTCCCGAGCACTTGTGGAGGGCTGCTCTTTTTCCAAAGTCATCGCAGTAGCTGTGATGCCCCAGATCAGGCATAAAACTCAGAGATGGGGATTCAGGCGCAGGAGAGAAGGCGGCTGTCATACCTCATACAGAAAGTTCAGCTTGCGTTTGACTGAGGCACTGTTAATGCGTTTGGTGCTTTTGACAGCACAAGCTATATAAACATCTTATCTACAAATGCAGCAGCTGCATCTTTTATCCTACATCCCCAGCTCCCTGGACTGCAGGTTTGCGCTTGGCCGGGAACATCAGAGTGGCACTAGCTGCACCCACCCCCTGCGTGCGTTCCAACATGGAACACCTGGGAGCAGGCTGAACATGCTGAAAGCCTCCAAAAAAACCCCAGCCAAAACAAACTCCCCAGCAGAGAAGGAAACGAGCTGGGGATGTGAGCCTTTCAAATGGCACTGAAGACGCCATTGTTTATGGCATCCTTGGTTCAATGCAGATGCCACACCTCTGCAACAAATCCAGGGCTGCACAGCACCTAAAGCTGAGCTCCAGGTGAAGAGCTCCCTGCTCCCAGCGCTGGCTGCACTTACGTGAGGCTCCATTAGAGGTGACTTCAGACACCGGTGGTCCTTATGGTAGTTAAAAGAGAAAGATGAAAACCGAGGGAGGATGAAAACATGCAGGACCCAAACACCAATTTAAAAGAAAGCCTGCTGACTGGCAGAAAAATATTGCTCTGGATGCACACAGCTGCCATGCAGGCACCTCTGTGTGCCTTCCTGCTGTAACTACGCAAACACACGCACTGCTGCCCACCCGCTCCTGCAGCCCCTCTTCCAGAGGGAAGATCAAGAAAATGTCAGGTGTTTCTTCCCTACATTTTCCTCCTACTTGCTGTTTGCTACTGTTTGATTTAAACCCTGAAGCAAGCATCACTACTCCTTCCACACCATATGCGCTATGAAACACAACCTCTCTGGTCTAGAAGCAGTCATCATCAGCTATATGCTGGCTTCTGCGTTGAGCCAGGGAAATTCCATGCTTTCCTGTCTCCTTATGCCCATATTTTACACAGTTCAATCATATTGTTCCTGGACGTTTTTCACAATATAAATTACACTTAGTAAGACATTGATTTTAAGTAGCATAACATTTGTTTCTTACCTTTGGATCTTATAGCCGTTGCCGTTCCCTTCCTCATTTCAATGCTGTAAAAAAGAGAAAGAAATAATCAGCACAATGTCACAAAATTAATAGAATGTAGATTGGTTTTTTTAAAATAAAAACCTGTGATGTGGTTTAAAAAATATCAGTAACTTCTGTAACTACTCTTTTTTGCCAAGGCTTTCTTCACTCTTGTATCTTTTAAAAGGTCAAGAAATTAACATGCAGCAGGGACACTGGTACAGATGTTCAGACAGCATGAACTGGAGTCATGCCTTGGTAACGGCACCGATTTACACCAGTAGTGAATTAAGGGTATAAAGGATCAGAGCTCTGTCTCTCTTTTGCAGCCTTTCAGATAATGCAAAGTAAGTAAAGAAAAAATCCAAACAAAAATAAAAGCACCCCCCACTGATGCTCGCTGAACTTCCTTATGCCCTTCCTGCCTGGGTACTCCTCCAGCCCAGCTTCTGGGTTCCCATAGCATCACCCTCATCCCCATGTAAATGTGCAATCTCCCAGCTGCCTTTGATCTACCTTGATGTATATGCGGTTGCAATTCTGTTCTGTAAAATGACTGCTCTTGTGTCTAGAGCATCACAGGCCCTTTTGAATCTCTCAAACAAGCTGGAATCATTTTGATCTTTTGTGTGTAGCGTGTGTATTGTGTTGGTGCTGTGAAATAATCACATAGGGGCGATGATGTAGGAGAATTAACTGTTATATTAACAATCCTGCAATAAGCTCTAGAAATAAAGCTTCAGCTTATTTTAATAAGGAAGATCAAATAGGAGGTATTTGTGACATTACTCTGCAAACTGGTAAAATATAAGCAAGTGTCAAGCTGCAATTTGAAGCTGTGGCCACAGTCAGAGCAGGACTCGATCAGCTGTCAAAAATTTCGTAAAAATTTGGTGCATTTCGTTTAAAGAGATGGCAGCTAATACATAATTGCTTAAAGTGGGAATAATTCTAGTGTTCTAATTGCTATTGTGGAGGCATTTGTGAAGGAGATAAAAAAAAAAGCAGAGATGATTCACTGTATGTCTTGTACCACTGTATTCAGTAAGAATTTGGAATTGCAACTGGAAAGCTAAACTTAAAGCAGGGAGAATCTTCATTGCATTACAGTGACCTATGTTACAGAAACTTTTCCTTTTAGATAAGAAAAAAGCTCACGCTGTTTAAATCACATTCTTTTTCTACAAGCTGTGACTGCCATTAGCATGCAGCCTTCCTTCCCTCTTTGCAGATGTACAGAAATTCCCAGAAATAGGTTATTAAACACAGCCAAAGTTCAACCAAGCCACCGAACCAAGGCTCAAGTACTAGCAACAAGTTATTAACTTATTATTTAAATACGAAACCTTAAATTTTTAGCCTTCAAGTGTTTATCTGACGTTTTGTTAGCATGCCATCCAAATGCTTTTCCGTTTCATTTGGAGTAAAACCCCATGTGGCATTACGCTTCAACTTCTTGTTCAAATCCGTTCACTGGACGGTATCCCCAGCAAGTATTTTAGGTCAGAGCCTCTGGGCTGAGTCCTGCAATACACCGATCGCCCTTAACTCCTGCTCCCTTTTGGTGAGGTTTCATGACCCTCAGCAGTTATCAGGAGGTGCTCCACGTACCCCAGGCTTAGCCCATATAAATGTGCTCGAGAGGCTGCAACTCCGGCGGCTGCATCATTTTTCCCCAGGGTGTAGAGCGAGAAGCCACTTGTCGCTGAGCTGCACACATTGGGAGGTGATTCCATGGCAGACCGCACGAGAACCATTTTATCTTCAAGTGGTTCAGTGGGGCAAGGACTGCCCCAGCCTCCGTGGTCCTCTGGCACAGCTGGAAGCATGGCAGGGTGCTCCAGCTCCGGCTGAAGGCTGGTGGTCTGATGGAGAAGGTGCAGGGGATGGCGACCACTATGGCTGTAGGAAGTTCTAGAGACCTTCCCTCTTCAGCCCCAGCTTCCCACAAAGGTAAAGGTCAATGCTGACGGGACAAGGGTGAAGACAGATGGTCATCCTCCACCCCAACCCATCCAGCTGCTGGGGCTCGTCCTCCTGGGGCTAACCTACTACGCGTGGAATGGGATTTGCAGCAGAAGAGCATGGAGCCGCAGTGCTGCACGCCGAGAGCTGGGCACTGGTGTGACACAGCAGTGCGTGGAGAGAGGTGGGGAACGGGTGTCAGCGAAGGCCTGACATGAGCACTGCTGCCACAGAGACATGTCCGGCGCCATACGGGAAACGGAACTGGGGCATCAGAAAGGCCAGACTGGAAATCACAGCTCCGCCAAACCAAGCCTGGAAAATGCTGCAAGATAGCTTTGTCACAGGGAATAGAATTCCTGATTATGTCTAAAGTGTTACTCAAGGCTGATAAACTGCAAGAAGACCTCTACACTACAAAACATTTGTATTCAGAAATCAGAAAACTCAATCACCAAAGTTATCATCTGGTATATACTGAGCACACAATACAATAACCAAACAGACCTCCACTGAGAAATTTTAGGAGCATAAATGAAGTAAAAGGCCGGTTTCACTGCCTTGACTAATCCCCCATCGTGACCCATCAATATCCATTTACACATTTGCTTCTTCCCTAAAATAATTCCAAACTGAACCCAGGCTCTAACAAAGAAAAAACCCAAACCAGTTTAACTTCAAAGGGCCTTTTAATCTCTCCTTTACTCCGGTGAAACGGCCTTTTTGTATTGAAAATGTCTGCACAACAATAAGAAATTAAAAAGCTCCAAGAAAATATTTTTCCTTCCATAAAGAAAATTAATACTAAGAGGAAAATACCAGACCAACAAGAGCCAAGTTAATAGAGGCGGCTCACTGAAAAACAGCAGAAAGCGTTTACTTGAGCCTGAGCTTTTTGCTAAAGCACCTGTTGAACCTCTACGTTTTAGAGTCAAGTGAAAAAAGACACCCAAATACCGGGGGGTGGGGGGGTGGGGCGTGGGGGGAAGAAAAGAAAGAGACACAAAGAAAGCTACCCAAACATCAAGGGGGAAAAAACACCAAAAACCCCCAACCAAAAACCACTGAAGCACCAAGAGAAAAAAAACAGGACCCAAATGCCAGGTTTTATCAGAAAAACAAACAAAATGCAGAGTGCATCAGCCTTGGGAACACTGATACTCTGGCTAATCCCGTCAGAGGCTCGAAGCCTGCGTGCCTCCGCCTGCACATGCACCGCTGCGGCAGCACACCACGGACAACAAACCCAGCGTTCCTTTTGCACAGGGTGCTGCTTGTTAACCCTCAGCAAAAGGAGAGAGGAGGCTTCTTCCCGGCAATACGTGAGGATGCGGGGTGGCAGATCCATCTTGAAAAGCATTTTTCGAAAACATCTAAAAGCCTCTCGGCAGTAAGCGAGCCAGACAGCTTAGTGGCAGTGCCTGCAACGTGACAGTCTCGGCTGAGCATCCCCCGCGATCACACACTCTCCTGCCAGCTCCTGCAGAAGCCTGACGGCTCTATCTTTTGCTGCTGGTCGTTTACTAGAAATTGGGCATCACTGAAGTATTCCCCGCCCTGAAAAGTGAGTACAGCCTACAAAATCCATTCATCACTCCAGAACTGGAGTAATAACATTGAATTTAAGTAATCACAGTGCTAATAGGATGACCTTTATTTTAAGATACCAAGATCAATACCGAGCTACATTGAAGACCATTCTCTGTTTAGATACAGCATGCTGAAGAAAAAGAAAACGTTCCTGCCTAGAGAAACTGTTAACACAAAGACTGCATCGCAGCGCTGCGCGGAAACTGTCTTGGAACTGCTTAGGGCATCACTGCAAAAATAAACTATTTCCTCTGCAGTACAAAGGCAACAGATTTAGAGAGACATTGGCTCTCCCCACAGACCATTCCCCACCAATATTCCTAGAGCATCGCCACTATGCCATTACTCTTTCTGCAACAGCTGGATGTTAAGATTTAGGAAATAAAGCTCACACAAATATCGGTAACATCAGAAAAACATGCTTGAATTTACGGTCAGCTTTGTACAGAAGTGGTTTGACGACTGAAAGTACGGCAGAAGGCTAACTCAATCAGACATGGGCTAGTTTCTGGGGGCATCTTTCAGGGGTCTGGAAACATGCTATACCATTTTCCCTTGGATTTCCTGGTTAAATGCATCTCCTGACCACTCCCCAGCCCCAAACCTTTGGAATCTCTCCTCAGAGCTCTGGCCAAAGCGGGCTGTTGCCCCCCCGTCAGCTGGGGGTGCTGATGGGGGACACGTGGGGCCGGAGTGCCCCCCCGACGGCCAGCCCACCTCAGCACCAAGAGCAAAGGTGATGGGCCCTGTGTTAGACATCGCCCCCGAGAATAATTAGAGGATGAGTTATAATTTGCCAATTTTCATTTGCATGTCACTACAAATGTGTTTGGTAAAAGTGACTTTTGACTGAAAAAACGCCTTCAGAGACCAGACCGGATTACTTCCAGAAAACATATATAATCAAAATTTAAAATACTTTACACCGTGTTTATGTCCTGACAAATTAAAATTATTCTTTGGTTCTCAGTTGATAACGCATCTTTAATCTCCAGATTATTCTGAAACAAGACAGCACAAACAAGTAAAATAAACTGCTTGCATGGAAAATTCAGAATTACCCAGAAAATAGTGACCTCCACTGGCTGCATCCATTGCTACAGGACTGCGAAATACCACACACATCGCCTGCCGCCCGCTCTTGCGGAGAGATTCAGTCCTGACTTCTGGTACCTTTTTCCCCAAGCAACTGTGTAATTTAACGCGCTCCTTTCTGCTGCAAAACACTAACTCTTCAAACGCAAGTTGCATCTCCGTGTGTGTAAATACTCTCTCAGCAAAGTAAACGAAGCCAGGAAAAAGTAGTTTTATAGCTAAACGTAGAGCAGGACGATATTTGCAGGAGAAGAGGAAGCTCTGGCATGCACCGCTGAACAAAAGGGAACAAGTGGTCTTTACTCAGAGAGCAGCTTCCTATTAAGACTCACTCCTTCGTACATTATGCCTTTCATCCCCACTCAACCACAAAATGATTTTGCTGTAGGAAATACAATGGCAGAAAAAGATTTACATTGAAAGAATCTTTAATAATAAACTGTTGCAGATCTGCCTACTTCCCCATGATTTATAATACAATAAACATCGGATTCTATTAAGTCTCATGCACTGAAGACATGCACTGAAAAACCGAATATGAAAGCCCTCAATTCTTCCCGTCTCCAGTACCATAATAGTGAAATGAGCATGTATAAATGTGCTAAGAGTATCTCTTTGCATCTTTTATAGCTTGTGTGTATCAATCTGTAAAGCTTATTAAGAAAGTCATTGCTATGCAAAGCAGCACCCAATCTCTTTCTCTTGCTTTTCAACAGAGCGCAGTGTTTAGCCAATAGCACCGGTCCCCTGCCCCTCATTCAGCATTCATAACATGCAACATTTGCACAATGTATCTCTCAAAGGCTGCTGAATAGAAAGCCTTAATACTCATGTAAACAACTGCAAACCAATTACTTAATGAATCAGGCCCACACATAATGAGGTGCCAGACAAAGAGCTATAAATGCATTTTTGCGCCCGAGCCTCTGCTTTAAAGTAAAAATCCCTCAGCTGTAGTTTGGGCTTAACTGGCACATCGTAATTATTGTCTGGAGGACATCAGAGGAAGCCATTTTTTTTATTTAGGTCCAGCAGGGTCTTTTGCGAGGTCACTCATCAGCTCAGTGACAAAACGGCGCAAAGAAGAATTTATAAAAAGTACCACAGCAGCGCTGCGTGGTTATGTTTATTCTCAAGTAGTGGGTTTCGAGACCACTTGTAAAAGCAATAAAGCCCCAGAAGTGACTGCAGTAAGTGGAGCGCTTAAATGTGAGCGGCGAAGAAATTGCATCGCGTCCTGGCCACAAACAAGCAGCCGGCCACCCTCTCCAGCTCTCCGTCTTTCTCACTACTTTTGCCGCTCTCCCTCTCTGCCGAGCAGATGCCCAGCATCCAAAAGCAAGGGCTGCTAATAAACTTTGTGTCTGTAGGGCTGCATTATTTTTGACTCATTTAGAAAAAACTAACTTTAAGCCTTTATGAGTTCTTTTTTCTAATTTTTTTCTTTTTAAAGCAGCATCATCGTGTACCAGCACATGAAGTGCGCTTGCTTCTCAGCGCTGAAAGACATGAAATTATAGGGCAGAATGAATTACTTGAAAATCTATCACAAATACGAATCTGAAAAAAACCAGCAAAAAATACGCATGCCAGATGAACAGCATCTGAAAAATGCAGAAAATGGCCAAACGCATCATTAGCAAGCAGTGCAACATCCAATGGGGGAAAAAGCTTGAAGAGTTGGTTTTTTTCTTTTAAATAAGAAATCAGCTCATTTTAAATTATACAAATTTTACTCTGATGCTTAGCAGTGATCCTGTAGGCCACTTCTTCAGGGCCTGATCCTTCTCTTCCTGCTATCCTGGGCTTCAGTGAATGACTAAATTTTAATGTTTAAAAATTCATCTATAGGAGCACCCTTGCGCTTCACAGCACTAGACAGTACGATTTGGAACATCATTCTCAAAGTTTCAGAAAATTTGAAAAGAAAAAAAAGTGGAAAAAAAAGTTTAAATGTAAGACTATAAGAATTAATCCTAACCAAAAGACTGAATGCCGTTCATCAATATTGTATTACAGCTTGTATTTACCACACTTGAAAAATTACAGAAATACTGTGATTTTTAACACAAAATGCAGAACAACACTTGCAGAATTGGAACTGACCTCATCAATAACAGCATAAAGAAGCTACAGAAAAATAGCAACGTCATATAAACAGGAGTAGTAAAAGATATATCAAAATGCTTTAAAGTCCCTCCCTGAGTACTATTGATGGCAGTCGTCAGCCCAGGGGCTGCGTGGCAGCACCCGCTTGCCGGTGTTCCAGTAAGAGCAGATAAGGATCTAAAGCCCAGCCAGTATTTCATGAGATGGCTGTGTTATATCCTATTTTCTGCTGCTTCTTGACTAGTAATTTGATTGCTGCTGTTTGATGACTGTTATATGCCAAAGATGAACACAAGGAACATCCAACAGAACTGCTCAGAGACCCAAAAGGAAACTGCTGCAGTTTAAAATAAACAAACACCAGAACAAAACCAACTTTTTCCTTTTTTTTTTTTTTTTTTTTTTTTAAGAACAAGCTGTGCCCTTTAGGTACACGTAAGGCCATTTAATTAAAAACACTCCATATGAAAGAAAGAAAGGCATGTTATAAATACCCCAGTATCAAACAAGAAAAAAACAAACCCCAAACCCATGGAAAGCATTATCCAGTTCCAGCTAGTTTACATCTCGGACACATGGAGAAGAAACCCACCACTTTATTTCTGGAAGACTTTATGTTTTATGTCTGCCCCTCTCCTGACAAGCCCTATTGTCTGGCCCCTGAGTAGCCCTACTGAAAGCAGCTGTACACGCCAATTTGTGGTTCACTGAGATGTCAATTGAGTCTTAAAATGAGAAAACAACAGCTGCAAAACAATACTTGGCTTTGGCACATATATTTTCTAAGGTGTACCAAAGTTTAAGATGTTTTATTAGATAAACATAAATATGAACCTTAACCCTAGATCAAGTTAAAAAAATAATAATAAATCAGCGATTTGGTCATTTTCTGTCAGCATTTCTCATTCTACAGAAAAATTTCAAATGTTACAGGATTTAACAACTTTACCTTGAGAAGGGAGGACTTCTTCCATTCAGTGAAGAACTAGTTTCTGAATGCGATTCCTGGCTTTCTTTTGCTTTGGAACTCTTACTGCCAATATTGCAACCTGTTAAGTAAAAAAGTGAAAAATAAACTTTCGAATAATGGTGGCTGGACCTTATAACAGTGTGCAGTCACTAGCAGCAACACACTCTTATTTTCAAATAGATGCACATAACGGCAACACTCTTGGTTTGATGACAAGGTCCAGAGAAGAGCACACACTGCACAGTTATGGCATCCGCCTCAAGAGTGTTTGCTCATGATTAAGTGGAAACTAGTTAAAAACACTGAAAACAAGACTCCCTCAGTATAAATCAAAGTTATCCAATGACGATTTCTTGTGAATACTGAAAGTTTTGCACATTTTACCTCATTTTAGAAAAAACAAACACTGAGATTCTCTTAAGAGCTGTATTGCATCATGGCAACTAAGTAAAACCTAAAGGATATAGATACCTAATTTTTTTTTTATCCCTGAGTTCTCATTTACTTTATTCAGGAAGCAAAATTATTTTTATTCTCCTTCCCCTTAAATGCAGATTATTTTGGATAGTTACAGTTTTCTTGATATTAATTGTTACATCATTATTTTCAACTGTTCTTTTGAACTAAAGCTGCATTTGGGAAACACAGATCTTTATGACTTGAACAGCCAAACACCCAACTATTTAAAAATCTTTTATCCACACTTTCCTTTCTTTCCTTTCCCCCCCTCAGCTCTGCGAATCTCATTTCCATTCTGTAGAGACTGACTTAAAAAAAAGAAAATGAGGTAAATTAATTCATTCACTGGAATTGTACAATTGCTCATCTTTGTACTCATTTCCAAAGAAAATGATGCTCAAGTACAAATCCCACTTTAAAAGGCTACTTTGCATGCATATATATATATATATATATAAATAGAGAGAGAGAGAACACCAAAATTATAAACAAGCCCTATCGTTACCAGCTTCATTCCAACTCAGGACAGTTTAGTATTTCTGTATATCTCGGACACTTCACTTTCTAGCTGGCCATGCATGTTGCCAGCCCTCTCCAGTGGCTCACAGCATTCTGTGCGTGGATTCTGGCGGCACAAATCCTGCACAGTCTTGGGCACTTCAACAGAGGGGGGCATGAGCCGTCTGATGGGCACAGGGGATGGCAGAGCTCAGGCACAGCTGCTGCAGTGGCAGCAGCGCGTTGCTTGTGGAACAAAGTCCAACCGCTTTCCAGAGAAGGCACAGAGAAAAAAGAAATCAAGAATGGGAGGGGAAAAAAAATGAAAAAAGAAAAAAAAAGGGGGGGGGGGGGGGGGCGGATCCCCACCTTTCCTATGATGTACACATGCAGAGACCTGTGGAGATGACGGTGGAGGTCCTGGATGCAAGAGCGATGGCAGCTCAGAGCTGCCGACTGAGCGACATGGGCACATGCTGAGAAACCATTGCCCACAAAGGAACAAATATTTATGCTTGTTTGTACATTACTTTGTGAAAGTACAAAAGCTAATTTAATCTAATCGAGCCAGAACTCCCTGCTTTTCACTCTAGCAGTAAAGCACTTAATACAGCTGTATTTTTCAGGGCTCCCCATGCACGGATTCAAACTACAGCACACGATGTGTCCGAGATCATGTGTTCGCTTCTTGCCTGGGATAGCGGCTCAGCGCCAGGAGGGCACCCCGCCGCCTCCAGAAGCCCACCACAAAGCCAGCTGTGCCCGCTAGCAGAACGCCACAGGCCACAGACCCCGCAAACATTTAAATCCAGTTACGTGTGCCCTCTGAGGTGGCTCTGGTGTGTCCAGGGCTTGCTCCTCGTGTGAAGGAGAACGTGGAACAAGCTGTCTCTGCCCAAATCACCAGCTGTAACCACGCTTCCCGTCCCAGCCCTGTGTGTGCAGAGGGCCACATCCACCAGTTACAGCCTGTCAATGGAGTGAACGCTTCTCCTCCTTCCCAGCCTCAACAGGCAGCGCTCCCAGAGCGGGTGGCACCACATCAGTTAAGCGGCTGCATCCGAAGTGTGCCTCTCAAAGCCTTCCCTGTGCTTCAGGCTAAGCCTGGCACCCCAACCCTGGGCAGGGACCCCACACCTAGCTGGCTGCCAGCAGGGTCCCCTGCAGCAGGAACACATCTGGAATTGCAGGGAAGTGCTGCTACCTGTGCACGAGTAGCTGTGCTGCTGTTGAAAGCTCTCCTTGTCCCTCAGGGCAGTGACATGGAGCCTGTCTTTGATCCTGGCATACTCGCTGCACCTCTCCAGCTGGCACTTCAAACTCCAGGTCTTTGCCAGCTCTACCAAAACTTGAGCTGGGCCACCATTGTTGTGCAGCTCTCCTTACGGCTTTTGCATGCACACCAGCCTCAAAAGACCGTTCCCTCAAGCCTTCCGTGCCTGCACTGGCTCCCCTTCCTTCGCAACATCAAGCAGTAACTCAAAGTACTTGTTCTTCACCCTTTAAGACCCTACAGAGCCCAGCTTTGCCTTATGTACAATTATAATACAATGCTGGGCTATCAGTCCCCACTTCTGCCTTAGTTACACCAGACTGCCTTGCCAATTAGTTCAGTCATTCCCCTTGAGCATCTTTGTGCTGACTTACATCCCACGCACCCTACAGAAATGGGAGATCCTTCTAGGAACTCCCAAGCCCACCAGCTCACCTCCCTGCCATGGGGATTCACCTGGGCTGTGGCACCCACCAAGCGTCAGACAACATGTAAGCAGTCAGCATGCAGCGACTGCTGCTTTGCGTGCTGAGCACCCACCTGGCTCTTACCTCCTCTTACCCCACTCACCTGCTTAATCCCTGCGCCTTCAACATGTCTGCATTGTACGCTGGCGGAAAGGAAGAGTCTCAGTTACAGATGTGCAGTGCTGACAACAAAACCAGCCCAATGTAGGTGCATGGCAATGCTTCACCGCTGTGAGACAGCACAAGCGACTGGTGCAACATGCAAGGCAGAGAAGCAAAAAATATGCTGCCAGGAGAGAAAATGCTTAAGCACTTTGCTCCCAAGAGAACGGCATCATGCCATACAACCCTCACGCAGATCAGTGTATTTCCTTCATAAAAACTGATTGTTGTGTCCAAGGTTAAATGCAACTTAGTTCAAAAAGACACTTTTATTCTGGGGGGTGCATGTGTTTCTGTTGTTTTGCAAGAAGCATCTCACCTGCTGTGCTATGACAGCCAAGTGCACCCTCCCTGTCGCAGGCTGGGGACAGTGAGAGGCCTGCTGTGCTGGAACACAAATACATATTTTTTCCTGAGCGTGCAGCAGAACACAATAGCCCTGGCCAGAAAAGATGCACTGAAAAAAAAAAATAAAAGAAGAAAAGATGGGTTTAGAGCACATCAGCAGTGCGCAGGCTGAAACCCTTGGATAAAAGAATTGCAAGCACTATAGAAATCGTTCAGTGGGGAGCAGTAGCACTGAGAACCAGAAGTGGAAGCGAGGAAGGCCACGGGCTGTGGCAGTGCTGCTGGCAACGGCTGTCTAAAAAGGGCTTCCTAAAAAGCACCTCTCCCTTGGTAAATTCTTGCTACGCTGGGTAAAAGAGTGTCCTGGTTTCAGCTGGGATAGAGTTAATTTTCTTCCTAGTAGCTGGTACAGTGCTGTGTTTTGGCTCTGATGTGAGAACAAAGTCGATAGGACACGGATGTTTCTAGTTGTTGCTGGGTGATGTTTATACTAAATCAAGGACTTTTCAGTTCCTTGGGCCCTGCCAGCCAGAGGGCTGGAGGGGCACAGGACGCTGGGAGGGGACACAGCCAGGACAAGTGACCCAAGCTAGCCAAAGGGACATTTCATACCATATGACATCATGCTGAGGATATAAACTGGGGGAAGAAGGAGGAAAGGGGGGACATTTGGCGTTAGTCTTCCCAAGTTACCATTATGCGTGCTGGAGCCCTGCTTTCCTGGGGATGGCCCAACACCTGCCTGCCCATGGGGAGTGGGGAATGAATCCCTTGCTTTGCTTTGCTTGCGTGCGCAGCTTTTGCTTCACCTATTAAATTGTTCTTATCTCAACCCTTGAGTTTTACATTCCTTTCCGATCCTCCTTCCCATCCCTCTGGGTGGGGGGCAGTGAGCAAGCGGCTGTGTGGTGCTGGGTTGCCGGCTGGGGTTAAACCATGACTGAACCACGGGGTTAAATCCCAGCCGAAACCAGGACAAAGACAGATGCCATTTGCTTGATGTTCTCTTCCTAAACAGGTTTTGGAAGCATTGGCCTCGCCACATCACCAGCTCTCGTGCTCTGGAGACACCCCAGAAGCAACACGGGCATGCAGGCGTGCAGCTGTCCAGACGGGGTACCTGGAGCATCTCCTCAGTCTGAACGGCCAGCCCGCGCTGCACAGGCACAACTGAACAAGCCTGATAAAACTCAAGTCTTTAAACTCAAACTGGGATTTTAGCAATGGGAAGTTCTCAATCCAGTCATTTGAGCCATACTGCAGCAGAACAGGAGCTAGGGCATCCCAGATGACAAAGCTCTCCTTGCAGCTTTTTCCCCTATGCACTGCTTCTTTCTACTCGGAACTAGCAAAAGATCTGAAATACCACTATTAATTAAAAACACTCCACACTTCAACTTTTAATTAATTGTGCAGCCGGCATGGGTCAAAGCAGCTTTCATGTCAGCTTTTACAGTTTTGTTCTGAATAAAATGGGTGTATTTTTTTTCATTAGCCAACAATTCCAGGAAAATACACTGTTGTTGCATAATGAACCAGTATTATTTTGTTCTGCCAAAGAGTTAAAGTAATCTTTAACCCAAAAGATACTGCACCAGCACAGAACTGAAAAGAAGTCATTTTCTCCATGTGTTCCCGCTATGGCCTAGGTTGCAGCATCTATCAATTTACAGCCAAACATCTCAGCAGCTAAAAAAGTGATATGATGTAATTTCCTGCATATAAAAAGACAAGCAAGCTCTTGGCCTTGTACTTGCAACATTTGTATCTTGCTAATTGTATCACCTCTCTTCACAGAGGAAGCAGCCCACATTTTAAACATCAAAACCAGCACTGAAGCCCTTCACTACAGCTGGAGTCCCAGCACAGTCATTGCAGACATCAAACTGTCTTTCTACAACAGCTTCCAAGTGCTTGACTCTGGAAATGGGAAAGGTAATTCACAAGGCTGCTGGTTTTTAAAATGCAGACTGGGAAAAGAGAAATACCACTGTGTTCGTGTGTAGCCCATACAGTGTGAGCAAAACTGGAGTCTTTGACCTAAGTGACAAAGTGTGTAACCAAGTTGTAGAAGCAGTATAGTAGGTATTGCTCTACCGGGAGAGGAACAAAAGCACTTTGTATGCCATGCAAAAGCTATAAAGAGCTATCATCCATTATTTCCAATAAAAATAAATCTCATATGCAAATGGAGGTAGTTGGAGGGCAAAAGACCCCAGTGCTTTTGCAGACCCAACCCAAACACATGTTTGCATCTTCCTCGTGTACGCAAGTGAGAGTCTATGCCAGGAGGAACATTGCTTTTCTATGTGCTTTTTATCACCAATAAAATAGTTAGCAGCTTGGGTATTTCAGCTGTCACTAGACTTCAAAGTCAACAATGCCTTGAAAGGAATATTATCCGGATCAGCTGAGCCTGCAAGATGTGTAGCTTTAAGTTACCTCTGCAATAGTTATTGCATCTGCATTCAGAAGTCCTGGTAGCTCTGGGCTGCCATAGTGCCAGGTCCTGTACCAAAACAGACCAGCAATAGTTCCTGCCCAGAGCAACTTTAAATCTGAACAAGCTCCTCTACCACCGTTAACGCTAATTACTGTGCAGGCTGATAAACTGCAAAGAGTCTTGTGGGATTAAAGGTGGGCTTCAGCTGCCGTACCACTGCCAGCGCACACACAGCCGCGCTGGGACAGGAGGTGGGAGTGCCAGCTGCATACGGGCTCTGAGACACACTGATTTCCCTTGAGATAAGGCAAAAACACTTGCATACAGAGAGAAGGTAAAAGCTACCTGCAAATCTGATAGAAGGATGTGCTCTTTGGAGAGCAAAGAGATGGAAAAAAAATCTCCAAATTAAAACCTAACACTGCAGCAAAGTAGGTCAAATATCAACAAATATTTCCCATCTTTCTTTAAATGAAAAAAAAAAAGATAAATACTCTTATCACAATAATATACCAACATACGAGGCTATCCTCTCAAAAGCAGACTCTTGGATGACCAGAAGACTTAGGAAATCCCAGTGGAGCAAGCCATCCACTGGGAATATTTCTAGAAGCTGCTGCCTCTGTTTAAAGGTCAAAGAAGAATTATCACCCAGAATTCATAACTAAAAAAGATTCTGAGGTCTTTCAGGAACTGTTGAGCAGCATAAAATATCGCCTACTGGAGTACGCAATCCAAAATAATTTAAGCAAAAAGTACAATCTTAGGCTGTCCCAAGGTAGTTCTGTTGGATCACAACAGCAGCAGGAATTACTCACATACAGATGAACTTTTTCCATAACAGCAGTTGTGAATGGGTTGATACCAAGTGAAGCGAAAAGTTGGGTAGACTTATTAATGCCTTTATTAGTGCACTCCAAGTGAAACCTTGGGAACCTTTTAACTTCAAGCTCAAAGGAGGACCTCACTGGAAGGACATGTGGGCGTGGGAAAAGTGTTGGCAGGATTATTGGCTCATTAAAGGTGACCTAAAAAGGAAAGCAGAATTGGATTTGTGCTCTTTTATGTTCCCTTATGATATATAAAGAAGGGCTAATTTTCTTTTTCTTCTTAAGAGGGTTTTTCCTCCTTATTTCTATATTAGAGATTTTATATCTGGAGAGTAGCTGGAAGGTGACATTCAAGACGTTGTGAAAGTGAAGCCTGATGAGTGGAGAGGTAACGGCATTTTTATTCAAATGCTTTATAGCTTTAAAGTCTGTTTAAATCAAAGACATACATGAAGGGGGGGGGGGGGAGAGAGAGAAAATCTGGTTTTGTTAAGAGATTTAACAAAACTGCCCGTTCAATAAAATCATCAGTTTCCTACCCATAAATGAGACGCCTAAACAGTCATCCAGCAAAATAAGAAATAATGGATTTTATCCTTTCTTTTTCATCTCACATTATTCGCCTCAGGAACTCAGGAACAGCAAAAAGCTGAACAATTCCTTTTACATGTCTTCCCACGATAAAAAACAAAGCATCCATGAAGAAAATGAGAATGAGTTCACCTATCTTCCTCTATCCTCATACAACCTGGTACAAAATGAGATTGTTATTAATAGCTAACTCCTCTCTGGGTGAGACCATACACAAAATATAATCCTTTTAAAGTCAATTATCACAACATGGCCTTCCACAAGCTTAGGAAAGAAACCATCATCATGCTATGAGCTACACTGCCCCTGCGCCCCGAGCTGACTACATGTTTGGAAAGCTCACGTGTCCTGCTACGGGGGGGACAGCTCCACAGATGTTTCAGTCCCAGCCTCTGTTTATAAGAGCTCCGGGTGAAGTCAGTCCTCGCACAAGCAGTTTCAGGTACCACCACAGGCTGCCTCTAAGGGACATACAACACTAAGCCAGCCACCACTCTGAAGCCCTTTCCCCAAAGCCACAAAGCTCTCTCTTCCCTCCCCTACAGGCATTAAAGAAAAAATACAAATCTCTCTGGAATATTTACAGAATATTTAAATAAATTTTTGGTTGGTTTTTTTTTCTTCTGTAACAGAAATAAAGGAAAAATAAACCAAAACTGCAGAAGCATTCGTAAAGTGCTGTTACAGAAGACTGCTTGGAAGCACATCCACCCGGCTCTCACAATGAAGCCCATCAGAACCAGAAGCCCCAAGGCTTCCCATGTTGCAAGACAACTTAAAGCCCTTAAACAATGCAGCAAATACTGAAAAACCCCACAAAATTTGTATCGCTTAAGCTTAGAAAAAGTTGTGCAGCAAAACGATTGCATATAGAACGGACATCAAATATCAGTTCATCTAAAAACACAATGCCAAACGCCCAGACAAGTCATTTGAGCCCAAAAGACAACACGCAGAGGTGCTGCCTTTATTTTAGGCACAGAACAATTCCAGAGCTCCAGAGCCACAATCTACAGCAAATAATGACAAGCAAAAAGGAAAAAAGTGACAGGCTGGAAGGGTGAGGAGCCAGAAGAGAACAAGGAGCCCAGAGAAGATCACGGGCTGAAGATGAATCACATCTGAAAGGAGCAACTTTGCTTTCAATTGAGATATGAAAAGCCTCACTCCTAGAGACAATGTGATCGCTGGCTACTGGAAACATGCAGCAACAAAACAGTAAATACAGCAGACTCAGAAAGAACGGAGTTTAAACTGAAGTCACTGGTTTCAGTGTTTAGGTTAGGGAGAGTTTCTCAGCATTTTTACAAATAGGAAGCATGCGTATTCACATGCCCATTCAAAAAGAGAGCTATGGGAGAAGGAGGGAAGGGGGATGTCCATCGTGGCTTGGCTTACGGCTGACACCTGACACAGCAGCCAGCTGCACAGACCGCCGGGGTCTCCAGCATGAAAAACTGCAGCAGAGAATTCCCCAACAAATTCATGTGCAAAACCACAGCTAAAACCACTACTGGCCAGTCACAAAATTCAGGGTGGGCAGAAGCAAACCAAAAGCATTGGCAGTGACAGGAGTCTCAACTCCAGAGCCGGTATTCTTAAAAAAAAACAACCCCAAAATACTATCAGTGATGGCATTAGTTGGAGTGAGCCACCACTCCTGACACTGGTCTTGCTGGCACTCTCTGCAGTTTAGGGAACTTCAACCTCCATCCTCAAATTTGAATCCTCTTAAATTACAAACAAAAATTGAATCAATCCCAGGATTTGTAAAATTTTAGATCAATTTTCAAACGAGAATTGTGTTTTGTTTCATGAAAAAGATTTAAGTGGCTTTTAATTCTTCTAAAAATCAATGCAATTCATGTTTTAAAATATGTTACCATCTGTGACTGAAGGACATTTTAAGAAGCAGGAAAATGGAAAGCATTCTACTCTAGAAATATCTAAGTTTTATTGGGCTAACATAGGAATATTACTGCTGCAGTATAATTCACGAATACAAGAAGCACATTTTTATATTTCAGCTGCAAATGAGGCTCAAAAAGCAGCAGAGGAAAACCTCTGTAGAGAAATGAATTGCTCTCTGAAAGACAGGCTATTTTGAAGCCGTAAAAGAGCAGAAAAGCAACAGTGAGCATTGCATAAGCAGATGCCCTCGCACCTTTCCATCGGAGTACACACCTGCATAAATAAATATTTAGCCAAACATCAAAATTTATAAGGAAGCAGCCCACCACTTTACAAAACCAGGCAAAAGAAAATTGAGACTCATTGCAAAGAGCCCTGCCCTGAATACTAATGCATTATTGATACCCCCGGACCGAAAAGCAGCGACATCTCGGGACCCTAGGCGAGCCTTATACATCTGCTGTTGGGAGGATCTGAACACGTCTTGATAAAACCTTATTGCTAAAAATTTTGTGTTATCAGACAGCTTTTGTAACAGAGGCAAAGGCACGGCTTCCCAGCTAGCCAGGCTTTTCCCTGCACTTATTCTAATGATACACATTCAATTACTCGAGAAAAGAAAAGAATCAAATCAGAAACATCTGTAGTTTGCCACATAATTACTGGATCTTCCCCATGGAGACTGACCTTTGTAACACTGATACTGGGACCTGAAAGGCTAAATGACAGGATATTCACATGGTTTAAATGTATAACACGATTACAAGGAATTAAATAGGCACTGTTATTTTCCATCTTGGTTTATGTTAACATAAGCATGGACTTTATGATCTTATGTTTAATCTTTGCGCTCAGTATGTAGTAGCTGAATTTACTCACTATTAGTGGACCCAAACCACTAAAATGCTGCGTTTTGATTATGTAATAAAGTTGAATACTGGATTCAAGGTTAATATGCAGCCATTACTTTTACCTGTAATAGGAATCTTTTCGACTGTGCTTTCTTCCTTGCTCTCATCTTCACACCAGCTTGTGACTTCTGGATGTGAACACACCATAATGAAACACATTTCAAAGTCGCAGTGATCAGACTGGTTTGTTTGCTTTTAAGCCCTACTCCCTTTAATTCTCACTTTTGTTATCTCTTGTTTATTGATCTAAACTATCCATTACCGTTCTTAAAAGAGGCGCCTACTGTGAACTTTCCTCGTATGCGAGGCTACCCTGCCTCTCTGTAGCTTCCAGAGCAAAGGACAAGCTAACCAAATGTCTTAAATAATTTAAGACCCAATGGGATTTAGGAAACAAACAACCGACGGTAACTCTGCGATCTCATCCAGCAGCCCGACAGCAGCAGCATCTATCATACCGACTGAGGAAAATTAGTTTAAATCAAAGTCTCTGTCTCCTCCGCGGATAAAAGTCGTGTGAATTTAGGAGGCCTAAAGCAGTTTGTTTACATTTGCTGTGTAAAGAGCACTGCAACCTAATTGCCTGTCTCTTCCGGACTTTGATGTAAGGGATGCTCTGAGAGCAGACTGAGCAAGTTGCCGTCGCCGGTTATTACGCCGGACTAATATATTACTTCCTTATCTAAAAAAATTAACTGTGTTTTCACAAATGCGTCCACCTTCTAAGCTCTGAAATGGCACCGCACACCTTGCTCAGCATGAGCCCTTTTACGTTTGAAAATTTGTTTGCGGTCTGGCTTTATAATAAAAGGCAACAAATATATCCCACAATTTCTATACAGTAGGCATTTTTTTAAATACATGCACACCTATAGATCTGTTTTTATTAACTACCACAAGGCTTGCTTTTCTGCTCCTGCAGAAAAAAAGCAGTCACAATAGGCATCGCTCATTTTAAGAGGTAACAAGTATGACGAACGGTACTGATATATTTAGGAAAATCCCTCCAAGTTCATTACAAATACACATTAATTTGCCAGTCACTATAATACAGTCCCCTGCGGGTTTGGATAGAAAATACATATATACAGAGAAGGACAGTAACTTTGAGCGCACAGCCAGACCGTTTACCACTTGTTACCTTGTTCTCCCGCGCCGGCGAGCCAGGGAGCGTGTTTTGCCGGCTTTATTTCCTCACCGTCGTTTGGGATCGATGGCAAGCTGTAAGATGACTCATTACTCTGAATAGATGGCCTATCCCCACACTCTTCTGGAAGGACCTCTCTCAACACTGGTAGAGCCTGCAGCATTAAAAAAATAAAAATAGCCACAGCCCTATTATCCTTCATCTCAAGCGTTTTCCAACATACATTTAGGCTAATCTATAATTCACGGTGTAGTCTGTTTCCAGGGTGGTTTTTTTAGATGTTAAATTACCTCTGCGTTATATCAGCGCTAGTTCAGAAATTGCATTCTGCCTTGAAGTAACGCAAACTTTGAATTATTCTTTTAATCACTAGGTTTTCTGGAAATGCTCAGCATTCCCTGCCTCACGCGTTCAGGGTAAGCAGAACAGAAGGGTGTATCAAATACACTGCAACAGCAACAGACTGAGAAGAAATCTCTCCGTTTCAGGCACGCAGCGATAAGGCCAGGGAAGCCACAGTGTTAGCAACAGCTGCAGCTTAAAACAACACTGAGACTGATAGACCTTGGTCACAGCTTGACCAAGCCAGCCTCTGCCGGGCACGGCTGCGATTCTAATCCACGGTATTCCTGCACATTCATAAAGTTTGGTCCGTCCTGCCTGTGCCTGCAAGCCCTCCGCGGCAGCATATTCAGACGTCCACAGTTAAACGTATTTTTAATGCAAAAAATTAAGTTGGAAGCCAGCACCTTTATAGGGAGCTGAACGAACCTATGTAAATGTCTGAGTTAAAAACAGGCTTAAAATAAAGCAATCACTTTTTCAGCTACCATCCGCCTGTATTAGAAGTACTGTGTGTGGCTTTATAAAGCCCTGAGAGCAGGAGAAATCATCCTTCCTGGTGTTTATTATTTCACAAAGAGCAGCAAGGGCTTTTTGGGCCTCCTATCTCTTCTTTACTTATAGGGTGTTCCTCTTGGTTTTATCTTGTAACCCAAAATATGGTCTGGAGTCTTTAAAATCAACTAGATTTTCTGCCCTAATTATCTAATTGTTTAATAAAACAGTAAGCCTTCAGCGATGAAAAACAACATCTTAGAGAGAACTCCAGGCTTTTTAACTTATTTTGCTATACCGACCTGAGAGTATGGGACAACTCCAAGCCAAAACACTCTGGACTCGTGAGGATCTTTTGTTCCCCGCATCTGCCCCTCCTCATTAATCTATATTTATTTAGGAGCCCAGAATGGCAACTTTTCAGTCTTAAAAACAGCTTGCTGAGTTTTTTTCTTTGTTAAACTTACATAGGGGAAGTCTCCCTGTAAAAACAACGTGAGCAAGCTGCTACTTTATCCAAAAATGGGGACGGACTTTAGGTATCACTTTCTTAATGTAAAGAATGCCTTAAATTACAGGCAGGACTGGGAAATCTTTACTATTGAAGTAAATTAATTCCCATCTAGCAGTTTATCTCAGTGTGGATTTCTCACACCAGAAGTACTTTGTTTACCTATCTGCAGTATCATTTAACATCCAAATAGGTACAAACCACCAACAACAAATACAAGCACTCAGTGTAAACTCTAACACCACAATTAGTCCAGGCAGAAGGACAGGAGAACCAAAGCTCAGCATCACAGGGACCATGGCAATTCTGGCGTGGCTGACACCTCCATCAGGGCATGAAGACAACCAACATGCTGCATGAGCCACACCGGTCTTATTCTGACAGGAGTGTAACTTGACTGATGAAGGCACTCAAGTCTCCAGCTGTCGCAGCCAAGGGACTATCCCACTGCCCAGAAGAGGTGTCACTACCACATCAGCTCCCCAAGGCTGTCCTATGTTCCACTGGAACAATACCCAATTTTCTTAACAGGGATAATGGGACAGATCCGTGAGAGAAGAGAAAAACTGATAGTAAGATGTAGAGAACAGAAGAGAGACATAGTTTAGCGATAAGAGACAAGGAGAAGACAGGCAGGTGGACAGACTCTGTGGACTGCTGCAATGGGAAAGATGCTGAAGGCACTGGAGAAGAAGGTGGACCTGCTGCTGGTCATCACCAAACCCCTGCAGACCACAAGTGCTGATGGGGATGGAGGTGACAGACTTGCCAGGGAGCAAAAAGGCCCCCCACCTGCACCTTCATCCTGCTGCCTGGCTGTACAGTACCATCATCCAGTGGGGTTCTTGGCAGATCCTTAAGCTCTAGGAGAAAGAAGCCATCAACATGGGCCAAAAATTCAAACTTTGGAGTCATAAATATATAGGTGCAGATCACTTATGAGTTCACTACTGCATTATACACATCTTTATGGTAAAGCAAATGCTCCAGTACACGCACATTGCATAATTTATATTGATCCTGTTCTGTGCAACCTGCTTGGAAATACGGTGTTTCAAAGTAGAGGATGCCTCCTGGCTTTACGTTTAATTGACTGGATCCACTGAATAGGTAGTAGAAATGTTAAATGAATACGTGTGGGCCACAGTAACACACAGCAATAAACAGATTACTGCTGCGTATATTCACCCATAAAGCTTGTGTTATTGAGCTTTGACTTTGTAGAAGTTTTTTTACATGCAATTATAAATTTATGTATGGTATTTGTTTATCTGTCACCAGTGCAATGATACATTCCTTGCTCATCTCTTCTACTTGACTGACTGTACAAAGGACAGAATACAAATTACTTGGCCAGATACAGAAGCAGCAGCTACCCTGGCTATAACTGAAAGTCTACAACAAACAAAAATATTACATCTTCATTATTTGTTTCAAATGCTATTAAAACTAGAATACAGTAAAGCAGCTCAAACTGCTTTTTAATTTCTTGTTTACAATTAGAGCAAAAAATATTTTTTACACGTTTTTTTGGAGCAGAGCATGGGGCCAATTTGTTACCAGCAGGCTGCCTGGCAGATCTCCCGTTCCCAGTGCAGCAGCAGCTGGGACTTCACCCCGGTGCCAGCGTCCCAGCTCTCCTGGCATGGCTGCAGCCCGGGCGCTGGAGGCAGCGGGGATCGGAGCCCTGCCCTCCCCCCGCGGCTGGCTGCTCTGGGTGTGCAGCAAAGGAGGGTGGGGCACTTACGGGTCTATCAAATGCCAATTTTATAATTTTTTTTAAGAGTCAGTTTATAACCTTTTGTATTAACATTTAAAAATACGAGCATGCTACTATTTGTGAAATGCTTTGTGCATTCAGTGTACCAAACATAACTGTTTTAAAAGAAAAAAAAAAGATCAAAATACACCATGATAAAAAGCTACCAAGCCACAGAGAAAGACAGATGATAGAAACCTTGTGATAAATTTGCACCACAGGAAATGCGTGACCTTGTTTAAATAAATAACTGGTTTGAAGGGTGGAAAACAAGATGCCCCCCTGGAGACCTTAAAGAGACTGTTTTCTTCATGGGATGAAGTGCTGTATGTATTTGCCCCAAGACAAGCAAAGAACCTGTATTCTCTCCTTACCCACCTCCTAACAGTCTCCGAGGCTGATTAACGAACGCAGACTGCTTGTCATTCCCCTTAAAAGCCCACACACTGGACTGTATGAGCAGCACACAGGGCTCATCTGACCTTAACAGCGCAAATCAGTCTCTAGGTGTCATCCATTTAAATATTACTAGGTGCAAGTGCCAACCTGGCCATCCTGTGCCTCCTTGCTGGAAACCAGCAGTCTTCCAAACATATCTGCCACTTCTTCTGTGAGCTGAACCTGGTGCTTTTTCAAGAACAAGGCATGGCTGCTCAAGCAAGTCCGCAGCACGTCCACATCCCACTGCTGGTCTGGCCTGAGGAACAAACCGAAGCACCGTTAGTGGGACACCCCACGCACACCAGGCTCACACAGGTGCCGCACTACTCATTTATCTGGACAAGCCGATCAACATGCAGTGGGAAAAGCCATCATGCATTGTCCCCCACTTTTTCTTTTAAAAATGTTCAAAGTGGAAAATGTGATAAGTTACTCATGACTTCTGCAAATGTGGGGAGGATGGACAGGGGTGACTGTCATCATGTCTGTCCCCTGGGTACATCCTGAGATGCAGGATCAGGAGACATTAAACCTTTCCTGCATCCCCTTGTCTCAGCCATGGGCAGACCTGGCTTACTCCATTCAGGCGCTTCCCCAGGCTTATCCTTTTTTTTTTTTTTTCCAGAAATCTTTTTATTATTTTTGAGCAAAAGTGCTTTTTCTTTTAACACAGAAAATATAAATACTGCAATCTTGTTCACCAAAGATGTTTGTTTTTCCAGTTGCTCCAATGAAGTTTCACAAACAGAGGAGCGAATTCCAATTAACTCCACAAGTGTTTGTCCCTAAGAAACCATTCAGGAAATACAACAACATATTAGTGCTCGCAGGCATATCGGCCTCAAAAGGAGAACCAGGTATAGTTAAATAGACCATTCTTCAGCGCTCACAAGTGCCCCGATCCTGCTAACACTTGAGCACTGCTAAGCCTGTAACAGGGAGGAAGGTCTAGACAGAAGCTAAGTAAGAAAGAATGGAAATTGTTTTCATTACTGTATTGGAGACCTAAAAAAAAAATATTTAAAAAAAATCAATTCTCACTTGTCCTTGTGGCATACGCACAGGAAAGCAAAAAACCATTTTGAATAACTGCGGTTTATTGTTTTTAAAGGCTATATGCATCTTCTGCTTCACAGAAAAATAATTTGCTTCTCAAAATTACATTCCCCATGTTTACGTGCCTGAGACTCATGTTGAAGATCACAGAAATTACTGGCTAAGAGGTCTCTGAAGTTAATATGTTTTCCTCCCTGCTGGAGCAGCCTGGGGGAGGTGATGCCGTGGACTGGGTGAGACAGGGAGACCTGGCCCAAGTGCTGTCCAGCATTGTAAGATTCACCATCAGTGAATGAAAAGGAAAATAAATGGATTTGCTTAACGTTCTCATTTCAAGTCACACAGCTGCTGCCAAGATGCGTAAAGATCAGCACTCAGATGTCTTTATTTCCTGGTATGATCGGAGGTCTGGCCTCAGGTCTGCTTTCAGAGAGGCAGAGCAGGCTTGGGGAGGAAAGAAAAGAATGTTAATCACACCCACACACAAGTTTTGTGTCTGCGTACCTGGTTTGCTTTTCATCTACCGCTGCACCTTTAGCATCAAGTGTTTTCTCAGGTAGAAGACATCCATTCAGAGCGCTCTGTAATAAAGCCTGAAGCTGATGAAGGACAACTGCTTCACATGCTTCAAGGTCTTCTTCTTTCAGATTGCCAGCCCGATTACAAAAGCTACAAAATAAAGCAGGTATTACATGCGACGTTTATTTAAAGCCCAGACAGTCAGCATCTGTTGAAGGCAGAATCTGTAACACTTCTCCTGGCTAATGGAATAACTGGTGAGACATCCCAGAGGGACAAACACCTGTGATGCTCTCCGCGAAAGATGCAGAGGATCAGGAGATCCAACCCAGCACTTGAAAAATGCCAGGTTTAATCTCACACCTTTGCTTTTTGACAGGGAGAGGAACTAGCACACATCCACTTGGTGAAACCGCTTCTTGGCCAGGCAGCTCTGGCCATGCTGCCACCAAAGTGGTGATGTTACAGGAACCTGCCTCCAACAGCAGGCTGGAGGGCCAGGTCAGTTACGCAACCCTTCCTCCTAATTCCCTAGAAATCCTCTACCCATCAAGTGCTTACAAGAATCCTAGTTTAGGGAAGCTGACATACAACTTTAAATAAAATTACAAAGCCGTTCCCAGTTCTTGTAATTAAGAGCCTGTGCTGCAGAGGGGCAGCAAGGACTCTCTGGCCCTCGTTTTGTTAACAAGTGGGTTTTGGTGATTCTCTTTACTCTTTTACCTTGAAGAAGAAATTATTTTTCTGGTTATTGTTGTCTACCTGAATAAATCAGGTAGCAGCACTACTAGCTAAGGGGACGCTCTCATTCTTGGAAATAAGTATTTACTTCACCTAAGGGATCTATGGAGCAAGGCTGCAAGACATGCTACATTTAGGAAAGAGTATTTGTTGGAGTAATTTGCGCATGTGCTTCTATGTGCCCTATTTCAGCTCTCTGATGACATTAAAACGGTGGAAGAGGAGGGAGGCCTCTTAGCAACTAGCAATATTTGTTTGCAGGAGCCCGCCTGCTTTTTGCACCAGCCATTTGTCACCACAAGAGCGAGGACTCTGGCTCAAATCTCAACAGGCTCCTGCAAAGCTGCTCGGTAACATCCTCTCCCCACTGCTCACCCAAATTCAAATAGAAGCATGTAAGCAATCAACAGCAAAACTATTACAAGCAATAGGTTGCATGTATGGCAGCAAGCAGACAAGAATACGGGTGACGGGGTTAAGGCGCAGGCAGCACAGCCTGCCTCCCCGGTTCTTGCCGCTCTATGAGGGCAGCAAAGAGGGGAGGCAGCTTGCAAGGAAATGGCATTAACCTGAGCAGCTCCGCCGTCCCCATCGTCCCCACGTGCTTGCCCTGGTACAGAGCCTGGCGCTGGGGGCTCATCCTCACCACCACATCTTCTATCAACTGCAGCGCACAAGAGAGTCCCACCAGCATCCTGTGGTGCCTGTGGATGACCGCAAACAGGGCTTGAGGTGACCAGAGTTGCGACAGGTATTTTAAATGCATTGCCTTGCCGTCACACCCGTTGGAAAAACACACACCCTCATTTTAGCTTTTCAAAGCCAACAACAGCAGAACCCCCCGGCGCTTGAGCTCTGTAGGAAGGAAAAGAAATAAAAAAGCACATGAGCAAACAAACTATCCAAGAATCAGCCAGGGCTTGAGATGCTGCATTGAAATTACCCCTGTGCTGGGTAGTTTTAATTCCTTCACCTCCACAATCGAAACAAATCTGGTGACCACCTACAGGTATGGGCACATAACTGGGACCTCAGAGGGGGTTTGATGAAGCTGCACCTCTATAATGATGCAAATTAGGACTTAAACATTGAAACAATACAGCAGGCTAATCCTTGAACAGAGGTGTCAGTGGCTATTCAGGTCCAGGCCGGCTGCCTGCTTTGTTGGGGACTTTCCAGGCCAGGTCTCCACCAGCAACGCCCCAGCTGGGCCGGCGCCCGCAGAGCCCCACAGGCAAAATAAAGATTTATTTTTGTTTCTGCAGCATGTAGAAGCCGACATATTTATACAGTTAACCTTGGTTTATGCTCCCTCAAGTGAAAAGCTCTACGCACGAAAGCTTGCGTTGCTTTTGCCATCATGTTAAGCTGTACTAAAAATTGTGTTTTTCATTGGACTGTTGGGCAACAGTGAACAATTAAGTGGGAGCTGCCGTGCATTTAGTTGAGTTTCCTAGACATTTAATAAGCAAAACAATACCAGGGAGATCACATATGCAGTTAAACAGTGCTTTTTCTTTTCCCCTAGTCTTACAAACCCTGTATTTTAGCTGCCAGCTCGTTTCCCATTGTTTTCCTCCCGCTGGGTGGTCCTTCCAGGGTGCCACTCGAGAGGGATACAATAATAAAAAGGGAAGGGGAAGGAAGGGACACCAACATAAAGAAAAACAAAATGTATGACAATCTGCAGCAGGCTACGGATCAGAGGTCAGCAAACAAGAGGTCCTTCTCTTTTACAGGTTGCTTCCTGGAAACAGTCTGATTAAGCTGACAGCTTGAATTATGTGTTACATTTTGTAATGCACAATCCATCTGTGCTAAGTCCTCTTCAATGCAGCTGAAGCAGCACAGGCATAAGCTCTGCCTTTTTCCACCCCTTCAGCGCAGGCCTTAAAATAGTCATCATCTTTTTCTGCACTAATTCTCAGAGACCCTCTCCCCCCACCACCTCCCGCAACCCGGGTTTAAGCCCTTAAAGAAACGGCCGGGTGCTCTAAGGAATGGTAAGAGGATACGGAGCCTTTCACCTCCGGTTCAGCAGCTCAGACCGGCAACAAACCACCGAGGACCAGAGCTATCGGATGGCTTCACCTGGCGGGAGGGGGGCTCGGGCACCTTTATGGTGCCGCTCAAACAAGCCAGGCAAGCTCCAGGGATGCAAGACCCGAATGGAAAATACACAGCCCAGGCTCTCATGTGGGTCTGAGCTGGCAGGATGAGTCTGAAAGCATGTGTACAGCCTCTGATCAACAAGCCCACCCAGCAGCGCTCAGAAACACAGAAGTTATTTGCCAAAAATCGTAATTTTTAATAACTAAGATAGCAAAATTGCAGCACCCTACTGTGGACTGCAGCCAAGGCACAAACCTTACACTAAATAACTTTTCACAGCAACATCACCTTTACTTGGTTAAGAACTCAATGATGTTGTCACGATAACCATTCTTCTAGCTGGAGAAGGCAGTCTGAAACTAGGCTGAACTCACCCAGCAGTAAAACATGACCTGCAAACACTGCGGAGAAAAAAACCCAAAACTTTTTTTAAAAAAAAAGAGAATGCTATCTCTGCAGTAAGGTAGGAAAGGCATTTTCTCCAATATGTAAACTTGTGACTTCCTGACATGCAACAACGATTATGTTTTGCCTCTCAAGTGAGCTGTGGTCTCTGCACACGAGAGTTCAGCTCCATCACCTGTACTCACTTCAAGTAATGCATCAAAAGGGAACAAACAGCCCAAAGACAACAGGTGAGGGAACGGTACTTTGTTTGGATGGCACAGAAGCAACACTGCTGCACTGGGAAAGTCCAAGCTACAAATATTTCAATTTAAGGTGACAAATATGCATAGTTTTGCATAATTTCAGCACATTTATTCAAACAGATTAGGAATTTCATCAGAAAAGCACGCGGACTGAAGGGACATCACAAGACGTACGACACGGCTCATTTTGTTAAACTGTGGCATGATACATTCAGACCAAAAAATGTTGCATTCTCATTGTTTGTATAACTTACATAATTGAAATTCATGTACTAATAACTTGGAAACTTCTCTCCCCCAGATTTTCAGCTCGTGAATTATTTTGCAAGACTTGAGCATGCCTGCTGAATTTCACGTGCATTGGAAAGACAGACTTGGAAGGTCCACCTGGTTTCAAGTGCAACAACAGAAATGCTGCTTATCCCACCATGAGATCTTTCATGCCTGCCATTTTCAAAATTTTATCCCTGCTTTCATTTTCAGGTAAAACAAATTAAAATTTGTATCTTTCCTGCAGAAACAGCTATCAATGGCAATCCCACTTCCATGGCCTTAAGAAACAGAGGTATTCGGCTTCGCATTACGTAAGAGGAAACCTCCACGTTCTGGTTTCAGTTGTGCTCTGGAGATAATGCGAGTAGTGAAACCTTTTGTATAATTTAGCTGGGCTTCAAGAGCATCACACAACATTTTCATCAGTTTGTGAACAGCGAGGCATCACTAGTGTTGACAGGGAGAGAACAGAAGGTTAAATGACTATTGCTCAGCTATGACTTCTCTAGCAAAGGCAGGCACTCTATGCAACTTCCCTACAAAGTGTTATGATTAACAGGTGTTATACAAAAGAAAAACTGGGTAAAAGCTATTTAGATGTAAATTAGATGATGTTTCCCTAGCAAGTAACAGTCTGATGCAAATGTGAAATGATAAAGTTACAGAAGTGTATATTGATGGCCACTGGTTTCTGCTCAACCGTCATCTATTAAAACACAAACTAATATTGAAATCAGTAGCAAAGACAACATGACCATGAATGCAGGAAGAATAGATGAGTTAAGCAGATTAAAAAGCTGCAAACAATCAAAAAGAAAAAAAAAAACCCACACAAACCAGAAAAAGAGGAGTACTCATTCTCCAGGGGTAAAAACACCAGTTTCTTTTGTACCTGGTCGCTCCCCAACACCCCAACGCACAGCTACCACCTAACCACCCTGTATCTAGTGTCTAGTTAACTGCTCCAGCTAGGAGCATTTTGCATGGAAGTAGTACTCACACCAGGTAGGGAAACCCAAGGGGAGCAGAACCTCTGGAATACAGCACGTGCCTGCAGAAAAGGCTTTCCTCAATATTTCTGTTGTGACTGGGGGCAGGAAAATGCTGGTGAGGAAGGAGAAGGGTGTTGAGGATACAGAGGAGAAGGAAAGAGAAGCATGCTGCTAAGGCAGAGCAGGCAGGAGAAAGACAGCAGCTGTAGGTCACAAAATTGTGGGGTCAAGCAGTGGTAGGATGGCCGGGGTGAAGGGGGATGTGGACATGAAGCACTGCAGAGCAACCCAGCAGCACATGGACTTTCAAAAGAACTAGGAGACAGGAGATAAAAGTGGGAGGGATGCTGTTGCTGCAACATGGCACAAGGCGAGGACAGGAAGGGCTAATGGTGGTTGGCATGGGGCTGTTCGAACACAGCAAGGGAGCAAAGCCAGCCCTCCCATGCAACCTGGGCAAACGCCATGGGCCATCTCAGAGCAGGTATTACCCTGCCAGGATGGGGATGTACTTCCCTGTCTTACAAGGGCCTTGTGAGGCCAAAAATCCAGCTACGATTGATATTACAGCCCTCTGATATTGCAGCTGTTGGCAGTAAAGCCCCACCACTTTCACTCGGTAGCAGAGGACAAGCTGTGCACCTGTGTCGCACTTTCCTCAGTTTTTCTTTCTCTCCTTCTCTCACTGCTACTTCCAAACAAAATGTTCAAAATATTCAAACAACTGGAAATTTTAATCCACAGAAAGTATGCTGTTTAGTAAATTGTATTATTATAAACTTGTTGAAATAAGATTTGTGTACATTTAAAGAACTTCTGTTGCATTTTAACAAGCATACTTAACTTGTCCAAGTCTGACCTGAACAAGTTACCTGAGGCCATCAACCACCAGCGCAGAGGCAGCAAGATAATAAACAAATAGGTAAGAAGTCTTTCCCCCTGTACATGAGCTTTAGCTCCGCACATCAGCGAAGCTGCAAAAATAGCCTCCAGAGCACACACTAACGAGTGAGTACCGGCAAAGACAAAATATTTAAGGACATACCCATCTGGTCCTGAGCTGACCGAGGGTTCCTTGTGCGCCACGGCAGGGTTTGGTGGTTGCAGTGGGGAGCCCTCCACAGTGTGGGCATCCCTGCTCCGCTCCCAGCCGGTCACCAACGGGGCTGTTCCATGCAGCATGCCAGCAGTGCTCGGCACCACCTCCTCAGCGCTCCTGGGGACCGGGAGCTTGCTGCTGCTCTCCCAGCTTGCTTCCTTACAAGTCCACCAGTTACTCAGGCATGGCTTTGGTTCTGTAATAACAACAGCGACAACAATATTCCCAAAACATTAGCAGAACCAAGGAGTACATCGTAGCATAGGGAATTAAACTAAGATTGCCTATGCCATTTGCGCACCTCTCATTTAACACAGAGCATCCCCCTGCTCTCCCTTCACTTGGGGTTTCCCTGCCCAGCGTGTCCTTCCGCAGCGCTCTCGCAAGGGGGAGTCTGGGGAGGCTCCAGCCTCCACGCTCGCGCCTTTTGGGTTTGCAGCTCTGCCTGAGTGGGAAACAAAGCTGGCACTCCTCGCTCCTCAAAAACCACCCCCGGCGTGAAGACCAGCTACTTCACTAAAACCTCCCTGAAGGAATGGTGAAACGGGAAAGCTGGAAAAAGCTTTTCTTAGGGGGAAAAAGGTGCACGTAAAGAGGCTACTATCGTACACATTTTTCTACACCTTGCAGAAGAAAAACATGCCTGGAGGCTTTTAAACTCTACATGTTAATTGCCTTCTCTAAAAGGTACCGGGGCTGAATCACGCTTCTAAGATGACAGATACACTCCACCTATCTTTTTATAGCATGCCAAAAGTTAATGGACCAGGCAGTGCTGTAACAAAATAGTATTGCTATGGAAATTCCCAGTTTTCCATAAAATTCACCACGGGTTTAAATTAACCAGCATTCACACACCTGCTAACACTACAGCACCCAGCATTTCTGCCTGTCTTGGTCATGGAGTTTCACTGGAACTAAATCACTTAAGGTTTATGCCAAACAGTAGCTGCTGCCAGGATGGGCTCTCTTGGCCTTGTTCCAAATTTGTGAAGCAAGTATGTGCAACAGAAACCTCACACCTGCTGGGAAACAAGGATAGAGAGGAACTGAGGGTTTTTTCCACTTTGGGGCTGGAGTGACAAAAGGGCCATTTTCTTGCTTTGGTAACGTGGCGGCAACAGGGTTTATTCTGTTCTAAATTTTGTGCTGCCACTGCCTAGCTCAACACACAGCTGCGAAGCTCTGCACCAAGCTGGCAGCAGAGCCCAGCGCGTGCTTGCCCCTGGTATCTTCATCAACTCCCATCATTTGCAGCATGGAAAGTCAAGCTTAGGAGAGCTGGAACAAGCCAGTCCCCTCCACGCATTCAAACCTGGACCACATTAGCCTGTTCACTTCATAACATGCATTTGGCAGCGGACAGACATAAGAAGCCCCCCAGGCAGTCCAAGGCGATTACTGTGCCATTTGACAAAAACCTCATTTTGATTTTGAACCCAACTGTACGGTTTCTCTGAAGGCAGAGATACTGCATTCCAGACATTAAATGGGTATTTCTTTCCCAGACACGATGCTGGCCACCTCGGCCTTCCCCGCAGGGAGGAACCAGCGCTCTGCAGAGCCCAGGGCTAACGTAAGCCCGGCTGGACTGGTCTCCTTCCAGCACCAACAAGGACAGGCTTTCATTAAAATGGAGAAGTGGCAAATGCATCACATGAAAGAAAATGAGAGGCAAATAAATTCCTTAGAGAAATAAGGAGGAATGGAAAAAAACCTTGAGAAAGAGGATGCCAGAAAAACCCTGAGGACAGAAGAGCATCTGATGGGGATGCCAGTTTTCCTCTATAAAGAAACCCAAAATCATTACAGGAGAGAAGTCGTCCCCGCATCATTAGGGTTGCCACCAGTCTCCATTATAAATAGCACAATTTTAGCAATTGTTATGGGGCTTGGGAAAAACTAGTTTAAGTTGAAAACTGCTATGTTAACTGGGAAGGCAGGGGAGAGTATTTCTGCAAGGTCTCAAAAAAAGGAATAAACTTTTACTTAGCGACAAATCTTTGTCACTGTGACTTCAAAAAGAAGACCATTTGCTTACTCCAAAGTAACCAACCAAGCCAGTAAAATGGGAGAGAACACATGTTGCCAAGATGGGGGTGGAAGGGAAAAAAAAAAAAGAAAGGAATGACAAGTTGGAACACAGCTGTCACAAGCAGCACATCTCACCCCAGAGCCTGAGTATCTTGGCTGGGAGGGTCTGCATCACCCTTCTCAGAGCAGCCCAGAACACAGCAGACCACCAAGGAGGAGTTAATCCAGCCACATCTGGGGACATACCGATCCTCACTCTACATTGCCAAATCCCACTTTTGGAAAAGGTTGAACTATTGTGCAGAAGTGTGTGAGGGTGAAGGAAATCAACCTGAAACAGAAGTGACATACTCTTCCAGTAAAGTAGGTTCACATTAAGCCTCAGTTTAAGAAGTTCAGACTACTTTAGCACAACCATGGGCACAGCAGTGAAGAAATCTTCACCTTCTAACAGTGAACCTGAACAGGTTATCAGCCCCTAGGAAGCCCTTGCCTGCCCAGATGAGCAGCCTGGGAGGAAACAGAGTTAAAAGGAAAAAAAGAGAAAGAAAAAAAATTTAGAGTGCCACCATGCTTCAACCATAGTGCAACAGGTATAGGAGAAAGCAGCAGCCATGGGCATCGCTCTGGTTGGGATGAGCGTGTCCCAGTGCCAGGCAGAGGCAGACAGGCACACATCCTGCCGTACCTGGGATGCTTCCCTGTGGCTCTTCCTCCTTGGGGGTAGCTGGTTTAAGATCAGAAGCTGAGGAGATGAGCTGCTCGGAGCCTTCCTCACTGGCAGCCAGGTCCCTGTGTCTTGCTACTCCCTCCACTGATGCATCGCTCTCTAAATCAGCATTTCTTCTCTCTGGACCAGGTTCTTCAACTGACAGAGAGCATGACGGTGAGTCGAGTGTCAAGCAGCTCTCTGTGGGCTGGGGGTGGTTCTGCTGTGCGCCCAAACTTCCAGCGGCAGAGACAGCTGAGGTATGGCAGCCCATAAAGACTGTTGCTGGATGATACAGTCCTGTTAGCACGCCTGTCTTGGTGCTGATTTCTGCCTGTCTTCCAACCTGCGGCATCTGAAGAACACATGTGGGAGATGGTTTAAGGAAACACACAGGCAGCACATTGCAAATGGAGCTTCTAGAGGCTGGCATGTTAGTTTCTGGAGAGAAAAGTATCACAGAATTCAAGTATTTTCTACAGTAGTAGTATTATTATTATTAGACAAACACTTGGCACGCATTTCTGGCATCCTAGCGTGAAAACAAGGGCCTGGACCTCAACTGATGTTCTTGTGAGCCAAAACAACCAGTGGCAAAAGTGCACTGCACACCCAACCAAGCTAAAAGAGACTGAAATATATGAAGGACTTCAGTCAGAACAGTTACTGTTGTTTTTTTTTTTTTCAAATGGGCAAATCTTTAAGATTAGATTCCTGCAAAGGCTTTTAAGGCCCTGGACCAAAGCATGACCTTTTAAGTCACCATCCCTGGAGGTATTTACAAGATGTGTAGATGTGGGACATGGGTTAGTGGTGGACTTGGCAGTGCCAGGTTAACAGTTGAACTCGATCTTACAGGTCTTTTCCAATAACGATTCTATAATTCTATTTAGAGCCATCCACAAAGTCACTGAAAATGCCTTGAAGTTCCTGACTGTAGAGGAACCATTGTGCTCTACTTGTATGCGAGACGGTACAGCTGCCGGTAGCCTGTGGTTTAGGCACCGCAGCATCCCCAAGCCAGGAGAGGATCATTAGGACACCATTGCAGTGTCCGTGGCACAGCTGGCCTTTCTGGAGCCACCCACAGCAGCACCTCTGAGCAGTCTCCTCCTGCTGCTCTTCTCATGGTCTTCTCCTGAAGGCAACAGGATGGGAAACAGTCCCCAGAGAGCTGGAACCGTACATCTGCCATCACTCACTTGTCTATATTTCCAGCTTTGCTCACAGCACATCAACAAAGCAAATAAGAACGAGGCAAAAATCACTGCATTCATTGTCTTCCTTCTGCTCTTTCCTGTCTGTTAAATCACAATGATGAGGAAGGACTACTCAGCTAACCCCACGTAGATGAAATTGCATTTTCCACAAGGCAACTTGGGGCACCAAGTAGAAACATTTTAAATGGCACTTTCCTCCAAGGACTGTTGAACTTGCATGAAAATAGTTCCAATGGCATAACCACTCTGCTTCTAAATCCCAGTATTTTAATACTTGCCTTTTTTTCTTTGTAAATCTACTCAATCAGAACAATTTAGGAGGAGTGGCTGCTGCCACCACTACTACTAAAAGGTCACCGCCAGTTTATGCAAAGCCAAAATTAGCTATCGTAATACCATTGTTCATACTAAGCAGGGCTTACTTTTCAGCCCTGAATCACAGCAGGACAATTTACAGTCACCTCCACACCTCTCTCCTCTTTCATTGCCTGACCTCTTCCTACCACACAAACTCAGCTGCCAAGCCCAGCTTAAAGGAAACAAAGGCATCTTGTCTAGTTTGTGACCAAGTTTCATTAAAAAAGCTCAAATTCCACGTAACAAGAAGCAGAACAAAAAGCCATGAAGTTATTTTAAGGAGGAGTAAAGGTTTGCTACTCAGATTAAGTTCACAGCTTATTCCATCACCACTGCTCGCGGGTTCCTCCTAATTACTTTTTGGGTGTTGGATTTGCTGCTTTAAAATGCATCTAGCAAGTACTTTATGGATTTAGCAGCTCCTGGATGTGGTGTTCCAAAACAAATGCAATTCGAACAGGTACAAGCGCTTGGCAGTCACACCTCTAACAAGCTCCTCTGATTGCTGAAAAAAATTATCTCTTCACTGCCTTTGGATTCTCAAAACAAAAGTATGGCACATAACACTGATCTAGGTACTGTTTTTACCACCAACAAACAAGATGGTAAAAACACGTAGATGGCTTACCTAAAACAGTCAACAAAATTACTGAACTTCACGTCACTCCAGCTGGGAGTTAAATGAAATCTCTGCACAAAGCACACTTAGAATCCTTTTTTTGGCTGTGAAGAGCAGGCTCCCCACTTCTTCCTCCAGTAACAAATACAATCTTTTTTACTATCATTAAAGTGTTTTGAAGACAACAAAGGTAAGAAAAAAAATGCCTTCCAACAGGACTTACACAAGGGCCCAGTCTCCCATGGCAGTGGCTGAGCACGTGAAAGCTAGGGAGGTGAGTGAAGTCCAGCCAGAGGCTTGTCTCTTCCAGGTGCCAGGTGTTACGCTCACCTGGTGACTCCTCCTTTCTCAGGCAAGGATGCTCTGCCACCCACGGGTGCTCCTGGGAGGTGCCCTATGCCCCACATCCAACAGGCATGGCAGTGCCAAGATGCACAAATCCAAAAACTTCAAGAAAGTGTTTTGAAGTTGAACAACAGACCTCACTGCACAAAGGCTTCAGAGGCCCAGGTTATAGGGCTCTGCCGGCTGAGAAGGACCTCTTCTCCTCCAGCTTCCAGCACCAGACTGCCAATACACTGGGCTTAAAGACTGGTGCTCAAGTCCTTTCCATGGAGAATCACGGTTTCTAGACAAATTGTGTTTGTGTATACGATTTCTGAGTTTGAAGACTCCCATAAAAATTGAGAGTCCTGAAGGGGACATATCCCACAGCTCAGCGAAGCACCAGATATGCACACTGGCGTTTTAGGGGCACTGTGATACTGACCATCTCTAGAAGATTGGTTCTGTGACTGTCCTTCTTGGTCTCCAAGACGCATCAGTGACAAGGTTATCACGTGATCACTGGCATCCTGACTAGCCTGAAGGAATATCCTGGATATACCACCTGTTAACCACACACGCTCACTATGACTGACTCGGTGCCACATCACCCAGAACAAACTCTTGTATTTTGGACATAATAAGAAGCAGATTTTAAGCGAAGTGAAGGTGGTGGGAAATGGACACCGTCAGTCTAAAAAAACCCCACAAACCCACAGAGCTACAAAGTAAGATCTGAGACACAGCACACAGACAAGGCAAAAGGATGCACAATTTAACTGAAGTTGCCTTTGTATTTAAGGAGGGAGAATGAGGAGAAAAAAAGAGAACGGGATCAAAGAGTCCACAATCAAGCTATTAACTGTAATTCAACATGAAGTGACATATTTGGGTATGCACCAAGTTCTTGTACTGTCCAAAACCTGCTAAGAGTTTTTAAAAATCTAACTCACATCTTGAGCCTTTGAAGTTCTAGTATTTATGTAAACTCTTCCATAGGTTAGAAATCACGTCTCCTACACTGACTGCTTTTAATTGAAGGTTCAAAATTAGCGGTCAAAAATAAACTCACCTTTTCACGTACAGCTGAATTAAAAATGTAATTCACAAACTGCTGGAGGTCTGCTTATATAGGTCAAGGTTGCTCAGGTTCATTGCTTTGTATATTACAGTTTAAAGAATGCTCTAAATTCAAGGTTTTTAACTTTTTAATCTATGGGGAAAACTTCCTATAAACTCAGATTAACAACTGCTAATGCACTGAAGAAAGAAAACTGAAAACCTTCCTCCTACTATAAAAACAAAACAGTGTGGCCTCTGTTTCTTTTCTGATAAGAGTCTTAAATACCAAACATTTAACTGCATAATAACATTTACTGGCAGCCAGGCTGCCTGCTTAGCAGATATATAAAGCAGGTAAAAGGAGGAAAAGTTAATTTCTTGGCTGAATGATTCCATCGGTAGCTATAGGGCAAACTAGAAAGTCTTTTAGTAAAGTAGCAGTTGATTCTTCTATCAATCTGCAGCACACATACTCTTCCAAGGAATGCATTAAATATGAAAATCATATCCCGTTATCATCTGTTTCCAGCTTTCAGCCCAGTAAGCTTTTCTTAATGAATGCTGTAGCCTAAGGGACAAGCATGCTGTTGGCTTTTCTGAATAATGGAGTGATGCTACCATTTTTGCTTATTACAATATCGACTAGCTGAGGGGGTTTCACACATAGTCACAAGTGACTACTCTTGCCAGCATGCTCCAAGTTATTACAAGATGTTTTTAGACATTTCATCTAAAAGAGCTTTACTGCTTTTAGTGAAGAAAACAGCTATGGTCTTGAACTGTATCATTTATATGGAGATAGGAGGAGGGATTAGAAGCCTGCATTACTACAGATATATAGCAGAATATATTTAAGTATTCCTTGTCAGTCTTTTTGTCTGTTACTTAGATACGCAATCTCTTTTTGCTTCTTCTGAGAAAAGGTCAAAATGCACAAAATTATAAATACACCGTATGAATTGACTACTGCATTTTTAAAAATACCATTCATTAAGAATATTTCCTCCTCGGTCAAGGCCATTTTCACACTATTCGGCACAGGAATTACAAAAACCAACACAAAAATGAATATAAAGAGTTAGTGCTCTCCTTCCTTTCTGATTCTAGATCTTTGGTTAAAATAATTGCACTTTTTACCCAGGTTATTCTACTTCACTCAGTCACTAAACAGCATTTCACACTACAAATGCCACAACAAAAATCCCCACGCAAAGACTGCTTAGCAATGCCTGCCTCTTCATGCAGCAGCTCAGAGGAAAGCACATCAATGTAATAAACACATTTCCCCACACACACTTCTTTCGCATTACCTGCTTGTTGTATTCTGCTTCCCTGTCACCTTCCGCTGACAAGTTACCTTCCTGAAGTGGTAACATACTTCTAATTTCTCTTCCATACCATGCCTAAAAGTGAACAAATCTATTACATAAAATTGAAAGCCAAAAAAACTCCACCACAAATCAACAAATATTACTTTGCAAATTGTGCGCTTTTAAATGTAATATCCTAGCAGCACTTTTTACTTGGACTATATTTAAAAAGCCAGAGATCCCATTTTCTCCTAATTTTTCCGCTCCCCTGAACAAATTACATGGCCTGTACACAGCATTCTACAGGTTTTTAATACACATGTACTCGTTCATGTAATTTAGAATCCTACAAAACAGTAATAACTTGCTGACTGAAATTTATTTCATTCCAACTGGTATTTGTTACGCCAAATTATTTCTGCTCTATCCAGACAACAAATCTGCTGCTTTGGGATGAAATGAGCTTTAGGATTTCTTTTTGTTTTACATACATCATCTTACAATTCACTGAGCTATTATAAGGAAAAATATATGGCAGATGTTATAAAGAGCAACCCAGCATGAAAGGCAACTTGCTGTAGTGTTACTAACAAACAACTGCACACACCGTCTTCACCTCCACTACATTGTTTAATTGACCAAATGTAATGCGTTCGTAGTAGGACTACTGCATAAAAGCCAAGCACATGCAGCACCTATAATTAATCCTGTTTGTTAGTAATTGTAAACCCCAATAACAAGTTACATCGGCCCTGAATGAAAGCACTTCAGTACCTATTCTGCATCAGGTAATATGCATGAAAATAAATCTTTAAAACAATTAACCAGCTCTGCACTGCACTCCAATGGTGCATTCAGCAAGCCTGCTATTTCCCAGGTAACAGAAGCTGTTCATAAAATTGTAAACATGAAATTTCAAGAAACAAAAACTAACCACATGAGAATTAAAGATGCTTAAAATAAACTCAAATGTAACTATTAGATTTTCTTGAAAGCTTAAGCATATTTACTTATACTCCCAAAAATTACCGAACAAATTGCAGACATGCAAACAGAGGGAAAAAAGTGAATTTTTCAGAAACAAAACAAGTTTGGTCAGCTACAGCTTCATAATAAAATGTGCACATAGTTTTAATAAAGCACTCCTAAAAGGCACTCCCCCTTCCTGGGGAAAAAGAAAGAAGAGAGAAAATAGTAATGATTTCTTTCTGTGTACTTCCATGATAGATTAAACGATTCGTAATTCTTATGCAATCCACAACAAGGGGGCTCTTCATAACCACAACACAGAGGATATGTAATCTGTGCTTTGTTCAACAGCTCAGAAAAATAAGTAAGTGCAACCTGGCAAAAAATAAAATGGATGGCACACAAACATCAAAATGGAAGCAATGAATGAAAACCCTGCATGCAGACCCACTCATGGCACAACTGTGACTCACACCAGTACGTTGTAACAACCCACCCTAGTGAAACTGGCGTGCATTAGAGTTACTCAGGGGGAAAAAAAAATATATATTCTTAAAAACAACAGGGGAAACCTAGCATCACAATGCATACCCTGTCCTGCCCCGCTTTAAATAAAAATTTAAAATGAAAGAAAAGGGGCGGGCTGGGGGTTGCAGAAACTGAAGCGAGCAAAGTATACTCTGTGAACGTCACCAGATCCAACATGCTTAAGAGTTACCAGGCACTAGGTAGCCTACAGTTGGAATTTATTAATGTGGGTATGAACCACGGCATGTTAGCCAGCCCACTGGTTTAGTGGAGTGGAAATAATCCGCCACCACAAGAGATGGCTATGTCTTTTCCAGAGAGCTTCCTTATTTCCAAAGACAGGGAGACCAGCTAACAACACCCCAGACCACCAGCTCCGCACACAGAAGTCAAGGACAGCAACCCCCAAATAGGAAGGGCAGATGCAAACCTACAGCATTTCAGAGTGCACAATAACCAACACGCATGGGTCCCACTGCCCCATCTCAAATGCCATACGTAAAAATCTTCCCCGTGAGCACAGAAAAAGGGAGAGCAGGGCTATTTACTTTAATGGGAACAACGGAAGGCAGGGTTAACACATTGCAAGTTATAGCTAACATGGGGAGAGTTGTCTGGGGCCAGCTAGTTGTTGTTCTTAATAAAAAAAGCAAGGAGGCTTTCAATGAAATCAAAGACAACTAATTTTAAAACAATAAAGCTGGGGGGGAGGGGGGCACGGGTTTGTTTTTTCTAGCCACAGTGCAAAATTACTGGATTGGGCTTGTCACGTTACACTGCATTTGAAACCTTATGAGGATTCAAAAAAGGACTAGAAAATGCATTAACATCCACAGTTAAAAGGACCAAAGATTTTTAGAAAGGACAAAGGCTCACAATTCGGTTCATACATTTATCTACTGAAAGAAAGGAACTTTTCTAATGCAAGAACTGCATACAAAGGGTTTCTTGCCCTTTACTGTGACGGAGCTAGTGAAAGGCAAACCAGACAGCAGGAAAAAAAAAGGTAATAAAACACATTGCTGCTTCTACATCCCTAGGTCAGGCTAAACCGTAATAACGCTTCATAGTGTGGTGCTTCCAGAGCATACCGAGAGAAAAGTTTCAAAAACACTTCAAAGTAAGGTTTCCTCATTTGTTTTCTAAGTTTTACACTTTCCCCCCCTTCTGCTCCCCCTTGTTTTTATGTTGCAGTTGGATTCTTTCCTCCTCTTAGCTTCTTTCAGAAGTGCTTATGTATTTCTTTTCACATACTTGCTGCATTTAGCCTCTCAGCCACCCCACACTTTTCAGTCCTGTACCACTGTCATCCAAGGGTGCTGCTGCATGTTTACATTTTCGGGAACCTGGACCCAGGCTTTTTAGACACATCCTTTCAAGAGGATCACAGTCTAAGTTTTACTGTCTCAGATCAAGCTCTGTGTGCTCCTGAACAGCAGAAAGAGGGAGGAAAGGAGTACACTCCTTGGACAGTGTTCCTGTCTTAATTCAAACTGCATTTTGGAGAAATAAAACACAATCACAACTGAGTTCTAGAGAGCCACACAAAAGTGTTGTGTCAGTACCCCATCACAGGGGCTTAAAATGCCTCAACTGATTTGTTTTCTTTCCTACTTTCTTCCAGCAAGTTAAAAAAGGGGTGCAGCAGAGGGACCGAAACAGCCCCTGCCAAATTCTTCTGAAGAAGCGCTACTGCTGAACTCATTTCCCTCCCAGATTTTCCCTCTCCAAAAATCTGACTCCATATATTAGTGGCATGAGCATGTTACTTTTTTTTCTTTTTTAATCTGAGATCATCGCCAAACTATATCACTTCGCAAAATCCTGATTTGTTCTTCAGTGAATAGCAAGACAACATATTAATAATGACTCAAAAATCCTCACAGCTCGGCTTTTTCTTAGAGTAGCCTATTCAAAGTACTTCAGTCATGAGTTATGATAAAAAAAAATCCTGTTTCAAATTGTTTCAAACATCAAGGTAAGTAGTAGAACTAAGTGTGGCCTTGTTTGAGCTCAGCTTTATTCCAGATAGTTCAAACACAGTACTTTGTTATAACCCAAGTTATTTACTCTGACACTTCCTCTGCTGATGAAGACAGAGCAATAAGCAACGGCAAGACTAACTACAGCTATTTAGGGTGTTCACACCAGCAAAATTATTAAATACGTCCTGAAAAACTTCCATGAAATATATTTGGGTATTTTTAAGTAATAAAAGCCTTACTAAAATATGGTTTTATAACAAAGTTTTTTGTGAAACTATTATAACTAGTCTTTTTGTCCTAACCTAGATAACACTGGTTTATTATCGTATCACTAAAACTCCAAACACATGAACTATCTCTACTTTTTTAACCTTAGTTCTTCCTCTCTTCCAAGAGACTTGGAAGACTGTAGAGCAGATGTAGAGTTCTGCGAAGTATTGCCGACTACATCTGCAGCTACAAGTAGGGTCCATTACATCATATATTATCAGAGTTTGGGTTAGTTTCAAATCCCCAAACACCACCATTTTAAGCACTCCAAAACATCTAATGAGGTTTCACTAGCATCTGAAGTCTTAATGTGCATAATACTCAGACAAAGCCAATTTAGCAACCCTGTACTAACAGTAAACACTAATGTATTAAGGCTTATAGAAAGTTACTTCCATCTTCTGAATCATCTCTGAACTTGAAGCTTTCATATGAGCTTCAAATTGGTCAAATTCCTTTAAAAAGGTCTGGTTTCGCAGAAGAGCTCCTTTTTGTCGTTCTTCTATTTCTTTCAAGTATCTTTTCAGCTTCACGTATTTTGTTTTCATTCTACGGGGGAAAAAGAAACCCTTTTATTTTCATATTATTTTAGTATAAACACATCTTTTACAACCACCCTTCTTCAGACACATGCATACTAATGCTTACGTAGGAGCTGCCCCCTCAGCCCTTGCAAAAGAAGTAGACATGTCCTTCTGCACAGCTGTCCAAAGCTTCATAACACAACTGACAGGATGTCTGCTACATAACTTCAGACTGAAACAGGGGGGTTTAGTGTTCAGAAGGGCAAGTATATTAAAAAACTCTTGTAAATCTGTTTTAAATGGATTATGTTTTAGTCACATCACATTAAAACAAAATGAAAATTGTATTTAGAAGAATGTGCTCCACAAGTCATACAAATTGTAACATGAAGGCTGCAGTTTCACAACTGCTTTAAACCAACCTAAATCCATGCTGTCACCAAAAGTGGCATCTCACTCCATGCCTTTCTTTTTTGTGCCAATACTATCCCCTGTGTGGCCAAGTGACAATTTAGGCCAAGAGTAATCCAGCTGAAAACACCATCTACACCAGTTCTCACCCATCCAAAAAGCAGATTCACTTTGAGCCAGACTTATTTTCTTATGAAGGGCAGCCACACAAGCCTTTAGTGCCAACAATGGGAAAATGTGAACCAGGTGCAGTCAGGAGCACTTTTTGGTCTCGATGTGCCTACAGGTCTGCTTAAATCAGGAGTGAAACTGAAACCTATATCCCCCCAAATACCAATATTTTCAGAGAAACTTCAGTTCATAACTTGTTAGATTCAAATAAATCAAATAAAAACAGAAAACAAAGTACATGTGATGCTCCCCAAACTGTTCAGGCACTTTTTTCTGTAATTTACACCTTCGCTTTCTAATCTAAAGGTCCTCTTTCATAAGAGGAGTTCCTGAGGAATTGGTCATTATTGCACCTAGCTCTTGGTCCCTTGAGCCAAGACAGAAAAGTCACCTCTGAGCTTTACAAAACACATTTGAGGAAAGGAACAGAACAATGGATGAGACACTTTTAATTCCTCTTTTGTTGTTCTAGTTTGTTGATTCGGGTTTCCGTGAGGTTTTTTTCTCTTTTATTTGTTTGGGTTATATTGCACTTTGGTTTGTTGTTTAGGGTTTGGGTTGGTTTTTTGTACCACCTGTATATGCAATTTACATTAAATAGATAATGCAGAAACAATCCAAGCATCAGGACCAGAACCTAGAATTTCCTCCAGGACTTGCCAAGACTTTCAGACTTTCAAGACCCTAGGACTTTCTTGCATGAACTATGCTACAGTGATTTTGTAAAAGTTGCATAAAACCAATTTGCATGTTAGTTATTATGAAGATAATAACATATACAGTATTAATAGAATAAGGCAGTTGCGTTATTGCTGAAGTTATTTCACCAATAACGCAAGAGACATTAATCTTACATTATACTTAACATACGAATATAAATTTATTATAAAAAAACCTTCAAGGTCACATTCCAAAAGCATTCCACGATACCCAACTCTTTGCAACCAAAATAAAATAACCTATAAGAAGCTTTTCAATGGGCTTACAGGTATGCATCAGATTTTCGGTATTCCATCAGTTTTCTTTCTAATTCTAGCCTTTTGGCTTCACTGGAAGAAAACAAACAAGACAGTAAGATAAAACTATTTCACAATTCAAACTCTCCAAATGCAAGAAATAAAGCATTTTTTAACAGAGCATAACCTTTTCATAGCAGAAAGCACATTTTTGCTAGATTAGCAGTCTTACAGGTTGATATGCCAGCCAAGCTTATCACTAACACACACACCCCCCCACACCGCCAAACAAAAAAACCCTAAACCTCAAAGCTTTTACTTTTCTCTTTGTCCCTCGCTGGAACAAGAGCTATGTTGTTTGAAAGGGAAAAGATGCCTGAACAGGTATGTATCCACACAAGACCCACCAAAAAGCCAGAGACTTTTGCCCAGCTTAAGCTGCTATTCCAAGTCCCTTCTCCAGCAGCCCCAAGAAGGGCTCTGAACCCTGAGACTCATCACGGGCTCATGCCTCCCTTTCTTCCCCACTCCGAGTCCCAGAGCAGATCACTTCCAATGCAGGAAATACTCAGCTGAACTTGTTCAAATGGACAGCTCCCCAGAACTCCTCACAGGAATGAATCAATGCATTAAAATGGAAAAAAAAAACCCAATCCCAACTGGTTTACAGACCCAACGTCCTATCCAAGAATTTTATTTAACAATTTGAACTGAAAATCAAGTACATATTTCACACTTACACATTAAAGCCAAGTACATCTAGAGATGTGCTAGCAATACCTGCCAGTACTTAATACAGGGTAACAGATAAAAGTAACCATCAAAAATATTTACAGTTGTGAAAATGCTACGGGGCCATCTGTATCCGCCAAAAGCAACGCAAGGTTATAGGCCCATGGGGATGATCAATGTGCTTAAGAACAAACTCCATCTCTTATCTACAATCTATTTCAAAGTAAATCTACTTCAGGGAGGAGAAAAGAGCAAAGCTGATACTATTTCATAATTACAAACTGCATCTGAAAACGAGCAGCCATCCCACGAGCAAAAAAAAAAAAATTAAATTGATAAGACAGGGGCTTCTAGTAAATTCACATTACAAACCCTGCAACAATCAAAGTGTCTCGAGTTGCTTATTAAAAAAATAGCATCAAGTTCTTAGTAGTGAGGAAGGCTGTACACATGCAAGTGATGTGGGCATATACATGAGATCGCATACACCTGTACGGCTAGGTATGCTTATCTGTGGATTTGTGCACTCCCCCACAGACACGTCCGCACCACAGCCACACACATCTGCCTCCTCCCAGTTGCCCTGCAAAGGAAAGCAAGGGGGAAAAAAAACCTTTCTGCTTCTTAGTCTGTGAGATCAAGGCATCCATTTTACCCATCTGATCCTGCCACTGTCTGAAATAAGATTAGGTTTTCATGTCATGTATGCAATTTAAAAGCCACGCTTCATCTGGGATCTCATCCTTTCAATTTCCTTTAACATGATGGACAGCTAAGCAAAAGCAGATTTCAAGATCTTGTTTTTACACTTCTAGAAGTAATTTTCATGACTCAGTGAAGATCACCGATATCCTGATGGATGTAAAAGCCAATGGATGCAAACAGCCATTGGCTCCAATCCTATTTCTCATTCTTTGATACCATGGGTAGTACATCACACTCCTTAGCTCCTGAAAGGCTGCTTCCCTCCTACCAGTGTGGATTTTCAGTATCTCATTCATTAGTCTGTTACAGATATTTAGACAGCACATGAATATAGAAGTAAGGTCTTCTCAAGGCAAGACAAAGCAGTATAAAAAAATACCAGGTAAGAGCCTCTCAACATTTGAGTATCATCATTACAGATGCCTAAAATGGTTACTGCACAGCTCGTGGTGTTTTGCAACACAGCTCTGTCCAAGCACTGAATTAGAGGCAATCAAGACTTTACTTGTAGATTTTCTTGCCCAGGCTCTGGCGAGGTTTCAGCAGTTTCTTTGTGTCAGTGACAGAAGCGAAGCTTAAAGCAATACAGGGATCGTCCTGGCCATTCCGCTGCACCACACCCTCCTTTTTTACATGAAAAAGGAAAGCTTTCCACCTGAAAGTTTTATTTGTTCACGCAGTTTCGCATTAGATTAAAATGGTGCAAACAGTCAGTTATCAACCTTTTTTTAAATGGGCAAAAATAGCATACCAGAACTTTTTAAGGATTCAGGTGGCTCATTTTCAAAGAACCCTGATTCTTCAGTCTACAGAGTGTTGGTTTGGGATTTGAAAGCAGAATTGAATTCTCCGGTCAGCTGCAAGCTCTCTCTAATCTCTGTCATTTCACCAGGCATCAATCTGTAGCGATATTTGATCCCTCACCTCCCATTTAAACCAGCAGGACTAAGATGCCTCAATATTTTTTGAGATACCAGGCCTTAGTCTCTTTGTGCTTCAGTTTCGCATCCATAATGTAGGAATAACAGTACTCCTGTCACGATACCCTGTTGAGATAAGTACATAGAAAATTGTGCAACACTTGGGCACAATGCAATCTTCCCATAAAAGTAAGAAATGTTATTTTTACAGTTGTTTTACTACACCAATCTGGCATTAAATCAACTGTTGAGCATTCAGCTGCATCCACCTTACCAGCCTGGAGCCTGGCCAGAGCTTGCTCAAGCCTTAGCTGATGCTGCTGGTCTCCTGGGTGGGTTAGAGGAGGCCTCTTTGTTACCATCTTCTACATACAACCGATACCAGCTGACATTTCGGAAAGTAATAATCCCTACCCGGTTTACATTCTCTGTTCTGGACATCTCAGCATTTGCACACATTTACTGCAAATCCCCCTCAGTGTGAAGCACCTGGCCTCACTGTCTGAAAAGCAAAGCTAATTGCAAAGTTAGTCACAGTGTTAAGTACAGCACTTAACTATATAATGCATTTAAGTCATTGCCCACATGCCTTTCTCACTGGCAACCACTGAAGATTAAGTGCTGAGTAATCACAACATGGTCAGGTCTGTATAAAATGCAGAAGGTAAACCCTCTGCCCCGATTCACTTAAGGTCTTTGACACCTCAAGCCTAATTCTTTCTAATTTTGCTCATAACAGATACCACTGACCTGTGTACAGAGGCCTATGCATGCAGTGATTCTTATCTTTAGATTGGCCAAAGTACCAGCATTGGGAAATAAAACATGGCCAACAGAGTCTAACGTGTAATTTGAAGCACAGTTACACGCTCTTTGCACAAGTCTCAAGGCAGTCCACACTGACCATTTATTGGCAGCTTAATATCTGGTGGCTAATTTCTCAAGCACTACAGAGCTTAGATATTTAAAGAAAAAATATATTTATGAGAATAGGTTGAAAAGAAATGTTCATGAGAACTCCCTTCTAGTTCACCTAGTCAGATGAGGGACATAACCAAGCAGTAGCTTCCTCACCATACTCAATATCTTGCAAAACAGCTTATTAGTAGTGGCTCATTGTGTGCTTAAGCGCAAGCAGGACTGCCGTCAGGGGCGAAACAGCTGTTGGGTACTTCAGGTCTTAGGAACAGGCGACTTGACATTAGATCAGTGCAGAATTCCAAAGCAGGATTTAAGAAGCTGAAACGCTCCAGTGACTTAACAAAAGTTTTTATACTTTACACTTTAAAAAGTTGGTTAGATAGAAGGTATCACTTTGAGGAATTCTGCAGAGGCAACTGCCTCTGCAGCATCATTCCCAGAGGCAAAAGCAGCATACAACTTGCAGTCTGGTTAAAAAAATATAAATTACTCCTTGTTTGTCGCCACCACCAGGTACAAATACATATTTTATTTTATATTTGAAAGTACATACAACAGAAGTTTGCCAGGCAAAAAAGTTCTATTTATTATCACAAGACCTGTTAAGCTGGATCTCCAAAGGAAGCACAGCTTATGCCATCGTGCTGTCTGTCTGTAATTCCCCTTCCTCAAATAACTCCTGAATGTTTCAGTGCAACTGAATTAGAGAGACGAGCAGATGTTCAAAACATCCTATGTTCCCAGAGGTTTCAGAGGAGTTGGAGAGGGGTAGGTAGTCCATTTGTGCAGGGTGAGCTCAGCCTTAGCTCAGACAACAGAGAAGCTACAAAGGAGGTGACCCAACTTCATGCAGACAGGGCTCTCAGGAAGTACAAGACATCTCCCATCCTAAACACGAGGGACATCTGCATACAAAGACATAGTTTAAAGCAGCATGCAGTCTAGAACGCTCAGATTTTAATCTGCCCTCACTCTTCATTTTCTAACACTGCAATTTAGATAAAGTGCCCTCCCTATCTAGGGCCCACATCTTTAATAATTTCTATACAATAAAAGTATACTTTGTATATTCTTATCCAGTCTTTTAAACAGCAAGTTATTCCCATTTTGCTTGCCAGCAGTCTTCCAGACCAGAACAGGATATTAGCAAAGACATAACGCAGCACTTTTGTAAAAGCACTATCTATGTGCACATTCATATTCTCACAGCCACGGTGTTGTTATTTCTGCTAATACCGCACATTTCAGACACCAGCACAAGACCCAGAAATCAAAGTCTTCTGCAGGAGCTGGAAAACAGGTACTGCTTAAATACCATAAATGATCTCGAGAGACTTCCTCTGGCCAGAAAAAAGTGCTAATTGACACCAATTACTGTGGCTATTGCAGCGAGTAAAAGGCCAGGAGCATCACTAATTGCGCAGAGCTTCAGAGGAACTGACCACAGATGGACATCTCTCAGGCCAAAGCAGAAAGCCTGCATCACCACACACGCTTTCTTCCTGAAGTCATATCATAAATCTTAAACTGAAACACATAAAAAAACTTTTTTTTACAGATTAAAAAGGTGTCTGTAGAAGAAACATCTGTACACATCCATTCATCAGCTAGCCAGCTCCACAATACCAGCATCTGTATCATTTGCTTGTTTGCTTAAAATAACAATTTTATAAATATTGCAAGAAGCGCTCCAAAAGACCCGGCCAGGCAAGCAGGAGCAGCACCAGCAGGAGCAGCACCAGCAGGAGCAGCACCAGCAGGAGCAGCACCAGCAGGAGCAGCACCAGCAGGAGCAGCACCAGCAGGAGCAGCACCAGCAGGAGCAGCACCAGCAGGAGCAGCACCAGCAGGAGCAGCACCAGCAGGAGCAGCACCAGCAGGAGCAGCACCAGCAGGAGCAGCACCAGCAGGAGCAGCACCAGCAGGAGCAGCACCAGCAGGAGCAGCACCAGCAGGAGCAGCACCAGCAGGAGGCCTGCCGCGCTCTCAGAACCCCCCGGACCCAGAGCCCAGGCAGCAGCGACCCGCGGCGACAGCCGGGTGCCCGCAGTGAGCCCGCCTCAGGCACCCCCCAGGCAGTGCCGTAAGTGCCCCGGGACGCTGCCGGGGCCGCCGGGCTGCCCACCCCCGCCCCGCAGAAGCCCCCAGGTATTCACCCCCCGCATCAGCCCGCTACAGCTCTCCGGCAGCGCGGCATCGGCCGCCTCCCCAGGGCAGAGGCCCGGCAGCCGCCGCCCCCTGCGGCAGCCGCGGGCGCACCGGGCCGCCACGGCAGGGGCTGGCGGGGAGGCCCGCGGGTGCCGCCGCCCCTCCCCTCGGTGCCCCTTACCCCACTGGGGCGCGGCGGGGGGCGAGCCCGGGGGGCGGAGGCCGGCGGAAGGGCGCACGGTCTGCTCACCTGTCGCGGAGGCGCCGCAGGAGCCCGCCGAGGCCCTGGCAGCAGGCCCGGGGGGGGGCGGCGGCGGCCGGGTCCGGCCTGCTCATGCCGCGCTGTTTACGCCGGTGGCCAAAGCGACGGCTCCCGCCGTGCACCGCGCCGGCCCCGCCCCGGAAGCCCCTCCCCGCGCGCGCGGCTGTCCTCCGCAGTGCTGCGGCGCGGCCGGCGCTGGGGCGGGCCGGCGGCGGGCCGTATGCGGGTGTCTATAGATACGACACGGACATACACAGCGCATAGGTGCGCACGTCCGTAGCAGGGAGGCACCTGCGGGACTGCGGCCCAGGGAGCCGTGCCCGTGCTCCGTCCCGCCGCCCTGACCGGGCCGTGCCGCTCGCTCAGTAAACCCCGAATTGGCCGGGGTCTGGGCAGCGGCCCCTCAGCGTTCCTCGGAGGCTGCCCCGGGGCCAGCCTTGAGGGCATTTGTACGCCTTTAGGGCCCTCTGAAGCCTTCAGTGGCTTAAAATATGTCGACTATGTGAGCGTTGCCAGTGCAGGAGACAGCAGGCACGCATGTGAGGGCTGTAAGAGGTCTCCCCGCCATTGTGTTGGAAATCTGTGGCGTAACTTTGGGGGACTGTTGAGATTTTAAACATGTAATCCTAAATTATTGCTTCATCTGTTAATATAATGTTAATGTTAATAAATCTGTTAATTTAGGTATTACTACAGCAGTTACAATGGCTGTGGTGCTCAGCCAATTCTCCAGGCTGGTGCTGAGGAAAGCTGGGCCCCAGCCTGTTCAGTACCCTGGGGCAAGGCAGTAATCTCCAGAAAATGGGGTAAATGCAAGGCACCAAGACATTAACTCCAAAAATAATTGGGAGCTGACAAACAGTTATGGTAGCAGGGCCCCCCTTTAATAGTTGGTTTTACTGAATTTCTTGTACGGTATTGTTTTTCAGGAAAATAACCAAGAAAATGCAAATGGCTTCTTTCCATTTGTATAGAAATGAAATGTGTCAACAAAATTCCTGGTTCCTTCTCCTCTGAATTGCCACTGTCAAGCTGGCAGAGCTCTTTGATGTCCTGTCACCAAAATCCATTGGCCAGTGGAAAAAGCCTCACCTTCCCTGAGTGCTGGACCAGCTCTGACAGACCTTGCATTTACATCTCCAGCTGGCAAACGAAGCAGAGAGGAAACCCACAATTTTTTCATCTTCACATAAAAACTTAGGTCCCTTTGAAAGGACGTTGCCAAATTAGTGCTTAAATTCCAGTGACCCCGTGAAGTTCAAATACCCTGAGAGTATTTGAATTAAGAAGAAATGCTACATCAGTAGCCAAAATTGTGGATGGCTGTGAAATGCTTAAGCATAATTAGAACAGCAATCAGTATACGATTAGCATGAGATCACCATCATAATTACCCTTCATTAGAACTTCTGTCCAACAACTGCCACATAAAAGCATCAGCTGTAGTTGCAAGGTAGTCATGGCATGGCTGAGGATGCGGCAGTAGCTGGGGGCTTCAGGGGCTCATCAGGACAAGCTTCTGGGTGCTGCTGCAAGGCGGCCCCATCCTGTGGGTCAGGGTTCTGCCACTGGGTTTCAGTGTCACGATCCAGCAGCATTCCTAGTGTTTTTCAGCACCCACAGTGTCAAACCCAGAGAAACCAAATCTGAATGTAAAGTAAAAAGCTTTGCTGAATTGATGTAGTGGTACTTAACAGTCCCCAAATTAGCTTCTGTCACTTGAATAACCATGGCTGCTGCCTGGCTTAGCCTTTGCATATCCGTGCTAAATAAATGGCTCAATAAGATATGGAAGGCTTTAGCTCATGTAAGAGCTTACCTACTCAAGAAAATACATATGCAAAGGATTTGCAGATTTGGGAGCCTTTTATTATTGAATTCACATAAAACACACTTGTGATGAAAGTCATACTGTTCTTCCTCACTCTGCTGTTTATTGAAAGCAAAGATGAGCTATGGAGACCTCCATCACGGTGCGACTTCACATCTTCGCAAGAACCAACAAGTGAGATCTGGGTCTGCGCTTGCCTCAATTTCCACAATTAGGCATGTTTTCCCCAGGTCTTGACTTTCTAACCGAGGTCCACCACAGCTTGCCCTTTCCTTAAAATATATGTAGGAGCGAAAAAATGGAGCTTTGGCATCTCAGCTGTGAACATGATCCCCCCACCCTCCTTGAGATACTTGTAGTACTAAGACTTCTCCAGAGCCTTTGTATCAGCATGATGTTCCTGCTCAGTCATGGGAGCAGATAAAATGGAAATAAAAAGGTTTCCATGGTTAAATTGCTTTCCTCCCCCCCCCCCCCCCCCCGAAGGTCCCTCATAACAGCTCTCTTTACTAATATGTACGTCAAAATAAACGTCTCCCCTTTGACACCAAGGTGAGGCACTAAAAACTTGTTATTTCAGAATGTCAGCCATGAAACGCGCTCTGTCGGGCTGACATATATTGAATGCATCGCTGATTGTCAGTGAAGAAAGCTGTCAAAGGCTATATGGCGTTGGAACAAGAAAACACTTTCATATACGACAAATTTGTTATTTTTCAAAACAGGCAAAGAATCTGGCTTTCTTCAGCCTGTACCTGTGACATACCAGGTTTGGTTCTGGAAGACTACACTGCTTTCGAAAATATTTGTGCTTGCTAAAATAATATCAAAACTTTCAAACGCTTCTGGTGCTATTTAAAATGACAAGCATACATTATATTTACATACTGGAAAACCTTATTCCCAAAGTAAGATTTCCAGGTTTCAGCTGAAAGGGGTTGATCTCCACCTGACAGCTCAGATTTGTAGGACTGCGCAGTTTATTTGTCTCTCGTGCTGTTTCAGCCCCAGCAGATTTTCTTTTAACGGTGGTCCACAGTGGAACAAATGTGAGGAGCAGGGGTCTTGAGGGTGCTCACCTACCCATGACCAGTGCTGCCGCCTGGGAGAAGGTGGGCTGCTCAGCACCTCCCTGCCTGCCTCCCACAGCATCTCTTGCTCCAAATCCCTTACCTGGAGAAACGGGCAAGGGCTGGCAGAGAGTCCTCTAACTGGGGAGGAGCTGGGAGGGACCATCAGGGATCATGGTGACAAACTGAGAAAATTGTGGCAAAATGGTGCTGGCGGAGAAGAGAGGCCAGGAGGGGCTGGGGTAACTGCAGCAGGGGGTAGAGGTCTGTAATGCTGCCAGGGATGGCGCTAACCTGGCCTCACCAGTCCCAGTGCTGTGGCCAGTACAAAGGAGAAGGAAAAAAAAGTGGAAGGAAAGCAGAAGAAAAGCAGACAGGGTCAAACATTCTGCTGTTTTATTAAAAAAACCCCAACGCCCACAAAATAAGATGACTTTAGCGAGGGCCCCCCAATATGATTCCTGCTCTGTTTCTCTTGTCCCTCTACTCCTGGTCTCGGTGCTCACCCTCTGTGGTACCACAGCCCCAGGCCAGTGACATGATCCTGGCGCTGACACTTGATGGGCTCATAATTGACTCAAGAATAATCTTGTTACTCATATCCCTGATAACCAACATCAGTACCCCATCCCTGAAAGCCTACAAAGAGGAGTGTTTTGTTTGTGTTCTCCCTTCAGTACTTAACACTTCTTTTAGATTGTTTTAATTTAATTTTAATGTAATCTGATAAGAGCTGTAAAACTGTCAAAGAAATCTGTCTCCTTCTGTCTTATTAAATACACTTTGAATGAAATTATGCTTTTTTTCCCCCAATCGCTGCCAAACGAAAGTATCTCTTGATTCAAATGCAGGGATTGATGTGCACTAATCTTAACAGCTTTACACACTCTTTTTAATTTAGGGTGGAAACCATGTGTGCTTTTAGCATCCTGCTTTCCTCTGGAGATGTAACAGTACCCCGGAAGGTGCAGAATCCACCTCATTGTGATGAACATCTGGCCACACGGTGCTCACCTGCAGGAGAAAAAAGGGGTGAGAGGAAAAAGAAAGTGAAAAATAATACATCTTTGCAGGGGAAAAAAAAGAGGGCGAGGGACTGACGGTACCTGCCTCCAGAGACAGCTTGTGCTGCTCTCTTCCAGCGAAAGGCTGGGGTCCCAAGGTGTCACCCTGTGTCCCCACACTTCAGGACATTGCTGCCAGCACATCTACCATGGCTGGCAGGGCACCTTCCCTGCTGCGAGAGGGGCTGCTCCAGCCTGAAGCTCCATCTGCAGAAGGACCCGCTGTCTGCAGTGGGTGGTGAGGTGAATGGCAGGACTCGAAGGCACTGCCACACTGAGAAAAACTAGAGGGAAAAATCTTGCATTTCTGCCTTTTTGACTATTGGGATCTTTCCGAAGATCTCTGCCACAGTTTTCTCTGCCCGATGCTTTTTCTTCCCAGGTGCTACAGATCATCTGCCTCACCCTTGGCCTTACCCCAGCCCTTGACTACATCTGTCAGAAATCACTGTCAAGGGGTTGGCTGGTTTTCCTGAGCGATAGATCTATGCACTGTCTGTACCTGCTGCAGCCTGTTTGCCACAGCCTCTGATCTAAAGCCAGAAAATGGAGGGGATGCTGCTTGGTCCCAGAAAGGTAGGAAACTCTTTATATAAGGCAGAAATTGCCTGTGTCCTCGTGTAGAGTGCCTGGGACAAAGCCTCCCCCCACCAGCCTCTGCATAACCACCCCACCCGCACTGTTGCTGTAATGGTAACGATGAGCTTTTACAGATTAAGAGCCCTCTCTGATTTTAGCTGATTTTCACTTAACGTGAGAAAATACAAATATTGCTTGACATCTGGATTAGAGTAAACCAAATCATATATTCAAAAGCATGAAAGAGAAATCACTGGTTGAAAACAAAAGGGGCGATTAGCTGCGAGTACCAATGTACACAGCAGACACAAGCATGAGATACGAGAGCCTGAACATTTCATTGCCACCATTTTGCTATTTCTGCCCAAACACAGCAGGATGGGGTTTGTGCGTGGTTCCTCTGAAAAGGGATTTCCAGAAACATAGCCTGTGATGTGCTGAAGAGAGTTTTTTTTCCTCTCTGTGCTTATTTGATTTCTGAGAGTGACCGTACATTTAGCTTGCCTACAAGTCAGAACAGAACTGAATAAATTTTCTTCTCTCTCTTTTTTTTTTTTTTTTTTTTTTTTTTCAATTAGATTCATAATACATGCCCTGGTAGCTATGTAAAAGACATAAAAAAAAATTTACATAATGCCCATAAGTCTTTTTGTTAATGAATCAAGTCCCAAATGAAGAGCACTAATAATGTATTAGTAATCAAAGAGCAAATAACACCAGTGAACATATCTCAGCAGAGCAGTTGTGTGGATCCATTTCCGACTGTCAGTGTCAATGCACGGAAATAGTAATTAACATGTTGAATTTAATGTTTAAATTTTAATAAATTTAAATGTAATAAAATGCTTTTATTAAATGTTACAGTTCCTTGAAACCTATTATTACTCGTTTCTGATGCATAAATAGAAAATACATTGTCTTACTGAAGAAGGCATTTTCTGCTGTCGACAGGACAGGTGAAATGAGTTCCTCCAGCAAGAACTTGTTAACACAGAAGCCAACGATAATGGCTGATTGAATAAAAACCTTAAGAACGCAACTACAGCATTTAAAACTATATAATATTTATTAAGAACGTAAGGGCCTTATCCAAAGCCTATTGACATAATTGAAAAGTCTCTAGTAATGTCATTGTCAAGTAATTTTGAATTAATACTGGAGAATTTAGATACAAGCACACGCCATTGTTTACAACTCCACATTGTTAATGAGCAACAGAAATGCCATGGCACGGGGAGGGAACCAGTTTAAAGCCTGTGTGCCGGGAAGCATCCCTCTTCTCCAGCCGTCTCTAAGGACTTGTGGAGTCTCCTACACAGCATGTGAGGCTCTAAGACCAGAAGGGATCAGGTGTGACTCGACTCAGGCTCTTCCAAGGCCAAGGATCTGGAGAGGATGCCTGGGAGATTTCAGGTCACTCTACTTTCACAATAATTCAGAGTCACTTCTGTTTCTAAGATGGAGACACTAGGAATTAACCACCCTCCATCTAAGTGTCTGCTGTTTGAAGAGGAAAGAGGAGATTGATGGTGTTGAGCTTCCCCATCCCTGAAGGAATGAGAACTGAATTTTGGTTTTCTGAGATGTGAGGCAAGAGTCTGAGTTTGAACTAGACCACTCGCAGCCAACCATCAAAAGGCTCAATTCCTGTCTTCTCCGAACTCATCCACACCTTCCATTCTGGAGTGTCCCATACAACCAACCACTGCTTCCATTTCTGTTGCTTAGTCGGAAAGAGTTCTGCTGTGTTTCTGAGCAGGAAAGACTATTTTGTGCTATTTTGGATCATTATGGAATGCCTCTCTCAGGCCTGCAGAAACCAAAAAGAAAGCAGGAAGAAGCCTTCCTTCACAAATACGTAGCCCAAATCAATCTCACAGCTGCCCGCTTGGGTCTGGCAGCAGGCAGCGTTCCTCTGCCACGCAGGCTGCAGCTTGACCCAGGTGCCATAGCCCAGCACGAGGCAGAGCCAGCCGCACACTGCAGACCACGACCACCGAGAGTTCAGCTTCATTACAAATCATGGGATGGAGAACATCCATCGTGGGGCTCAAATCTGCCAGATAACTCTCCAAACAAATGAACGACACGGTGCGCCTGAGCGTCTCGCTGCCCGCTCTGCACCCACAGCGTGCAGCCGTATGTTCACAACGCCACAGAGCGCCTGCAAAGTGGAGACTTTGCGCCCAAACATTTTCCTAGGCACAAAAGCGCCCTACCTCGCCTTCAACGTGTGGTCTTTTGCACCGAGTCAAGATTCAAGAGGGTGCCGTGTTTTTGCCAGGATCCTCCTGGAGGCCATGTCATTCCCAGCTCCCCATCCACCGTCCATTCCCCATCTCCAACAGGTAAGGCAGGAGCACAACCACGGGTTGGCCAGTCAACTCCGTCTCTCTTGATCTTAACCCTTGCTGCTGCTTTGAAGGACAGAGACGTCTCAGGCTCTTCCATTAGTATTTTAACAAATGAGTGGATTAATCTCACGTACTGACTGAAATACTGGAAAAGATTTTCTTCTACAGGTCATGAAAAATTAAAGGGAAAATATGAAATAACTGGAAAATTGTTTTAACTGAATTAGATAATGTTTTCCTTTTAGCACCACATTTTATAGTGATCTGTTTTGAAGCGTTACTTTCCGCGTTGACAGGGACAAGGTATTTAGACAAAGTAAAAAGCCTGGAAGATCCAAACCCACAGACTCAAAGGGAGAGTGTCTGGCCTATTGTCTATTTTGATTAATGAAGCCTTTTGCATAGTGAGTTAATGTTATGTTTACTAAGCAGGGAATACTGCTGTGCAGCAGAAGCATCAGAAGTATGAATAATATTCAATATGATAACTACATCAATAAGCTAATCTACGTGTTACTGGATTCTGCTCAAAAATGCCTCAAATGGTATTTGTTTATTTCCTAATTGTCAGCCACTTTGATGCACTTGTCATCAGGTTCAACAAGTGCTCCAAGCTACAAGGGTTTGAAACGAAGGGAAGCACTTGGGCAAGCCTTGCAGTTCAGGGCTTTTTTGGACGAGGGAAATAAGATCCGAGGGCTGTCCCTAACTGACGGCACAGGCAGCGAGGTGCTGCTCTGTAGACAGACACTGACAAACACGGAGTCTCTTGAGAATACCTCACCACCTTAAACCAAAATATTTAAAACCTGTTAAAGGTGTTAATATTTCAGCCTGAGTGTTTGCAAGTCATTGGCCACTCTTTAAAACAAAAGCGAGCAAATCGGCATACGTCGAAAATAAATGCGCCTCCCTGAACTAGAATTAGATGTAAACCTGAACTAATTCCCAGCCACTGTTTGGCTGCTGTCTCCATTTTATTTTTACTTCTGTCTGAGGTTTGGAGCTGAGCGTCTGGACACTGTGAAGGGCCAGAGAGGCTGTCTTGTTTTTCAGCAAGCACTGTCTGCGGAGTGAGACCAGATTTCACCTGGGGCAATAAATATATGCTGCTTCTCCGAGTTCTCCATTTCATTGAAATCCAGTTTTGAGTGGACAGGGGTTTTTTCACTTCCTGTCCCAGAGCACACAGTTTTTCTGTGATTTATTAAGCATTTTCCCACCTGTTTTGTACAGAAGATTGTTCTGTGATGAATGAAAGGATCCATATGTATAAACTGTTCATTCATTTAAGAAGCAGGAAAACAAGCATAAGACTATGAAATTAATTAAACTGTGTCTGCTCAGAGCTCGGCATCACTGGGCCCAGCCCTCTGCGCTCCATTTAGTGTATGCAACAGTAAATAATTGCACTGAACATAAAAAGGAACCTGAAGCAGAAGCTGGCAAAAAGGCTTGAGGAGACTGAAAATATTCTGACAGCGCATTTAGATAGTGCTTGAACATTCATTTCAGCTCTACTTTCGAGGAAACACTTGTGTCAGTTAGGCATGCAGGTGGGATCTGCGAGCAGCAATGGTCTGGACTGACTTACAGGCTGAAGGTCAAAAATGTTTCGACAGTTTGCAGATGCACGTACCACGAAGAACCTCTCCAGAGCGCAGGATGGTGGCCCGGAGGTGCTCTGCTTCCATCAGGAGAGGGCCAGACCCCGGGGACAGATGCTAACAGACCTGAGCATCCGAACGTGGCCCTAAGCACTCGCCTCCAGCTGCCCCCCCTTTGCACAGCACCAGCATGCCTTCAGGTGCCACACAGCCCACCCCGAGCAGCACAACTGCAACCATCCAGTAAACTTTTTAACGAGCAAGCCTTTATTCTTGCTCAATTAAAACACTCCCCTCGCCTTTTTTTTTTTTTTTTTTTTTTTGAAAGTGCATTTATTTGCTGCACCCCGAAGCACCCACGGACGCACTGCCAGCCTGCCCGGCGACGGCCTGAGCGCCCAAGCCTTTAATACCAATTAAATAAGCAGCAATTAGCCAAAGGCCAAAACGAAATCTGGGCTGGCCGCACCCCCCCCGGGCCACAGCGAGCCCCCCGCCGCTAGCTTGGGCGAAGTGGCTTAAAAAGAAAGAGAAAAACCCAGGAAAAAAGCAAACCGCCCAGCTCCGCGCAAGAAACCGAAGGGAAATCTCTTCACCCGGGAGGCGACGCGGATCGTTTTCGGGAGCCGCTGGAAGACCCCGCCTCGCCACTCGGCTCTGGGGGTTGCAGCCAGCAGCTGCTCGACCCCTGCTCTCGCCACGGCGACTCCCGACGAGGGGCGAGCCGCCGGCAGGCGTGGGTGCCCCGGGGCGGCCCGGGCTCGGGGAGCTGCGGCGGCGTGAGGGGCGCAGGTAGGTCCCGCTCCTTTGCCTCTGCCCCCTGCCCACCGCCTCCCTTGCCCTCTCTTTCCTCCCCGTCGTTTTCCTCCAGTGATTTAAATCTGGCGATTTGATCACCCCGGCAGCGCGGCCGCGTAACGGCCAGCGACAGGGACGCTCGCTCCCGGTCAGAAACCAGGCGGCGGCGGCCCGGGGCGGTGAGCGCGGCCGAGCACCGCGCCCCTCGGGGCTCATCCCGCTGCTTCCCGGCGTTCGGCCCGAGCGGGGCCGGCGGTGGCCGCCAAGGGCTAAAGGCAGCGGCTCAGGCGGCCCTGGGGCTGGCCGGAGGCTGCCGTGTGGCGCGGGGCTGCGGGCTCGGGTGGTGGGAGGGCGGCGGCGGGTCGGAGCCCCCCGAAGGCTGCTCCGTGGGGGGAGCGCGCCGAGAGGCTGGGCTCTGGCGGTACCAGCCCGCTGGTTCCCGGCTGCCCCGGTAGAAGGGGCTGGATTCCTTCCCCCCGCCCCGCCCGAGGGGCCGCGGCCGCAGCCAGGCGGGGAGGGAGATCGCGGCTACCGGCTCCGCAGCCCCCGAGCACCCTCCCGAGCGGCCCGGCGCGGGGAGGGGCTGGGGCAGCGCCGTGTTCCCCCCGCCGAGCCCCCCGGGCAGGCTCCGGCCGCGCTCCTTACCTGGCTCCGGCCGCTCCGCAGCGAGACCCGCCGGCGAGGGGCCCGCCCGCGGCCGGGCGCTGGGCAGGCGGCGGTCGCGCTTCCCTGGAGCCCTCCTGCGGGGGCGGCGGGGAGCGAGCGCTGGGGATGCGCCCCCCGCCCGCTTTGGCCTCGGGACCCCCTTCCCCTCCATCCCTCCCTGCCTGCGCCGGCCGGGAGACCCCGTCCTTCCTCCCCGTATCGATTTCAGCCCGACGCCGATCGCATTTAGGCCAGGATTGGGGTATAATGGAAATATCATCAGGAGACAATTACCTTTTCACAGCATTCACTTCTCCTCCCAGACACTGTTATTTGAGAAATAGGATCATTTGATTTCATATTGCACTAAATAACACCCAGCCATCTCAAATTGCCAGCTTCTTAAAAGCCACCCATTGGAATAAATTGCAGAGCGACTCTTTTGGCTCTGGCTTTTTTTTTTTTTTTTTTTTCCTCCTTCCCCTCTTCCCTCCTCTCCTCTCCTCCGCAGAGCGGCGGGCCGGGGCGCCCGGGCAGGCTGCGCTCCACGAAGTGCCGGCTCCTTCATAGGCGCCTGAGCCGCTCAGCCCGACCTACGCGGGTTTTACTCGTGTTTTTCTCCCCCACCGCCCCCCGCCTTTTTTTTTTTTTTTTTTTTTTTTTTCCCTCCCCCCCCTTAAAGCCAGCTTTTCCCCCATCCCCGCCTGGGTCCCGCGGCTGCCAAAGTGCGATGTGCCTTTAAGGCTATCAGTGCGCGCTCGCTAATCTGGTCATCACAGGCTTCATTATATCGGTATTAATGTCATCCGCGGATTACTAATTAGATTTGCGGGATAAATGAAATTACCCGAGTGGGCTGCGTGGGAGGGGGAGCGGAGTCTCCCAGCGCTTCCCGGGATTTACGGAGGGGGAAAAAAAATCGTGTGGGGAAAAAAAATATCCTTTTATTTCCCCTCCTTTTTACTTGCCCCCCCGGCCAGGCCGCCCCGAGCCCCCCATCCCCGCGGCGGGGCTGCACTCGCGTCCTAATCGTGTTCTCCTCCGGCAGACACTAATCAAGTAATTTCCCAATCCCAGCCCCATCAAATTGCTCTTTAGCTGTTGAACTGTGGAGTTTTGCTCCTCTTTTCTCATGCTAATCAAGCCCATTCAGCATCTCTCTGTGAGGCTATTTGTAGTGGAATAAATCTCCTTGTTTGCCTGCTGCATGATTAATTGATATTGTTGTATGGCTTTTGTTTGGGCTGCGGGAGAGCTGAAAGGCAGTGCATATTGGATGTGACGAAAGGAGCTTGAAACATCATTTCGCTGCTGAGGTCTTTCAGAGGTCGAGGGATAGACCGATCGCATTATTCATCCTATTTATTTATCCTTATTAGAAAATATGATGAAAGAATAAGGCCCAGAGTCTTTTTTTAAACATTGACTAAACAGCGCATACACAACCCCAATTAAAAAAAGTGCCCAAGATGAGGCCTTTTCTCCGTATTAGAAAAATAGCTCTTTTTAACGAGGACCAATTAAATCGTACTTCATTTTACCTGGGATCTCACAATAGACTTGACAACAAATTGCCTTTCTTCTTCACTGTTAATTACCGGCAGAATCAGCCGCGCTCGCAGCGCCGTGCGCCCCTCCCCGGCTCACCCGTCCGAAGCCCCCGGCAGCCGGAGAGCGGGGCCCCGGCTGCCCCCCCCGCTCCCCCCGCTCCCCCCCCGCTCCCCCCGCTCCCCCCCCGCTCCCCCCCCGCGGGCAGCGCAGGCTGCAGCCATCGCCCAGCCCGGCCCCACGGCGCGGTGGCCGCCAGAGTCGGGCCCGTCCGGCTCCAGCCCGAGGAGCCCAGCCTGGCCCTGGCCTCCGTTCCCAGGCCTCCCCCACGCCCCCCCGCTGTGTTAAAAACTGCGGCCGGACTCCCAGAGGACGGCACTGCAACCAGGAGATTCAATTACATAGTCCCGGTCCTTTGCTTCTCCCACAAATGGCTTTTTCCCTCCCCCAAATATTTCCAAGTTCCTTTTCAGAAAGGAGGGGGGGGAATAATAAAAAAAAAGAAAAAAAAAAAGGAAACAAAAACCACAAACTGGAGAACAACAGGAAAAAAAGAAGGAGGGGGAAGAAAAGAAAGAAACTGTTCTCCTTTCTTTTCCCTGTATGCAGGGTAATTGATAGGCTCTATCAGAGGTCAGGATTTGCATAAGAATTAAGAGCAGTAAATTAATTTAATATTCAATGCACATCTCCAATTATTCCTGCAGACCTTTGTCTCCACGGCTGGCAGAGAGAAGGTTCAGCTGCTCTTCAACCAAACAACATCTGTGCAGTTAATAATTTGATAAACAGCTCATACAAATAGTTTCTGAATTATCTGCCAACCCAATGACTATTCAGTTTTGAAACACTTGGCAAGGTCTGCAACGTGCGGTCGGGGCTTTGTAGCCTTGTTCCAGTGATTTAGCTGCCCGGGCAGACATTTTTCCCTCCTTATCTCTTAAATATAATCAGCTACTTGCAACAAATAACCATCAATAACAATATGTAAAATAAGTAATTACCAGTAATTAATAAAAGCTTCCCCCCCCCAGCCCCCATTGCAGATGAGGTGCAGGGGTGCCAGCGCGCGGGGCGGGCTGCAGCTCACCGGGCTGGGGGATTCCCACGTCCCCAGCAAACAGCCCGGTGGGGGCCGGGCATGCCACAGGGCTGGGGGTCTCACCCTGACTCGGGGGGGCTGGCTCTTCATCTCTAGCTGACCCGCATAAGGCTGCCCAGTGAGCGTGGGTGCCCACGCAAATGAGAGCCGGAGAGCTCTCGCTGTGTCTTGGCAGGGGCCCCTTCCCTCCGTGCGGGATTTACAGCCCCCGGCTCCTTCCTTTCCTACACAACAACCTGGAAAAGGGTCAGGTTTTTCTGGGAGCCCTGGCTGTCCCCCTGCCCGGGTCTCAAAGGAGGAATGGGTGATTTAGCAGGTGGCTCTGCTAAATCCAAATTCCAGCCTGAGGAGGGCATCTTGATTTTCCCCCGTTGATTTCCAGGGGAAATCCAATCTTACAAAATTGACGTGTCTCCATCCATCCCAGTGCGGAGTAGACGTACGGCTCCATGTAGGCCAACCACCACACCTTCCGATACAACCCACGATGATGACTCGCATCGCTGCAATAGCTCTCAACTCGCCTGATTTATTTTTAAATGCATGCATTTAATGCACAACCGAGAACAGTAACTATAGGGGTAATACCCAAATGCTCCACTCTCCATGGCGTCATCGAGATGATAACCTTGCACAGACACGGGATAGCCCTCCCCAATTTCCTGGTGTTGCTTCTGGTACCTACTGATAAATGCGAGTGAATACATGGAGAAGGATTTACATGGATACTGGGAACCCACTTGTAGCGAGCCCGGATCCAGTGAAACCTCGTGGCTAATGAAGATGAATGGAGAGGCTAATTTGTTCCAGTGTATTGCAGCCTGCTGCCCTCCTTGGCAGCGGGAGCAGAGCGGACTGAGGAGTGGGTGCCGGCCACCCGGCAGGGTCCTTCCTGCCCCACCGCCCATCTTTTAAACAAACTGACTTCCCCATGCAGCAGCCGCCCTGCATTTCAGATTGCTATTGCAGCACCTCTGTTCACGGGGCTAAACTGAGCGCACAGAACAGTTCCTTTTTCTGGTCGATAGAACTGTTTAGGTTGGAAATGACCTTTAAGATCATCACGTTCAACTGTCAGCCCAGCACTGCCAAGGCCACCACGTTTCTGTGATGGCAACTACATCATGCCTTTCCTGCTGCACAGTGGCTTCCAGCTCCTGTGTGTTGCCCGTGCCTTGCGCATTGCTGTGGATGCACTTCAGTTGGGCTGTTGATCCCACCACCTTTCTGGAGGAGAAACCCCGATTCCTACATGACCATTCTCAGGCACTTCCATGGTTTCTAACACATCAATAACCCCTGAGTCTTTGCTGCCGCATGGATCTCCATCCCCCGCCTCCAGTGGGATGGCGTGCCGACAGACCTCGCTAGCACACCTCGTGAGCACACCATCCCCCAAACGCTGGCGTGCTGCCCCCGGGCTTATCTCTAGTGAGCCTGGTTTTACTCCTTCCCTCCTTCAAATCTAGTTTAGCACTGCTAGCTCCAGCCCAAAGACCCCTGTCCCCCTCTGAGACAGGCACACCCCATCTGTCGCCAGCAGCCCTGCTGCTGTGACCAACCCATGATCAAAAAAACCCCAAATTCTGCCCGTGACAGTGCAACAGAAGTGCTCAAAGCCACTGAAAACCACACCGAAGTTTTGAGTAGGCTTGATGAGAAGTGCTAGGCTCAGTGCCCTTCCACTGTAGTGAGGGTGCCCAGCACTGACCTTTCAGCACTGCAGACATTCCCCAGCGCAGAGGCTCTGCTGGGACGGTGCTGCGAGGCCACCGCGCCAGGGGAGTGCGGCAGTTCGAGCTGGGTGCTTACCACTCGAAACCCAGCTGTGTTCTTCCAAGGTGCATTCGCTCGGGGAAGAGCTGCCCTTCACGCACCTTGCGGGTGTGCTTCTTGGCCGTGTGCTGATGAAGGGGATCAACCCCTGGGGTGGATCACAGGGAGCACGTTTCCAGCTCATGCTCCAGGATTTTTTCGTAGGGTGAGACACTGCGGGACACAGCCAGGGAATGTGGTTTCTAGACCTCTCCTCAGAGCTGCATATAATCACATTTGCCAGATAAGTAACTGACCTCATCCTTTGTCCCTGCCCTGGCCTGTATGTCCAATTACTCTGCTGGAGTGCAATGAGAAGGAAAATTAAATTTACACACTGGGTGCCATTAACAAACCCAGTGGACACCTCATTTTTGTGTTAACGAGCCTCGTGGTGAAGCCACCAAGGAAAGGGTAGCACTGTGGCATCTCCTGGTGTTGTTCACCTCCTCCCCGGCCCCGAGGGAAGCCCTGTCCGGCCATCAGCGTCGCAGCACCTGGTCCCACAACCAGCGCCATGCTGCCTGCCCTGAGCGCCTGGCGGGTGCTGCCTGCGTGGCGCGGGCGCCTGGCAGCGATGCGCCGCAAGGAGAACTCTGAATGGCGGGCTGTTTTTCAAGTCCCTTGCCGTCTGAAGGAGCTGCAGCTGGCTGGCGGGCACGGGAACATTAGGAGAGGACATGCCAAAGGATGGAAACCCGCCTCAGCAGGGCCAGGGAAGAGCCAGCAGCCTCAGATAGCTCCGCTCGCCATCACACGCTGCTGCTTGACTGCCTTGAGTCGCTGCGCACCGCTGGTTCTTACAAGCCCTTGTCTGTGTTTGTATTCCGTGGTTTTGGCAGCAGTGGGGTAGCAGGGAGACGCCGAAACCAACCTGAGCGCTGCAGGAGGCACTGCTGAGCTTCCACGGGGCAAAAAACTGCTGAGGGTGGGACATGGGGGGCTGCAAACTCGCCGGTTGGTGAGCAAGTGCAGCCGGGAAATGGCCCCAGCTGGGCAGCGCTAGGATTCCCGCAGCACCCACGGGCACGCTCGATTTTGGCGTGACCTTAAATTACAGACGTGAGAGGATGCAGAGAGTTCCCCTGGTGATGCCACTGCGTCTCACTTCCTTCAGGCACTGAGCATCACTCCAAAATTAATAAAAAGTTGATTTTAAACAGATTATGAAGTTCTTCAGGCTAAAGGAAAGGTTAATGCTCCTCTCCATAGTCATGCAACTTTCATGACTTTGCTGTCATAAAGAGGAGTTGATTTTTCTCTTCCTTTTAAAGAGAAAATTTACATGATGAATAGGAGGCCAGAAATAGTGACATAAACAGAAAAGAAAGGATCAAGTGCCAAATTTGGACAGATGTCTGGGGCTTGATAAACCGTTGCAGGCTTATCCCAGCATGACTAACACGGGGCTGCAGGCGCCACTCGCTGGTTGTGCGGGACAGGCCGAACAGTGAACGACCCCGCGCCTCGCCCGGAGGGGCAGATCCCAGCACTGCGCCATGCTGAGCTGCAGCGGTCGCAGACTCAGTTCCTGCTGATGGCAACCCACGCTGGGGCATGGCGTTACCTGGCTGCGGCACGGGACTCAGCAGCATCGCAGCAGCAGAAACCCCAAAGCTCACCATGGTGGATCAGCCCTTTAAATATGCAACACCTGCAGCTTCAGGGCTGCTCAGACCCAGAGATTTGCTACGAAATGGACGCTTTTCTCCTTTCCAAAATTCAGATTCAGATCAATGCTCTGTGCTGTCTCCAGAGCCTAAGCTGTTCTGACTGAGACTGTGTTTTGCCCCACTGCTAATTAAAAAACCACACGCAAGCCCAGTTTGTAGTTTGGAAGCTAAATGGACAGCTTTAAGAAATTCAATTCCCCCTTCTACAGCCCCCAAACCCAAGGGCTCTGTGTTGTAAGGAGGGAACTGGACCCCCAGCTGCTTTCTGTCGCCCCAGCAAGGGGCATCCCCCAGCTCCTCATCCACTTCTGAGGGCACGGGCAGGGGTTTAAGGCAGCCTTGGGCCTGGCTTGGTGCTTTTTATAATCAGGAAGATGCAATTCTGGTTTTTGAGAGTCGGGACGCTGGACACCCTGCCTCTTTGCTGCTGTCGGTTCACTCCTGAAGATTTTAAGCCCCTTTGGTCCCTCAATTTAACCACAGCAAGAGGATTTCAACACTAACACTTTCCAAGTGGTGTTAGGCAACTTAATGTTTGCAGAGCTTTGAGGAGACAGCACTATACGTGCATAAATTTTGTCTTATTCCAGCCAGGCCACAGAACCCATGGAAATCCCGGCGCTGCTGCTGCATCAGCCAGATCCATGGCTGCATGGATGCATCACCTCTGCAAGAAGCTGCCTTCAGCATCTCCGGGGTGAGACACCCTGGGCACCCAGAGCCAGAGGACGCAGTGATGTTCAGGCTTCAGGAGCACAATGGGCCCCAGCTCCTCCAGAAACGCCTCTGAGAGGCACCAACACGCTGCCAGCCCCGGCACATCCTCCCGGCTTAAGATAATCGAGCAGAAACCAGTTTTGCTCTGCTGGTCAAACACGCTCCATCACAACTCTTGTACCATAGCTAATTCAAATAGCAAATAACTTCTAAAGAAAACCATTGGTAGGCTGTGGATACAAAATAAACAAGCCCCCAAACAGCTTCAGGTGATGCCAGTTGGTTGTTTTTGGGGGGGTTTTGTTGTTGTGGGAGTTTTTTTGTTTGTTTATTTGTTTTGTGGTTTGTTGGTCTTTCCCCCCCCCCCCCCCTAAAAGCAGTATTCATACCCTGGAAAGCTGGGCTAAGATGCTGCAGCATCGCGACACACTGTGGGATAAGATACCGTGGGGACACACTGTCTCTCACTTGCACAAGTCCATCACTCTGCACCAGACCACAAAACCAAAATCAGCATAAGGTCACTGTGGGCCTGGTTCATGCTCGGGAGAGCGTCCCCAGGCTGGCAAACACCCAGCAGCTCTTCTGCATAGCTTCGAGTTCGCCTTCAAGTATTTCCTCTGAACAGAGACAGATTTTAAGCCCTATCCCAGGTGTCAGACCTCTGCCCGCTCCCGGTCCTGCAGAGTGCCCCTGCACCCGCACGTGCACACGAGCCCCTTCACGTTTGCTGCTGCTTGCAGGTGGAAATCACACGTCAAGAAAAATCATCTGCACCAGGGGAGAGGGGCAGCTACCGCATGCCACCAGCCTCTGCCCTGTGAGTGACCGGGGCTGGGGGTGCAGGAAGAGACGGGCAGCACCTCTCCAGTGCCACATGGAACGCTGAGCAGCGGTGCGGGGCCAGTGCTGTGAGCGGTGCTGCTGGCACTGCCTGCCATCCGCACACCCATCCGTGCCATCACCAACGGCTGCTGGTGACCTGCAGTGGCAAAAGGCACACCAAGCCCGTGCCGATGGGGGCATGTAAGCCGCTCTCTCAGTGCCACTTTTTGGAGCAATCTCTCTTTACAGACTAGCTAATCGAGTTGTGCCGCCACTCTTTTTTTATTGAGCCATAGAAGTGTCTGTAATGAGAGATTAAAATAGTAGTCGTGCCCTGTGATTTATTTTTGAAATTCTTGTGTCTACGTGCGTGTAAACTACACCACGTCACCCGGCTGCAGACCGAGGATAAATAATGCATTGCAATATATTAAGCGAATGAGAATGCAAACCACAGAAAAATATGTAGAAGAGGAAAATGCATTTGCTGGGTGGTAAGTTATTGGACCTTTAAAGGCAGGGAAGGGAGAGGCTGGGGAGGAGGGGGGGTTTGCTCCTGCCTTCCCTCCCGCAAATAAATCACCAGCCTCGCAGTACTCGCGCCTGAATAAAATATGACAGGTCTCTCTCGCAGGGCCAGCACGCGGCTCTGTAACAAGTCGCACCGCTCGCCATGCATACTGACTGCAAATTGCGTGGGTTATCAGACGCCGCCATAAAAAAAACAACCCTCTTCCCCCAACTGATTATGAACCTCATGCATAGCAAATGACAGAGCAATAACGCTCGTGTTGCCTGCAGCGGAGGTAAAAAAAAAAATAAAATATTTACAGACTGACAGGCTAATGGACACTTTCCCAAAGAGCGGTTAGAAAGAAGTAGTAAATGGGCCCGTGCTGATGCAGGGCAGCGGGCCCGGTCAGGGATCAAGACACACAGCACCATATCGGATAACACATAATTGGCAGGTCACATCCAAATGAGTGTAGTCATGCATCATCCGGAAGGCTTTTGCTGGTTATAAAGACACTTGTAAACAATTCAGCCGCTGAACATGGCAATAATATGTTGATCCGGCATGTAATGAGGTGTTCCTGGAATCAATAAACTAGTCATGAAGAGCAGGGAGCAAGGTCAGCGCCTGCCTTTTTGATGACCTTTCCTGGCTGGTAAGGACATCATATACTCTGAAGAGGACTTTTCTCATATTGCAGAAGGCGCCGAGTGTCAGAACTTCCATTCGCAGCAAGCAAATGAACAGCCGGGCTCTGCATGCTAATGAAGTCCAGGCTATTTTCCACCTTTTCATCTGCACATTATGCTCTTGACTTTGGAGAAGGTGGGAATTAGGTTGGACCCTCGTGTCAGACTGCCTGATGGCTCAGCTCCGGAAAACTGGTAATTGAAGCTGATGACTGATGCGGAGGAGGCCTGAATTTGGAAATAAACAGTTTCAAGCACTGCATGTCATTTCTAGAGAGACTGCTGAGTGAATGGAAATGAGCTCTGTTTCTCCAATCTAATGCAGTTTCTCAGCAGGAAAAACACCGTCTTTGAGACAACAATGCCAGTCATTAAGATTTAAATGTTCTGGCGATAATGTAAGGAATCGCACCTGCCTTCGCAAACAGCACTTATGGAAATGCTGCCCCATGCCACGGTCTGCATTTCATCTCCAGCCCCCCTGGCGCCGGTCCTGGAGGGGTCGGGAGGCTGCAGACACCGGTGGGCGGAGGGCACGTGTGGTGCTCTGCTGTTGCTAGCTGGGTCAAAACGCAGGAAAAAATATCGGTGACGCGGAAAGTGTGGTTTTTGAAGAATCCGTAACTAAAAACAATGCTTACTGCACTGCATCTGCACCGTTTAATTGCTCATCCCGAGTGCATTTAGCAGAAAGCCCGCTGGCCTCGTCCTCCACCGCTGCTCACTGAGGTGGCCTTAATTCACGTCAGCCCAGCCGCCAGCCCTGGAAAGATAAAAAAAGAGTTTCTAGACAAGGCACTTAAAGGCCGATATTTTCAGATGTGAATGTGAACACTCTGCCAGCCTAGCTGCTGGGAAATAACATTTGAAATATTGTGAGTCCCTTCAAAATCCCACCTGGTGCTGCGAAGCTGCAGAGCAACTTGTTTGCTGGGGCAGAGGCAGCTCAGCAGCCCTGCGGCAGTTTTAGGGCTGTGGGGACATGGCCATCAGCTAACGATTCGTTATCTAAGGCACGCTAGCAATGCCGTGCATGGGTCTGAATAAGCAGCTAGCCATCCTGCTGCTGCCAGAGGAAGCATATTTTGGGTCTCACGCTGAGAAGTGGAGACTCTTGCCTACAGCCCGTTCTGGCTGACCAGGGAAGCGGCAGAGGATGCTTCAGCGCACACCGCTCCCATTTGACACTGCTGCAAAGCCCTTATGTCCACCTGTCTAGAATGGTTCACGCATAACATGGAAAATAAAGGCTATTTGTGCTTTGAATGTTCTTTTTTTTTAATATATATTGTGTTGGTTTCTTTCAAACCCAAGTGCTACCCCAGCAGCTGATAGCTCAGTCCCCGTTGCAGGCTCCCCCCAGGCGCGGGCAGGACGGGGACCCGCAGGCTCCCTGTCTCTCCAACAGCGGCATGCCGAGAGGCGGTGTAAGGTGGGGTGTGCTGCAGGCAGGGGCTCCCCAAAAACCACTCAGCACCCTGTCCAGAGCCCACTGCTCTCAGTGCTCCCCTGCATCCTCACCAGGGCAGCCGCTTCCCACTCCCTGAAACTGCTGCCCACTGCCAAAAGCTGTCGTCTTCCCCCTCGGAGGTGGCTGCATCTCAGGAGTGGGTCTGTTTGTATAATAGTTTGCAACCCCTCAACATGAAAGGATATAGAAGGATGCAAGTTATTATTATGAAAATGAACCAAGCAACAGACAAAAATATTCAGAAGATGTAATCTGCCATCCCTACAATGCACTCGCGGAGAAGAGCACTTGGCAGACAGAAGAGTAGTCGTCAGATACATTGCCTTTTGTTAAATTGCTTTTGCTCTGACAGTGCCTTTTAAAACCACATGCAATCTTAATGTAAAATACCTCATACCTAAAGGTATAGGGCCAGTGCTGGTCTGCAGTTTGGGATTTGTCCAAAGCAATTCACTGGCTTAATACCACTATTCCTCATTTTAATCACACGACAAACATGGGAGGCTGAATTCTGCTTGCAAGAAACCATGGACCTGATCCAAACATCACTAAAAATCAATTGAGCAAAGGTTTATTTCTTTAAAGAAGTGAAGCCAGCCTGCCACCTCACTTTCTTCCAAACCTTTGTCATCGTCAGCAGGTACGAAAGGGTCTCAGTCAGCTTTGCCATGCAAGATGGGGGGGAAATTCAGCCTTTTGATTTTTTCATAGTTTTAGCAAATGGTTCAAAGTAAGGAGTTGCTACATGCGGTAGTGTGAGAAACTATTGCATTTTTATTTTCCAAAGATCGAGCAATGGAGAAAAAAAAACCCCAACCAACCAACCAGCGCCTTTGTGTCAGCCGGCCTGCCCCTGTTTTTGCTGTGGCAGACAGGGGCAGGCCGTGGGCGACTGAGCCCAAGATCGCTTGAGGCCAAAGGTTTGGTTCTGCACCCTGCAACTCAGTGCTTAACGCAGTGCCCTCCGGCCTCCCGCAGAGGCCAGTGAGGTGCCAGTTTCACCCTCCGGCTGCCTGAAGGGAGCCGAGACGCTGGAAGTGAGCGGCAGCATCTCCGGCGCCATTCATGAAGGGCAGGTGTATATCGAGGCAGGCTGTGGCGGGGTGACGCTGTCTTCGGGCTCACCCCATCCATCAGCACTCCTCCCGGCCTCCCAACTTCATTAATAACCTCCTTCCCTATGCTAATTCCATCAGAAAATTATGCGGACTGTTTATATTTCTTTACAGCCAGAACAGGCTGCTGACACAAATCAGCCATTAGCGATTCACATTGAGGAGTCTCCGCTAATTGTGCAGAATGTAATTAGTGATTATGTAATATCTAAGCTCTTGCAACTGTCATTAATGTCCACTATTCACCAGGGATAGTTCTTACTGAATTAGAGAATGATTACTGCATGGTAAATCTACTTAATCCTAAATATGCTAATTAACACTGTATGCACTTTAGACAGTGGTTAAAAGCACTAGTAACCTCAAAAAAGGTTGCCATACACCAGAATCTAAATTGCTTGCAATGGATTTTCCTTCAAAAGGTAAATTCATTTAATTAAACGGTATAGTAAACCGTTAGGCACAGCTATTGATTAGTGCAACCCAAGCAAGGGTTTTCTGTAACGGATCTAGTGAGGTGCCACCGCAGGGCAGCCATGCTCTGGCAGCATCCCGGTCCTCCCTCTGGCAGTGTCCCGGTCCAGGTGCCGCCTCGGCAGAGACCCTCAGCGAGGGGGCTCCGTGCATGCCCATACACACGCGGATACTCCCCAACAGGCACGAGATCGCCAGTGGAGCCTTATGTAAAACAGCCTTCTGAAAGCTCTCCCTCCAGGATTAAATACCGTATTCCTTAGGTCATAAACCATAATATTGCTGCAGGCAGATACAGTAGCTTCCCTCAATAAATTCTTACTTAAATCTTAATTTTAAGATTTATTTGTGTAAACCAGACTTTAGATATTAAATACTGCCTACTAAATGAATGGAATAAATACAGCAATTGTACAGTTTTTGAGACGTCCCTTTTGAATGCCTGGGGTGTTTAATGTATCCTGGTTTTCTGTAACAAAAAAACAACAACAACAAAAAAGCTATGGCTGTCATGAACCCCGAAGATAATAGCATTTTGTGATTTATGAAGATTCTTCCTGCTTATATATTTTATATAAATAATACTCCTGTGTGTATCTCTGCACTCATTCATTTTTTTTTTGATTAAAAGCTGCACAGGCTGTAAAAAGAGTTTGCGTAGTAACATTTAAAATCAGCTTACAAAAATTGGATAACTAATACATCAGACACAAAATAAGTCATTGTAGCAACCATACCAAAAGGAAAATTAACAGCTCAATGCAATCCACGACACGCTTTTATCAGCAGACTGACACAACAAAAGAACACAAAACAAAAATTCCCACAAAAGAAAGTTCCTCAATGAAAAATAAAAGGTGAAAACTACGATAAGAAATTAAGCACACTCTTAATTTACCTGGGTGTATTAAATGTTCGTAACTGATAATGAGATTGCAAGTGCTCTTTGAAAGCTGCGTGATGCAGCGCGTGTTGCACTGACACACTGCGCCGGTACGGAGGATGCCGGGGGGGGGCTGCGGGAGGGCCCCCCTGCCACCCTGGCAGCTTTGGGGGTGCGGGTTTCGCCCCAAAGGCTGCTTTCATCTTCCACGGAGGCCGACGGCATCCTCTGCTCACCAGATCTGACGGGGAAGCACCGGTGGAGGACGGCCCTGAGGTCAGAGCCCAGCGGCAGAGCCGATGGCACCCACCGTTTCTGTGGCGGGGGAGATGCAGGACACCCCTGGGGCCTCCACCGTGGCCGGGCAGCACCTCCAGCAGAGCCCGGCCTGGGGACAGCAGCGCCGAGCTGCCCGCCTGCCCGCGGTGCCACGGCACGTGCAGTTCGCCCAGGACCCGCCGCAGTCCTCAGCCATGCTCGCCCGGGGCCGCTGGCAGGCTCTGCTCCTGCCGCTGGAACAGCTCCACGGCCTGGGAAGGGCCTCCCTGTCCCCTCTGCTCGCGGAAGATGACCAAAGGGGACCTGTGCTGCCAACGACCCCAAACCCATCTCCCTGGGAGCTGAGGCTTATGGTCCCGCTCCCCCTGAGAAAAAACACTGCTCTAGACTCCAATTCAGAACCCAGAGCTTTAGACTGGTATGGCGGCTTTAAAGCTGCTGCCTGGACCTCCAGCAATACTTTTGGGTTTGTTCACCTCTATTTAATTAAAAATACTTTCTCTAGCCAGCCCAGATGACTCTGACCTTTCGTCACTGCTGTTCTCGAACACCAAGCTGCCCTGGGTCAAAACCAGCTGGAAGATGCTCACTGGCCCTGCGGTGCCGGCGCGGCCCTGGGGTGCCCGGTGGGCATTGCGCTGGGGCAGAGCTGTGTTTTAAACAGCCCACTGTGGGTTATGAATGCGTTGAACATTTATATTCACTTTTTAATGAAAGTTTCTGGAAGGTTTAGGCTAAGCAGACTCAGTATGCATGGGTGACAGCCTTATAATCCAGCGATTTAGCAGCCCCGACGCATTTACTTTATAAAGGAGCTGTAACAGCCTATAGCATTGAAGAGGAGACATCTCTGGCACCTAAATAAAGATTTACACAGAAGGCCTGACCCTAATACTGACTTAGAGGATTATTTTCAATCATCATTGTCAATAACACAGGCCCTGAAGTTGGCAAACCCTCCTTGCCCTGGAAGAGGTTTGCAGGGTCAGCTCCATGTGTTTTAAATGCCCCTATACATATGGCAGCCTGTAATTACAAGATAAAAATATATGTGCAGAAGTGGGGAAGGAGACGGGCAGGCTAAGTCTGCGAGTTCACACGTGGCATCCCTGCGCTACAGATGGGTCTCACGTGGCTTTGAAAACCTGGGTTGCCCTGCGCTGCCCTGCTCCTCCTTCCCAGAGCCGCCTTCCCGAGCGGGGCGGCGCAAGTGGTCCTCAAATCCACGCCACCCTCTGGGGAGGCGGTTTGTTGGGGTGCTCCTGGCTCTCCCCAAATCCCCAGCTCCTGGAGCAGGGCTCCCTGAGAAAACCGCTAGCCTGTGCAGGGATGCTAAAGTCCTCAACAGCAAACCAGGCAGCAAATAAAAAAATAGCCTGAGCTTTTTTTCAAAGTTACTCTTATTTTTAAAAACATCGTGAGCCCTGGCTTCCAAATCTTGGATGCTGCCAGGAGAGGAAGCACTTCACTGTCATTAGCGGCACCAGCAGGCAAGCGAAGCAGTGTCCCTGAAGCCTCTCCAAAACAGCTAATTCCCCTCGTGCGTGCTCCCGAGCATCGCTTTCCCCCCTCCCCGTGCTGCTGCGGTATCGTCTCATTAACACAGCCCTTCCCAACCGGTAATAGCAACCCTGGCCTTAAATACCTCTGTGTAGCGACATTAATTCCTCAAACAGCGCTCTTACCTTGTAGAACGGTAAGCCACAGAAGACAGTCAATAGATGATGAGATAACAGTTGTTATTTCAAGCCTCCGCATGGCTGACGGGCTTTCTCTGCCACAATGCAGCTCACTCCAAGGTGATAAGCAAGCCCGTTATCGCAGCATCATGCTCTCCCGGCGGGCATCCAGGGGGCTCCGGCTGCTGTCCCCCCGCCGAGCCCTGCTGCTGGCTGCTGGGGAGGCATGGCCCGCCACCAGGGCCTGGCAGCAGCATCCAGCCCGGCCGCGTCCGAGGGCAGCACCACTGCCACGCAGCAGCTGTAAGGGACCCCGAGGGGACATCAGGGCTCCACATGGTCACCTGCGAAAACAGCCTCTCCGTCTGGAGAGGACACTTGGCTGGCTGCGGATCGAGGGTTTCCCCCCTGCCCCACCTCCCCCTCTTCTGGCCCATTTTGCAAAATATAGCAAGTATTTCTGCTTTTGCAGTCGCATGCCTCTGGTGGCAGTGGCCAAAGGCCCACCGAGAAGTACCTTGCACCGGGGCTGGGTGCAGGGGGGGCCCACCAGCACCCACGGCAGCAGCTGGAGCAGAGCCTCTAACCAGCTTCTAGCCCAGGTCTCCCGCTGCCTCCGACGCCTGAGGGACACATGCTCTGCCTCCAGAGCTTGCTCAGCCACATACACGCGCGCTGGGTTAAGGAGCAGAGCCTGCCATTCCTTACGCCTGAGCTTTTATGCTCCCGCTGGCTCCCAGCACCGCCACAGACCACCCTGCCTATGCCGAGAGAAGCATCCCAGGCCCTGCAGCACCCTCCGGTGCTCACACGCCCCCGAGGTCTGCTGCAGCCCACAGCAAAAGCCCCTCTGGCTGGCTCCCCCACACCCAGAACACAGCCGCACGGTCCTGCAGCTCCACGTTACCCCCAGGAGCCCTGGAGGGGGTCACAACAGCCACGCCACCCCAGGGAAGGGGCTCAGACCAACCCTGCCAGCTTAAATAACTGCCATTTGCACCTTCTGATGCTCACCTGAGCTAGAGACCCCCAGCCACGTGCCCACATCCTCCTTCCCACTGGGGAGGCGTGGTGGGGCTGGGGACACACAGGAGTGTGTCCTTCCCAGCCATGGGCTGGCCCACTCCCTGGGTGAGGGACTCACTGCCAAGCACGGGGTGGGCCAGAGACCACTGGGGCAGAGCTTGAGCTCAGCTCTGCAAAGCTGGTGCTTCCTGCGCTGCTGGACTGCGGAGAGAGGCAGTGGGCACAGGCAGGCATCGGGTCCCCCGGGCTCGCACCAGGGCATGGCACTAATTGCATTTGCTCTGATTTGTGCTCGTGCCGCTGCCCATCAGAAAAGCTCATCTTTCTCCAGATCTGCTTTTGGATCAGCGGGGAACAGCCAGTCTGCAGCTGTAACAGCATTCCCTTGAAAGGCCAAATACCGTATTCCAGCCAAAGCCTGTACGTACCCCATCGGTATTTTTAAGTAGCAACTCCAAATTATTGCCAGAGCAACTTACAAGGGAACTGAGTGGCAGTATAATTCAAAAGCAGACAGCAGCCCAGCGGCATGCAGCCCAAGGCTGGGCAGCGCGGGCAGGGGATGCTCTGGGGAAGGACGAGGGAGGACGCTCGCAGTGGCTGGCTGAGTGCCCACGGCCGCAGTGGCAGCGTGGGGCGCGACGGCCCCACTGTCCCAGCAGGCCCCCAGCTGGCAGCTCCCCGGAGGGCTGCGGGGAGCGGCGGGGGGGACGGTGGCACCCGAATGGTGAGGGGACAGGGAAGGTGCTGCCACCAGCACCGCCACCTCCCCGCAGGTTTGCCAAGCTCCAGCAGCTGCAGAGGCTCGGTGCTGCCGGCCAGGTTGCATCTCCCTGCTGCCAAGAAGGGGGTTTGTCCCTCTTTGCAGGGGGCTGAGGGCTGCAGAGCCCATCCAAGCCCTGGCCCCTGTTGCTCAGTGGCCAGCAATGCCTGTCTGCAGGAGCCACGCCTGTGCAGAGCCCTGCGCAAGCTTCCTCCCTCAAAGCCCAACACTTAATTTTTTTGCAAAATCAAATATTTCAGTGAGAAAAAATTCAAATAATTTCTGGCAGTAAAGTCAGAGCCGACACCTTCCCCTGGAATGCTCCTTCAGCCCCCTCGTGCCCAGCTGCCCCTCGTCCCCAGGGGGACCAGCCCGGGCTCCGGAGCAAGCATCCCACACCACTGTGCAGGAGGCAGGGAGGGCACGTGCTGTCCCAGCCCTCCGGCCAAGCTACCCACCGGCCCCACCGGCCCCTGGAGACCGAGCAGAGGGTTGGGGCCCAAGGCGGGCGGTTTGCAAGACAGATAACAAGCGAGGAGGGACCAGACTGCCCGCCTCCGCAGTTGTCCGCACTGGACTGCTGGCCGAAGTGACAAATCCAGAAGTCAACTGGGGAAAGAAATGGAGCCCCTTCTTCCTGAAAAGCTGCTGCAGCTGCCGAAGCCAGCGCCCAGGGGTGTCCCTGGTGCCGGGGGCAGCATGCACCAAGCACTGAGCCCACGCTCTGCCTTGTGCACGTAGACACAGGGAGCTACACGTGTGCATATGTGTGTGTATGTACACACAGGTGCACCGGCGTGCGCCTACATGCAAACACGGGCTTTCGGCCAAGGGGACAGCTCGTCAGAGCTGTGTTCAGTAATGACAATCACCAGTGATGGAAATGAAAGAATTAGCCGCACAATAAACCCCTAATTGCCTGGCAACAGCATTTAGGCCCCATTAGGTAGATTTGTAACTGCTTCCAGAGAAATAAACTCCTGTGTCATTAGATAACAAGGAAAGAAATAGGTTATTCCTTTTTTGAAAGGTATGAAAGCTTCCAACTGCCTGATGTATTCGCTTAGTAGATTATTTTCTGTCATCTCAGTTAATTGAATTTTATCCATTGCTCTTAGAATTCCTCCCTTTCGTGTAAGGTTAAAAAGTTCAGAGGAGTCATATTTTTGAACCTCGCCCATTTATCGCATAAGCCAACTCCAGCTGCACTAAGTGTGCTGGGGAACACGGAGTAACAAAAAACTATGCAATAATTGCTTTTTAGCATCTGGGTGAATTGGCGACCGAATAATTGTAAAGCGTCGCTTTTCAAAACGGTGTCCAGTTGGGATGCTGCTGGGAGTAATGGGAAGGTATCTGCTGTGCTGGGCAATGCACTGCCCTTGGGAGGTGTGCGGACCAGCCGGTTGTGCGATGGTCTCCACCTCCTCCCCCAGAAAACCAAATTGGAGACCCAGATTTAAACCATTTCCCTAAATTCCCCAAGGGCGGAGAGCCTGGCTGATGGCAGCCAGCCCTGCGAGGTGCAGCCCGGCTCTCCTCGCCGCTGAGCCGAAATAACTGCGTGTCGGCTGGAGTGCGACGGGAGGAGTGACAGCTTGGCAGCGCTTATCTCCGTGCGTCGGCTGAGCGGCAGGTCACCGCCGGCACGTGGGTGCCTGGGGGCGGATTTTCTGCTCGCCCTCATTGTTGGCCTCCGTAGGACCAATTTCAGACCCGTCAAAACGTATTATGGCAAACCTCCCCTGAACAAAACCCAACATCCAGCTCTTCCAGGATGTTTCCTTGACATGCCTCAGCCCAGGAAGCCCTTCCCAGCACACGCCATCACACATCGTCTCCGCTCAGCTCTTCATGACAGCGTCTCTCAGCTCCCTTCCTTCCTTTCCCTTTGGTAGCAGCATCAGCAATGCTCAGGTTTGCTTTTAAACCCTTCCCTACCCCTTTCCCTCAAGATAACCAAGGTAACAGACAAACTACCTGGGCTGGAGATCACTCTTGCCAGCTGAGACTTGCCTGTGGGAACTAACGCTGTTCTGGACCGGAGCTGGTCCTCCCTCCTGCCGTCTGTCCTTCCTCTGTGAAGCCCAGGGCAGCTGTGACGCATGCCGCAGGGGATGGGGCAGAGCTGTTCCCTGCACAAGTGGGGTTATTTTTTTCCCCTGGGTAAGGTAGTGGCATGGCATCTCTGAGCATGAGATGTGCAGAACCAGAAACATGTCCCCAGGATGCGTGCTGGGTAGGGTGGACGCTGAGCTAGGGGCAGCTCCATTCCCCATCCCAGTGAGCAGAGCAGCTCGTCCTTGCTAACACCTTTGAAGTCACAGCCCTCTGCAAGCGTCTGCTTTTCTGCCAGGCCTTGCATCTCCATGGGAGTGAAAGTCCTGGGGAAACCAGAGGTGCACACAAATTATACCCGCTTCCCTGTAAGACATCAGTGACACCGCGTTAATACGCCCACCCACGGGATACGGACACGAGAGCGTGAGGGTGTGCGTGCCTGTGCTTGTGCCGGTTGCACAGACGCAGTGGTGTGGACAAGTCGGGGGGTACCCATGTCCAACACCCAGGCGTGGTGAGGTGGGCTGCTCTGAGCACCGCTCCATCGGTGGCTGTGTCACTCCACGCCACTCTCCTGTCCCTCGCCCCAAGCGGTGATCAGCCCTCACTTTCAAGCAGCACCCTAATTTCCTTCTTTCCAAAGCAAACCTAGGCAGATGTTCTTAATTTCTGAGTAAATCCATAACATACGTCATCCCTCTCATCATCCCTCAGGCCGCTGCTCTTAAACTTCAACACCTTCCCCCCTCTCGGTCACTCCCAATTACTCCTGTGAGGTGCTGGCACCTTTACAGCCTCTGGCTGGCACCTCCTTGCAGGGACCTGATAAGCAAAGTTAAAGTGTAACAGGGGCGATGGGGAGAGGCAGCTTCATTCTGATCCCCTGCAATATCTGCTGTGCAGAACAGCACCGCCCTTAATGAAATGGGGTGGCTTGGCTGCCGAGAGATTACCTAAATAATTGGTTGGTGACTCCAGAGCCGCTTGATTTTAAACACTTCTGAAAAGCCAGCTCCATTTTCTGCTTTGGTGCATACCAATTCCCTGCGCTGGCATATGAGAATAAATCAGCTCTGTCGGTAGGGCATTGTTATCCAGTTCCCAACTATTATGACATAGTTTCTATCAGAGCAGTTTTCTTCTCAGCCAGTCGAGTGGAATGATCCCTGAAAGCAGCAGTTTGTGGAATAAACGCACTCGGCTTCCTCCCCCCAAAGTCTCAGCATCGTCATAAATTTGTGATTGCCCACACGCACGCCAGCGGCCAACGGGGTGGCTTAGGAGAGCTCGCGTCCGGATAACAAGGACGTGGTAAAGTGCCTGGAAAGACAGTGGGGCTTTGAAGTGCTGGGGAGGGAAGAAGCAGCAGAAGACCCAAGGAGGAGAGGGGGAAAAAAGTAAGTATGGAGAGATAACTGATCTGGAGCGGCAAAGCCCAAGGTAACGAACCTTCCCAGGGGCTTGCCTTGGTCCCACCTGCATGCACCGTAGGCAGCAGCGCAGAGAAGCACCTTCCCTCGCCTGCCCCGACTGCAGGAATCCCACTCTCGCCCTTGTCCCCTCCTCCTGTGCCTGGTGCCCCTGCGCCGAGGCATGGGGAAACCTCCCAGTTGTTACAGGCACATTTCAAACCTCAGGACATTCAGGGGTGAGAGCCCTGAACTGCCACCGCTTAGGGCTAGCAAGGCGGCAGGCATCACTCCCAGGCCCCGGGACTGCGTCCTTCAGGCTCGGGAGGCCTGTTTTGGAGAGCTGGGCCCTGTCTGGTCTGTTCTTCAGCTGGTTTATTAAACTGCTGATGGGGACAGGAGAGACCCTGTGGCACTGCCAGGCTCGTGTGCATGGACATGACCCGTATGTGTGTGGGGGGACCCACGCCCCCATTCAGGAGGAACAGGAGCGGGGCAGCAGGTCTGAGCTGCTGGGTTGGTGCTGGTGGTCCCCAGAAACCATCCTTGCGGGGGCTGAGAAGGCAACACGGAAACCAGAGAGGGGGGAAAAGTGGAAGGAAAGGGCAGGGCTGCCCTTTTCCATGCTGTCTTTCTGGGGTTTTTTTGTTTTTAATTGCACCCTAGAGCACTGCATATTAATCATCCTTAATCAACGAGGGACGTGAAGGGCCACAGGCGCTGGGGGAGCAGAAGGGCGGGCAGGCGGCCAGACCCTGCTCCCCGCATCGGTGCGGGATGGGATGCTGGCGTGGAGCTGGCGCCGGGGAAGACCCATCCACCTGCCAGCAGTGCCATTCATGGGGATAACCCTGCAACCTACAGAAATCTGGAAATTATTATGGATATTACATAAACCACCCCCCGTGTCAATAAGGAAAAAAACATATTTAAAAGTAAAGCAGCTCAAAATTAACCCTGAGAGCATGGTTTTACCCAGATCACCTTGGAAAAAAGCAGCAGAGACAATGGTATGCATTCATTCCCTGTCCTTTATCATTTAAATAACCTGGCCTTCATTAGTTTCTGATGGATTGCTTTAAAATTGCTAAAAAGGAGGTTTGTTTGTTTTTGATGTGTAGTTGCATTGATTCCCTGCCCCCCCCATTTAATAAAAGGCATTTTATAGAGCACCAGAGTGAACCAGGGTAAAGCACCCTGCAGCTCCCAGTTTGTCAGGCGGGGTGTTCACAGACCCGTGTGGAGGGACAGACCCACCCCGGGCAGGCAGGAGCCGTCGGAAGGAGTTTGGGGAGGCAACACTGGGACCATGGCAGCAAGGCCCCCACGTTGGCCACTGCGCTTTAACTATGCAGCGGGTACCAAAGCATGTGAGGCTCCTGAAGTTACGCCAGAACAGAAAAGCTGAATTGCTGTTCAACACCCCATGCACAGTCCCCGACACCATCCTTGCTGGTGCTGCCAGCCCTGCTGACCTCTCCGAGCGGATGCAGATACAGGATGCATCTAAGCAGCATCACCAGCTCATTGCTCATTAGGAATAACCTGCTAAGCCCAGGCAGCACAGCGAAGCGAGGCTCTGGGTGTCTCACAGAATCATAGAACCGTTCAGGTTGGAAAAGAGCTTTAACATCACCAGTGCCAACAGTTAAGCCAGGACTGCCAAGGCCACCACGAAACCGTGTCCCTAAGCACAACATCTACGCATTTTTTGGACACTCCCAGGAATGATGATTCCACCAGGTCGCTGGGCAGCCTGTTCCAGTGCTTGGAACACCTCAGCACCGGTGCCGAGGAGCCCTGCCTGCCATGCCTGCTCTAGAGGGATGCGGCCAGCACCCACCGGGGAGTAAAAATGGGTCATGTCTTCAGCAGCCATCAACCCTGTCCCGAGGCCAAAGCCCAGGCATCATGGGATACAAATGACTGTCAGGAAACTCATGGATAGCAGCAGCATTGGACTGTAAACACAGACGGGAAAACAGGGACTTGGCTCTTCTCTCCTTGCAGCAGCAGGCTGTCCCAAATCCCCCAGCCAACAGCACCTTCCCGCAGTGAAAATGTGCATCAGAATAGCAAAATTCCTTCAACTCCTCTGCCTGGCCCTGCAGATATTTCCAGTAACGGTGCTGAAGGTGGCAAAAGGCTTTTGCTGCGGTGACTGTGAGCAGGGAGGTAAGAGGGTGCCTTTTCCCTTCCCACAGAGCCATTTTTGCAAGAGCCCGTGGGTTCCTGGTGTGGCTAGAAAAGGCAGAAGCAGCAGCTGGTGCCAGCAGCCCCTGGAACAACTAAATGCATCCCCTAGTCCAAGGCTGTCTTTTAAACTTTTTATTAAGTAGTGAGCCACACTGTTAGTAACTTGGTATAATCTGTGAGATCTGCGTGTGCACGTTAACACACACAAAGCTGATAAGCTCCCAGGGATGGATCGTCTCTGTTTATACATCTGGACCAGTATTTGTATATTAGCAATCTGAAATCTGACTACTGAAATATACTTTTTTTTTTCCTTAAAGGAGAAATCCTGAGTTAATTTAAAATATGTTTCATTTACAAAACCCTCAGTTTTAAAAACCTGCTATATCTACTTGGTTCACAGCAAACAAACATCTGGCCAGTTTTGCTCTCGTTTAGGTACACGGCAACCTTGCCAGCCTCTTCCAGCCGATCAGCATCAGACCCCCAGGGAAGTTTCTCAGGGCTGGTTCCTGCTACACTGCATTAACACTCCTCACTTCTTCTCTGCAGCCCTCGCTATTTGTAACACAGCATCTGGAAACCACATTAAATACTGTTCTTTCCTCTTGTTTTAACTCTGCACAAGAGATCTGTGTTTCACGACGGCAAGTGCTAGAAAGAGGATGAAGCAGTGATCGCTTAGGGAAGAAAGCGTGTGCAGGGCAGTGGGAGAAAGCTGGCCCAGGACGGCTCTGGGGCACAGCATGATGGCACTGTCCTGCCACCCCTGCCCTAGCAAACAGTGGCCCCGTGCCACGCCACCCCACAGTCAGGAATCGAGGGGTAGCTCCTGACCGCGGGCAGCTCCCCCTCCCAGTGCCAAAATGCTCCTTCTTCGCATAACTGCTGATGGACAATGCGGCCTGTGAAAGCCCGGGATGTCCCCGAGCACGGCTCTGCAACACTGCGCACTGGACGCACCTCCTTTGGTGGGACCAGCTGGTTCAGCCCATGCTGGGGGCTTTCCCCGAGCCTTGGGCAGCTCTTCCCCTGGAAACCCCGCTCCTCTGGATGCGTCCCTCTGCGGGCTGTTGGATCCAGCTCTGTTTTTCAGAGAAGGTGGTGATACTACCTAAATAAAATAAAATAAACCAGAAAATAGAATAAAATCAAAAAGAATAAGGTACAATAGAATGGAATAGAACAGAATGGAATACAACAGAATATCACTCTCTAGACTGAAGGCGGGTACCCCCCCAAGCAGCAGGCGGGGGCAGGCGCTGGCCAGGCTGGGTGTTTGCAGACTGGCTGGGTGTCTGCAGGGAGCCCAGCGGGCAGCCAACGAGCCGGGTTTAATGCTCTCGGTGGCCGCGCACGGGCCCGGAGAAGTCGTGCACACACCATCAAAGGGAGGGCACGCAACCTGCCTGAGTCGCCTAACGCTGCTCAAATAGGATTGCTGCCGGTGATGGACAGATCCTTATTTGTAAGTATTTAATGTTTCTTAGGAAGCACTTCTAAAAGAAATTGGTATGTAATGACAGCACTCACTGGAAAACAGGCCGATTATAAAATGCACTAACTTATCTGGTATTCATTTGAAAAGTAAATGGACGCAAGTAAAGGTGAGAGTTCACTACCAATTCAAATATTTTGCTCTAACAGGCTCTAGCACTCCTACTTTAATTCAAGCAGAAGCACAAGTATGAATAATCAAACTGGATGATGCTCATCAAAACCTTTGTGCCTTGCACCATTTCAAATGGTCATTGAAGCTTAATGGCAAAAAATTTACATTATTCCTTTAATTTGTATTCTGTTCCTTCCTTCTGAGTGATGTGATTGTGATTTTCTCTTGCTGGCTGTATTATTTTGATGCAAATGTTATGTGCTGCTACAGTCCAATTTCCTGCTTTGCCCCCCCCTTTTCTTCCCTCAGTAAAGAAACGACAGCTAAAATAGTTCAAAACTGGGGAGGGATTTTGAAATAGTTCCTTAACTACTGCTCCTAATTAAAGCAAACAATGCAGGGTCTTGAAGCACCCTGAAAAGCTGAAAATTAGTTATTAGCTGAAGCGGGAGGGAAGTGGCTTTGCTCCCCGACCTTCGGGGTGGTGGTGGTGGGGAGTGGAAAAGAGAGAGAGAGAGAAGTGAGGGATCCCAATTCTGTGTACAAAAGAATTAGGAAAGAAAATTTGTAATTCAGTTAAAAACTCCTTTTGCTGGAACATAATCACCTAGGGATGAATGCTTTACTGAGAGGCATGGGGTTGCAAACCAAAGCCTTGCAAACAGGAGGCCCCCGGGGTGCTCACAGCACGTAATATATGCACCAACTAATTTATTGCGCTGTGACTAATTTCCATTCCTTGTGCTTAGAGTTGCCTCACTAATTACAGGGATGTTTTCTTAACTTGGGTAATTGCACTGCCTGCGCGCCGCCCCCCATGTGCGCCCCATGCAGGCTTTGATGCACCCCCACGGGGCGGCTGCGGTGGGGCGCCACCCTAATTAGATTGGCTGCCTTAATTAAGGGAGATATAGAGGTGTGTGGAGGGGTGGCAGTGCCAAGCCCCCCGCTACGCAGGCACGCGTGGGGCTTGTGCATCCCGAGGCTGCCCAGATGTGCGAGAAGAAGCCAGCTCTGAGCTTGGAAGGATACAACCAAAACCAGGGGAGCCCGTATCCTGCGCACTGACACCCAAGCGTCCATCCCACCGAAGCGTCCATCCCACTCAGGCGTCCCTCCCACCCAGGTGTTCGTCCATCCCACTGAAGTGTCCATCCCACCCAGCATCCATCCCATCCGGTGTCTGTCCCACCAGAGCATCTGTCCCCACCAGAGTGACTGCGCAGGGCCAGGCTCCCACCGGGAGCATCCCTAAAAAATAAGTGCTGGGGGAACAGCCCCGTGTGTTTGTGCCACTGTGCTGCTTGCCGTGCGTTAAGCCTATCTCCAAATCTGCTGCCTCGGGCTGCCTTAATTTCATATGTGGAAGTCACTCATGCATTTAAAATTATTAGACAGATAATCACTTCCTTGAAATAATTTCAGCACTCATCTATAATAAAGAAGATTTCTTTCAAAGGACCCTTAGTTAAATGGGCTCAGTGCTACTTTCTGTATCATGCAGGTCAATTTGATTCTGCTCTATACTCTCTATACAGCTAAACAATCGCTTTTCATAAACTGAAGAGCAGAGTGAAAGCAGCCTGTAATATCCATCCAGAGATGGCCTTGAACACTTTTGTTAATAAAAGCTTGACATCTGAAATTCTACTTCTTTATTCCTCCCTTATCAAAGAGTTGGTCAAGATTTCAGAAAATTATTGCCATATTAATAAGTACTAATAACCCGGCAGTGGATGCCAGCAGGAAGATGCTGAAGCAAAGCCCCCGGCATGCCGGGTGCAGCATCCCCTAGCCCGGCCCCACTGGGTACCGCTGCTCAGTGCTGGGGATGGCTGAGAGCTGGGGAAGCCTCGCACGGAGGGACAGCGATGGAGGCCACACCGGAGCGCCACTTCCCGCTGGGACTTGTGCCTCTCTGCAGGGCTGAGCCCTGACCATGCTACCCACATCCCATATGAGCTTGCCAGAGAGATGCCAGGGAGAGACCGTCCAGGACGCAGCCCCAGCAGTGTGGAGAGCCCCCAGATTTTACCCAACCAGTGGAATTCCAGCTGTGGGCTCTGACTGCGTGTCTCCAAGATGACTTTAAACCCTCATTCACCTGGCGATGCATCCCTCCCTGAACATGGGATCGCCAGCAGCTTGAAGAAAAGCAGTTATTTCCCTTTTACCTTAAAAATAAACAAATGAAGAGTTCCATCTCATCTTTAAAGGCTGGATGAGACCTGGTTTCAGAGACCACTAACATCAGAGATGCAGACACTTGAGAAGGGGAGAAGTTCAGTTTCCCTACCACACAATTAATTGAAGTCAACACACAGGGAGGAATGCCACCTCGTGGGACTGTCCCCACCACTGCCCAGCCTGCCTCTGGCACACGCCACCCCATGCCCCTCTGGCAGCAGACCAGCTCCCTTCCTCATTTACTAACCCAGCACACGAGCAGACCGGAGGGACTAACCGTGCCTTGCTGACAGGTTTTGGTGCTCAGGTTTTTAAGTTAGACAGACTTTAAGCTCCCTGCAGCCGGTGGTGCAAACAGGGAGATTTGCAAATGCATTCTGTGTACCTCCGGCTGGGCAGAAAGGGTTTTTTTCTGCCTGGACACATTTTCCAGTCTTTGCGATTCATGACGAGCAGGGGAAAGTTGCTCTGAGCTTGAAGGTTTAAAGAAATAGATGGCTCCGCAGGCGATGGCCCAACGGCAGCCTGGCTGCTCCTGCGGTGCCCTGAGCCAGCAGCCTCGCTCTCCTTGCTCCAGCCCTCGCCGCAGTACTGCTCACCTATCCTTTCAGTACTGCTCACCTATCCTTTGGGCTGGTAAATAAAGATAAGTTGAAAACCAGCACAGCTCCTACCCAGCAATGCAGCATAAAACCTCTTTGAGAGTTTGGAGGTTTTTCTGAAGGCAAATTCAGCAGCCAGCCCTGCCTGCCCTCTAGCATCGGCAACTTCACTGCAGTTACCCAACGGGGTGTATCGAACGTAACGTGGAAGCAGCCCGCAGCACTGAACCAGCTGCCCGCTAGCACCACCGTGCAGAGCCAGCACGTGCCGGGCTTTGCCCCAGGAGACGAGGGGGTCCCTTGCCCGCTCCGCTGTCTCACCACACTCTACCCAACAAAGTGTCACGCACTGGGCCATGCACATGGCACCACACTCTCGGGGCTGGGGATGCACCTACTTCCGCTCTTGCACCCATCCTGCAGTAGCAGCCTTGGGGCTAGAGCTGGAAAAGCGTGCAGAGCACCAAGGATAACGTGGTGGGCGGGGGGCACGTCTGCTGGGGGGCACCCGGGGGTGCTGCAAGGTGCCTGCAGCTGTGTGTGCCATGTGAGGAGCACATGCACCCCAGTAAGCTGCTGCTGGGGACCATGGAGGCATGTGAGATGCTCACATGTATAAAACACCTTCTCAGGCTCGCACTTTGCTTTGAAAAAAGGAAGTAAAAAAGAGTCTCCCCTGACGAAGCTGCCTTCAATGTCTCCTTTCTAATAACTTGGCATATTCACTTAATACAGCCCGGCTCCTTCCAAGTCGTTAGCGGCAGCAGGAGACACAGCCTGAACATTGACCTGGTTTGCTTGCCAAGACAGAGCAAAGAGAAACCTTCACATAATCATTTCCAAACATTAAAATGGCTCCATTGTCATTATAGCTGAGAGATTGAATTCGCCTCATCAAAGCGGCGTATGACAGGTGACTCAATAGGATGGTGCCAAGCGCGGAGGCAAGGAGATTAGCAGGGCACTGATATCATTATTTCCGCCTATCACAGATTCGGCAGGGAGGCAATTGTAATTTCTGGGCTTATTAGTCTGCATTCGCAGGAAAAAACCTAGTGATAAACCTCAGTGTGACAGCCAGGCATTTGTGCAGCAAGTGCTGTCATAGTGACACTTAGAAAATGCCAATGTGGATACGTTCTCATAATCCCCCCTAATAGAGGTTAAAGCATGGCACAAAGGCACTCTTATCAATGATCGGGACACTAATAACATTTGCATTTTTAAGTTAAATATAGTAAGTAAAGAGTAAGTCTCCTCTTTGTGGCTTCGGCAATTAACTCTGCACTGGAAGAATAAAAGCAAAGCAGAAATTTCAGCCACCCCCAGCTCGCCGGTGGGCGCAGATACTCTGCGGGTGGTGGTCCCCAGAGGGCTGCAGCGGGCAGGCACCCCGCGGGGCTCCGCTGGGCAGCGGGGCTGGGGTGGGGGTCAGGCACCCCGCGGGGGCCAGCATGCCACAGAGATGCTCGCCCAGCTTGGGGTCTCCTGGGAGCTGGGGGGTGGCTCGCCCTGGGTGCTGCCCTTTCCCCCGAGCTGGGGAGATCATTTGGGTGCTTTTACAGACTTTTACAAGTGTTTTTGCCTCGGAGGGACGAAACTTTTAGGGATCGGTTTTCCACTCCACGGCACATGCCAGGCTCGGGTTTTCTGTGACAACTCCCACCCGGACATGACCCCAGCATGTGTGCACGCACACGCACGCTCTCCGCAGGAATTTCTTAAGGAAAAAAAAAATAATTACAGGTGGTAAACTGTTACTTTTCCACATTTAAATAAGAGACCAATTAAGAAGACTATGTAATTCAATTCTTGAGTGAGTGCCACTGAATTCAATTTGTTTCAGGTCAATGAATATAATGTGAAGTTATTAACAAAAAGGTCAGGGACTGCATATAAAATATACACACATGACACAGGCAGGAGTAATTAGTACACATTTCACATGTTCTGTTGCTCAGACATATGGTGTAGAAAATCTTAACAGGATTAGATGTTAATAAATGTTCCCCTCGGCCTCCCCCCTCCCCCCCCCCCCCCCCCCGCCCCTATTTAAATGGGGTTTAGAGCTATTTCCCCCGGTGATCCTGGGATCCACCGGCGGTTAAGGACCCACGGCTTGCACACCAGCACCAGTACCAGGATCCTCAGTCAACGGAAAGCACCTGACTCGCCTAACGCAGGGCTCTCCCTGGGACCCATCCCTGGCACCATCTCGTCGTATCCCCTTAACGGTGTCTCCCACGCATGGGGGACCCACGGCACCCACTGGCTGTGGCTCCACCAGTTCCCACGCAGCTGGCGGGGGCAATGCTTTAACATCTGCTCTGCAGCAGAGGGGAAGCGCCGTGCCTTAGCTTTAACAACAGCTGCCGCAGCGTGCCTGTCATTTTGCTTTCTAGAAACGCAGGTTATTTGCCTTTACCGCCCTTCCCCTCCCTGCCCTCGGCACAGTGGGGGACAAAGCTGGGAGGAAGGGGTGCAGGGCTGCGGTGGAGCCAGGCTCCTCTGCACGGGCAAATTGCTTGGGGCTGGACACAAGGTGCAATGGGAGCCACGGGCAAATTGCTTGGGGCTGGACACAAGGTGCAATGGGAGCCACGTGCCAGCACGTGCTGTGGCAGCAGCAATGCTCAGGGACCTTGTGCCCTGCACCGCGCTCATCCCCAGGCTCTGCTGACAGACGGGGTCAGGCCGTTTGTGGCCCCCTACCCTCCGTGAGAGCCTCACATGTGAGCTGTTCCAAGGCGGCGCGCAGGTGGGACAATCGGAGTGGGCTGGGTGAGAGCAGGGGCAGCGATGGAGGAAGAGTCCCATCCATCCCACGGCAGGGGGACAGTCTGCAGGAAGTGCTCTGCCTGCTCCTGTTACACTCCAGGTGACCCTGAAGACATTCCTGCACCAATTACTACATTTTTCAATGTAAATTTGTTACAATGGCACATACCTAATGTGAAATCATTATATAAATAATAATAATAAAAAATTTTCTATATAAATTCTATGTTTAAGCAGTGGTTGAATTAAAATAGTCCACAACATACAATAAAAAAAGTATCAGAGGAATACAAAGCCCTAAATGCCTTTGTGACTCTAAGCCTAAGTATCGAAAGTCAAGATTCTTTCTCAGGTAAGGCTGCACTTTAACAGGGGAAGAAAACAAGGATTTGGGCAAAGTTCCCCTGGAAGCTAGAGGAACAAATCCCAAGTTGCAAGAACTCTGCTCAGCTCTGTATCATATAGGGGCTTTTAAAAAAAGGTACAAGGACAGAAAACACTGGAAAAGTGCAGATTTGTGGCAGTCCTGGCCCTGTCTCTGCAGCAAGGGAGGAATGAGTGCCACTTAGGCACTGGTAAAGAGTATCTCTGACTCACGTGAAAAAAGTGTCCTGCCTCCAACCTGCAGCACCTCCTCTCGATTAAGCTTGAGTTAATGTTTTTGCTTGAAAACTTTCAAATGTAAGGTAATTTAAAGCTAAGTGCTTAAAGGAACGACTGTGCCATTCTTTTTTTATGCAAACAATAATCCTGCCTGCAGAAACTCAGGGGTTTTCTGAACAGCCAGAGCTCAGTGAAACTTTGTGGGCAGGCTGCATGTGATGGACTCGTCGTAATTAAGCAAGGGCGTTGATGGGTACCCCATCCCATCACGCCCCACAGGCAGAAGAGGCCCTGAGGTCTGGAGCGCTGCGGTGGGGTCACACGAGCATCCCCAGAAAGTCCAGTGACCACAGCCACTTCCCTCCATGCAGTTGCCCCCTTTGGTCTGGCAGCTCCGAGCTCCCACGGTCGCTTCACTCGAGCCGGATCTCACGGCTCCCGACAGGCAGTGGGTGCACAGGCAGTACTGGAAAGATAGTACTGTTTGCCTTGGGAAAAACATCATGCGAGATCACACACCTCTGGGTGTCAACTTTAGCGCTCAATTCGTAGAAGTAAATTTTAGAGGCCGGGTCTGGGTTTGGACTAATTCAGCGAGATGCTGTCCTACGCCATGGCATGGAGCTGAATTTCTTTTTTATCACTTGTGACCTAAAGAAATGTCTTCCTCTGGCGTGTTGCACAGACCTGGAGAACTGACATGTGGCTGGATGCTTCTCTGCTGAGGAAGACGTTTATATGGAACATAGATAATATGAAGTCTTGTTAATAATTCCTCAGATGAATGACCTCACTGTGTTACATGCCAAGTGTGTCCCCTTTCCTCTGCCAGCCCCTGAGTCAAGAGGGAAAGCCACAGCCCCCAGGGCTAAGTCATCCCGCAGGAAAGCTGCTGCATGGCAAGTCCCTGCGGGATCGGGAGATGCCCTTGGAGCCGGTGGCTCTTCACCGCCTTCTCCCTGTCAAGGGACCACACACACATCCTTACAAAAGCCTTGCTAAAAGCCTGCTGAGCTGCATCCACGTGTGTACATATTAATAGCAACCCCCTGCCCCACCCCCAACCCCCCCACCCCTCCCAACCCTGGAGGTCTTCTGGACCACATACAGGCACACCCCTACAACACGCACTGGGAGAAGCCTTCCCCAGCCAGCAGCACACTCCCCATGTCGACCAAAAACCCCTGTGTTACACCGTGCACACGATAAGGCATGTATGTGCCCTTGTTTTTCCCCACCGGATGGATTTCTCCATTTAAGCCAACATTCATCCTAAGTCAGTAAAATATCTACTTCCCTCCCTACAGAGACTTAAGTTCCTCTTTTTTCACTGGAAGCTAGAAGATTAATCCATGCCTAATTCCAGTCCTAGGCTTGGGAAGCAGGAGGTATTTGGGACTACAGAAACTTCCCCGATGTTTGTGGAGTTAGCAGCGAGAGCAGCACTGTGAAGGACAGGTTAACTGATGCCTGGCAGCTTCCCCAGTACTTGCTGTGCAGAGCTAAATCTGATTTATAGAGATGCTCTCGTGTCCATTCAAATCTGCTTGAGATTCTTTACTGGGAAAAGATAATCATGTTAATGAGCCAGATGTGTTTGCTTGTTCTGACCTTTTTCTTCACATCTTCTGTTCAGAATGAAATATGCAACAAATTTCCCAAGTTATACTTTATCTCCAGTGTTGCCTGATGCATTAAAAGAATTAAGTCATTTGTATATATTGATTAATAATTGTCATTTATTGCTGAACTTGTTAACATAATCCTCAGCTGGAGATACTTATTTTGCCCACACATTGCTGTTATTGTTTTTGTATTAACTGATTGCGGAGAGCAACAGGAAAATGCATGAGCCAGAAATGGAGAGCTTCAATAATGGATATGAAACATACTGCCACACAGGTACAGCCCCAAGTACATATGGGTTTAATACCTGCTTGTAAAGAGCGAACTTTACAGTGAGATTGGCTCATACAGGTTCGAGGGTGAATTAAACCCGAGTTTGTTACCTAATGTTACCGTGGCTAGGTATTCAAGGAGGATCGTATTCCAGAGCAATCAGCAGAATTCCTTGCGTTTGCTCAGAGGAGATCCAAGTTAGTGCTTACGGTGTATTTTGTCCTTAACAAAAGGCTGAATTTCACTTCTTCAGCTGCCTCAGCACGTCACGCGCCACTCCCCACCCTGCAACAGCCCCTTGCCTTTGCGTTGGCTTCCCAGGTACCTTTTCCCACATCCTCCTCCCCACAGAGATGAGGAGTTGCACATCAGTGCCCAGGAAGGGCAGCTGCCTGGCTTTGTCCCAGGACTCTCACCACGTGTTAGCTGGCACAGCATAACGTACAACTTGTAGTTAGGACAGGACGAGGTTTTCACCAGTACTACTGACGATTAATTTCTCCCTGCTTCCAAAAACTGCAATGTCACACAGTCACCCTTAAGAAGAGAAGCAGAGAGAGGAAGGGCCAGCTCAGCAGCTTACTGAATGTACCAGGTGGAGAGGCAAAAAAGAAGCAAACAAATTAAAAAATCTATTTTCTTTTTAATTAAGAGGTGATTACTCCCCCAAGTGGCTCATTTTCTCTCCCTGTGATTTCCCATTTTTTTTAAAAAAAACTGAAGGATTTTATTTTTAACTTTACTGTTTGGCTTGCACATTAGAAGAAAATGAATAAAAATAAATATCTATGCAAAGCCTTTGTTTTTGATTTCCCCCGCTTTTCTTTTTGTGTTTCTTTTCCCACTGCAAAACACAACCAGCTTTCCAGTAACACATGACATGACTCCCAAAACCTCTCCACGGCTTGAGCCAACCCAGAATGATGCTCCCAGCCGTTTCCGACACTGCTACGTCTCAAGCTGGATTTTTAGTTCACGCCACTGGGATTCACTCAGTGAACCCAGCAGCCACCCACCAGAGGACAGAGGTGGCAGCAGACCTCCCACGCTTCGGCCACCGCAGCACCACGATGCCGGCAGGGCTCCCACCGCCGCCGCCGCTCCTAAGCCCCTTGGGCAGCCACGCCGGCACGTGCATTGTGATGGGGGGATTTGGAGGCTGGGAGCATTCAGCTTCCAGCCGCCGCGGGGTCAGCGCCTCCCAGCTCGGCAGGCTCTTACCACTCCTGTTCCCCAGCATTTTCATTAACTGAAGATTGCGAATGGGTCAGCAGATCTATACACTTTTTGTATTCCCTCTGCTTGGTTTATTTATTTCTTTTTTTTTTTCAGGATGCTGAATAACTAACCTTTTCTTCAATAGATAGATTTAAAAAAAAAATAGGATCCATCACACAGCAGCAGGATAGCCTTGCTCTGTTTTGACCTTTCTGAAATTAATTTCCCAATCTTAGCTTTCAAAATCAGAGATTGAAAAGGCCTATTAGATCAGCCAATCCATCTTATCACTAGTACGGCAGCAAGCAGAGACCCCAGCTAAGTGCTCCTCTACACAGGGAAAATATTCTGGAATAAGACGGGGCATGAATTTAAAGTGAAATACCTGTTCCAGAACATTCTGCACGTGGACATGTACTCTGGAGTAACTGCAGCTTCTCCTGAGTTTGCTCAGTTGACACCTAGAGCCAATCACTATAACAGAAGGGGGGGGGGGGGGGGAGCGGGTAATATCCCATTTTAGGATAAGAGTACTCACCTTTGGAGCTTTTTCCTAGGGTGGCTACAGGGAGTATTTCATCCTGATCTTTGTTTTCCCACACAGGGCTGTTGCTGGCAGGGCAGCACCCAGCCCAGGAGGAGAGGAGAGGGTGCTAACCCAATTGCCCGGGGGAGAGCTGCCCCCAGCCCTTGCAGGTAAAGTCACTCTCCACTGGCAGAATCAGTGATGGCCTTAAAGGATTTGGGCCAGAAAGATGAAATTCTAGTCTGCAGCTACTTAAGGAGACTGATGTTAAAATACACCTCTCCCAAACTGCGATCTAGCAGCTTTGTCAGGCAGCCCAGGTCTTCTCAGTGGATCGGTACTTACCCATATAGCAAACAGCTCAGCACTTTGGGGTAAAACACCAAAGCTTAAGGCTCTGCACCACACGTCCCTGGTGCCAGGAGCCCGAAGGCACAGCCAGGTCCAGCTGCCCTGACCAGCACTCCCAGACCATGGTGGGGGTCCCCAGGGAAGCCCCTTGGGGAGGGGAGCGCTCCCAGTGCCCCATGTCCCTCTCCTCCTATCCCCCTAAGTAACCTGCTATGCCATTTTTGTGGTATTCCTCATCCTGTGGCCAGCATTGCTCTGCCCCAGCCTGGGGCTCTGGTGGTTGTGTTTTCATGCCGGCACTGCTGCCCCATGGGGAACACCCCGAGGGGTCCCTGCCATGCAGCTCTGACCTGGCGAGGGCATGGCCCACCTGCAAAAGCACCTGCCAGAACAGGCTTTAAGGAACAGCGGCAATAGATTTCATAGGGGACAATTATAAAATAAGGCACCTGAAGGAGATTTCTGGCTGGCTGACTGCCAGAACAATGAGGTTTTATAATGCTTTTAACCATATCTAATACAACAATCTAATTATTTTTTTTTAAATCCTACAAAACTCTGCTCCAGCCGCAAGTGAATCACTGCAGTACAGGACGGCATTTTCCTTTAAATCCTCAGCCACCGTTGCTGCTTAGGTGGCAGCTGGTGGTTATTTCACGTCTAGGGGTGCCCATCAGCGGGACCCGGCTGGGAAGGGATGAAATTGCACGATCTCATCAGGGTCAGGCTAGGAGGAATCACAACCCACCTGGCGGTGGCACAGGGCTGCTGCTGCTCAAGGATGCCGAACCCCAGGGTGATGGGAAGGTGGTAGGGTCCGGCGGACACCTCTGTCGGGTGCTCAGGCTGGATGGAGATGACGAAGCCCTTCCCAGCCCACGGCCTGGAGCTCTGAAAGAGGGCAGCAGCCAGCCCAGCCCTGCACAGCCAGCGGAAGACGGGTGCTGGCTGAGAGCCCACGTGTCCAGAGGGAATGGGTCACCCTCCGCAGACCTCGGCCTCTGTCTCCAGGCTCTGCAAACCCACCACCCACCCTAGATGGGTGCAGCAAACACAAATCCCACCCTTTGCTGTCCAGCTGCGCCTGGAGGCTCAAACATTCAGGATGTGGCATTCCCAGACAGCCTGCCTGCCTGGGGAAGCGGCTGGGGATGTTTGGTGGCGTTGTGCCCGTGGGGGTTCCAGAAGACAGGAGCAGCACCGAGGGACATCCCGCTTCCTACCAAGAGCAAACAAAACGAACTAGGCCAACACAGTGTTGCTGTAGATCAGGTCTCGTCAAACCAACCATGTTTCCTACTTGGATGATGCTACACGTGTAGTCAATTAATGCAAAAAAATAATAATAAAAAAAAATCCTCCCGCCAGCCCAGAGCGGGTTTGTGTGAAGCGTTTCACGGCAGCCTTGGGGGAGCGTTTGCGCTATAACAAACTGATTCATGTGCCGCGCTGATTAAAAACCAGATACCTAGAAGACCTTGAAAAGTCCTGGAGAGGAGGAAATTGTCAGCAGTTCAGTGCTTTCTGGCGGCTCCCCGAGGAGTGGCATGAAGCCTGATGCCAGGGGCGGCTTCACCCGGGCTGGAGGGAAATGCTTTGGTGCAGAGGAGACCCCTCCAGCGGTACCACGCCGAGCCCAGGTACGGCGTCTCCCCGTCAAAGCCATGCTGCAGACACACACATGGGGAGGGAAAACCACCAGTGATACCGATTTATGCTGCTGGTAGTAAACGATATCAATGCCACAACGGGCTTCGGTCTGGGAGAGAGGAGAATGCATTCAAAAGTATTTGAAAACGAGTTTCTTGCTATCAAATTCAACAGGGACAAGCCTCTGCCTAAACCTGCAGTAAGCGTATTCACAGAGAAACTGTAAATTATATAAATATGTATAGATCAGTTTAAAGCCCGTTTACATTTCCTATCAAGCACTGCAGTTTGGTCGACAACTGCGAGTCTTTTCCCATTCAAATGCCTCTATTATGCCTCTGCAGTTACTGCCCTTCTTAAACATCACCACATTGTGAGGAGCCGCCGCTATATCCATACAATGAGGAGAATGAAGAGCACACATATAAACTGGAGCTGCAAACTTTGCGCACTCAACAAGTCCTCTCCACAGACAATTAGGGCCAAAAGATAAATATTGACACATTAGACTGTTTTCCTCAATTTGTTTTCCTGTTGACCGTCTGAGCGATCCGATGGGGCAAAATTCCACTTTTCCGATATCTTGGATCCTTGGCTAATAGAAACAAATAAAGTGAAAGCTTCTGTCCACAATGAGTTAGGAGCATCTATTGTTGGCAGGCTCTAATCGGATTAAATTGGCTCCTGGCTCTATTGCTAGGAGGCTAACGCATTCCTAAATTTTTCCCATCTCAAGGGGATGTGTCATTGTTGCCTTTTTTTTTTTTTTTTTTAAACTGTTTAAATCTGATGGATAGAAAGAAATAAGGAACAGCTGAAGAGGACGGCGGTGCCCGCTGCCCTGCGAACAAAGAGCGGGGTGCGGTGGAGGCACAGACGTGGTGCGGAGTGGTGGTCCGTGCTGGCCGGAGGGGCTGACGGCGGCTCCCGCAAGTCCCTTCTCCTGGCTGCAGCCGGTCTGGCATCGCCACCGCCGCTCCCCTCTGGAAATGGCATTTAAACCCACAAAGCTAAGGCAGCCGGGCAGGGAAAAACCTCCCGCCTTCCACGCTGGGCTGTGCTCAGGTTGTTTCCCCATTAGCATTTTAATACTTACCCCTGGCATCAGCCCCTTAAAAGAAGCAAACACGTTTATGCAAGCAGCCGAAAAAAGACAGCCTTAAATAATGTCGCCTTTGGAGGGAGGCCCCGCGAGCCGCGAGGTACATTTTTGCCCACAGTCTGATAATTTTCAAAGCTATTGGCAACCTGGGAATTTTCCTGCCTTATCACCAGGGCTCAGCTAACTTCACTAACACTAATCAGAGCTGGAATCATTCATTCAAGGATTGCATGATCATGTTTTTCTTTAGCAGTGACAGCTGCCTGAGCCGTATTAGCAATGCAGATGAGTCAGCCTAATAGGTTAATGCAGAACACGCGAAAATTAGGTTTAATCCCCAGTGAAATAATCTAACATTTTCACATTTCTTGATGTTGGGATAGAGACGTTGGTGGTGACTCAATTAGGTGTAATGTAGATCAAAGCAAATTTACCTTCTGGCTGAACCTTCCCCATAGTTTAGATAGAAGAATATAAGGGTTCTTTACTAATTGGCCAATGGCTGTGGGGAAAATTATATTAAAAGCGTGTGTACCACAAGAATGGTGTTTCAGATTTGGACCAAGTAATGGCTGGGCTTTGCAAACACCCAGGCACGTAGTTTTTGCCAGAATCCAGCATTTTGTGCACGGCACCTACCAACTCGCAGCTCTTTTCAATGCAATGCTTACAAAATGAAGACATTTGTTTGGTTGTGTTTTTTGTTTTTTTTTTAAACTCTATTCATTTTTAATGTCCCATACTGAAATATCCCCACTGACGTTTGAAAGAGCTTGTATTATAAAAGAAGCATGAAAGAAAAAAAACCCACAAAACAACCCACCCACCACTGTGTGTCTATCTAATGTTTTCATTCTTGGGGAATAACATACCAAACAGCAATCGCTTTCAGTCATAAAGGGAAGGAAACAAAAAATTACATGCCCTCAGTTGCCAAATTATTTTTTGCCTTGACATCTTAATTCTTAATCCTTGTGTGTGGTCAAATCAGTCTACTATAGACAACCAATCAAGCAATTATTCCTAAATTATATTTGCCCAACTCACATTGATTGGTTATTCTTTTCTTATTGGGTAAGCTCATTAATTCTGAGCAGCTTGCTTATTATGCTTTCCACATCATTTTCTTTCTGAGCCTATCTACTCACACCAGCCTGCTGATGTTTCAAGATGCCATACAGAAAAAAAAGGCCGAGTGATCTATTGCATTGTCTCTTCCAGCAATTACAATTCACATTGCTGATTAACTTTGATGTGAAAACTAATGAGATAAGGCAAGTTATCAAGGCGGACCTGATCGTCATCTCATTTATGGAGCATTTGCCATCAGTGAATGACAAAAACTAATGAAGACGTATCTGACAGCAGGCTGAGCCGAGGCCGAATTTCGTTTCTCATCAGCAAGTGCTCTGCTTCGAACTCATCAGTCTATCTGAAACATGTGGAAATTAGCTTAATAATGAAAACACTTCATCCAAATAGACAAATGTTTACATTAAAATAGCTACATGATAAATAGATGTTAAAGATTTTATGCCTTCTTGAGTCTAAACAATGGAGCACAAAATATGTTCTCATATTCACTAAATCATCCCTGTAAACCTCCACACGTGCTGCTGTACCTGCAAGTTCCCCGCTTTGTGGCTCAAAAATATTTCTGGGCTGCAGTTCGTCCTTTTGGAAATGTACAGTTTGGGCTGTAATTAATTAATGCCTCTGCAATGGTGGCTGGCAGGAAGAAGGCAGAAGGACACGGCGAGGATGGCACAGGGAACTGCCCCTGTTGGGCAGAGCTCCCCAGAGCAGATTGTCACCAGCACCGTCAAAGGAGCAGAAGTGCTGACGGACCTTGTGCCTCAGGAGGAAATCTGCACGGTGTATGAAAGGGACCCAAATACAAAGTAGAGATGTAATTCATGTAAATACATCAGTGTTTCTTGCCTGAGCCAAAAAGTCTCCTGTAAGATCACTCTAGTTTAGAAATGTTCCTGATAAAAGGGAGGTGGGCAGAGCTGCTCCCATTTTTAATACTGTGGGTTTGGTATCTTTATTTATGAGAGACTATTTCATGTTTGTTGTGCATTATTTCACATGCTTATACTGCATCCAAACATATCCCCAATATGTTTTTGCATCTGGAATAAAATATTCATTAATCACCTGGGATCAAAAATACTATTTTTAATAAAAGAGAAGGACCTGCATCCATAAGACAGAATGGTGAACTCACTTTAAATGCTTTTTTTTTAAACTGTGTACACTTCAATTAAAAGAAAGAGTTGGTAAATTATTCTTTTCCATTACCATGATTTTTACCCCCTCTCTGGATAAAAAAAATTTTCTATATGGACAGCCTATACCAGTACCTCCTCCAGGAAAAAAACCCAACAAAACCCGAACACATCACTACCAACCTAAGAGGAATTTTAAAATTGATTTAAAAACTCATTATCCAAGTGGGCTGAAAAAAAATCACAGACTTCCCAGAAAAGCTGCAGGAGCTCCTATAAATTATGTGCACTGACAGCTCCGTGCACACACGTGAAGAAAGCCCAGATCCTGACCAAGTTACGCCCGTAATGCCCGTGCAACAGGAATCACGCCGGGGCTTTCCAAGCTGCCGAGGGGTGCAGCCCCCCCCCTCACTCCCCCCCCCCGCCCCTGGAGCGCCACTGCCAGACAATTCCCACCTTACCACTCCAACCGTAACACACTCACCAACTTTCATTCCTCGTGTTTGGAGGACATCTGAGGTCCAAGCCCGAGATACCCCGAGCAGATCGGCATTGTGTGTCACAGATTAGCCTGCACAAAGAGCCCGCATCCCGGGAAAGTTAAAAGAAAAGCCTGTTATAAAGTGCTAGCAACAAATTACTACTTCAGTGCTGGATTAAATTTAAAAGCCCTTCACAGAGCTGCGGATAAATCCTATATATTAGAAGAAACCATAAAAGTACTTGTTCAAGAGCGAAAGGCACAAGTGGAAAGCTGACCCCAAAGATTTTTTTTTTAATAGCCTGCTAAGTTTATAAAATTTCTCAAGATGTGGAGAGAGGGTTATGTTACTTCTGTAATACTCAACAGCACAAAGCTAAAACATGCTGCTTTGGCTGATTAATGAAGTTAGAGAAATCTGCAGCAATCAATGAGATTCATTAAATGAAATGACAGCAAGATGTGGTTTTTGGTTTTGTGGGGATTTTGTTTGCTTGGGTTTGGTTGCTGCTTGGTGTTTGTTTTTTTTTTTTTTTCTTTTTTTTTTCTCTTTTCTTTTTCTTCTTTTCCCAGCCAATGTAGCAGGATGGTTTCACTTTCACCACTCTCCCACACAGTGGGAAAAACACTGATCCCATCCTTATTTTCCTTTTCACAGGGAGCCATAGGTACAGGTACATAACCACTTTCCTCCCAGCCCGGTGTCAGCACTGACATGAAAATCCCCAGCGGCTACGCTGAAGGGAGAGGACACTTTCTAAGTGGTCAGGATGCAGTGTTTTCCTTTCGGTTCATAAAAATACGTGTGATCTGCTCACGCTTTATCTTTCCTTTCTGCACGTCCACTATTTTATATTTCTAAACTACAGGGCTTGCAATTGCTTTGCTTGGTCGCTGGATATGTGTACATGTGTGTATCTGCAAGGAGGGACACACAGAGAAAGGAATGCTGCTCCTCCCTCCCCCTCCCCATCCTTTATCCCGGTAGCCTATTTTAATAAATAATTATAGGCAGCTAAAGGATTTGTTCATTCCAAAAGGTCTCCCCTTCACATTTCTCAGAGGTTCAGCTCAAGGAGACACCATGATAATAAGGCTGACTCGGGATCCCTACTTCACAATGTCATTATGAGCTAGCATTTAAAATGAAAAAAAATATGTATATTATACCTAAAAGCATTACAAGGTTACAGTCTCATCTCCGAGAATATTTAATGCTGCTGGGAAAGCAGTGCTGTTGCACTGAAGAGGAAAAGGGCTGGGGGGGGAACCAAGAGAAAAATCCTTTCTGAAACACAAGCTCAAAAAAAAATGTTGGGAGCAAGCATGGGGTTGATTTGCATTTCCAATGACTAGGACTAATCCTCCACTACCACATTTATATTTTCTTATTACTTTTCCTAATTATCTTCTTTTTTTCCCTCGTAGCTTTTTCTCCTCTGTGCGTTCCCCACCCCTCCCCGTTTCCAAACACCCACCATGCTATTGTCTGGCTTGGGGCCGGCGGGGCCGTACAGCCCCTTAAACATGGGGATGCATCCCCCCACGCCCCCGCTCGGAGCCCGGCTGCCCTGCCACAGTGCTCCGCTTTATCGGGGTCTGCTCGGGAGTCCTGGGGGTCAGCAGGAGCACGGGGCTTTCTGCCAGGTCCTCGGGGCACGGTCCAGGCAGCAGGCAGCATGCCCCAGCCCGGCGGGGGCGTGGGGCTCCTGCGGGGCTGCCCCCCCAGCGCAGAGCTGCCAGGGCTCGGGGGGCATCCCGCGATGGGGGCGCCTGCCACTGCCCCGCGGCCCCTCCTCGCCCCCCGAGAAGCAGGGGTGCCGCGGGAGCTGCAGGGTGGCACCAGCGACCAAGGCTGGAAAAGGCACCAAACCCAACGCTGTCACAAAGGCGACGGCCACCCGACGCGGCTCTGACTGGAAAATTCAGCTCTGTCGTCGCATTGAGACTTTCCTAAAAACGAACGCGGTTTAATCTTTAAAGCCCTATTCAGAATGGCACTTAGCTAAGAGTCTGACATGAAACTGGAGCTATATCTTAACGTTAATATACATCCTCTATCTCTGACAAGTAAATTACATTGCTAAATGCCTGTTTGAGACCAGCTACTAAACTGCTGTTTCAATATTATCCTAAAATTTGTTAATAGCAGCTCTTTCAAATAAATTATTAAGTGATAAAGGAAAAAAGTCCCACTTTGAATTTATATATATTTCAGCAGAGAATAATGTTTTATTTAAAATAGTTACAGTGCGCCTTTTGATTTAGAGTTTAAAGTAAATAATATTTGTACATCTAAAACATACTCAAGACAAATGAAAAGCCTCTAGATGCTTTTGTATGAGATGCTGAAGAGCTCTACAAACTTAAAAGCACAACCTCAATTAAGCCCATCTTCATCTGGAAAAAAAATTAGCAACTGAAAGCTGAATATATTAGATAATGCACACTTGCAGAAGAGCATTCTCTTAGCAAAAAATTCTTGATAACCAACCTAAAGCTGGCCTTAGAGTTGCTCAATGCTAATTTTGTTTGAAACTGTTTAACTAACTATGAATAGATATCCATATTCAACAAAGACATAATTAATGGCAACCTTTTCTTCTGCTTAGAAGACATCATAACAAGCAGAAAAGTACAAAAAGATTTTTATAGTAACTAATTTAAGGACAAAGGGTTGACCTCTAGCATTTCATTAAATAAACTGAGCGAATAAAAGAAGAGTGACAGTATTCATCCTTGCTCAATTCAAGCAGCCAATTTCAAAATGCAAATCATAATCTGCAGATGTTGGAGCCTGATATATTTTTTTTTAAATATCATTTGTTCAATTTAAGAACATCAGACATTTGAATTTTAAATAAAAATCAAAACCAATTCCCAGCTTCAGTTTTAGGCATAGCGTGACCATATGCATGGCACCGCTGAGGTCTGTGGGTGAGCTGGGGCTCCCCTCCCTCCCCAGCCGTTTGAAACTCGCTGGGCGAACCATTCATTTAATATATTATTTCCAAAACCTTTTAATGGAGAAGTTCTATTAAGCCGCACATTATTTCTGATTAGCACAGCCGGTAAGCGCCGCTGCGTTTGCAGCCCAGGTACAGAGGATGAGAAGAGCTGCAAGCCGAGCCCACGAGCTCCTCCACCCTTGCTGCCCAGCCCAGGTCTTGCCTGAGCCGTGGAGGGCGATGGATGCGGCCCCCGAAGGGCGATGCAATGGGGCCGGTCTGCCCGCAGGGAAAAGCATCCTCGCTCTGGTCCCCGAAGGCAGCAGGAGCTCAGAGCCCCGGTCCGGGGGGAGATGCGGTGGTGCACCCTGACCAGCCCACAGGTGGGAAAAAACCACAGAAGGTGAATTCACCCTGAATTTGGCAACACAGCACCAGATCTCAGCAGTCTGGGGTTTCTCCTGGCTGCCAGGGGAGAAGGCGTGGTGGGAAAGGAGGAGATTTTGGTTGGGCTGCGGGTGAGCTGCCGCCTTTCACCTCAGAAGGAATGAAGTCTCGATCCAGCTTGACCCTTTGCACATGCGTGATGCCCTCCACAGGGACTTGGGGAAGCCAAACACGCATTGAAGCACACCTCTCCGACAGGAGAGCCAGGGGAGGCACCTCCAGTTCAGGAGATACTATGCGCTTTGCCAACTATGGACCCACAATTTAAAGTTTCTCACACCTGTTGAGGGCTTTCCTCTTTGATTCCACGCTTTAGTAAGACTATTTTAGCTTTTCTTACCTTAAGAAACCGAAGTCACAGCAGAGGTGCTAAGAGATGCTTTTAATGTGCCTGAAAAGACCAGAAGATGGCTTGCCGCACCTGACGCCACGGTAACACTGGTTCCTCCCTCTCCCATTTCTACACCAAAGCTGACAGCTGTTCACACGTTCGTGGAGGATAACCCACAGGGCACGGCATCAAGCGAGCCTGGAAAAAAACAGAATTTCTCTGAGCAAATTACTTTGGGGTGTTTGGAAGGGTTTTGGGGGAAGCAGGAGGTTTGGTTTTTTTGTTTATGTTGACCATTTAAACACATCTAGACCCACGGTATGTGTTTCTGTCTGCACTGAACTCGGCTGTAGGCTATGGTGGACCAACGCTGAAGTGTCCTCAGCGAGTAATTTCCTTCCTTCTTTAATAAAGGGAAAACATCCCAGGCACCCACCACGAGGACCTTAGTGACTGCCAAGTTACAACAAAGAACAACATCTGTAAAAGCACGTATATCAATTAAATTGCTGTTGATTAGAACTCATCAGTGATTCATGTTGCATAGAGAGGAACGGGGATAAATGGTCAGGAGCATCACTCGGGAGAAGAGAGCGGGATCGCTCCGTGGCTGGCAGTTTGTGCCGTCTCACCCCAAGCAGAACGGAGACGTTTCTGATACGCAGTTTTCTTACAAGACCCTTCAAAAAGCACCGTGGATTTGCGGTTGGCCACCCCAGCCCCGCCGGCGCTGGGCATGGGCAGCGAGGAAGGGCCAGGGTCTTCCCAAGCGCCTGCAACCCTCCTACACAAACAGACCCTGCAGCTGTCGCGGAGTGAAATAAATGACTTCCGGAGGTTACGGAGAATAAATGAATTCATTCATGCAAAAGTGAAGGGGACATTGTTTTCCTCCTCGGGGGAAAAAAAAAAAATCCCCAACAACCTATATATTAAGGTATCAATGAACAACAAATTCATTCTGTTATGACACAGGAAATCTAAAACAGAATAGGCTGCAAAACAAACTCAATTTATCTTCACCACACATGCAAAAGAAAAAATTTCTCTTGTTAGCTGTTCTGATTAGAGCATTCTTTGAGTGGCGGTTTTGGCTCACATGCCTCTTGACTAGTGCTTAGAATTCAAGCCACACATGGAGAATTTTTTTGCCGGTGCTTTAGCGGTTGATGCTAACTTCTTAGATTAAGATTGTTTCCTTAGGTTTATCCTCTTCAGTGACAATGTGTGTACAATACGCCTTTAGAGCATATTTAAAATCAGGCTGCAGATGCACATAATCTCTGTCTTCCTGCATTACAAACAGGAGACGTGGAGGTTTGGAGCTTTTTTTTTTTTTTTTTTAAGAAGGAGGGGAATTATTCATTCGAAGAGAAATCGAGCTTTTCGTTTTCACTCTAGCAACCTCCGTTCTTATATTAAGGAAAAAAAAAAAATAGGCAAAGCTGAAACTGGAAAGGCTGACTCAAACCGGACCCTACTTCTCAAAATAAGGCAGTAGCCAAGGGCGAGCAAAAGACAAAGTGGCCTCCACCAGCCCCTCGCCCTTTCCTCCCCCATGCCGGGGGGCGGGAAGCTGCCGGCACCCCTCTGCTCCATCCCCTCCCCCCCTCCCGCCACCAGCCCTGAGCCCACCCAGCGGCTCCGTAACACCTTTGGGCACACACCTTGCCTGAGTGGACATTGCACCCTGGGGAGGACAGAGGTGCAGCGGGCGCCTCCTCTGCCTCCACATGCCCAGGGCAAACGCCGGCCGCAGCAGCAGGAGGGGCACTGGAGGGAGCAGCCATAGGAACCAGGTGAGAGCTTTGCCCCAGCTCTCGCTGCCATGCAGCCCCATCGCCACCTTACACTTGTGGTACCTGCCGGGTTGCAGTCCTGCAAGGCAGCTCTCCATCCCGCCCCCCTGCCCTCCCACACACCCCCTCAGCACCCCAACGTACCTGCTTTTCTGAACCCAACCCCAACTTTCTGTTTGACGCTATAAACCCAAAGTGTGGCCAAGAAAGCCCATACTGCTCTTCTGAATGTCTGAAACATTTATGCTTAGCTATTTTCCCCAAGTAACATTTAAATAAAACCTCTTAAAAATTAGAGTCACGGGTCAATCCTGCTATAGAAATGGAATCTGTACACTTGTACACAGCTGCAAGCAGCGCTCAGCTTGCAGGGGAATAATCCAAAGGGTTTTAATTACGGAAAGCAACAATAAATGAAAGAATATGAGCTTGGATGAGAACACTTGAAAGTAAAAATAACTCTGAAGGATGAGACATTTGCAGACATCTTCCTCCACAAGCATTTTTTGCCCTGCCCAGCAACCCTGAAGAAAGAAGGCACAAAGCATTCCCCGGCACCAGCATGCCCTCCCGCGCCGGCCAGCCCTCCCAAATCAAAGAGGCTCTTTAGGAGAACAAGCCCAGGCGATGCCCGCCGCATTAATGCAGAGCACATCCCTGCACCCCTGTGCGGCCGAGCCAGGAGCCCACCCCTTCCGTCAGCTGGTGACTTCCTAAGTGTCCCGGACAGCTGCGCGTCTGTCTGCGGTGCCCCGAGACGCCTTGTCCTGCCCGGATTTCTTGGGACCGCCGGCTCTAGAGGGGGTCCCCAACAAAGGCAGGATGCACCCCCGGCACCGCGCCAGGATGCAGTCGGGTGTGGGGGGCTGGGGCCAGGCAGTGCTGTCCTCCCCAGCCGCTTCTTTAAAACCATGTCACGCTCCCACAACAACTGCTCCTCTGTGCTTGTTTGAACTGTCCCTCCCAATTAGCGGTAATAAGTGACTCTGTAAAGATGAGCAAACACAGCGCATTCATTAGCCCCAGCAGCCCCCTCCCTCCCTGCCAGCCCAGCAGCCCCAGGAGATCCCCAGGGCACCGCTCTGCCGGCGCATGGAGGATGCTGAGCGCATCTTGCCTGGCCTCAACAAGCACCGGCAAAAGGCAAATTAATGACAAGTCGTTCAAAGAGTTTGCCTGAAATTATTTTATTCTGCCCATCTACCCAAGAATTGATTACTCTTGGCCTGAAAATATGTCCAAATCAATACGCTAAAGCTAAGAGCAAAAAAGACATGCTCTAGCCCCATTTATTTAATTCACTTTTTTGAGGAATGGCACATAATTTACTGGGCAGGAATTGCTAAGCCTTTCCAGAGCAAGGACTAATGACAAGCTGTGGGAAAACTGCAACTCCATCCATCTCCTGGCCAAGCCGCGGGTCCCTGCGCCCGCCGTTGACGGCCTTGGTGGTGGCGAAGGCCCCCCACGGTGCCAGGACATGCCCTCCAGCCTCTTGCCATCCTTGCTGGGCAGACAGATGTGGAGGTGAAGCACATCGCTCAGGGTGCCAACCAAGGGAACAATCTCAAACCTCCCCTTCAGACAAAAGTTCTTAAAACAAGAAAAAACCCAGCAACAAACACCAGAAAGGATGACTGGCTGTCCGGTGGCATACCCTGGGTGACTCGTATTTGTGCACCTTGGCCCATTTCCTACAGGTAACACGGCCTGCGGACAAACGCTCGCTCTAGGCTGTTAAAGCGCACAACAAACACCCAAACCCCACCCAGAAACAGCCCCGCGTGCTCTTTTACAGCAGAAAACTCTAGGAAAAGGAACAACTCTGCAACTATCGCACGCACAGGCAGGGCAAGCGTGCCACTCCCACTTGAGGCAACTCCTGTCAGGCATCCAAACCCAGAGGTACTTCTTTTCAGAAAAGCAGGAGCACACAACAGCATTACAACGTTACGAAGCAACGGCCGAGGAGAGGCTCCAGGCTCTCCAACAGGGCCAGATGTGAAGGCAGGTGCTTCCTCGCAGCTAGACCAAGGATGGCTCTGGGGAGGGGACAGGCAGCACGCAGGCAGGGCTGCTGGCCCGCCCCGCAGACCTGGCTCTTGCTCAGTAAGCTACAACAACTTTGAAGTAAGCACTAGTTAGGGGCTGAGCTAAAAATGATGCTGAATGTTCACAAACATTGAAGTTACTTGAGCAACTATGGCTGGACTCCATGTTAGCAGAAAATAGATGCGTTCCCCAGAGCACCTGAATTCCGGAATTCAGCTCCCAGAAGTAAATGGCATGAGGGCGCTTTGCAGGATGACGATGCGTCACGTTATCAGGGGGCTATGCGCCAGGTCTGGGGAAGTATCAGCACTGCATGCTGCTTTCCAGGCTCAAAACCCACCTTGCAGATGACACCAACACCTGCCAAAGGACTGGTGGATCAGCATCTGTGATGTGCCCCATTTGTGAATCCTCTGCATGCTCCCAAGGCATTAAACTCTGTTGCTCCCCTCAAAAAGCTTCGCAGCAGCTGTCATCCTCCTTGAGGGGGGAGGACGGATGGGCTTCTCGCTGGAGACCATCAGTGTCATTTGAGCCATTAGCGGGTGAAGGACAAGGTGTCGCTGCCGGCCCTGGCAGACTCGCTGTGCCCAGGAGGGCAGAGCATCATCATCGGTGGGTTTGCCACTACTTGCCTGAAATGGAGCTGCCAGGGCACGCCTATACACGTGCACATGGACACAGGCTCACATGCGCCATCCTGTGCACTGCCACGGAAAGCTTTGAGGAAAGGACAGTTCAGACTGCTTTAAAACAAGCGCACTCAGGCCCTCCTACTCGCTACAATCCCTTAAAGCAAACATCTGTACATAAAACAAAGAAACAAAGCAGCAGAACATTGCAAAAAATCAAAACCCAGGATTTGCTGGCTTCTCCTGCCAGCTCGCAACTTGGGCGAAGCCATCCGTGTGCCATGGGGCTGTCCCTGGTGTTGCACAGGGTGGGCATCGCAGCAGCGACAGCCCCAGCAGGGTCCCACTGGCGTCAAGGGCCGAGAGGGGCAAAAGCCGTGCAGTGCAGCCCCTGCTGCCGCCCCGTGGGGCTAGGCTCTCTGGCTCCTTCGCAGAAGCCATCTCCCTCCAGCCTCCGGGCTGCTGCAGCAGGGAGAGAACATGCCTGTTCCACACGGGGGTCCTGAGGAGCACCCCCTGGCTGCTCTGCACAGCCCCTTGAGGGCACCAAGTCCCCAGGCCCACAGCCACCCCAGGACAGAAGGGAATTACTGTTGGCCCCATTTTGCAGATGAGAGACTCCGACCTGGGGAGATGCCAGGGCAGGAGAGGGAAAGAGCAAAACAAACTGGACTTGAAGCAAGGCTTGCTGAACCCCAGCCCAGCTCCTCCGAGTCAGGGGGAGGTGGTGGTGGTGGGTGCAGAAAAAAGGCAAATTTCTATTCCAAGAGGTCTGTGCTCTGTATTTCTGGCACCGCCAGCAAGGCCAGGGACACCTTGGGCAGGGATCATGCCTAAGGCTGGGAGTAGGGCTCCTTGCAGGGCAGTCGCACCCCGGCTGATGCACGGCCGTCAGCTGCTGCTGGCTTTACTTAGAAGGGATTTTTCTAGATTAAAAATGCTGGTTCTTTCCCATTCAGAATGGGAACATCCATGAAAAGGGGTCATTCATGATCAATTGGTGAGTGCTGGGTAGAAAAAAAAAAAATCAGCCCAGAAAACAACGTTGCCTTTATTTTTCAGCAATGCCTACCAAGCCCCCAGGAGCCCCCCTAGGGGCGATGCACCTCCAGCAGCAGCCCCATCAAGGGCTTGGCGCAGCCCACCCACACCCAGCCTTCATCAGCTGCCTCTGCACGGCGTTACAGGTGCCGGGCAGAGAGGCCAGGGCCATAAAGTGAAAAACGGCGGGGCTGGGGTACCAATTTCTTTACTCGTCTCCCTTACATATTAACAGGCACAAATCCCCATATGTGGCAGCAATGTAAACTAGTTTTATTACTCAATAAAATATTTGAAACAAAATAAATGGTTTTGTCAAACACTATATCTCCTCAAATAATAATGCACCAGCTTAAAAAGAAAAACAACCGACATTCATATTCTATTGCAAAGTTTTATTTCCCTTCCCAGAGGAGAGGGGAACGGGCATTTCAATTTTGAATTCAAATACTGTATAGGAATACAGTAACTATAGTTCTCAGAGGGTTTGTGCAAATGCCAGCAAAACAAACCCCAAATCAAATTTATTAGCTGGTGGAGATCTCTAACAATTTTACACAGTGACTGATAAAGCCGTCTGGGAATTCCTTTCAACATTAAGTGATTTAAAGCCCCTACAGAAACTTCATTGTCTGTTACAATATATAAAGAGTTTCTCAGTATCAAGTAATGCTAGAACAGCAGCGATTGGGTTGTTTATTATTGCCAGTGTATGTTTTCTTTAATCTGGAAAGCTTACCAGGAATCCTAATATCCAGAGTCCTGTGGAGAACTATAAAGGGAGGAAATGAAAATTAAGAACCACAGCCTGTGTTTTAAAGAAACTATCTGTATTTTGATTGCAAGGTTGAGATGCTCACTTCTGCTGTAAGTGCGCTTGCAGAAAATGATACTTATCTTATTCCCCCATTAGCAACAGCCATTAAATGCCCATGATCTGCTCAGCGTGCATGGAGGGGGACTCCCAGCCCTGCAGACCCTCTGGTTTCTGGACACAGCCAACTCCCACCAAAATAAATGGGTGCCCGGGTTAGGCTGGTTTTGTGCTGCTGCCACGCTGCTTTCCTGGGGAAAGCAGCCGCAAGTGCAGCCAGGCTGCCGCTCTGGGACAAGAAATGCCCTTGCTGAGGGTGCATGGTGGGGAGGAAGGCGAAGGCAAAGGCTTTTTTAAAAAAAAGCAAAGCCAGAAATGCACAACTCTAATTGCCAGATTTTTATTACGCACAGTCATAACCATGTCATTTGCATTTTAGTTGTTAAAATATCGAAATATCGGGGTGGGTTAATAATCAATCATCACAGCTTACAAAGTCCTAAGTGAGAGAATATTTTTTGATTGTCTCTGCTTGTATCTAAACATTTCACAAACCCGACAGACAGTTCTTCATTTCAATTAGGGGAACACTGATCGTTAGCTAACTAATAAGGACCAATTTTCTGTCACAACTATTTCCTAATTAAATTCAAAACAGAGATTTCTAACCCAGATGGTCAGTGATGCTACAGATTTGTTTAAATTTGGTATCACAGTAACAAACTACTAATTAGGGTTTGTAAATACACCAATTCCCTTATGACTTAGTTGTTAGTAATGCATACAACCGGTTTATTAAAGCACTAATTGTGTCTGGCTTTACTTGGGCCTAACACATAATCCACTTATCACATACTGGTACCAAGTCATTTTGAAGGGATTATGAATGAAATCATAAATGAGGTCTTGCATCCAGTTCCCTGGTATTTTTAATAAAGGGTTGGTGTCATATTTAGATGATTTTCTGCCTCTGGTGGAGAGCGGCCCCGCAGTGATGCTGGCCGTCCACTCTCCAAAAGGTATTTAACAAGGAAGTTCTAGATACCGCTCCAGTGCCTAAACCAGGGGGCTCTGCCACAGCACTGCATCACCACACCGGTCAGGCTCCTCAAAAGTAGCCCCAGCATTTCCCAGAGAAAGCGCCAAGATCAACAACTAATCCCTGTTGATGTCCAATTAAAGTCAAGCTTAGCACCTCCATGGGCCCAGGTCTTCCATGGGGGGCCCATGAGACCCCCAGCCCTTTGCCTGAAGGCCAGAGACCTCCACAAGCCCCGGCCACTTTCTCCGAGAGGGATGGAGGAGGTCTCCTGGTGCCACCAAACCCCACCTGCTGTGAAAGCTGGATGTCCTCTCGCCCTCACTGGGGGCTGGCCCACCCCAGGACGCGCCCCAAGTTTGATTTCGTGGGAACACGCGTTACGAAGAATGTGGATGGGCAACGTGCTGCTGCTGGACCACGCGGGCTGAACATCCCTCGGCTGCCTGGGCTTTATCGAGTGCACGTAAAGTAGGAAATAAATGATAGATAACTGTGAATTGCAAGGTTACGTAAACATGGAGGGGGTTTTAGAAGAATCCTATTAAACCATAAAAGAAAAGCATGGATGGTTTATCACATCACTAAGACCCAAGAATGCATTAATAAATAGAATAATAGATAATGAACCATGGAGTACAAGGCTAAACTATCCGCTATTGTGAGGATCCTGTGACAGTATAAACAATGAAGGGGAAGAAAAAGCTTTGTTGGTCTGTCACCAGAACCTTGTAGTGTATCTTTTATAGCCTGTTTTTAATGCACAGCACCTATCAGTTATTCTCTGCCCAAACCCCTCATCTTCCTCCCCCTTGAATGTAAATTCCCATGCTCTGCTCTTCCTTCACCATGACTTCCCATATTAAACTTTGGGTTCCGGTGGGTTTCAATAGCCTTTCAGCCACAGCAAAAACAGATTTCTGCTTCGGCTTTCATATTTCCAGAGGGTTACTGGGATGTGAACAAAAGTGGGTTTTAATGCAAAGTAGGAGTACCTCTCAGCCCTGTTACATCCCTTGCTGCTTCTGAAACAGTAGCATGAATAATCTGTCAGGTCTAATTTAGCCCTCGGTGACTGTGCCGGTGGACACGCCTGCAAGAAAAAAATATGCATCAAAGCTGCTGCTACTCTTATTGTTTCCCAGCCTTCTGCAAATAACACTGAGAATTGCTGGAGGGGACTTAAAATTAACTCAAGAGATAGTGCCATCTTTGTAGACACTACTGAGGCTCACTAACACTTTATTTTCATGGCACTGAGGTGTTTTTGCCATGAAATAGGTATCCAGGATACATTTACTGTAGATTACTTATTTTTGCATACAGCATCATTAGGTACAGAGGAGTAAGGATACAGGGATGACCCCAACAAGCCCAAACGCAGTAAAAAACCTTGGTCTTGCCTCCACTGGAATCTGAAATACTGGTACGATTTCCACGCAAACCCTCCCCCCCAAGACTTGTTGCTGGGGTGCTGGCAGCTTTGTGACTGTGCCGTACCAGCACCTTGCATGCCATGCCTGCGTACAGTTTCAACAAGCAAGGCTGCCCAAGGCAGAAGAGGGTCCGTATTAAAGACAGGCAACTCGGCACAGCAAGAGAAATGCCCCAACATCCAAAATTGTGTTGGTGGCAAACCTCACCTGAAGCAAAAGGTCACCCAAGGAGCCTGCACTGGGCCCAGGCTTTGAGGCTCACGTTGGTAACTACTTTCAAGTCATTACTCTCCACATTTCAAGATGCTGCTGCAAGTTGCCATGAAAAGTCAGACAGCTGTTGGTTTGCTTCTCGTGCTAAAAAAGTGAATTAAAGAGACTTGAGCAAAACTCCCAGCAGCAATCACTAATTTGGATTTGCCTTTTTTTTTTTTTTTTGACTGTCTGCACCCGAGTTCGTAGCAATATTTGATGCCTGTCTCAAGTGCATCTCTGCGTGCTCACAGGGTCTCCTGCAGAATGGCCACGCCAGAGGGTCTCTGCCCCCAGGGATGGGATGGGTGACCACCTCGCCTCACCTTTGCCGGGTGCTGGAGCCAAGGCACAGGCAAGGAGGGGGCTGCCCTTGCTCTCAGGCTGGAGCTCCTGGAGAAACCTTTCTATTGACCATGGGGGAGGCAGAGAGCAGGCGACTGCTCTGCCAGGAACACACTTCACACTCGTGAGGAGTACAGCCATGTGCTCAACAGGCTCTGGAAATAAGTGGAAGTCAAATAAGTTTGCCACTCTTTGTCCCCCCTTTCAATATCTAGCTTTGATCAAAATCCTTGGATGCTCAAGTGGTTGTTGACTTAATGTAGTAATGAGACGTAGCCTTAAGTGAGGCTATTTCCGTGCCCATTCAGCCTCTCTGAGAGCAAGAGACACTGCAGGAAAAACCTCTCCCAGTCTCTGTGAGCTGGAGACGGCACAGCAGAGCCCTGACTCCAACTACCACAAGATGCAGCAGGAGGATCTGTGTGGCCACAGCTACTCAAGATGTACTTAACTCATCTTTTTTATGCAATACAGCCTTACTAGAACAGTGCTGGGTAACATCAAGAAATCAACTAAAACCGCCTCCCCAGAAAGCTGTACCATGCTGTTCATTCCCAGAGCACCTCCAGAGATGGCCTAGGAGGAACCCATTTGGAAACCAAGCCCATTCCTTCCAGATCTCAAACGCACAATGCAAAGCAACCTACTGCAGGATTTGAGCAGTGAGGGTGCTGGGCTGAAGCCGGGGCTGTAGGCTTCTAACAGCATGTCTGGAAGAAGTCATGCAACACCAGCCTTTCACCAGTGAAAGCCAGTATGTCCAGTTTTAGAGCAGAGCCGAGGGTCGAGTGAAGCCCCGTACATGTGTTGATGAGTAGTGCTGCACACCAGTGAGGTACTGTGTACAAGGACCAGCTTCAATTTGGGCTGTGGTGCTCTGGGCAATGCACAAACTGCCTTTTTGGTGTGCACCTACAAGTGTTTGTTTGCACAGGGAGGAAAACCCCACAACTGTGTCCTCATCAGGGATGAGGGGGGACACGCTCTAGGCCATGGGAGCAGCGCCCAGCCCGCAGCACAGCCCTTCACACCCTGCCTCAGAAGCCCATAGACAGGTTTTTAGATCTAGAGTTTTAAAATTCAAACTTGTTCTCTCCTTCTATGTACACAGCTGGAAAAAGGAAGCAGAAAGCAGGGAGCACAGGTGAGGTTTCTCCAGGGAGGCATTTAACAAGACTGTTTTATCGCAAGGAAAGCTATTACAGTGCCTTCGGAGAGCATGGCGACTTGCAGCACAGAGCAGGACTGACGCTTCAATCGCACTTTGTCTTCCAGGCGAGTTCCCTTTCCTACCTTCTTAGTACAGCAAACAAGCTCCAGTTTTGTGCTGGTGCTGGGAAGCCAAGCAAAGTTTATTCTGGAAGGGAGAGCACAGTCCAATCTACGCAAGGGCATTTACCAGTGCCAGTGCAAGGGACGTGGCCTCCTGCTCTGGGAGGTGACCCATGCAGTGGCTCTGCACCACACATCTGTCTTTTACCCTCATGCCTTGCAAGGCGAGCAATCCTTAGTGCCAGACTCCAGCTAGGCTCTTGGACACCACTGTTCCTCCTCCAGAGCACCGCTGAAGAGGGCGGCATCATCCCAAGGAGATTCTTCCTCTTTACATCTCAGACCTACAAACCAGAGAGCAGTAGGAAAGCATCCAGGAACCTTGATAAAAACATCAAGCCCTGAGAAAAGTAAAAATTCTCAAACTGACAGGAAGCAGCTCAGCCAATTAGGTTTTTAATTCCCCTCGTTATGCACAGTCGGTCAATAAATTCTGCACCAAGCAGCTGCTCTAATTCTTAAGCCCATTAAGCCCTACATCTGATAGGCGGGAGGGAGGGGCTGCCGGGGGGCACATACGGCACTCCTTGAGATATGAAACATTTCCTCTTGTGCATCTGGGTCACCCTCACCCAGCCCCACTCCTAACGGGTATTTTATGAAGCCAGCAAATAAGAATTTATATAAATATACATGCCAGAGACACACACAACACATATGGACAGAATAAATAGGTAACTGAATTAGATGCGCCGAGGGATTTTTTTCGGTGCTATGAGGAAGCAGGAGAGCAGAGCCAGGGGTCTTGGGGGGTGAGGGGGGGTCCCTTGAGCCACAGCAGCACTTGCAGCCGTTGGGGTGCCAGCAGAGGGAGAAGGGTGGCTCCTGTACCACCATGGCCCTCAGCCCTGACCTGACCACAGGATCAGCACCCATGCCAGCACGCCACCATCAGGGCCCAGAGAGATGCTTTTAGCGTACAACCTACCTGATCTGCTTGGGTCATCTGTTTTGTAGCCAAGCTGAGCCATGCCCTGGAAGAACTAATTTCCACCCATTTCCATCCTTTCGTAATCAAGGGCAGCGGAGGTAAGCCATCCGTTACCCACAGCCACGTCAGGAGAGGCGTCGGTTTGGGCAAGTGCTACACCACGTGTCCTGTGCGGCCCCCACTGCCCACCGCAGCTCCCCACGGTTGGGGGCCGTCTCGAAGGTGTGCTATTCCAATGGCACTGCCCAGCACAAGCAGGTGTCTCGCCTCAGAGCTGAAAGGCAGATGGAGAGACTATCTGGAGACCCTCTCTGCCAGTCTTACTGGTGCCTATGACTCAGAGACCACCCTCCGCTGCTGTCGGAGGGCAGGACATCGCCATACCCATCTTCAGTTCGTTCCCATGCTTCAACCCAAGCTTCAGAGAAGCCATCACTCAGCCTGGGCTGCAGATGAAGCTTTTGCATCTCCACAGCAATGGAGTAAACCTGCCCCTCTTGCTCCCCCCAGCCCACCTCCACTGAGGCGAAGCCACCATCCCTCCTCAGCAAGGCAGGAGTCTCCTCCTCACCCCCCCTCAAACAAACCTCACAAAAGTCTGCCTACATTCGGCCTCCTAGTGGAATATCCCCAAAGAGCTAGTAACGCCTTTGGAGCAATAGGAAAAGCATGAGACCCATCTCAGCCACTGACACAGCACAGCAGACTGCTTGGGAAGTCAGTAAGGTGAGAGTCTGGGATGGAGCAACAGGATTTTGGTGTCTGAAACGGAGGGAAAGGATCCTAAAGAGCTAGACAGGCAGCCAAGAGTGGAGAAAAGCAGGATCAGAGATTAAGGGAGTAAGAAAAATCATGGAGCAGAAGAACAAGCCCAGAGAGGGCAGGATCTGACACAGCAAGGGACCAGAAGCTACGACAGCAATTCCCAGAGCAAAGGGGCAGATGGCTTTAGCAGTGGTATCCAACTGACTGCGGAGATGAAAGGCAGGAGAGAAAAAGGGAATGTATTGGGAGTGCAAAAGTGTTCAGCAGCCATGACAATTTCGCTTGTTAATTGGCAATTGGCTAACACATTAATTACAAAGTTACTGCATGGTCAAGAAAAAAAATTGGCAGCAGAACAATTTGCATTCCTTCTGAAATGCACTCCTTGCTTTTGAAACGGCTGATTCTGCTGCCATTAACATTCAGCACTTCAAGCGCCCAAAGTCTTGGGAGTCATCGCAAAATGCAAATATGACAGCAGCCGCATCCAGGCGAACCTGATGAGCAGCTTGAGCCGTGGACTTCCTCTCTTCCATGTTCTGGATTAAGCCATGACCATCAAAAGCCTTCAACAAAAACACATCTTTTTACAAATGCAAGGTTGCCATGCCAGCCCCATCATCTTTCGCACGCTCTTGGCTACAGAAACCTGACCACAGCCGCTCAGGCAGCCTGGCTCCTGGCAGGGCTTCGACTAATGACGACGGATTTCATTATACTGCAAGAAACACTCTTGCTAAATCATTTGCTAACTACTTATGACCCAGATCCTTGAAGACATTTTCACACTCGGCACGCATTGATAGGAACGGGGACCTAAATATTTTCAGAGTTTGGACCTGGCTTCTGGAATTAAAAGAAGTGGTCCCTCTTTTAGCTGTTGAGCCTTCACTAATCTCAGATTAGTTTGGAAGATTAATTGCAGGACATGAGCATCTAGCCAAAAATTTATTCTTCATTCATCTCTCTGATAAAAATATGAAAATGAGCTACCCACTGTAAATTGCACACCCAGCAGGAAAACAACGGTCCTTCTGCATCAGTCTTCTTTCCCTATCAGCACGAAAAGGCACTAGAGCAGTAAGCAGCAACAAGCCCTTAAGCTTTAGTCAAGGCAAGGAGCATAAATGAAAGTTTGCTCGACTCCTGTGAAAATACAGGCTGCAAAGAGGCTGTTACTATAATCCTACCCAGCCTAAAAATGTAATTTCCTCCCTTCGAAGGCTGGTTGGAGCTGTTATTCATGTCTCAGCCCCCAGCCAAAGCCCAATCTCTCGCCAAAGGCTGTTTCTAGACTGGAAGTCAAACACGGGTTTTATTGTCGGGAATCAAATGGAGCCATCGGCATGTGCTGGAAGTTGTGGCAATCAAAGCTTTCCCGCAGCGCCACGCTATCTCGCACCCGCCACACAGCTCTTGAAAGGCAGAAACACAACGCTGGGTTGAATCAAAACACCAAGTCAGGGGCCTGGAAGCCTGGCCAGCCACAGCAAAGCCCCCAGACTTTCTGCATGCTGCACTGGAGATCAAGCACAGCCCTCTCCGCCCCTCCAAACCTGCTAACAGCCAAAGGGGAGATGCAGCGAAACTCCAGACAAGTCTGCTGGACAGCTACTATCAGTGGTGCCCTCCATTTATCTCAAATGAAAGAATATTTCACTTCACCCTGAACTTGCCAGCAGCTGGAGTCTTTGTTTTTAGTTAAAAAAAGCTAGTTCTCACAAGCCAACTTCCTAAAACCCCCTCAAGTTTTAGGAAGACTGAAAAAACTCGAATTTTTATTTTTTTTTCACTGCTTAAGAGGATGATTCAGAAATGTACCTCTAAATGTCTGCTTTGCTTTCCACACCCAGGAAGGGGATTTACACCAGGCACCACAGAATACTGCCAGGCAGGGCAGGAGCAGTGGTGGACCCCCTTCCCAGTAAACTGGTTTAATGTAGCAGCAGCAAAACACCCTGCTGAGGAACCAGTGTTTTAACACGGCTCCTGGCCTCTTTGCACATGTAAGGCTCTTCCCCGTCAGAAGATACAGAACAAATAATTACTTGAAATAAAATAGTGGCTGCGAGCAATACCAGCACATCTTGCAGGCAGCAGTTTGGGAACAGCAGCAAAATAATCTCAAATTCATTCCAGGTGCAACACCAATACTACCGGAGGGTGTTTGGCCTTGAAGTTACTTGTTCTTCAGAAAGGGCGGATTGCTACAGGAGTACAGAGAATTCACCCGACAGGCCAAGCAGAGCTTTAAATCTCCACCACTGAACATCATCATGTGCTGAAGAGGGACCATGTAAATTAGCACCAAGCCTGTTGCCTTGGGAAATCAAGATTTCTTGATGATTGCTACCAGTGCAGAGGCACCGAGTCTGCATCAGCAGCCAGCCACAGGAAAGCCATTCTCCAACACACTCCACGCAGTTAATGAGATTCACCGTAATTAGCTCTGTAAGGGATGTGAAACTAATAAATGGAACTAGCCACTGAATCAGTAAATAATTATTTTTATGCTTTATTCCTTTTGGTTCTCATATCACTGGAGCAAGCATCGATTTTATGCTTGAAATGAAACAGCGCACATCTGCCTTAAAAGCTCAGGGCTGTGAGCCAGCAGCCCGGCAGTCCATGCAGGGGCTACACAGCGCCGTGGGGTCTGTGCCTGGGGGACAGCCAAGCCTCAGATGCCCCCTCGCAGAGGCCAGAAAGCCTCAGAAAAGAGCCTGTGGCTCCAAAGCTCTGTGCAGTATCTTGCACTTGGCTGGTAAATTTACTGCCTTAGCATGTTCAAGAACGAATCCACCTTACAAAGTTCAGATGCAGTAACTGGGGGGTAGGTGAGCCAGCCCATCACGCACACGGACCAGGCAGTCCCTATAGCTCCCCGCTCAAGGCAGGTGCACACCAGCCTCCCAGAGCCGATGCCTGCCCGGAGACAGGGATGCTACAGAGATCCCTTCGTGTGGGTGCACGAACCCGGGCTGGGGGGTCCCCCAGCTGGCGGGGAGCAGCTGCCCAGGCGGCACCAAGCTCTGGGGCTTCCAAGTGGGAATGCACCACAGCAAGGGGAGGGCACCCAGCCTCTGCTCCCGCGGGTAGTACGCCCACACCACGCAGGCAGATTTTTGCATATTTATTGCAACTCCTGTAAACAGCATAAGCTTGCTAATAATGGTACAGATCAGTGCTGCTCCAAGTAAATTAATTAGAAATGGCATTACTGTAATCAGATTAGTTGCCATCCCCTCCACCTCGTAGATTGAGATAGATTTTATTACCAAGCTTGCCAGGTTTGCCTGCTCAGTTTTCAAACTCCATTAGAAACACATTACATTTATACAGAAAGGAGGACATGCAGTGCTAGGTACATATTCAGGATTAGGAGAAAACAGTTTTAAAACCTTAGCAAGTTTGTCAAAGCTGGTTTATTTAATGTAATTGATCTGTCAGTTTTAGGATTTGCCCCTTCTCACCAAAGATGCTCCCCGGCGGTCTCTGCCTCTTCTTAGCAGGGTCCCACACAACTGAGCTGGTGCTCAGCAGAGTGCAGCGGTAGGACGTGAGCCAGCCCCAGAAGCCTGGGAAAGTGAAGGCAGAAGCAGTCACCCCAGGGGGACCCAAAACTTTCCAGGAGGCAGATTCTGTTTTGGTGCTCTTTTCCCCAGCTGCACATTGCTGCCTCCCCTCCCTGCTGCACAAAGCAGAGGTAAAACCCTTCACGACCAAGGGCAGGGATCATTTTTTAAGTTGTGCTACAAGAGTTAATTACAATAAATTAACAAGTGCAAAATTAATAAGTCTCCTCCCTTGCCTTATATGTTTCCTCCACAAATCAGCTGACAATGTGATGCCTCCTGCAGAGACTTTCTGCATTGCTGCCTCAAGAACACAAGCCTCAGGGATCAGCCCTTCCCCTCCCAAACCATTGCATCAGCTGAAAACGAATGATTATACAGACTGGCTTCCCTCCCTCGCCTTGTGGGGTTTGAACATGAAGCTCTTGATTTCTCCTCAATGGTGAGAATCGGGAATTAAGTGAAAGTTTGAATTCAAAGACAAAGATCACTTAGAAATTTGAAAAATATACCTCAGAAGACCTATGGCTGTAGTTACAAAAGCTATTACTCCAAATGTTCGACTTTAATAGTTGTAATACCATTTCACTTCTGGTAGCAACACAGATTCAAGCACTGAAATATCCCTGTCATTTTTGATTATTCAAGTTTATAATTTATCAGGAAAATGGGTTCCTGGTGGTCATTACCATTAATTGTTCTGAAATGCCCCACCCCTGAGAAGAGGAAGAGAATAAAGATGCTGCAATACACCAAGCAGTGCACTGATACAGTATCTGCCTGTCAATTAGCCGTCTGCAGCAGAGAGCACTTTAATTAAATAGAACCAAAAAAACTCTTTTGAAGTTCTAAGAAAATAGCCAGCAAACAATTGTTGAGGACAGTTCAAATGCATCTGCGTGCTTGCTGTATGATATTCATGTGGTATTACCCTGTTGTTGATTATGATAAACGGAGCTAGAGATCAAAAGGAACAATAGTCTGTAATCAAGGGTATCTGCATAATAGTTTTCCTGAAGGATGTTTGTGCAGGTGAGAAAGGAGTAAAGCATTGTTTCATCAAATGGTAATTTCCTTGTATCTCAAAGAATGAATCCCATTTGTTAGTCAGGGCATAATTCAATTAAAGGAGAGAATCCTAGGAGAGGGAATGAAATCTCTTTGACTGGGATGCTGCAAATCAGACCAGGAAAGAAAATGGCATTTGGTCCTGACATTATGATTTATTTCCTACTTATTATCTTATAATTCCTACAAGATAAGCTGGGACTAGAAATTATCATGTGTAAATGGGGGTTGTGTCTGATCCTTTTTATTTTCTCAACTGCAGGACTGTGTGTTTCAACCTTATCTTTTTAAGAGGCCAGTAAAATAAACAGTAGTATTTTCAGAGAGGCAAAGCAACTCTTGCCCTGCACCCAAGGCAAGATCAGCTGGTGTAAGCCCACGCCATGGAGTCCAAGGACATTAATGGGCTGCTCAAAGCTGTGCTGAGGTCCAGCCCCAGTGCTGCCCAACCTGCACATCCCACTGCCTGAGCCACCTGGGGAGCTCTGCTAGTTCACCGTGGACTCCCCATGCCTGCCTGCTCCAGCAATCCCTCTGGAAATGGCAACACTGGGCCAGAGCCCAGGCTCCCAAGCTTTGGGCTGAGCAGCACCTTCCTCCGAGGAAGACCTTCCTCCCTAGGTGTTGGCAGCTCAGCAGCAGCACTGCTGGGTTTGGACACGAACATGCAGCTTTGGGTGCAAGCTGCAAGGAAGATCATTGAAGAGCTGCTGAGACAATGGGAGACAAACTCCTCTGCTCCTCTTTGCTTTTCATATGTCTCAAACATTTAGTTATATCCAGCATGGGACCAGGGCTCCCACCACCGGGGCTCCCTTCCTCACTGTCGATGCCCCCCCCACACACACCTTACACAAAGGAGCAGTTTACTCAATGAAGATGTTTTCTTCTACAGGCAAAAAGTCCCCCATGAGACATCTCAGTTGATTTTTTTTTTACCTCTGAGCTTGCTACCAGCACCAATGTCCTCAGCAGCAATGACTTAGGGCTGCCACAGCCCTGAGCTCTGCAGATCTTCCCGGTGTTTGTAGCCAGACAAGTTTGCCTCCAAAGGCAAAACACCCATGAGGCAGGCCCGGGCTGCTTCGTTCCAGCTTGCACAGGAGTTGAGCATTACCACTCCACAGAAGGCTGCATCTGAACCACCAAAATTCCTACGAGCAACTTGAACAGTTATGGATTGCTAGGAGTAGTCAAGTGTGAGACTCCAACCCAGTGTCCAAAATTCGAACAGTGATTGGGAACAGCCCTGTTTCTGCTCTTGCAGCGGATGAGCAGTGAGTCTGCAATTTGGATTTACAGCAGAGACCCCATTTTTTGCCACAATTCATAAATCCACTGATAACTGAGTATGCCATACTCTCATCAACCCTCCTGCTCCTAAACCTGTATGGGAAGCCAAACAAAGAGTGAATGTAGCCAGCCTGCCCTCCATTAGAAGTTCACGTGAACATTTGCCAGCTCGGAGCAAGGCACACTTCCTACGGCTGTGGCAGGACCATGTCCACCTGAGGACCATGCCCAGCATCCAGAACCAGAGCTCACTGAGCTCTCTGAGGCTGAAGAGCCAAGATCACCATAAAACTCCCAACACGCTGCCACTGACTTGAGGCCACCATCAACTACTGAGGTTCAAAAAGGACATGTCCTCCTCCTTGGACTTCCCAGAACAGCACTTGTCTCAGGTTGGGCTCGGATAAGAAACTAAAGCCCCATTTAATGACTTAGCACACATTACAGATTTGTAAGGCAGCATGCCCTGTGAGGCTGGCTTGCTGGAGACATGCCCTCAGCCTTGCAGGCCCATGCATCAGAAGCGGGAGGAAAGGAGGCATGTGGGGTGCCAGGCACCCCGTCCCAGCGCACGGCACAGCACCCAGTGGGTCCTGCAACCTGGGACTGGGCTCTGTGCTGGTGGGCTGCACAGAGACAGCCCCTCTGGAAACACCTCCAGCAAATGCCCACTCTGGCTAAAAGAGAGAAAAGGAAAAGCATACCTCCCGGGCTTCCCTTCCCCTCCTCCAGCACAGTCCGCCAGCCCCAGCAGGGCTCCCCAGGGTGCCTGGCACAGGAAAATCCTCAGCAGCCAGGAAATCACAAGGTAAAGCTGTCAGTCATCCTCACCAGATAAAACCTGGGCTCAGGAGCCCTGCCTCAGTGAAGCACCATTGTCGGCCAGCCTGCCATGCTCAGCCCACACGGCCGGCCCGCATTTTTCTCTCCTCCCTCGGCACCAGCCTTGAAGGGAACCTCGGCTCATCTCCTTGGCCACCAGCAGGAATGCCCGGGAGGGGGGTTGTGTTTTGATGCCTTTGCCCCCCTCGGTAAGGATGTCAGGCACCCCTAGTCTGCTAAACAATTTGTGAATTCATTAGTCTGGCTAATGTAGCTCATTACTTTTGCTGTTTATTTCACAGCCGCCTTTTTCATGGCAGTGGGGAGAAGCACAGTATTCCCAGCACAGTATTCCCAGCACCACTTGGTTACCTTTGGAGAGATTTTTAGTTAATTGACCCTCCTCCTCCAAGTTTGCTCTAAGGATCTTAATCTCCCCCCTCTTGCCATCAGGGGAACATATTTTCCTCTCCAGGCCCTTGCTCACACTCCAGATTCCTAAGCACAGGTGAACAGATGAATTTATTCCAGCCTGTCAGCAGGCAAGAAAAACTAATTAAAATATTTGTAGCACTGCTGCACAGTACTGCAATTCTCTGCAATTGGATCAGAAAGCCATCAGAAAGACTAAAACCACGCTGAATTAGTTATTTTTTTTATTTTATGCAGTTCCCTTTACTGTTACTCCCCATAACCCCTCTAATTACCATGAAAATGTCACTGCTCCATACAAGTCTCTTCTCATTGCCTCAGACTTTCCTGAGGGGTCATGTGCCCACACAAACTGCCTGATGGGCAAAGCCCTCTTGTTGAAGCCTGTTTTCTCCTAAGCGCAGTAAGAGATTTATTAAACAATGCTTCCAGCTCTGCTTGGTGTGAAGAGACAGGCTGGGGATGCTGCGGTAGAGGAAAAGCCACCCTAACAGGAACTGAAGGAAAACATAATTTTGAAAATAATTTTGTGCTTCACATTTTTGTTATCCGTTTTTTATATATATAAATGTATCTTCCCATATCTGTTATTTTGCCTGCTTTGTTTCCTCCATTGCTGTGTAAAAGAGCACTTCCAGGAGGACAGCAACAACGAACCGCAAACCTGCATTTTGTGTGCACGCTGGGAGATGCGGGCGTACCAAGTTACTTGAAGTTTTACTCCTGAACCGAAAGTTAATCTAAATTCGAGAACAAAAGCATTCCTATTTGTCCTTGCATGTCAAGGATTACGACAATTGAAAGCGTTTTCTATTATCGGCTTGTCACTTTCTCAGCTTCCTAATCTCCTTCTCTTGCTGCTCACCGCCTCCCTCCTGCCGGCTCTCCTGCAGCCCCGGGATGCTCAGCCTGGCTGGCAGGGCACGGGCAGCCGGCACCCGGGCAAGCCCGGCAGGGCAGCCGGTGATCCATTCAACTCCCTAACGAGATCATTACCGAGGGCTAAACACCAGCCTGACCCCACCACCCTGTGGGAGATGAGGCAGGACCAGCACAAGGACTTCACGCTTTGCTGGGACCACCGGGCAGGTCACAGAGACCCCCTGGGCGAGGTGGCCAGAGGAGCTGGAAGAAGATGCAGTGTTCCCTTTGGAAACCACCAGCATTCACCCCATCCTCCAAAACGGCATCCTGCTCCCAGGCACTTGCCTCCCTACTCTGCAGCCCATGGTGGGACCTCTTCCCCTTTAGTCACCAGGCTTGAATACTGCCAGAGAAGCAACACCCATCACAAATAATTAAAATATCCAAAACCTTTCACTACCAGATCTTTGACAAACATGGGCATCTCGCATCAGGAGCATGCACAAGTGCTGCAGACCAAGCACACCTCATTTCAGCTCCCTCATCCTGATCTCCAAACACCTTTCTGTAATTCAGGTCTCCCTTTCCACAGAATTTAACATTCATCTGCTGACACAACAAGGCAAAACACGTGAACAGCCCCCTTTAAGACACCCCAAGCATTTCGGGAACTTGGGCACCAATGTCACACAGAGTAACAGCTGGTGACGACCACGTGCTGTCACATTAGTCAGCACCACAGCAAACCAGCATTATTTGCCCATCAGCCCCTGAAAGCCATCACCATGATCCGGTAAAGAAACAGGAGACATTTAACACATGACTTGGATGAAGTCACCATGGAGCATCATTATCTCAGAGAGAAAGAAAAACGGCTCATTTTTTAAATCTTTGGTGGAGGAACTCAGTATTATCTCCTGCCTGACACAAGGAAATCTTTATGCAGCTATTATCTGAGAGCAAGCCGATCTTGTAGTTTGCAAAATTAATAGTATTTAGCCCACTAGTTTCCGTAGTAACCAGCCCAGCCATCCATCCCTGCCTGTGACAAGGTCTCTTAAGCATTTCACATAGTACTTACCCATTTTCTTGCTCTCACCTCGCTCTCACCTTTACTTTCAGCACAGAATGCAACACAATCTACTGCCACTAAAGACAAGGCTGAGAGTCAGGTTAAAATTATCCCTGTTTGCCCTGACCTCTTTTCTCTGCAGGTGAGAGTGTCCCCATTCAGCAGCTAAATGAAGCAGAAATGATGGAGTGTTTGTTTTCCCTGACTTTTCCTCAGCTTGCCAGTAAATTTACAGCCACGAATATGAAGTGTTAATTTAATGTTCCCACTGAGCATCTCATTGTCAACAAAGGCTTCAAACCATAAGAGAGGAAAAGGTTAGCTCATGCAGAAAATGACCCTTATGGTTTGATTGTCTTCTGGTCCAGACTAGCAGCAAGCAAAAAGCTAAGGGCTTTGACTTCCAGCTTAATGCATTTGATGGCAATAAATGGAACCTCTCTACCTCCGCGCCAAGAAAGAATCACCTGTAATGCTCACTTATTTTCCTGTGCAGGCAACCTCCGCAAAACCAAAAGGGAAGCGGGCCTCTCTCCTCACTCCCACAACTAATTTGACAGAACCAAAAAGTTAAACCCTTAATTATCCCAAACTTAAAACGGAAGGGGCTTGCTCGCTGGAGATTACAACAGAACATTAATGGTGGCATGAACCATGAAATTGCTTTCTTCACCTGGTGCTTCAAAACTTTAAGGTCTCGGCTCTGGTGACACAGAAAAGTTCTTCCAGCCAGAAGCCATGGAAAGAAGAAAAAAATTAAGGTTTAAATAATCAAAAGCCTTTTTGGACTTTTCGTGGCAGAATTATACATGCAGAAGGCTTTATTCCCAGCACATTTAGTTCCTTTATGTGGTAAAAGGAGCTTAATACTTGCTGTAAGTAATGTTTACACAACTAATTTACAGACCAACCAGAGCATGAGCGAGAGCACCAGAGTATGCTTTTTACTAAACCAACACTGTTTGGTGTCTTTAGGAAAAAATGAAACCCTGACAGTGTTGTGGAACATAAAAATTAAGACAGGACTAATATCAGAATTTTTCTTCTGACAGCTAAAACTGAGCCTGGAAGCAAGATTGAGATACTACACGCTTACACATACAGAGCTGGACTGTTCAGTGAGAAGACAAGTTAATTCAGCAACTTTTTTGTACACTTGACAAAATCCACTAATTAATTTGGCAATTTCACAGGCTGCTTGCATTCATTCTGAGTATGACCACATTGGTGTTTTTCAAAACAGTTAGTAAGAATTACTAATATATCAAAGCCATCCGTCACATTAAATTAACTGGTCATTTACTTATTGTGAACCCGTGCGCTCTACGTGACCAGAAGGAACGCTCCCTGTCACAGCAGCACCAAGGCACTCTGAACATGCATGCCGCAACACCCCCCAGCTACGCCACGGGGCTTCGGGCATTTGATGTGCCAGGCACTTTAATGCATTTTAACGTGTCCAGCACAGCATCGCAGTTGACTGCACCAGAAAAGCCTGGGAGCAAATCAGAGCGTACAGTAACAAAACTCTGCTTTTTGTTCTCTCTGATCACACAGCGCTCCCATTCACTCACCAAGTAAGCCCCTTCCTGTTAGCATTGGGTATGGGCCTGAACCCGAACCCCAAGACATTTTTAGGCTCTACATGCAAAACTAAGACCCATCTAGGATGGGATAATGCGACCAACCACATGGGATCCAGGCAGACCCTCCAGGCCCAAACTGACGGGCTTGAAAATCCAGATGATGCACTGCCATGGTCTGCTTTACCTGAAACAGAGGTCCTTTTTAAAAAGCCAGCTTTGCAACATGTGTGTTTCTAAAACTAGGCAAAAGCCTCTATTAATAGTCAAAATGTAGAAGAAACATCCCAACCCCACCCAGAAATCATTAACTTAGGATCCACAAAAATGTTTTTCGATGATCACGGAGCACAGGTACATTTTGAAAGCTCTCTGTTCAGATATGACTTATTTTGTATGGAAAACCTTTTGAATTGCAATTGTTTCAACTTCCATCTTCTACTTGTATTCAAATATATAAGCAGAAGGAAATTTCACAAGTGTCCAGCCCATCCCTTACCTGCACCAAGACAGACAGGTATTTCAGAGGTCAGAGCAGCAGCACTGGGCTTTCATAAAGGATGTAAATCACATAAATGAGTTTCTCTTAACTCATCCCACTGACTGTTAAGCTATTGGGAAGCAGCCCTTTGTGTCCCATACAAACATCATTGAGGTCACCATCCCAGGAAAGCCAAGTTGCTTACAAACAGGTGAAACTGGTGAGTCTGCCAGGGACATAAAAACGTTCACAAATAACAGTGCAAATTGAATTTGAAAGTCCCTTTTAATTTCCTTCAGTAATAAACAGACACAGAATCAGGCATATTGAATGTGCCCCTTTTTAAAGGCCTTGCAAGAAATACAGGCGTGTGTGAAGAGAGACAGTTGCTTTTAGTTAAAAATGTATTATTCATCACATGCCGAGATGTGTTTAGAAACACCATGCTAGAGTTCACTAACATTATGCACAAACCACCCTGCCTTTGGTAACCATTTGCCGGTCACATTGTCAGTTAACAGTAGTCATTTTGAAAGCAGCAATTCATTCTCTACAGTCCTTTCATAACACAATTTTCAGCCTGCAATTTAGATGATAGGAAAATTACAACCCTGCTGCACTATATTATGTGATATAAATGTTATTGCAATTAAGCCAATGAGGAAAAATCCTGGAAAACAAAGATGTTTAGTTCATGCTTTCTCCTTATTCTTTCCCCAAAATTCAAGCAGCTGTCAAAGGATAGAGAAGAGGAAGAAGTGTTTCCATTAGTAGAAGGTGCCTGCATGCAGCAGGAGCTCAGAAGCAACACAAGCCCATGGCTGACTTGTTGGGTTTCCTCCCAATGCCCTAACAAGTTATTTGCCCAGGGCACAGGTGAGTGAGAACAGGCACTGACTGAGCAGTGAGGTATAACCAAAAGTGGTCCAGATGTCCAGGCATCCTTCTGCAATGGAGACATGTTAGGATATCCCCACGGAGATTTCCCAACAGCTACACTGGAGATTTTCCTTCCTCACGTTCTCAGCATCCACCCAAGGTATCATTCTTCCAGCCATGGCTCCAAATGCCTCTGAACTTTGTGCACTGGACGGTTTTTATGTGTCTGGAACACGTAAGCCCAGGCAGCAAGGCAATACCTCTGTGCTCAAAGCAGGAAAAGGGTATATATACACATATCAGGAGTAGAGGCATATAGCAGCTAAACCACACTTTCAGTTTTGGCTTACTTTGTTTCTTCCCACCCTCCAGCCACAGACAAATAGAATGCGTGTTCTTGTTAAGTGCCCTCCACATTAAAGTCTATTAATTATTCTTAATCATTCCTGGCCAACATGCTGCCTGTCACCATTCACTGAGTGATCTTGCAAGTAAGAGATATCTACAAATTATTTTGCTACTTTTAAAGTCATGACACATATCTAGACAATAACACTTAGGTTAAAAGTCTAGTGTAATACTAAACTATACATTGGAACAATTTAATTGCCATAGCAGCTCAGGCAAGCAAGCTGGACTGCACTGAGAGCACACAAGAAGGGGCAGGTTTTGAGTTAAAATGCTTGTCTGACGAAGCCACAAGCCTGTGCTAAAATACGGATGTCTAATTAGCCCCAGAAGGCTGAAACATCCCAACTGGCACCAGGAACCAGCAGTCATGGGAGTAAAGAAAAACAATCATTTTCTTCCAGGCTACAGCTATTGGAACAAGGCACCAGGGACACAAGGATGTGAAGCTCTGAGCTTCACAATACTCCCAGCTAAAAATTAATAAAAATCTCACTGAAATAAGATTTCCCTTATTATTCTTCTTATAAGAGGGATAAGGAAAAACCAAACATATCCCAGACAAATTTCTTCCCCCAGACCATTACGTGACAGTTAGAAGTAAGATGTACGCGGTCCCATGGGTGGATACAGGCCCAGCTCCACATGTAACATATGGGCAGTGCTGCTGGTTTGGGCAGCCTCAGGAAAAAAGCTTGTTTGGGACACCAGGTTTGCTTTACAAACACCTCACACCTTCTCTTTAATGACCTCAGCTGGGTGTCAAGCAAAATGTTCAGTTGCAAAAGTGTCAGCCATATTAACTACTTCTATTTCACTGTTTCTGAAGAGGGAAAAAATAGAAAAAAGAAAAAGTCCTAGCATTCATCATTTACCCCAAGGTGCTGTAACCAGGTGGAAACTTGTCTTTCATATGCCGAACTGTGTCCATGAAAACACTAAATGGGCACTGGAATAACCACACACAACACTGATGACTTCATGGCATCACTAAGAATGGATACTTAAATAATTTGAAGCTTTTAAAGTGGAGATTAGCAGAGACATCACCTGCACCTTTCTCTGCTGATTCAGTCTGTTTTGGACATGCTTGGCAGCAGCAGAGCTTCATACAAAGGCAAGGGCACAAAAAAGCCCTGAACTCATCTTTATAGTTTTGTCCTATTAAATAAGAGCAAGGACAGGAAATTGCTTTTGCCCTTCATGAAACCCAAGCAGCTGCTCAGAGGTTCCCAGTGGACCAAAGAAGAGTCAGCAGTGGAGATACCCCAGGAAGGCTGGCTTTGCCTGTTGGGGAGAACAGCCCAACCTCTTTGGTGAGGGTTTACCCTGGGAATGCAGCAACACCAGCCGAGCATTCTAGGAAACTATGACCCTAGGCAGGTCAGCCTATACTGTCCGCATCCACACCATCATGCAGAAGCCAATGTAGCATTCTTTCCCCCTTTGTAGTCCCAAGCCCATGCCAAGACTTTTGCAGAAGCTGGTTTGCAGCCCAGAGCCCACTCACCCTGCACTCCAACATGCTATAGACCATCACACACTTGTGCTTAATTTCTTACCATAAACCTCAGAGCATTTTGCAGAACAAGATGTCTGTCATAACCCCCATACTGGACAAAACCAGGGGCCCACAGAGGTATGTGCCAGATCCTGGGGCAGAGCCACAATTGCTCAGGTGGCTTCCAGAAGCCCCAAGCTCTCCCCCAATACACTGCAGATGCAAAGCCTGGCCAGCACCCAAGCACAACTGCTATTTCTGCAGCAGTCAACAAGCTCAAACGCTTTAAGAAGTACCCTGAGCAACCCTGCCATGCAGGAGACCTGAGCAGCAAGACAGCTATTTCTTCTTTTGGTTTTGGGTTTTTTTTTGGGGGGGGGCTCCCAGGCCTGGGCACTGGAGGATTTTGGAGAGACAGAATACCACTTGTGACTTCTTTGAACTTCCCTGAGCTTCCCAGAAGGCAGACAGCTGTGGAAACCACTGGCCACACATCAGTTTGTGCGCTAGGCTGGAGACCCTGTGGAAGGTCTCACCAGCTCCAGCCATTCTGGAGATGGCGCAAGCCTCCTGCAGAAATTGGAAGGGAAGACTGGGTGCTTACCACACATGCCATTCAGGGGCAGGGCACGCCGCTTGTGGCCTCATGGCTGGATGCTCTGCAGCCCTTCAAAAGCCCTTTTTTGTTCTGCCACGTGCCCAGGCAGCAAGGGGGATATGGCAGGTTACACGGCATGCTGTGCTGCAGCCACACATCCCTAATGGCTCTCTCCAATGTGCTGCCACGTTCAGCTGATTAGTTGTGGGTGATTTGAAATGTCAAACTATTAGCCTTGACAACTACTGCCAAGGTTACTATGGGCTGAAAATATCTTTTTAATATTGTAACTGTTCGTAAGTGGAAAAGGTGATGCTTAAAATACAAAGCGGTAATAAGTATGAATTACTGAAACAAAACAAAAGGCCTTTTGTTTTTAGTCAGCCTTTCTAAGGCATGTCCTGCCTGGTTCCTGAAGGGATCATGTCCTTGCAAGGCAATTTGCAATATCTTAATTAAGACAGTAGAACCATTAGAGACAATAAAAAGCCTCCTACTGGGGTGCCCTCCCATCACACCTCTAACACACAGGCACCTGCACACCCATCCTGCTACGGGTCTGTAACCTACTCATACAAACACTCCCATCCGCATCCAGGGGTGGGAATACCTGGAAGGAAAAGAACTCCTCCCACAGAGGGAAAGGGGGGACTGGGCTCTTCACAGCATCTGCAGCCAACACAGCACGGGAAGAAATTCAGGACAGGACAAAAGCAACCAGCGATTCCGCAGATATATTTTATTTTACCTGAGCAGTTTCTTCCACAACATGGCTCTTGGCTTGGCGGAAGATGGGTACGCTTCCTCTCCCTATTAGTGCTTGTGGAACAGACAATTTAAAAAACCCTATCACTCACCCTACCCCCCCCCAAATGGTGCTGCATTTAGATCCTGTTATGCTTGACATTTCTTATGATTTCTTGGAGAAACATTAATTTGAAACATTTCCATACTTCATGCCAGTGCCACAGCGGGGAATAAACACCACATTTCAAGCTCAGAGCAATACTCAGATATAGGAAGAAATTAAACAAGGATAAGAGCAAGAAACTGTTAATGGTCAAAAATATTTTACTGCAGGTTCAACAACAAAGTCTCGAGGAGATAAGTCTGTGTGTATACTAACATTATATAAGAAAAGTGATTATTCAGGCATTCATGGGAACACAGCTATTGATTCAAGTAACAAAGGACACTATATAAACTGCTGTGGTTTTGCTCTCTTTAGCCTGGGAAAATTGATTTTCTTAAACTTTCCCTTGAACCTGCAGTAGGGTTTAATCTGAACCTAAGGGAGCCTTTTAAGGACTCCCATAAATTAAAAATATATCTCCTCATTTTGCACATTTTTTGTTCCTGCTGTTACAGCAGAAACCCAAGGAACATTGGCAAAAGAGGTGGAATAATAATTGTGTTTTGTTACAGTGTTACCAGTACATGTTTGTTTACACACATTAAAAGTAACATGTAAATATTGAAAGTAAGTGAAGCAAAGCATAAGACAGCTTAATACTACTGCAAGACTTGAAGGCTGAAATTCAGCAGGAAAAGGGAAAGATAAAAGCTATAAGAGTACAGTAGATGAGAGGCTCATCAGAAATGATCTGTGAGCAAACAGAAGATGCAGAACTACCCGTGAGCCACCTTCCCATCCTCTGGGCACATTTCACTCCGCAGACCAGGCAGGGAGGCAAAGATCCCACAACAGCCCGGCCCTTGGCCTCGCTACCAGCGGTCCTGCTGGGGGAGCAACAGGCCACAGCAGAAACCCAAGACAGGCTTGGGGCTGCCTGGGTCCACGATGTCACCCAGCTCTGAAGCCAGTCCCCAAGGATGCCCAGCTGCAGTGCAATCCCCAGGCCTGAGCAGGGTGCCAGGAGGGGAGTCGTGCCCACCCAGCCAGCATGAAGCCCCAGGCGAGAGGCAGGAGTTAAATGGGAACACCTAGGGTGGCAAATACAGTCTGCTTTAGCAGTCATTAATACCAAGTCTCAGCCAGAGCACTTAAAAAGGATAACCCCTGGTAAATGTGTAGCTTAAATACTGGAAGAGCATGTGGAAGGGCGCTCTGATTAGAGCACCAATACATCATTGCTCCAGTGACAGCAAATCTGACCTGGGTGTTCGAGGCTGGTGCTATTCAAGCCCAATGCTTTCAAGGGAGCAATCACCTTCAGAACCACAAACACAGCGAGGTGGCTGCCCAGCCTGACCACAACCAGCAATCCCTTTTTGCAAGTTATAGTATGAACGAGGTCCTTGTCAGCATCCCCCATTGGGACCTGAGTGGCAGAAGGACCTTGTCCAGAGCCTGGTCCTGTAGGATGCTGGTGCCCTGACTCACCAGCCACATCCAGCTGGCATCTGCCACATCCCAGAGACACCTGCACCTTGATAATGAGACACTCAGCACCTACTAGAGCTGAGCCCACTGGAGCAAGAGAAGCTAAACACAGTGGGATGCTAGCACCGAACCCCCTCCTCTCCCCAGCTCTCTTTCACTTGGCTTTCCTCCCCAGGGCACAACTACATAGCAAGTCCCATGCAGGGGGCTAGATGGGATGCCCACTGTCTGCACGGAGGGCAGCTCCCTGCTTGCCTGTCTCAGCAGAGCTGGGTCCCATAAAGGTGCTGAACACCCCACACATCCTGCTTTCCTCTGCAGAGCTGGGTCCCATGAAGGTGCTGAGCACCCTGTGCATTCCACTCAGCCAGCCGCATGTTCACACGTGGTATGCTCAGGCTGTTTACAGCTCCCGCACACCACCTCCTTTGTGGACCTGCTGAAAAACCCCAGTGTGCAGTACACCACTGTACATTTACATTGTTGTTTTTCCCCTCAATAAGACAGTAAATGACCTTTTATTCAAACAACAATTCCTAAAACAAAACCAAAAAACACCACCGTCAGAAGATCTGTGAGCAGAGAGGGATGATGTGTTATTTAAGTAGCAGCCAGCCCTGTGTGCTATGCAAACAAAACCCATGCTCTGTGTTCTCACAAGCCTCCTGCTGACTTTGCAACTAATTTTGTTAGCAAGGAGAACACACTGGGCTGACATCAATAAGACCAGAGACGTTTGTTCATAACTTTCTAACAAACATTGATCAATCAATTTTTGCTCATGTGGGGAGGGAAAAGCCCACAAACAAAACAACACACATACGGGGAGGATTTTTTTAATGGCACAAAGGGCAATTAGGCATCCAACCTTCCAGTGAAACTCAGTTCCTTATGGCCCTCTGTGCTTTTAAAAGTCTTCCCTTTATGCTCAATGTAAAAAAAATATCTACTATCAACCCTCCAAAGGAGAGGGGGAAAAAAAAGCTGCAATGAAGAAAACTGTCAGGAGGCCTGCAAACAGCATTTCTGAATGCACCAGAACAACAAAAAAAGACAGGTAAAGGTTCCTTGCAAAGCAAAGGAAACCCTATCCTACATGAACTGTCTTTCATAGCATGCATTATATTAGCTTTAAAAATGTCAAAATAGAAAAGACACTAATTAGCTATCAAAAATAATTAAGTGTTCGGTAAATAGTGTAACACACGTTTATTTACTCAGATTCATCTCAATGCTAATGCCCATTCTCTTAGTGTTAGCACTACAGTAACATTGTCAGGCCACATCCGAGAGTTTGCAAGGCATAATATGGACTGCTCACGAGAGGCTGATCATGCCCCAAGGGGACCAAAGTCTAAGTACACAAGGCAAAAAGGCAGAATGTAAACAGAAAGGATTTGGTCGAGGTGAATTGTGCAACAGCAAAGCCAAGGAAAAAGCACTGAAGTCTGCAGATTGAAGACCAACATCCCATTGAGAGGCTCAGGTCACTTAAACCTCATCCACCATGCCCCAGCCAGGCAGGGCGAGCCGCGCAAGGGAGGCTGTGCCACTCTTCAGATGCTCACTGAACAGAGATGCTCATTTATGAAGCTCTGTAATTAACTGCCAGAACCAGACACCAAGGGATGACTTCACACCACCCTTGAAAGCCTCTTTTGGAAGTGTCGTCCAGAAAAGCATCACAGGGCAGTGACTGTGAAACTGTCCTGTACTACAGCCCAGGCTGGGCCAGTGGCCCCTGCTCACCCCCAGTTTATTTTCTATAAAGTAATATATATAATTATTTCAGATGTGAAATATCCATGCCAGCGTTGGCATTTCTAGCCGCAAGCTGTTGAGATGATGGCTATTAACGGTGTACTCGCTGCTGCATTGGGACTCACAGGCATGACTCTTCCCCAGAGAACTTCCCTCAAAGAGCCCCTCACCCCACCAGCCTTGTAACAAGACATAGGAAAGCTGAAAATCAAGTTACAGAGCCCGAGCCTTCCAGCTAGTCTTTCCAATACTTTGTTAAACAGAAAAATCTGGTGCTTGGGTCCTTCCTAGCCAGCCAACTGTGCTACAGAGAAATGCTATGCATTAGTTCAACACATACACACAAAATGCAGTCTGCAGAAGCTAACAAATGCAAACTTCAGTGGAAGGAATAATTACACAGCTAATTTAAGAGGGTGTAGAAATAATTCAGCCGAACATGTGGAAAATGTGTTTTTATTCAGAGAGAACCAACCCATATTTCTCTACTGGGCTGTGGAACCAATCTACTACTTTAATATGATTTACTCAACATATAACTAGATGGCAGAACAGCACACTGGAAATACCTGAGCCCTCCCCACAGCTGCAGCAGGACAGATCATCCCACAGCAAGATTCACCATGGCACAGCCGATTCCACTTCCATTACTTTGCAACACAGACTTGCCCTTAGGTATGTGAAACAAGCTGCTCATCTGAGCAGCCCAGTATTCCTGCAGACTCCCAGCCACTAACAGCATGGTTCTGTTCCCAGGGAGCTAAAGGACACTTCTGGACCACAGGCCCAAGCAGAATTTTACCTGAGCATGTTTCACCTGAGCTCCAGCCTTCAGGTTGTGCCAGCTATGCTAGATTTAATTTCCATGCATACAGCTGCTGCCTGGCTCCCTGGGATCCTGCTTGCCTAATGAGTTAGCACTTTGGAGATGGATTCCTCATACCACGTGCCTGCACAGCACCCTGCACTGCAATGTCATTGTCCTGACATCTTTAGATGCAAGGATGCTGGAAATAAACAAGCCATCTTTAAGGTGAACTCGCATATAAGGTACATGGACCCCTTCAGGATGAACACAACTGTAAAGCAGAAAAGCTCAAACAGCACAACCCAGCAAAGGCAACCCCTGTGCAGAGGCAGCTAGGGCTTGCCAGCTCCAAGGAAGATGGCATTTTGATTTAAGAGCTATACAACAGCTGCCAAATGGAGAAGAGAGATGAAGAACATCTTCCCAAGTTCACTCTTCCAACCTAACTAGCAGCTTGCAATATTCACTTGGCAAGTATTTGTGACCTTGTTTTTCTTCTGGAAAGAGCGTGCTCTGAGGCTGCACTGAAACAGATGATCACCTGCTCATTAGCTGGCTCCCTGAGCAGAGAAATGCCACACGGACTGATTGCAGCACTATCTAGCTGCTCCCTGTGCACAGCAAACCTCACAGAGAAGGTGCTCTGCCTGGGCTGGGTCCGGGTGACATTTAGCTGGCATCTGTAAGACACAGCGCTAGCGAACATCTCGCTGTCAATCTCGATACCACATCTCCAAGGGCCTGCAAAAACTAAGATCACAGCAGCCATCCCTCTCTGGTCACCAACCATCTCCCTCAGCTGCCTATTTCCACAAAAACAGTGGAGCTGCTTCACTTAGAGACCAGCTCTGCTGCCAACTTTGCCTGTAACCGGCTGGGAGGAGGAAGAGGTGGTGGCACTGGCTGCAGGCAGAGCAGGGTTCTAAACTTCTTGCTAAAATGAGTTCTCCTAGCAGTTTTGAGCATTTATACAATTACAAATATTTACAATTCTTACTTACAAGAATCAGCATAGCTGAAAAAATACCTGGGCACTGACAAGAGAAAACATGAATGTTTTGTACGTTCGCTAGACAAATACTCGCATCCTGTCTCGATTACAGCATCAGGTGCTCAGGTCCCGTGAACCAGTATATCCATAGGAACGACACTAGGGCTATTCTGGCTTGCACAGGCTGGGGATCCAGTCAATGAAGCACTAAGCAATACCATTCACCATAAAACGAAGGTCTTTGGGAGACCTATATATACATTTACTCCAGAGCTCCTCGCTTCAGACAGAGACAGCACAGTTCATGCAGTCATCTGGCCCCCACCCAGCCTGGCTGCTTTGGCAGGAGTACAATATGTATTCTCCCCTTATGCTATTTACTCACAGCTACAGATGTTGACATAACAAAGAGCTAAAGACAGACGGACAGAAGGGGAATAGTGTTGCAGCACAGACACTAAGGGCTCTATTCTTCAGAAAAGAGCCTCTGACTTCCCCACCCAGCCCCGCAATTCATTTGAAAATCATCTGGGCTGGTGAAGCTTGCTTTCCTCTCTTGCAGGACACAAATATATGTAAGTGAACATCATCTTTGCTGTTTGTTTCTGTGCTGAACTAAGCCCTTATAAGTCCACAGAAAAAGCAATTGTTTCAAATCAAGTGGCTAAGGCTCGTGGATGCATCGGGCAGTGTGCAACTTCATCTCCTGTTGACCTGCCCTACCAAGGAGCTACGCTGGGAAAAGCATAGCTTTTTACTAATATTGTCTTTAGAAAGCCAGGTTTAAAGGGACAACTTTTTCCACAGGAAAAAACCCTACTTAAATGTTTTCTGGGGGACAGCATCTTGCACTTTCAAAGGTTTGCAACTACACATAAAAAAGCTCAAGCAGGAAAAGGATATCGACATTTTGAAAAGCATGACCAGAAAAGCTGGGAAAGGTAGGAGCCGGGGCCAGCCTGGGGCTCAGCAGGATGGGTTTCACCTGCCCGTTCTGCTGCCAGGCTGCCCAGCACAGCATCGTGCCCTGGCCCTAGCCTCTGCATTCTCCTGGTGCTGCCAGGAAACTGCTGCAGCAGGGTGGGTGCTGGCGTTTAGGACTCAAGAACGCAGAGCTGGCTTTCTGAGCCTTTCCCAGTGGGTCTGTTTTGGAATTGGCTGGTGGTACTCTAGCTGCAAGTGCCCAGCATGATGCCTGCATTATGGCCAGAGGGGTGGAAACACCCACAAGGTGGCCAATGCTGGATGTGAAAGATGTCAGCAAGGCTTCACAACGCTGGCCAAAGCTTTGTAAAAATTGTGCTCATGCTGCTCCAAGGTGTTTGGTCCTGCTCTCCATGTGGCCAAGATGTATTACAATGTTTTTAAAACCCTGCTTGTCTCATGCTACTAATGACATCTGCAGTGACCCTACATTAAGTCCATTTAGGAAAGCCCCAGACATGCACCGAGCCCCACCAGGTTCAGGGAACCCTGCGCACTCAGACAGTCTCTCTTTGCGTGCTGTCAGCTGTTTGGAAGCCCGCCACTGCAAGCCAGCTCTTCCCCAAGCACCGTACAAGCTAGAAAAGGGATTCTGGTTTTTAATCAGTTGCTTTTTTAAGCTCCTCATGCAAACTAAAGTTCAGATCCCTCACAACTGGTGGGAAAAGATATTATTGCCTGGAACCATGCCCAGAAAAACTCAAAGCAGAGCTTCCTCCTCCGGCTCCCACCACTCAGACCTGATGCCATCTGGTGTTTACAGGCAGCAAAACCAGCCACTTCCCCAGCAGCATCAGGGCCTCCCCTGGGCTAAGAGTCCAGGAGATATTTGGGGCGGATAAGCAGCCCCCAGACTAGCACACACGCAACAATTGGCGGTATTTATTCTGCCAGAAGATTAACCTTCCCCTTGCACCGCATTGACTTACAACCCATCAACTGGTCTTAATGCTTTAGGTTGGGCTTCAAGGAGAACAGGGGTAACAGTTTAACTCTTCATTTCACTAATGTCTCCATTGCATGGGGATTTGCAAGTTTGGACTGCAGACATCCCCACTGCTGAAGAGCTGTCCTGGCACAGCACGCAGCATCAAAGCAGCCTCCCATCCCACAGCCACACACTGCTGGTCCTGAAGGGGCTGTAAAGAGGATTTTCGAAAAGCAAATAAATGAGTTGACTTAAAAAAAAGAAAAGCAGAGAAGCCAAGTAGACTCTTTCCCTCAGAAAAGTAAGAGAGTATGAAATAGGTCTGCTTTGAAAGAACTGACAACAGTGGTTTTGTGGATGGCATTTCCCTAAAAAAGGCCTCTCTCCTACTAGGAGGTGATCGCTGACCTTTCATCTCAACATTTCTTGCAGTTCACATCTATGTTCCAGCAAACCAAAGCCAGGTGAGTTTTGTTCTATTTCTCACTGGCAACCATGCATCCAGAGACAAAAGCCTGACTCCCCCCACTGATGGCTGCTTAATGGGAAATCACATTTCCTAAAACCAGTCCAAGTCTAAAACCAGCTGGCCTGGCTGGCCAGCCTCTGAAGGCAGGCCCCTCAGACAGCTTCCAGCCTGGGCACCGCTTTGGGAACAGAACAGGGAATTTCCCTTCCTGTGCCAAACACTCTGTCTGCCCTCTGGCCTGCTGCTGCCCTGGAACCCTGCCTATTTTTAACCCACCTTGGCACATCAGAAGTCCCAGCAGGCAGGCAGAGCTCCAGAGCAGCAGATGTGGCTAACACAGGGGATGGCCCTTGGCCAGCAGACCCTGTGTAACAGAGCACAAGGACAGCTGCCCGCAGGTGAGCTGCTCTGACCCCCCACATCTCTTCCCTGCTGCTGCGAAGTGCAAAAGTCACAGCTGGGCATGCACCGGTGCTCCAGTGCCAGGATAACCCTGGCAATTGTTTGAGCTGCATTCCCTTGGACTTAGCCAGTTTTACCCTCCCCAAAGCAACACAGTAGGAAACAAAGTCAGCACTCTTTAGGAGGAAGATTCAGGGTTCTGTTTCCCAGAATCCCTGGGGATAATCCAGATCTGCAAATTGATTTATACTGGATAAAACCAGTTTGTCTCAACCACTAGTACACTATCACTTAAATACGCAGTGGATCAGTAGGCCCTGCCGCACCCAGGAAATGTGGTCCTTCCTCTGCCATGGGTTCCCATCTGGAAATATTCCCCACCAAAAGCAAGGGAGGATGGAGGGGAGGGGTTGGTGGGTCAAAAGCTGCAATGCCCATCCCATCTCCCATGCCCAGAGCACCAGCCATGCCACAAGTACATGAACAGGCTGCAGGGGAACACATCTCCAAGCAGGAAACCGGCAACACTAGAAAACATGTTCTCCAAATATTCAATGGGGAACATCTGAACCTACAAATTTACTGAAGTTACCCACCAGCATGAAACGAAGTAGTAAGCAGAGGTGTACCCTTACAGGTTTGGTTTTTTTTTTTTCTCTGAAAAACTAATTTACATTCTTACACTTGTAAAATCTTCCTAAAATGGAAAAGATGCTTGAAATCCTACACCAACTCCTGTAGCTGGACAAGTGGCAATACAGTTGAATCTCAAGGCTGAATAGTTTGATCTTCGATCTTTCCGGTAGATGGGAGAGCACTCTTATTTCCTTGTGCACACTGCCACCTTGTGGCTTTCCTCCGCCTTTCTAGAAGCGGCACCAAAATTCAGAGATGCAGCCAACTCATGAAGTTATTTTGAAGTATTTTAATTCACTTGATCACAACCTGCAGCTAGAGAAATAACAGGCTATGAAATAACACTGCATACAGTTACACAATTCAGAGATAGTTTTATCAGCCTTTAATTCTAATTTAATCATGTTTTTCCTGGCTCCAGTTCGTATCATCCAACATTGTGGTAGTAAAAGAAACCAGGGAACTAAAGAATTTTGCACACAGGGTTATTTATAAAAGCAGGAACTCCATTTTTTGCATTTCTCCTGTTTCTCTGCTAATTACTGTTTAAATTAAACAGGTATGTTAGCTGCATAATTATTTGTTTGCAGATGAAGTTGACACTGGTTTACAGAGCACAGACAACCATGTAATTCCTCTGTAGCTACATGGTAATTATTGCGCTATCATAGAGTAATTAAACATTCAAATAAACATTAAAACAAGGATTCTGTATAGGAGCTGCCAACAACTGCAGGACAGAAAACCAAATAGTAATTCAAATTATAGTGTACTGCAGTGGTACCAGCTAAAGCAGGTAGTTAAGAGTATCATCTTTTATACTACAAACAGTTTTTGTAGCTTTTCTGGCTGCACAAGTCTCTGACCTAATGACCGAGGAGAGATCTAATTTTGCAAGTTCTCATGTGGGTTAATCATTTGGCCACCATGCCTCTCCTCTTCCTAGTACATTATTTATACTAAACAGTACAAGCACTTCAGAGAAGCGTTCTCCAGAAGACCTCTCTCAGCAGATGCCTTGGGCCTCCACAAAGCCAAGTCAGAACTGCTGCTGTCACCCAAGGCAGGGATGCAGCAGCTCCGTGCTGCAGCCAGTGTCCCCACCACTGCCAGACCCAGGCCAGGCTCCTCGAGTCGCATCCCAGCGGTGCTTTGGTTACTGGATCACACCGCTGTGGTTAGCTGGGTACATTAAGATCAAATCTATTCTATGTTCATGTTTTATTTCATCTAGTTCCTGCTTAAACCTAGCAAAATTCCCACATTCCCTCTTATGCTGGAATTCAGTGGAATGCTTGTTTCAACATTTTAACTTTGCACACAGAAATCAGAGCCACATCTTACCCTTCATGGTAATTACCACCTTCATGGAAATTACCACCTTCAGCAACCTATGCCTGTTGATGCTGCCCAAACAAAACAGTCTGGCTTTGCTCAAGTTTGTTTAAGAGATAATCCCAAATATTAACATTATCAAGTCCAACTGTTAGTTAGCTGTCCTGAGTGAAGCCCAAACACAAAGTACCTTGTTACAGGTCAAAGTCCAATTAGTAAAACCAACATTTATTCCTACGCTGCAGTGAGGCCTCAGGACAGTGTGTATCATGCATAAGGACAGCACCTGACCAAACTCAAAAGTTTGATTATTTTTTTTCCCAGGGACTTTCTCCATGCATTTTTTTACTTTTTTGATGCTGCAGTGAAGACCCTCTAGAAGAAAGCATGTCAGTTCAGAAGCAGCCTGAACACTGCAGCTCCTGCCAAGTGCCAGAAGTGAGCCCCGAGACAAAGCCTAGCACATCCCTGCAGCGCAACAGCAGGGCAGGCATATGCACACACATTTGTTACAAGCACATTTCAAGTTGCCCACTCTCTCCAGGCAAACATCTGGCTATAGACAGTAAACCCTGATTTTGTTCAACTCCATTGCTGACCGTGAATGCAATGTAAACACCCCCAGCTCATCCCCGAAGATCTTCTGGTACCCGATTCTCAGCTCTCAAGAAACCGCTGCAATCAGTGATATGAACTGTAATTCCTCCTATAGTTGCCCTACAATGTGAGGCATCTATTTAGTTGAAATATTCTTGTAATTTTGCCCATTAAATTTTTTATTCAATTACATTTGCCCATACAAAAATCATTGTAATAAGTGATCTTGACAAGCAGATGGGAAATTCTACTTTTTTTGGGTGATTAATCATCCCAAAAGGGGAAATATTTTATTTAAGCAAAAATCCTCTTACTGAGCAGAGAGGTATGCTTAAGAACAATCTACGTCTTTTGTGAAAACTCCTAGAACTGTGTGAATGCATATAAAAGAACAAACTCCAATTAGGTGGGGAAAGGGGGTGGGTGATCATGAGCAAGCGGGAAGAGACGGGTTGCAGTGAAGTCTTCAGGGCTAATACAGGAACTGCATGTGGCAGAACTGCACTGTCAGGAGATCACAATACACACTGGGACAGAAGTTTTCACAAGTAAACAAGTTATACTTTTACTCCAAGTTTGCATCCAAGTCAGTGAGCCAGCTTGGCTCAGAAGGACCTACACATTTAACGTCCTTTCGTGATGACAGCTGGACCATGCAGTGCAGCTACAAGGGAGGTGTTAGGGATCTCTGCCCTGTCATGCTTATTGAAAGGAATACCTGCTCCCAAAATATCACCTTACTTAATTTAGTCAGTAACTTTAACTGCAGAAGCACTTCTGTTATGCCCTGGCTTCTTATGACACAACTTTTATGTTAGCCCAAGAAGATGAACAAAAAACTGATTTGGGGCAAGCTGCCATCACTTGTGGCAAAAGCATTTTCCATCACTGTTTAAGACTCATATAGCACCTGTCCACCCATAGATCTTAACATTTGATGAACACAAGTATCATTAAGCCAAAGGTCATACTGTAAATCATTTTAGACTGGGGCCAAAAATACAGCAATTCCCATTTCTTTCTCAGTCTCCTCCAGCAGGCACTTTGCCTTGAAACCACAGCTCTGCCTCCATCTCAGGGGAAGCTGTATCAGGACCCACACGCTTAATGTAAAGGCACAGATTAATGAAAGTCATTTTATTTGCACTGCCTGCTGGCCCAGCAATTAGCTGTTCCCTCATCTGATCACATGCTGCCATTATCAAAGCACACACGCCCATTTAAACCTCACTAAGAAAAATCCCCTGCATATTTAGAGGGGAATAACCTTCCCAGTGACCAACAGAAATAAACAGATGTATTTTGACCATGGACAGATTGCCTCTAAGATGCATACCAAGGCTTTACTGACCCTCAGTTCCCTTACGCTGTTTACAAAGAAAGAAATCCTTTTGACACTGGGAAACTGTGTAGTTTGAAGAGTATAATTTTATTACCTTTAATGCATATTTGTTAAGGTGGTGATAAATGTGCCCACTCTCTTAGCGACCAGTTTGAGTGCTGCCAGCATTATTCTTGGCTTACCAAGGAAACTATTTATGTTCCTTGAATTTTAATTTCCTAGCAGGGTTTAATTTGTATTTTGTGGCTTTATGGTTTTCATGAAAACCCTCCCTTCCCTGCTAACTACAAGGTAGGCTGAAGCCTCCTCCTCCCACTCAGCAGATGCCCAGCTGTTGAGGGGGCTGGGGCACTACCTCCATCCCCACAACCACACTAACGTTTTGTTGAGGACTACATACTTGTACATACACATGCAAAATATAACATCTTTCCAGATTTTGTTCATTGGCATCTTGGAAGAGACTTCTTAGAAGAACGGAATTTTTCTACCTCCACAATGAAGATAAATCAACGCCGATGAAGTGGAAGCTCCCTGTAGAGGGAGCAGGCTCACCATCCCATCACAGCCGGGATGCTTTAACCGTTTCACCAGATGAGGGTGGAAATAAGGCCTTTCAGATGAGCAGGTGGCACCTGCCACCTAACCTACTTGCTGAACCTTGCAAACTCTGTTAGGGTAGCTTGCTCATTGCATGAGAATTGAGCAGACTTTCTGATTTCTTCAGGGCTTCAGGTTTCTTTTTTCAGCATCACTAGCATGAAGAACACCTACAGATGTGTCCCAGCACGCGGAATTAGGAAGTAACTTTCCCATAACGCTACAGTTTTCTAGAGTATTGGTCAAATAGTGGTAGAAATGAGCATCAGGCCAAGGGACTCCAAGGAAGGGGGGTGTCAGGCTATCTCATTGCTCCTCCAATGGTGTCCTGCACTAGAAAATACTGATTCATTCTGTTACACCCAGGAAAGGAGCAAGCTCCCTCAAGACAGGTAATTATTTTACATCTTACACCCGCAGCCCAGAGCCAGAAACCACAGGCTGGTGTAGCATTGCAGAGACCTCTCACCGAGCCTCACCACACTGCAGATACCAGTGAGGTTCTCCAGAGCTCATGGTACTTTGCTTCCAGATAAAGGCAAGGCTATGCCAGCATGGCATCATCACTGATGCCAAGTGGGTGTCAAAAGGATTTATACCTTTTCAGCCGCCAGAAGACAAGGCAAACACCTCTGCAACACGAGCCCAGACCTGTCAGCACACGCCACACACAGGCACTCACAACCAGCACTACAGATGGGAACAACGCACACAAGGGGTACAAACACACACATTCAGGACCCACTTTTAAACACCAAAACAACTCCTACAAGAGGCTCCTGAGGAGCTCTTGAGAGCCTCCTTCAGTTAGTCTAGAGTTCTCTGGTGCTCTGTGTGTTGCCTTATGACCGCTCAGAGCACCAAAGCCCACCTGTGTATGCTCTGCAAGCAAATTACAGAGGGTTATTACCGCCTTCAGCAGGTCTGGGGGTGTTCTTCCTCCCAAGAAGCACACACCAGGAGGGATACATGGCTCACACGAAGCCTGAGGTATAAGCAAGGTACCCCCACCCCAGCAGAGTTGGCAGCAGCACTGAGCAAGGTGCAAACTGTTTGTAAGTACACAGTGAATGCACGTACAATGAGGAAGGGAAGCAGGGGGCACCCACCCTCCCCAAAGCAGTGCCAGAGTCCAGCCAAGGTGTGAACCATGTCCAGGGCAGCAAGCACAGCCCAAGGACCAAGAGAGGAACTACCTGCAGCACAGGTCCCAGGTCCAGCCAGGAGAAGCAGCAAAACAGCCAAACAAGGCAGCAGTAGTACTAAGCACAGAGACACTCCCAACACAGCCTAAACCAGGGAAGGCCTGGCCCTGGGCTTATAAGGAGCTTGTCAGGGTAATACAGGCTTATTAGTGCCTGCAGTGCTCCTGGATCCCTTTTCACTCTGGGCTTTGCAAACCTCTGCCTCCTCCCCACGCAAACAAAACGCTGGCAAAGCTGGTGGAGAAGAAGATGGAAATACAGTCCTTTCCCTGTATTAGGTGTAGCTGGGAAGTATGTGCTAATAATTTGTCCAACACTGAACTGAAATTGTGGATAAGAATCATGTTTTTTGTCTAGAAAATTGAAAATGAAATAGTGTCTAAACCTGTAGCTATTACACAGCACATTATCTTGAAGGGCCTTGGTATAATTTAGATAAAACTCTGTATCTCTTATTTCAGAAATGTCAATATCATTCTAAATGTACGTGTGCTTTTCCATCGGTTTTCTATGAAGACTTAGAACTCTACGAGCCTCTTTCTTTTGTTCTCTCCATTTTCTTTTTAAATTGGCAAATGAGTATTCCATCCTTCAAAATTTCAGGTACATTTTTATATGTGGGAAAAGTGCATGTTCAGAGATGCCCCTGAACAGCTCCATTATGTATTTTATCAGCTGTGACACGCTACCAGAAATAAAATCTATGCATCTGGGTGAAATAGAAAAACTTAATACTAAGCTCCAGAAAAAGATGAAATGTTTCACTTCCCTCCTTAAGCTCCTGGTATTTATGTTGCACTTCATCCCTACTGTTCTATATGTGGTGCGTTGGTGAGGTGGGGTGTGAATTAGCACCAGAGACATGGAGCCCTAGACTGAAATGAGAACCCCCCCCAAAAAAAAACTTCGGTGCAGGCAGGCTATGTGACTGAATGAACCAGCTGGCTGCAGGTGGGCTGCAACAGCGTACTTCGGGAAAGGAGTGGAGCGCAGGAGCCCCCCTGAAGAGCTGCATCCCATCAGGGCTGTGTCTTGGCTTCGCACAGGGCTCCTGGCTGGGTCCAGTGCATCCCTAAGGACCCTCCATGCATGCCCAGGGCTATACGGCAACCCCAGGGTCTAAGCCTGGGGCTCTATCAGGGAGCAGGGTGTGTAGGAGTTTGGCACCACAGAGCCCTTAGACCCTTAGCCCCCAGCACATCCAGAACCTGAGCATGTTGAGAGCAGGAGACAACCATTCCCCCCTAATAACTGCAGCAGGTCTACACACATCTGCACCCACAGACCCCCAGGTAGGACAGACCAGTACAGGAGCAGATGGCTTCTTGTCCTGCCTCAGCCAACCTAAACCCCACTTCTTGCAGGGGCTGCGTTTCCCAGCCCGCTCCCGAACACCTCTGCCCCTTGCCAGCCCCCTCTTTTGCCCTCTGCACCCCTCTTCAACTGCAGCCCCCAGGGCAGACCTAGCTTTTCTGGAGCACAAGAGCTTGTTGATGGCAACAGGAGCAGAATAATGACCCGTCATGTCTCATGCACTATTTGTTCCTCTAGCTGCCTTTTGATTTTGGGAGAGGCTCTCACCCAAGAGCCTGGGATATCCCTGTTACCCTTACTTTCATCACCAAAACTTTTTCTTCAAACCCTGGGGAAGAGGAAAACAGACAAACTGAAATTGAGGAAACTCCAGTTAAGCTTACAAACCCCCTTTTTTCTGGTAGTCAAACACTGGCCCAGGTTGTCTGGAGAGGCTGTGCAGTTTCCAGCCTTGGACATACTCAAACCCCAACTGAGCACAGTCCTGAGCAACCTGCTCTGGGTGATCCTGCTTGAGCAGGAGTCGGACTAGGTGATCTCCAGCGCTGCCTGGCAACATCAACCACCATGTGGGTTTCTGTTTTCCTTGTTAGCTCATAGGAAAATGTGTACAATTAGCATGCATTTTATCCATGTTTTGCCATCTCCAACTTCTGATCAGGTTTCAGAGGTGTTTCAGACCCCTACTAATTGTCCTCCGATGCCTTCACACCATTCTTGCAGGGAGAAAAAGCCCTCCTGCGATGGGAAGGGGAAAATGGGGTCTTGGCACAAAACACCATGGGGATGTGCCTCTTGGCAAATGCTGGCAAGTGAACGATCGCAGAAGCCGGGCTTTGTGGCAGCTGCATCAGCCTGCCTAGGTACCCGCTCCCCTGTGCGAAACACCCCTGCATGCATGCAGCTGGACATGTGCAGCTGTTGTCATAGCTGGTGGACTTACACCATGGCTGAGTTTGGCTCTGTCTGCTTTGTACCTGCATCAGCAGCTGGACAAAAAGAATGTGATTTTCCCCCAGCACATTTACATTCTCCTTTATTTCCATGCAGGCTGCCCCTTCCCTGACCTGGGAGCTGAGGCACACCACACACAGCCCACTCCTGTCAGAAACCACCAAGTACTGTGGAGGAAGGTTGTGGTAGCCATTTACCCTAGTGAAAACATTGCTTAGAGCATATAAATGTGCAGTTTTACATGACTTGACTGTTTGCTGTCATGAGCAAAGACGCAGTCACACATCAACACTTACCCTGAAGTACCTGTGATTGTCTACTGCTCTTGACAGTGTACTACATGAATAAATAAAGAGGTTTCTAATTAGATTAAGACTGATCAAAAATACATAGTGAATTACCATTCTTCTTTTTCACAATGCCAATTTTTTTGTGAGATGAATGCCATCTTCATTTAAAGTTTCAGCTTAGCTCTCAGCATTCCCCGTATTAACCGTTGCCATTTCCCACTTGCAAAGTGCCGTAGACAGCTGTGGGCCCTGAGAGGCCATCACCAGCCCAGCCCTTGGGGAGACAGGACCATGCAGGCTGCACTGGCGAGGATGGTGAGGCACTGGCGGGAAGGACAAACCTCCCAGCGTACACCATGGCAGGCAAGGACAGACCCCAGCCAGCCCCAGCTTGCAACGGTACCTTGTTCCATATCCGACATCCCCCTTTTCATCCTCCCTGCTCCTCAGCACTCGCTTCTCTCCATTTCGACTCAGCTTACTGTCCCTGTTGGCCAGAGAATGACTGCCCTGAGTGAGCAAATGGGTCTGGGGCAGGGTGGGACATTCCAGCGGAGACAAGTGCGAGGGTCTCCGCAAACACGGGGTGATTTCCCCACTCTGGAGGAAGAAGAGTTATCTGTGCTGACTGCAGCAGCTGCAGCAAGCTCTGTCCCGAGCCAGGCGGTGGGCAGGGACCTCTGTGCATATGGGGAAAGTGGCCAGCAACAGTGCTGCCTGTTTGCACCCACTTGTGCAATACATGCCATAAGCACCAAGATGCCACTTGTGTTCCCAAAGTGCAGACTGCGTGGCTAGCATGGGCAGGGATTGCTGTGCAGGAGCCAAGAGATGACTGCCATCCCTGCACACACGCCAGCAGCCTTTGCTCACTGCTTCTGCATACACAAATGGAACCAAACAAGGGGAATGTTTATAGGGATGCAAGTCTGCAGCTGCAATTTACAAGTTCATTAACAGTGTCCCTGCAAAGATCATTTTTTTTAATTGGAGCCCTAATTAGCAATGAATTCTCATTACTTTTCATTGAAATCCCAAAGCAGCTTTGGCACATTCTCTTTGTTCTGTTGAAAACGGGGAAGCTGAGAAGCTTAGGGGAGAAAAAGAACCAGCTGATGATATACTAGGGGGGTTGTTTTCCCCTTGAGCCATTCCTTCAGTTTAATACATTTTGCAGCAATTTTACTTATTATTTATGATTTAAAGAAGTAAGTATTTCCATAAAGAAACATTAACTTCACCACGGTTGACTGCTACTCTACCCTTCCCAGAAAGACGCGTCACTAGAGTAACATGTACCCTGTAATGAGGCTGGGTTCTTCTTTCTTTACTCAAGCAAAATCTCCATTGACTTCAAGAGGAATTTTACAAGTGTGGTGGCACAAATCCAAAAAGTGGCAATGAGGCTGCCTGAGAAACAGCAAAACAAACCCCACAATTACAGCCCGGTGGCTCTGAACAGGGAAATGTTAAATCAGATGGAGAGGTTTGGTAAAATTTCATTAGCACCAAAATAAGGTCAGGCCCCAGAGTGAGTATCTGGTGCTGGGAACCGACCTTGGCACCTTGGGGTTGTTTAATGCAAGGCACAAGGACCAGCGGCCAGCAAAAGCTGAGGCATAGGCTATTCCTAAAGCGATGGGTGAGATGCTTGGCATCACCGGGGCACCCTGCTCCTCTCAAAGATGAAACCTCTTCAGGAGAGGGTCAGCCTGCCAGCCGGAGCAGCCAATACCCAGGGCCATGCTGGCTGCTGGGGGAGAGCAGAGGCTGCACTGGTGGAGAGCGAGTTCCCTGCAGCCTGGCAGTATGGGGCCCTATAAAGCCTCCAAGCCTTGGCTTGACTCATTAAAATGAGTATTTGACGGCAACAGTGCGCAAGGTGGCAGAATGAAATCTTTACAGCATCTTGGAATTAATGTTTTGGTATCACCTGGGTAAAATGAGATTCTCCCTTATTGAAAACTGGCAACTAGATGACACCAAGAAGCCATCATCCCTCGCTAGTTAGAGACATATGGACAGTATTCTTCTCAGACAGCGAAATACACAGGCTGAGAGGTTATTTAACAGCGTAGCAGCAGCACCCATGCTCTCCATCAGAGCTCATGCCAGGCTGCCACTCCTAGAGGATTTACCACATCTTTCACTGGGTCTATCGCAAATGACTACATTTACGTTCCTATGGCTGTAATCAGCCTCTCTGAACGTACAAGCAGCTCTTGGAGGTTGAGCTGTGCCTTGCTCCTGAGTAATCGCCCCGGATTTACTAGGCTGTGCTTATCTGACCCTCACTCTGCTAGTTTTTCAAGAGATGTAAAAGTGAAGAGGAGCCCTTCAAGCAAGTATAAATGTAATTTTTCTTGGTTTTGGTCCCTGTTCGTGGCCTGAGTGCCTTGGAAGAGCCACGGTAGAGACAAGAACCAGCCCCAGTTAATTTAATCACTCAGTTTTGCTGCAGCTAACAAGCAAATAATGAAAGAAAAAAGAGATTTATCTTCCCAGCACAGTGCCCTGTGGCATCTCTCCCTCTCTCTGACCTGCACAGAAATTCGCTCACATCTGGAGGTGCATCCGGCTCCCAGCCACACAGCATTACTGGGATGTCACTGGCTGGCTGTTGCCTGTGAGGGGACCGTGGAAGAGATGTGCATGAAGAAATGAGCGACCTACGCATACTCTAGTAACAAATGGACTTGGCACAGGAGAAAAGGCGTTTGGCTGCTGGACTGTACCAGTACCTGCTCCAAACCCAGAAATGCTTTGGGCCCTTAGTGAATTTTAAGATTTATTTTCCAGAGAGATGGATAATCATCACATTGTTTCCACAGTCCTTCTACAAATTATCTTGATAATAAAGGACCTCCTGTGACATTAAGTACATTTTAATTACAACATCATCTGTAATGCATATATCTAATTGCAAATAATTATTTTATTGTATTTTGTCTGTATGCCTGTTATATGCATCAGATATTATCTTCTGACCCAGTGGTACAGGTTAATTAAAATTTCTCTTTTAATATCGTTTCAAAGCTAACCACATAATTTCATCTGAACACCAGCTGTGTTGGTAAAAATTATTTTTTATTATTTTTTGTCATGCTTGTCCATGGAGGAAAACCTAAGCCATTTCTGAAGGCTATAATTACTGCACTGCTTTCTGCAGTCATTTATTTGCAAAAGAAGAAAAGAAGGAAGAACCTGTGTAACATCAGTGGCCAGCGGTTGCTTTGTGTGTTTCTCTTTTATTTTGAAGGTTTTTTTGTTCTCTTCCTTATCTACAAGAGAATTTGAGATCTTACTTTCAGAAGGAGAATATAACACATTACGCAGCCATTAGATAAAGTCTGGTTTGTCGGTATAAATTGCACTCAGGGTTAAGACAATCTGCGTGGTCATTCTTGATGTTAACAAAGCTCGGCTTAAGGGCGATCCCAGTCAGCCGTTTCCTTCCTCATTTATTGGAATTGCCTTAGAGTGACAAAGAGCAAACACAAGGTGAGAGAAAAAACACAATATGAATATATTGTTGAGTCATAAAAGGAGAGCTTAGGTTCAATATATGGCAATACACAAACCAAAACAAGCAAGCTGAGCAGAGGACAAGAGCAAAAAGATGACTCTTATTTCATATGGGAGAATGCTTCATCTGTAACTTATACTAAAAAATGACCTTTACTTCTCACCCTCTGTGCGTTATTTCTTAGGACCAGAAGTATTTCTGTAAGTCTGACTGCCTGCATCTCACTGCTATTTAAGACCGTATCACTGACATACCCTGCCTATTTCTTCAGTCAGCTCCAGGGAAGACAGGGGCAAAGACAGGCAGTGAGAGGGTTAACAGGTGTCCCCAAAAGCCAGGATATGGCTAGGCGGCCAAAGGAGGGAAGCGGGGGCTCCCAGATCCTCCTGATGCCGGATGAGCAGAGGTGAACGCTGCCAGGAGGAAATTACGGAGCTCTACTGAGACTACAAGTGACCTTTCCTCTTGGAGATGGGTGAAGTAAACAATACTTATCTCAGATTTAGTGCAGTTGAGACAAGCAGCACTTTATCTCTGTACCACGACACACAGAGCAGGGAGGCAGAGTAGTGATTTTCCTGCTTTTATTGTATAAGCCATCTCTGCTTTCTTAGTCCAGCTTCCAGTTGAGCTGTAACACCTCATGGAAAGATCTTGGCCAGGGCAGTAGGTTATGGGCTTTCACAACTTGCCATAAACCTCTCCATGCAGTGCAAGCTTTTGTGAGCGTAGTTTGATCTCTCCTTAGTGGGCTGGTATTTTTACTCCATGAAATTTCCTCATTCTCTGTGCTATTTCCTTTCGGAAGGCACCAAGGGACATGCAATCCATGTGCCTTCTATTTTGGTTTTTTTTCCACTCGTAGACATAAATTCTTCTCTTTCCCTCATACAGGTTGAAATTCTGGCAGATGGAAATCTGATGTATTTTTTTGACAGTGGTTTTTTCCTGTCTATCATTTTTACTGTATGAATGACATTTTAAAGCCTCATATGCTGCAATGGTTAGAAATTTTCCAACAGATTTTTCCTAAATAGCCCAGCACCCAGAAGGCCCGTGCCCTTTTACTGCCAGATTTCCAGGATTAGGAACTTCTGAAAACACAGTCCCTAACCACTGCTCTGCTTAGGGACACTCCTGTTCCCAGCTTGAAGTGTGGTTTATTTCAGCGTAGTTCATTTCTGTGCTATCACCTGTCCCCAAAGGAACTGGCCAAAACGCTGCTGCCAAGGAGTCCCATCTGCTTTGCCTAAAGTCAATATTCAACTCCTGTGAAGTAAGTATTAAATAAGTAACTCATGCGAAATAATTAACTGTTTTCTGGGAACCGTGTTTATCTGAGAGTCAGCACGCTTCTTCAGGAAACATCCCCTGCAGACACTGTGCACCTTTGAACTGCTTTTCTTTACCTGCCAGATAAGATGGGCACTGGTCACATTCTCCTGATTCCTTTGCACTGCCAGCTCCTCCAACACTTCAGAGTCTGTGTCAGTCATTAATTCATCTGCAACAGGCAAAGGGATGGCAAGAAACCCTTGGGCTGCCAACGAGTCACTGGGGGAGATCCTCAGTGAGTGCAAATGGATGAGGCACCTTTGCTTTCATAAACTCAGCGAAATGCCGAACCTTTGGAGAAGTTGATCCATGGAAAGCAGTCTGCAGGATCTAGACTTTGGAAAAGTCAGATGTATATTAGAAATCAAGTGCTAACCATACGGCTTTGAGTCTAAAGCAGTACCTTGTAGGTGCAGGGATCCATGCCTCCACATCCTATAGGACCACTGTTAGGAAAATAAACCCATCAAACTCAGAGCCAGCTACAAGTCTTTTACACACACTTAGTCATATCAAGTGCAGAGTTCCATTTCCACATGCAGCACGCTGACACAGTACCAAAGCTCCGTCAAGCAAACTGCACACTGTACCCAAGTCAGAAACCATCAAGTGAGTTGACTTGAATGCAGGAATAAGAAGCTAGTGTGCCTTAATGGATGTATCAGACCAAGGATATGCAACAGGACACAAAAAATAACTAAGTACAATTTGAAGCATTTCGTTTGAAGGACAAATAATCAGTGCCAGCATCCTATGCAAAGGAAGTTATTATCTCACCTGTACGTTATTTAAGAGGCAAGTCTCTCTTATTTACTTTTTCCCTACCCTTTTTTTCAGGCTCATTATAAAGTGTTATATTTACACAAGTAAGCAGAGAAGTTTTGTAATTTAATCTCTGTCATTAAAATTTCAGACTCAAGGAAAAGTAACCTTGCCTGTTCATCAAGTCCAGTGAAATTCAGGTGGCTGTATTTACAGCTGCAGCGGCAGGTTTCACCTTTCCACAAACTCCGCAGCAAGAGGTAGAATTTCTTACCACTGCCCACCCTTGCTTATGGCGGGTACAAAAACAGGACAGCGATTCCAGCCCTCTGTGACTAAGGAGCTTAGTGCCTTAGGAGCACAGAAACACAGCGCAATTCCTGCTTCTCCTGGCCCACTGAAGTGAAAAGAGTAAAGCAAATGAGGCACATCCTATTACTTTTGACTGTTTGACACATTTTGTTGTACGCTAATGGTAAGTCACTGCTCTCTGACCATCGACATGTGATTTGTGTCATCTTTCTGATGTGAAATTTAGGAGGTAAGCATGTCTTCAAGACGGTGATAAGAAAACCCCTGAGACCCATAGCTAGCCGTTACTCCTCAGGACTGCTATGCTCTCCCACAATGCATCAGAAATAAATTCAGAAATTGAGTGAGGACAACGTGGGATGTGTGCTTGTACCTTCACGTCTTGGGTCAGTCATCCATGGAAAAGTGAGTGCGTAAGGCACAGGGACCGATGGGTTGTGGCTTACAGGAGCCAGCACTGGGTCAGCACCTGCTGCTCTGCTCTGGTCTCTAAAAGGATTGGAGGTGGCATAGCCCTGATCTCTCATGAGGTTACTCTCCACCCGCAGCAAACAGACAGCCCCAGGGCAGGAGGGGTGTCCCTGTGCAGGCACCTGGCTCTGTTCGGGCTTGAGACCTTGCTGAGCTTTTCGTCTGTCCTTTGGATGGTGCTCAGGCCTTGCGCAGGCCTGACATCAGGAAGCAGTGCAAGCAAGCAGATGCACAGGGTGTGGGAAAACATCCCTCCTTGGAGGGCACAGCAGTAGACCTGCAGCTTTTGTGTCTTGGAGAATTTCGGGAAGCCTCTTCCTTTCCAAGGCAAAGCTCTCCGGGGAGAGCACTGCTCAGTGTCCTCCCCTTCACATGATCTGTGTCCCAGTGACTCACTCCAGCAGAAAACGTGCTGGGGACGTGTCCTGCTGCTGCTTTGTGGGCACCCATTAGCCAAAAGCCCACGCCCAGGCAGCTGGCAGCCCAGAAGTGAGGGCAGAAAACGTGACCAAAGACCAATACTGTGCACTTCGGTTCTGCTCCCCTGCCCCACCTACCCCTCACAGTGTCCCAGAGGTGGCAAAGGCAGACACTGAGCATAAGTGGCAGGGACCAGCTGCAAGGAGATGCAGGGGCAATGCCCGCTGCGAGGCTGTCACTGCTGGTGTGACCCCCTTACTCTCTGGAAGTACCATGCTGCTTCCAAGAGGGGAGGAACAAAACGCATGAGTCACACCAATTCAGGGATAGCATGCCTGCCTGTAGTGTAAATGCATAGTAATTATTTCAGCTATTCTAGACTGGAAATGTGCTGCCCCTTACTTGTATCGCTTATATGCAATGAGTGGCTGAAATAGTAACTCCTCTAGTAGCTCTCTACAGCAACAAGGCCATGTACAGCAGAGAGGCTGTGACTGGTAGGCAGGCTCTCCTCCTCAGGGCAGACACTGCAGTGACGTTATTTTCAAGGTCATAATTTTCTCCTTTGTCTGTGGGGTCTTGGCTGTGCTACGACTTCTCAGAGATCTTGCCTATACTGATGCAACACTGGTCTTCCTCTGCTGAGGCCAGCATGGGTGAGGGTCTGCCCACTGCATTGCCCGAACAAACACACAGCTAAAAGGCTGATTCCTGCACAAGGGAGTGATTTACCTAAATGAATACCGAATCCATTTGCACCACTGCCGTGCTTATGTCTGTATGTTACGTTCAGCTCACTTAGGACATCACATTGTGCTGTGACCTTTTAAAGTTCAGTTCTGTGATAACTGATGACTGCTTTGTCCGCTTGCATGGCTGCTTTATATAGATTTTTACTTCAGATCCTGAAAGCTGAATGACCAAATCTCTTCCAGGAAATTCTTCTACCTTAAGCATCAACTTCTGCAAATCCATCATCTGACTTTCTGGGAAATTGCAACTGTTATATTGTTAGAAAATGTTAAGTCATAGGATTTTACAAGCAGTTCCCCTACACAGGCTGAAATCATTGCTGCACGTTTACTGGGATTTCTGGTTTGCATTATGTTACATCAACTCATAAATGATTAATTTGAAAAGTTGTATTTTATGATGCTTTAACTAATAGGTTAAAGATCTGTATTTGCTTACCTAATATACTCAGAGGAGAAACAGTTAAATAGGTTTGCACCTCGCTGCTGTACTGATTGCTTGCTTGTTCTTAATAAAAGACAAAGGAATTGTACACCATGAAGATTAGCTAGCGTACAGTAACGCATTTACAAGCAGAACAAAATATTGTCTCATATGACACATGACATGCAGAAGAAAATGCAAGTTATAACATCCACAATTTACCAGTTTTTTACTGCTATGATGCAGCTAATGCAAAGACATATCAAAAACAACCAGGAAAATTGTCAAAAATCTTTAGGATAACTTCAATTTTTAAAAGCTTTTATGAAACTGTGTATTTCCAAGTAATATATGCCCTCTGAAAACTAGGACAAGAAACTTTTGAGAAGCAGTCTCTCATCACAGCCTGTATGGAAGTATCTTAATTTCTCGGAGCTTTGAAGTTTTCTTCATTGCAACCAAGAGGCCAAAACCCCTTCTCAAAGAAATCCACTCTAATATGTCAGTGTGTGTCCCTTTATCAGCCTGCTTATTTCTTATTCAGATGAGCCACTAGTGATACAGAGATCAGATTAAGTCCTCACTTAAGCAGAAAACATGGTAACACTTTAACTGTAATGGCAGCAGAGTTGAATTTGGTCCATGTGCCCTGCACTAGGCTTTCCAACACTGCTGGAAACAAAGGTGGTGGTGTTCAAACCTCCTCTGGTTGCTTGCAGTTGGATATCACAACACATTCACTCATCAGTGTCAACCCTACAAGCTCCAGGTATGAATGTCCTGTCCCATGGCGCATTAACTGCCTGCTACCTGCCTACAGCATCAGGTGCACTCTCTCAACTCTGCAGCTCACCAATGCACAAGAACTGAGTTCAAATAACCTTAATTCTGTGATTAAAGCACAAAAGTAAAAAAACCAACAAACCAAACCACTGTAATTATCCTAGTGTTAAACGATACTGACTCACTCAGCTCTTCACGTGACCACATCTTCCAGAACCTAATAGGGAGAGAAAGGACTGCCCTCACAGAGCACTGCGATTCGAGTAATGAAATCTATATTCTGTGGAGCTTTTAACAAGAAGAATTTCTGGCAAACTTCAAAACACGGAGTGCCTAAAGCTATGCAATTAGGTGCTAAGCACCAAAATGCTTTCCTAGTTACCAGAAAAGTTATCAGAAAAGACATTAAAGCAGCTATATGACAACAACTGCTTTATCTGCAATAACAATGACCTATTTTTTTTTTTTAGCAAAGCAGGAAAAGACAAAAAACATGGAATGATCAGAAATTGCCAGAAGAGACAAACTGAAAGTTGTTGCTTTTCTAAGTCAATTAAAATAAAAGGGAAGGAAAAACAAAAGAAAAAAGAAAAGAACAAGCCAAGATTTTAGCCATGTGTTTCCTGAGCCAACTGCATATATTGATTTGTGGTAATGACAGGGAAAAGCTGGAATGACCCCATTTGCTCTTCTCAGGAAGCTGCAGATGCTCAATTCGCAACACATGACCAACAATTTTAGACAATTGCTGAAGATTTATAACTTCTTTAGAATAAGACATTGTGTAACAGTGTTATGGGAAGAATATGCAATACGAATTACTGTAAGCCTTTTACTGGCGCCAAAACAATAGACTATTAGGCGACAATAAATTCTCTGTGCCTGATTCCAAGGTCATTCAAACTGTTTTGTGCATGTCAGCACTAGTCATCTTCCTGTGACTCCAGGAAGTGGATTCTTAAAGAGCAGCAGGAATACCACAAGGTTTGGTGGCTCTACAGGGTAGCACGATGAGACGCAACCAGCCTTTGCTCCCCACCTTCCAGAATCCAACTATGCTTCAAAGGGGTGAAAGCTGTGCCATGGTTGCAACCATGTTGTGCAACCAGCAGCACCATGAGCACCAACTACAGCCCCCTTCCACCACAAACTCTTGCTGCCTGCTTGTTTGTTTACTTTACCAGGTTGATTTTCACCCAGACCAGTTCCCTGATCTCACTTGCCATGTGGTCATCCCAGGGGTGGAGACACTGGGACTGTCCCTTCGCTAGCAGGATGTACTTAGCTCTTGTTGACACGTTGCTTTGTGGGCTCCAGACCTTTGCAGAAAAAAATGATCCTTGAAAAGGCTCAGAGGAAGCAAGACGCAGCAGTGATGTATTCTGTCATCCTAACACCAGTAGCTCTTGTGACATTTTTCTACAATGGTTCATGGCTGAAAAATAATCCCTATAAATATATGACGTAAATTAATTTTTAAATAATTTTGTTTAAAATCTAAGACATTTATGTGCAATTTCTTTCTCTGAAATACATTGTTCTTTTTTAGGGCCTCATCTGGCCTTGGAGCTTATTAAAATTTACATCTCTACCCAGGATTTTTACCAAGATGATCCGAGGGTCTTTAGCTGAAACCCTGCTGCCTTCTATTTCCAGGGCAAAACCTGCTTTTGTTGTGTAACTGTAACTCTGCTCAGTCTTTTACCCCCCCGACGTGTCACGGGAGTAATGACAGGGCTTATTTACGTTGCTACAGGGCAAGCAGTTATTCAAAGGCGAGGGCTTTTCCCCTAAACACAACCGAGTGTAGCCCGGTGCCAACTCCCAGCAGCGCGCCCGTCCACACCGCCCTGCCTACGGCACCGGCGCCGCTCTCCCGCTGCCACTGCGCCTCGCCGGGCCCCGGCCGCCCCCGGCCCGCCAGCTGGGCCTGCCACGCCCCGCGGCCTCAGCACCGCCACCCCGGGCGGCCCGACCGGCCGCAGCGGGTACCGCGCGGGGGCGGCCTCAGCGCTGGGGCGGGCGTGCCGGGCGCTGGAGGGCCGCGGCCTAGCCCGGCGGGGCCCGCAGCCGACGAAGTGCCCGCGGGGCTCGGGCTCTTCCCGCCCCTACGCAGCACCGACAGGGCCGCCGCACGGTCGCCTCATCGGGGACGCCCTGGGAGATGACGTCAGGACAACGCCGGCGTGACGCCATGGGCGACGGGCCCCGCCGGCCGCAGCACCACCCACTCCCGGTGCGGCCCGCGCGGAGCCGCCCGCCGCGGGGCACGCCGGGGGCCGTAGTCTTCCCGCCCGGCGGCGGCACGCCTGCGCAGCGCGCAGCCCGCGCGGGGGGCGGTCAGCTGGCGGCGGGGCCGGCCGGTTTCGCGCTGGCACGCCCACCCGTGAGGCGGCGGGCGACGAGCTCGGTCGCCCGGTGGGGACGCTCCCATCTTCCCCCCTCCCTCCCTCCCTCCCCGCTGGCCCCGGGCGGCGCAGCCGTAGCGGGCAGGGCTGTGGGCGCCCGCTCCCCGCACCTGCCCGGCCGCCGGGCCCTCAGCCCCTCCCGCGGACAACAGCCGCTGCGCGGCCCGCACCCGCCGCAGCCCCCAAGGGAGCCCGTTCCCCTCAGCTGCCGGCGCCCCCCGCCGCCCGCCCCGCGCCGGGATGTTCTCCAGGAAGGGCCACGCCGATGTCAGGAAATCCACCCAGAAGGCACTGGACCCCAAGCGGGACGTACTCACCCGCCTCAAGCATCTCCGGGCGCTGCTGGGTGAGTGGGGGGCGGCCGGCGGGGTGCGGACCCGTTTCCCGCCGCGCCGTGAGGGGAGAGGGTGGGGCAGGGGCGGGGCGCGGACCCCCGCCCCCTGCTTCTCCCTCAGGGCTCCTCGCCCCGTGTCTGCCCGCCGGCAGCCACCGCCCGCCGTGCTGGCGGCCGAGGCGGTCCCGGGCAGGGCAGCGGCCCGGGGCGCGGGGGCAGCCGCCGCTTCCCCTCAGGGAGGGTTGCCGGCGGTGTCGCGGGCGGCTGGCTGGGCGCGCTTCGCTACTCGCCCTCTGGCGCGCCTCGGACCGATCCATAGCGCTGGCTGGGTTGCCGGGTCAGCGCTGTCCTCAAGAAAGAGTAACGCTGGGTGATTAAAACTCTTCGGGGGCAACCCTTGCTGAAGGCACCTTGTTCTGCCTTACGTTTCCTCAGTTTTCTTCAAGCTCCTTTTGCAGTTCTGGGGAGCTCTGTAATAAGCTCTCCTGGTTATAGCTGTTGAAAGGTAGCAGTGTGTGTCCTTTGAAAAGTTAGAGGAGCTCTTAGAGGCAGTTGGGTGTTTTGCTGCTTCTGGCTTGGGGAAACTTGTGTTGCTCAGTGCCAAAATATTTGTGATGCAGTGGTGTTGTTTGGGTTCAAAATAGTACATTTGGGTACAAAATAGTACGTAGATGTGTTTCCTACAGGGTTCTTTGAAAGATCAATATGTAGAAACTCTGCTTTTGTCAACAACGTTAATTTTTGGGGTTTTTAATTTTAGTTCAGTGTTGGTTTTTTTTTTAAAAAAAAAACTTTGCAGGAGGTCATGTAATAGTATTTTGTGGTGCCCTTCCCATGTCTGTGGCAAGGTTGTACCTCTCTGTAATGTCACCTTACAGTTGAAGCCTTGACCCTGGTCTTTTTATTCTGAACACTGAAACCAGTTAATGTATTTTGGCTGTGAGCTATGGTTTGCAAGGTTTTGGGTGGCCTTGTGTGCTCCATTGCTCAGCAAACTGCAGCAGGAAAAGGCTTTTTTAAGAGCTTTTGTGCTCTGTCCCAGTTCAGGAGAATCAGTGTTAGTATTTGTTTATCTTGTTTTGGATTGTCCTCCTGAGAAACAAGGAAAAAAGGATCTGATTTGTATTTTTTGTGTACTCTAATCTACCATTTCAGTCAAGTTTGGCAGGTATGTAGGAGCTTCAAAGGCGTTGTGTTAGGAGCTTCATAGGTGCTGCGTTAGGAGCTGTGAGAAGTGGCTGGAGGGGAGGGCCTGAGGTTAGTAGCTCATTGAGAGAGCAGAAATTGGCTGATATGTCTTCCACTGAGGAGAGGCAGGTCAGTTGGTGTTCATGCAGTTCTCCTTCAGCCCCCACCATGCTTGCCCTGTGTGGTGTGAGGGGTGCACAGAGCCAGAGTCACTGCCCAGGGGGTAGCTCAGGCCTTGCAGAGCAAAAGTGCTCCCCTTCAGTCCTCAGCCTGGCACGACGCTGCAAGGCTTGCACTAAGGAACCTCGCTGTGGTTTGGAGCGCAGGCTCAGTGGTGGTGCTCAAGATTGAGCTTGAGATTAAAAGCTTTTTCCTGTGATATTCCACTGATAGCACAATATATACAAAAGAAGTTTTGAATGTACTGTAACAAAGCGAGGAACTTTTGTGATGTTGACGGTGGGAATGATCCTGAGGGAGAAGAGTAGTGATTAGTCTCCCCTTGGGATGGTCCCTTTGAGAAAGCTGTACTTCATGAGAATGTGGAGATGAATGAGTAAGTTTGTGATGATTTAGCTTGTTATGGGAGTCTTGCTGATTTTTGGGGGATGCGTTTCTTACAGGTGTGGGTAATCATCACAGATTTAAAGACATTGTTTGCCTGTGTTCTACTTCATTTAAGTAGCTAATCTCAAGAAGAGATTTTTGTGGGTAATTGATTAGTGGACAAAATGCTGGACTAAGTGGTCTTAGGCCATGCTCTAGAAGTGGCCAGAACTTGCTCATCTTTTGAGCAATGATAGGCATGTTCAACATGCCCAATCCATAGATAGAGATTTCAGCTTCATAACCTGGACTCAAAAGTAGAGCAGTTCTGACCACTTGTGCGTGGTGGTGGGAGACAAGAGGCTCACATGTTAGAGTCCCTCAGCACCTGCATCCATCGTGGGTTTCGTGAACAGTATTGAAGCTTTGCTTTGGCGTTAGCTGTGAGTAAAGGGTATATGACTGCTCTGGGTATAAATTCCTCCTATTCTGCATATAAAAATTTTTAATAGTTAGCAGTCAGTGGTCAGTTTTGTGTCAGTCTCTCTCTGGGGACCAGATGTGTACATTTCTTGTGCTGGAGGTGTATAAATATTTTGTTTGGTTGTTTTTGTGGTTTGTTTTGGGTTTTTTGTTTGGTGGTGGGGATTTTTTGTGTGTGGGTTTTTTTTTTTTTAATCGTACTATGTATCTAGATACCTAAGGGCCTAAGGGCATGTATATAGAAAGATGGGAGGAGATACCTTACCTGCATTATGATATGCCTTTTAACTGTGTATGTCTTATCACTCGTGTGCTGTGCAAACAATGTTAAAATAACATCAAGTGTCATTGTAAAAAGTTTTGGGGAATTCTTTGTTTATGAGATGAGGTTTAGAATGTTTTGTGAAACCACCCTGAGAAATACTGCTCTAACAGAATGTACTGTGAGCTCTCAGACCTTACATTTCTTCCTTTCCCACTAGCTTCGCTAAAAAAAGCAGATTTGAAGAAATAAGAAATACAGCAACTTTTTGTTAATGTTCCCCTTATGGTCTCTCAGAAAGACATGGCTGAAACCAAGACATGACTAGTTAAAGATGAAGTCCTGAACTTGCTATGGCTCTCGGTTATACCCATCTTACGGGAGTGTTATGTTTTTGTGCGACTGTGCAGTACAGAGGAGGTTGTCAGGCTCCTGTGACAGACCTGACGGGTGGAACAAAGGGAAAAATATGCCTATTAGTGTGACGAAATTAATTTATGTTCCAAAGCAGATGGTGCAGAAGGTAGTGTTGTCTGGTGGTTTTGTGTAAAGGTACTTATTACCCACTTGGCAAGGGGGTGGGAATACACCCATCACTTCACAGGAAGTAGTTTTTCTTCCAAGTGTGTGTTACATTTGGGGATAGTGGCCTGATTTTTTGATTGAACTTATGGTTGAACATTGGTTTTAAGTGGAAATTGTTATCGGTGCCAGAGGGCCAGGTAGCGTATTAGTGGCTTATTAGCTGAAGTGCTGTGATGTGACAGCTGGCTGTTTTCTAGTGGATGTGGTTTATTGCAGGGACTACATCAAAGCAGGCTCTGGTTACGTTCCTGAGATGTCCACTTTAGAGAACATGAATGTAAACATTTTAGATAATATGAGAGTGGCTTTTTGAAGATAGTATCTTCATAGATATTGTTGCCAGTATATGTTTTGTGGTATTATTCAGCACAGAAGATGAAGCAACACATGGTAAAACCTCTACTGTATTTAAGGAAAACTTTGGTATAAATGCTCAAAAATAGTTGGATGTTTCTCCACCCCCCCCCACCCCCCCCCCCACCCCCCCCCCCCGCTGTTTTACCTCAAATGTGGCACTACTTGTGCTGTTCAAGGGTAGGAAGGCATGTGTCTTAGTGTTCCTTCCACCCCAGTCATTTCACTCCCTGTCCCCGTTTCACTCAGGCCGTAGTGGCCCATGTTCCTGAAACAACTGCTCCTGTTCTTATGTTTCCTTAGGAGGTGTCATCTTTTCTTCCTCTGTTAGTTTAAATTCACAGGTATTAAATTGTAGACAAAAGGACAGTTAATCTTCTGAGATCCTACTGATGCTGCAGGATAAAAGTCAGAGAAAAGAATGTAATAGGGGAGGGATGAGGGAAAGGAATAAATAAGTCCTTTAGGATCCGAGTTCCTGCTTCTGTGGGTAGTCTACCTGCATAACAACACAAAACACTAACCGGCATAACAACAAGATTATTTTAAAGTGGATGTTCACTGGTGTTAGTTAAACGACCAGAAAATTTCCTTTATTTTTTTATTGCTTTAAAGATGTACTAACATTCAGAACTTTGCTAAAGTCAGTAGGAACTGTGGAATTGTCAATAGTGTGGTCTTTTTTTAGGATAGACTTGAAAAATAACGGTCTTACAAACAGTGCTGGTTTGGCTTTTTCACACTGGATTGGCCCTAAGTGAAGCCTGCTACATTGCTTCCCGAAGTAGTTTCTTGTGGGACTTTTTTTAGCATAAAAATGTGTCTCTGCTTTTTGAAGCTTTGTTTCTGTGGCTGTTCTTGGGTAAAAATAGTAATTTTCTTTTTTTTTTTTTTTAATTGAAGCATCTCTTACAATAAAGCTGTGCAAGGATGTCAAACTAAACATTTCAATTGTATTTGAAAAGAAAGATTGAATTTCCCTTACATTTTTCTTCTGGCTTCAAGAATTGCTCTGTCATGACACAGTATCTATGTGAACAATGATCCAATAGGAACCACAGCTACTGTCGGCTGTGATTCTGCGGTAATCTAGGTGACGTCAGTCTTTGCTCATGCGTGAAACGGATTGAAGTATTTCTGTTTCATGAAGGTGATGAGCCTTTTCTTCATGGTGGTGGTGTTCTTGCTAATTTCAGAGTGTGATGTGCATGAGAACTTTGTTTAAAGCTGGAAATAACGTGGTCCCTGTGAACAGTCTCTGGTGATGATTTAACTTGGCCATTCCCGTTTCGTTTAAAAAATAAGAAAAAAATTGGAGCTTACCCATAGCTGCTACTGAATATGCTGTGAGCTGCCTACAAGAAGGTGACAACAAATAAGTTGAATTAAGGGGCTGGATTTTCAGGGTTTTTTAATACTGAATAATCTTAAAATGATAACCTTGTTATGGAAGCAGCACTGATTTGGTGCAGTTGTCAAACCCAAATTGTTTCACAGCTTTGTGGATTGTGTTGATCCTGAACTTGGTTTGCTGGATGGGTTAAGACTAGGTATGTGCTCACACTTGATTTTGAGCCTACTGATGGACTAAATTGTGTGTTTCAAAAGACTGGGTTGCATGGCTGATAGTGTTTGCCAGCTTGCCTTAGATTTTAGTGCTTAGAGTTTTGAATTAATAACGTGCCCCTCAGAGCCTGTGCTGTGGCCCCTTGCTCATGGGTGCATGAGTAAAAGCTGGTCTGTCTTCAGAGTTAACAGTACTTTACATGTATTTCAACCCTGTCATTGAAGAAACTCTTACTTAACTCCTGAACTGGAAAACGGCAACACTTTGTGCTTTCATGTGTGTTGGGAGTACTACTGCTAGCAGATGTGGGGTGCTGCTTATGTTCATTGTTTTTATCCTTTTCTCTGTTGAGAGAAGACCAGATATGGCTACACACAGACTTCAGTTTAGGTTAAATATGAAATTTGTTAGGCTACCAAGTGCAATCCTTAATCTTTTTCTTTAGAAAATATATATTAATAAAACCCATGTTTTTAATATAACTCAATCAAAAATGAGATAATGAAGGAGAGTAGTGGAGTTTTTTAGCTGTGGCACTGTCTTGGTTTGCACAGTTCTGTACAGCTAGATAAATACCAACTTAGCAGAAATTTTCATTTAGAGACATTCAAAACTAAATGGTTCCCAAATTCTTGCTGAATTTAGAACAGCTATTGTTCCTTAGGTTTCGTGTGAAATTTGAGGTATGAAAATTTTTTAGAAATTGTTCTAAGTTTGGGTTTTTTTAGTAAGGGTATGTTTCTATGCCAACATGCCTTCTTTTGAAGGTAAGTAAAAATTTTATGTAGTTTCAGGGGTGAGGCTAGTAACAGAAGTTTATCATTAACCAGGGTATGACTGCAAAGTTGTCTCTTCATCTCCTTCAATTGAAGTACTCGAGATGAAAAAAAAAAACAACCCTCAGGATTGAGAAGACTTTGTATAAGTAACTAAAGCCAAGTGACTTTGGAAGTTCATGAAATAAAGGGAAGATTTCCAACTACTTAGACTGCAATAACGTTTGGTAGTTAACAGGAAAATAAAAGGGAAGCTGTTGTGCTAAGAGCATGATAATTGTCCCCTCTAGGTTTTTTTTTATACAAGGAAGAGAATGAGAGTTTGGCAGATTCTTATTAAATGGTACCAGAGTAGTTTATTTCCGTAAATTTTTAACATTAGTAAGGTAAGTCAGGGTGAATTGCAGTTACCTATTGAGCCAACTGTTTCATATTTTATGTGGAAGAAAGGTCATGTATACTCTCATGAATGTCGTGCTATTTCCTGTATGTTGCTGTAAAAGCTGTGAAGTGTTAAACAGCAGTCTTTAACAGGAGATCACCTGTCCTTGTTTGGGGAATGGAGTAGTTATACGTGTTTCTGGAAAGCCACTATGTAGCTGATGGCTGATAAGGTTTGCCAACTTGCCTTAGATTTTAGCACTTGGACTTTTGAATTCAACAGTAGTAATGAGAGCTATTTATGTGTAAATACAAAAATATAACCTACTACCTGCAATTCAGTCCCAACCTTGCTGTTTAATTTCCTTGAATGCTTATAAATACTTCTTCAGGCAACATGACTTACCAAAAGTCAGTATTTTGTCTTACTGTCTTAAATGATAAATAGTGCATGAAACTTTCACTAATATTTTCCATTTGAAAAACAGAAGAATGAGCCTTATGCTGCTGCAGGTTAAATATATGTGTAGTAGTGATCCAAGTTACTGTCTTAGGCTTCCTGCCAACTTCTAGTAAATCCTCTTTGAGAAGCAGTCTTTCTTTTTGTGGTCTCATTGGTGATCATTTTTGGGTGAAATGGGTGAGAGAAGATAGGTTGTAGCGAGAGCCAAAGTTGAGAGAGCAATGAAGGAAGGAGCGTGTGGGACTTGCCATAGTGCTGCCTGTTCCCTGCAGTCTGATGTGATGTGGAAGAGAGAGAGGCCACAAGAAGAGCTGGTGTCACCAGCTTAGCTGGTCCTCCTACCAGCAAGGGGTTAGTTGAACTGGCAAAGACATCGCCACCTTTCCTGTGCCCAGAGGAGCAGGGGGAAGCATTCATGGTTAGTGCTGCTTTCCACTGCTTGTCATCATGAACACGAGCACCGTGGAGGAGTAGAGAAATGGTGTTTACTTAATGTATGCAAAAAATAAGGAATTGGTAGTGAAATGCCCAAGAAAGCTCTGGCTCTGACTGATCAATGGAATTACTGGGTGTTTGACTTATTCATAATATTTTGGATTATTATTATTTTTAAATTGTGCAATGGTATCAGTATGACAACTTGCATGCAGAGTTGCAAGAAAATCTTAGTTTCTGAATGAGTATCTGCTCTTAGGGTTGTAAATGGGTGTATTGTTGTTGGCCTCTTTTAAGATTAGAAATTGCTTTCCTATGTATCTTGTGAAGGGATAGAAGGAAGAAAATAGTTCAATAGGAAAAGGATGTAGCTCCAAGAATGCATGCCTACATCAGAATAATAGATGAGTCACTGTTGAAATGCCACATTTATAGAAAAGGAGAATTTACTTTTTTGATTGGGCAGTTCCTTTCTCCTCTTTACACAATTTAAAGGGAAAGTTTCCTTTTTGTTTAGATTTTAATGACCTCATTCCTTCATATGAAATCCTTGTAAATGAAAGCCTTGTTTTCTCCTAGAGTTGTATTTAACAGAACGCATTCATAGAGAGGAATAATTGCACTTAGCTTGCAAATTCAAGACCAGTAGTTGGTAGGAAACAAATATTATGTAAAAGACTTTCCATGCAGTAATTGTTTCCATAGCACAAGCAACCAAACTAAGCCTTACTACTGGAAAAGGTACCATTTTTTTGCAAAAACACCCCCATCTATTGTCTAAGTCTAAAGTAATTCTTTCTGCTGTAAGCTGTGTGATATATTGGGTCGTCTTGTTGTAATCAGCTTTGTCTTGATTAATGAAAATGTTTCTTGAGAGGTGAAACTTCAATGAGAAGATGTGTTGTCAGTAATTCTTGCCCTTTATCCTATTAATTTTGGGTGGAATCATCTCACTTTTCTTGACCAAATCAGTTACAATAAAGAAGAAACAGGTGAAGTTAAAGTGTGTTTTGCAAGTACCAGGTTTAGAAAATATTAGATTATTATTTTTCTTAAGAAATAAACTTATTTCAAATTTTAAACTAAGTTAAGGCTTAGGAAAGTGATGCACGCTTGAATTTACATTATTTTTTAAAATTAATTGGAAATCTGCTGCTTTCTGAATTGATCTGCTTTTCAGATAAATTTAAGAACTGGATTTGCAATTTACATACAGAAATCTTTGCTGTTGTGCTTGTTTCCTAACAGTATCTGCTTGTTTTGATGGTATAGAAGCCATTTGTTTAGATAGCTAAGACACACCCCACCTTTTCTCTTTTCTTTTTTTTTAATGGAAAAAAAAATGAACCTAAGTCACACTGCAGACTTTCATAAATTAAGTGAAAATGGAGATTGGCCTATTTACTTGCAAGGATGGAATAACAATTTAGTATAGAATATTTAATGAAGTCACTAAAATTGTTCTATATTGCATTTGTTTCATTCTGTAATACTCAATTTGCATGAAAACAACAATCATCAGCTTTCTAATACTGTGTAATAACTGTTCTTTTCAGATATTGTGGATGGAAGTGACCTGAAGCAATTTTTTGAGAACAATTATTCTCAAATTTATTTTATATTCTATGAAAACTTTGTAATACTGGAAAATAGCTTGAAACAAAAAGGTAAGTTTTAGAGTTTTGCCAGCAATTGAGTCAGTTTTCCCTAAATTCTGTTCTCAAAATTATTCCATTAGAGCTTATCTAATGATTATATAGTCCACAGTTATCTGTATTTGCATTAATAGTTTCATGCAGTACAGTGTTAGTATTAATAATTTTAATTTTTTGGTATCAGAAGAGATGAGTGAAATACTGCTCTCTGAAATTTCATAAGTAACTGAAAAGAATTCTAGATACGTTTTTATGGCTGAGTGTCATTTCAGCACAGAAATCGGGTATTGTGCATTTATATACATATCCTCTCATCTGGTTTTGAAGTACTGAAGGCCTTCATCCTACAATTAAGCACATGTCTGTTCAGGTGAAACGTTGTCAGAGATCCACAGAAAAAAACCTCTGTGTTGAAGATATGTTGGTAGGAATAGCTGTTTGCTTGGAGACGAGCCCAGTAACAATGCTTTGTGGATCTGGCGCTCTTGTTGTCCCTTATTCATTATTGAGAGGCAATGAAGTTTGGAAACATCTTGCTCTTTTGATATTAGATAAAGATGAAGAAAAATAAACCAAGTGCAACATCTTTGACTTCAGTTGAGAAACAGCAGCATAATTTTGCTGTCTGTCTTATACCGTATACTTATAGCAAACAATATTGTTTTCTGTCTTGCAGGGAATAAATCACAAAGGGAGGAGCTGGACTCCATTCTCTTTCTTTTTGAAGTAAGTTTTCCATATAATGAAACTTTTTTATTTTATTTTAAATCTCGTCATTATATGCTTACTTACACCTTACAGTGAGGGGTGAAATCATATGACAGTAGGTGTCCATGACTATACAAGGTAAAAAGCAGAAAATAAATAGGATGTGCATTAAGTAGATAAAACAACGATAAAAATTGTATTATGCAACGGGAATGTTGCTTGAGTGAATATCCCAAGTTAAGAGATTTTATTAAAATTACTTGAAAGTCATACAGTAATATGATCTGTCCTAAGGAACCGAGGATCAGCTCTTTGAAAATGCCTTGGGTTTTTCCTGGAGAATTTGGTAGCAAGTGATCAGTAGTTGCATAGCTTCTGTTGGGATAAAGCTTTCAAAGTAGTCTTTTTTTTTTTTTTTTTTTTTTTCTTTTTTAGATTAAGTAAGTTCTTCTGTATTTTATGGAGGGCTAGTTCAAAACAGCAGTACTTTTTCCCTGTGCCTTGTCAGTATGAAGTTCAGTGTTATGTTTATTTTGAATGTGTCACAGCAGGAATTTGGGCTGTACTCCTTTGAGATGAAGGCATCTAATATGATTACAGTATTTGGTCTTGCAGCACAAGGAAAATAAAAGGATAAGAGTTGTCAACTACTGCATATCAGTTTGATCTGAGTCTGTGAAATGTTAACTTTTTTTTTTTTCTAAATTCAGTGGAGCATCTTTTACTTCCAGAAGCATATCTTTCCCAGCAGTGATGGTCGTAGCATTTGCAGTGTCTAGAGAGGAAATGTTAGCTGGTTAACTTCTGCATAATCAAATTGGGATGTCTTTAATTTAAAGAAGAAAAGACTGTGATAGATCATTTTCCAAGGGACCTCTTTAATTAGTTATTACCTAAACATATTTATATGTGAGAAAATATCACTGGACCAGATGAAAGCCTAACATATAAAAAAATTGTATAGTGCATACCTGAAGTCTTAACTCTACTTGTCTCTGAAGTCAAGACATCAGTGGTGCCTTTAGTTGTGGGTTTTTAATAATTCATTAGGTAAACAATTAGCCTGATTTCTTTAAGGGTACACACACACATCTTCTGTTGATTTCTCTTTTTAGTTGAGCATTGTATCATATAAATGTTATCTTTGTTTATATTTTGGCTTATTTTTCGGTAGGAGTGGTAGAAAAAAACCCCCAGACTTTCAATGGAACTCTAGAAATTGAAGCTAAAGCAAAGGTTAAATGTTCTCAACTCTTATTCCTCCCTTTAAAAATGGAAAAAACCCACCATCCCAACTCAAAACTTTCAGACATATATGGCTTTTTTTTGCATTAATGTGTAGTTTGTCGCTAGAATAATATTTATACTACAATAAGAATGATGCTGTTTAGCCTAACGTGCTTGTAATGTGAAAAATGAGCATGAAAATTATTACAGGAAATCCTGGATTTTTGTCTCATCTTCTGCTTTCTATCAAGTTCATCTCCCTTTTCAGGTTCTCCCCACCCCCTCCCCCCGGTCCCGCATTCCATTAACCTCAAGATTCATTTTCAGGCTGAAATCTGAAAATCCAATTGTGCTTTTTTGCTACTTATGGTATTGGTAAAAGAGTCTGCTTTAGGATTTTGCATGAGGCAGTGTCAAAGAACATGAGCTTGTATATCTGCTAGGACTGTATTTGGGGAAGGAGAGATTCTTCCTCATTCTCCTCCCTCCCCACCCCCCGTGAAGAAGGTACCACCACATTTACTGAGCAAGGCTGTGCAATTTAATGGGAGCTCATTAATACACTTACTCTGTGGTCTTGAATAAGTAATTAAATTTCTGTGGCTGTCATTGAATGGAAAATAGCTAATGCTTACTCACCCGGTTAGAGTGAATAAATATGCATTCCTGTGTCTTGAAAACGGGTGGCTAGTAACCACTCCTTTAATACTGCTTAAAAACATCAGGAGAACATACTATACGAAGAAGAAAAAGATACATATTTATATATGAACAAAGTGCTGCTTTGGGTCCCAATTGAGGAGAATTATATTATAGCCTAGTCACCGACAGTTTTGAGGAAGAAGAAGTTGTTTAATTCACCAAATTTGTGTGGAATTTGGTGCAATCCCCTTCATGGTGTTTATCAACTGGAAGTAAGTTTGCAATCCATTTATAACTAACACTTGATAACAATGCATTGTAGGAAAACAGCTTTTTAGAGGGGCTTTTAACACAAATCAAGAATGCATCAGCCTGAACACAGGGCAAGAAAAAATGTAAATGCTAAATAATTAAAGATTCATATTGTAAGCCATAGGAAACAAAACTAATTGATTGTTAAGCCTGCCATATTTAATCTGATGTCAGCATGAGCCAGAGGTTTCCTGGAGTTTTCTTCTAATTAGCTAAATAGGTAATTACTTAACATAACAAATCCTGAATCCAGGTGCTGAGGGTTAACAGTTTAAAAAATCAATAAAATTATTTATGAAAGGAATTGACTTCTGCCTTTTCTGGTACAGTTTGGTGGGTATTTTGCTGCTGTTCTTGAGTGACATCTAGTGTGTATATTAAGCAAAAGTAACAAATGCCTTGTCCATTTTATTTCAATCCTCTGAAAACTAAGTTGACTCAGTTATAATGTGTAGGATTAAGACTTCAATAAATTGGCTGCATGGCTTGGCCACTCAACAACATGAAACAATGTATTGATCAAAGAAGAAATATTAATCAAAAGGGAGTAACATGAAAGGTTAACAGTTAATTTTGTAAAGTGCTTTTTTACAATTAATATTGCAAAGTTCTTGCGTGTAGTTTTATATTCTCCAAAGTGCTTTGGCCTTGTCTTTTTGCAAATAGGTACTAATGAAATGATACAGCAACTGTAATTACCTATATTATTTTCTCCCTGTTTCAGCTAAGAGGCAAAAATAATGTGAAAAACAAATTTGCTTTTTGTCTGGTAAGGCTTAGTTGCCTCTAGATCTGCAGTGTATTTTCAGAACATGTTAATGTTTCTTATATCACTATTCTCTGGATTTGAGGGCATTGTTTGTTATAGCTGTCTGCCGAGCACTGTTACAGAAGTCACAAAAGGTGCTTTACTTTATGTAAGTTTTCTACATCCTGTAAAAGTATTATGCCATCACCTGACTGTGAAAGTTTTGGGTTTTTTTTATAATATTGTATTTTTGTCTTGCAGCATCAGGTACTGATTTTTCTGACACCACTTTTTTTTTTGCCTCTGCAATGAAATAAGAGCAGACTGACAGTTTTGATATAATACTTAGATCAATTTCTTTCCATGCTCTATAATTATGCTTTATTAGAAGTTAAAACCAGCCACATCTCTTATGCTGATGCAGTCATAAAATTCATTACATTGATTTAACACATTCACTGTATGAAATACTGTATTAATAGAATTTTTCAGATACTCCTTCTAATGTGTAAAGCTTCCCAAAGTCACTTACAGTAGCCGCTATTGTTGCTAGAAGTGTTTCAGATATTGTTCAGGTTCGCTGCAGTTTTGTAGATAGCTAAGAAGGTGGGTTAGGTACTCCCGCCTCCCTGAGAAGATACATATGCTGAAAGCTTCTCAGTATGGGTTTGTCTGCTTGTTTATTTTTTTTAACCAGTGAACATTAATATACCATAAAGTGCCCTTGTGTTTCACAGGTCCTTATTTATAAGAGCATACTGTGTTTTTCATATAGCTTGTACAAAAAGGTTTGTTTATGCTGTAATCTCTTAATTTCTGTAAATCCCTGTTTTGTGTAGAATTTATGGTTCTTGAACTTGGTGAAAATGCGGGCGGTGTGAGTCCCTGGGTTTGGACACAGAGTAAGCACAATTTTCAAACCTTTTTCTAAAGAATTTGCAGAATTATAACTCTGGAAAGATACCTAATGTAACTCACACTGGCCTTGCTGTGATTATGCTCCTAAACCCTTTTATCTGTCAAGCCTAGCCTTCCCCCGTATTCTCTGGCCTGCTGAAATGAGGAGAGGCTAGGTGTGGTTATAAATGGGAACAGAGCAAGCTGTCTGTTTTGACCTTCCTTAGAAGTTCAGCAGCAAAATGTTAATGTATCATTCCTAGCTCTGGAGTATTCTGAGTATGTACACAGCAGGTGGATTTAAATATTAAGTGGATGTAAAATAGAATATAAATGCGCTAATAGCCTCTGCAGTGTTTGTATTATACACACTCAAATTCATGGTCTGCTTTGGCTTTTGTAATAACACTTAAGTGTTTTTCCAGAGAATGATAATCAATAAACTGTTAGAACTTGCCTGACCATACTTTGAGCTCTTTATGTTGTAGCAGTAGCTTCTGGTTTTAATACAGTATTGTTGTCCTTAGAAGCACATCTAAATATAAACTACAAATGGCCACATACTCAGAAGATTAAGATGTGGTACAAATCCATGGAAATGTGGATTGGTCTGCTATCAGAATGTGAATGTAACGATTACAGAAGCAGCTGTATAACCTGAATTTATTATTGCAGATGTGTGCAAGTTACTTGTTCTGCAAATGCTAATGATAATTCAGTATAGGTTTATAATTGGCTATAGTCTGTTAGGAATCCTTTTGAAAAGTAGATTACAAACCATACATGGTAAATACACCGCATCTGTCAGAGGAACACCTGCTATGGTAGTGGATGACCAGATAGCTCTATGCACAGACACAGCTTAGGAATATACACTTCTTCTTTTGTACTGCCTAATAATGCACATAAATACAGATTTTAGAAAGAATAACTTTGGTTCATTCTGGATTAAGATTGCTGTGCATATTTTAAATATCTAATTCTTTCACCATGTTGTAGGTCTACTTCATGTAGACTACTGTGTGAATTAGCAATATTGGTTAAGCAGCTTAAAATAAATCTCAAAAGCCAGTGGTGATTTTTTGCAGGTCATTTTCAATTTCATAAAAGCCTACATCAGTGAAACTTTTCAGTACTTTTGGATTTGTAACTCTTTTAGAAGATTTTAGTACTGTGTTGCTATTTTTTATGAATGTGCAAAAGAATGATCTCTTATACCTGTAGCATTTTCTTAGGGTGGTTTGCTTATCTTAGGATGTTGCTCCTAATTACTTGCTACATTTTGAATAAAACTGAGTAAAATTGAATTCTGCAGAATAAATTGTGTATTGCAGCTGGCCAATGTGAAAAGTACTTATGAAATTCTTTACAAGGAATAATCAAGTCAAGTTATTGTGGAGTTCTTATTGCCACAGGTCCTGGTTTCTCATTTCCTGGGGTTATCCCTTTTATTTAACTTTTCCCCTTTATTTAACTTTCTTGTTACTATTTGCATTTTCCCTATGTCTGTACAGCTCAGTGGCTTAATTTCCCCATCTGCAGGTTATCTTACACTTGAAATCAAATTACTATTAAGAGTTGCAGCTTTGAATTCAGGTTATAGGTTCTGTTACAGCTTTTCAGTTGGTTCCCTCTGCCTACCGTGATTACCAGTTCCACTGTTTAACCTCGAGTCTGTCACACAGACTTGGTTGGTGATTCTCAGGCTCGATAGAGTAACAAGGGCTTATTTGTTTATAACAACAAAATTGCGTATAGCCCTTTTTTCCTACACATAGAAAATTACTTTTTGAACCGGTTTGTTCTGCCATAATTCTGATTGGTTCATCTATTATTGCTCTTTAAAAAAAAAAAAAAAAAAGATGGTATTGTTACAGCATTCTGTTGTAAATTCTACCTATGTCTCATATGTTTGACTTCAGAGATATTACTGTTTAATATTATGCCTAGGGCAAGAATAAGTATCTCATGTTTTGGGCAGATGTTTTCCTACAGCGAATAATTGTAAATAATTTATTACTGTGATAAATGGAGGATCCCTTTATTTAGATTGAATTGCTGCAGGCATGCTAACTTCATAGGGCTTCTGGCTTCACCTAAATTGGTAAATAGTAGCTGGTGGAAAATTTATAAATTACTGCAGATTTTAGTAGTTGAATGCTGAAACTCTTCACCACTGTTTGGAGATACCACCAGACAGTACTTGAACATAGAGACATAGGAGAGCTATTCTACATTTGACTTGGCTTAAAGTAAATCCACCTGCCAATGACTAATAGAAACTCCTTATTATGTACAGGTTGTATTGAAAAAGCTATTTTTTTTCCTCAGAATGCATTCTCCTGGAATGAACGTTATGCTGAACTTGTCACTGACATTGCCTCTGAGAGTATGTTCAACCAGCAAGAACACATTTTTACTTGTTGTTTAATAAGAGACTCTGCATGGCACGTTACAGAACAGCTGCTTATAGTTCTGGAAGGCAGAACAGCAATGCTTATCATTTCACTTTTGTGTAAGTTGAGCTGGAAAACATTCAGGCTGTAGGGATCTTCAGTGTAAGATTTAATAACAGCCTTAGCTTTCTCTGCGTTCTACAGCAGGGTAGGCAGGACACCTTAATAGGCACAAAGATACCAATCATTGTATGATTCAACCAAGTTAGCAAAAATAAAAGACTACTTAAAAGAAATTTCAGAATTGGTTAAGTCAGAGTGAATCTGTTGAAATACAAATGTTGGTATTTTATTTTACTTTGATAAAAGAGAGAGATATCTTTCAAAAAGCAGCATCATGTGTAAACTAAGATTTAAACTTAACATTATTCCTAGTCATGCAGGAAGTCCAGAAGAAAAAGAACTATGGATAATCAGTTAAAAGAACTGACAGATACCCTGATGTGTTGATCAGTAGTAATACCTAATTTCTATTTCAAGTGTGCTATAATGGATTACCATATAGATGCAGCAAAGCACTAAGCATTAAATAGATCTATGTGTTTTCTGAAAAAGCAATATTATTTCGCACTGTGGGGTTTCTTAAAATATTTCTTATTAGTGTACTGTGAAACTAGAAACAAGATGTCAATAGCCAGTTTGGATTCAGAGCAATATTGCTAAAAGTCTAGGCTGGAGTGGAAGAAACTATCATTTGTTTTATAGGAATAGCAATATGTGGGTTTTTTAGAAGATGAGGGGTTGGGAGGGTGTAGAAAATATTCTTGGAAAGCCAAGTTGAAAGGACAACAGCCAGAGCTTGTTCATGACTTAAGCAGCATTATGGTGTGCTGTAATACCATCTTAGTCTGGGGACTGTCACGCACACATGTGAATATTACTAGTTAAAAAGCATTCTAGCTGTGACTTTGAACTAACCTGTAACATTTGGAAGTTTTTATTTAATAGTGTAGACTTTTAATAGTGATAACTTATTTTTGCATTGCAGGAGCAAATGTGGACTCCGAATTTACGTTATTTATATTCATTCTAATCTGCTGCAAAACTTTAATTTCTTCAGTAGATAGCTGTGATGCTAGCAATCTAATTTGCCTCTAAAAATGACTTCTGTTTGCTGTTTTGTAGTGATTAATCACATCTTTTCATTTTTTCAAAGTGCATCCACGTTGGTTTTTTTTTTTTTCCTCTGGTTCTGAGATGCTGAAAAGAACTGCATGGGAAGTGACTTAAGTGTTTTGATTTTTGCTACATGAAAAGATTTTTGGGATATGGAAGCTTTCCTCAGATAGGAACTTCTGTCCTTTTACTATTTCTTTCAACTGTTGAATTGTTTTGCTTCAGTCACCTGACCAGGGTGTTTGATTCTGCTTCTTTATAAGAGAAAACCAACTGTGTTCTTTCCTTCCTCAACCCTCCCAGCTTCGTACAATTTCAGAGTTTAAGTTTGTTTTTCCTTCTGGTGGTTGTACTCTGTAACAGCATTTGTTTTCCAGGTTTTCTCTGGGCATAACCTAGAGTTCATTAATGCTTGGATGCAAAAGTTGTTATAAGTTCCTTTTCAAAATGGGTCTTTTATGTAGTTTTGCCACCTTATCAGCTTGTACTTTATCATAGTTCACTCTCTGGTAGTCAACTTCGTGTTTAAGTTTAGGTGGAATTGTGTAACATTGAAGATGATGCCTTTACTGCATGCCATTTTACCACTGGCCTTTCCCAAAGAATGGTTAACGTGCTTCACATCTTGCAGAGAGGGTGTAGTAAAACCCAGCTTCCTTCATTGCACTGTTGTGTTTTAAACAACTAAAAAGTGGTGGCTATTTGTTTTGATCCGGAATCAGTTGGGATGTGTGAACTGTGCAATTAGTCCAAGAACATTGCTGAAGCTCTTGGGAAATAGTTATTGTTCCTTTTGGCAACTAAGGAAAATGTCTTTGTATCTCATCGGATCGCTTTCAGAAACATTCATTCATAATACGTGAGTATGGCATGCCTGGTGTTTAAGTATGCATCAGACATTTAGTGAAGTAGAGGTATATTTTTTCTAAATGTAATTTTTGTTTTACAATAAAGAATTTGACTGTAACATCTGAAATACACCAAGATGTGCATTTTCACTAGTGGTATTACCAGATCTTAAAAAACATCTAATAAAACATCCTGCTACAGAAGTGGTACTTGATGATTGGCTTTTTTTTGATGTTTGATGCAATTGGTTCTCAAAAGTTAGTGTTTTGAAATAAATGAGAGTTTATATCCAAAGACAAGCTGAAGGTATCTTTTTAGTGTGGCCTGTAAAAGGAAGTTGGTTTTACTTTAACAATCTACTATAATTCTTACAAAACTTAAACAATGGAAATGAAATACATGTGTGTTTGTCTGGTTTTCCATAACAAATGTGAAGATGTTTGAAGGTTCCTCCCTGCAGTGTATTCTGTTACTTGAATCCAGATGGTTTTTTTATTGCCAGTTTGTCTTAGGGTTGTGTTTAATGGAGCCTTTTCTTGAGGGCTTTGGGCATGTGGTGTGTGATGGGTCTAATGTGTGCCTGCATACAGACCAAACTCTGCATGCAGAGTGCCACTGCTCTTGTAGTCACTTGAGGTATTTATAATTTAGGTTAGAAGCTCCTTTCTGCCCTGTGCCAAGTTAAGTAAAGATCAGTGTCAGAAATATTCTTGTGAAGTGGTGGGCTGCTAGTACTTTAATATTTAGATGGATAATGATAATTCTTTGTCTGTGGATCCTGCAATCTGATTGGCAGAAACGTGGTCTCTAACAGGTAAAGCCCAAATGTGAATCATGGCCTCATTTTTAGCCAGTTGGATCCTTCATCCCAACCGCGTTTCTCCTGCCCATGGATGGGGAGCCAGACCTCTGGTCACCAGCTGCCCGCTCCTTTGGTCCCTGCTGCCACAGTGTCCTGGGGAGGGAGCTGTGGGAGTAATGCTGAAACAAAATACAAGAACGTAGAGGGGATGTGCCCAATTTATATTTATATTCTAAGTAAACTTTCAGAAATGCCAAATACTATTTGAGGGGCCTGTGCTATGGTAAAGATGTGAAGGAAGGCCAGTCTGTCTGTGTGACCTGAGGTCTAGTTCCCTAAGTCTATGAACTTTTCATGACTTCCATCTTCTGCCATGGAGAAAGGAATGTTCCATTTTCAAAAAGACTCTATTCTGAGTGTTGTGTATAATTTCTGAAGCACTTTGTTGTCAAAAATAAAAAAAAGTCTTACTTCATCTCTCAAGCATACTGTTTTTAACAGCAGTAATGATTCATGTGTTGGCCGACTCTGAAGGATAGCCTAAAATGCCATTTCTTGCTTTCCTGGCTGTGATGCTTTATTTCCTCTTGAGAATTTTTACATGCAAAAGACCAACAAATGGGTCACCGTTGCTGATTATGACTCATCATTCATTTTGCATCCTGCATGTAGTATTTATGAAAACTTAATGGCGCTTTGTTGTGTAGAAGTTTGTTCCGGTGATTTTGTTTGATAATTACAAGGAGCTCTGACTGCTAGTCATTTATAACGTTGTTTAATTAAATTTTATTTCCAAAAGTAGATGTTGAAAACTAGTTTCCCATTTAAATGTATCTTCTTAATTTCATATTTCAATGGCTGAAAAGTTGTAAGATCCAGACGTTTTTCTGTGAGATCTACATGAAAGTGTATTTGTTCTCTCACTTAAAAATTCGAGAGGCTGAGCAGCAAGTTAGCTATCCTGTACTACCAATACACTTACTTGCTGAGCCCTAGTCTATACTGATGATAGTTTAAAAAGGAGAAGAAAGTGTGTCTTGGTGCCTGTTAACTTAGTCCTTTTAAAAGCCATATTTACCCAAGTAAGAGCCCCAAATAGTTCTGACTTACCCAGATTATTTAATAGTGTTACCATGCAATAAACTGACAAAGAGCAACATTTGGTAGCTCCAACTCTTTTTTGCAACTAAGATTATAAGGCTCTGTTCAGGAAAGCACTTAACACATGCTTAAATTGCTTTGCTTTGTTGCCCCTGTAGTGTAACAAAACCAAGGTGGAATGGGTTTGACCACAACCTCTTTCTTTGTTTGATCTGCCTCTGTTAGGAACAGTCCAAAACTACAGAGGCAGGCCACTACATATTATTCCACATAAGTGCTTTATTAACTGCATGTGCTGTGAATTAAATTAGTCTAGCTTTGTGTAATTTGGCTCAGTTTCACTTACCAGCTGAAAACAAAGGTAAATCATCTCACAGTAAAAATAACTGCACCGCTGTTCATCTCTGCCATAGCTGGGAGATCAGACCCCATTAGCTGCTGAAAAGACAGACCTAAGCCACAGGAGCTCAAATCTGGACTGTATCAATCTAGCAGTAGTCATTACCAGACACTTCAGAAAAATGTAACCCAAAGTGAGCTGCTAAAAGAAATCTGTAACTTCTTCATTAGAAATCAGTTTATATTCTGGAATACTAGGGTTTTGCAAGGCAGTGGGAAGGTGAAGGCGGTTCATGACAGCGTCATGGTATTTATTCAGGACCATTCCAAGTATCTTTCTCTGTAACAAGAGAGCAAAGTAAAGGGCAGGAGTCCTTACAATGATACTTACCTATTTTTTATTGTGTTCTCTATGTATATATTACCATTCCATTTATGTCTTGTGTATTAGTTTCTCTGTATCCTCTGAATGAGCCAGTTTATTATGGAAAATTTGACTATTTAGTTTTGTTTCCTGCAGAAAATATTGCAGCTACTGCCCGAGCGGATTTTTTATCGATGGCATTTTCGCAGTATAGGTAAGAAGGAATGGTTTACAAACATTCTAGTACAAATAAAATCAAGGTTCCCTGATTCTGCAAGTCCTGTTAACCACAGAATCCCTTAGTACTGACTCCACAAATCCAGTACTTCCAAGGCTTGCGGTAGAAAATTCTCGAAGCATGTGGAAAATCTTTACCTGCTGTAACAACTCTGTGTTCCTTGTTTTGTGTGGTTTTGGTTGCCTGCTTCATTTTTATTTTGCATGAATGCTCTTTAGATTGTTATATTCTTGTATTTACCCAGGGTCCTCTTCCCTTTTCTTTCATATGCTAGAAGCTTTCAAGATGGTAGGGGTTATTAAACCAACACACCTCTTTCTAGTTAGGTCTCCCTTGGTGTTCACAGACTAATACCAAAAATTAAGATTGAGGAGGGTTGTGGAGTCTGTATGTGACTCTTGCAAATTTGCATTATGATGGTCTTTTGCAAGTGATCATATATGAGATGCCTGTATAAATTCATAGTAGTAAATACTGCTCTTTGTCTAATGGTACTGTGTTGAACTTGACCCTTGCTGCCTCCTGGAAATCTATTCTGCACAACGTAGCTGTGAATAGGTGGCTGTGTGGTAGTTGAGCCAGGCTGTGCTAAAATAAATGCAAACTGTGGGACTGCTGCAGTGAACAGGAATTTAATTTCTTCTCTGATACTCCTGTATTCTCTGTGCAGATTAGTTTGTTAATATTTGTGAAACGCTCAGTTGTCAGGCTATTTGTGGGAGGTAAATGAGGAATTTTTGGTTTAGAGCTGGAATAGTGAAGGAAAGCGATTTAAAGATAAAAATACAAACTTTTTAGTAGCTCTTTTTGAACAGTTTTTCTTTTAATCAGTTGTCCATAATTTTACTGGCCTTTATAAGTGGGATTAGGAATACACGGTGTTTCTGCAAGTTTGGCACAGCTGTCTTTCACTGATCCTCAGATAGTGGAGGATTTGCCAAGCTTCATGTTAGGGTACAACTTTGGACATGACAGCTATGGATGGCACTCACTTGGTCAAACTGAGAGACTATCCGTTCTCCCCCCACCCCTGCTCCTGTGGTATTTGCTGTACATATTCTGGCTTCTGGAGCAAGGGAAGGAATAGGAGGAGTCTGGCAGAGAGAAGTCTTGAAGTTAGGTAAAGCTCTTTCCCGCCCCCCCTCCCCCCCTTCATCCCCTCCCCTTGGTCTCCTGTCCATTCTATGTGCTTTGTGGGGCAGGTGTTCTGACAAGGCTTCACAAGCATGGAACTGAAGACTGTATTGCAACACATGCATTAAAAAGAACAAAATGAAGTTGTCAACTTAGTTAAGCACATGCTTGGGGTGCTTGGCTTAAAGCCCTTAATGTTCTGCTATAGCTGCATAAAGATAACATATCTAACAGGGTTGATTCAGTCATTCAAGAAGTTTGGGAATCTAAATAAGAAAAGCAGGATCAGTTTTTCTGATAAACTGTTATGTTTTTTAGAAGTATTCCTATAGTTTGTATAGGACTTTCAACTAGATTTTAAAATTGGATTCAAACATTAATGCCATGGGGAAAAAAAGTTTTATAGTCTTTAGTTTGAAGACAGTTAACTCTTCAATGATTTAAATATTCCCTGTGGTCTACAGTGCTTGTATAATGAATGTTTTGACCTTGTGGTCATATACTGGAGCCAGAAGACAAAATTTATTATTCTCTTCCTTTGGCCAGATAGAATAACGTTTTAGTCAGATGGGCACAGAAATACTGAGAGGTGAAATACATTCATTTGGATAGTCAAAACACCTTGAAATCCCATGAAGTAGTTTAACTGGATAATTTGCTCTGAATTAAACATCTTTAGTTTGTCACTACTTTGAAAATGTGCGTTCTGGATGATACTGAAGTGGTCACAATGTTTTGTAGGGGGTCATACTTTTAAGTAGTACCTTTCCGTTGTTGTTTGATTTGGTTTCCAACATACTTTCATCAGCTGCCATGTTTTTCATCAGAACAAGAATTTGCGGTTGCAGAAGAAATGAGTGGAAGTTTAAAGGTCAAGGAAAGGGCTGTTACCACATTTACAGTGAGCACCAACAAAGATAAAAGGAGACATCTGCTTGACCATTTTACTGCCATTTCATCTAGATTAGTCCAGAACAAATTGATATTAGTCAGTTGTTTTATAGCTAATATATTCTTAACATTTATGCTTTCCTTAAATACACATATTTGGATAATTTTTTGGCTGTGTCCAAGAAATGAGCTACTAAATTTGGTGGTGCAATTATTTACAGCTGTACTTTGTGATTTATCTTTTGCTTAATGTTCATGTGCATTAATATGCATTTGCTATATATAGTAATAATTTCCATTTAATATTGTGGAAAAATGGTAAGATCTTGAGAGAAGGATCACATTTAAGGAAGGTACATAATTCACAAATCCAGAAGAAATAACAGCCAAATGCTGTATAATGTTACTTTTCTCAAAATTGGATTAAAAACATTTTTTACCTGAAGCATTTGATGAATAATCTCTCTCTGATTCTGGGGTCAGACATTTGAAGTTAAGGGCAGTTAGCCTGGTATTTCTAAAACCAGAATGGAAATATTTTGCAATTTTAATATGTTTTATAGACAGGAATGTAGTATAGATTGCTAGCATCTTTTTCTTACCATTGTTCTCGATGTTAGCCTATATGAATGCATTAATCCCACAAGATGGACTTCTTGATTTCTCCAAATCTAGTAGAAGTTGTCCCCAACTGAAACCAAAGCACTTCGCTGTAAAGTTACATTATATTTAACCTTACGATAATTGTAAATCAAATCACTTCAGGTTTTTTCACCCCATAGCTTTCTTCTTAAAAACCAGCGCAGTAGTCACATAGGAAATTGCATTAAACTAGCCTTTCCTGTAGTTTTTTTAAATAAACATTCTGGTGGAAAGTAACCATCTTAGTATCTGATATGTGCCTATTTAATTTTTCTGACCTAGGGTCGATTCTGAAGAAACTTTTGCACAGTGGAAATTCTCTCAAGGTATTTCTTTAATGTATTCATATTTATTTTTAAGTCTTATGAAGAAGGTTACTTCACAGTTTTCTAATATCAGTGGTTTTCAGATTGCTAGGCTTTGTAATTTGACTTATTCACCTTTTAATCATAAATTTTACTGTTGTAATCCTAGATTATTTTAGTATTTATCATCTTCAGTTATTTTGCTGTTCCAGTGACCTTTGTAAAGTTATCTGGAGAGGTATCAATATGTTTTGCTTAATACGTTATTTTTTTCAGATCTCTGTAGCATTAAGTATACAGTATTAAATGTATTAGTTGCTTGTTTGCCAAAGCGTTTTAAATCCATTTTTCTTTTTCTAAATACATTGCAAAAATTAAAATTGTATCTTGTTTTTTTTTTTAAAAAAAAGTAGTAAGTAAACTTGCTGCATATACGCTACTTTGTTTTTGCATGGTGGTTTTGTTGCATCTCAGTTTTCATGAGGATCTGTCTTCTGGTCCCAGGGATGTTGAGGACAGTAGCTTGCTCTGATGTCTGTGGGGCCAAGATTTCAGACTTCGCAGGGTACAAAGTATTGGCAGCTCCCTGGTTGTGCGTTACACTTGCTGTTGTACTTCCAGAGCCCCCTTTAAGATTGAATCTTGAGTCTAGCAAAGATGCATTTGGCCCCAGGACCTGGAGGAGTGGAAATACAAATTTTTAGCCTCTGAAGTTGGAGTGGTTAATGCTGTCTCCTTGGAGTGCCACTGTCTTGGGTACAGCTTGCTCCCACCTTTCTCTGCTCATGATTACATTAACAATGTGATTACTCTTGGTATGATGGAAAGACTCACTAGCACATAGCTGGGATGAAAGTACTTGTTCTGCATTTTCTTAACTATTAAACTGTGTTACTATCCTTACAAATTTGTTTTACTATCTTTTTCTACAAAATCGTCCCCTTGTAGATAAGATGTGAAGGAATCCGACTGTTTCTTCTCTGGCTTCAAGCGCTTCAGACTAACTGTGCAGAAGAGCAGATATTAATATTTGCATGCCTTGTGCCTGGCTTTCCATCCATTATGTCCTCACGAGGTCCCTGTACACTAGATAACCTCATTAGTCCTCCTAATTCGCCAGATGGTGAGTAGGTGAATACAATTTCCATGTTGGGTGTATTGCTTCCCTCTTCCACTGAGGTAGTTGTGAAGCTATAGAGTTTCTTGAGGGGAAGATGTCACGTGGATAATGCTATTTGTCAATATAATTCAGAGATGTACTGAATTTGTCAAGCTACTGTATTTGTGGCAGCTGTATACCCTTCTGATCTTGTCAGTCTGAGTTGAGAACAGTTGAGTCTTGTTCTGTGGTTTTCTGTTGGGTTTTTTTTTTATTTTTAATTGAGGTGCAGCTATAGGAGCATGTTACTGCAAAATAAGTAGTTGTGTACATTTACCGCTTATTGGTTAGTCTGCAGCAGTTGCTGGTGTTAACACTTCCAAAGTGCAGTAAGTCAGTGGTTGGTGCCACCCTTGATTGTATGGGGCAGGACCTGGGGGAAATACGGGAAGCCCAAGTAGTTACTGGATTTCGACTTTCTACAACTTCAGGACACGCTAATGATTATTTTCAAATTATTTTTTTTGTAGAAAATATATTTTATTTAACTTTTTTCAGTTTTGATTTGTTTAAAACATTTTCTTTTTATTTTAGCTAAGATTTTTCCAGAAGAAATAGCTCCACTTTTGCCAGCTGTCTCTGGAGAGAAAATAGCTGAAGACCAAACCTGCTATTTTCTTCAGCTACTGTTAAAATATATGGTAATTCAGGTGCGGAGGATATATGTTTTTAACTACTCATATTTGGAGGAATGTGCTTGTGGTAGAAAATTAAGCCTACACTGTATCTGTATGGAGCTGGTTTTGCCCCTCCCCAGGAAGAAGCTTTCTTCTGCACTTTCTTTTCCTTTTAAAAATAACAGTAATAATCCCAAAGGTGTTTCCTTGTGCCATTTTGGGTGAAAATAGGAAGTTTTTCACAATTGTTATAAGAATTAATGAATGTTATCCAAAATTGCAGGATAACTGACTGTTTTATGTGCTTATGGTTGCATTTAGAAAATCGATATGGGATAAAGATGCAGTTTGTTCTGTTTGGACACCTATGTAGCCGAGAAGACATGTAAAGGAACACTGGAGAAAGAGATTAAAAAGGAGAGATAGCTTATGAGATACTTTTTTAAAGGATGCGAGTAACATGTACATCAAAAATTTTAATTAGAAATAGATCAGATTAATCTGTACAGGAAAGAAATTAAGATAATGTGTATATTTTGAAAGTACAAATTAAGCCACATTTTAAATGAAAGTGGAAACTATGGACTGAACATTAAAGAAATCAGTATTTAAAGAAAGATAAAAGATAATTAAATATTTTGAGATAGATTTTTTTTTTTAAATATCAAAAAGCAAGACCAAAGTGATATTTGGAAGGGGTTTTGTCATCTTGAATAAATGCTTTATTTTGAAAAGTGGCTATATGAAATTATCAGCTTCCTACACGCCGCTCTTTGTTTTACATATCAGTCTCACAACACTTCAGTTAAAAATGTTCACTGTTCTTTTTATACTTTTATTACATGTTTGGGATCTAAAAAAACTTCACTGCACTATAAATCCAATTGCATTGTTGTTCATCAGCATTCATTTATTTGTATTGCTTGGTAGAGGGGAGCACAGCTGGGCAGTAACCTTGCTACAGACAAGAGACAAGATTAAAATAATCTGATGCAAATGCAGAGTGATTGCTCAGAGCCATAAAGTAGAGCAAATGTACATCTTCAAGAAAATTTCTGCCTGCCACTGGGTAGAGTTTGAGTCAGTTTATTTACCTAACAAGTAAAATAATAGAAAACCTCAGTAGTCTTGTTTCCAAGCTGTACACATGTATTTTGCAAAAGTAGGACATTGCATGTTCCACAATTTTTAGAGATTTGGGAAAAGATCTATTGTACAGATAAATGTGTTTAAAATAAATAGATCTCATGTGACTGATATAAACAAGTCAGTGTAATAAATTATTATCTTGGATATAGATTCAGTGAACTTATCTGCTATATACAGTTGGACAGGCTTTTCGAAGAGCTTTTACTGGAAAAAAAAAATTAAAAAGTTAAGAATCCTGTAGTCTTGTGAAGTTGTTTTAAAAAAGGAAAAGAAAAAACAAAGTGGGCCTGAATTTAAAATGTATGTCAAAAGATAAATACTTTTAGTGCTCACTTGAGCTTCACAAAAAGAGAAGTGATATAAGAGACTAAAACTCAGGTTTAAGTTATCAGTGGGAAAAGTGCTTCATTGTAGAGACATCTGCTTTTTCCCTTTGTATTTGAAGTTGTATTGGATTTTCTGAAACAAATAAAGAAAGCGCCCCCAGCTGGTTATGTGCCGCTTATTCCAAACTGAAGGTGTTTTAATTTGGAAAGAGCAACTCTTTGTCAAAATTTGGTACAGTCTTCCAAGGAATTGTAGTTCAAACCTGTTGGTAAAGAGAAACTTGCAAGTACGTGTATGACTATTTGGTGTTGATCTATGCAAGAACAGAAGAGTATCTTTAAAAACAAACTTAATGTCAGCCATCTCCTTGTCAGTGGAAAATACTTGTGCCTTGAGTCCGGTTTTGTAAAGGAGTATTGCATATGCATGTGCAACCATATTAAACGTGGGCATTGAGTATGTTTCTGATGAAAAATATGTTTGTGATAAAAGCGTAGCGCAGAGTAACAGTGTCTAAATGTACAGGTAGAATCAAATTGGTTGAAAACATTAATACGACGTTTTCTGTTCTTCACTGCATTAGAACAGCAGAAATACCCTTGGCTGCTAATGAGCTTGCTTTCTTTGATGTGCTAAAGCCCTCATGGTAATGTCTTACATTCTTAATGCAGTTTGTAAAGTTTTTTGGGACAATGCTATTTTTTTGTATTTCATGTTAAAGTGTAATTATTTATCTCTTGTATTCGATGTGGAATGGTTGTCATTATAACACATTAAGTTAAAGCTTTTTGTTTTTCCTCTAACTCCATGACAAAGGCTGCAAGTTTAGAGTGGAAGAATAAGGAGAACCAAGATACTGGTTTTAAGTTTCTCTTCACCTTGTTTAGAAAATATTATCTTCCTCACTTGTTTCCATCTTTTACAAAGCTTACCAACCTCTACAAACCTGTACTTGGTAAGTAGTGAATTTTGCCTTTCAATTAAAAAAATAAATAATGGTGACTGTTCTCAGTAGCATGTCAGTTACCTTGCTGGCATATCGCTACAGTTCTGTCGAATGAACGTTTTTCCTCCCTTATCTCATGTTTTGATTTTTTTCTAGCACAACTTTTGATTTTTCTGAGATAGTCCAGGAAGCTGCTGCTGCTTATCGCTGTATAAGGGCCAGCCTGATTCTCCTTTCCTAAGGACGTTTCCAGTGCCATAGCATTTATATTGAGTGAGCGAGGACTCTGTAGTTGTGATACATAATGAAGACAGAACATGGTTCCCTGACGGGTTTTTTAAAAGAACCAGCAAGCTGCCCAAGTGTGAGAGAGTTGCTAACTTGGTTACTCTTGTTTTATTTCTTGGTTCCTTGGAAGAGAAAATGAGCATGAAGGAACGAATGAAAGGAAACTGAGATGTATGTCTACAGTTCTAGGATTATCAGAAACACTCACGTTTTTCCTAATTTTCTACTGAATTATGTATTAGAGTCAATAGGAGTGGTGGTGTTAATACTTTATGTACTACAGCCTCTTCTCCGTCATCCTTCCCCTCCCTCCACTGACTTTCAACTCCTTATAACTTTTAGTGTCTAAAATCACCTCAGTGGCACTGCAGCTGTGTTGTTCACAGCTAGAGCCCAGGTCTTCCATGTTTTTCAGCTGGGCACCAGTGATTTTTCCCTAAATCTAAGCATCTGAATAAATTAATGACCCAGCCTTTCTCCCATCAGCAATCTTCCACTCCTTCCATGTGTTTTTTCTTTTATTTGAGCTTGTGCAGTACTCTTTGCACCCAAGTTAACTTCTTTCTGATGCATCAAGTATCCTTTTTCTTCTTAATCTTTGCACTGTTGAGCGTTCCAGAGTGTTTCATCTTTCTTGCTGTACTTTATTAATAAACTCTGTGAAACTTCCAAAATTAACTTATGTTGTAGTAGGAGTAGTTCTTTGTGTTAGTTTTTGTCCTTTATGCAGCCCTTCTCTTTTGCTTTCCTTTGTTTTGTGTAATACAAATGATAGCTTTCAGGAAGGTTCTGTGCTTTTGTGTTCTTGCTTTTCTTTAGGAGTAATAAAATTATGACAATGTAAGTATTAATATAATGAAAGCAGTTAGTCATTGCATCTGTTATTTCCTATGGAGAAAATGTTGGTCACATGTTCAGTATGTTTAACTAGAGCCTGGAAGCAATTACAGTTCTCTAAGATCAAATTTTCTTTATATCTTCTCTTTTTATCTCACCAGATATTCCTGATATAAGACCAAGACCAGTATACATTACTGCAACACGAAACAGTGAAAATGTCTATAGCACAAAAATCCCATATATGGCAGCTCGAGTTGTTTTTATTAAGTGGCTTGTTACCTTCTTTCTTGAAAAGAAATACTTAACTACTGTTCAGAATACAAAAAATGGAGGAGAAATGCTCCCTAAAATTATTCAGGTGTGCTTTATAATTTACCTCGCTCTTTTCATATCCGTGCTACCCTTGCAAATGATCTTAATGCACTCACAACTGAAGCAAGAAAGAAATGCTACCGCTAAGTGAATAAATGTTGTACTTGATTTGGTTTTTTTTCTTCGAAGAGGGGAATCTCCAAGGGAAACCCTTTAGTAATTCACTGCAAGTGTTTTATTTTTTTCCCCTCATAGCTGTTTGCCTTACCAGCTTCATCAGTATTGTGTTTAGACTTTTGGAGTTTAATCTGTAAACTGTCATACTTACTTGTGCCATGGACCATTTCCCAGCAGCATCAAAGGCTGCTTTGTTTTCGTCTTTTTTTATAGCAGCTTTTTACAATGAGATATTAGAAAATTGTTTCACTTGGAATTTGCTGGTTGAGACTTCTCTAGGATTACAGACTTCACAAGGAATTTTATAGAAATATATACTTTTTCTTCTAAGAGACTCTCCGGTTTCCTGTTAAGAATTTAGGATCAATGTCAACTTAGATTTTTCTCTTGAATTGTGAGTTAGTGTAAAATCTGGCTTCAGCAGAAAAGCATACATGAACTGCTAGGGTAGAACTGTATATTTTCACATCAATTGTTTTTGGAGTTCTTCCCTGTAGAAGTTTGAAGACCTAAACCAGTTAAGTGTCACTTACCTACTGAAAGTGCTTTTGTAATTGATCTTTTCCTTCTCATTGGAAATTCCACCTTTTGTATAAACTGCTGTGCTACTCCAACAGACATAGCCTGGAAAAATAATACTTTTTTTCACTGAATTTTATAGCTGACACCACATAAATATTCAAGTTGCATAAAGGTATTGCTGCCCTGAAAATGGAAACTGGTCAAATGTTATCACTTAGCTGAAGCTGTGTGCCAGCTTTTGGCACACATCGACGACTTAGTGGTTTTGAAGTTCACTGACTGTAGCCTGTGCCTCACTAGTGTTGCTTAATCTTACCAAAAAACTTCATTACGAAAAGCAGTAGAGGTGTTCCTGCTGCTCCATTACTGCCCACTTGGTCAAACAGAGGGCAGCCTTATTAATGTAAACATAAAGCAGAACCACATTTGGGCAGTGTTTTGAGTTAGTGTAACTTAGGGGTTTTTTTCTGGTAACTCACAAGCAGTTTTTTAGTCCTCTTCTCCTGGCTGGATCGTTTTATCCTAACACGCTTTGAGATGTTGCAAAATACATCCGGTGCCAGAACAAAACTTGACAAGAGAGTTGTCAGGGATAATAATGTGCAAGAGTATGAGCCATGTACAGTGGTATGATCTGTCTTTTCCCAAAAATGAGGTGACCTGGGGATTCTCCACGGTCTGTGCTTTCCTCCACTCTTCTACTCCTGCCGCTGCACCCCTCCCTTTTTTTTGTCTTTATGGAGTGGGAAAAGTCTGTAAAGTATCCTGTTTGTATACTCTGCTTGATATATGTAGAGCAGAAGACTGCATTCCTTCATGGACCAAGTAGCATACTGAAAATTCCACCTCCTGACTGCTGGGATTCCAGTGTTGTGTGTGAAAAAGAGCAGTAGTATCTGCGTCTGTGTAAGTGTTCCAGATTTTTGGTGTATGCTCTTTCAGTTAGTTAATTAGGCGTTTTCTTCTGTGTAGACTGTTGGTGTTGTAAACCAAGATAAAAACACAGAGCTGGAAACCACTATGTCTTACGCAAGTGAGCAGGAGAGAAGCCATTCGAACAGCAGCACCTTGTCTGACAGAAGGCTCAGCAACTCCAGTGTCTGCAGCATTGAAGAGCAGCATCGGACCGTCTATGAGATGGTGCAGAGAATCCTCTTATCCACTCGAGGATATGTTAACTTTGTTAATGAGGTATTTCGACAAGTAAGTGTGTATGTTTAATTGCTATTGGTTTTTTGGTTTGTTGTTTTGGTTTTTTTTGTTAAAAAGAAATGTCATGGTTATGAAAGAGAACACTGTGAAGGCTGTTGGTCAGGTAACCAGCCAAACCTGATGCTAATCAAACCAGCACTCTTTTAGTCCTTCCTAGGTCTAGTTTTAATGATAAAATAGGAAATTTTTATGGGAAGTGAAGCTTGTTCCTGATGCCAGACTGCAATGTGTCTTACTTGTTCTTGGTATTATGATGTGATTTAAAGGTGTGTAAAGAGCTGTTAGCTTGCAGATGTGTTATTTGAATTCATAAGAGTTTTGTTCCTGTAATCAATGTCAGTATTCAATGTTTATATCAGCACTGATTGCTTCTACTAATAATTTTCATTGATTTGATACCTTTTCAATTTTTGGGGATAAAAATACATATGGACCTACCGGAGAGTCCCATTCTTTTTTTTTTTGTTTGGTACCAAGGTAGAAATTGGTTGAAGCAGCTGTTTCAGGTCACTGAAATGTGCAGAAGATACTCTCCAGCAGCTTGGTGAGCCCACATGCTTCGCTGTGAAGCATCTTGTGTGTCGGCGCTTTTCGGGGGCGGAATGGCACTGCACCGGCGGGCGTGCCGAGTGTGTGCCGATCCGCTGCGCCGTGCTGCCCTCTCCTGGTGGCTGTTCGCAGCATGCAAGGTTCGCCCAGCTTCCAGGGGACAAAGGCTAACGTGATGCAGTACTTTTACCTTTATTCAATATGATCAGTGGTCAGTAATTGAAACTGATAATGGTATTTTGTATTTATCTCTCCCTTACAGGAATCTCACTAGTTACTGTGATTTCCTTTACTTATTTCTGGGTTTGTTTGGTCTTTTTTTCTTTCTACCCTACTTTTTCTGAAGGCATTCTGTGTAGTGCCTATGCATCCCACTGATGAGCTGCTGTTTCTCTAATATTCTAGCAGTTGGATTCTGGTTTTTTCAGTTTCTGCATCCTTAATAAGTTGACAGAATTTATGGTGATTCTATGATGACAGTCTCTGTGGAGACATTTTCAGAAGTTTCACATACTTGCTGTATGGCACATATAAAATTGCTTTTGCAAGCTCTGCAATTTGTGTTGAAATCAGCTGTTGGATGTTGCACTTCATGCTGACTAGGGACAAGGAAGTGTACTATATGATGCAAAGATTTCCTGACCTGAGCAAGATACCTTTGTAATGGTTTTGCAACTAAACTGCGTATAGGAAATGCTATAGGTTTTGACTGTTAATCACAGAGAGTGGGTAGTTTCTTCGCAGTTGAAAGGACCTGGTTTTTTTAGTGTGAAAAATGTATTCTCATCTCTTTCAGTGTTTTTATAATATAGTGCATACTGATACAAATTTTTTGCAAAATGCGCTGCTTTTTCTTTTAATAAATGATATTTTCAGGCATTGATTTCTGTGCCTATTCACTACAGGGCTAAGGTCTTCCGTCACTACATTTTTTTCAGTCCATTAAGACATCTAGAAATGTGGGGAAGCAGCCAGTCTAGCCTTTGCAAGTGTTCAGAGGGGACATATTTACAGAATGATTCCCAAATACAGATACTAAGTAGCACGCTGACAATAAATTAATTCTGTTGATTTCCAAAACTGTAGTGAGAAAGGATCAAATACCAGCCACTGTTGTCCTCATCACAACTTACCTATCCTTGCTGAAATGTTATTTCACATTGTGTACTGCTGATGTAATTTGAAGTCATGTTCTCCATAAAGTGTAGCGTAGTACCCAGGTTTAGCCTGCCAGACCTCTATGGCTAGTAATGGCTTGTGAGGTGAATTCACGTTACGTTAGGGAGCTTGCAAGGAGCAAACCCAACTACTTTGGTTTTGTCTGAACAAATATAACATGGAAGTAATATGGAATTAATAGTTATGGAATTGTGGATGGTGTAGGTATTTGCATAGGCTGTTCATTAATTGTAACTCTTTCTAGGACAGACACAAAAATAAAAATTATGTATCCTTTTTTGAGCCATATTATTTATGGGTGGTGGTTTGTGAGTGTGTTTACATATGCATGCACATCTATGTCCTATATATAGTGAAATTACTTTACTTCCCAATTTAGGCTTTTTTATTGCCACCTTCTGATATATCTGCAACACGAAAAGTGGTGAAGGTATACCGAAAGTGGATACTGCAAGAGAAACCTGTGTTTATGGAGGAGCCAGACAAAAAGGAAGATGGTCAGGATGCTGTTGTCAACTTGGGAGATTCATCAGTGCAAACGGATGGTAAACATGTATGGTATCAGTGTTACTTGCTTTATTCTGTTTGCCTACAATATAGTTTAAGTCTTAAAATCGCTTTGTAAATGAGTAGCAATTTGGAAATTGTGTGGAAATCCAAGATTTAAAAATACTTCTATTTAAGGACTCAAAATTTAAAGAAATATTGAGTGTTCAGTAACACTTACGGAGTGCAGGGAAAGATTGCAGCTATTTTTCAGATGTAATTTGCTGATTGTTCCCTGCCTATACAAATATGAAGACAATAACTTAATGGAAGAAATACTAATAGGTTCTGCAGTGTTAGAATTTACACTGTCTGTTGGCCTAGTGCATGTAGGACTATTTCCTTTTGGTGGTAGTTAAAGGATTTGACAATATGTACTGATTTGTGTATACTGGGTGATATATTTTGATTCAGACACCTTAATCTAGGAAATCAAAGTGTAGATACAAATTCTGCACGTCATCTTTTTAATATCCTATACTGAACCATCAGTAAAAGTTGACTCTGACACTATTGACACTGTGAAGATATATAAAAGGCAGTTTTGTTGTACTGAGAGAGATTTGAGTTGAATTACAAGGTTTTGACAGATTATTTTTTTTTTAGAGGGCTTATAGTTTTGTCAGGTGTAAATTCAAATATTACTACAATCAGTGGCATAAAATGTGATGTAAAATATTTTAAATAATACAGCTGTTAAAACTTCGACAAACCTTAAATTCCATATACAGTCTGTTTGTTCAGAAGTCAAGAAATAATAGATAGGAATTCCTTGCTGAAATGAATGTAGGACGTGACAGTTCCTCCTCTTTTTCCTTTTGACACTTCAAATTATTTTGAATAAATACGGACGTACTCCTTTCTACTCTGTCACTAACTGAATGATGCTTTTGAAAGCTCTCCTCAGACCATTCAGGACATAAGCGCTCATCCAGCTGGGGAAGAACATACTCCTTTACCAGTGCTGTTAACAGAGGATGTGTATTAGAAGATGAGGACAAAAATGTTAAAGCTGGTACTCAAGCTGCGTTACAGGTGTGGTGTGCAGAAAGAGTACAAGGCTGTACTTTCCATAATCGCATAACTTACATTATAAATTATGATATGGTCTCTGAGATTAAGGAAAAGAACTACCAGCAGTTGATGGTTTTTGTAAGATATGATTTGGACTTCATTTATAACTTCTTAAAAACTGCATATTAAACCATGTGACCATGTCTTAGAGCCAGATATCTGTATTTTAAGATAGAAGGTTTGGGTTTTTGGTGGCTTTTTTTCTACTGTGGGTACTAGGAATTAGTCGGAACTGTACATTTGCGGTCATTGAACTTATTTATTGGAAATATTGGTAGTTGCTCAAGCATATAATGCCAGGAAATGAGTAGCTGGAGAAATTGCACTCTTGCCTGACCAAATAGAAGACATACCCACAAAGCCCTCTACTGTGTAATGCATGCCGTTGGTGGGTCAGTAATATCAGCTGACTTTTCACTAGAGCGGTGTAGAATAGCAAAGTGATAAGTAAAACATGAAACTTGCTCTGAGGAAAGTGAAAGGTTTGACTGGAGAAGCATTTTATTCTAAGTTTTGACTTTTTTTTGTTCTACTGTGTAAGCTGACTGTAAATGCCTGTCTTGAAGGTATTCTTGACAAACTCTGCAAATGTTTTCTTATTGGAACCATGCATTGAAGTCCCTGTGCTTCTGAAGGAGCAAGTTGATGCTTGCAAAGCAGTTCTGAGTATCTTTAGGCGCATGATAATGGAACTGTCAATGAATAGAAAGACATGGTAAGCTTACTATATTTGCATAGTTTAAGAGAAAATTATGAACACAAACTTTATGGGGGAGTTACTGGGTAGGGAAAAGATTTGCTTTCTCAGGGTAGACGTCTTTACATAAGTTATGTTTGTGACTTGCCCCTGAATTGATTTGCGAGATTGCAGGTTCTGCAAATTTGACTTCAAGGTTCTGGCTGGTATTTCCACTCCTGACTACACCTTCTCAAAAATTAATTTTTACAGTCCAAACCCAATTAATGTTATCTTGCAAATGATCTGTGAAGTCTGACACGTGACCACATTATCAATAAGTAGAGGTTTACTGGATGGCTAAGAGGTTTTTTTGGTACATGAAAATTAACAAGTGCAATTAATAGGAGATGTGAACAAAAAGTACAATTTTGTTTTGGAACCAGGGAACAGATGTTACAGATACTCCTTAGAATAACAGAAGCTGTGATGCAGAAGCCGAAAGAGAACCAAATAAAGGATACATTCGCTCAGAGCATGTCAGGATTACTTTTCCGAGTGAGTGTTTGGGGGTTTTTTTGTTTGTTTAGGTTTTTTTCATGTTGTTTTTTCATAATGATTGCCCATTGTTTTGCATGCTACTATGAAACCCAGTTGTAAAACATGAAAAAATTCTCCTTTGCAGTAGTGTGAGTAATTATTTTGTAAAGCATTCCTAAGAGTGGGAGGCATTGATTTGATACATTCTTCAGGTCTCTATTACAAATGGTGGTGGAGCAGTCTCTTTGTGGGATATCTTCAGTGAGTATTTCTGAAGCATAAGCTTGATGTAACTTCCTAGACGATCAACTGGCAAGTCAAAATGGAGTTGTGTTGAACGAGATGAAAACATTTATACATCATATTGTACTTCGCATGCTCAGCTACAGTGTCTAGGCCTGAGTGTCACAGGTGTGGCTCAGTCAGTACCATCATTCTGTACATGTAGAAGACAGTTCTCCATTCTATTATTATACACAGCATATTATTTCAGTTTACCAGGGAACAGGTAGACCACCTAAAACATATGTTTTGCAATTTTTAGATTTCCTTTGTCAGTAACTTTAACAATTATATAACCACAGACTTTTGAGATTGTGTTTTGATGAAACATAGCCATGCATAATATCTGTGCATCATGAATAATCGGTGCTAGTATGCAGGTTGGCATTGACTTCATCAACGTGTTTGTTGGTGTTGGTGTGCTGAATTAATCTTGACAGAAATGCTTGAACTGTCATCTGTTTCTTTACTCTCAGACCCTCATTGTGGCTTGGATCAGAGCAAATCTGAGCGTTTACATTTCTCGGGAGCTGTGGGATGAGCTGCTCAGTGTTCTGTCTTCCCTGACGGACTGGGAGGAGCTCATAAACGAGTGGGCCAATATCATGGACTCTCTAACAGCAGTGCTAGCAAGAACCGTGTATGGGGTGGAAATGACAAACTTACCCTTGGATAAGCTCAGTGAACAAAAAGAAAAAAAGCAGAGAGGAAAAGGTTAGTCTCTGTGCTTCAGTATCAAACAAGTTAAATATTTAAGTTTAATCTTAGATATTAATTTAATCTGACGTTAAATACTGCTTAATCTAGTGTAAGAACCTGTTTAATGAAATGTGAAGTGCTTTGGATTTATGTATTCTCATCCTTCATTGTGCGACAAAAGGTAATTGGGGTCAATAGAAGATAGCTATTTAGCAGTTTTTAGAACGCACTTAAAATCAAGTCTTTTCTGTAGCAGAAATGAAACGTGGTTTCCTGTGCTGTGGTCTGGCATAGTCATCAATGTAAATTTTTTTCATGTATTTTTATTAAACTTTATTGATTACAGTATTTTAGCTGTATTTATGTGCTGCCTAGCAATTGATGCACATAGTTGAAGTAATGATTGGTTTTTATTAATAGTAAAAAATTGTCTGTTTGAAATATTAGTATTTTCCATGTCTGAGTCCATTCATACTTCAGCAAAAATACGTGCCAAAGCATACAATGCTAGAGAATTTTGTTTTCTTTATCTCTAAGGTGGCATTTTAGAGCCTCAAAAGACAGCTGTAGTAGGAAGATCTTTTTCATTAAGCTGGAAAAGCCATCCTGAAGTTGTGGAGCCAATGAGATTCAGAAGTGCTACAACCTCTGGAGCCCCGGGAGTTGAGAAAGCAAGAAATATTGTTCGTCAAAGAGCAACAGGTTAGACCTAACTAGATCCTTATATTCCCAAACACTCAGTAACACTCAAGTTTTAAATCTGCCTTTGAGTTGTGGTTCGTTCCAAAAGTAGTGCAACTTAATAATTAAATGCCTGAACAGAGGTTTTGCATGTACCTTTGTCTGGATGTCTTGACCATTACCAGTATGAAGGAAGAGTCAAAGTATTTCAGGAAAGTCTAAATATATGCTTTTAAATAAATTGCATTTAATGGCAAGTTAGTCCTGTGCACATTACAATTTTTTGTCAAGTACATCCCTAGTTTATCAATTCGTAAGAAAACATAATTAACATCAGTCAGGTAATACATATTGGTTCTGTACTTTCATACAGCTAGCCTTTTACTGTGAGCACAAGGTAAACCAGATATTTAATAAACAATTTCATCCTTTCCTATGAGCTTTATTTAATTTCTTAGCATGATGAGAGATGGTATAGCATCTCCCTTTCCATTTTTTCTCTTATGTATACTTCTGGAAAGAAGAAAATGTGAGAGGGGAGAATGGGGGTGTGAGAAGTGATGAGGGGATGTCTGAGACCCCCAGATACCTGATTTTTCAAATATTTCAGCATCCTAAATTTGATCTCTTTATTTCATGGTAACATGTTTCTGTGTTCCAGTTCCATGGGCTATGGATTAAAACTCTCCACAGAAAATCTGCTTTTGAATAGGAGATATTTTGCTGCACAGCTTCCTTCCTCATTCATGACAGATTAGTTGTGTTTCTTACCAGGAGAACTTGAAGGTGATTTAGTATGGTTTTTGTGGCTACAGGCTTCATGTAGCTAAGCCACAGTCTCCAGTTTAGATCACAAAATGTTTTGGCAATGGTGTCAATTCATTCTTTGGGTCTGTTTTATTTTTAAATTCAGCGAGTTCCTATTTGTGCTCCACCAGAGAACATTTCTTCTGCTATAGCATTTCTAACCTAGACTTCTCACCAGAGCAGCAGAGAACCTTGGAAGTATTGGTCCGTGAGGACTTCTCTTGGTTGTGTGCATTCAAATTAAAGGAACTTCCTACCTTCAGTAAGAAAAGCTTATTTGGTGGGGAGCATGTAGGCTGTCAGATAGAAGGATGGACTTCACTGTAAAAAGCCCGTAGTTTCATTTTGTATCTCGTGTTTATAAAAAAAGAGAATTTATTCTGGCTTTCATGGGATTTGTGAACATCAGTGGCTCCCAAATTGGCAAGTACAAAAAAGTTTTACTTTGCATATGCAGTTAGAAGAAATAATAATTTCAAATATACAAAGTGCATATCTCTAGAATTTTCTAAGGTACGAGTATTTAGAAACACAGAAAGCGTGTGCAGAGGTGTCATCTTCCAGAATGAAATGTAGAATGCCCTAAGGTGATTACAGAAACCAGGGCTGTTCATGGGACAGCTTTCTTGAGTAACGCAGATGTTGTTACAGGAACAGTGTCTCGCACTGGGGGCTTTTTTAAAAATCCCTATTCTCCTTCTGCCATTTAAAAATAACAGAAACCCTCTAAGTCAACACACAAATACCAGAGCCCCTCCTGCTTCCAGGTAAGACTTTCTTTTGATCTGCTGCTTGTATCTAGAGTTATAAAACTAAGAACTGAGTATTTCTGCAGCAGCAAAAGTGTTTTGCCCACTACCCTACTTGAGTGTTTTTGCTTCTTCCTTCCTTCCCTCTGTCTTCTAAGTGTCAGCATTGATATTGCCGTGTACAAGAAGAGAAACTGTTCAGTGAATAAGATGGGGTTTTTTCCTAATAAATGTTAGACACTTCCCTAATTCAGCATAACTTTTAGTAATACACTTCATGATAAATTGTTGCTTTTCTCTAAAGGACACCTTAAGCGTATGGCAAATGGCTATTAATGCATGAAATACCAAGTTGTTATTGATGATAGACAGCCTCTAGAGTGTTAGTCACTTGTTTTTCTGATGGCCTTTCTTTTTCTGAGAAACTGTGAAGCTATTTAATGTTGCTGTTGTGAAGAGAAATTCAATAAGGTATGCATTCAGACTGCACTTACCTTCTACCTTCCCTTGTGATGACTTAAGAACCCCAAAAACTTTCATGTAACTTGCATCCCTTTCATCATCCTGCTCAGAAACGTGAAAAACAGGGCATGGTACCCCAAAACCAGAGTCCACTGGATATTCAAGGTGTAAGGAACTTCAGGAGGTCATCAAATATAACTACTTGCTCAAAGCTGGTCAGGTCAAACCCAGGTACTCTGGGCTGCATCCAGTCTGGAGCTGGGATGTCTAGTTTTAAAAGCAGAACCAGAGGCAGCTATGTCTTTAGATCAGTTTCTGAGAAACAAACACACTGTGCTACTTCTCAGGTGAAAATGGATTGTTTTCAGCAGAGATGAATGAATGTCAGAGGTAGCTGTTTGCAGGGGGAGCATTGCTAGTAGAGGGGAATTTGAATAAGTTTTTCATTCTTTATTTTTGAGCTATATGGACTGCAACAGGTACTTCAATAAAAAAAAAAAAAGTCAAATTAACTCAGAGACAGGAATCGTACACCGACAAAATGAAATACTCCGCATGGTGGAACTGCTGTGATTCAGAAATCACAGATTATTGCACTTCCAAAGTGTGAGATACAGTTGCACATTAGTAACTTACAGCTTATAGGAACTACTTCTGGGCTTAATGTTGTAATTTTTTTTTTTTTTTTTTTTTTTGTCCAAAAGCATTGTTTCATTGTATCATGACATTCAGAACTCCAAATATTTCATTATTTCTTCTGACATAATTATTGCTTTATTTTTTCCTGGAAGCTAAGCGAAGCCAGTCTATCAGCAACTGTGTTCATCTTTATGAGGCTTTGCCAGCCACTAAAAGTGTACCTCTTCTGCTTCACACTGTGAGCTCTCTCTTACCTGGTATCTCTTACACTTCTTGCTCTCACAGACTGTCAGGTACTGTACTTTAAAGTCATCTTTTATAAAAATGTTCCTTATATTTTTAAACTGCTGTCTCTCTGTTCCTTTTCTGTCCAGTTGATTATTCTTCAGTAATGTGGCATTAGATGTTTTGCACTGGTTCTTTTTCCATGCCTTGGATTTATTCAAAACATGGTGTTAAGTAATATTGGGAGCCATGATGAGACAGGCCAGTTTAATGGGAGCATATCTTGTCATTTTTCAGAGTCACAAAGGATGGCAAAAAGTGGCTACTTCTAATGCTTTTTTGATATTCTGTCATTGTCAAAACAACTTTTTTAGGGGAAAGGAGAAGACCAGTATCTTTTCAAGAAGCTACCCTAGAAGCTAGTTGAATGCTGAAATGTATGAGCTAGCGCAAGCAGAATATACAAAGAAATGCAGCTGGTCGAGCTACTTCATTTGAAAGAAAAATCTCATACAGTCTGTGTTACCCTCAGTTACAAATCGGTGCTTATAAATGCGGATTTTGTTTTTTCTTCTAAAGAATTCTTCCTGTAGTTATTGATTCCAGAAGCAAATTTAAAGATTTGTCTGTGCCTCTTGGCACGTTTCAATAGTGTTTTGATTTATTTCAAAATGTTTACAATACTGCAAGCAATGTAGTTTTTGTTCATCTTAACATTAAAGATTACCATTAATTACAATTAGATTTGTATTACTTAGTAACTAAAGTAAAATTAATTTAAATTTCTTAATAAAGAAACCCTTCTATTTATGTTTACACTTTCAATTACTTGATTTAAGTTTTAATATAGTGCAGACCAAATATACTAAGGATTAGGAATGCAAGAGCTAAAGGCAGCAATCCAGATTTGGGCATTTTTGTGGTTATTTGGACTGAAACAGGTGTATTTTTGCTCAAAAGTGTAGTAAATTTTTTTCCTGCTTTTGATACAGTCTTGTCCTGTGGAACTTGCTGTTGCAATAAATAAAGCTTCAACAAACTGTAAGCATATGACTTCTGAAATGAATTCTATATTGGTATCCAGACATAGATGTAAAAAACGGGTGTAATGGCCTGAGAATACAAAGCTCCTTTGTTGCAGGGCACTCATCCTGTTGCCCAGCCAAGATGGGTTGGTGGAAGTAGCGAGGTCATGTTAGCAGGCTTTCTTTTGGTTTGTTTCCATCTAGTAAGTCTCTGAAAATACGACTTTGTCACCTCCCACATTTCACTTCCTGAAAGGGGTTTCTGACTCTTGAGCTCTAATCAGAGCTGTTAGCTGCGGTAGCAAGAAAAGAAAAGTTTTGAATGTGGTGTACTATGGCTCGCAAGGGATTCTGATTCTGTGAAATATCCTTAGTGTTCCTTCATCTCAAGTTATCTTCAGTTGTAACACTGAAATAGTTCTAGCTAGTGAATTTATTTTAGTATTTTGTTTTATTGCTTTCTGTAAGACTTAAAGTCAACAGTGATGCTTTGAGGTCAGTTGAGTACCAGAACAGGTAGGTTTTGTACATGTGTATTTGTGAGAACTTCCTGAAATGCATGTGGCTTTGTTAGGTATTTAAGTATTGTTCAAACTCACCTGACAGTATAGATTGAATGAACTAAGCACACTGTCCTCCTGCAGGCTGCTGTTGCAGTCTGTGCATATCTGTCTTAATCTCATATCCTGAGGGGCTGTGCTTGCTCATTTCTGAGGAAGTGTAGTCTCAGTGTCTGCGGGGCAGGCAGGAAGCAGAGCAGCGGAAAGAAGGCAAGAGAAGGAGAAAGCTGGTGGAAAGGTCCCTTTTATTTAATATGCATATTGTGTAACTATATGCTGAAAGAACTCTAGAAGACTTAATAGTTCAGCCCATGTTCTTCACTGAAAAAAAGGAATTCAAGGGTTCTCTTATAAAGAGTTGTTGGAGCAGCATTTTTTCATAGTTTTTTAAAGAAGGAAAATAGCATTGGCGGTGCAGATTGAACACCTTGACAGTCTGCTGGTGGATCTGTTGGGTCAGCTCGTGACGGGGTGTGTGGGCCACCTCTCTGGCTGCTTTCTGGGAAAGGAGTTAGTAGTCAGCTTAAGTAGAGCAGGTGGCATTCACCAGTGGAATGGCCCTGTCTAAAAGCACTGCTACTGAATGGGAACACGCTTGATCCCAAATATTACTTTTATTTTTTCCTTCCCCCACCAGTGCTGGGAGAAATGCACTTCTTAAAAGCATTGTGTTGCAAGCTAATCTCAAGAGTACCTGTTGCTCCTTCCCCAATATGTCAGTTTACTTCCTCACTTGAATTTTTGTGCCACAGTCTCCTCTGTTTTAATTTCTCATTTGCAGTTACAGCAACCAAACTGCATGATTCAGTTTGCCCTCACAAACTAAGCTGGAATCATGTAGCTCAGATCTTTTTTCACTCTGAACTGTTGCTTTCTTTATTCTCCCCTTTCCCTCTTTATGAAGTCAGTAAGCAGAGCCATCTTTTCTGCACTCTGCATTTATAGTAGTTTTGCTGCCTTTCCTCTATTGTTTCTGTTTCCAGAATGGACAAGGTCTAGTTTGGGTCTCTAGCACTGAAAAACATAGCTTTGTTCACGTGATGCCCTCCGGTGCTTCCTTGTGCACTTTGAAACCCCAGAGTAATTTCTGTCCTTTTTCTAGACTTTTTACTGCTTGCACTGTTCATACATCTCTCTCTAAACTTTTAACATTTTTCTAAGGGTATTTTATAAAGCTTAACTTCTGTGACAAGGTGTTTTATTCTAGCTTTGTAACTTGGTAATTTTAAATGTTCGAATGGGTCACTTTTTTGTATAGCTTTCTTAGTAAGGAGTTCACACGTGTATAATTCTGAAGTCGTGCAAACATGTGTCTCGATTTAAATCAACAGAAGTTGAAGAATCTCAACAGATGGAAAATCCAACAGGAACAGAAACTACAGGCCTGTTTGCAGACCAAGAACAGCAGCTAACTCGTAGTAGCAGCACTTCAGATATTACAGATCAGTTTCCATCTGAATTTTTTCAAGGTAATTTTGATAAAATACAGTGATACTGTACTGATGAAGAAAATGTGTTGAGACTTCTTCAGCCTCATGAATGCTCTGATCTCCTTTGGGATCCAGCTCTCTTCTAAAATCATGTTTATCTTGTTTTCTTAGTAAATATATTGTTGATATCTTGTTGAAAGAACTAATTTTAAGAAGTTACAGATCACAAGTGCAGGGCGTGACCATTTATAAAGCAAGGTGGTTTAAAATGAAACCTTTGCATGATGTATTTTGCACATAATGAACTTCTTTTTACTGGCTTGCATTTAAATCTTGTGTATTCATGCGAACAGTTCTACTTCTGTTCCTATCGTGTATGTTATACTTATGAAGGATTTTTCAAAACATCCTGTATTCCATTTTAATGTTTTATTACTTCACTCAGCTATAAATGTAAGAAGCGTACATGTAAACCATAACTGAAATTTTCATATGATTTGCTATGTACTTTGATCCCCAAAATGTCTTTATTTCTTGTTTATTTTCTAAATTTCTTAAGGTAAAAAGGCTGGAAGTTCTCATAATTTAACTTCAGACTCCAAACCAGTTCAGGAAAATAAGGGATATATCAAGAAGGAACATGAAGGAGAGCAAGTAAGGCACAATAGAAAATGATTATTGATAAGATTCTAACAATGTTTCTGTTTCCAAATCCTAAAAGGTATCTCATTAGAAATAAAAGTGTGGAAAATCATTAGCCATATTTCTGGTATCTTAATTGGGAATTGAGCTGTAGCTGTTCATTGTGCTATTTGGTATGGTCATTCTGTGTCTGCTGATCTTGGCTGCTTATGCACTTTTGTGTAATTGGCTATATTCTAGTCTTACATAAGACTTGTACTTTTTTATATTAAATATAAACAAGTTCATAACATTAAAAATATAAATGATTCATGGCTATTGCAGAGCTGCAGTACACTGGAATAAATGTTTGGCGGTTTAAAGTACTGGGGAAAATGCGTTCTTTCAGCACAATTTGTATCACCAGCTATGTATTGCAAATGTCTGTATGAGTTAACATTAGGACAGGCAAGCTTTTTAAATTTTTAATGCAACTTGTGAATAAGAAGTAGAAATAATAACTGGCTGAGGCTTCTAATCTTTGTGGGAGAATAATGCAATACAATGTGAAGGCCTTCAAAGATGAGATTCAGCTTGGACTTTGGCTTTCCTGTACGTCTGGACTTACAGTACCATTAACTCTTAGCTCTAGAATGGAGACACCAAGCGTTTTCTGCAGAGTGATTTTAAGTGCTTCGGGGATAATAGTGTGTCTCAAGAAGGAAGGAAAACCTAGACCGCTTTGCATAGGCGAGGGGAGAGGAAGAGAAGTAAGCTCAGTAGCTGGGAGAATTAAAAATTAACCTGTCTCGCTGTTCTGTTTTAGTGACATGTGTTATGAAATATTCACAAGCACATGCTGCCAGGCTGCTTCCAGTGTTGCATTTTCACCCTTTTTGCAAGCAGAAGCTGGGGTTTGACCATATATTCACTGCATCACTTGCTAACGTACTGTGAGAGCCAGTTTGACTTCATATCACAACCCACTGAAATATTGTCAAAACTGATCACTAGGAGCCAAGTTTGCCAGGGAAGATAGACGTTGCAGTCTATCAGGCAGCGCAGGCAAACATGTATTTCTTGGGAATGATTGTCAATTCTCTTTAGTATAAAATAAAATTTAAGAAACCCTGCCTATAATGTTACATAATATGATTTCTACAAGCCACTTGTCTCTTTGGTGGCAATAATTGTTTTCTCAGATTTATGCAGAAAGAATAAGCGGGTTAATGTCTGGTCAGTGGATCAGAGGTTGCTTCAAGGAATTTATTTAAAAATACTAATAACTGCAAATTTCAGAATGGAATTTCAGAAATGTTAGCTGAATTTAGGAATTTTAGGGTAGAGATTCCTTCAGCAGCTAGATAAAGTATGCTCCTAGGGGTAAGGCCTTGGAGCTTTTTATTGCCTATTTGCAGCAGAAAACATGATACTCTATTTTTCTGGCCAAAGTTTTGCTTTTGTAGATGACATGGAGTTGCAAGAAATGTGAATTTGAAGGTGATCTGTCAGACGGAAGGAACAACAGTTTTATGCTCAGGGACAGGGCAGTATCATCTGGAAGCAGAAAATTATCTGAAGGGTTTTCAGCAAATAGCCTAGAAATCTGTTTGGCGAAGGAGGAGGTAAACAAACAAAAGATCGGATGCCTTGCCTAGGTTGTTTTGCAACAGAATAATGCCCTGACATAAAAGATGACAACTTTCTTCCTGAGAGATTTTTTGATGCTTTTGAAAGTATTGAATGATTTCAGATTTGTAGGAAAATGTAAGTAAAAAGCCCTGCTTGTTGGTATGAAATCTGAGTTAAAGAAAGGGAAGATAAAGACTGAAATTGAAAGCCTGGTGGTTTCCTTAAGATGTTTAAAGATATTTGAGTAGTCTAAGTATTTCTGAAAATATCTTGACTGACTTGTATGTAATTAATTCCTAATAACTGTGTATCTCAGATTTGCTAAAATATGATGTAGTTTTCAAAACTGTAATAAGCTGAGAATTTTTTTTTCTCTGAAGGTACTAGTACAAAGAAGAAGCAGTAGTACAGCTGAACTAGATTTGAAATCAGACTTGCAGCAATCGCATGGAAGTTATAGAGAGAGAGAAAAAAGTGAGTTACAAGAAATACAGTATTTTTAAGTGTAGCAGTTGAAATCAGTGTTGTAATTTTGTCATTACAGATATATTAGATGCTTTACTCATCACGCTTTGTAATGCAGTCTTTAAAAACAGGATTTGTGATCTTTGTTAATCCTCTTGCTTTAGGTGAAAGTGTTAGCAGCGACACGTCCATTGGCTATAATAATGAAGTAGAGATCACACTCATCCCCTGGCAAGCTTCTGAAGAAGACCACGAAGTTAATGCGTCAGCAGATATTTGTGTGGATCCTGATGCTCCTCGCTGGCTTCAACTTAGTCCTTCAGATACTGCAAATCTAACAGGTACTGTAGTCTAGAAAATGTATTTACTGTTTTAGATTTTTATCTCAAAAAGGAGCTTATAGTTTGTTTGTTAAAAAATGTTTCATTTGGCAAGTATCACCAAGTTCCATTGATAATATTCATTCAAAAGTGAACTTTGACTGCTCAGAGTCTAAGGAATGTGGATAATCAGATTGAAGCTGACATAGGTGCCAATAAATTGTGATCGAGAAAATGATCGCACAGTTGACAATTACTGGGTTGTTTGTAGTGTCCAGTTACTACTAACCAGCGAGTTGTGATAGCTGATCACTTGTGCTCTTAGCCTGCCCCAGTGTTCAAGTAAAATAATTTAATTTCTATTTTAAGTTAATAGGTTTTATTTCATAGCAGAATGGTCTAAGGAAATTCCTTACAGTATATTTTGACTGATAGGAAATAAGTGGTTAATTCACAAAACTTCTCTCATCTTAATCCTGTTACCTTCCTTATTTATACTTCGAAGTACACAATGCCTGTGCTCCAGTAGGATGTGATAAATGGCATTCTTGGAAGAGTTAATTTGGAAGTAAAAGTCCTTTGCCTTTTCAATTTATTTGTAGTATCTTTAACATATGCAACACTTGCGATTATTGAAATGTTTTAATTCCTTGCAATTTGTAAAGGTACTTCCCCATCTAATAATGTGAGTCAGATGTTATTTCAGTAATTTAATGCAGTAACATATGAAACTATCTTACAGGCTGTTTTTGCTAGTAGATATATAGTTTCAAGGAGATTTTTTTCATATTCACTTTTTATTTGAACGATCTCTACTTTAATGAACCAGCCCACCTAGTTCAACAGTTCAGACGACCACTGTTGTCCAAAAGGTAGCATGTAATACAGTACATGATAAGGATTATTACATGTGATAAATTCATTGCTTGCAGGCATTGCTCCTTTGTGTGCACAAAGAGAAAGAATTACATAAAATAACCTGAAAGGTAATGTAGATGAAAAAGAAAAATGGGGTAAAAAAATGTGTAGTTGTCCAACAGAGCCAATATGCCCTTACTGCATTTCTGGTTCTCACCCAAGTCACTTTGTTTTGCTCTAGAAGCGTCTATGGTGTAAGGCAAACCAATACTGAACCACTGAACAGCATAGGTGCAATTTCTCTGACAATAGATCCTGTTGAGGATCACTCTGATGTGCTTAATAAATAACATGTCTTTTAACACTTCGGGAATTCATAATGCTACAACACCAAAAAAAATGTGAAAAGAAAAAAAAAATCCCAAAAGCTTTTTTAAAAAATAGATTCAAGCATACATAAAAACATCTAAAATCGCTTTTATTTTGCTAACTTACTTTGGGTCCTGGGAGGACACAAATTATTTCCCTCTGCCTGTGTAGAAGTTTCCTGCAACTTTCCTCAAAACACTGGCTGCTGAGCAGTGCAGCGTGCCCCAGGGCTGATTCTGCCTGCAGACAGACTGTTACGCAGCTCTCCCTGGTCTGATAGAAGATAATGTAACATCTCTTTGTCAGGAAAATTTGCACTTCAATACAGAATTTTTGTTCTACTGCTTAAGCATATTAATTCCATTATCTTGACAGTCTTCACAAAATCCTGCTTTCCTTCTGAGATAGCAGTATGCAAACTGAGGAATGGCTTCTGTATAAATGATAGTGCCTGAGTATATTCTTCCGCACTAGGAGTGCATACTTTTTAGTTCCTTTGTTCAGTTGCATTTTGAGGTCATTTTATACTGTGTGATCTTAAAAGAAAGGACTTTTCAAAACAGAAATATTATCTGTAAAAACTAGCTATTGATTGAATAAATCTCTACATGTTCCGTTCAACTGCATTTGCCTCCCTGCTAAAAAAACCCAACCAACCAACCTTGAATGGGGGCAGTCTGTCTGATATAAACCTGATCTACAGCTGTGGCATCTCTATGTGGAAGACCCTTTAGCCTCCATTTTCTGCCATATCTTTTTTTTTTTCTTTGAATCATATACCAACTCGAGTAGTGAAAAAGAGAGATGATTTGGTGGGAGAGAATACTTCTGAGGTGTAAGACGATTACAAGGAGTAATGTGCCTGTTTTATTGACCAAATCTATACTTGCACTGCATTTCTAATTCATGGAAATTGAACTTTTTAAAACTTACAGACAGTAGTGAATTCCTTGCTGATGACTGCAGTATAATTGCTGGTGGAAGCCTTATCGGTTGGCATCCTGATTCTGCAGCTGTTTTATGGAGGAGGATCTTGGGAATTCTTGGAGATGTGAACAATATACAGTCACCTAAAATCCATGCAAAAGTTTTTGGGTATCTCTATGAGTTGTGGTATAAACTTGCAAAGGTATTGTATATGATGCTTACCTCTAATGATGAAAACTTTTTGCTATAAAAATTATTATTAAATTTGATTTAGTGTTAGCATCTGGAACCATAAGCATGAGATTTGGAGGGTTCTGTCATAAAGAAAGCTGATCTTGATTGATTTCTAGTATGTATACCCCATAGAGAACATTTCTGTCCAATGACAAGGTAATCCAGATTAGTTAAATGGGGTGAGGAAACAGTAGCAAAGAAAATAGAGGTATAGAATACTGCAAGTGTTAGTATTCAATGTGAAAACACGTGTTATGACCTAAAATGGTAATATTTGCTTAGGCCATGGGGAAGCACAGTATAGAACACTCTTTCCTGGTAGTTTTAAGTAGGAACTCTGTATTGCACAGAGTGTAATGCCTTAAAGTAAATAAAATAAAATGAAAAATTATTAATAAAGAGCATTAATAAAGTTATCAGTTTTATTAACTCTTTTCTTTTAAAAAACATTAGATAAGGGACAACCTTGCTATCAGTGTGGACAATCAGTCTACTCCCTCTCCTCCTGTCTTAATTCCTCCTCTCAGAATATTTGCATCATGGTTGTTCAAGGTAAGTTATTTCTAAAATTTTCACACATTAGCAGTTTCTTCTACGTTAGTACTGAATTTGTGTATGTTTAGTTGTGTTATTTTTAATATTTACAGTCACTGCTGAGAAGGTGAATACCTCCAAAGGCTGTTTGGACTTGAATCTATTTTATTAAATACACTGATTTGCTTTATGGAAAATCTGCTGAAGATACAGTTTTGTGTTAGCTGGCTGCTAGAAAAAAAAAAAGTAATACTACAAAGGTTTTACTCTTTTTCAGGCAACAACCCTGCCAAATGAATATAAGGAAGGCAAACTTCAGGCATACAGGCTGATCTGTGCTATGATGACTAGGCGTCAAGATGTTCTGCCAAATTCTGATTTCCTGGTTCATTTTTATTTTGTGATGCACCTTGGCTTAACAAGTGAAGACCAGGTACAAGGCTTACTTGATAAAAAAGTTTTATTACTGTGTGCTGATGGAAATGTCTGGATTATCATTTTTGAAGTTCTGAAGCAGAAGGGAAGCAATGCTTTGCAACAATTGTTGCATGAAATTACCCTTTGTAGCCTGGTCTGTACTTTTTTTCCGATTGTGGTCTTAACTTTCCCATTGCTCTCCCAGTTACAAATTTTTAAATAACTATTTATTTGTGACTTATTGTTATGACTGCATCACAGACACATGTTGATGTTTCTTTCTCGTTTTCCTGACTTTTCTGAGGAATAATCTCAGTGAGCAGTTTCTGTCCATCTGCATTGCACAGTTAGTAGCTGGATCAAGCTGGTCACATTACAAATGTTCAGTCAGGTGATACTAAGTCTTGAGTTACACCGTGTGTTTGACCAGTATGTTTAAACTTTGGTTCTACCAAAGCGGGAGCCTCGTGTGTCCAATGGCCCTACTACATTCCTATATGAGCGGTGATGCTGTGAAGTCAGTGCTCCCGAAGCAGCCACTGGACTTAGTCTGTTGTTCGGGTTATTTACAGCTTCGGGGAGATAGTAGTTACTCCCAGCTCATGTTACAAACGTTTTTACCTTCTATCATGAGATAAAATGCTAGATAGGATCTCGGGCAAAGGAGGGGCTGCAAAGAGCTTTGTTGGTTTGAGCAGTGTCTGCTGTTATCATGCCCTTTGAATGCCCTGTGCCATTGCTTGAAAGTGTTTCCTCAAAAATGAGAATTAATGTCATCTCCAGACTTTTCCCCTTCAAAGTTAGTCTTTCAGGGATGTTTAGAACTGTCACACTAGCTCTTTTTAACTGGTGCAAAGGGGACTGAAGGGAGAATGGAGACAGAAGGTTATCTTATCACTTTAACTGAGGGGTGCTGCCAAAACATTCTGTTTCTGTGGATAAATGTTGTTTCTAGGTCCCCGTGTCCTGCGTTGGCCTAATCAATAAAGTATTCAGTGGGAGATGACAAAGAGACAATCTGTCGAGATGTAACAAAATTATTGGTCCACGGAAACAGCTAAATACTCATAAAAACTATAAGAAATACTCTTCAGACAAAATAGAGAATATCTAAAACAGTTTCCTTGTTTTTTTGTAGCTGTAGGCGTGAGTTTTCTTCCTTAAAAGAGATAGCCTAATAACGGCGATGGCTGGAGCTGTGCTGGGATGCCGGCAGAGGGCATGCAGAGCCCTTCGTAAATCCCGCAGAGTTCACTGCTGAGGCTTCAGAGTTTGTTGTGGTGCCTTTAGTAGGCCAGCAGCAAGTGTCTTGCATGGGTTTGGGTATTTCTGAGATGAAAGAAAGACATAATGGATTGTTATGAGACTCTTGCCCTCTGAATCTCAGTTTTCCTCCTTAAAAGTCAGAGCATTTGTCTTTATTTAAAAAAAAAAAAAAATAAGGCGGGCGGTGGGGGAGGGGAGGAATAGAAAGGAAAGAATTTTCTTCTGGACAAACCTGAAAATCCTGACTGCTGTTGAAACTTAGAAAAAAACATAAGCATCTGCTATTCATAAAGCACAAATGGGGAAAAAGAATAGTGTAGTAGGAACTCCCCTTTTTGCTGCTCTCAGTTGTTACCTGGGAGTAATGAAGAGTATGTTACTCTTTCATGTCACTAATGCCATTCAGATTTCAGTTTAACACTAGTTGTTAGTGTACAGAGTAACTTAATTCCCCTACAAAAAAAAAGACTGTGACAACACCCACTCTGACCAGACCCCTGAATTTTAAATACCACACCACATTAAATACTCACTTAATTTCTTGTGTTTTAAAGCCTGATGTAGACCACATTTTAAAGAAAATACTCATTTTTATATTTGAAAAAACAAAGACCCTTAAGTCAATATTGCAGCCACTGCTAACACAGAACCACAGGGACAGCAAATACTAGTAGTTTTAAGACTTAAGTTGTTTTCATCTACACATTTCCATGAAATGGCCAGACTTTCAGAGGTGTTCAGCTGTTGACAGTTCCTTTTTTCTAAGCTAAAGGGTGCTCTTTTTTTTTTTGAAATCTGACCACTTCCTGGAGAACCAGTTTCTATATAGGAACTGGCAGATTTTTGAAATGTAATGTTGGTTGGTTTTGAGCTGTCTTTTAGCCTGCTTGTTGCGGTTTTGTGTTAGTAACAGTTCTGCAGATTTTTAAGCTTCTTGCTGCTGGGCGCGTTGGATTTCAGTCCTTGTGCAAAGTTACAGTCCAGAAGCTGAAGGTGGTGGTGAAGTGAAGACGGAGTATTGAAGGCAAGACCCCACGTTGCACATTGTTCCAGGGTTTCCCAGATACTTAGCATGCTGCTGCTTTTTTGTTCTTCCTTGCCTTGCTCGGTTTTGGGTTTTTTTTGCCTCTTGGTGGCAGACTTGACCACAAGTTTTCCCTGCTTTCCTTAGCTATGAAACTGCTTGAGGTGTTAACTTATGGTGCTTTCTAGCTTGGATTCTCATGTAACGTGTTGATATGGGGCATGATCCTTATATCTGTTTCTTTATTTTCAGTATGATTAGCGTCGAGGTGATACTTGATGATGGGTGGTGAAACTAGTCAGACAATTTGGACATTGAGGGTGACATCTGCTGGAACTACAAATGCAGGAACACGTAGTATGAGGTAGAAGTACCTCCTCTGATAAATGCAAACAGCAAAGCGTAATGTGTGCATTGCAAAGCACTTTGCCGTCATAGGGTCTCGCAGCTTCCTGTGAAAAACAGGATGATGTACAATGACCACAACACAGTACTGGTGCTGATTTTGTGATTTTTGTACTTCTCAGTGATTTTTGGTATATGCTGTTACCTGATAAACCTCTTATAAAAGGTGGTGTGATATTGTGGAGCGCAAGGATCATTGGAACATGGATCCTTGTTCTTCAGCACTCTGCAGAATCTGTCCCCACCAAAGCATGGTTTCTAGGATTCAAGTTACTGTGTATCAAAATAAACTTTGGTGCAGATCTTTTTAGTACAGTTTGTTTTTGTTTTCTAAGCACAAGCATAAATTTCCCACTCTTAAGGAACATTAACAGGAGAAATGGGGGGGAGGTTCTTATGGAGGAATTTTTCTTCTGTATGTATGGGGGAATGCAACAGAAAGGTAGACCAGCTCAAGGAAATCACATTGGTTACTTCAGAAGAGCTTTTTAGGTGGCTATGTAATTTTTAAAAATTACAGTCAGAAACCTCTTTGACCTGAATGTGATTATTATTTCAATTAGCATCAGAAATGTTTATTTGTGAAATATATTTCTCTTTCCACTCCTCCTTTAAGGGTATGAGTATACAAAGTTTCTGCTGTATTTTGTAGGTTTTGGTGTCAATAGAAAAACAAAATAATATATTTTTGAATATGATTATCAATTAATACAATATTATTCCCAGCAAGTGTAACCTAACTTTGCAGATTTGTCTCATGGGATATATAAAAGAGCAATGTAAGGGTATATTTTATAGAAAGCTCCCATGGCACTCTGAGTTCAAGATGCAGCAATTAGCAGATGAGAAAGGAGATAGCAAGGTAATGAGCTGCATCTAATTTGTCCATGTGGAAGTGTCTAACAACAAACATCTCTGTATGAAGAAGTGAACAATTCTCCGCAACAATTGCATCACCTTTTCAGGTGGGAGAAGTCATTGCATAAACAGCAGTGCAGAGTAAGTCGCAGTCTGGCGTTGTAATTACTTCCAGCTTGCGAAGGGGCCTGAGGTCAGGGGGCAAGTGACCATCTGCGGGATGATGATTCTCCCCCTGTAATGCTCAAGTCAGTGGGCATTTTTCTGGTGCTGTAGTGAGCCTGGACTTTTACCCTACAGTTTTTTATGAATGAAGTTCCCTGAGGCTGACCACCTTCCCTCCCTGACCTCCAGTGTAAAAGAAAGTGAATTTGGACGTTCACTGCCATGTTGTGGGTTAGTGGAGGTAGTTCACCTACGATTGCTCCAGATCCTTGTCTAGAACATTGAAAACCATTAAATGCTCTTGAGGGGTGATTTTTAGGATATGCCACAGGGTAGCCTGTTGCAGTTTGGGCAGTCGTAGCTGCTTTACGCTGCTGGGTGAGACTGGTGGTTGAAAAACCTCTATTTCAGTGGTCACAACTATACACATCTTTTGATCTGGATGATAAGTATAGCTTTTCAAATTAAATCAAAGTCTAATACTGCAACGCACAAATTTTACAAATAACTGAACCAGAAAAGGAAGTGTATTTTATTATTTCTGCTAGTTGCTTACTGTAGCAGTAATTTTTGCTTCATGAACTTTAAAAAGTCTATAAACATCTCCTTGCTTCATAGCTTCCTTGGTTTTGCTGAAGGACAAAAGTACCAAAACATGATTCCAAAATACTGCTAACACTATTCAACCCCTTTCTCAGAAAAGCAACTATTGAGACAATTCTGATTCCTCAATTCTGGTACTTTTGGTACTTCAACAGTCCTTATATATTACGGGTGTTTTTCTCCTAAAACCCCTAGCTGTGTAGTGTCATTCTTCTAGAAAGTCTTACCGTACTACCAGGGCTTTGGCATCAGCTAATGTGCTTGGTGTAATCTAATGTCAACACGTGCCATCAAGGTTTTGCCCAGTAGTCAGAGGTTATCGAAAAGTGAACTAACAGGTCAGTTATATTCCTGACATTTGGAATTAGTTTTAACAAACAAGTTTAATAAAAGTGAAATTATACTGGCTTGCCAGAGTATCTTTGGAATAGAGTGCTTTTACGTATATTTATACACACACACATATATATACATACATCTAATATATAAAAGAAGATATTAAGGAATATAAAAAGTACAGATTTCAGAAATCCTCTGTGGGAAGGACAGCTAGTAGATGAGGAAAGAGACTGTGCTGATGGCTTTTAGTTTAGTGATGTTAAGGGCAGAACAAATGTTAAATATGGAAGAAAAAAACCCACCCAAGTCCAAATGAGTTGACAGATGTCCTTGGTGATTAAATTTCAGCACATGCAGACCGGACTGCCCACAGGACACAGCCCAGCTGCAGACGGAGAAGTTAACAGCTATGTTTTTAGCTTGATTCCTTTTAGCAGTAAAAGGGTGACTTAGATGAAATACTCTTATCAGTAAAGATGGTGATATACTAATGTATATTATGCTTGTCTATAAGCCTTTTAATTTGTTTAAAATATACTGTTGTTAACTATGGAAAGGAAGCTACACCAGTTGTTATGTGTTAAGCTTATGTAGAAACAGTGGTTATGGGTCTTTGTATGAGATGGCTGATTTATGGTATGAAGCATTTTTTAGTGGAGTTGCTACTGCAGAAGCCATATTAATTACCTATTTGTATTAACACTGATCTTTTCTTTTTTAAAACACTGAAGTTTTACAAAAGAAAAAATACTTGTGAGCTTCTATATCATTGTGTTAAGTTCTTATTCAACGGTGAGGAGCCTTCTAGACTTCTCAGCCGTTAGTGCTGTTCACTGGCACATGTATTAGCTGGGTAGAGCACTGTCTTCTACAGGTACAATAAATGAGCGGCTTTCCTTTTGAATGGTGTGGAATGAGTGCTACTTGCCTCGATTTCTGCTTGACAATGTTGCACATGAGGACCATTAGTCGTACAGTATTTCAGAAACTGTAACACATTTTAGATTTCTTTCTAGACTGCCATTCAAAAGAAAATAATCATAATATAGTCTATTAAGGTTAGATTCCCATATTTTTCTTGTGACTTTCTTCCAATGGCTACCATGGTTTTTCTCCCTCTTTTTTAATCTCCCATTCAGGTCACTTTCTGTAGAAAATTTGCCTGTGTGCCCCCATAATGTGCTTTATGAGTGCTTAGGAAAAGTGTTGACAGCCAGCAGGTTTCCAGGAGGACAGAAGTTAAAATGCCAAGCTCTCACAGGAAAACTTGTATACCCCACTGCTCACCTATAGTAGGATAAGTTGGCAGCACTGGGGAAAAATAGCTGCTAGGATTGAATGGAAGAAAGGGAGAACCAGGTAATGCCCATTGTAGGAGCTCTGCATTCTGGAACAATTTTGGTAGTTTTGTTTCTCTCTAAAAAAAAAACCCACACAAAACCCCCAAAAGTTCTGCTTTTTCTAAATTGCTTCCATCCCACCCAAATTTCTGTTTCTGAGTCAGTGTTCTGTATGTCTTTTCTGTATTCTCAGCAGTATCTTGGTGGGGCATGTGCTGCTTGTAAGGTGCTTTGTAGGCATTTTCTGAACTCCGTCCAGAATAGAAATAGAGTTTTTGAAATAGAGGCAACTTCTCTCTTCCTTCCATTTTGCTTATATCTTCTCTTCCACCTCTCCCATCATCATTGTAGCTTTGGGATCTCCTGAAGTAAGCTTCTTTGTTAACATGCCCCTGCAATGCAATGCTATTTCATCACCCCTTGTCTTGAGCCCTGCAATTGACTTCCCCTTTCCAGCTATTTCAACTGGGCTGCGTCTTTGGGATCCTTCGTTTTTCATGTGCTTCTCTGCTTCAGACATGGTTTTACTTCAACTTGCTTTCTTCATCTTTTAAACAAGGCTACATGACAGTGACTATTTTAAGCAAATCAAGGTTTAACGTATTTGCCTTTTTTTGGGATGTTCTAATAAAAATGTGCAAAACAATCCCTTATGCTCTGCATTTGTTCCTCCATCTTGAAAACTGATACAGCACGCAGGTGACAGTGAAAAGTGTTCAGTGCTGCTAATTGCCACCAAACATGGAGGACCTGCCATCCTCCTGTGCCCAGCAGGGAGCTGCTTTGCCTGTCCTCTGAGGTGTGCTCATGTTCCCTTCCTTAAAACCACCTTCCCTCTAACATGGTTAACCTTGTGCTCTACAGGCACACTACAGCGCTTCAGCACTGTCACCTGGGTTTCTTAAAACTGGAGACTTCAGAGCGGTCCTGCCAGAGGCATTTGGGAGAAATCTGTATGGTGACACAAAGTAGTCTCAACATTTCAAGCAATGCCATGGACTAGTAACTATGTTCATGCTACCTGTAACCCTGTACCTGTAGCACATGAGTATTTAGATATTGCCCTCTCCGTGTGTGTGAACTTAAAATACTTCTCCCAATTTGAAGTGTATCCTTAATATCAATGGTTTCCTAGGCTGTGAAAATGTCAGACATACTCTAAAAGGGGAGAAACTTTAAAAATTGTGTTCTCTTCAGATGTTTGTCTGATTCCTGTTAATAGGGCATCTGAGCTCCTCTGTCAGCACAAAGGCTTTGGGGTAGGGTTTTTGTTATTAATATGACTGCAAAAGAGAGCATTTTCTAAGGTAGTTTAGAGGTGAAGGAACAATCACCAACAGGTGACTTATGCACTAATCTGTCACCTTTAGCACTTGTGAGTAACCTTACGCATGTCTTACAAATGCAATGGTATTCTGGTTTTTAATATCTCTTCCTGTTGCAGTCTGGTCACAAGATAATTGTAGCAAATCTAACTTCTGTGGAAGTTAGATTTAAATGACAGATTGAAATGGGTTTTTCTGACAATCTAATCCTGTGCTTTCTGAGGGTGTCCAAATACTTCATAATTTTTTATTGGAACTCAATTGTTGACAAATTAAATAATTAAATAACAAATAAAAATCCTTTACCTAAAATGTCGTGATAGCTAGGAAAATTTGGACTAAGTAAATGGAAACGTTTGTTCCTTTGAAATAAAGAAGGAAAATGAAGGATTTACCACTTAAGTCTTGTGTAAATTAATAATCTTTCTTGTGCTGTAAATTTCAGCCCCTAATGAGGTGTCTCTGTCGGTGAAGAACAGAGTGAACTTTAAGTGAAAAATCCATGTTGTTCCTGTTGAGGGACAATTGGAAATGTGATGAAGGCAGATGGCAGGCTATTTGGTTACACCTGTAATCTGCAAAAGCTTGAACAAAAATTAGGTGAAGAATATTTTTGTAATTGACCTTTCTGTGAACTTGTGTAAAATTTTTTTTTTTAGTGGATGTTTATGACCTTATTATTTGGATTACTAGATTAACCTATACTGAAATATTGTGCCATTTATAGGGTTAATGAATTTGAGAAGGACATGCATGTGATTGCTGCCTTCTCTCCCTTCCTCCCCATTTTTAACACTACAGAGCATCATTTTGAATTGAAATTGTCCATAATGGTCCTTTTTTTTTCTTCACTTTTCTTTAACAACATGAACACTAAATTATAGCTGTGCAATTATGTAAACAATGGAAATGCTTCCAGAATGAATACTTCCTTTTTAAATTTTCATTTTGTGTAATTGCTGAAAGATTTGGAGCCATAATAAACTAAAATTATTTTACACATTTATCGTTCTAAAGGTCAATTATGAAAGAAGAAACAACACTGTAAAGAATGAGTAAACCAATTTCTATTGCCATTACCATATGCTTTTCTTATGGCTTGTGTTTTTCCAGTTACTGTGTACATAGCATTCAATTAAAGTGATTCATTTACTAGGCTGTAAGCTGCTGAACAGGGTTTACATTTATAGAACAGTGCTTTGAAGGGAAGGAAACAACTTGCCTCTGTTTGAGTTACCTGATTTTTGCAATATCACTGATAGGACATATGTTCTCACTCGGTTGCTTTCTCATAAGCCCGAATCTTCTGATAAGCTTGCAATGCTACTGAATTACTGTGTGAAATCATGCTTTTATTGTTAGCTGGGTTGTGTGTAAAATGTGCTAATTGGGAAATGGGAGAAAAACTGTCAAATTTTACCTGTAAGGGCCTTCCTGGGGCATGGTTTCTTTCCTGTCCATTCTGTTTGGAGTAAGCTCAAGTACTCTGCCTCGTATTAATGTAAAGGAAGTCACTAAAGCTGATGCAAATTTATATTAAAATGTCGGTGGAAACTAATGGAAAGCTAGGCTGAACGTGTTTTAGCCTGAGCTTTTATGCATCTGTACACTGTTAACTTTGTTAAAAGTTATGTGTGTGCTGTATCACTGCAGCATATGATCTGTGCTGTGAATTCATCAGTATGAAGCTACATAACAAAAAAGAGAAATTGAAGATTTTCATTAGCTTTGCAAAATAATTTGTTCAAAGGTTTCTTACTATGAAAAATAATAATATTTTTTTTGAGTAGTAAACATAGTTTGGTAGTAAACATCTCATAAACAGCAAGTCAATCCACGTAACCACATTCTTACGATTTTGGAATGTGTGTGTTGTCATGGCATTTGTTAAATTTGCATGAATTATGTTGTGCTCACAGGTTTAAACTTTAAAGTGACAGTCTTGGAATTAGGTTTTTATCCTCGTTTTCTAAGTGTTCTATGCAATGACCATAGTTAAGAGCTGATGAAGCCGGCTGATCGTTACAGTGGTATTTAACAGATGGGATTGATGGAGTGAGGACAGGAGTTAACGCAGTTGTTTGTAGCAGGTCTTTGTACTTCCGATGTTCTGTTACCTTTCAGGCCAGGTTAGCATGGGTGCTTTTATTGTGGCATATGTCAACAGAAGCGTACTCCCATCTGCTGCTCTATAGTTCGATGCCCAATTATTCAGAGACCAAACACATCACAGTACCTGGCTCTGTTCGTAATTACAGGTGTGTTGTGTTGTGAGGAGCCCGGTGCATTAATCAGACCCTTAATTATAAAAAGGTGGGTCTTTTGTTCTGCTTGGAGTGTGAGTTTACCGCTCACTTTATGAGCTGCTGCATCCATCTGCTCTCTTTTTGAATGTTTGCATTCACTGATATTGACTTTAAAATGTATCAAAGGAAGTGATTAAAACTAGTTTAAACATTAACTTGAGTGGCATTTTAGCTTATTCAGGAAAGTGAAAGCATTATCTGCTACTATGTTAAAAACTAATATTATTTATTTAAAATGTATCACACAGCTATTTCATAGGATGTTGCTGCTTTGAATACCTAACAGAACACTAAACAGGTTCTGTCCAGGTGTTTGGCAGTGCTTTGAAAAAATACTAGTGGTGTTAAAGCATATCTTCATGTAGAAGATATGCTTCTTCATCTTCAGCATACCTTCATTTTTTCACATAGAGAAAAATGTGCTTGATTAGTTTCTGATGAAGAAATTGAGCATACAGACACGTTCTGGGACTAAATTTAAGTTCAAGCCTTCTTTAACACATCAGAAAACCAGTAAAGGTGGACATTGAAAATGGGTTTGCTCTGCAGCTTTTCTCTGAATCTTTATTGAGATGAAAAATAATTTTCTACTTGATATAGCAACAGCTTTATCTAATTCTTCAGCAAATGTTGCAGGTAAGGATTATATAGATTTGGTGTCTAATTTTAAACCTGCTGAAACCTTGTGGGAAGGAAATCTTAACTCAAATATAGGAACTTTGCTCTGATTTGGAGAGACTGTGAAGAATTGAAATGTGGAAGGATTAAGTTGGAACGCTTACCTTGCCTGTGTTCTGTGTCACAGGGTACTAATGAGAGCAGAGCAGTTGGCGGTGGTCTGTTCTTACACGTATAGTGCTACCTCTTAAAAAACAAACAAAAAACCCCCTCTGTTCTTTTTGGGCTTAGCTATATTTGCTGTCTTAGCTATTTAGAAGAAGAGGGACTTAGAATAATCTTGTTAGCATAGATTATTCTATGTGTTGCCATACTGTGTATGATCACTTCTTGCATTTGACACTGACATATTTCTCAGCTAGTTCAGACAGCTAAAAAAATCCTGTGTGTGCTGGAGCAGCCTAACAGTGGTAAGCCTCCCACCATCAGTTACACAGCCTTGAGCTCCTTCAGGGCCAAGGCGGCATTCATTTGGGTCATCTCATGTTGTTACGGCTACAGAATTTTGAGTAATGTGATTTTAGGAAATACCTCATTTGGAGAGGTGTAATGCTTCATCTTAAATTGATTAACAGTTTGAACACTTTGAATCCGAAGTCTTATTTAACAGGAGAACTGTTATGCTTAGACACGAAGAGACATGGATGTTTGGTGTTGTGGTTTTTTTTTTTTTGTTTGTTTGTTTTTTTAACAGGAGTGTAAGAGTACAAATATTACCAAAATACAAAATGTGCTTTTCCAACTTACTAAATCTAAATGCCTCTGCAGTGGAAAGTAGTGGTTGCTACATGACAATCGGTTGTGCCTAGAGCTGTGTTGCCCTATGAATTATCACCTTGATTAGTGTGGAACTGGTGAATCACAAAGTTAAATCTTCTCAAACAGTCCCTTTTGGTTTTGGTGGCTTTTTTTTTTTATTTCTTCTCAAATGGGTAACTTCTCTTTCAGGATATCTTAAATACCGTTATAAAGCACTGCCCACCTTGGTTTTTCTTCCTGGGCTTACCTGGCTTTACGATGCTGATAGGAGACTTCATTACTGCAGCGGCCAGGGTGCTGAGCACAGACATGCTGGAGGTGAGTATGGCAATGCCCAGTGCCCCTGTCCCCTGAGAGGGTGCACTTGCTAACGAGGTTCGGATATCTCCACTCTAACAGGTGTTGACTCATTAGTGCAATGTGAAACGGGGCTCTTGAGGCAGATACCATGGCAGCTGATGTGTGAAATTGTGGGATAAGGTGACATACTAGTATTGCAAAGGTGTTTCATCAAAAGGCCACAGTGTGAGAAATCATATCCTCGCTAATATTGCAGCACGCCTGTGTGCTAAAAGCAGGACTTGGCTTTCAGAATCTCATTAATTTTTTTTCAGTGAGCAAATCTTGGAAATATGGAACTCTTTTGGTAATTCAGAATTTCTTACAAAATATCAACTTGAATAGAAATGTGACTCTGAATGATTAAATTAGTGAAGGATAAGTAAAATAGCGATTCAGCGATGGGATGCCAAAATAATAAGGGTAAAGGTCTGGCAATCCTGGGAAGAACAGGAAAGCTTTTTTGTACATGAAATACCAGTTGAGGGGAGGCCTTTCTGTCCATTTTGGCCAAGTGCTTTTACTGCTGCTCTTCTGACATTTGTGTAGCTGAGCAGGTGGCCCTGCACAGGAGCACAGCCCTCTCATGTTTCAACAGAACTGAAATGGTGAGCCGTGAACCTAGCACACTTTTTCCATCATCCCTCAAAGCATTTACGGCCAGTAATTTTCTGACATCTCTCTTAAACTCATCAGTTTGATCATTGATCCAAAGCTTAAAAATGCTAATAAGAAGTGAGTACTTTACTTTCTATGGAAAAAACCCCCACCCAAACAACCGTACACCACTTCCAATTTTTCCTACAAGCATAAAACTTCGCGTGATTATATAGCAGTAGTTAATGCATTTATAGCTTATGCCATGTTGCTTTTGATGGTTTTATTCAAGCAGGAATATATATGCGTTCTTACCATGTATACAGTCAGTTCGAGTGCATTGTTCTGTCCTTTGTGTCACACAATCAGCTAATAATAGTGCTGGATTAGCACATAAAACTCCCACTCAGCTTTTCTTTAGCTTGTTTTGTATTTTTTATTGACACCAAATTGCTGATAGTTGGCTTGTGTCATGACAGAGGAGGTATTAAAAATGTAGAATATGCTTAGGAGCAGAGCCAGGTACCTGCTAGAGAAGCTCAGCCTCAGAAAAAGAGCAGAGCAACTCAGCAGCAAAAATCATGGGCAGGAAAGCGTTTGTTGCTTGCTGCTTCAGTGCAGCTTCTGCTGTAGTTGTAAAGGGAAAGCTACCAGGATATGTTCCTCAGGACACTTTAAATATTGCACTGTGAATACAGCACACTTACTGTTTATGGTGATGTACACTAAAATCCTAGCATATGTAATTTTCATAACTTTATGAAGTTGTTTTTATGAATCTTTTTGTTTACTTTTCCTTTGTTAGGCTCCCCGTTCAGAAGCTCACACCATCCTTGGTTCTCTTGTTTGCTTTCCAAACATCTACCAAGAAATCCCACTGTTGAGACCTATTTCAGAAGCCGGTGAGATCATTGCAGGAACTGCAGATGTGAAGGTAAAGTCACATTTCATTAGTAAATCTTAGGTAACCTGCCATATTTTTACTATTCAGTCACTTCAAAGCCCCACAACTGCACACGTTATATGTACTTATTTGATAAGTGTTGCGTTGCTTAACATGTACCATAAAATTAACAAAGCTTAGATACTGCAAATATCGTTTTATTTTCAAGGAGAGTGAACTGGCTGTGATAAAATGTGATGTTTTCCAGCCCAATGCCTGTCACATCACTAAATGATGTTGGTGATATTATTTAAAGTGTCTGTTCATTGTATCTGTGTATATTGGCTTGTCTTCTAAGAAGCATGGGGTGTACATAAGGGAAGATATTTTTTGCCCTATTGGTATTATAGTAAAATGCTAAAGCAAGCTTCACTGTTAGAACCATCATCTTATGTGAATGGTTTTTCCCTGAGATTTAATTTCAGTGGGGCACCTTGAGACACAAATTGCTCTGCAGGATGGAAAGCTTTGTAATTTAATGACCTTCACAACAGTAATCTTGTAGGGGAAAAATCGCACATTCCCCCTCCCCCAAAGACCTGACAAAGACCTGGAACATGACTTGCAGGTGAAACCTGCCCAAATAGGTGCCCTTATACAAGTCTGTTGCTTTTTGGTAAACCTGAGGCACACGGTGACCCATTGTTCAAAATTAGGTGTAGCTGGGGAGGAATCTCTGAATTCCTTGTGCGGCCTGAGAAGGTTGAACTGGAGAGAATGCAAAACCCTTATCACGCTTGGCTCCCAAGGTACCTTTCCTTCATCAGGCCTTGGATAGTCATTGGGGTTGTGTTAAAACAGTCTCAATTTTAAAAGTGTCTTTTCTGTACTGAAAAATACACTAATGGCTTGCTTGTAGTGACATACGGAATTAAGACTCGAAAGTTATAAAGTAGGTATGTTTATTGCGCGCAGATGCAGGGGCGGGGGGGGGGGGGGGGGGGGGGGGAAGGGATTGCTCCTCCACAAGCGTGCATGCCCAAAGTGATGGACCATCTCACATTTATACAATAAAACAAATGAATATTCAATTAACGCCTATACATATTCGTTACCTAAATCCGATTACTCTCGCTTCATATGTTAATTAGCTTATCAGTCTGTTGCCTGGAATGTGGTGGTCTTGCAGGTTTGTAGGTGATTCATGTCCTTGTGACCATCTGAACTTCTCCAGCAAGACTTAGCACTTCCTTCCTCTAGATAACACTGGAATATCTCTCATCCTTTTCTCATTCTTTTTTAAAATAGCCCCTTTGTTAGAGGAGGAAGGGCAGGCGTCTCCTCAAAACTGTAGGGGTCTCCTCAAGGCTGTGTGCCTATGTGACCAGACACCGCACCCATGACTAGTCACCATACCCACATTCCTGAGAAGTCATATACAATCACGATCGATGTCCATTGTCCCCATTTCACACTATTTCTCCATATCAGTAGCCTAAACACTACAGTTTGTATTATCAAGTGATCACCACTCATTGTTAGTAAATACCCACCAACTCTGAAAATGAATTGGTTTCAATCTTGCTGCCTGTTCATGATTTTTGGATCGATGATATTTATCCACAAGGGCCTGTATCAGTAAGTATTTCTCCCCTGACAAAATAAAATTGGCATGAGGTAAAAATGCTCTAAGAATAGACTGAGAATTAAAGTAATTTCACTTCTAACTATATTAAAATTAAACAACTTTTTTAAACTAGATGTATGAAAAAGATGCTTATTTTAATTTATCTTACCATTTTAGTGTTACCTCATAAATATTTTATTGAAGAATGCTACAGAGGAGCCAAGTGAACCCGCAAGGTAAAATTTTTGAGTAAAAGAAATGGGAAAATAGGAAAGTCTTTCTCACTTTTTTTTTTCTGGTGCATGTATAGCTGAGTTGTTACTACTGCCTTGTGGTTTGGTCCTGTTTAGAGTTCTTCACTTGATGCCAAAATGGCACAGAGTAACTGCTCAGAGACAAATTTTGTCTTTAAGTAGCAAAGGTATTTATTTCGTGCAGTGTTGGGGAGCTAGCCGATTCGCACCAGACAAACTAGCTCCAAAGTTTTCAGTGAAAAGTCAGGTAATTTATACAGTTTTCTGAGAGGTTACACAACATCTTTACATACATACTCACTTGATTTTGACACCTAATCATTCCATTGACAATAGGTGGGATCTAGGTGGAGTAGACCTTTCAATTTTCTTTGTGCAACGATTTCCTGACTTGATGGTCTCCTTGTCTCCTTCAGGTGCCCACCTTATTTTTTCTAATTATTCAGAGTACATTCCTTTCTAAACAGAGCATCACCCAGAGCACTGTACCAAACTCATCCCGACTAATCTTTTATTTTAAGACCTTGTTCTGTTTCACACTTTAGCCCTCTTAAGATGAGGTCCACTCAGCACCATGGAGGTGTTGACCTGCTGTGTGAGAGGGAAGAGAGATTGCATTGTTGTACTTTTCTTTCTTTTCTTTTTTTTAATTTTTCTTTTCCCCCTGGATATTCTAAAAATTCTGACAAAATCACTTTTTCTTTTAAAAAAGGTGCATAGCCATTTGTGGTCTTGGAGTTTGGATATGTGAAGAACTAACGCAATGCACAAACCATCCCCAAGTGAAGGAAGCAATCAATGTCATAGGTGTGACACTGAAGGTATTACTATGATGGCCTCTGTAATTAATAAGCATTGTGTAAAAAAGGTATCTTCATTTTTTACATAGTTGCTGATTATATGGAGGACAGTGTGCTGGTTTCTTTCCATTCAAAGCACTGACGGTATGCTGCTTAACACACAACTGCTCAGGACGTTCTACATGGCATTAGTGGTGTGGCATTAGCCATCTTCAAAAAGAGATCTCTCCCAGTTCTGAACCATTGCATGTTATTATGTTCAGTGGGCATAGCTCTCAGAGTATATGCACAGTTCTTCCGTGGGGCCAAGGTGGTGTCCTATATAAAAGCGGAGAATATTTGCAGAAATAGCATGGGATTGTGTACCTAAACAGCCTTTCCCCAACAGCCCAAGTTAAGATTGCACAGGTAATGTTGAGCCTGCTGTTCACTAATGCTTACAATTGTGATTTTGCAACAGTAACATTTTTTATTGTTTGTGTAGATGCAAAATAATATAAAATGTAGAAAAACTGACTGCGTTGTATTATAGCTGGATATTCTATTTGGCTTCTAATCACCTTTTCTTCTTCCAGTTTTCTAATAAGCTGGTAGCTCAGGTAGCCTGTGATGTTCTTCAGCTTCTGGTTTCTCACTGGCAAAAGCTTCAGAAGTACGAATCCTCTCTGTCCAGAAAAATTACTGAAGTACGTCAGTTTCTTTAAAATATTTCTATGGAAATCATATGCAAAGTCGTCTTAATTCCTTACTTGAGCTACTGTAATTGTGACTTTCTGATTATTTTTCTTTCGTCTGTAATTACTGTTAGGAGATGCATTTGCTGTAATCCTAAGACCAGTGTACTTCTCTCATTTGTAGTGATGTATTTCCAAAATGATCAGTAAAACATTTTGTTTCACTTGGACATTGATTTACAAGGACAGTTAGATGCTCCTAAGAGAAGTTAATCTTTCATACCCTGTTCAAATGAAGTTTGATGTTCTGTCTTTATAGCAAAAGTAGTTAAATATCTTTCTGGAATTTTGTTTATTTTAATGTAGATCCTTGTGGCCACTATTGCATTTCTTTTGCCGAGTGCTGAATACTCTTCTGTGGAAGCAGATAAAAAGGTACATCACTGAAAAGAGCAGTCTCCGTTCTTTCCTTGTGCTGTTCGAGATGGTTATTAAATGAAATTGCTTAGAAACAGAGCGGCATTTTAAACTTTCAAACTCATACCTTTAACTGTTTCACAGAATATACCTAAATACTGTGTTCTGTGGTTTTGTTTAGTTTATAGTTTCACTGCTACTTTGCTTATTGGATTGGTGTATGGCATTGCCCATGAAAATGCTACTGGAGCCGGTATCTGCTGGTGTTCTTGAGGATCAACATGCATCCAAAGCCCCTTTACTGGACTATATTTACAGAGTGAGTATGAGGAATGAATATGACTTACTGTGTCTAGATGTTTAAAGATGCTTTTCACTGGTCCTGTTATGGACAGAAGCATTTTTAGCAAGTTGTAGAAAATCATGAATTCTCGCAGTGTGGGCAGAAGTCATACAGATGAGAAGTTAATAATGCAACATGTTAAGATGGTAAGATCAGAGATGTAGAACAGAGAGAAGAGAGTGAAGAGAGAAAGGTCAAATGCTTAAGACACCCAAGCCAGGGAAAAAAATTCAAATAGTTCTGCAAAGATTATTTGAAATGGGCTGTTAAAAACACAAAGTAAGGCCTGAAGCGAGCTGTTAAAAATACAAAATAAGTGCTGATGAAGTGTTATTTTAAAAACTCCGTGTTTACACATAGGTGGTTTTTGTACCGTGTCCTGGCTTTCACAGTGTAAAAATTATGGTGGGTCACTCCTCGTTGAACGTGTTTAAGTGGGTAGTGTAATATATACTTCATTACTTCTTCAGTCTCATGCTTGTCCACTTGCAGGTTCTACACTGCTGTGTGAATGGCTCCAGCACGTATACTCAGCAAAGCCATTATGTGCTGAGTCTTGCAGATCTCTCGTCCAGTGATTATGACCCATTTTTGCCACTTGGGAATGTCAGGAGCTCTGAGCCAGCCCATTGCCACTCTTCCACAGATTTGGGCAACCTGCTCACTGTTGCTGAAGGTAAGAGAATTCACAGTGTGGTGAGGACCAGCGTGTCGGTGTTCAGCAGCTAGGAAATAAAGCTTTCCAGGTTACATCTCTTCCTTGAAAATGTCCTCCTTACTGCACGCAGCAACTGTTCCTTGAAAAACTGGGCAGTGCCCTTTTTGATTGATTTCAGTTGTCTCTGTAATAGGATATTCAAGTTTGTTGCTGACATTGCTCTTTACGAAGATCACAGGAGAAAGAAAATGACACTGTGGTGCTGTATAGCAGAGATAGAATAGACGGAGAAGCTGGTTTTGCCTTTGGTACTGCTTAGAATTTAGTATATAGAATTAAATTCAACAACCAAAGATGAGCCCCAAATCAAACTTCTTTCAGAAATATGCAGCTGCCCTTCTTGAATTTTTCAGCAGAAATGAACCCATTGTCATAGATAATTTGCCTGCTCTGAGTGATTGGATAAGAAAATGTACAATTTGGATAAAATTCTGCAGCTGCATAAATATGCAGTTCCTGCTGATTCACAATCTACCTGTCTTTAAAGTGAAAAGAGATTATTTGGATCTAGGTACGTGTTACTGACTTTTAAAAGTCAACTTAAAAGAATGCATCCAAACACATGAAATAATTTATTTTTATAAATATATATTTTATCTCTAAAGGATTTATCATAGAGGTCATCTTTATTTCAAACAGTTGTTAAAAATAACCTTTAAAACAATGGCTGTTCAACTATGAATTATGTCCATTTTAAGTAATTTCACATATTAATATGCATTAATGTATTTCTGCAAAGGAATCAAAAGTACAGATGCAATATGAAGTGGAGCAAGATAATGTTGGATTGACAGTGATGCTGTAAAACAGTACTTCCAAGTTTTGATGGTGTCCTTTTTTCCATCGTGCAGCTTATTTTCTTTGGTTTTGTATGTGTACTTTGAACAAAAAAGTTAAAAACATTAAACCTGTTCTGCACAGGTTCCTTACTGAGTAGGACATGCTGCGAATAGCAGAAGGATAAAGTTACATGTCGGGTACATTTCTCATTTTGGGTAGAATGAGTTGTTTCTCCTATTGGATATGTTAGTGTCATACAAGTTCTTTGGTTAGCTTGCTTTTGAAAAGGATCAGTTCAGAAATTTTTCTACTTACAGGATACAGGAAAAGAACGAAGAGCCTCTTGTGAGAGGAGGCTGAAAAATTTTGGTTTTGGCGGGGCTAGGAAAAAGCTGAAAAGGGATGTAGCTGTTGTTTAAAAGTGCATTAGAAGGTATAAATAGCAAGGAAAGAGGAAAATGCTATAAACTAAAGAAAAATGGTTTGAAATTGAGCATGAACCAACCTTGAAAATTATAAGGTTTCTGGCTATAAAAAAGGGGTAATATTCTGGTATAACATTCCAGTAGAAGTGGAGGAACAACGTAACTCGGAGCATGATCAATCTATGGAATAACGGATATATTTGCCTGTGCTGAAGGGAACATCTTGGAATCCAGAAAGTCTCTTCCTGCCTCATACATAAACTTTTGCACTATGCTGCTAAAGATCAAGAAGCAGTGGTTCTTAGTTGCATCACTGGTTTACCTTTGCTTTTTGTGCTGTGTCCCTCTCTTGCTATGATTGCTGTGGGGATGACTGGGAATACAGACGCTAAGGAGAAATGCCTTAACCTGCCAGATTAAACTAGTGACAGCAGGTGCTGTGGGATTGCTGTGAAGGACTTTGTGCGTGTTTGTGGAGACCTGGATGTTACATTAGACTGAATGTCAAAGAGCATGTGGTAAAATAAAATAAAATGTGTGACAGGTAGAATTTCTTGGAAGCTGATTGTAAATAGTTTCTTTAACAGGAAGAATTAGGAGGACAACTAAGGCAAGCTTCTGAAATCTTACAGAAATTTGCAGATGCTCTTTTTTTAACGGTGTCTTGCTGCTGTTACTGATCTATTTTCTTTTTGTTGATCATTTTAGAAAAAAGGAGGAGGAATTTAGAGTTGATACCTTTAACGGCGCGGATGGTTATGACTCACTTGGTGAATCACCTGAGTCACTACCCACTTAGTGGAGGCCCTGCCATTCTCCACAGTCTCCTTAGCGAGAACCATGACAACTCCTATGTTGAGTCCTCCGAGCTGTCCTCAGAAGTCTTCCGGAGTCCCAACCTGCAGCTCTTTGTGTTTAATGACAGTACTCTTATATCTTACCTCCAAATCCCTGCAGAGAAGACGACAGACACTGAGCCAGCAGCAACCCCCTCAGACGTTAGGGTAATTGTCAGAGATATCTCAGGGAAGTACTCTTGGGATGGCAGAATATTGTACGGACCTTTGGAGGGCTGCCTTCCACAGCAGAGTGCAACGAACGCATTTGTGATCTCGGGCAACTCTGAGCACCACTTCACTTCCCAGAAAGACATTTCTCAGGTGGAAGACGGAGAAGATGCCCTGGACCATTTGCTGGAAAAGATTGGTAACACCAGCCCTGAATGTCTCTTACATCCCCAGCGAAAGCTGAACGAGCCATCGCCACCACCGTTTGGTATGAGCTACGACCAAGAGAATGCAATCGCTGAAGCCCTGATGAGGCAGAGTGCCCGTGAAAAAGAGTATATGTTTAAGTGCAGCTCGGAGTTCGGTATGAAGGTGGCCCGTCAAGAACCACCACGTCCTGCTGAACCTCAAGCATCCTTTTATTTCTGTCGGCTGCTGCTAAATGACTTGGGGATGAACTCCTGGGATAGAAGGTAGGAAGAGAGGGTTCAGAACATGTGTATGGTGCTCTTACTCTTCTCACTTCTACCCCCAAACAGGTACACACTTAAAGTGAGAATTATGTAGCTGGGTGGTAGGCAGAGCATACCTTTGGACTTTTATGGATACCTGCTTCAGTGATTATTTTAAATAGATGTAGACTGCTTATAAATACAATACAAAAATAATTTGAGTCATGCTAATTTGATTCCCTTCTCTCAGGTATTTGAATGAGAAAATACTGTGTCTGTACTGTCTTACGTTTTCCTTCAGATATTTTTTTTTTATTTAATCTATTTGTAGAAAAAGCTTTCATCTTCTTAAGAAAAATTCAAAATTACTGCGAGAACTGAAAAATCTGGATTCCCGCCAATGGTAGGTAATGCTTACTAAACACACCATTGATAAGGTTAGTGTTTCCGAAGACAGAATGAGTAAGTTGCCAAAACCAAAACTTCATTTAAATTGCATGTGCTAGCAATACAAATATTTGTATGAAAAATGGATTGTTTGTTTTTAAAGAGTTCTGGAGCCTGAATGGATAAAGTATTTTCACTGGCACTATATACATAGAATCGAAAATGAGTAGCAAATAATAAGACACAGCAACTATTTCCTGGTTTTTTTAGCTGAGAGGGGAGGGAAGAAGTTTCAAATTTTTTTGTGACCTTGGCTCAACTCAGAAAGGATGATTTTCTGCAGAGTGATCCCTGTGTCGGAAGCAGTATTTTAAAGGGTGATCTCCATACAACTGCTTTACGGCCAGGTAGTGGCAGAATAGAATTCTGAATATGATATATTCTTTTTAATTACTTGACATGTAGCTATTTGAAAAATATGTGCAGCACTGCAGAGTTCTGATTTTCTTCTATCCCAACAATTTCCTTACCAAATCCACTCAGCTGGTTTTCAAAGAAGCCAGTTGTCACTGTCAGCCTTGTAGAACTCAACCCAGGATCTGGAAGTCAGTAATGTTTTTCTTTCTTGTATATCATCACCCTATAATTAAAATTCTGTAGGTTATATTGTGCTCCCATTAACACCTGTGCAATCTTACTGTCGTTGGCAAGGTTGCACAGATGTAAGTGATTAGCTGTGTAATTGGAACTTGGTCATCAATTCTTTTGCTGATGCACAAAAGGAATAGACTTGGCTCTGCTCTCTGAACTGTGGTGTCTGCAGTGTGGTCATGGGGAAAAATAATTGGTGAAAATACATTTCTGCAACTGAAAGTGATGTAACAGACAGGTGGAGTTAAACATGGTTGCTTGTTCATAGCTTTTGAGTGCAGGTGGTCTGAAAAATAATTTTGAGCTAAAACTTCTTTAACCTTCGTTTCTTTCTATATCAAATTACAGCCGTGAAACGCATAAGATTGCAGTGTTTTACATTGCAGAAGGACAGGAGGACAAATGTTCCATACTGTCCAATGCCCGAGGAAGCCAGGCATATGAAGATTTTGTTGCTGGACTGGGCTGGGAGGTAATAGTCATAAATTTAGGCAAGCTAACATACTGGAAAACAAATTGCTTATCACCGCATATTTATAATTATTAAAAAAAGATTATTTTTTTTATACACGTTAATATTCAGTAGTACTTATGATCACCTTTTCAGCAGAATGCTGTAAATCCATATGCTACTTCTAGATGAACCCATCCTACATGTTTGTGATTGCACAGGTGGTGCTGCAGTGGACACTGCTGCTTTCTGCGTCATTAAGACCTGCAGCATAATTTCACCGTAATTTTAGCTCCTTTTAGCTCCTCACATACCCAACCACAGGACTGCTTTACAAAGGACAACGTTTAGTTTGCATTGTTGAAATGGTGTCAGTAACCTAAAATGACATGAACATTTACGGTTTTTGGAAATACTGAGTAGCTGCTTTCCATGTTCAAGGATTTAAGTGACACAAGGTCTACAGGGAGAGGTAGCATCCTCGGACTGATGCAGTTGGGTAAACAAACAAGCTGTTGGACACAGGCTTGTCTTCAAAAAAACATTTCTTCTAAGAATAATTTCTTCTAAGGTTTTCCTTTTTGTATGAACCTTCTGATTGTTTATATTTTCTCTGCACTTCATAATTATTTCTCAGAGTGTATGCTTTGAGTGGGTTCGCTAAGCTGTGCGTATCTCTTAGAGCAGCTGCGCATGATAATGCTTTTGCATCCTTGCTGTTTGCTGGAAGGAAGGTAGAATAGCCATATAGATAATGACGTAGTACCTAGTGAAGAGATGTTTAGTTTTAGTAAATGCCAGATACAGGAATAGGAAACAGACAGATTAACACAAAGATCACAAACTTGTAAGGGAAGACTTCCTTTTTCTCTGGGTTGGCTACAGAATTCAAGAGTGGTAAATTCACCAAGTCTTGGTATATAAATAAATACTGATTTATTCATCAGTCTTTTCAAATTTCTTCTAATTATGACTCTCAATCAATCAGGTTGATCTTTCAACGCATGGTGGGTTTATGGGCGGCCTGCAGCGCAATGGCAGCACAGGACAAACAGCACCCTATTACGCTACCTCGACTGTGGAAATTATTTTTCATGTGTCTACAAGAATGCCATCAGATTCAGATGATTCGCTTACCAAAAAGGTAAATAATTTCCTGAGCATTTCAAGACATTGTCTGTAGTCTTCAGGTGCTTGTAATTGAAGTTTAAACTGAAAATGGATTGTGCTAACTGGTCCTAGCAGGCCATCTTTGCTGTGCCACATGGTGCTCTGCAGCTATATTACCTGAATTAAATGGCATCTAAATTCTGGATTCAGAAATGCAATTAACATTTCCATGGGAGCCTCAAATACCGCCATTAGTAATAATATTAGCAATAATTTCATTTGTATGTTCTCTGCCTGCCAAAGCTGTTGTAGTTTGGTAGAACAAAACAACCAAATGCAGCATAATAAAACCTTACAGATGAATCGTCCAGCACATAACAGGAAAGAAAAGAAGTGAAAGAGAAGTGACAAGCATACTACCAAAAGCAGCCAGCTGATATTTAAAACCATTATCCAGTTATTCACCATTCTGACAAGCAGACTCTACTTCAAAGATGGCCAGAACCCAGCCCCAAATTTTGTTGGTATCAGTACTTAATCATTTGTCTTTCCTAACAAGGAGTGATTTCAGATTATGGTGCTTGCCAACTGCTGCTTAGAGTCAAAGAAGATTTTAGGTGCATACTGAATCGTTGCCTTCTTAATTAGGATTGGCAACTTGTCCTACATAGGTTGTTAATGTGTGTTAATAATGCTGCTACAGCCATCCAGCCTACCATGTGATACTATTGTGCTGTGAAAATTATCTATAAATATGTCACTGGGTGATTGTATTGGTTGTCCAGTTAGTTTCAAAATACCATGTGCTTTTCCTTGAAATAAAAAGGTAGAATTTCTGATTACTGGTCTTGAAAAATTGCCCAGCGTTTAATAGTAAAGCTAGAGCCTTTCTTTTTTTTATTGTGATAGCTGTCACAAAAAAAAGGCAACAAAAAAACCCAACACAATTACATGTTTCCCTTTATGAAGGCAACTCATTATCTTCATATTAGTGGATTTATGTGGCTATGGAAAAAAATGTAATCAGAGTACTTCAGGGTAGAGCAGTAGGGCTGTGGTACATATTAAGAGGCTGTATAGGCTCTGTCACTTTACCAAGGTAGGGCTCATCTGTATTTTTATTGTTCCTGGCTGGTATATATCCAGCTGCTAGTTAAAAACTCCAGTGACAAACACTACAGTTTCCCTAGGCAATGTATTCCTATGCTCCACTTCTTGTACCATCAGAAAATTTCTTGTGGCGTCTACTTTGCTTCAGTTTAAGCCCATTTATTCTTACCCTATTCCACATGGATATGGAGAACAGATTATTTTGCAGCAGAGTTACCCATGTTTGAGAACTCCTACCATATTTTTCCTAGTCTTATTTTTCCTACACGGATTGTGGTTGTTTAGTCCAATCTCCGCATGTAAGTCATAGCTCCTGGATTTTACAGATGCATAGCAAAGACAGTGAAATACTGTCTAGCTGTTGAGTAATACATCACCTGGGAGAGGAGAGAGCACAGACTGACAGAGCTACCACAAGGGGGAAAATGGGTCTTAATTGCAAACAGTGTATTTTACTAATTCTCCTAATTCCCATCCATGTTAGGGATAACACAGACATTGAGAGTCTAGTTATTCTATTTAGTTGTATTCCCTATATTTGTTTTAAGAGAATGTCTTCTTTGTGAGAAACAAAAAGCACAAGCATTTAGTTAGTTGCCAGCTTCCAAGTCTTGAAGTGCTAGGAAACAAGGCCAACTCCAGTACATATCATCCACAGAAATCACTGCAAAGTAATTGCTTTAAGATTTTAAAAAACACAAAAAACTTAAATCTGCTGTAGGAATGAAACCCTGCAGGGATCAAACTGTGTATTCCTGTAAAGAAGGACAAAGCTCTGAACAACCTAATGGACTTCAGGAGCTGCCCCCACTGTAAGCAGAGAGTTGGACCAGACGACTTCCAGAGGTCTTTTTTAACATATAATCTTCTGTGGTTCCATGCTTCTGCACAAAACAGATTCATTTAATTTATCACAGCTCTTTTGTAAGCAAGCATATATTTTTGTGCAAATTAGCACAGACTTGTTAACAAATTTTATAAAATTGCAGCAAAGAGTGGAGGCAAGATGCATTTCAGAAGCACTGTAAAATTACTCGATGATTGATAGTTCTGTAATGCTTTGAAAATGCTGATGGATGAACTAGCCTGCATTTGAAACCAGTGGTTTGAGCGTGAGTGTATATCCACAATATATGGAATATATAATACTGGAAGAACTCTTCTAACCCTACAAGTGTTGGTTACTTGAAATTTCCACTTGTGAACCTTCGCTGTGGAGGCCCTGTACTGAAATATGTAAAGGCAAGTACATTGATACTTTAGTGACAAAATTCCTCAGTCTACAGAAGTCCCATGTTGATTTTTTGGCAGCCTTTCATCTGCAGGCCACAACTGGCACGTGTGTCTGAAAAGAAACATGTGACTGCCTGCAACATACTCTTAAACAAGAGGAAAATGTATTTCCCCCCCACACACACCTGTTGATGCTGCGCTTGTGAATTCTGCAATACCTGGTTAACTGAGTCGTGATCAGATGCAATGGTGCTTCCAAGATTGTGGCAACTCTTGGATCATCAGAAGTATTTTAATATTTCCACTTGTTCACTGAACAGTTAGCGCATGCTGGGCTGATTATTGGAATGGTATGTCCAGGTTGAAAAAATATTTTATATTTATTACTTCTTTCTGTTAATCCTTCTTTTTCATAACTGTGTGGGAGGAAGGCAGATGACAATGTCATTGCATACCTTCTCCATTTTAATGTTTGCTGTGATAAAACTGTATATTGTGATAGAGTACAGTATTACTGGTAGGAGAAGATTATGTTGCCAGTCACAATGCAATGGGGGGCCCAACTTTTTTCCTTGCCTTTTCTCCTGCTTCTATCAAATAGGATCCCATGGATGCTATCTGGAACCTAGGGGGTCCCCCTTATCTCTGAAATCTTTATGTAATTTCTGTGGTTTCTTCTCTGCTTATTTTGCCTACAGACAGGCAAAAAGAATTCAATACCAATCAGTGTGCTCGGCTTGCAGGCTCTGGAGCTGAACAGAAGGTCTTACCACCTGCTGGCCAAGGAAGTAGTACAGCAGGTCATAAATTCTGTGGGCTGGGGAATTAAGCAGATGCAGTAATTTTACTTAAATATATTATTATGGGTCTTTATTTTTACCGAACACAATAGGATAAATTCACTTCTGGTATAAATTTATAAGAATAAGTACACTTCCACTAAGGATGAACTTGGCCCCATATTTTTGTGCAGTACAGTTGTAATTTGCAGTTCGTATTCCTTCATTTGAAATATATGCTGACACATTATATTGCTCTTTCAGGAGGAAGAAAAAAACCCCTCTCCAAATAAGTCTTAGCCCTGAAAGAAATCTTTTCTGGTGGAATAATCAAAATTCAGCTGATAATCTTTTGCTGCCGTAGGGTTCAGCATCATTGGTTCTAAACTTTTTTTTTTTTTAATTTGGCTATCTTGTGGCAAGAATGAAAATCAGTCATAGTAACAGCATCATACTGTCCCTGTCTTGTTCTACCGAAATTGTACTTACCGGTTTAAAAACAAGCTGCAGAATTTTTGATTTATTCAGTCCTCTCCATTGTCATAGCAGAACTTTTTCAATTCAGAAATCTGGTTGCAACCCCATACTGAACTCTTGCTCCTTCGCCACAGAAATTTGTTAGCTAGAGCTAGATTAGATTTTTAGCAGCTAATCTAACTGCTGTAGGGGTTTGCAAAGTGGGGACAGAGCTGTGGTATTGGATTTGTCCAATTCATTTGACTCCAGGACTATAATTGCACTTATGTCTTACAAGGCTTTTATAGCCTAGGGCTGGCGAGCAGCAGAAAAACAAATTGGCAGTGATACAGTAAGAGTGAAAGGGAATGAAAGGCACACATTATCAGTCTCCAGGCAGCACTGTTCTGGCAGGAAGTTTCTTGGTTAATTTACAAATAAAACTTAGATTTTAGGATGGGTACACTGTCAGCCAGACAATGGGGATGTCAGGCCCGACTGTTACTTAGCAAAAGTAGCAGCCCTGCCTCCCCAAAAGCAGAAATTCTTCAGTCGAACAGACGACTCCTCTCTGGAGCCAGCTGGCTGTGTAATGCAATTAGCAGGGAAAGGAGGTCAGGCCATTAGGTGTGTACCGTGACCAGTGTCAGCGGCGGCGTGTTGCCTGGCAGTCAAGTCAGCGTGCAGCCCAGCCGAAGCGGGGAGCCTTGAAAACTATTTGCTCAAGCGAAGGCGAGCGTCAGGGCTCGGCGAGCCTCCCGGTGCCGAGGCTGGCTGCGTAGCTTCTGGAGCTGCTGGCTGCGCTCGGATGCCCGGCTCAGGGCTGAGGAAACACAGACCAGATATGATTAACGACAGCGTGATGCACATCAGAAGCTATACATCGACCCAGCTTCCAGGCGTGGGGTGCTCAGCGTAGCTGAGCCATCAAGCTGTGGCTGCGCCTGAGAATGTATATATTTTGTTCGTGTTAGCGAAACCGCTTTTATGTGCAAGCTAAAAATTCATGCACAGTCAGCTCACTCAGGGAGGAGAGGCAGCTGCAATTTCAAGAGCTGCCTTCCCTGAACGTTTGTAGAGAGATGGTTCAAGTCGGCCATAAACTTAAAAAAACTGACTGCTTGTGGTTGAGCTGGTCTGTTGTTTGGTTTTGCTTTTTAATATATATTTTGCTTCATGGCTGCTTTGTTGTTTTTTTTTTTTTAATGTGTTGGGCTTTTATCTTTTTATTTTCTCTGCCCCTAAACTGCATGGAGAGTACAGCATGGGTCTCCATTCCAAAAGCATTGTCTGTGTTACTTTGGGCCTTTAAGCAAAACTTGCTGGTCCCCTTCAGGGTACAGAGTCTGGCCTACAGCTTTTATTTCGAATGAGCAATACAGGGAAATTTTTCGCTGATAAGATTATAATACTGCTTTTTATCAATGAAATTATCTTTCAAGAATAAATATTTTTGCTTAATACCAATTTTATATTTGTAACATATCTTATAAATACAAAGATTAAGACTATGACTTCAAAACAATGATAGGTAGTAACTCAAGCTTCAGAATGAGTTACTAGCACGTGATGAGGATTGTAGTAATTTATTATTACATGATGTTTGCAAGATTTTGAGCTGGTAGCTATCACTTCCTGTCTCAAGCACAGCAAGCATCGATTGCTCTAACTTCTTCTATTGAATTTTACCTGTTTATTGAATTTTGTTCTCTTGGAAGCGATAGTAGTACATAGTGTTTGGAGATTCTTTAGTGTGAAAAGTATTTGAATATTAGCAGAATAGTTCCCTGTGATTTAAAAATGGTCTCTTAAGTGCTCTTTGGATACTGTTTTTATAGTGGTATATGCTATTTATCACTCTAAAAGCAATAGGAGGCAAGGCAGCGCAGTACCTTTTCTTCACGGTTTGTTTGTGTAGAAGTGCTGTGTTCACTTTGTGACAATTGCATCACCTTAAAGAAATCTGTTTCCATATTTATTTGTTGCGCTCTTTAAAGCAGAAGTTGCTAAACACTGCTGTTGTGGGCTTCCTCTGTTGTGAAGCTGGTGCCAGAACTCACTCTAGTATTAGGATGCGTTGGATTCTGCCTCGTAAATTGTGGGTGCTGCTTACAAATATGCTGCCGTTGGGCTGCTCTGAATACAGCTGGTGTGAGCTGGGTCCTTCCTTCGCTCAGCTTTCATAGAAAATTACAGCTCAGCTTTGGCTGAGAATAGCCAGATATTCTGGGAAGGAACAGCCTTGCCAAACACTTCGGTCCTCAGTGTGTAGAACCTGTTGTGCACAAAGTCTTGCAGCCAGACAGATTTTTTGGGGGGGGCTTTTAGGACTAAACTTTACATCTTACTTGTAATGACTTTTAAGGTGACCTAGCTGCAGCTGTTCACAGAAAAGTGAAATCCGAATTTTGTTGTATCTGTAAATTACTGCTTAGTTTTGTATGTATCAGTCTGTATTGTGACATTATCAAGACAAGTATTTTCTTGGGTGTTGCTTTATTTTTACTGAGCGATTAAGAAAATATAAGAATGCACAGAAATCAGGATGCCTGTGAGAACAGCAGTTTGTACTGATTTTTATGCATGTAAGAATCTCTAGTAATAGTCTTGTTAATGTTTCTGTGTTTTTATAAGATGCAATTTTTTTGTTTGTATCTTTTTCAAAAGAATGGAAAATACCTTTTATTTGTAGGTGCAAATAAAATACAGCTCTATCTTCTATTTAATTTAAAATAAATGAAGAATCTAAGTCAGTCTATGAACTTAGCTTTATTTTACTCTGCTACAGTATAAACTGTAAGAAAAGTTCATAGTTTTAACTTTTTGATTCTCATAATGTGTTATGGTTGTGCCATGTTTCTCTTACAACTAGGGTACAGTTTGCCATCCAATATGTAGGGGTGAAAGTCACTACTTTTAAAGGCGCTACCTGGTTCTGAAGAGGGAAAATGAAGTGGTACAATATTGGCTGATAGGAAGCGGATTGAGATTACTTAGCTGATGTTTACCAATGAAAATCACTACCTTTTTTATTATACCCCCCCCGCCCCCCTTCTTTTTCCCCTGCATAGAGATGGTGAAGAAGGCAGAGCTACGTTTTGGCTTCTTTGTTAGGTCTATTGTGCACATTGTTCCAGGGGCTAGCACCAAATTGGGGAGCAGGGTGGGGGTGGTCTTTTAAGCTTTAAGTGGGGCTTAAATTCTCTTTATGCTTTGGGCTGGCATTCTGCATATGGATTAAATTTTAACTTTAAAGCTTACAGTTGAAACTATTGTGTGTAGCTTGTACATGATTGCCAAATACTATTTGCCATCTGTTAGATCACCTCCAGTTCCTCCAATAACAAAGCAAACATGCAGGCTTTCAGATACATTTTGTGAATGTCACATTTAAATTTTATACATATTTTATGCAGTTCTGCTCCAAATAAAAAGGTAACTCCCACAGTATTTCCCATTCTTCTCTAATTCACACTGCCCAGACATTTTGCTTACATTTTCAAACAAAAGTCCTCTCCAGACAGAGTCAGCAAGGAGATACTTGTAGTGTAATAAATTCAGGAATAGTGGTTCATGATGGAAAGTTTCTTCACATCCTGAGTCGAGGCATTTCATGTTTCTGTGACAGCTACCTTATTTTAGCTGGAATATGGTGTTCTCTTGGTTGTTTTGTTCTAGTAATTCAGATTTCCATCTTAAATTATTGCAGGTAATGTACATTTACATATCATGCTAATGGCTAGTTCGATAATTACTTAATTAAGCCATCAAACAACAATGCGTTCTGAATGAAGCGAATTATTTAGCTGATCTTTTCATGAGCAACTGGAGAAAAACAATATTTTAACTTTTTCTGTAATGAAATATTTCTACTATTGAGCGTTGTAATTCAATTTGTGTGCCATGACCCCTCATAAACTGTTGTTATCACTCTGATTAATAAAGAGCCAATTTGCTGTTGCAGCTTCGTCACTTGGGAAATGATGAGGTTCACATCGTCTGGTCTGAACACACTAGGAACTACCGCAGAGGCATTATACCAACAGATTTTGGAGATGTTTTAATTGTTATTTATCCAATGAAGAATCACATGTTTTTCATAGAGATAATGAAGAAACCAGAGGTATGTTTTGACTGCTTTATTGGATCTATCATGTGTGTTATACAAGTGACCAACAGTTTTGTTCCTTAAATAAAACTCACTGTTTTAGAGTTTGGGGGTTTGTTCCAGGAAATACAAAATATAGTCTGTCCATCTCAGTTTAAAAGTATGCTGAGCAATGAGCTTTTACTTTAAACCTAGAATTACTGATATTTCAGAAATCTCAACCCACAGGAGTTATTGGACAAAGGGCAACGTTTAAAATCATTGTGAATTTCCAATGCAAGGCAATAAGAGCAAAAGAATAAAGATTTAAGTTCCTCATTTGCTATTAATTCACCCTGTATTTTTTATACATATATATAATTACCCAGGCTTGGTAACTGATGTACATATGGTATTGCGCATAACCTCACATGTTTTTGAGACAGTCATCATAATCTGACTCGGTGGGATGATGTAGGGATTGGATACCCTTATATCAAACAACGTATCTGAGGTTTAGTATTTTCTATTTAAATCATTGTTAAAGCAACCACATTTTAGACATTTTTTTGAAAAAATAGCTTTTTCTCTGGAAAATGTCAGGGGTGTTTGTATATGTACATCTGTGTGTGTATGTACGTCTGTGTACACATACAAAAAAAGCTACTTTCAATAAATTCTTGTCTGGTACATTACGGATGCAAAAATGTATATAAAATATACTTCATGGAAGTAATTGGTGTGGTAAATAACATTTCCCTTATATGAGGGACAATATTTGTCCAAGAGAACAACCAGCTGTGGAAAAATGCATACATCAGATGACATATTTACCAGCTGTATACATTATTGTTTGAGTTCTGAATGGCAGAGCCATTATATACTAACAACCAGTGGCTTGCCAAACTTTTTCAAACTGAAATTTTTTTATAAATTGGAATAGTGGGGGCGGGTTCCTACCCTTGATTTTGAGCTCAGCAGTTTTCTTCTTGGGAATTTTGGCTTTTAAAGTTCTGTCAGAAAAATCAGAATTTAGCCTTATGAACATGCTTGAAAATTCTATGAAGCAATCGAGAAAAGCTATGTCATCTTACATACTAGTCAAAAATACCCAACGGGCAGAAAGAATAATAGCTAACTGGAAATTTAGTGTTATCCCTACATTTAAAGTACAAACCATTACAATGTAATAAAATTAATCCAGACATTTCCAGGGCAAGTGTGGCTGACCTTTTGTTCACCAGCTACTGACCCCAGGGTGAATGAAAGAGGCTTGCAGAGAGAAATGTCTGTTGTTTGGCTTCAGTCCCTGGTATTTAAATTGCATTCCCTAATCAAATGAAAAGGCTGTCCTCTCTATCAGGTTACAGAATCCATGGCAACATTTGGCCTTTTATATACATAATGTTAGCCTTTTTGTTTGCATCTAAGTAGAGACACCTGGAGCAATGTTAACATTAACCGATTTAGCATTAATAGCTTCATTATATAAGAATTTCTGATCAGATAGCTGTTACTTTTGTTATATTGCTTCAGCTTGTATTGTTTTCATTTTTTATCTCCCTGCTTGGCAACCGGGCAATGATTTGCAAATTTTTTTTGTCTTGATTAATTAAGCAATATAATTATCAGAAACCGTGATGCAGTCTTTGCTCGACAAAGCTTCTGAGAGAAGACAATAGTAAGTCTGTTAGTGTGAATGCATTCCACGCGTCACAGATGCATGAGGATATTCTGAACAATGAGACGAAAAGCTGCCTGTAAAAGAGGACAAAGAATGCCAGGCAGACTCTACACACTGCACATACCGCCAGGGACATACTGCGGGTTCCCTGGGACACAGATGCCTCGTTAGATTGCAGCTAGTCATCAGAGATTAATTCTCAGCCATTTGGTACAATAATTTACCCATTCCCCACTTTTAACTAGTGCTGCTTGCTATAGAGGGGAAGCCTTTGTGCTCAAAAGGTTTATTTAACCTTGCCTACTTTTACTGCATGTAATAGAAATTTTTTTTTTTTTGGGGGGGGGGGGGGATTGTAATGAAGCAGGTGTTTGCAATGTGCTGAATATTAATTTTTTGCTTCATGGATAACATGCATTGACATTTGGAGTACTCAAGGAAGGGGATACTTCCCTTTATCCTTTTTTTTTTTTTTTTTTAATTGATTCCTGTCAAAGCATAGTATATTTTTTTGTAACCATTCAGAACACTGTTTTCCTCAAATGGGTTTTTAATACCAACTTACAGAAAAGTACTGAGCAGGGCACATGTCCCTACACATTAAGTTGGTCTCCCCCCTCAAACTCCTTGTTAAGGCAGAGATCCCTACACAGATGGAAGCTGACGATATGCGAGTTCCATTGACTTTAATGACCCTTGGCATGGCCAGTAGATCTGCTCGGGAATTAATAATTCTGAGCATTGTGTCCATGCGGGCGTATGGTCCGGTTGTGCGCTCCTTGTGTAGCAGCGGGCTCTGCGGACCTGGAGCCTGGTGGGGACAGCAAGGCCTCTGCCAGCCTAACGCATGGCAGCAACGCCTTTGCAGGTCTCCGGAGAGTTAGCTCCACACAGCAGAAAGCTGTGAACTGATTTGGGGAAACGCTGCTGTTGGTTCTCATTTTACATAGGTTACACTTTTTCTTTGGTAATGTTAAATCGGTTGCTCTTGTACAAAGTCACTTCTATCTATTGCATTATTTTCTTTTTCCATCTGCCAGTGTATGCCAACTTTGTGTCATGAAAAATGTGTGCTTTTTGACAAACAGTGTGCCTGGGATCCTGAAATAATCTGTTCAATTATTCGAAACATGCTTGAAAAAAGGCATGTTTCCCATTTTCATGAAAGTCATTGTGAAGAGCACCCACTGTGCTCTTACTTCTGTGCTGTGGGGACAGAGTTCAGGGATGCTAAGGATAGGTTTCAGTTCTTGGGGCTCAGCTCTGATTAGCCTACTTTTCTGTTTTTAAAAGGAATTTTAGAGTAAAGTATGTTTTATTGGCATTTGACTATTAAACTTTCAGAGAAAATAATTGTTAACCTTTTTGTTTAAAAACGCCAGACAGACTGGAGATATTTTTGATAAATTTGCTGGAGAGTCCCCACTGAAAAGATTATTAATAATATTTTTTTAAATGTTGAGTGTATGTATATATGTGTTTGTATTTATATACACACACACATATATATGGTGTATAAAATATATACACCTTGTTTATATTTGACGTATATAAATTCTGGAATACTGTGTTAAGAAAATCTACCCCATTCCCTAGACTCCAGATGGTTTTGAAACAGTGAAACAAAGTCCTGTAAGCAAAAATTGCTTGTCAAAAAGCCTGACAATGAGTTTCCCTGTACAGTGGCATATGTAAGTGCTGATCTGACTTTAAATAGCTGGTATTTGTATGTTGGTATAATTTTAATGCTAGTGTGTACTTAACCTCCTTATTTGTACTTACATAAAAATATAGTTTTCCAGGTTTTTTTCTGCTTTTGTCAATACTTTTAAACAGAGTATGTGTTAAATTCATTTAGAAATGTTATTGCTTAAAGAGGAAAAACTGTGCTCTAGAACACTATCACATAGGTGGGTATAGACGCTTCCTGTCACCTTTCTTTCCAACTGCCTGGATAGTAATGCTAGCATTAAAAAAAAATGAAAGGGAAAACCACTATGGAAACATCTTAAACTAATCTGGGTGCGTTTTTTTTTTGGGGGGGGGGGGGGGGGGGCGTTGGTAATTATTTTAAGTAAAGGAATGACAAAGTAACTGTGTGAAAAGACAGCTGTCATTTGCAGATGTTATATTAAAACCAAATTTCTTCAGTAATTCATTGCCACTTCTAATTAGAGGAATTCCCTAGATGCAAGGGTTTTATATTATTCCTTTGTCCATTTATTGAATGACTGTCACAGTCACCCACAAGCAGTTGCAGAAGAATAATAGAGGGTATTTATTTATGTGATAAGCCTCTGTACAGATGGAAAAAATCCATAGCTTAAATATTGATAATTGCTACTAGTTTCTGTTTAGGGTTTTGGTTGGGGGTTTTGGTTTGGTGGTTGGTTGATTAGTTAGTGTTTGGGGTTTTTTTTTTCCATTTTGAGTTTGTGAAAGGGAAATGAGTTTACCTACTTGTAAATACTAAAACTTATTATATATTTAAGCATTAAAATTCTCTGGGTTTGACATGGAAAAATCAGTTATGTGTATGCAATTCCAGACGTTTTTCACTTCTATGAAGTGTCTATCTTACCAAGTATAGCCTTTATCTGAGGAGCCATATGTCACCACATGACATTATATGGTGGTTTCCTCTGGAGGTAACCCTGAAGGAACAGCATTTTAACAGCTTGGCCTGCCATGCTGGGACAGACCTGTTTGTGCCTGTCCCAGACCCGGTTGTAGGGCACTGCCTCTGAGAGGTGGTGGTTTTCCACCATCTCCTTTGCTTTCCACAGACCTCATTATCTTAGATCAACTCAACTTCCACCACCCCACCCACCCCCCTCCAGTGAAGTCCATGGAAGGAGTTTACAGGGGATGGTCTGAAACAAATACTCCTTTGCAAAAATTCCTACCAATGTCAGATTCAGCCAGTGAATCAGTTTCTCCTGTTGAGAGGCACAACAGAAGGCAGCTCTTAATATCTATTAAAAATGGAATATTGATTTCAAATTAATAGACAAATTTTGTTCATATGCATAACAAGCTCATGTTTACCCAGTTGAATATTCTGTGAAACATGCTGCATATCCATGTAAAGTATACTGATGGCAATTATAGAAGACTTGCAAACTTAAAAAAATCAGGGAATTAATACCACACTGGAAGCTTCAGTGTGGGAAGCAATGTGGTCATGCTGTTATCTGGCAAAATAACGTACTAGTTTTCTGTAGTGGTTCTGATGTTCGTTATTCCGAACATCAGTAATATAATGCAAGACAAAGTGTGTTGTTCTAGCAAGGGTACCACCTGACTGACTGTGCTGACCTGGCTGGTAGTGGCCTTGCAGCTACAGCTCATGGAGATGGTTTGTTTCTGTGTTCTGCTGGACTTGGAGGAGTCTCGTTGTAGATCTAGAGAGGAGACCTAGAGCGAACTGACACTTGTAACACAACCAAATAACTTCATTGCCTAGAGCAGGACCATGTGAAACTTGCCTCCCTGGCACCTTTCTTAAGCAGCAGATGCCTTGCTGTGAAAAGCCCTTGCAAGTCAGGCATGTTGTTTCTGATTATGATTTTGGAAGTTTCTCCCGTGCCCTACACTGGCCTTTCAGCTTCCTTTGGCTCAGCTTTTCATGTGGTGTTTTTATTTTGGGGTCCACAGGTGCCATTTTTTGGTCCTCTCTTCAATGGAGCAATCGTGACTGCAAAGCTGCTGCCAAGCCTCATATGTGCCACGTGCATCAATGCCAGCAGAGCCGTCAAGTCACTCATCCCGCTCTACCAGAGCTTGTATCCTTTCCTCCCACTGGGGCGATGCTCCCCTTGGTAGGGTTCTTACTTCTGAATGTTCTTCTGTGGAGAGGTAGGCTTTAATGAAAATCCTTCCCATGTGACTTCATTGGAAAAGGTCAAAGCTTTGTTCGCGTCAAGCTCAATCTTTTCAGTTGTTCACACCTGGCTGCCATCCAGTGTTTTAAAAATAAGATCGTGACATCACGAGAGTGGTCTCACCAGCAGCTTCAGACGGTCTTGCTGGTGGTGAACTTGGACTTAACACTGATGCTTTGAACTGTAAGTAATGATAATACTCTATTTTCTTTCAGACTAATAGAAGTTATCTACTGTGTATATTAGGCTAATACGCAGAGCTCTGCTATTCAAAGTAGTCGTCCAATTGACTTTACTTGGACTCATTACATTAATAAGACAGATGGGATTTGGCTCAGATACGGATGTTTCAGTTCATGAATTCCGGTTTCATTGCAGCTACGTCTGTATTTGGGCATTTTCAGAACATATTTTCTAACAGTTGCTGGAAGATAACTAGATGGTATGCTTCTGTGTTAGAGGAATTGCAGCATGGGCTTCTATTCTTGTGATAACAGCATTATTAGTAATCTTTAGTTATTCTAGGATTTTCTCATAATGTAATCATGCTAGAAACGTTTTATAGCTTGCTTTGTTAATCATACTGCTGAGTTTTCTTTGGGGAGCTTTTGATTTGAGTATTTCTCTAATCGTATTACAACTTTGAGAAAGAGTTTGCAAATGAAATTTTTTGATCTTTGAAAGAACATTGATTAATTAGAGATGCACATTTTAAAACCACAAAACATCCCACAAAATACTGGGCTTTTTTTGAAAAGGCTAAACTTTATCCGGTAGACTTTGCAAAAGTCATCAGAAATTGGAAGTAGCATTGTGGTTAAATAAATCAGTATTTTATCAACTTCATTGTGGACTTGGTTTAAAATAGACCGTTGGTGGCTTTTGTGTAAGCAGTTGAATGCAATACATCAGCTGCAAAACCATGGCAGTACTTAGCAGATGATGCAAAACTTGCCAAGTTTTCCACTTCTGTTTCATGAGAGAAATCTAGCTAATTGATAAAATTCTTCTTTGCAGAACTTAGCTTAATCCATGTGCTTCAGTAGTCAATGTATAATAATAAAACAGCAGTGTAGTAAAATTAACATAAGGAACAGCGGTCATAAGAATGAAGAGATCCTGTTGACTCCTACTGCTGTCCCAGCACCTCACTCCTGGAGTCCTCTGATTCCTGGTTCTGCTCATCTTTTGGCTTTCCACGTTCTGTGAGCAGTGTGCACCAGCCTGCTGTGCTTGCACTCTCCAACAGGGTCTCTCAGGGTCCTTCCTTGTCCCCAGGGAAACGTGAGCAGCACAAATATGATAGCACAAGCCACTTCTCGGCATATGTTTGAGGTCTAGCTGAAACAGCATCTGTCCCCAGATTCTTTTCTTCCTTTTTTGTGCCTGCTTTTGCAGCAACGATATCTGTAGTGAATCAACTGCTGCTTGTCTGTTTGATAAATGAAAGTGGATTGAGACTTCTGAAACTGGGCAAAGATAATGTGGTGGGAAGATCCCATCAGGATGACCCTGGAGTGGGAGAGAAAGCTATCTGTAACTTTTACCATAGATAATGAAACACTTTCAGATGTACTAAAATTCTTAATGAGCCAGAAATTGGCATGTGAATGAATATATGCGTAAAAGGTGTTGTTTGAGTCTATCCAATGCAGTAACGCTGCTCTATAGCTCCCAAAGGGTGCACACACAGTGAATGATTTTGCTCTGGTGTTTGCTTTGCTAACTGAGAGGGAAGCAGAGCCAGCGATTTAAACAGTAAATGAAATAGTTTAGCAATTTGGGTCAGACTGGACATGAAAATAACTCAAAGGTGGAATAACTCAAAAAATTGCCATAGAAGGAAGGAAATAAAAAGCACCAATCGTGGAAAAGTAACAGGTAATGTTTGGTGGCACCAAAGATGTAACCTTGCCAGTTCGAGTGACTGCAGGAAAACTTGTGTGGGGCAGAGGTGAGGAGTAGTCTGCCACTTCTGTTTGTCACACAGGTCATGTTAAGAGTCAGCATCCATAATAAGGATTAGTAGCTAAAGATTTTCTTGATTCAAGCATGGTTAGAAATTGATTGAATGCTTCAGTTGGTGTTAATGGTTCAATGGTGATAAGGCACTGAGCCCGTGGTGCTCATATTGGAGCAGCAGCAGGGAGTGAAATACCTGCTGGGACCCTACCCCAGCTGGAGCAGAGCCTGTACCCTCGCTCCGGCCTCACAAGGTGCAAGAGGAATGAGCTGGTGGCGGGGCCCATGGGAAGCGCTGCCTGCGCGGGGTCGTGTGCCGTGGAGCTGGGGCAGCATCTTGCCAGCAGTGACAGCTGAAGTCACTTGTTGGAAAGTCTGTAAACTCTGGTTACAGCTGCACTTGTCAGGGGCTCTGAGGGAAGTGTAATCAGCCACAGAGATTAATTTGCATCTCAATTAGGAAAGAGTCAGGAGGAAGCATAGGGTCTGTTGCTGGAAGGTTGTGGAAGAAATCTCATCAGGCACAAAAGGCTCCCAAGTCTCGGTGCTCCAGCAAGTGGAGGACAATATCCGAGTCCGGTTTCCATGGGGACCAGGACCGCAGGGCCGCGGGAGAATCTCGCTGTGCACTGTAATCGCTGGGTCATGATGACACAAATTCCACTGTTGTACCCAAATACATTTTTCTGTTGGAAATCTCTTTGAAAATGAGGAAGGTAACTATGGCAGACCACATTAGAATTTTATCTTTTAAATCCATTTTTTATGTTTATGTAACTGTTTCTGTTTTAAGGAATTTGTTAGAGCAAGAAAAATACTCCTTAAAAAATAATTACCTGTATTTAAAGTTTAGTTTAAAGTTATTCTGGCTACAAGCTCCTTGCATACATCAAATGGCCTGCGATGGCATTACACAGGAGCAAAATGAGGGTAGTTAATGCATAGCTCAGTTGTCTTTTGAACAGTTAAAGCTCGGTTGTCTCTGTAGCTGCTGCAATGTTTACATGGTCATGGTTGATTATGCATTAGTACATGTTGAAAATAATCATTTTTTCAGGAGTGCATTCATTCTTCGTGCAATGCGGCACTGAGTCTGTGAGGCTGCAGACCATACTAATTGGTGCTCTCACCACCCTTAAGTAACTGTTGAGTGTAGGTAATATATTTCAGCAGCCTCACCAGTCTTTTTTAGGCAAGTTTTTATTTTAAATATGCCTGTGTATTTTAGGGAAATCATAAACAATAAGGTGGCTTAAAATATATAAGAACAAGGAAGAATAATATTTAAACTTAATAAAATTGTTTTATGAAAACACATGTTTATGCAAGTCTTTGAGAGCATTAAAGTCACCTTTCTATGTGCTGGGGAAAGGAAGGAGCAACGAATCTCATGGATGAATAATTATATATAAAAACTAAAGTTCCTCTTAATTAAGCCCAAGTAAAGCAGAGGTTGCTAATTGTCAGTATTTAAGACTAATGCTTGTCTGTAAGCAGAGAATACCTTAGGAGGGGAGAGCAGGGATGAAAAACAGTGTGTTTGTAATTGGTGCTTTGGCTGCAGTGCTTTGGTGATTGTAATGGGGCTGAGCAGGACCCTCTCTCTAAGCAAGGGTCTATTCTGGTTCCAGTAGCGTTGAATAATTCAAAAAATGTTAGGACTGATGATACAAAACTGCACCTCTGTGCTTTCTTCCAGCTTAAATTTGTTGTATGCTGGAAAGGATTTTTGAACACCTGAATGTTCTGGAGTCCCTGTTGCCCTAAGCTGCAGTAGTGCAAATAGTGCACATCTTTGGGAGCTGGTCTTATCTTTAAAGATAAATACTTTGGGGGGTGGGAGAGCATGTGGAAAACATGGTTTGTATTTCAGTCCTTATGGGTCTGATTTACAGCTGCTGTTCAAGCTGACTGTTTTTAAGCTCGGGTACTAGTAAACCTCCAAATATGAAAATGTAACTAAGTCTGCAGATGTCAGGCACATTGGTTCGTCCATAATTTAATGTTGCCCCCCCAAAAGACTTTTGAGATTTGGGAACGGTGATGTCTGAGCAAAAGATTCCCCTTGGAATGCATAGGGAAATGCAATTTTGACTACCCAGAATCCAGATTGTCTTTCAAAATGGAGTAATTTCCCTGCTCCTTGAATTGAATTGCTCTTGTTTAGAGATTTGCAAGTTGGTCTCAGGTTCTACTTGAGAAATTTCATACCCGGGATGCTTATTCTCTCCCATCGCATATGTTTTGATAATAACAATAGAGGTAAACATCCTGGATTCTTACATCTTTTATCATCAACTTCTAAAAAATAATTTTTAAAAAAACCTGTAATGCAAAATTACCTTCGCAATTAAGACAGCTGTTCTTTAAATTGCATTGGCTGAAAGATTGTGCCAGACCTGGTTTGTATGTGTATGGTGGAGCAATGATTTTTGAGCTTCTTTACTGGCAAGAAAAGCTTCTCAGAGTTTGAAAAATGGCCATGGTGATGAAGAGCAAACTGGTGAATTGCTGTCATTATCTGTGAAGGGGGCCCGTGTACCTGAATGTAAATGCCTGTACCTCTGTGTTTCCACTCTGCTACTGAAAAAAGCTGCTTTTTAGTTGAAAAATTATTTTGATGCCATTTGTAGTATCTAACCGCTTTCTTCCACTGTTTCAAATAACTACCATACTTACAGGCCTACTTGGTCTCACTAACAGAATTTGCAGAAAAGTAAGAGAGATTCTGACATGTCTGAAATGTTACCCTAGCTTCCACCAGCTCTTTGTAAGCAGCCTATGGGAGGGTGTAAAATGTCCCTATGTGCAAGCCCCAGCTGGCTTCTCTCCTGCATTCTCAGCTGATTTTTCATAGTCTTTGAATTGCTTTCTTAGCAATGTAAGCTACATCTATCTTCCTGTGAATGAGTAAATAGGGAGTTAGTTCCTGTTGGGATTTATTGAGAATTAACATCTCTTATTGTCTTTTTAAGCAATCTTACTTTTAGGATAAATTAGTTTGGTCTTATGGAAAAGGGGTTTGTTCTTATTCTGTCTGTTCATTCCTGTGTATTTTTCATCATCTTCTGTAGCATCTTGACTACAGTGCTGCATTACTCTACAGGGCAAGAAGAAATAACTGAAGGAGTGGGCATGCAGACTCATGTGTGTCAGCCCTATTTTTGCTGTTGGAACTGTCCATTCCAGGTAGCTGTGCAAGTGTTCTTGAATGTGTAATCGTAACAGATCTCTAATACAAGCTGTGCTTCTTCTGCCTTTTTCATTAATATAAACAGAATTATGTAAGGGCTGTCCTAAATATTCTTAGTCTGGTAAGAAGAAAAATAAAAAATTACCAGAGGTTGTGGTACTGTTTCCAATGTTGTTTGTATTAGTTGTTCGTTCAAAGAGAAAACCTGAAGTTAAGAGTTTTAAATTCTTCTTGTTTGTGGTGGATGTTCGTAGTACTTTGCTGCAACGTAATGCTAATGCACCTATGCATTAAAGACTGAAGGTGTCTGTGCATTAGAACAAACAAAAAAGGGCATGATGAGGATGCATATGCTTTACATAATATCTGAGCACTGGATGTCACCATTTCCCTACTTACGATTTGCAGTCCTGTTTGTGGGCCAGAAGAAAACACAGCCCTTGCTTTGGAGAAGTAATTTGATACATGAACAACTCTTAAAGTTGCAATGAATATGGTATGCCTGCTTAACTATACCCAACAAGTACTTCATTAGGACAAAAACAAAAGACCATCTAAGTACGCAACAAAACAAGATATCCATAACTTCGCTTCCTTGTATTGCATCCAGATACTAACACATCTACTATCTTGGTATGTTGTATCTCGAATCAAGAAGATTAAGCAAAGAACATCAACTCTGAATTTAGAATTAATTCCTTTTGTTGCTTTAAGCCAATGTCTGATTAACTTAAAGTAGAGCAACTGATCTGCTTACCTGCTTTATCAGAGACTAAAAAAGAAAGATACTTGCTATGATGGACTTAACTGTGTGAATGGCTGTCATGTATTTTGTTGGTGCATGTAACATCACATGCCTGAAAACACATTTTGTGTCCCTTTCAAAATGTGCTTTGTTGAGCTTGCATTTAGAACTCTGCTTTGGTTAAAAAGGGGTGTTTGATTGTACCATGAAAATAAAATAGAAAGCCTGTTACTCTTTTTAGAGAAGGGTTTGCAATTTGTTCCCTTTATTTCATCCAAAGAACTTACGCCCTCAAGCTATATAGATGCTGTTAGAAATTACTATGAAATTCTAAAGCATGTGTCACAGGAGCTGTGACAATTTATATGACATGGCATCTGACAGTTTTCTGCCGAAGTGATCAGTTCTGGCTCGCAAGAGTGTCTGTCTGTAGTCAGTCCTCTGCTGCTTTGTCTGCAGAGAGCAGCAGGTTTAACTTGCCATCCTTCGCTTTTCTGGGGGTTTGCTGTAACCACCCTCGTGCGAGGGTTTGAGTTTCAGACAGAAGTATTTGGTCCCGCTGCAGCAGTTGGAGGGACGCTGATGAACACGGCCGTGGCTGTACAGGGTGGTGTAAAGCAGCACTGACCTTCATTCTGCAGTGCAGCTCCCTGCTGGAGTGGATCGATGGCCAGGCTGTCTGTCTCTGCGGCTGCCTTCCCTCCTCGCAGCAAGAACCTTCTCCAGGCAGCGATCGATGCCTCTAATCTGCTCCAGCCTGTAATAAGTCATGCGAGGCAAAGCTTTTAGGTGGCATTACATGGGATTGTGGAGGCGGCTCTTCAGCTTTTATTCATAGTGCTCTTCATAGACTTGCAGAGAAATCTACTGCATCCTGCTTGTTCATGTACAAAGAGTATATAATGCTTCTGCAGATTTAAACTTCACATGCTGCTGAGTGATGTATGGACACAATTGTTTTAAATTAATATATTTGTGTGCATGTGGCTGTACGTACCTCTCCCTGTCATAGTTTCTTGCTAGACATGTATCTTGTATATGCATTACTGCACACTGCTGGTGAGCATCACCATTTTACAAAGGCAAGGGAGACAGTGGTGAAGTTTGCATGTCAACAGTATGAATTATTTTTCTGCTGTAGCGTAGGGCATCGTTATTCTTCTCTACGGCTGGAAGCTGTGAAGATCACTGAGGGTTGCTGAGAAAGTCCCAAGCTAAATCTGTAGAAGGGTTTTACATGGCACAAACTGCTGCCCCGCCATATGATGATCTCTGTGCAGCAGCCATGCTGTTCAGTTAGAGTAAATAAACCCCAACAGTTTTAAGGGCTTGTATTTGCGAAGTGATTTAATGGGTAGTTCCAAAAATAACCCTGTGGCAAAGTGACATCATGAATGTAATGTGTTTTTTTTTTTTAAAATTAAAAGTGAATTCACTATGTGATGTATGTCAGAAATGCGGGGGGACTCCACCAAACTCAGCTTTGGATTTGTTAATTAGTTAATTAGTGCACATACATGTGCACTAATTTAAAACAAGGTTCCTAAAATACACAGACATACCTCTTTAGCCCTAACCAGAGACTGGAAAGTCATGATCTTGCTGAAAATAGCGTAGTAGCTAAAGCATAAGCAGCAGATCAGGGTTGGGAGTTGGGAATTTGAATTCTAACTCTCCTCTGCCATCGAGAAGCTGCTCCTTTGAATGAAACACTTGGTTTCTTTATTCCGTTTCTTAATCAGTAATATTTTATTTGTTCATGAATAATTTTGCAAAAACCTAGGGGGTTTAAGTGCAGCTTTAAACTTGTGTCCTAGAGCTGAATCAAACTTGATTGTGTAAAACTGTTCGTGTACCACTGTTGGTCTTAAGAGTGCTCTGAGTAATATTTATCCAGTTAAATCTGTAAAAGCATAACTTAGTTCTTCATATATTCCCAAGCAAAATTCAATACATTTCTCTGGCAGTCTGCAAAGAGCACCGTGAGCAAGGGATTCTGAGGTTTGTACCCACTGGCCCCACTCATCATCACTCGCTGCAGTCCACGTGGCATTGCTCATGGAATGCCAACAGTTGGGTCAAGCTGACAGTGATCAGTGTTTCTGTTGTTGTCTGTAAAAATAAAACAAGTTCATCAGAAGTGCAGTTTTGTTTGTGCAATCATGCCCTACCCAAAGGGTTTCTAGGAGGTCTGTGGTTGAAGTCTGCCTGCAATTTAACTTGCAATAATGAAGATTGAGTCAGTGTGGTACTGGTGTTTTGTTTGTAACTAACTAGTAAATGTACCTTTCATAGTAAGGTGTGAACTCAAGCTCCCACTCTCTTCAAGATACACAGAGGTCTGAACAGCTATCACTTTGTGGTTTATGTTTTCTGTTGCATTAAAGAACTGTGGCTTGTGTTTAATGAGAAGCTCTCCAGACTGACAGAAGCAAAATTGGTATGTTCAGGTTACTACTAAGTAGTTCATTCAGTCTTTGGGGGTTTTTTGGTGATTTTTTTTTTCACATGCACACCAGAGAAATTAAAGGGGTTTGTGTTCTTTGTATTTTGAAAGTAAGTTTTGATGATTTTGCTGTTCCGCCCCTTTTAACTTTGAAGGGATTTGTGTGGCTAAAACCTCCTCTGTAGCTTTTGGAAACTTGCTTTTAAACACTCACTTGCGCTGTGGATTTCCTTGGGCTATTTTTGTTTGGCTTTTGTCAGAAATGGGTGACAAAAAGAAGAAAATGGAGCTTTATCCGAGTGGACTTTAGTTCAGGCTGTGCAATTCTCACAGGGACAAAGCACACGTTGCCGTCGGTGTGAGTTTCGCCTGACTAAGGATTGTTGCCTTGGCCCACTCTGCTGCGTTGCTGGCAAGAAAGAGATGATGTTTGTATTTGAGCGCAGCAAGGCACCCGGCCCCGAGCCCTTGCTGCAGCACTGGGGAGTCTGGTGGGCGCAGCGGAGCCGCGGCATTGAGGTTTTGAGGAACAGGCTAAAATCTCCAAAATCTGGGCTGCACAGGACCTGCCAGCCATGGGGTCGATCCCCTCTGTGGCGGGCTTTGTGCGCGCTCGCTGTCTCATTAGCATGCTGGCTGGCCGCCGCCGCTGTGGCGCGCTGGCTTTGCTAGCCCTGCTAGCTCTGCTAGCTCTGCAAGCTTACCAGCTGTTCCTGCTGCTCCCGACAATGTCCAGCGTGTTCGGATCACCGGGTTCCTGCGCTCGCTGCCGTGCACAGACAGCCTTTCCGCTGGGGATGCCCACGTGGCTGCCCGTCCGCAGCGGCACTGCATAAAGTAACAGGCCCTCGCATGGCATATGGTGTCTGGATTCATACAAGATGCAAAACTATTCTGCCGCTAATGCACAATGACTCATAGCATTGCTAATTTTTCTAACAAAAGCCCACTTCCACACCCACACTTTTAACCCCTCAGGCTAAAAAGCCTCTTCTTTGGTTTCAAAGCCTTGGAAATGTAAGGAGGTGGCTTCTGGATCAATATATGAAACCCTATATTTATTTAAAGCATACACAAGTTCTAACAATTAAAATTTCAGTAAAACACAGTTTTGAAATCACTGTTCTAACATACAGTAATTTTTTTTGCTCCAGTGTAGATAAATTGCCAAATGTTGGGCAATTTTTAGTTTTTTGGCAGCTACATCTTACAAAAATGGTCAGAAGGCAGCATAGACAATAAAAAGTTACTTTCATTTAAGAGAGAATCAAAGCAACGTAGCTAGTACATCTACAATGATCGTATATTGCAGCATAAGTTACTAAGCCGCTTATTGTGAGAAGCTTGTAATATCTGGCTGTCTTTTCTATATACTAGCTGTTCAGGGAGAAAAATAATACGCTTTCCAACTAGAGGGAGCTGCTGGTATCGCTGATGCTGATTCTTAACCTTCCAGTCTAATTCCTTTGTGCAGAAAGTACAGTGATCGTTTCTACATTTTAATAAAATCAAGTTAAATTACCCCGAGTAATTTAGATTGAAAGGACGTGTCTTAATTTTTACAGTGTAATCATCAAATCGATCTGTAAAATTCAGAGAAAACTAAAGCATGTCCTGGTTGCATGGCACATGGGTACTCTGCATGAATGTGGAATTATATAGGTCATGAAAAGACGCGTTAGAAGAGAGAGTGAAAAGCTGAGGCTTGCTTACTGTTGTTACAAGACAAAAAGCATAAGGGAAGTATGAGCGGTAGGGAGGGGAGCAGGCGGCGCAGCAGGAAGCTCCCCGCACCCTCCATCTCAACAAAGGAACAAAGGGACCTGCGGTGAAAGATGAAGGTGGCTGAGTTCGGCAGCTCAGGCTCCCCATGAGCAACTTGTTACGGGGGGCCTCTGTGGACAGTGCTTTAGCAAGGCTAATGCTCCTGCAGGGAATGTTTTTAAAGAGAAGTCCTGGCTTTACTAGGAGGTAGTTTGAGAGCTTTTGTGGAGCCGGTGACTCCACACCAACCTGCTGTGGGGTTCCCAACGGATCCGGTGTCATGCACCGCATCCTCACTGTGGCCAAAGCCCAGGTGCCGACCTCGGAAACTGCAGTTTTGATCCTGAAAGGCAGTTCCCGTGTCCCTGAAACTGGGCATTCGCCTCTTCGCAGGCAGTGAGAAGGCGCAAAGGACGCAGAAGGGCAGCTAGATGTGTACACAGGCATTTTCATGTGCGTCTCCGCAACAACCCAGATGCTTGCATTAATACAGACGTGTAATCACCAATATGGGTTTATACAATTTTTCAAATTTTTCTTTTTTTTCCTCTTTTAAAGAGAACCTGACTTGAGTATGTTTTCCATGCTGCAATCACTTCATTCAAAAGTTAAGAAATAATTTTTTAAACAGGAAAAATGTTTTTAGGTTTAGCTTTGAATTTTCTTAATTGCTTTCTTCCTCTTTTCGTAAGAATGAGCTTCTGAATTCTGTGTTGACCATGCTTTGAGCAGGTGAGACTGCATCACCTCCTGACACTCTTCCAACTCACAACAGATTCTGTGCATCTGATACTAAGAGGATGAGGTGCCTAATTTTTGTGCCTGTTATATAAAACCTACTTTAATGGATAGCACCATGATCTTGTATCATTCTTTAAAGAGGAAAGGCTTTCCTTCTGTATGCACTTGAAAAAATTTTAAAGCCATCCTGTTGCTGGGGATTTTTTTATTATGTTGGGGACATAAACATGGAGACAGCAAGAGAGTGGAATAGGAGAAACCCACTTTTTCATAGTGGGTTTACTGGCTGGTGTATTTAATTTGTATTTTTTCTTTCCTCAGTGTCATACTTTTGTGTGTGTTTCACAGTAAGATTGACTGTCAGGGTTCTAGTCTGTAAACAGGGGCAGGTGGATTTTAATGATTTCTTAAATCTAATGCCATGTAACAGGCTAGTACATGTACAGCATTTTCTGTTTAAAAAAAAAAAAATCCGAGTTAATTTGCTGGTTTTTAATACTTTCTCTGAATTGGCCCGTGCCAGGTTTTTTTTGAGAACCTGTACTTGTAACTTCTGCCAAGCAACTGATGTTACTGTACCTATTTAGGATTAACCATTTCATTCATTTTCACCTGTGTAACAATGTGGATGATCTTACAAAACCTTGCTAGCCTACAGTTTGTTGGCTTCCTTAAATAGGCATTCTCCTGCCTGCCTTTAGGCTGGGCAAAGTAGTGTCATTCAAGCACCTGTTATTTCACTTAGAAATCTTTGTGTTATCACTGTAACAAACAAACTTGGGGTTAGCTTGGTTTTTCATTACTGCAAAGTCTTGATACTAAAAATGCAGCATCATTAAAGTGAAGTCATTAAACTTCAGAAAATAACCTCAACCTAGCATACATTCATTTTTCTTTTCTCTTGTTCCTGAAAGATCTTACTGTAACTTGTGCCATACCTGTGACTCAAATTAACTTCCCTGTCTTGAAAGTTGACTTCAGGAATTTTTGAGGGCGCTGTCTGCCAGACTTGACACCATTGGAGGTGATTAGAAGTGTAGCAGTACAGAGAAGATGATAGAAGTATAGAGCTGTTACTTTGAGGATCGGGTACTGAAGCTGATGTTCAGAGGCTTCACATATCAGAAATGAATTCCTCCCCTTACTATTAATTTGTCTCCATCTTACCACCTTCCTCTCCCCACTGCCAGCATCTGTTACAACTGGGAAACTGGAAGCTCTGAAAACACTGTTTCCCACAGGCAGGTCCAGTAGTAGAAAATGGAAGTGGCTGGGATTATTTTTCTGTCCTTAATTTTTACATAAATCTCCCATGTTTCTTAAAGGTTTGGAGTTGTAGGAATAGCAGTTACACCCTGTCTGAATAACCTCAGCTATACAGTTCTCCATGCAGCTGCATTTTTCTGATTGTACTAGGTTTAAAACAGTGTCTGTACCTGATGTTGAACATTTCCATTTCACTGGGAAGATAAGAAGAAACATCAGTGTCTTTATTTAATGTGCAACAAAGGCTTCCTATTCTCTTCATTTCAATAACTGGTTATTTTTTAGCTTGTTCCCTTGTTTGCTGTACTGTTGCTAACCCTTTAGGTACTGTATGCCCTGCACTCCCCTATGGCTAATCAGTCCTCCCGGATGTCAAGAGAGGGACGGTGCAACCCTTAATAGTTAGATTACTGAGCATTTTTATGGGGTTTGCAGTAGAGGGGAATCATTCCAATCCAGAAGAACTGTTTTAATTCAGAAACGTTTTCTTTACAGGCTTTTGCAGAGCCTGTTGGGTTTTGTGCTCCCATGTTTTATGACTTGTTGCCATGATAATTCCGCTCATCTTACAGGTTTCTCTAATTGTGATTGATGTGTAATCATTCATTTTATTGAACCTCATTAAGGTCTGCGAACCTCTGTACTAACTTACAGTAATTAGAGCCCAGATAGCCTTTCCATCTGTTCACAAGCACTGTTTAATTAATGAACTTTTAACATGTTCTTTGCCTTGTAAAAGCCCTTAGTATTCTCAAGTTGTTGAATAGGATTTGCATGCCAGCATTTCCGTTTTTTTTAAAATGCCACAGCAACATGCATTTTGGAATCCCAAAAGTCAACACAAAGTACGGGGATCTCAGAAAGCAAAGTGGAGAGATTTTAGTTTCAATTTTTCATGTCAATTACAATATCTGTAAAACTGATGTCTACAAATAAAAGGCTCACATGGATTTCAGTGTTCTTTTTAACACCTGAACCAACAATTTTTAATCTTCCCTTGAGTCGCTGCAGAAGATACACAGAGACCAGTAAACAAAATGTTTCATTTTTCAGTTTAGCACTTACTGGAGGAACACTAGAAATGAGATGCATACAAACGCACATTTTCCTCCCCTTGTATTTCATCTTTTTGTTGCGTTTAGAGCATTGGGACTGAGATGGGTTTGTTACTTCTTTCTTTTTTTAGTCTTCGGTATAATGAGATTTTAGGATGGAGTGAAATTCACCAGTGCTGTTGGAGTTATTGTAGAGAGTATTGTAACAATGGTCCAGAATTGCGAGAAAACGGTAGGACAGAAGATCGTAAAAACTTTGAGTGTTTCTGAAAAAGTCTTAGAACACTTCTGTGTATTAAGAATGTGTAGTCACATAGTTGTGCTGAAGGTGAATGTCAGATTACTGTTGTGACTGACTTTGGAGCGAGAGAGATTAGTAACAGAGAAAAAGGACCCTTTTTCCTAAGGTATTTTTGCATTCATGATTTGTTGCCCTTTTTTTATATATGGCACGGTATTGCAGTACTGTAGTTGTGCTTTACCTAATTTGGATTGATCTTTGTTTACCTTAAATACTCAGGACAAGAATTAAGTCATCCTACTCAGCTCCCTCAAAATCCTTTTCAGCATCCAAAGGCAGACCATCTGTCTGGTCCAGTCATTCTTTCCTCCCCCAGTATGCGTTTTAGCTGGTGCTTTGAGTACGGCTGTATCCTGGAGAAGTGAATATATGTGAAAATATGAAATCAAAGTCCTGGGTGTGGGGCTGTATTGCCTACCTTCTAAATTTCAGATATTATTTGTGAAATAACTAAAAAGAGCCCCTGGTTTCTGTTGTACCTTCGGAGTACTGTTCTGTAGCACCGTGGGAAAGGCACAGGCAAACTTTTCTATGTTGTGGCAGTTCTTGGCCATGTGAATCTTTTGTCGTGGGTTTTCCTCATGCCACTGTCCACTTTCTGACCTTACAAATGTGAACATTGAGTGTTTTCATTGCCCTAAAAGAGACATTTCTGAAACAGTTGTTTTTAATATCTTTTCCAATATTTCTGTATGCTAACCCGTCCTCTCACCACTGACCCCACGCTTTAACGGTCCGTTTAGGTGAACCTAAATGTGGTCCACTCCTCCTTTTTGTAACTGAGGTAGTTCAACTTTCAGGTTGCTGACCTATCTGCGAGAAAAATATGGTTTTTCTCAAGCGTTTTGGGAAGTGCACAGGTTTTGTTTAGGAAAGTACCCATTTGTGCAAAGTATCAGGCGTGAGGCTCAGCTGTGGTGCCTTCGCGTTCTCCATTGGTGACGTTCTACAAGTCAAAAAGACTGATCTTACTTAAGTTCTTCCAAGATGTCATTCCACTGGCTGTGATTGAGTCATAACCAAATGAATTAGGCTTTTTTTGAGGAACAAATTCATTCAGCATGTGCATTTAATAATGCTTGCTTATAGAGTTGTGCCATTCCTTTACAAGCTGATCATTACGAGGATGCAGTTGTGTTTACATGAAAAAACTCTGGGATGTTGTTTCTATGCAGTTCCTTTCCCATTCTCTGCAAGTATTTGGATTCAGCAGTTTCAACACGTCAGCAGAAAAAAAAATGTACAGAAAGGCTTGGTGAAATTTTAGCAGCCAACAGAGCATCCTGATGAAGGAAGGAGGGGAGAAACATCTTGCCCTTCACTTGTTTTCCCTTTCCCTCTCATTCCTCCGCAGGCAGATGCAGGCCCATCTGGACATGTGGCCCCAAGTAACTACCTTGCAGCAATCCTCCAAAGCTGCTGTACCATCTTCGAGCATGTATCTGCTGAAGAAAAGCACTGGAAGAGTTATTACTGGTACTCTCCTTCTAGCTGCTGCTTTAAAGGAGCAGAGTAAAAGTAAATTTTGCCTAAGTGGGAAAGAGGTAATCAGAGTGATCCCAGTCTGTGGTGTTAACACTGCAAGAAGTAATGATCTGATGGAGAGGCTATGGATTGCTGTATCACTGAGGTGGTGTTGCAGCATTTGGTAATACTGCGCTGTTGGCATGTGCTCTCGTTTTCAGGAAGTGCTTCTCTGTACACTTTGCTGAGCAGAGAGCTGTCTAGAGCAAACTGAGTATCTCCAAGGTGTTTGCTTCTCTGGGCTGATTGGCACAACTCTTCTGCAATGCAAGATCTACGTGTGGAATTCTCTGCACTTAGAATGAACATGATTAGTGTAATACATATTTATATTAATACAATTAATAAAAATACATATTTTAGCAATATTTTCTTTTAAGCCTATAAGCGCAGGTCCCGTTCTAACCTTAGTAAGCTGAACAGAAATGCTAATTACATGAATTACACTTCAGGCTGTTCTATGATGGGTAACTGATTTTAAATAATAGACACTTACATGAAGATTTTAATATTGCATGTATTTTGTTTACTACTAATTTATTAAATTGTTTGGGCATTTATTATTTATTTTAAGAGTAAAATATTTATAATGGTTTTTCTGTATGTGGCCTGTAAAATGTGTTTTATATTATTTGGGTTTATTAGGAGAGATAAGAAGTTATTCTATCAGTTGTTAAATATTATTGCATGTTAATCCATATTTTAAAAGTTCAAAGAGTGCGTTAGCATGCCTTTCTCTGTTCTTTTTGCTGTTGGTAAAGATGTCCTCGTATCAAGCATTCACATTTGTGTGAAAAATAGAATTCACTTCAATCCATGCATAGATTGTCAGAAAGATTAAAGTGTGCATCATGCAATTTTTCTTCTTTCAGAAAGGGGCCTTTGATGTGCTAATGTTCACTTTCTCTCTTTTCATTCAGAAGTGCTGGTCATTGTTTTGAGCTGCAGAACAGTATCTGCTTCATATAAGCAGATTCTAATACCCTGGTAGCCCAACTTTGCTCAAGGTAGCATAATATAAATATGCAATAATATTAATGGCATTATACACTGGGATCAGATAACAGTGTGCCTGCACAGATAAATAGCATGGCAAAGCCAAGGCATTTATTGAAAATAGATGTTGCAAAAAAGCCAAATACTTAATTTCAAATAATCCGCTTACATGTGTAAGTGTTACTGCTGTTATACCAACTCAGATAATTCAGTTTTAAAATAGAAAGCTTGGTGGTGCAATAAGCACTGCATTCTGTTAAAATCACTCTTGAAGAGAAGGCTGTAACGTATTTCCAAAGTTAATTAGCAAGTGAAATTATTTGGATGGCCTCATCTTGTGTTGCAGTGGATATTTTCCAGCAAATGGATGAAATTTTGCAGGCTGCTCACAGGACCAACTCGCAGCTCAAGTAGCAGGGGAGTGATGTAGGTCGTGACACAGTCATGACAAATTTACATGGAGAAGGGCTGTTCATAGCTGCTCTTACCTTTGCCAAAGACACCGATTCTCCTTTTGTTATTGACTGTGTAGAAATAGTTCACTGAATTCCTCATGAAGACAAATACTGGAAGTGTTAGTGTGTAGCTGCGCAGGAGTTATTTCAGTGTTGATAGTGTTCTGTAGAAGACAGAATAGTTGACAATTGTGTGATAAAAACCTTCCTTTTTATAATCAGGGGAAATCTGGTGGTTGAGTTTTGAGTAAGTTAAATAACAGTAAACTAGCCTCTGTTGATGGATATTGTAGGAAAGTGTCATCTAGTATGCTCAACAGCTTTCTGCTCAAAATTCAGAAAATTTGCCTGTTGTGTTTCTCAAGTGGTAAAAAACTATAGCTTTCAAAAAGCTGTAATTATAAAACCAGTAAGTTACAAATCAAGCAGTAAAGTTGCACATGTTCAAAATGATTTCTCATATTCTTATTTTAATTAATGATTATATTTTAACTAGAAGATGTTATTTCAGAACACTTATAGCTGGACAGGTATTTCATTGATAAAATTAAGACTTAACAAAAATTGGACAAAAACTTGAATAGCGAAGAACATTACAGAAGCCTGCACTTGAAGTATTTTTAGTGAGGTACGGTGGCAGCATTACTGATGTGTAGCTTCTTCCCTCGGTCACCGTCCCTGTATATTCTCCTTTTCTGTTTGCTTTCACCAGCTTTGATACTTCATTAAAAATTCATCTTCGGCTCTCCCCCTTGCTGTTTGGGATCCCCATGATCTGCTTTAATACCTGAAATGACTCAGCAGTTAAGAACTTAAGAAATTTAGCTTAAAGAGCGCCGCCTTCAAGAAGTAGTGCTAACACTCAGAAAATGATGCGATTCAGCAGAAGCCGAGAAGCAGAAAAGTTCCCAAGTTTTTGCTCAGCCTGTTTCTGTGATGTGCGGCCTGGCTACCTTTCGTGTCCTGTAACTGCTGGAACGGCCTGACTCCCGGGCATCCCACACTTGTGCAGCAGGTATTTAGCTCCTCAGCACACACGTTTTGTTAAGATCCTTCTCCCAGTCTATAAAGCTGGAGACGGTGTCTCAAGGCATGTGGCGGGGAAGGGTCAGCCCATTAGGTGATCCGTGGTCATCTTCAACAGAGTACACAAAGGAACATTTCCATGCTGTCTGGAGAATGAGTTGTGTCAAAAAGATCTGTCAGGAAGCAGATGGAAAGGGTTGTGCATGGCAGTGTTGCTTTTTCACCCAGGGGCTCTTATGCAGTTTTTCAGATAGCCTTGGAGAAAGGGACCTGAGCTGCACAGTTGTCACCAGTTGTCATCCACCTTTCCTGCCTGGTGTTGGCTCACAGGGAGCGTGAGCAGAAGCTACTTCTGACTCTCGTGTGGGATTTCCGTTCCACATCATAGCTTTCCCTACAGCAGCACTAGCTCCCTCGTTTGCCTCCTCAAATCAGATTAATTTTCCATTTTAACAAAGTGCTGCCATTCTGTGAATCAGCCATAATCTCATCGTGGTGGAAGTGCGTACTCCATAACCCAGACACCTTGGGGATGGGCAGGAGTGTAAAGCCTTTGCCAACACCCTGTTGCTTGTGCAGCAGAACTGTGCACTGACGCTCTCCCCCGTGTTATTTGTGTTCCCTGATCCTCTGAGCACCTGGGGGGTCTTTGCTGCGGGGACAGGTCACTCCACCTCTTTCCCCTGTGACATGCAGCTTCCACAGCCCAACTCCAGCCTGTCTCTAGTGCTGCAGTACACTTTAATAGCTTTTAATTTCAGAACACAGGCTAAATGCCCTGATCTGGAAGGGACTCTGGTGGCACTTCATCTGTTCTTTCTGCCCACTTTGCTAGGTTTTCAAAGCCCTTCACATTGCCTCTGTAGCCTAATTTCTTCCTATAAGCAGAAGTAGCTTTTCTTTTGTACTGTCTTGGGGCAGTTTTCAGCACTTCTGTTCTTGTTCCTCTGTGCGTTATATTACCTGTGTACAATAGTCTGTTTTCTGATTGTGTCTTAGTCTCGCTTTTTTTAAAAGTTAATTTAAAACTGACTACTCCTAGGTGTTAAAACAGCAACAGTCAACTAGGGCTGTGTAGCCAGCCAGTCCTTCAGCAGCCTCCCTAGTATGTTGTTTCTCCATTTTCACCCTAATTTCTTTTACACTTGTACTTAGAACTTGGTTGTTTAAATAGTATATCGTACAGCTCAGTCATTAACTCGCCTCTTGCCCCACAATTAAATGTGATGGTAAGGCTATGGCTAACCTGAGTTCCTTAAAACCTGTGGGGAAACTTTTTTAGAAACAGTAGAACTTTCAGAAGATAGCAGCAGTGAAACTATTGCATTAACTGGCCTTTTTATGAAGGAGTTGCTTACATTTTCAGTTTTGCTTCCACCCTTCCCCAGTCACCCTCCACCCCCACTTTATAAGTAAAAAAAGCAGATTTCATAAACATGCACCACAATTTTAATTTTCTCCTTTAGGGAAATGGAGAGACATCACAGTAAGCACACTGGCTGAGCTATGCAGTGAAAGGGGAATCCATTCCCCCTACTGAGAGGTCACTTCCAGGGAAAGAAATGTTGTTTTAAATGCTGACTTAATCATCTGCTTTTGGGGATCAAATTTTCCCGACAGGGCTGTGCGCCTGTGACAATGCTGCATGAACAGACAGCGGTGGGTACGTACTGCTGTACCTGTTGCAGGCTGTGTGCTTGAAAGAATATTTTAATTTAATGGATTTTAAGCAACATTATTCAAAGATCAACAAAAGGCATACTGTGTTATATGAATAAAAGATTTCCTCTGGATACTTGTTAACCCTACAATGCCTAGCTGATGTAATTGAAGTGCAACCACCTGGCAGGGAGATTTCACAGTCAGCTGCCAAGGAGGGCCCCGGACAGGAGTACCAGGTGTTGTGCTGCGCCGGCCTGATTGTCGCAGAGGAACAAACAGCATGATTGCGCCGGGCGGCTGGGGCGACGAGCGGGGATGGCTGCCAGCCAGGGAACGCGCTCCTGGGGCTCACTGCTGGACTCAGGTAGAGTGGGAGTTAGGGGCTCGGACAGAATGAAGAGGGGGCAGCGCAAAGTATTGGCTTGAAATGAAGCTGCTGCAGAACTCCCATGGCCTCACAGTTCACAAAGCCAGACCTCAGGAGATGTTTTTCAATACATCGCATCTATTGCTTAGAGCCCCACGCCCAGGAGATCCCTTACTCAGTCCCCAGGTCTGCTCTGCTTTGAAATATCTACCACAGTGATGAATGCCAGATTATAATTTTAAACCTCCCCCCCCTTTTTATTGTTGTCATTATTGTTGTTATTATTTAAAGCTGGGACAATCCCCAGTGATTTCTTGGTAGTCTTTTTCTAATTTGTTCTTCCATCCTATCCTCTAATGTAGAGCAATTTCCCAGCCTGTATCACTGCAGCAACAAGTAACATTTAGTGTTGAGCATCTTGCAAAGGGTGTCACTCGTAATGGATGTGATAATAAGCCCCACTGTTACCTATCCCTGATTGTAATGCATGTAAATTACCAAGTATAATAGACCTGAAATGGAGCCATTTAGTGTTAGTCCCAGAAATGATGACAAGATCTATAATAAACTAAAGGGGCAAAATTATTTTGTATAATTATATTTTGTTCTGGTTGTAGCTGCCTGATCCTTATACTCTTATCAAACTGACAGTGATGGTTTATTAACCTTTAGTAGGTAAAAAAGGTATGATTATAAATTCATCTGAACCAGAGACTGAGCATTTGAAGGCGAGATCACTAGTCCATTGGCTATATCCAAGGCACAAAGGTGACCTTTGTACATGTGCAATGGGAGGCAAAACCCCATACCAGTAAATTCCAGGAATCCCGTATGTCCGTGTGCTGCTCAGCCGCAGCTCAGTGTGGCTGGACTCGTGTGCACAAAGCCCTCTGGCCGTGGGACTGTGTGCTCTTAGAAATCAGTGTTTTTGCACTCATTCCACGACAGGTAGAAATCATGCATGGTTAAAGGTATTTGGGTTTATTTTTTCTAGACTTATGTGTTAAGATCCTTTATGACATATTCTCTTTCAAAAATAATTTTGTAAACATTTATAACTCCTTCACAGTTTGTAAAATCTTGTGTTTTCAGAGAAATTAAACTTTCCAAGGATTTACGTTTGGGAAACTTTTTAATTTTGAAGAGCTGGAAACATCACTATTGAATATCAAGAAATCAAATATATTTGTGCAAGCGATGCACCGAATATTATATTCTTAGAAGCAATGGAGTGGTTCCTTCGTCACCTCTCATCAGGCTTACAGTGCTTTTTACTCCTTCATTTAAGGCATAGATTCTCCCATCAACAAGATGTGTGTGGGGGGGATGCAAGTTGGTGCAGCAGATGGCTTGCTACACTCATTGTGGGCAAAAATTTTAATTAAAAACTGAATTACAATTTTTATTTCAATTTATGTAAAATCAAGAAGGGCGTTTCCTTTTGTTTCGTCTTCATGTAGATAACAACAGTCTCCTGATTTATCCTTGGCACATATGCACCATATAAATAACACTTGTAGATCTTGCTCAGAAACTCGAAACACAGACTTTCACCAGCAAATTTGTAGATGAGTATAATCGCAGCTGATTTATGGGTCTGCAATTGCCAGCCCATCCTCCCTGCCTCTTGGAAGTTACGTATGCAAATACACAATTAAGTGTGAACTCTTCCCTGTTTAATACAAATTTGCTGGGTGATTTTATCATCATTTCATCTCGCCCTTCTGCAGCGCTGCATGTTTAGGTATCTGGTAAATTAGTGAGCAACTTCGAGCATTGTGGCAAGTGTGTTATACATTAATCACGCCCCGGCGTGCGTTGGCTTCGCTGCGAGGAGCGTTGCGGTTTCACAAAACTGCGGTCAGTAGTGCTCCCAGGGAAGGCACTCGCGATGCTTCTTCACAGAAAAGGCCAGCTAGTTTATGGGGAAAGGTTCAGGGCTTTTGGGAGGGGTTTGGATCAAGGTTGCTTGAAGGGACATCCTCCCACTTTGCACGGGTCTGCGGGGAGCCGGGTGCGGTTTGGGTGGGATGGCAGAGTGCAGGAGCCGTCCTCAGCCCCTCGCCGGCAGGGAGCACCTCTGCAGCTCAGCTGCCCGCAAGGGTCGGTGCACTCTACCCTGTGTGATGCATTAATGCACAGCTAGCTGAACCAGATTCCTCTCCTGAGCTGTGTCAGCTATTTTGCAAGTTTCCCTGCCGCTGCACTGCTTGTCGTCTTTAAGGTGTCGGTAATTATCCCTTTTTCAGCTTCCAAAGCATCCAGATTAGTGAAGTGAACGTGCGGGGAAATATTCTGATAATTTCTGCTTGCTTTCCCTTATAATTTAAATGTGATGTTGAGACAAAAGTTGACTTCTGACTTACTGTGGTGACATTACCTCGCAAGTTACTTAATTGTCTTGTAAATCTGATGAACCGTTCTCAACAATTTTGAAATATGAATCTGTCATTATCTCCCTTTTCCCCTATCTCTGATTGTTCGATTTTCAAAGCTGAGAATGACTTAGGTTATTGCTGGTACATTCAGGTTTTGAATGGTTTGGAGTATGCCAGTATCCTGGGAGATTCTTAACTGTATATTTACTTTGATATTGCTGTGATGGAGCTTGAAAATACAGACTCCGGAAATGCAGTGACCTGTACCCTTTCTCAAGGTGCACTACATAACAGAGTGGGATGAGGAACAGAGCTGAGTGGCATTTGAATTTTTTAAGAGGTAGTGTACCAGTCTGGTGTCATTTCCAGCTTTCGCCGAGTTTGCTTGCACTTGGAGAATGTGATGGCAGTAAGTGTAGTAATGTTAAAATATACTGAGAAGGGTATACGCGCATGCCTGTAAGTCTACTTGTATATATTTCTGTGTTTGTGTATTTTCATATGTACAATGACCAAAGTATAACATCTCATTTTCAAAAACTTTTCTAAGCCTCTTACTTAGACTCTTGTGAGCTGTCATTTTTTTGTTAGTAGAAAATTTTAAGATATGAGTGACTACCAACAGCATTTTGTCATCAGCTGATATCATTAAGAACCTAAACTCACAGACCTTACAAGCAAGTCTGCCCTTTTCCTAAAAGCCTGAGTAAAAGACAGGAAGATCTAGTCTGGCTAGCTGAATATTCCCCTGCTAGCAGCTCCTTTGCATTTATGGTGAGAGAATTGCAGCCCGGCCTGTGCTCAGCAAGAGGCAGCACTCACTGCAGAGCATCCCCGCGAGCACGTGCCCCAGCTGCCCTGGGATTTGGAGGTTTGCAGGATCCTTCCGAGCTCCACCTGGAAATTCATCATGGCAAGGCACTGCGGATCCTGGCCGAGTGGCTAGCTGCGCTCCCAATATGGGTTCTTGCTTAATGAGCAGGCAGCTGCATTCTGTATCAACTTTATTTTTGAGTGTCCTGAGGGTAAAGGTACACGTATAGGACATTACAGCAATCTCATCATGAGGTACAGAGGCATAACTCACTGAAACAAGGTCCGTAGGAAGGAGAAGAGGTTCTCTCCTTCCCTCCTGTGGAGACTCAAACAGTAATTGCTGTGGCTGTGTTTAAGGAGAAGGCATGAGGCTTTCACTTAACCATGCTGCGGTCTTTATTTTCTGGTTACGGCTCCAAGTAAACATTCCACTATCTGCTGTGCATGTTTTAGGACCAAATCGTATTATCTGACATGTCCAGAGGAAGTTGCAGCCATATAGGAGAGCCATGTGATAAACAGCTCTTCTAATTCCTGCCTGCCTGCCTCACTTATCTCCATCAAGACTATTAATATTTCCAGCATGTAAGCAGTTTCCAACAGCTGTCAAATGCAAACAATGAGCTACCAGAAAAACTGTTTCTGCTTCTCCCCCTGAACTTGGCTCCCCAGTAAACACACTTATACGGCCCAGAGCTAAAGACACTGAAGTCCAGGACCAGCTAAAGGTTTAGATAGTTTGCAGCCTGCTGCTGCTACCAAAACCGGATGCTGTATCTTATGAGAGAGAGGGGATTTCTAGCTTTGCAAAAATGAAATGAGTTCCACTTAAGATGTTAAAACTACAGAATTACTATTCATAGAAATAACTCTAATTAAAGTCACTTTTGTTTCTAAAACATACTAGTTAGCAGAAGTGTTTTAAAATACAACATTTTTTTTTTACTTATTAAAACAGGAGAGATGGGAAATCTGTCAAGGCAAAAAAAATTGAGGCCCGAGTTATTCTCTAGTTCCTTAACCACAAAATCATCCATTTTTCAGTCTCTCTGTACCTCCATCTTCTGTAAAATGAAGGTAATAATACTCCCTGGCTGTACGGTTTTCTTTCTGCTTAAGTGTCAGATGTTCAGCGTAGCTATCCTGCTTTGGAAACAACAAAAAAAAAGTTAAAAAATTAATAGCATGGATGCGAGGTGCTTCATACAAAGAAGGTGAAGTGCCTGAGCATTCCTCAGCATATTTAATTTATTTGTGTGGATAGAGCATATTTGTTTTTTACTTGGCATATTCTGGTCCTTTAGTTTCCATTAGGTCGTCCAACCTACCAGTGAGGGTCTCACACTTGGAATATGCTGAATAATACCCACATGGCTTGGCCATCTGTAAGTGGTGAATGAATGACAAACACTGGTGGACAATGTCTTTATGTTGCACATTCAGATAAGCTATATTGTGTTGGTAGCACACACCAGGTCTGACGTTTTAATTAAATATTTGGTCCACACATGCTGCAAAAATTAGTGAGTTTGCAATTTTCTCCTTAACCTGACCCATGCAGTGCAGTCTGCAGGCTCCAAGAGAGCACCCGTGTTAAGCAGAAGGCAGATGCACAATACACGTAAACCCCACTAGTGATGGTTTGTAGCTCCAAAACGGCACTGCTGTTTCCTAAACAGCCTCTCCTCCTAAGGGTTCAGTTACTCGGTCACTTTTTTTTCTCTGAAGAATGAGTTACAAATGCCAGCCACCCAATGCAAACAGGCCTGAAGGTTTTTCTCCACAAGGTTTTGGGGAGGGTTTTAATGCAGTACAGCATCTGTCGTCATAAGCTGTCATTTCTGCAACCACTTTAACGATACCTCTGAAGTGATCGCATGTTGGGGAAGGACATCAATTCACAGGCTGGCATCTGGCTTTCTATTAGTGACTCTTTATTGCTGTTACTTCAGGGTTGAGGTTTTCAAAAGTTCTCAAGATCTGCCTGATAAAAGCAGTCAGGAGTTTTACCGTCCCTCCCAAAGGTTGGTGTGGGCAACTTTTAACAGTTCTGAAAATCCTGCTGCTGCTGTTCACAAACAAAAAAATATTAGAATACTGGTTTAGTGGAAAGATACTCAAGCTTTCAAAAGAAACCTCCCTTTCCCTGTAATACACATATGCTGTAACAAAGCGGATAATAAAAGTAAAAGGGGATAGTATTGCTGGTATGTGGCTAACAGTAGTGGACCAGGGATAGTATAGTATCCCTGTGTGCTCAAGCAGCCAATTTGAAGGAACTGGAAGGCATAAGTAAATGACAAATAATTGAACCTTTGTACCTTTGCCCTTTTTCTGAGATGTCCAAAAGTAACAGCTCATTAGTGGAATTACTGAAATAGGTGCATTTTATTAGTGTTTGAAAGTTTAAATTTATTCTTGAATAAAATTAAGACTGCGACAAAGCATGGGGGAAGCATTGCTTGGTAACATGTGACCTTTCCTCCAGTTATTTATCCCTTGATGATCACCCCGCTTGTGGAACAAGCCAGATAATTGCAGAACATGAGCATTGGCAGCTGTACATACACTGATAAAATGGGACAGCTATGATGTTATACTGATCCCTCAGAAAATACGACCTAGGGATTTGTCTTCTGCAGTCATTGGGCAGCTTTCTGTCTAGACCTGTACAGTGAAGGCTCCTCATGATGGCAGCTCCTTTTCTTGAGCTCCTGCTCAGTGCATAGGCAAAGGCAAGGTGGGGCTAGGCTCTGCTCTCAATGAGGTTCTTCTGAGGGTCCATCTCTGTCCATCTCTTCTGCAGCCTGTGCTGCCTTGGGGGAGACCAGCAGATCTTCTCAACCCTCTGTTCTCTGGGCCTCTTCCACCCATTTTGCAGTCTCCAGGTTATTTCCCTGGGTGACCAAGTACTTTGCTGGAGGAGAATGCCAGGAGATAGCTCACCCCTCTGCCCTCAGGAGAGGGGACCTCTACAGCTCTCTGCTCTAGGGCCCTGGAAAGGTGACTTTCAGTTAGACCTGCACAGCTTCTGTCCTTTTTGAGTAACTCTCAGGATTGGATAGGAGCTATATGGATACTTCTAGAGAAAATATATATTGGGGGAATCATGCCCCACTAATTTGCTGGCCAAGAACTTGTATATCTGAACGTACAATAGTCCTTGCAGTACTTTCAGAAATAGCTTCTTGGGGGTTAAATCTTTGCGTGCCTTGTGAAATGATTTACCAGTTAGGGCTTCTGTTGCCCCAACTGATAATAGGCAATTAAGTCATCACTTTAATCAATTGAAATATTTTAATCAAAGCCTTATCAGTATGGTGAGGCATGGAGTGCAGCTGCTGAATGGACCTGGCGTATGCAGAGGGCTGACTGTACAATGCAGAATGTACAGTGCCATTTTTCTAGGCACATATGTGTTTGGCAGTTTTGCCACTGGTCTGTGCACTGCTGTAGTGTTCTGTTGCTGCTGTACGAGGCGAGGAATGCTTTCAATGAGAACAAAGGTGATAAAGGAGATGAGGTGCATTTCTAACTTTTTTTTTTTTCCCTCAGAGCAGGTATCTGTAGAAACAGGAATACCTGATAGGAGATAATCACAAGTACTCTACGTTGGAATAAAAAAAGCTTCAGATAGGGATAAACTTGAGTGCTGTCAAAGTACAGAATTGCATTGTATTAGGAAAGTAATCCGTTGTTCCTTCACCCCTCCTACAAAATGATCGGTCTGTAATGGTATGATGTTATCTGCTCCCAGGGGCTTCCCGCAAGGAGTAGTAGTAGTAAATTAAGATGAAAGCTTGTTTTCTGCCTTAATCATAATAAATGCAAAATTCTTCCCTGAAGCACTTGGCATGACTAATGTGCCACATATTCTTGATATCCCAGAGCGGCAGGCAAGTGCTTCTGCCAGACGGGTGGTTTGCAGCACACCTTGGGCAACGTGCTACCTAACAAGCCACGGGAGCCAAGAGCAAGCGCCAGAGCAGGGCTCCGCACAGGAGAGCGTGAGCCAGAGCTTTATGCCTCGGGGCACCTTCACGTTACTTGATTTCTGCAGAAATGGTTTGACACCATGTGAAATGTGGTTTTGTTGTTGTTTTCCAGTTTCTTCTTTAAAGCAGTTAATGGCAACAGTCTGTGAGGAAAGAAATGCATTGCACAGTGCGTGTTGGAAAATGCTGTAGCAGTCTGCCATGTTACTTGCAGCAATTACAGGTTATTTTTTATTCGGTGTTACGGCAGTATCTGAAACCCTGTCTCCATCAGTCGGGACTGGGATTCTTTTGTAATCCTGAGCAAAGACCCAGGCTCCCCTTGGGGGGAGAGAGATGGCAGAGCTCCAGACATGGTGCCAAGACAGTGGGCAAAAACTCCTCAAAGGAGAAATCCATTTGGAAATCTGTCTGTACCTGTCAGTTTTGGTGAGTGTCGCATTTCTTGTACACCAGGGTGTGCTGGGCTCCAGCCATCCCCCACGACTGGAAATCCCCCCTCTAGTCCCCCTGACACAACAGTAAAAGAGGGCTGCCTGCCTAGTGTAATTCTGTACTGAGGGGTGGCAGAGCAGAGGAAAATTATACTGCGGAGAGGATGAGCTCTTGGTTTTGGCAGCAAAGGATCATCTGCCTGCTCTGGATAAGGAGGTGGAACAGCAGCCCTGGCACTAGCCGTCCCTGCTCCGCTGAGGGAGGGCATCAAGCCCTGCCTCCTGCGGCTGCACCGCAGACAGATGGCCTTCTCAGGGGCTGACCACGGCGAGGGAGCCCGTCTCACTCCCCTCTAGCACAAAACCGTTGGTTTGAGTTGGATGGTTATAGTCAGCCTCGTCTAATACATGTCTTACGTGTTATATTGACCAATTTAAGACATGCATCACTCTGAAAAGTTTTAATCTCAGATGCTCTGTTCTAAAAAAAGCACATAAATCTGCAGTTGTTGACAGGTATGGTTTAATTGCACCTGTTCAGTGAAGGATATATGTTACTAAAATTCCCCCAAAAGTTTTCAGTTAAATTTGTGCAGCAGTGACAGCCACTAGACCATAAATGATGGCAGGCCCAATCAAGCATATTGAGTTTCACACTGAAATTGCCTATCGCAACATTTTAAAAGCACAGTAATTCTCTCCTGTTCAGAGCTTAAGGAGAACAATTAGGTGCATAGAGGTCATTTACCAATACATTTATGTTAACCTCAATTTTATGGTCCCTGCTTTATTCTGCTTTGGTAAGTCCCAAACATTTATGTTCTTGTTTGGTTTCAAAACCACTATCGTGGTTTCAGGAGCAAACCTTTTTTGTGGAACCATCTTTGGTTCTTATGATACAAATTAGGAGGATACCAAAATACATTGTAATGGTCAGAAATGATTTACCAGTAGTTCTTTGGTACTGAAGTCTTGAAAGGGCAATGGGTAAAACAGAAGTTCACCATAGCCTTCTATTTCCTCTGCCTTAGAGTCTGTCAGGCCTGCCCAAGGAATCGGCTGTTTGCAAAACAGGTTTTCCTTCTCTTGTCTGCACACTACCCGTGTGATCACCTATATAAGCACCAGTGAGGCTGGAAAGCTCTAGCATAGATTTGGGAAACATGCTTTCTTGCATTGAACTAAGTTCAAAGATTTTATCCTTCAAGTCTCCCTAGTTGGGTGGAAGGAGGAATTGGCATGTGGACATGTAGACAGCCTTGATGTCCGATGGGCTGGAAAGAGCTGTCTGCCTCTATACTTTTAGCTACTCCACTGGCCAGATGCCCCCAAAGCCCTTCTCAGGGTGGGATTCACATCACAGATGGAAATTGCAATAGGTTCATGCCAATAGTCCGCATTAACTTCCTTGGCAGTCCCTCCGGAGCCAGAGGAACAGTTGTTTCAGCGCGCGCTCTCCATGGACCCAGGCGGTGGGGTTCCAGTCCCAGGCCTAGAGCCCCTTGGCATCGGCACGCTGCAAACGATGAGCTCTGGAGAGCAGCCAGTCAATTCTCTCTCCACCTGTTCACAAACCCACAAATACTTTTGTCTTTTGTTTGCATGAAGAGAGTGCTGTGTCAGCAAAATACAGTTGTTTCCGTATGTTGGTGAGAGTACATAAACGTTGCCAAAATGTTTTATTTCCAAAAAATGGAGTGGGGAAGGACTTGCTAGCCATTGCCATCAGCAGTGATGGGTAGTTGATGGTTTTGCTTGAAGTCAGCGCATAGTTAAGGTTAGTAAGCAAAAGTTCTAAATTTTCAGGATCTGTTTAAATAATCATCTTCTATTTTTTCCCTGTTTCTAAATAGTTATTTATGGTTTAACATTGTGCGTATGTGCAGAGAGGGAGATGTTGGGCAGACCCAGGGATGGCTCAGCTCACCTGTAGACCCCAGATGAGTAGGACTTCGAAGGCTTTTCAAGGTCTTTATATTTTAAATCATGCATCTGAAACTGGCTGTACGTTGTAGAGGTTAATTGTGGAGGTGATGCTCACAGGTCAGCTGTGCACTGGCTGCTACCTGCATCTCTGGTGAATATTCAGAAAATTCTACATTACTTCTTCTTTTGGATTGTCCATCTGGAAGGAGGTCCTGCATGTGTTTCACCACAGAGCTTCACAGATCGTCCTACTGCTTACATTGTATAGCTGAACTGTTAAAATAATTGATGAACTGATATAAAAGCTCATGATACTCGGATACTGAGATTTGCTTGCTGTATTCAAATTTGAGCTAAATTCTTTTCTCCCACAGTTACACGTATTCATGGTGGATAATTCACTCCTTGTCGTGGCTCTCGACATAGTTTAATATATGAAATAAATAAAAATGTTCATGCCCATTGAAAACATTCTGCTCTGAAGTTTCACCATGGTAAAAGCAAAATGTAAAATAATGCAGTTGTTGAAGAGGTGGGTCAAATTGCCATACATATTAAAAGAGGTTGCTTTTGATCAGCTCCTTTGAATGTCTAGTATAACTCCGTTTATCTGAAGATCTCAGGGGACGCCCAAAACCTTCAGATAAATGAGGGCTTAGTTAATCAGGGAAGCCAGCTGTCCAGCTTCTTCACCGGGGTAGGGTTCAAGATCATAACCCATCCTCCCTGCAGCCAGGCCGTCTTCAGAAAATGATTTGCATGCTTCACTTCAGCAATCTAGCCTTGAGGCTTCTGTAGAAAAGCCAGCCAGGCACTTCAAGCTTTCTCCTGGCCCTGCTTGACCCAGAGCATAACAATGAGCTGGGAGTGGGAGTTTGCTGATATATGTGTTGCATTTTTTAAAAAGTAGTAGTTTATGCGGCACTCTGCACATACTGGCTTGATGTAAATAATGCGACGCAGCTTAGCATTCATGGGCATCTTTGCATCAGATGTGCTATGCCGAAAGCTGACAGGGGAGAGATGACACAAATTTCATATTAAAAAGATTCAGCTTAACATTCTAACACATGTAAGTAAGTAAAATCGCATCACCGGTTCTTAAGGATGAAGGCACAGCACATTTACAAGGGCTGCAGTTTTGACAGATCAAGTATTGCACTAGTGATTATCTGAATGAAAGCGTTTTTACATGGTGATAAATACGAAGCTTCTTGAGGCTGCAATTGAAAATTACTGTTTCAGACTGCTCCTGTACAAATGGTCTTGAAATGCTGAGTCTTCTCCTCTGCCCCCTCATCTCTGTCATATTATTGTTCTTTGGGTATGTTAGGTTCTCTCAGATCCTGAAAATACCTTGCCTGGGACTCCAGGCTGTCTGATGGATGACTAACGTAGTGGTGCCTGCAGAAGGTTCTGACATAAATACAGTTAAGTAGCAAAATGATGGGTTTGTTTGCATGTAAGAAGTGGAACTTGAGCAGGTTACAGAACAAAGATTTTTGTGTGAGAGGTTAGGCACTATTCGTGATGTCATGCTAGTTTCTTGACCTGTGTTTACAAGGCTGGAGGTATTTTGGGAGGGTTCTTTAAAGCTTGTTTATTAAGTTTCTAATGCCTCCATTAGAATTCCTAAACTTCAGTAAAACCTTAGTTGACTTTTTTTTTTTAAATGAATCCAAACTGTTTTCCCTAATATGTGTGTGTTTTAAAATAGGGATAGCAGAGAGTTTAGTTTAACTTTCCTGCAGTGACTTAATGCTTTTTAGATTAGGCTGTAAGTGAAAATCAGTATGAGCATCTCGCTCACTGCCCGTGTGGGAGCAGCCGCTGTGCTGTCTGGTGCTGGTGGTAGCTGTGCTGTGGGGAGCCTGGGCAAGGTAAGGAGTTCACTGAGCTGCGAAGGGTTCAGGTGAAGTGGAGCTGGTTTATGCAGCGGCCTTCCTCACTGAGTCTGTGGTACCTGCACCTACTGCTTTCAGGTTTTTAATCTGGAAGAGCAGCACTGAATTGGGATCTTCCTCGTGTGCCTCTGGAGCTGCTAATCGCACTGCACAGCGCTCTGGACCTTGGCTTAAGCGCAGCTCAGTATGTTATTTTTCAGATGCCTCTCCTGTAGCTGCCCAGCTGTTTGGCTGAGTGTTTTTTTTCTGGTCTTTTGTGTGGTTAGGGTATCTTCCATTTCATAAATAAGGGTTTTACAAGATGTAATGCTAACCTAGTCAAAACCTCCTCACTCTCTTTTTCCGTGCAATATTTAGCAAAATCGGTACAAACTTCTGGTGTGTTAGCAGTTGTTCTGCGCATTGTATGCTTATGTGTTAGATGTGCAAGGTCTTTCATTAAACAGCAGGATATTATTAGGCATAGCATGAAAAGCCTTTATAGTCTCCCTGCCTTGTTTAAAGTGGGCCCACAAGCAGACCGCAGCCTAAAAGGCTGTGCAATGAATTGAGCGCTGATGGCTGGTCCGCAGGCTCAGGTGGTCGTCAGCCGCAAGTTTAGCCGAGCCCTTTCAGTAATTTGTCACGCCTGGGTCTGTTCCCGCTGCGCCAGCACGTGCCAGCTCCGTGGCGGAGGGGCTGTTCGCCAGACGGCCACGCAGCCCCCGCGTCCCGCTGTTAGCAGGGCCAGCACTCGCCCGGCCGTGTGCTCCGCACAGCCCTGGCAACAGCCGAGCGCACCGTGGAATAAGCATCTTCATAATGAGAAGTGAATGGCATCCGTCAGTCCCTTTAGAATAGGGCCCAGGCGTGTGCCTCCTCTCCTAGGAAGTTTGGCAGCCTATTCATTAACAAGAGTCATCAGGAGTTCAGCCCATAATAGGGAGGCAGCCCCAAACGCAGGCGGGCTAATGCTTGCACTATCAGGAATGTGTTCTCCTGGGCATAGGGAAAAGAGAGAAAAAAACTAAGCAAATAATGCTGTCAGCAGGTGCAAACTCTGAAATGCTATGTATTGATTTTCTTTCCTCGGGCTTCCACGGGAAGTTTATAAGAAGATTTATCACATATCAATCGTCCTCTGCTAGCATTAAAAGCAAAAAATTTTTTTTTCTTTTTTACCACCGAGCTTATAGGAACCTGAGTACAATTAAGATGTGCTTTGCTTATTGCCCTGGAGGTAGAACGCGAGACCGTCATGTCCTATTTTTAAGCATGGCTTTACTCTGATATATTTTTTTTTTTAAATCCTGTTTCAGAGTGGTTTTGTTGATGTAATGAAAGTAAAAAATGGTACTTCGGTATTAATTAGTAATGCTTTTCAGTTTTAAATGCCTTCACCTGCATTATGTTGTCACTGGTGTTATTCTCACTGCTTCCAATTTCTAAATCTAAATTGGCCTTTGCTTCTGCATAACAGTCGCGCAGAGTTAGAATGCATTTCTCCGTAACAGAAACAAAATCTGAAAACTTTTGTTTTAAATGAGGAAACAGAGAATGAGATGTCATACTGGCTCCTGCGAGCATTAATTCATAAAGTGATACGTGAGGTTCTTCAGCCCATTGTAGATTTGTTTCAGACGTTATCCTGTTATTGGAAGTGTATGATTCACCTTCTGAGAAAACAGAAGCTGCACACAAAAGGAAAAGATTTGCTTTCTCCGCTGTGAAAAGCTGCCGCAAGCAGGGGTCCTATTAAGACAGCTGGAAAGTTGCTTCAGCTTGTTACGCTTGTAAGTTTTATTGGTGACTGGTTTTTGATTACACATTTGAATGCTGTGTGTTCCAGGTTGCCGAGTTTTAATTAAAAGGCAATAGTCTTGATTTTAGATTGCTTTGTTGCCTGCATTATGCAGACTATAATGCGTGCAAGTAGTGGGGTGAATTTTTCCAATATGCATCATTTATTTAGGATACATAAGATTACACCTCCTAGCACCTGCCTTAAGTACAAACTTCACAGTTTCAGGCACTGTTTATGACAGCTAATTTCTTTTATGAACTACAGTGATCAAATACATGGGGGGTGGGGGGGGGTGGGTGTTTGTGTGGGGATAGTTCTCCTCTGTCCTGTAGCTTGTCTCTTCAATCTAACTATTTTTCTAGTCTGACAGGGTCATTGTAATGGGAACATTGTGTACCAGGAACTTCCTGTAATGCCACAGCTTGTCTGCTAAAGTTGGGGTTTGCTTTAAAAAAGCCTGCAGTCTACGGGGTTCGTTTCTGCCCTTGGTAACTTCAGCAATCTGTCGGATCTACTGAGTTGCAGCTTTTCATTCACAGAGCTAAAAGGTATTACCCTTAATTTTAAGCCATTGGGCGTATTCACTCCTCAGCGTTCACGTTCAGAACTGTTAAGCAGCATTGTGCAGTTTTGGTCCCCTCTTTTCCACGCCTGCATACAGCCTGGTTAGCATTGTTGAGTATCTGAAGTGCTGGTGTTGGTGGACGTTGTGTAACATTATTCAATTCTGCACACACATTTCCTTAACCTGGTTGTTGCAGTTATGAGGAAAGAGCTCTGTATCTCGAAGCAATAATCCAGAACCATAAAGAAGCAATGACATTTGAGGATTTTGCCGCTCAGGTCTTTTCTCCCTCTCCCAGCTACTCCCTTGGTGGAACTGGTGAGTCTCTGGACGTTATTTTTCTCTTTAGCACTAAGAAGCACTTGAGCAGCAGATGTACACCTGTTTTTTGTAGATAAATGCTTGCAAATTTAAGACAACCATTCTTCCCCTGAATCTACTAATGAATATCAAAAGGAATGATGACATTCATTTTAATTTGTTTTGCATCAGAGCTATTCACTCTGCTCCTTTCTTCAGCTATCCTGTTAACCCCCGAATCTAGCAAGGTTAATGAACTTTCTCTCAGTAATGTGCTCTGGTTCATTCAGGAGTGTGGGTTTCTTGCTGAGCTGGGAATATGTTGTTCAAAAGCTATGCCTGAATTGGTGCTTACTTATGGAAAAATAGTTCCTCACAGTAGAAGCCGTTGCTACTAATGCTAAATGGGGATTATGCTGCTCAGATACCAGGGTCAGGGATTAATGCAAAAGAAATGTAAGAATGGTGTTCTGTTAGAAAATCATGGCAGTGTGCAGTATGCTAACATTTCCCTTAAATATAGATGAGCAAATTTCAGGCTTCCTTCCAACACCTGGTCTGGAACCTGTTTGAGTATATGTGTGTGCGTACATGTGTACATTTATGTACACGCACATGAATGCGATCATCATTCATCAGCCCCACTGAAATACAAAGATGTGATGCTGAACTCTGTGAATGTATTCCTTATGTGCCCTATAAAGGTTTTAATTTAGCGTACAGTCAGTAAGTTGTGAACTGCTACTTTGCTGTTTTACTAAATGTCTCCTGATGGAAACTTCGACTCTGAAATGCAGATTTCTAGTACCCTTAAGATTTATTTTTTTTCCAGTCTCCAAAAAGTATATGGTCACTATGGGTTAGACTCTTTAACAAAGATTCCTTAATCCTTTTTTTACCCCCGTCGGGTGAAACTAGCACTTTCTAATTATTCCCTGCTACTCTTTCGGATTGTTTAATAGATTATTTCAAACCTTTATAAGCAGGACATCTGCTGTATTTCTCTTTAGCCTGACTTGTTAGCAAAAATCTTCCATCTAAACTGAAAAATTGAAGGAAGAAATTAAATTTGCTAAAATAAATCACTTACAAATAAAATCAGCCGTGCATCATTGTTTAACGTTACTGGCTCCAATCCTCGAGCTTTCAGAGCTTTGTTAGGAGATAAGAGGTGTATGCATGTCCTTGCATTGGTCGCCAGTAGCAGCAGGCAGAAGGCTTTGGAGATAAGCAAGCTGGCAGAAGTAAAGGGGAACCAGTGCTATTTACATAATCGCGCCTCTGCTTCCTGGAGAGGCGTCAAGAAACACAGGGATGGCCTCTATTGATCTTTGTTGAACTGGAATACTAAACAACATTAGAAAAGCTTATAACTTAAAGCTTTGATTAATGTTTTCTACATTAAAAAGTAGAACAGCTGTGAATTAAATTCTTTTATACACTCTGCCAAAAGCCTGAGACAAAAAAATTATCAGTTTCAATAGAAATGTAGATTTCATGCGCAGTGTTGTTAGCGCTTTGAATCATTTATCTGTTGATGCATCAGCAAATAAAAATGTAGATACATTGATATCTTTTAAATGTTTTGCTCTATACGTAATTGTATTCCGTTTTCACGTCATTCTTACAGCACACAGTGATCTTATATAGCTATTCAGTTCGACAAGCAAGGACAGATTCATTTGATAACACTGCTAGTCATACTTTCTAAAGGTTGTGATATATTTGGTATGCCAAAAATATTTAAAATGTTTCTAATGTCTGCCTAAGTTTTTCAGAATACTGTTAAATCATCAATACCTGAATGCGTTTTTAAGATTTCACAATTTTATTGCTTTTTTAAAGAGTAAAACCTGCCACAGTCAGGTCCCAGTTTTTGGACTTTGAATGTCAGAATTTATTTCATGCTCACAAAGAAGCTGGAGGCCAGTCACAACTTCTGGCATTGAAAGTCTTTGCTTTAGAGAGTCTCCTCACATTACCCACTGATGTACCTGCATAGTCGGTCAGATACTGCCACAAGCTGTGTCGGTGGTTGCCATTAGGATGTATTTTCCATCAAATGCCATCCTGGCAATCGGCAAGGAGGCTGAATGTAAACCCTGCAGCTCAGGTGCCGCTGCCAGCCGCTGCTGGGGCGAGCCCGCGGCCCGTGAGCAGGGAGCCTGGTGCGGAGCTGCGTGTGGATCGCCAGCATCTGCCTCAGCCTCGCCTGTTCCCAAGTTTATCGTGGTTCAGATTGGCGGGGTACTGCAAATGTGCTGGCAGCCTCCAGAAATAAGTAACAAACCAGCTCGGGTGCAATTTGACTGAAGTTTGCAGCCACTATTCATCCCTCCTAATGAGTAGAAAGGGATGAAAAACTATTCTGAAGTCACCGGTTTCCCTGTCGGCATGGTCACAGCTGGGGGCAAGCAGGAGGGTTGCGGGCTGCGAACAGCGGCAGCTCTGTGTTTTCCAGCGTGCAGCCTGTCCCCCCGTGCCACAGGCAGCAAGACCTCCTCCAAGCTTAGCTTCCCCTGTCCTGTGCCTGCAAAATCGGCTGTCTGCCCCTTAAGAAATACGGGCGGCATTTTTCTTCATGTGAAAGGGGAATTTCTGTTCTGTAACAGAAGCAAAAATGAATCACAGAGCAGTAAATGCATGGAGCTGACACAGGTCTGTGTTTCCCCTTCTAAAGTAACAAGCCAGCTGATACTGCTAACCCTGCCTAGCTTGAACTTTTCAGGTAAATTTAAGGTTAATTCTCCTCTGGTCTTTGTTCTTAAAACCACCTAATTGTAATCCTGCCATCGCTGCGTATACGTGTGCACGATAGAAAGGGTCAATGAGTAAGTATGCTTTTTTATTAAAAGTAAGATTGGTTTTAGTAATTAACGCAGTATATAAAGCAAATCAAGACCATTAAATTAATTGACTATGTAGCTGTTAATGACACACATTATTGGTGTATTATTAACTGTGATCTGTTTATTTAAACTAAATGTTTTTATGTTTGCTGATACTGCCTCTAGGGATGCTTCCCCTAGATTCAGAGGGACGTGGGTTTCCTGTAAGTATGCCCTGGCTCAGTCTCCCAGGTCACAAATAGTCTTGCAGGTGCTACATTTGATGCATGGAAATCGTCCGATTGACCTCTTTTGCTGTTTTCAGAAGTAGAACCTTCAACATACCCTGTATGTATCATAGATAGCCCTGAATACCTTAAACGTTGAAAATGCAGCCTGGTAGGCAGAATGGGCATCCCTGAACTCATTTAGGGGATGTGCAGATTAGGAACAAAAGATGAGAATACGGTCCTTTGTTGTTAAACTGGTACATTACATGCTGTATTTTAATTAGGCTGGGTATGAGAGTCAGCCCAGGAAATCCTCCGTAATCCAACACTATTGAATTATTCTTATCCTTTCCCTCTGCAGATTTCTCTCGTTTTAGAGGATGGGGGTTTAAGCTGCTGTCTTTTTTTCTGTTCTTGCTCCCTCAGCCAAAAAGAAAAACAGTTATTCAACAAAATACTCGTGTGTTCTTTGAAAATATCGTAAAAATTAAACAGGCACAAACAGATACAAAACGTTCCAACTTTAATTACCTCTGCTGAATAAAAAGCATTTGTTGGTTTGGTTTGGGTTGGGTTGGGTTTGGGTTTGGTTTGTTTTTTTTTTCTTTCCATTTAAGATCGGAAGCCAGAATCGTGTTAACCCTTAGAAAGTGGAAGTAGTCAGATATTCTAGAAAGGAAAAGAGGTAACTTTTCCACCAGAGAAAGATTTAGATTTCAGGGTTTTATACTTAGGAGGGTAGATTTCTACTTTCAAGAGAATCTACAAACCTGCTTTTCAGCAGCGCAGACTTGCAGTTAGTGCTTCAAAGGGTTAATTGAAATGGGCACACTTGACTGCTGAGAGGACTGATCTAATCACTGCCATATCCAAGTGCATCTGTTCACCATGAGGTCATTCTTGTGCATGCTAATGATTTGGAAAATAAAGCATAATGCTTGACGTTATCAGAAAGGATATAGTGTAAATCTTTGCTTTTTAGTTGCTACAGCTATTGTGGAATGAAATGGCAGGCAAAATACCTCAGATTATTGCTTTCCATTTAAATTTTTTTAAAGCATCATTTTCAGCGGAGTGTCAGGAAAACTGTGCTGGAAAACTCTGACATGTGGTATCTGTTGATAAATGGATTCTTTAATGAATATTATAGCATTGCCCAGGAGCAACACTTGAGTTGAGGAACTACAGAGGTTTTCAGCATTCCCTGGTTTTAAAGCCTTGGAAGCTGTGCCTGCTTATTTACATAAAACTGAGATCTTGCAGCCTTTTTGTTGAAAAGGTGACACATGCTTTTCTTTTGTCTCCGGACTTTTACATGCATAAATTTCATGTAGAAAATAACTTGAACAAACAACAAACAAGATTTAGTTTATTGAAAAACACTTTTTTCTAGGTGCTGAGCTTTATCTTTCCCTGTTTAAAGCAAAAGGGAGTATTTCAAATGGCCGCGCAATTTTAAAATCTGTTTTTGACAGAAACAACACAAAACGTGGAGTAACTGTTGTCTTAAACAGACTTACATTCTTTTTAATGCTAACTGAGTGATGGTTCCTTTGGGGTTCATTTGGTTTGGTTTTTCTGGGGTTTTTTTACTTCTTTGTCGATGCCTTCTCCTTGAAAATCTGTAGTGTGTTTTGTCAGTTATGTGTACTAGGTAGAATAAAGTCTCTCCAGCTTCTCTATAAATATTTTTGCATATTTTTAGGGAAGATGGATGGAGCTGAGTATTTCAAAAATACACCTCTGAAAGTGAGTAGCTGTGCCACGACATTACAGCATACACGGCACATGCCAAGTGTTGGGTTTGATCAATATGACAGTGTTGCCTGAAACTGAAAAAATTAGTTTCTAGTAACTGGGACTTAGAAAATTCCAGACTAGCCTGGCAGCTAGGAGCCCACTGCTCAGCTGTTTCCACTGCGAGAAGAGGCAGTGCTGAAACCATCTGGCAGTTGTTACTGCCTGGACCGGGATGCTGCTGTGGAGCTACACGCGGCGCTTTGACGCGGCTTGAACCTCTGTTCTGAATCCTTACTTTTCCAGTACAGGTGTTGCCCTTAAATGTGGAAGGAAGCACGAGAAGGCAAGTCATTAGCACAGAGCTCATCACAAGGTGTTCTAGGTGAGAAGGAAAAAGTGCAGTTGTAGGTGCCAGACGTTGCAATGGTAGAGGTTGTCCAGGCAGTAAACAAAGAGGAAAAGCTTAAGGAGGTGGAGCAGAGGGGTGGGAAGAGGACTCAAGGTGTTGCTGTGGGGTTTTTTCCTCCCTCCCCTGTGAAGAGTTCAGAGGAGGCGCAGGGACCTGGCCAGCTTCTCCTCTCTGTTTAATTCACACAGTTCTTACAGCTGATCTTCAGCAAACTAGAGCATCTTTGACTGCTGGGTTAGCGGCCTGCCCCAGCTGCCTGCTTGGACTGCCTTCAGAGGGCTCCTGAAGCTGCACCAGCGGGTTCAGGAGGTGCTCCTTACCCCTCTGGTCTTGGTTATCAGTGGTCCACATGTGGCCATCCTGCCCATCTTCCACAGCGCTGCCACCTGCCTGGGCGTTCTCACCACCACGGGAAGGTGCAGTGCCCAGCAGCTGGATGCTGCGCCGGGGCGGCTTTCAGCACCGTGCTGTTGCATGTGTGTGGCTCCTAATTTCTACTCGTCAGCAGAAATGGCATTTCATAACCACCTCCGTCACTGCCAGCCTCAAAACTCTTGCCTCAGAAATATGGAGGTCTCCCATCACTGTGTTCCTTCCGTGGTAGCTACCAGCTCACCCAGGAACTTGCCGAGGTGCTCTCTGCATCTCAGCATCACGGAGGCAGAGCCTGGTGGCGGATGATCCTTTCCTGCTTGGTGAAATTGTCTCTTGGCCCATGGTAGCTGCTTGACAGCAGAGAATGAAAAGGTGCCAAATGAAATTTCCAGTCGAATCAAGCATAATTACCTGATTTAATGAAGGAGGAAAGAGGATGTTCTGCAGAAACCCAGAATTTACCCTTTCTCCCCAGAGATGCCTTTCAGCGTGTGTAAATGGAATAAACCCATTTCATATTTTCCATTACCTCCTTCTTTCCTCCACACTTAGGGAAACCTGCTTGAGCGTATTCAAACAACACGGCACAGCAATTCTGATCCACTTTCTGGGTCTTTTAATGGCAGAACTGAGAAATCACAATGATTTCTATGACGACATGTGGATGCTATAAAGAAAATAATAATTTTGCTGAATGATGAAGCAGTGACTGAGTGGAAGTGCATCCCTCCTCCCGCAGTCAGAAAGACGACGCTAGAAATCAGAAACACCATTTTTGCTCTTTCAGACTCAGGCAGCGAGTGAAAATCTTTTCCAGGCTGTGGTGTGTTCCTTGATTTGTTAATCTACTCAAGCATTTAGCAGTCTGAAGAGTTTAAACACCTTGCTGGTAGTTCTTTATGAAGGAATAGGAAGGAACCTCCTACATCGTCAGTGTACCATGGGACCACCCCCGTGCCTCGGTCAGACCCTTTAGGTTTTTAAAAAAGTCGAAGGTTATACATGCTGACAGTATGATACTTTGCATTTTTTTCATGAAAGAGAAATACTTTCTTGAATTGGTGAAAATCTTAGCATCCCTGTAAGGGTTAGAAATGGTCTGTTATTAAATAGGGCAAAGTTATAGTAAATACCATGAATCGTTAGGTGGTATCAGCTCTGTACCCACTGTAGCTCCTCTGACTTGAACAGTCTGGTGTAAATTTACACCAGGCCTGGTTCAGAAGAGGACAAATCCCTGCAGAACGGTGAGCATGTTGCATCATTACTTTGCAGCAGTTTTTCCCTTTGCCCACTGCCTATGAGGGTGTACAGCCCGGACCTGTCCCAGAGGCTGTGTTAGGTGCTGGGCTGCTTCTCCATCAAGCCTGGTGTAACCTTGGGATCTGCAGCAGAGTGGGGGTGAGAGAAACATCAGGGCTTCCAGCCTGGGCCCTTTCTTTTTTCCATTTAATTGATTGTCTCAGAGGGAGCTCTCCCAGCTCCGATCTGTGGGAGAGGAGATGTCAAGGGAGGCTTCCTCCCTAGCAATCAGTGCTGGGATGGGAAAAAATACTAGCTTGACGGGCCTCTCTCTTCTGCGGGGTGACAGCTCCAGCTGCTCAAGCTGTCAGGTTGTGAGAAAGCTCCAGGCCATGCGGCCCCTTTGCATTTTTCCTCTGCATTGAGGCATGTCAGCCCTGCAGCCGCCGTGACAGAGAGCGCCTGTGTGGTGCCGTCCTGCTGCTGCAGGCTGCCGGTGCCCAGGCCAAGCCTCGGGGCGGTGGTTTGCGCTGCACGGCGTGTTGCATGCCTGCCTGCAAAGGAGAAGTAACCACTAACGCTTGCTGTGGTCCGTCTGGCTGGCTGGCCAATGCAGAATTAATTAGCGGCTGCTCCAAGTCACAACTAATTAGAACTTTGATGTGTACATTCAGGCTTTATTTCCAAATCTCTAAAACCATCAAAGCTGGGTACGTGATGGTGTCAAGCACTCGTTACCTGTGCTGGGAGTGCTTTTTTGGGGGTTGTTCCTGCCCTTGATCAACCTGTAGTTTCAGATTCTTACTGCGCCAATTACAGCTCTTCGAGGCGCTGCTTTTTTTTTTGTTTTTCATAGCCAAACAAGAGTGGAGCGAACCTCCTCCTCTACCTATGTTTCAGCTGCTGTGGTGCTCACTTAGGGTCCAGCCTGCTCAGGGGAAGCAGGTATGGAAACTGCCGGTGGCTTGTGCTGGCCCTGCAAGCGCAGCCTGGGCTGTCCCCCAACACCTTCCGAAGAGCCGTGCTGCTGGGTGGGCTCAGGGCAGTCAGCTCAGGCACCCTTCTTTCTTCAGCGTCTTTGTGGGTTCAGCGGGGAGAAGGGGCTGTGTAAACTCAGCTGGGAGAAAGACTCTCCAAATATAGTCGGTAAGTGCCGTGCTGTGCCGTTGCCCAGCTGCCAGCCGCCTGTTCTTCCAGGTTGCTGCTGAGGTTGAACCATGTAGCCTTTGGGGTTTGCTTAAAGGCATAAGCCAAATGAAAGATACCAAATGCAGGTTTAAATGGCTGTCAGTCAACAAAATACGAAATAGTGTAACGGCTCATACCAACCGCGGCAAAGAGCTGCGTGGTGTAAGTGCAGTTCCAATTATTTGACCTCCTGCATACTTGATGCAGTTGGTGGTTGTATTTGCATTTCAGACCGTTGAGTACGTGTGGTTTTGCATGAAGACAGCCACTGCTTTATTTAGTGATAATTTCTTCAAAACACACACACCTGAACATGCAGGTTCAGGATGCTGCTTATGTTGTATTTTGAGCCTGTCCTTGTGAGTGGAAGGCAGACCATGTCAAAATGCTAAGCGGATTTACTGCTATGATTCTCTCTGGAATTTTATTACCTTCACATTTACTGGGAAAGAAAACAAAGATTTCCACAGACCTGTTATGGCTGATAGGTTAATTGAGGGGGGTGGGGGGGAGGTATGTCATGGCACGTGTGAAAACTTCGTAGGTCTTCTCAAGTATAAAGCTTCAGAAACCGTAACCATTACGTGTGATGTTGTAATCCATTTTTACACACTTGGGTTCCACATTAAGACCTGCTTTTCTTCTCTTTTTCTCATATGATAGAAAAGTTTACCAAGGAAGGGCAATAGCCTTGCGCTTGGTTTGTCAAATGAGTTCCTCCCAGGGCAGCAAGGGCAATGAGGGAAAAGGAAAATGCTGTTGCAGTGCTGGGGATGCTGCTTCTTCCCTGCGTGCTGTGAGGGTGGGTGACCACAGCCACGCTCAAGGAGGAGTTTGTTTGGTTTCGCCTGCCCCTCGCTGAAAATGGTTGGGCCTGGGGCGGTGCCCGGCTTCTGAGACAGCGCAGAGTAATTCTGGAGAGACCACGTCAAAACCAAAGGAACCTAATTTCTGGATTCTGTAGTAGCCCCTGAAATGCGCGTGTGAACGTGGTTAAAGGCGCAAAGGGTTTTCCAGCTTGCACGTGGGGGTGGGGGTGAGGGAAGGGCAGGCACAGGGGGAATGGCAGTAGCTTACCACCTGCTTTTACCAAATAATTTCCATGGGAAATTTCGCAGCAGTGAGTTGCTGTCTTTTTCGTGAAATTATCAGTAGCGTTGCAACACACAAATTATACCCTTTTTGCTGTTGTACTTCGTAAAAGCAAACTCAGCAGCTTTGCAGCGCATCAGTAAGGAGCCCGTATCTTGTAAAGCCGTGAGCGGTACCCGCTGTACACATTAAGTGCTGTTGCTGAGCACAGAGTCAACTTGAAAAGCTGATTTTCAACCACAGAGATACTGGGGCCTTCTGGTGGGTTGGGTTGGTGGGGAAGGAAAAAACCCTCTAATTAGTTACTGCAGCTCTGAGGGAGCTGACAGACAAGATGCTTCTAGATTTGGTTTTCCGCACGTGGTGTCCCTGAGGGGGGCTCAGCCAGTTTTGGTGAGGAGTTGGACCCCCAGTAGTTTGGCTGCATGATGACAGCATTGCACTGCTGCTGTCCTGGCAGAGTTCCTGCCTGTTTTCTCCATAGGATGTCCAAGATGTTTTGCCATCATCAGTACCAATGTTCCTGTGCTTGTACACATCTGAAGGGTGGGGAAAGGGTTATTTTGCTTTCAGGAGCATCCATCTGCTGCACGGGGAGAAGACAAATTGCTAAAAGATCTTTTTTCCTAGAGCACATGTCCTGGTGCTGTGTGAGAAACCAGATTTTTTCTGTTCTGTAGATTCAAGCTAAAATAAGCCATTCGTCTCTACCTTTCCGAAAGGTAACTCCTCATTTAAAGTATATTTGTATCTGTATTACTAACTGAATTTTTAATCCCCTCCTGCAAGGAAGATATTTTAAACACTTGAGCCTTCATCACCGTAAAGCAGTTGTATCTGTAGGAGACCATGGAGGCATCTGCTCTGTCACTTGTGTGCCTCTCATTCGCATGCAGGGGTATGGTTGCCTGGGATGAGGTTTTGCACACACAAGTGACACCATTCATGGGAGCTTTGTGTGGCCCAGTGCTGCATGTGGTGGTCACCTTCTGGTGGTCCTGCCTACAGTGCAACAGTGGTTTTGGTCTCTGTGAAGCCTCAGATTTTACCCAGTTTGAAACTGCGTGACCATGAACAGCGTCGGAAGTGCAGCTGAACTAAGAGGCTGCTGAAGTCCCCCCGTACCATATCGGCAAGTCTGGTGAAAGCTGAAGGGAGAGGTTTATTCATTCCAATTTTTGCCGACGTTTCCTCCATCTGTTTTTTCAATCAAGAGACCAACAGGGGCAAGGAAAAAGCCTGTGGGTACTGGATTCTCTTTAGGTCCCTGAGCATATTGAGGTGTACTTTGTATTGTGAGTTGCCCTTACAACTGGGGCCCACCGTGTGCCAAGTTTGCCATGTCGCCTGCGGCCGTGCCGCTGTGCTAGGTGCCTGCGAGCCGCTGGCCTGGCCTTCGTGCGAGCGTGACGGGTGTGCAGTTCCTGTACTTATATGATTTTGTGTTCTTTCCCTTTAGATTAGAATATGTAATGGTCTCATTATGGTAATTGCTGCAGGTAAGAGCAATGCTTCCCACAGGCCTCGCTGCTGCTGGCGTTGCACTTCATCACTAACAGCTCTCCTCCTCTTCCTCTTCCTCCTCCTCTTCCTCCTGTGCTCAACGCACGGCTGCTGTGGCTCTGGGGCTCTCTGGGTCTGTCTCTGCCTGTCCCTGTTGCCACCACCCCATCTCCTCCCGTCCCTGCATACCGAGCCCCACGGGGTGCCCACCGCCTGCCCACCCAGGCAGCTGCTGCCGGGCCCAGCCAACACCAGCACCTGCCGCGATGGGAAGCATTTTCGTCGTGGCTGGGCCCGCCTGCGTGTGTGTTCGTGGCCAGGGCACCACGGGGACGGGGTCAGGGATGGGGCAGCCACTGGGAATATGCTGGGCACACCCCCTGGCCCGCCAGTGGCGAGTGCCCATGGCAGCTGCGTGGCATCACCTCCATGGCGGCGCTCGCCCAGAAGCCAGCGTGACTTACAGGAGAGAGCTGCTGGGCAGCTTTTGACGGAGTTTCCCCCCCTTTTTGCAAATTTCACATGTTTGTTGGCCAAGCTGTAAATTTTAAGCACTGTGCTGGTCCACCTGTGAGTCAGAAACTGGTAATTTTTATTTACTATGCCATCACGGAGCTGCTGCTTGGTTTTTGCAACTTATAATTTCACATTGCCCGTGCACCACCTGAAACGAACAGAGCAAGAGAGAAAAAAAAACCTCCCCCACATCACTGCAAAAAGAACAAGAACTAAGCCTCTCGCAAGCATCTTGACACCAGTGGAGCTGGCTGTCCCAGCGCGTCGGTGGCTGCGTGCAGCCCTGCTTCTCTCCCTAGCGCAGCTGAGCGAGCGGAGCCTCGGCTCTGAACAAAGTTGCAGGCTCCTCTTGCAAGACAGCCAAGTAATTAGAGTTCGTGCCAGACAGCTTGCGAGTGGAATTATAATATTTGTATGAAAGCCTTTATCTTTCGTGGTTATTACTTGCTCACTCTGCAGCTGCTGTCTCCCTATCAATCAGGGCGGTTTCGGGGGAGCTTCAAGGTTGATTGCATAGCTAAGGACTCGCCAGAAGAAAGTTTGGACTGAAGGAATGTGCCGGCTCCTGAGGCGGGCGGATGCTGCGCTGCGGTGTGCCTCCCTGCAGCCCCACCTGCCGCAGCCGCCCCGCTTTTCATATGCGCAGGCGATGCATTGTTCAGTGCTTGCATGAATATTGCTTGAGCTTGTCCATTTGGTGAAAACTGTATTATTTTGACCATCTGCCATTCTGCTTAACTGCAGGAATGTAAAGTACAACATCTCCCTCACAGCCCTTCCCTCCCCCACGCTTTTCTCCCCACGAACAGCACTGCAGGTTTTGTTTTTAATCCCAAACTGACAGCTCCAGGTTTTTTATGGAAGATGTCTTTACATGCTAAGTCATATTTTTCACCTTTTTTTAATGCAATATTTCCCCTTCAGTCAATTGTCTTGAAGTATAAATCTGGTAAGTAAAGATTGTCTTTGAAATGCAAACACCTGTTTGCAAACTGTTGGAGGAGCAAGAGGTGCTTTGGGCTTGGCTGCAGCGGGACCTGGGCATTGCTCTGTTCCTGCTTCGAGTCACTAAAGTATCTAGGGTCAGCTAAAGCACCGGGACAAAGCTTTAACCCCTGCCGCGAGGAAATGGAAGGCGATGCTGCCTGTGCCCAACAAACCCCATGGAGTTTCCGAGCATTGCTCCCCAGAAGTGACAGGATCGGTGCAAGCTGTTAACGTGCAGAGCAGGGCTGCTGCCGTTCCCGCTGATGGGGTGAGACGGGCTGTCGTGTTTGGCAGGAGTCTGGAATACCCGAATTAACTTCAGCTGCGTGGTGAAAAAGCAGCCGAGTCTATTTGGGTCTGTGTCCTTAGGAGGTAAATTGAGTGCCAGGGGCTTCACTGCCCACAGAGACCTTGCCCACGGCTGCCCCCTCCACCTGGCTGAGCCACAGGCGAGTCCTGGCACGTTTCGCGAGGACAAGGCTCGCCCTGCTCGTGAGCGAGGTTGTCCCGCCGCGCCACCGCCTGTGAGTGGCTCAGCTGTGGCACTGCCTGCATCTTGGTGCATTGCCTGCGCGTTCGAGAGTCACCTGGGCTGGTAGAGGGAGTATTAAAGACAGTAGCCCTATAGTCATCAGTTATACAAACCAACAGCAAATAAAGGCGTGGTGTGAAAGTACGGCTCATTGCGCAGGGGAGGGTCTGTGCTGCAGAAGGCAGCCATCGGCCTGGAGCTGGGAGGGGTCGGGCTGCCACAGTGGCCTCGACCCTCGGTGTGGGCTGGGGGCCGTCTGCCGGCCTCCGCACAGGCTCACACCACCTGGCTGCGAGGCTGCTCCTCCGCCCCACCGCCAAGCAAAACCTTTGTGTTAAGGCGTAGAGAATTGTGACATGGTTTAAAAATACCGTACCCCAGGGGAGCTGATGAAATGACGCGCACACGGGGAAGGGCCCTGGGACAGATCAGAACTGCAGCAGCAAGAGCAGGGCTGGGTTGCAGCATGCGTGTCCCTATTCCTCCGAGCACCATTATGGGCGCACCGGGGAGAGGCAGGAGCTGCGCACACGCGCCCACCTCACTTCATTCATTTACTTCTTAGTTTAATCACTGCTCCTCATCTGTTCTCATTCAGACAACACATTTAGTCCTGGCCTCTAGTCGTAACCGCCCCTGGGCAATAACCGAGATGTAACTTAATGTTGTTGAACAGCAAAGCGTAAACACTTGTAGACACTGCTGCAGCCACCCGGGTCCCCCAGCCCACAAATGAAGGTCTTGGATGGTGGCCGTGAGTGCACCAACAATGGTGGGTACCTAGCGTCCTCTTTGAGGAGTGGAACTAGTTGGGAAAAAATTAGGATTCTTTTTTAATTGGAGTCTAAGATACCTTCCAGGTGGAGTTTCATGAAAGCATTTGCGCTGTGGAAACTCATTTCTAGCTCTCTGTAGCCGATTAAATAGAGGAGAGCCATGTAGTGGCACACAGAGCAGAAATAGTTTTACATAAAACACACACTTGAAACAAACATTTTTCGAGTCCTGTTAGGTGGGCTTTATTGGCCCGTCAAGCGAGCAGGATTGGTGCAGCCATTCCCCAGCACGGTGCTGGGCTGCAGGCGGCTGCTGGAGCCCCCCTGGGAGGGGCTGTTGGGGGGCTCTCGCCTGCCCACCGGGCGCTGCTGGCCGCTCGCAGCCCCGCCGCACCTTGCTTCTCCTGGAAGCCGGCAAAGAGCAATGCCTTTTTTTTTTTGCGGGGAGGGCCAGGGTGGCAGTTCCTCAGCTGCCTGGGCCGCTATAAAACGTCAGGTTCACCTGAGTGACACCCAAGATTAATTTGGAAGAGGAGGTGGGAGAGGGGCTGCGTTTTCTGCAGTTGTTCTGATGCAAAGACACGCAGGCTGTTTCTGTCCTTGCGTTATTTTCCCCTGCCCGTTATGTTTTCCAGGCTGCCTCACCACAAGTGCAAGCGCTGACCTTCCCGTGGCAATAGGACTGGAGCTGGCAGAGCAGACCTCGCCCGCGCTGCCACGGGCCTCGAGGAGCAGAGTCCCTGGGAAGCTTCGCCGCTCCGCCAGTGCTCTCAGCAAGTCTTCCAGCTGAGGTCTGCGGGAGCAGAACTCCGGCCGAGGGAACCCAAGAGACCTTAAAATAGATAAAGTATTTACTGTCACTGTAGAACTTGCTGGTTTGGATGAGCACATGTTGAAGAGGATGGGTGAGAGGTTTGCTCTGTAAAATCGCAGTTCTCGCATCCAGATGGACGTGGCCAACGATCAGCCATCACCTGTCTTACCATCATGCGCTTCATGTGATCGTTGCAGTCACAAAGCAAGTGAAGGCGACGGCGGGCTCTTGCTGCTGGTGTGGCATCGGGCGGATGGCAGCACGCACTTCTTCTCCCCAAGCACCTGTGCACAAGTACTGGTGACGCTGCAAGAGGACATGAACCAGTGCTGAAACCAGTTATTTAATGTAGCTTTAGAGTGTTGCTTTAGTCATTCCGGTCAACACTTAATTGTGTATTAGGGAATTTTGTCTAGAGATTTTCCTATGACCAGCCACATAACAAGTGTTCCCGTCCTCTGGGGTGCGGGTGAGCGACGGAGGCACTGGCCAGTCTGCGTTCAGCCTCTGCTCCCCTTCTGTTTCCTGGCCATCTGGTGCCAGTTTTGTGCATGTCGCTAAGAACTAGCAATCACTTGCAAAAAAGAGAGGTCGTTTATCTGAAATTCAGGAAGAGGCCACCGCTGGCACGATGTGGCACCACCTGCATTAAAATCTTATTTAATCGTGGTGTCTTGTTCAGGGTCACATGTCACTACCTATTGCATAAAATCCTGAAGCCAAAGCTGCTCCAGCTGCCGCTTGGTCGTGCCCGGTCCAGCACGGCAGAGCAGAGGGCCAGGCTCGTCAGTGCCTGGTGGGTGCCCACGCTGCTGCCGCGGTGCGATTGCCAGAACAGCAGCGTCCAGCGCAGGTGTGAGGGACCGGTCAGAAGCTTCTGCCCCGACTGGGTTCAACCATTTACCTTCGTGCCTTTGCATTTATCTTAGGCAGAAGCTCTCCTTGTTGGCGCCGGCTTTGGCTTCAGGATTGCCGTGTCATTTGCAATAGTGCACACGATAGCTGTGTACTGTGAACCACTCACTAAGAAAAGTAAAAATAACCAAATTCCTTTTTGCAGAGCAAATGCCGCACATTTGCCACAACTGCTTCTCACCATGGTTTGAATAATTAGGCAGCACACCTCTCAGGTAGCCACCTCACTGTGACACAGCGTCAGGGCAACAGTCTGCAACCTGAAGCATCTCTACTTAGAATAGAATAAATCCGAAGGCTTCTGAGGATGTGCCATGTCCTCCTGGCACTTCGTATAGCAAGCAAATCTTGTTATTTTCAATAGGAAATGTATTTCAGTCTATGTGTGTCCTAAGTTTCTAGGGGTGGTAACTCTTCAGAGCTTAACCCCCCACCCTGTATTATAAAAACAAAAGAAATGGGAGACATGCCGGAAGCCCCCGGTGTGAACGAGGCAGGCTGGGCTGAGGGCAGAGCTCCAGCAAGGCGCCAGCATGGCCAGGCACAGCAGAGCAGCAGCCGGTGAGTGCTGCGGGACACGCCAGTGCTGGGGCTGGGCTGGGCACCCCCTTCAGCGGGGGCTGCCGTGCCCGCCTGGCGCGCCTGCACGGGGAGAGGAGCTGGCTGCACTATGAATATCGCGTTAACTTTATTTTGTTGGTGTTTTGAAGATCAGTGTCTGTCCCTTCTGAAGCGGTGTGTCAGACCCCTCCCACCCTCCTAACTCACCTTGGCTCTGGGCCGCCTGGTCGCTTTTTATTCGTTTTTGCTGTTTGGCACTTCCATGCACACCTCAACTTAATGTCGTTTGGTTTAAGTGAAGGGGATTTGGTTTCTGGTAAAGCAAAATGCACCATTGGGCCACCATTTTTTTTTGCACTTCTACTTTGGTGTCAACATGAACGTCTGTTTGCGAGTCGGCATCCAGCTCCGTGACTGCCCTGTAAATACGGGACACTAAATATTGCCAGTAACACTGAGGCGGCTCCGCTGGGGCTCTGTGTCCGGGGCTCTTCGGCGCAAGGGGCCGGCAGCTCCCCTGAGGCACCCAGAGCAGGGCTGGAGGCGCCGAGCCCGAGCCTGGCTGGTGTGCTGGGATGTGGGCAAGGCAGCCGTCCTGCTGGGAAGGGGCCTCGTTTGCTAAGGGCTTTCACTGCCATTTTGATTTTCTGCTTCACGTGTTGGTTTTGCTTTCTACTGATCATGTGTTGGTAAAGGAAATAAGAAAATAAAATGTGTATTTTAATTTATTTTATTTTCAGGACTGGATAGGCGAGGCTGTCTTGTTCTCAGTGATCCAATAAATGGTCTGACGTAATTTCAAAGGCATCCCCCTGAATAAAAGGAGACTTTTCTTGTTAGAGCAATATGCATCTCTAATTCAGGGAAGAATTAAAACACCGATGGAAATACTGTTTTCCTGATGTCAAAAACCTAAAAATATAAATTTGTAAAAATTCAGCTGTGGTTTCGTACTATGAACTGGATAACAAAGCTGTTCTGTTACCCCTCACAAACTTAATAAAACTTGGCTCACAACGGCATTCTTCAGAGAGCGCTGGAGGGCCGTAACTGCACGGCGTGTGCTGCGCCCGCGGGGCACGAGGTGCCGCTGGCAGGCACGCCGCCCTCCGGCCCCTGGCAGCCCGCTCTGCCTGCCGGCACCCGGCCGAGCTGCCGCAGCTGCCGGGCCACGCTCGAGCTGCTGCAGGTGGTTCGGATGCACCAGGGACGCCGGTGCTGAGGCGGTGCTGTGGTGTCAGTGGCGTGGGTTCGGCCTCCCCGCAGGCAGCGCTGCGCTGACCGCGGCCGCAGGAGCGGCTGCCGGGCACGTAACTAGCAACACTGCTTCAAGGCCCAGTTCTCTTTGGCAGAACATCAGTTAATGCCACGCCACGGCTGAAACCAGGGCAGCCACGAGCGCAGGCCTCACACTGCCCTGACCGTGTTCTTAACCGGGAGGCCCTAGAGCCCCGGCGATGCTGTTCACAGCCCCCCCAGCTCTGGCCACCCCAGAGCGTTCCTCCCGCTGCCCTTCGCGCCTCACGGGGGCATGGGTCCTGGACACGCTGCCAGTGGCCATGGACTGAGAGGGAAAGACCAAACGGTTTTGTTGGGCTGAATTTGGCCAAGCTACTCCTGAAAATTGCCTCTGTATGGCTAAGGAGCAGCTCCAGCGCAAGACAGGAGGACCTGAACTGCTGCTTCTAAAGAATCAGTCGGCTGCAGAACCGTGCTCGCTCTTTTGCTCTTGAATGTTCTGTGCTCTGGTCACCAGTCACATGGGCGGGCCACCTAAAAGAGATGCAACAAAAGATTTTTAAGGTGGTCTCAGCCCCCGCATCGCAGATGCCCCTGCCACGAGCAGCACCCACCCGCCGGGTCGGGGCCGTTGGCGCTCCGGCAGCCTCGTCCCTCTCGGGGCGCTCAGCCCCACCTGCGAGCATGCTGCCCAGCACCCGGCTCACCCCTGGCTACAGACCGTTCTTCATTTGGGGGAGGAGGTGTCCCACTCCCCACCACGAAGAGTCCTTTGCTGTAGGATGCTGGTGGCGCTCGTGCCCGGGAGCCTCAGTTACAGCACTCGGGCAGCAGGAGCACACGGAGCTGATCAGTATTTCCAAAGCACCGGCCGTCCCGGCTGTGCAGGAGCCACAGAGCCCGCACTGACAGGAGCTTGCAGCAGTTTGTTAATAGTAATTACAGACCGTTAAGGAAAGCTCAGAAGACATTATTTATATACTATTCATTCCAAGAAACACGTGATGACAAGGCTTCCCTTTCTAAGCCGTGTAATGCCTTATTGCTAGGCCATTTGCATGAACATTAAAAACAAATGTCTCCGATGGTGATTTTCCACTCTGTGGAGACATTACTTAAGAAAATGAGGGGGGTCTGTGCTCTCAGTCATAATTATGTCAGGGGTGCTTACACATTACCCCCCGCTTATGCCAGTGGGAATGCAACGGGATTATTTGGCAGTGGGAAAAGACCCTTGGAAATGTCTGTTCCTTTGCCAAAAAGAGAGGACAGAGTTGTCTTAAATTGCTTTCAGGTGCTTTAGTCTGAAATGGAGAATTAATCCAAACAGCTCCGGGTACAGCCCCGCATCTCTCCAGCTGCAGAAATAACTCCACACACCGAGCTGGCGCTGGGAACGCGTCTCCCACGCACTCGCCGTGGGGACCCGGGCCCGGGCGCAGCTCGGGCCGTTCTGCGGGACTGGGGTAGCAAACCCCGGGAGCGGGGAGGGGGCGGCCGGGGGTCCCGGCGCGGTTAGGGCGCCCCCCCCCGCCGCCCAGCCCCGCGGCGGTGCCCAGCGCGGCCCCGTCCCAGGGCGCCACGCTGCGGGGCGCGGGGCCGGTCACTGGCGGGGGGCGATCGGCGCCCCGGCCCCCAGCCGGCGTGACCCGGGCGGGGCGGCCCCAGGCGGGCCGGGCCGGGCCGGGCCGGGCAGGGCAGGGGCTGGGGCAGGGGCTGGGGCAGGGGCGGGGGGCTCAGCCAACCCCCCTGGTCCCTGCCCCACAGCCGCAAGCCGGGAGCGCGGAGTGCCCCTGCCCCTCCCCCCCGGCCCGGGGGTGCCCGCGCCGCCGGCCGGTGGCCGCAGCGGGACGGGACGGGACGGGACGGGACGGGACGGGACGGGACGGGACGGGACGGGACGGGACGGGACGGGACGGCCGCAGGCGCCCTGACGCCAAAAGCGCACAACAAACCGGAATGAAACGAGCACGAGCCCCCGGGGCCGCCCCCGCCCCCCGGCGCGCACAACCCGGTACACGGTGCTGGGAACGCACCGCCCGCACCCGGCACCGCCTCGTACGGCCCGTGTGTTACATTATGCCTCACCATATATAGTAGGTATAGTATAGATTAGAGGCATTATACATGGACATAATGTATATTATAATACTATAATAAGCATAACAGACACAATATACTCTATTGATTATATAATGCACATAACTGATATACATTATACAATGTACAGTATATTATATATGCACTACATAATATATTGTATATTATTCATACATTAATATTGGTTTAAAATACTCATAACATTTATTAAGATTATAAAAGTACGGGTTACAGGTGACACAAATACTATATATTATTTATACATAGTATAGGTATATATACATATGGACGCATACCTAGTATAGAGTTTATAGTATTATACACTGTAATGTTGTAGACATAATATATATACAGTATATTTTTATTTTTAAAATTATATAAGAAAATTAAATAAATCATCTCAGCAACGTATGAATAATCTATGTAATTGATTATATAATGAATATGTAACACATGATACTATATATTGCATAATGCATCTATAATATACATCATAGCATCTTCAATCCACAATGTACAATACAGTGTATAATACTATAGATTACAGCCCATGCTAAACATGTATGTATTATATACATAGGTACACATACATATGCGCACCTATACAAAAACCTAGATCTGCCTGTATACATGTACTACACAAGAGTGCATTAGATACCGCACACTCTGTACTCCATAGTATACAAATTACGGCCACAAAGCTAATAAAAGATTCTGTAAGTATTATTTCACTACATGAATACTGATAATGTATCAATGATATATAATGCATATGTAATATATTGTATACAATGCATTTAATATGGACCATATAACAGACACTATATCATTTATAAGATTATATGAGGTATCGCATATTATACACCGATATGATGTCTTATGTGTAATATATCATACACTGTACTACATACTATGAAGTATACTTATAATGTATATAAAATATACTGATATAAAAGGACTGTAATTTATATATTTGCTGTATGTAGGATTATAATTTATTACACATTATAAGTTCTGTATTTCGTGTGTGCAACTAAAAGCCAGCCCTGTGGGCCAGCGCGCCATGCGTCCGTATGGAATTCCCCTCCGTTTTCTCTCAGCCCGTCGCTGCGACACCTGCCCGTGACACGGAAGGGGCTGTCACACCAGCACGCAGGGCGGCAGCCGGGGCACAGCAGTGGTGCGGGTGGGCATCGCCCCCGCCGTCCTGCCGCAGCACGGGCAGGCTGGCACGGCTGCGGTGCCTCGGTGTCCCCACCGCCCGGGGGAAGGTGTGCCGAGTGCCGCTGGCCCAAACCCGCGGTGAGCCCAGGCTGGGGCGAGGTGCGGGAGGCACGTGGGGACCCGCCTGGCCCTTACGCTCCCTTGCCTTCACGGCTGCAAGGAGAGGTCAGTATTATTTGAAAATAGTGACTCTTTCCCAAAAGCAACTGGTGATGTAATGGGAGCGGGCGGATGGCTGTTAAAAACAACGCCCAGGCCGCCACACTGGGAGGACGTACTGCGAAATGTCCCCATGCCACTGGCGCTGCCCCAGCCGTGCCACCCCACTCCAGCCAGCCCCGCACTGATGAGAGCAGCGAAACCAGAAGCTGGGGCCAGAATATCAGCCCGAGTGTTTGTGCCTTTGCTAGGCATTAGGTATCTTTTCAGCCGTGCCCTCTGACTGAGTAAGATTTTCTTTTCAAAACAGCTCGGCAGTGCCCTGCCCTGCAGCCTGTATCGGCCGGACAGCCCTGCGCAATGAAAGGCCACGCCTGGCCTGGCCATCTCTCCGATTAACATATCAAATGTTTCCACGAAGCAGACCTCTGTTATGTGGACTGTAAACTAAATTTAATTAATACCATTAAAAGCTGTAATGAGGCTTTTTATCTGCATGGAAGGATTTGGGATGTTTGAGTGCAATGCACAAAATGCAGGCAGCCCAGGCACCCTGCTCCTCCACCACAGGGTGATGCCTGGCTGCCCCAGGTAGCTCGCCCTGCCACGCAGCTGCAGCAGTAGCCGCACTGGCCCGAAATGCCTGCCAGGACCCAGCACCCTCACAGGCGGGCAACAGGGCAGAAGACATGCTGATACCACCACCCTGCGGCACCCCACACCATCCTGCATCACCATGTGGCACCGTGTGGCACCCCACATCCCTCTGCAATCACCCCATAGTATGTCACATCACCCTGTGGCACTCCACATCACCCCATGGCACCCTGCATCACCCCACGGCACGCTGCAGCACCCCATAGCACTCTGCATCATGGCACTGCATGCCCCGCCAGGGACGGACGGGCAGAAACGCTTGCAGCAACTTGAGCCACTCTCCCAGCCACCAGCTCATGAAAGGCGACACAGGTTTCTGAACAGGTTTGCATGGGAAAGAGGCCTGACACCCAAAGCAAAAGCCCCACTGCCAGCCCATGACACAAACCAGAAGATGCAGAGCAAGGCCAGGCTCCCTCCTGCCACACAGCCACGCGCCCCAAAACCTTTGGCCATGCCCAGCTGTGTCTCAGCGAGTCACCCAAGCAAGGCACCTACTGCACTGACAGCTGCCAGTGACCATGCTGTTGATACCAAAGACTGTTAAAAACCTACACTCAAGAAGCGGCATCAGAGACACTGTTCCTCTGCTAGCAGCAGCACTTGGCACTGACATCGCCAAGAGGAAAAGCTCTTCCCAGCCTCTCGCCAGCCCCGCACCCGCGGTTCAGTGATGGTTTCTGAGCTGCATTTTTTAGGACCCTGCAGGTTCCTGTAATTAATCTCCCTGGTTCCTTTCAGTTTGCAAACAATCCGTTTCAGACCATGTGTTCAGCTCTTTGTGTGCTCAGAGAGGTGAGAAGGAAGGCTCCAGCGGTCTGCAAACTGGGTAAACATCTCTGCCCAAGCGCACAAAGAGTGAGCAGCCTCTCTACCTGCACGCCAACTGCCTCCCAGTATTGGAAATCGTATCACATTTGGGGTAGCATCAGCATTTTCCGTGGGGCCCGAACCTGTTCCTGCTGGATGCACTGAGAGTCATCAGCAAATTGATTTGTTAGCTGACAGCAGGAGGCTTTGTTTGCACAGCGCTGGCCAGCCTGTGCTGCCGGATGGTGAGAACATGGCACCAAAAAGGCAACACCTGCATTCCCAGAAGCTGCTGCAAGCAGCGCTAGTCGAGGTCTGGGTTCTGTCATGCTGCTCAGCTCTCAGTGCGTCCACCGAGCTAAAAGTGGCTTGAGGGTCTGACGGGCACAGAGGTGGAGGCAGAGGAGGGCCGGGCTGCAGCCCTGTGCCAGGGCCCGGGCGGTGGGACAGCACCGGGGAGGAGCACGCTGGGGCAAGCTGGTGCGGGGCAGGGACAGATCCCTCCCCAAAACGCTGCCCGAAGGAGGCTTGCCCTGAGTGGTGGCAGCACGATACCCTTCACTGCCAGAGCTGCAAGAGACACGGACAGTGACACTGATCGCTCCCCGTCAAATCCCTCAAGCAGCTGGTGCCTCACACTCGTACTGACTCCGATACTCATTTCCCCAAAGCCCTGCAGCGGTGCAGCCATGCAAGGAGAGATGCGGCGTGGATGGCCCAGCAGCATTCTGTGCCAAGGCTGCTGTAGCCCGGTGACTCCAAGAACAACTCCCCTTGCTTACAGGGTGTTTGTGAACGGAGCCCAGTTTCTAAAGCACTCCCGTGTCACCCCTCCTTACTCCTGCCCAAGACACAAGAATGCGAGCCTCTGCTAACCACATTCTCTGCTGCCATGTATGTTCCCGTCCGCAGAAGATGCAGAAGCGTGGGTGCTGATGGCTACCCTGACAGCTCTCTACAAACCCAGGAAATTCTCCTGACCCCCAAGAGATTTTATCTGACTCCTACCGGGACAGGCATGACTTCACTTGACTCTTGGGAAATCAATACCAACATGAAGCAGTTGTTTTGTGGCCTGCTGGTGCCACAGGCTTAGAGCAAAGGTTTCAGCAGTTTCAGCACTGCTGTGAAGACACGGCTGGAGCCTCTGGGAGTCTCTGAAGGATGTGCCAGACACCAGTCTGGAAGCAGTAGTGTCCAGTGGCCCAAGATGACAGCCACGTGCATTGGCCAGCTCCCCTCAGGGAGCTCCTGCTCTGTACGAGCAGGGACAGCGTCCTGCCCAGCCCACCGACAGCTGTGAAACCCCAGGCTCTGACAGCCCGGCACCTGGGACTTTCCGAGGCCAGGGAACCTGGCAAAAGCAAAGCCACACTTATCTCTCAGACTGTTGAGGCCACAATCTCTTTTTCAGTGTTATCAATTTACAGTTAAACCCACAGCTTCACCTAGACCTGAAGTACTCCTGGTACGACAAAGTTGGTTTTCCCAGGAATCAAGGCAGCAGGAGCATACTGGCTCTGGTGCTTTTTAGCCTGACTGAACAAGAAGAAGAAAAAGAAAAAAAATCTTTCTCTAGAAAGATTTCCTTTCTCCAGAAGCTTTTCTCTATCAAAAAACATTCAGACATTTCCTGCGGGAAGTTCCAGAAGGTCACCTGCTTTTCCCACAGCAAAGCAGCCGTCCCTCAGAGGAGAGCCTTTAGGTGAGTGAACGTGGCAGAACAGGCTGGAAACCTCTTTCAGTGAGCAAAAGCCTCAGCAGCATTACCAGCCCCGAGACAGGCCGTGCCAGAACACCCAAGCCAAGACCTCTGAGACCACGCTCGGCCCTTAACACACCGGTGCGTGACCGGGTATTTGCGCTTGGGGTTGCCACACTGCAGAGCTGCATGCCATGAGGCTGGCTCCGTGGCTTCTCCTGCTGGTAAAGGGAGAGATTGTGCAGCTGTGCTGCAGCACCTGCAAGAGAGGTTTGTTTCACTGACCCAGCATACATCTTCCCTGCTTATGCTGACATTGTAACCATTTTTGCCAAAAAAATACTAAGAACCTACTTTTTGACCAAACCCGTGCAATTCCCACCTACAGACACAAGTCATGGGGCACCTGCGCACATCAGGGCCGATGACCCCAAGCCAAACTGCTCCTTAAACCACTCCTGGGACCTGGTAGGTCCTACACAGAGCCCTGCCATGGGCCAGATCTGCCACCCCTCTCACAGGGTGAGCCAGGGCTCTCCGCACCCTGGTTTCCCCCTGCCTCAGTCACTGCCCTGTGAGGTTTTTTCACACACTGGCACGCTCCCCCTTTCCAGTGAGGAGCCCCAGCACACCGGGTTGGCCAAAACCCTGGAATTACGGAGGGACACTGCAGAAATCCCACCACAGAGCAGAGTGGGACCAGGCAGGATTGGGCCCTAGCTTTGAAACAAGGCAAGCAGAAGCTCAGCCTTCTTCACACCAGCCTCCACAACTGACAGCTGCAGGAGGACAGCAGCTTTTCCTCGAGAGCCCCGTAACCCCACAGATCAAGAGTGCCAAGCACAAGAGAAAGCCACCCAAGTAAATAGCGTGTCCTCCCACATACAAGGATTTCCCTGAGTTTTCCACTTCTCCTTCAAAGGTGCTCCCCCTCCTCGTGTTTTCCCTGCAACACTTTCCTGGGAAGGTCCCCATAAAGTCTCTCGCAACTATTCCCTGCAGCAGCACCTGGGGACAGCAGCAGGCCCGGGGCCAGGCTCAGGCTCCAGCCCGCGGCGCAGGGAAGCGGCCCCAGCGCTTCACTTCACGAAGGGGGGGCAGCCTTCTTCCCCAGCACCAGGCACACCTCGCCCTACTCTTCTCCCCCCACCCCCCCTTAATTAATCTCATCAAAAGGTCCAGAGCAGGCTGGCGGCTAGTACGGCACCCTGCCAGCCGAAGCCCAGAGCCTTGCCCCAGCATCCCACCCCCCCACCCCGCCCCCGGGGCCAGCCCAGCAGGCAGAAGCAGGAGGCAGCAGGGGAACGCTTGAATTTGAAAATATTTTATTTGAATAGTAAATAATTATACAGTTGAAACAGTCCTATCGAAGCACTCTATAAATAGCTAACAGTTAAGAAAATAATGTGTGTAGAAAAAGAGATTGCATCTAAAAGTAAGAGCTGTCAGTTGCACAAGATAAAATGGTTAAGATCATGTGTTATTCTAGGTATAAAAGTTAAAACCTTTTTAGCAGATCCCTTTAGAAAAAAAGATCCTCTAAAACGCACAGTGAAATGGCAGGCGGGGGAGACAAAAAAAGGCGCATTAGAATATCCGTGATCAAATAATATCAATCTTCATAATTAATATAAATAAATAACGAATAAATAACATAATTACTCAAACCAACATATACAGACAGTCAACTCATCAGCTACCTTAAAAGGGAAAAACGAAAACAGAAAGTTGGCATGTCACAGTTAAGGCAGTTTCTACAGCATTTTCTGGAGACCATCAACAGCAGAGTCAAGGCATTTGTGGCTATACTAAAGGAAATTTCTCGTTTCTTCCTCAAGCGCTTTGATCTGTTCACAGATACATAAAACGCGAAACGAACGAACGAACCAAAACGAAACGAACCGGGGAAGAAAACCCAAACCAAAACCAACCATGAAACCGAAGCAAAGCAAAGCAACAAAACACAAACCGAGACCCCGGGAAGGTGAAACGTAAAGCCAGATTCCAGCAGTTCACAAGCCGTATTAAAGCTAATGGTGCGGCGAGCCCGCAGCGCGGCCGGGCAGCCCCGGCGGGAGCGGCCCCGGCGCCGGGCCGGGCCCCGGGAAGGCACGGGCGGCTCTAGCAGGCGGGGCGCAGCGGCACCTGGAGCAGGATGACCTGCCTGTTCTCGGAGGGGTGGCACTTGTTGATGTGCCGGGTGAGGCCGGGCGAGCTGTAGAAGGTGGCCGAGCAGTACTTGCAGGGGAAGACCTGGGCGGCGTGCAGCAGGCGGAGGTGCCGCTCCTGGCTGCTCTTGCTGGGGAAGGTCTCCCCGCAGACGGGGCAGAGGCGGCACTCGGCGGGCGGCGGCGCGGGCGGCTCCTCGCCGGCGGGCTCGGGGGCCGGGTGGCCCAGCAGGTGCTTGCGCAGGTAGGCCTGCCGGCGGAACCGCTTGGCGCAGCGCGGGCACTCGAAGAGCCCCTCCTCGGAGCCCGCCTCGGAGGCGCCGCCGGGGCTCGGCGTGTCCCGCTCGCTGCCGCTGCCGCCCGCCTCCTTCGGCGGCTCCTCCGGCGGCGCCCGGCCCGCCTCGGGGCCGCTCTTGGTGGCGGGCGGGCGCGGCTTGTGCCAGCGGCGGTGGGAGGCCAGGTTGGCGGGGCAGGAGAAGACCTTGTCGCACTCTGGGCAGCGGTACTCCACCCGCACGATGCGGGAGCAGCGGTGCTGCGCCAGCGCGAAGGGGTCCCCGTACTCCTCCTTGCAGAGCTGGCAGATGAACTCGCCCAGCGGGCGGGCGCAGCCGCCCCGCGCCTTGGCCGGCGCCTCCACCGGGCCCTCCTTGATGCGCAGCCCCAGCACGGGCGACGTGGTCACCTCGTCCTCGAAGGTCAACTTGCGTATCGCCTTCGCCTTCTTGCCCGACGGAGCCTTCTGCCGGCCGGGCTCGGCGGCGCCCGGCGGGCGCTTGGCGGGTGGCGGGCGGCCCGGGGCGGCCGGCGCGGCCGGGGCGGGTGGTGCGGGGGCTCCGCCGGGGGCTCCGCCGGGCGGTTCGGCGGGCCCGGCGGCGGCCCAGAACTTGAGGTCGGCCGGAGCGAAGAGGAGCGGGTCCATAGTGCCGGGCACGGCCGGGGCGGGGAAGGACTCGGCCGAGACGGGCGAGCCCAGGCTGAAGCCGCGCTCCAGGTACTTGTCCCTGCTGACGGGCCGCGTGGGGCTGTACAGCGCCTGCACGGCGGCATCAGGCGTCCCGAACGGCACCGGCGGCGAGTCCCGCGGCGAGTCCCGCGGCGGCGGGGCGGCGGGGCAGGCGGGCGGCGGGGCGGCGGCGAGCGGCGGGCCGGCGGCGTCGCGGCAGCAGCGCGCCCGGTAGGAGACTGGGGTGGGCCGCCGGCTGCGCTTCACCAGGAAGCCCCGGGGCATCTTCGCGCCGCCTCCGCGCCGGCGGCGGCCGCGGCGCACGCTGCTCGCTCTGCCCGCGGCGCGGCCGCCGCCGCCTTTAAGCGGGCCGGGGCCATTGTTCGGCCCGGCGGCGGCGGGACCGGCCAATCAGCGGCGCCGCGGCGGGCGGCGGCGGCGGGCGGAGCGGGTGCACCTGAGCCCCCGCCCGCCCGGCCCCCGGCGGCGGCACACGCCCGGCCCCGCCTCCCGCACGCTCCGCGCCCCGCGCCGCCGCCCGGCCCGGCACGCGCGGGCCTTTGTGTGCCGCCACGGCCCCCCCGCCCGCGCGCCGCGGCCCCGCCGCCCGGCCCGGCCCGGCCCCGGGGGACTGGCAAAGTGGCTGCCGCGGCGGGCCGAGGAGCGGCGGCCGTGCCGTCGGGAGGGCGCCGGGGCGGCCCGCTCCGGCGTCAGAGGCCGAGCCGGGGCTCTGGCCCGGCGGGAAGGACGAAGCCGGGGCGGCGGGCGGCCCTGTTACACGCCGTGCGCCCGCCGCGGGTCCGCGCGCACCCCCTGGCCCCGGGCCGTGCTGCCCGCTCTCCCGCGGGGGCCGGCCCGGGGGCTCGGCCGGCGGGCTCCGTCCGAAGCGCGGCACGGCGGCCGCACGGCGAAGCGGGCTGTGTGCGGGGCCGCCGGTCGCCGCCGGCCGCAGTGGGACGCGAGGGCGAGCGCTCCCCGATGCGCCAGGGGGCGGCGGCACCGGTGCCGCGGCCGGTCCCCGGGCAGCGCGGCGGGGCGAGCACCGGGCCGCGGCCCCGCTCCCCCTTAACCCTTTGTCTGCGGCGCGGGGCGCCCGGCGGGGCTGGGGGGGGGGGGGGTGCCGGGCCGCTCCGCGCGTCGCAGGTGGTGGCGGGGCGGGGGGGAAGCGGGGCGCCCCCCGCTGCGAGCAGCCGGCCGGCCACGGGGTACCCCCTCCCCCGCGCCGGCCCCGCGCGCCTTTGTGGGGGGCGGCGGGGCACGCGGGCGGCACGCGAGCGAGCGCCGGTCCCGCCACCGCGGCCCCCCCGCGCGGCCCCGCTCGCCGCCTTTGTGCGCCTCATTAGCATAAAGCTGCGCGACCCTCCCGGCGGGCGGCACAAAGGGGAGGGGGGGGGGGGGATCGCCCGCACCGGGGGCCGCCGCTTTGCCGCGCGCTTCGTCAGCGAGCCGGGCCGGGCCGCGGGGGGGGCTGTGGGGGGCCGCCCTGGCCGCGCAGCCCCCCCGCCCGCCCGGTGGGACAGGCGTGCCGCGGGGCGGGGCGGCCCGCCGGGCATTAGCATACAGCTGCGGACCCGCCGGGCACGCGCCGCCGCCCCTCCGTCGGGGCTGCGCACCGAGACCCCCTCCTTGCCCCCATCCAGGCGCACACCGAGACCTCCCGGTTCCCCACCGGGGCTGCACACCGAGACCCCGCCCGTTCCTCACCGGGGCTGCGAACCCAGGGTGACGCTGCCCCCGCCCCGTCGGGGCGCACAACGGCCCCCCCGGACCCGTTCAGCCCGGCGCCGCCTCACGCGAGCGGGCCCCGCGCTGCCTCACCTGCCGTCGGCGGGGCTCCGGGGCCGCTGGCCGGGGCGTAGGCGGGCAGGCGGGCGCGGTGGCGGCGCAGGAAGCGCAGGACGGGCTCCCGGAGCGGCGGCGGACAGGGGCTCTGCTCCGCCCGGTCCTCCGGGGGCGGCTCGGCGGCGGGGGGCAGCCCGGGCACCTGCAAGGCAGATCCGTCAGACGCCGGCCCGGGACGCGCACCGAAGACGGCACGTGTAGCGGCAGGGACCGAAACCGGCGGGGGGGGGAGAAGTTGTGTCGGGTGTGAGACGCGTGGCGGAGGGGCTCGCACCGGTGGCACCGAGCCCAGCCCGTGGCCAGGGGAGCTCCGGCGGGGAACCTCTCCCCGACCCGGGGAAGGCAAGGCAGGCGCGGCCACCAGCTCGGGCAGCTCCCCACTCCGCCGGCACCGCCTCGGTTGCTTGTCCCTCCCGCAGTTACCCACACAGCGGCCGCCGATGCAGCATTTGCGCGGAACTGCAAGACCTCGCCGGTCTGGGGCAGGCTCCGAGCGTGCACCGGAGCCCCCCGCCCCACCTAACTTATGGCTGCTTTAAAGGGCCTTCTCAGAGCAACCCCAGCTGCAATGTGAGATTTAGACCATTATTTTTTATTGAGGACAAGTGCCTTTTCTAGAGCATCTCGTGCTGCACGTGTGCCCTCTGCTTGCTGTCGTACTCCCCGCTTGCTGTCGTACTCCAACAGCTGATGTAGGTGCAAAAACCCAGCCCCGCCATCTGCATGTTTGCATTGCTGGAGCGCTGCATGTTGAAATAAACACATGTTTGTGAGCCTGTGAAAGGGTAAACATTCCCCGCGCCGTAGCTCAGCTTTCAGCAATGGACAAGAGCATCCTGTGCAAGAGTCATGCCTACATCGGCTGCTGCATCAGGATGCCAATTTCAATGTGCAGGCTGAAGACGCAGTCCCTGGCCCAGCTGCAACGGGCTTTTCTAGGCATATCTTTCTTACTAGTAGTGACCATTTCCATAAATACTATCCCTAAATGCATGAGACCATTGCCAGTTTCTGTGGAAACGGTAACCAGAAATGTCTGACTTCTGCGTATTTGCACTCACAGTTTTTAAACATCTCTTTCAAAAGGTGTATTGTTCCCTCATTTTTTACATTTCATTACTAGTTTATCTGTGTGCTGAAGTGAGCCTGGAATATGAGCAACAGGAAGCAAAGACAGCAGGTCTCTCGCTCCATATAGAAATAAGAACCAATCCCAGGGCATTTAAGATACATTCCACTAAGTGCATAGTACCTGCTATGTGTTTGGCAATGTGCCCAGAAGGAACACCCAAGGAAAGCATAAACGTGACACTTAGTAAATACAGTTAGAATCACCGTGAAGAAAATCCAAATAAAAATACAAAACAAATCTGCATTCAGATGCAGATGCCGTCATCTTTGTTCATGTAAGCAGTTCTGACTCACAGAGATGCTTTCAGTCTGTTCAGTGAGACTATTTGTGTGTGGCAGGACAACGGCAACAAGAAAAGGGTAAGGCAAGCGAGCCTCTAATTTGTGGGACACCAATTCCCCTTTCTCTGAGGATGTTCACATTTTAACAGCATGCGAAATGTGGCTGTGTGACGGCAAGAGAAACACTTCCCATCAGGCCTCCCATTCTGCACAGAATTTCATTTTGTGTCCTTTTATAGATGTCTTCCAAGAGAATCTAAAGTAAAACCGCACTGAGGAGCTTTCTGTATCATGACAATAGGAGGAAAATTGCATCTAGCCCTTCTGGGAGGAGGCGGGGGTCGAGCGTTTGTGCGGCTACAGCTGTGACCCACAACAGGGCACCAGTTTGGGCCATGGAAATGGGTGTGCTACAGTCCACACAACATCCCGTCCTTTTGTCACCCTGCCTCCATTTACAGTCGATTCTGATTGTTTGCTGCACAGTTAAAAACTGTTGCAAGTGAATAGTCAAACAATATTGCCATGGCACGGAATTCCATTGCGTTAAACAAAAGCAAAAGCAGCATGAGGAGAAAGAAGGCAAACTGGGTCCCAAGTTGCAGGTCGGAAGTACCAAGATCCAGACCGCAAGCTACGTTTGAGAGATCAGCCAGAAATTCATCAGGGGGTAGGGGAGGCAGTTCTTGGGGTTGTTGGAACCATTTGCAGTTAGCAGTTCTTTTTGTGGAGCACGGTGGGCTTTGGATTTTGAGCAGATGAAGTTGCAGGCTGCTGAGACTTTATGCCTCTGACTACGGTACTAAGGCCAAAGCTGTAAACAGCATTAGCAACCATTTTAATTTCATCCTTGCTCAGGAAATCCACTTAGCACTGAAAAGCCAGTTGCTTTCACTCTTTCAGCTAGAAAAGCCATTCCCTATGGGTAGATGTTGGAAAATCTACTTCTCACAGGCTCAGCTGAGACAGGTTTAAGATGGCCCGAAGTGTGTTTGTATTAAGTAACATTAATAAAAAAAGGGGATAACTGAACAATAAAGCCTCTGGATTCTGCTGGGTACTTGTACTAAACTGCACGTGTAATGCAAAAATGCTGTGAAGGAAAACAAAGCAATGTAAAGTTATATTGGCAAATTTTAAAAATACGCCCAAATAAGGGAACTGAACAATATGCTGTGTGCTTGGTGAACCCACCCAGCTAAGGGCTATAGGATCTGCTCAGGTTTCCCAGAGGAAATAGCTAAACTGAAACGTAAAGCTTTAGGAGAAAGATGGGAGAAGAAACTGAAATGAACAACACTAACAAATTACCTAAATAATAAAATGTACTCGCCAGTCATTTTTCTTACCTGCTCTGACATCAGGGTTTGGCGCAGCTCCTTCTTGAGATCAATAAACCGATCATGATAGATGGCCATGGACCAAGGTTCCCTGAAGTAGCTGGTTAAAAAAGAAGAAATTTAGTTATCTTGTGAACTTCTCATTAACCACTAATAAAGTATTTACCTGCTTTTTTGCCTTTATAAATTACAGTTCTGGACCCATCATGATCGTTTGTTCATAAAATGCCTCCTGTAACAGCATGGTCAATCAATTCTTTTAATGGATGTTCCTGATGTACAGCCAGCTTCAGTAATTACATTTAAAGTGGCTTAATTCAGAGCTGTGGCAAGACCCAGTGAAGAATCCTGATTTTATCAGAATTTAAAAGCCTGAAGACCTGTAAAGAACGGTGTCTCCATTATCTGTCCTCATTTGAGAAAAGCAGATTGCAGGATTAACTGAACTGCTGCATAAACAAATTAAATTTGTGTAGACAATGACACAAATGTTGTTCATTATTAAGGTTTCTGGATTAATAAAGGCCAGAAAAACAGGCCACCACGGTGTTGCAATATGTTCTTTGCACTAGTACGCTGAAGCTAAATTGAACCTATTCTAGGAGGAAGCTCTTGTAACTTTTTCTTTCAGTGACAGCATCTATGGCAGCATTCTTCTGTGAAAAAGGAGTAACAAGATGGAGAGGACATGACTCGATGTAGAACCTCAAGGCTGTAAATATAACCGGAGGCAGCTAGATTACAAACCTGTGATTTATTTCTCTTTTCTCTGTAATGAAAAATAATTTTTACTGCTTCAGTGAGATGCTCTGTGTGTAATTCTTGTTAGTGCTGACTGGAGTCAGGAGGTGCACCATGTTCATCCCAGTAATGAATGAACAGATGTCAGCAGGGTCACCCAGGAACTTTTAAGACGGGTGCATTTGCATGGCTGCAACCAATGTTTCCATCTTTGGAATGGCAGCAGCACGCTTGGCACTGTTGTCAGGAGTACATGTATGCTATCACTTGATTCAGTTGCATGGTCTTTAAATGACCATCTGAATAAAGCAACTTAAAAGGTGCTACACAAGTTTAATAATTCTGACGTACCCGTCTGCAGAAAACTAACCTGCAGTTTTCTTTTTGCAGATTTTTTTCTTCATTAAGGTCAAATGGCAGGGTTTCCCCCTCCCACTCTTTGAATTAAACTTCATCTTTCACCAGTCCCCTGCACAACTAATAACAGTTTATGCATCTGGCAGAACTTCGCTGGTTTTTCACATGCTCATCCCATCATAAGCTCCCCTCCGCCTTCCCACTGAGCCCCTTCATCTGCGTTTCTCTTTGTATCACAGGCTGGCTGGGGCTGCCTCTCCTGGATTTGCACAGTGGCCAGCACAGTCTCTCTGTTCATAGATAGATATGTTCATAGTATAAATATTTATAGACACCACTACAAATAACCGTGTTCTTGCTACAGTAAGCGCTGCCCAGCCTAGAAGTCTCTGGTAGCATGTTACCATGACTGACACTACCTATTCATTTGGACAGGAAATGTTAGAAAAGATGAGCTCAGCTTTAACTTTAACTTTTATATACCTATAACATGTGCAGAGAGCTAGAGAAGAACAGGATATTCCCCACACATTTAAAAAAAAGCCTTCCATTTCAGAAGAAAAACGCCACCCAACAAAAACCTTTAACTCAATCATGATATTAGATAGCAAAGCAGCAAAAAGGGGGGTGTTATACAAGAATACATTAAGGTAATTGAAGACACTATTTTTTACTGATATACCCTGCTAACCTTTTTCCACTGGCCAAACATTTTGTCTTCAAGCTGGCATCTTAATTTTAATTCTAACCCTGATAAGGTGATTTCGTCTCTCGATGGAGACGTATCTTCCAACTGCCTTACCGTGGTTCAGCTGTTTCCCTACCTCACTGAGAAGCTGCATTAAATGATGTTTATAAAACGTTTCAGGGATGCTACATATTACTGGTGCTGTTACCAGCAGCTCAGTTCTTAATTGCATTTTTGACTGCCTCTGTCAATATCCACAGATTTGGAGCTCAAAACCTGAAATGCATCACCCAGTTTGCAATATTTAATGCAAATAAAACGCCTTGTTTGGGGGAATGGAGAACATCTTGTCTGTATTTTCTAGATAGGCTGCCAAGAGGAGCTACCAGTAAACAACATTTACTACCAGATTCCCTTTACTTCCCTTCACCTGAAGAGATGGAATCACCAAAGGCAATTTAAAGATCTGCTTCACAGAAACAATTTACTTTCCTTGCTGGCTCTGCTTTTTTATCTATCTTTTCAGTTAGAATCACCTTTATAAAGGAGCACATGGTGTTTTCAAGAAAGCAGATCTACATATGGCTGCTAAAGGGAAGTTTAATAATGAAAAAACCCATTTGAAGCCAAACCAACAAGTTGACTTTCTGAGGTTCATTCTCAATTTTATTACCACTTCAGCAGCAGTCCCTCAGGGCAGGCTGTAGAAGGCTTGAAAGTATAATGCTCTTCAGTATACAAGATGAAGCTGGCATGCTACCAACAGAGGCTCAAAGGCTCCTCAACTATCATGAGAACGGCATCTGCCACATGTGTTTGCACCATTTAGTCTTTCATAACCTGCCAGAGTGATCAGGCTAAATATGTACAAGATGACAATGTTTGCCAGGAGCATAACAGGTTTTCAAACTTGGTCACTTCCTAACGGGGATCCCCTGCCGACAGACTTTTATATCGACAGAAGTTATCATGGGAAGGCATTTGTAACAAGATGGGATGAAATGGTCTCCTTTTGAAGACAATAAGCGACATCCTTTTTGTTGCTAGGAAGCTGGTCTCGCCTTTCTTTGACAAACAATATTTAAAGTCTGTTCTGCCTCATTTGTGATGTGTAGCCTGCATTAGATGAAAGGAAAGAACGAGGAAAATATTTAGTGGCATTCTCTAGAAAAGAGATGGAATCTTTCCCTTTTCAAGAGATGCAGCGTTAAATAAAATGGATACAGTTGGCCACTGCTAGCAAGCAAAAACAGAGTATGCATGCAGGCGGCTTCCCATCTGAGAGCTATCTGTGTTTATTCTCCATTTCATTTGCAACTACACACCACTTTTGCAGAGCAAGGCTTCTGCCTCTGAAAGCTAATTCTGAAGCTGCCGTTTGTCTGCGGTGTGTCCTGGCTCTCTAAAGCAGAGGCAGCGAGGACCTGACACTCACCTCTGGCAACGTTTCTGCCATCTAAGTCAGGTCTAACAGCATGAGATGTATCACTGAGAGCAAGATGTTAAAACCAGAAAGTTTTAAAAATTGAATGAAAAGCTTTCAGAATAATACCAACCACCAAACAAAAAGTAAGATATAAAGTTTAAAAAAACCCATCAATAATGGAAGTTTCTGTAAATAATTTTAAATCCCGTGACAAGAAAGCAATGGTGGAGAGGTGAAGACCAGCTCTGTAGGATGAGCTGACCTACTCTGGTAGATCTAATCTTTTATCATTCACAAGCATGGTGTAACTGTAATACTCAAACTGACCAGTTTTATCACACTACTGCAATGTTTTCCAAACTTCTACAAGTTGGGCTTCCCTTCATGGAAACGAAGCAAAAGCAAAGCCCAAATAATTTCCATTTATACTATTAACGATGGGCTTCTGAGGACCAGTGTTGATATTGTCTCTAAGTATTTCACACTGGGTGCTCTTCTTTGACAACCTCAGCCAAAATCCTCTCCAAAAAAAAAAAGAATCACCAGTGGAAAGAGAAACTGAAAGCAGTGATGATATGAATGCATGCAATGTGGCAAATAAAACAGAAACCAATTTTTTTAAAAGGTTTGATTTTCTCACTTATCTTAATGTGCAAGTAAATCTCATTATTACAGCCTGAAAAATAGTGATTCTTTTTTTAATATGAGAATTGTAATATGTTTTTAATTACTTCCATTCCTTTTCTTGCTGCTTCCATGAGCCTGATGACAGCAGAGATAACGGGTGTCACTGTGGACAGGCCTGTGGGCGCACCTTATGTACTGGGAATGCAGACCTGACGGCTCATTAAACTATGTGAAATAATCCCTCCCTGCAGGTGAGCTTATCAAATTACCACAGCGTGCGTGCACACTTAGACCGCCATTCTCTAGCGCAGAATCCTGTTAAGGGAATTTAAATTGCGGCCCTAAGCAGCCAGCACTCAGCTGCTGCCTCGCCAGCGCTGCCAGTGACTTCTCTCTGTGTCTCTGTGAGACCAGGACAAGTTGGGGGATTTTGAAAAGCTCAAAGGGCAGGTAGGCACCTGTTCCTTGTGATGATGCTTTTGTAGAATCCCTCTGCAAGCTACTGGCATGTTATTAACTATAGATTTTGAAGACGCTGTGTCTGCCAGTGTTCTTTTGCTACTCAAAGCCTTGATGAAAGCAATAGCAAAACCAAATTCAGCTCCTTGCATCCCCACTATCCCCACTCTTTCACCAACACATATGAACTCAGAGGAAATGACAAAGTTCAGAAACGGAGACAATCTACGAAGTGGTTTGAATCCGTTTGCAACTTTTGTTAAATGTCTCTAAATAATCATTAATGCAGATCTCTTGAAATCACATCTGTTTCTTCACAAAGCAGTCTACAGTTTGCTAGGGACCTGCCTTATGTCCCATTAAACTCAGCAGGACTCTGGTCAGAGTTGTATCCTCTGCCATCCAGCACTGCAAGCATATGCAGAGCAGCACACGTTTTTCTAGTAGGTGGTACAAGGCAGAGTCATTGATAAACTTAATCTCCCGTTAATCTGTAAGTAGCATAGAGTCTCCTTCCCTCTCTGTAGCTTCCCACACTTAGTACAACACGGTGAGTTTTCAAGCTGGATGTCCATTTTTCTGGGTTTAAATTTCCTTAAGAAGAAATGTACTGCTTGAAATGCAAAATCTCCAGGCTTTATCAGCTACATCTGGAATATACATTATTGGTTCTCAAATATTCAGACCTCAAAATATTCAAAGTCATTCCTTGGCACGTTTGGATCCTTTAAATGTGAACGACTTGGGCAATTTATGGAAGCTGAGTTTCTCATTGGTACTTTTGACACACAATGGAAAAAGCTACCCAAATGGCAGCATGCTTTTGCTGCAGCATACCTCATTCCTCCTTGGTTTTGCCACTAGTAAACAGTAAGAAGAAAGCTGCTGCTATTACAAACACCACGAACCAAACCAGAAGGACAAGCAGAGATGAAACTGAAACAGCTGGTCAGCTGACACAGCCTCCAGTGTAATACCGTTATGCCCAGAGTACCTATGAAGAACAGGGAATTCCACTTCCCAGGAGTGGGGAGAGGACAGTACTGCTGTGGGTTGGGATGCAATGCAGTTTTACTTTCTAGGTTGTCCTGACATTACTTCCCAAACAAAGTTCACAGTCTTTTCTCCAACACAAGTGCACTTAATAAGAAATGTCCCATCTTGTCAGGAAAAGAGACAATGCGCTGTTTGCAGACAATATATATGGATGTTTTAAGACTCCTAATTACAACGACATTGTGATACCAGTAAAAGACATTTCCAGACATACCTTGCCTAGCTGGACCAGGAATCATAAAGTGTAAATTTAAAACCACAAAGCATTTCCTGCTAAATACCATCTGACCAGTAATTTTGAAAGACAGCCTGTTTATGTAGGTAAAAATCAAGGCTCATTTGTGTAAAACCCCATAAAGCACCACCTGAAAGCACTGTTCTTAATCACAAAGAATATAAAACATTCCCTGGTTTGCAGTTTCTTAAAAATCACTTACAATGGCCTAACAATCAAGCAAATGTTGAACCAACAGCAAGGTTGTAGCAAGACAGCTATTTAACTCCTTGCTCTATAGTTCTACTCACTGAACACCTGTTTGTCCATGCATTTTAAGCCACTCCTGTTAAATTCATTAATCTAGGACGCTGTTACTGCTCTCACCCAGTAATTAGTGAAATCAATAGTCTTATGGACAATGAATCTGTGATTTACTTCATTGGGCAGATTTACAAAATAATGATGGTTTTTACTGACTCATGGGCTGACATTTCTTTTGTACTTTTTGCTAAGTAAATCATAGAAAGGAAGCCCATGCTTTTTTGCCACTTTCAACAGAACTGTGACCAAACCTGCAATATCTTTTCCTTGGAAAAGAACCGTTTTACAACATGTGGTTTACAAAACCCTTTTTTCTGCAGCTGCAATAGCAAAACATAGTGCAGTGCAACTGATGCTCGAGAAAGATGGGCACTGAATCCAGAGCTCACAGAGGACAATACTGATCCCACTGGGCCCAGTCCAAAACCTCACTAGGGCTACTGCAGAGACCTGCTGACTCCAGGGGGGTGCGAGTCATGATTGACATCGCGTATTGCTTGCCAGCCTCTTCACTTCACAAATGCCCCTTACCCATCATGGCTGATAAATCACCTCTGGTTTCTGCATTTTTAATATCCTGGAAATGTTACATTTAGGTGCCATTACCTGGAGGCACCATCAGAAAGCAAATCTTTGCAATCCCTGCTTCACATTGAGATACTGCAGTCCCTTCCTATTCTAAATATCATTGAGAGATATTATCCATTATTTCAGCACTGGAATTTGGTAAAGTTTAGATACTTTACTAGATAGTAACAGTTATTGTGTAGCTGACTCTTCACTGAATTGCTCTTTAAACTTTCTAAACTCTGCTCTTTAAAATTGATATAAAAACATTGCTCTTTGCTCTGTCTATGAGGAAGTTATGGCTGACCTTGAAATAAGGTTTATTACATTTTTTTCACATAGTACTATTTCACATGTAATGTATTATGAAAAACAATTAAAAGGAAATTAAAACTGACATACAAAATCAACAGATATGCTGTATGCACTGGTATGATTGCTTTTCTGTAATTACTTGTTTGTTCAGAGTTCAATCATTCATAATGGCTTGCATAATTATTAATATGAATCGGCAAGGTTCAGCTGCAAATTGCTGTGGTAGGATTCGGTTGACTGGCCTTCACATACTAATTTGGATGTGGAGTGTCTTAGTAACATACCTCTTCATTAGTAAGTTAGCTGCTCCTTAAAAAAACCACTAATGTATAGAAATCTAAAGCCACCTAAAGGGGTCTGCCATTTATATTGATTTGCTATTGAAGTACAGCTTTACCGGAGCACCTTGGGGTTAGCATTTAATTCTGGTAGCAAAAAAAGCTGTTAGTGCTTTGATATCCCCTCATGTGTTCCTCTTTCCTTATCCTGTCTCTCTCTTCATAAAAAGCACACAAATTTTCCTCTAATTAGGCTGCGAAGTGTACTGAGTAGCATTAGTCTCTCTCAGCCATGCTCACTACCTGCCACACTTCCTTTCTGTTTTTTTTCATCCCTGCAGAAAATAAGTCTCACCATCTGCATGATGAACAAAAGCCTAAGGTGGAATCCCTTAAATGTAATCACAGTGTGCTAATGGTGTGGGATCAGCAAATTCCAGATAGCAGTGCATTCTAGTATTTCTCTTAACAAACAGTCACTCTTCATTTTTGAAAGTCTGGTTTAAAAACAGCTTTTCTATGTAGCATGCATTTCATGTTTAAATACTTGCTGATTATCCAGGCTAGAAGTAATAGATCTATAGCTTTACCTAGTCCTTTTAAAAATAATACTGAAAACAGCAAATATTCTTCCTTTTCTTAATTTGTTATATTACGAGATTTATTAGTCACATCAATAAACAGTCCAGTGTGGTGTTTCTACTTAAACTCTCATTTAATGACACTGCTTAATAAATCACTTTTAGCCTGAATAGTACTATGTATGATGTGTGAACTGAACTTAAGTAGAAGAGATCTGAATGGCTACTTTAAAATAAGTAACTGTTGTTCCATACCACTCAAAATATTTTGAGCATTTAGCTTGTACAGCTAATAAGAAAAATGGAGTGTGAGCATAAATGATGGGGTTTGAAGAGAAAAGCTAATGAAATATCCAGTGATAGTATTCACTTTTATAGTTTCTGGGTGGAATTTTCCAAAGCATCTTAGTGAAAGGGAGTTTGACTCCATGCCTTCCTGCTGCATGTTTGGGAGCCTTGTGTCCTAGTGCATATCAGTACCTGTTGCTGTTGAAGCTGTGCCACTTTGTGTAGAGCATCCCTTATTTTTTTTTCAGAGTGCTTAGCCCCTGGACAGCAACACCCACCACAGCCAGGCTGCATGCAGATCTTCCAATGGACAGCTGGGGCAGATCACCAGAGCTCTATGCATGTGTTAATTTGCTGATGCCCTTCATATGGCAGCACTGAATCCTATCTGCTGTTCTGGCACTGGGAAAAAAAATCCTTTGTCACTGAATTTCAGCAAAATCCCCTGTCTTTCTGTCCCATGCATAGGTATTGCCAGAGTCATCAGCCACCCTTCCCAACTCCTGCTTGCCAAAGTGCCTCTGGTTAACGTCTGCCAGCAGGGGCTTCTCTCTACGGACCTGGCCCCTCACATCATCAGTTCCCAGACTGGCGTTTGCAGCCTGGTGGACATATCTTCTCAACTCTGGAGAACTCCAAGCTTGCAAAAAAGATGAGACACTTGGAGTGCATGTGCATCTTGCTGCAAATAGCTTTTCTATCATGCCATGAACATATGCTCCTCATGATGCTACTTGAGACCACCGTGCGGGGTAGATAAATTGTCAATGGGCTGGACAAGTCCTTAAAATGCTGGAAACCAAGTTATTTAGAAAAAAAGAAAAAAAAAAGTAACAGTCTTTTCAAGCTCACTTTGGATGAGTGTGCCTGAAAGGTTTCTCTGCTAAATGTCCTTCAAAACACACGCTGCCTTCTTGGACTCCCTCAGAGGACTGACCCTGTAAGGCTCCTCAGCTCTCAGCTGGAAAGCCTACACACATACACAGCAGAGCCTGAAATGTCCAGCCTACATGCACCAAGATGGCTCCATGATGCAAACTGAAGCGTAGTGAGTACAGATGACTAAAAGCACATTTCTGGTAAGAACTAAATATAAACACAATATAAATAGAGTACTCAGTACTCTGTGTTACATGTTATTCAAAACACTTTGATTGCTACACAATGCATTAGTCCATCAGCATGCTTTACAAATTGTTAAATACCAGAAGTGCTTAACATACAGCATCTTACTAACTTCAGCATTACACAGAGAGTAAACTTGGTGAATAGGTACAAGAAGAAGCTTGAGCAGGGGATGGCTGAGCAACACAACATTTCACAGGTTGCCTTTTAGAAATGGATTGGCATAACGATGTTTCCCTTAACAGGACACTTTATGACTGTCAGCCCAAATCTGTGCCTTTCCTCCAGTGACGCTGATTTTGCTGCACTGACTGTCATACAACAGTGGTACTCCTTTGCCTCATCTTTAGTATTACTGCCCCATTAATGCGATGCACCAAGCATCTTCTTCTGTAGGTCATGATGGAAAACAAGTTCATTAAGACAGTATTACAAAATCCCAAGTAAAAAACCACTCACACCTAATTTGATAAATAAGCTACTTAAGTATTTTAGAAACTAGTGGCACAGATTTTTATGCATTATGTTAGTAGATTTGGTTTTCATTAATGCCAAATGAAGCCTACATGAAGCACTTCTATTTCATATTAAAGGCATGATGCCAGTGAGCATCCATTTGGTTGCCAGGTATCAGGAGACCCCTCTAATTATCCATTTTGTACCTAAGATGCTGCAGAGGGAGATTCCACTGCTCTGTGGACATGTTCCATAACTTGGCAACTGCCTTACAGTTGCCTTCATCTTGGATGAATACAAAAGGTGTAACTGGCTGGTTACATTCCTCCTTTGTGAAGCAGTGTGGAGGACTGATGACCAATAACAAATGTATAAGCTTAAAAATAAAAGAAAGAATATCTCAGAGCTCTCTCCCCACCCCCCTCTTTTATATGCTGCTATGACAATGGAAAGAATTTGAAGGCTTTCAAACGAGCACCAGAGAACAAGGGAAGGGAAGGAGTGTGGTACAGGGGACACTTCATATGAAACCTACTGGAATTCACTTTCTTTTTCCTTCAAAAGAAGGCTTCCCTATTGGAAAAAGCCTCACTCTTGGGTGCTCAAATTCCAGTTGAGCCTTTTTGAGATGCAACCTTATGTGAAATGAATAAAAATTGAAAAAACTGCTTCCTAAAGTGGATTCCAGATCTAGGGGGTAATGCTGTTAAAACTTCCAGGTGACATAAAAGGTTTGTATACAAAATCCCCAGCTTCAGGATACTGTGTCTTTGGTTCCTATAATTTTGCCTGCCCTGGCACCAGAAAGCTGCATTGTAAGACCTCTCTGCTCAGAAAAGTAATGGGTGAAGGCCTAGATGGAATGAATGTAGCTACTGTGGTGGCATGAGGCAGATGGAAGGGTGACCATTGCTGATGGCAATGGTGCATTTTTCTTGTAGCACCGTGACAAGTGAGGATAAGACTTCTCGTGGTTAGTAAATATTGCCTGTCCAAGGCCCTGACAATTTGCCCAGTAGACCTTGGCATCCTATAAAACAGTCACAGGGATGAAGTGCATCCCACTGTGGCGCAGTCAGAAGAGACAGCTGTCTGACTGGATGTGGTCATCTTCTGGCTTAACAACCTATTTCCTCAGCTGTTGTTTGCATAGGTAGAAACAAAAACATTGGCTCTTAGATTCGTATTTGGCTAAGTAATGAACTGAACCCACACAGACACTGCTCTGAATTAAGCTGGAATACCTAACACCTATGAGAATCAGGCCCAAATATGGCTGCAGAAGCTTAATGATAGGCAGTTGTTTTTGAAGAAGATATTAGATATCTGTTATTATCATATGAATATCTGTATCACCGGGATCACGGCTAACTACGGCAGCCAGGCATCATGAGGAACATTTATTTTAACTGTGCAGCTGTAGAGTTGCACCAAGACCTCCTTTAAACATGTCAGTAGTACCTGTCTGCTAAAGCAGGAAGGGTAAGAAACTTTAAAACTCTCTAGTTCCATCAGAAGTAGTGTTGGCTGGTTTAACTATGAGAGCTAAAAGCATTGTTTCTGTGAAAAAAAAATTAATTCAGATGCATTTGAAGCTTTTAGTAAGCTGTGAAAATACCATAATACGGACAAGGAGTATCTAACTCACTAAAAGCTTACACTCTCCAGTGCGCTCGTGCATTTTGTAACCAAGTGATTGTGGCAATACAGTCAGATGATTTTATGCTGGCTTTTTCGGTTACTGCTTGCTAGGCTGATAAATTTATGACCTTAAACTCTTAAAAGAGCTGCAGCTTGAATATACATCATCAATAGTGGCGTGTCTGGGGGCATCAGGCTGTTGAGTCTTGCAAATCTAGGGGCTGAAGGGCTTCCTTCGCCAGCCCAGCACAGGACTAGGGACAGCCCAGCACATGGGGCAGAGCCATGGGCAGACCCCTCTGACCCACCACAGGCGTGGGGTGATGCATGCCCACCACGCTGCTTAGCTTCCTCCACAATGTATGCTGACTCTATGGGGAAAGGAGGACAGGAGAGAAGTGATTTCCATCTTCCATTTGGTTGTAGATCAAGTCCTGCAGTTTTAAATCATGTTGAACTCGTACTGAAATCAATGGAACTTTTCTCTCAACAAAATAAGATGTTATTTATCTCATTATTACCATTAGCTGCAGTTTCACGTGTACAACCAGGAGTTACTTGTTCACATTAGCCGAGTCTTGAGAGCCTGTTGTTAATGCTAATTTGAAAATGGCACTGGCACATTATAGTCAGGAAATCCGGTATCATGGGGTTAACTTTCAGCTCTTATACCAAACATAAATCAGTGAGGAAATTCATTGCTAGATGCAGTCTCTAATTATTTAAAAGATAATTTGCATGCTACACAGAAATAAATTAGCTCCCAGGTGACAGCTGTTCCACTGTGTCCATTCCTGGAACTAGATGCCATGCTGGGAAATCTAAATGCAGACCAAAAGATTAAAACATTGTACTTTCTGGACTTAGAGGAAGACCCTCCCCAAAACAGAGGCATAAAGAAGGAAGGAGGAGAATGAATGTTCAAGTCAGCAAGTTTACAAGCTTAACTAATGAACCACAACTTTTTCACAGTCTACATTTTCTTTTCACTAAGGGCACTTCACATCTTTCTAGAAGATACTGCAACTGGAGGCAAGTGTAACGTGTACTAGTTTAAAAGGATTTTTTTCAAAGAAAGAAATTCAGCCCTAACATCAGGTTTGCATTCACATGGTCATGTGAGACCAGTATAGACCATGTAAACACCATCCAAAAAAGTTTTCCTTCTTTTGATCACACACATAGAAATCGACGAATGCATCTTCATATTCCTTGCCAAAAGAAGACCAGACACCACTTTTAATCTACATAAAAGCCTCAAGAATATCTTCATCTCACAAGAGATGCTAAAACTTGTTTCAATGTAATGGTTTTCTAATAAATAGTGTTCTCATGGCTAGGATTTAACACTGTATATTGTTGTATATTGTACATAACATTGTATTATATGGATGCATGTATTGTAGGTATGATACTGTATTATATATTATGAGACTACACTACACTGCCAGCCTTCTTCCATTGCTATACCACCTCCTGAAAGCAGCCATTTCCTGTGCCAGTCTGCTTTGTGCTAGGACTGTTACATGGAGATGAGAGGCAGTTTGCTTCCTCCTCTCACCGTCCTTTTCTCACTAGTCCTTTCAGTCTGCCCTGGCTGACTGCAAAGGGCTTTCATTTACTCTTCCGTCTCCCACCTCTTGATCTAGCTAGAGAATCTATCCTCCTCATAGCACAGACGTTTGTAACAGAGATATCGAGGCTGCTGTGAATGGAAATGCATACGTGTGCACATGCATTTGTGTGAAAGCACCAGAAGAAACAAGCGAGCAAGGATTAAAGAACAGCATATGTTAATTGCTACAGAGCAACATATGTGATTTCATTCAAATGACCAAATGGCAAGAGAAGGAACAAACCTATCTAAAGATCAGATATAAAGAAGATGAAAAACAGGACTGGAGGCAATAAAATAACCAGATAAGAAAAACCTGGCAACTGTGATTCAGGAATTTTGCCACAGGCTAATGAGAGGTGAGATAAAATAATGAGGCAAAAGATCCCAAACAACGTCCACATGTAAAGGCTGTAAAAGACAAGTCCAAATTAGTTCATCATCACTAATTAAGAAAAGCTCAAGAGATGTGATGAGGACCTGCTAAGTGGTGTCCCTCTGCATGGCACACTAGCAGTCTGGGCCAGACCACCCGGACACACAGGTCACAGTGCCTGTGAGTACGTGGAGGTGAGGACCCTGACCTTGCACAACTTCAGGTCCTAGTAAGTAAAGACCACTTAAGTTACCAGCAGTCTTAGAGAAGCTGACGACTCCCTCAATGAGTGCGTGCTCATGGCAATGCTGCCATCAGAAAAAACTGCACTTCTTACTCTTACGAAGTTGACTGGCCTGACTCATCCTATTAACAGATCACCACAGAGATCTTCATCTCTCCTAAGATTTTTAAAATCTCTGTGGATGTTTGGAACTTGATCTTACTTGTAATCCCACAATCAGCTTGTGCACTGGTGGGGATCCTATCACAGTCATGAGAGCATAGGAGACTAATACATTCTTTATTTCTGTCACGAAGCAATAAGCCATCCGTTCAGAATGTTAACGTCTCACCTCTTCAAAATCTATGTGCATCGCTATCGACTATCGAGAGTGCAGGTTAAGTGCTGCTGCAGTGAGGTCCTTGGGCTGGGCTACATGCCCACCATGCAGCAAATGCTGGTTTTTGTCAAGGCAAGGAAAATGCTGCTACCTGTGTTGCAAGCAGAAATCCGAAAGCAGGATAATTTATTCTTCCAGGTGTTGATGCTACTGTGAGACTTGCTAGTACATATAACAAGCGATACTGTAGCCACATCTGGGCAAACAGCAAAGGCTAAGTGTCTGGCAACATTTGTGGTTCGTAGAAAAGAGTAGGTCACAGCTGTGTTTGCATATTGTAACACCATGAAAGAGACTGATGATACCTTGCCACAACCTGAATACCAAGTTTCTTCCAGTGCTCAAAATGTATTAACTGATCAGCATCAGCTGTGACAGGGAAAGAAAATTACCTGTTGTCTTAGCCCCTATCTCATACAACTGTGTCATCCTCCTTCAGTTTCTACTTAACACTTATTGACAATATACTGTTTATGTGAACTTCACATTTGCTATGTGCCATTACTCTCATAAAACAAACCCAGCATTTTCTAGAAATGAGAATCAATCCCTGTGGCAGCAGCAATTCAGAAGTTTCACACTCCTCTCAGCAGAGGCATACAAAGGTCTCCTGAAGTGAAATTTTTGAAGAAGCGTTTTTGTTCAAGAAACTTTTAAACCTTACAGTTGAAGTTTGGGTTCAGCCCATTTTTCAGAACAAGATGAGAAGAAATAAATGAGCAGCTAGACTCTGTAATATTTACAATCAGGAGAGAGTGCAGGAAAAGGACTGCAGAACACATCAGAGAAATTGCGAGAGCTGCACATCCAGTCCTGGCGAAGCCCTGAGTCCTTTTCAGGGGAGTTCACCCTTTCAGTCAGCAGCTGATACCACTGTTCTCAAAATACAGCACACAAATCAGCCTTTTGTCATCAACTGAACGGCTTGGCTGGACCTCCCCTCCTCCTGATTTCGGCAGACATTCTCATTTAGCAGTGTGCAATGCCTTATCCATATTCTGGCAAAGCTTTTTGACACTGAACCAGCAGAAATGCAAAAGCTAGAGAAAGAGGTGCTGGAATTCAGAGGCTCTTAAGTCCCTGTCTCAAGGTATCAGGTGCTTCATTTCTACAGTCTTTTTTGAACTAATAGATTGCCATTATCATGCAAAGTTTCTTTTGGACCACAGCACATCCTTTACAGCAAATTTCTACAAACTGTTACTTAAATAAAATTGTTTAATCTGCTACCATTTATGCCTTTCTTCAAATCAGTTATAAATATAACAAAATCAGACCTGGAGACTTTTAGGGCACCACTATCAGCTTTGTATCATGATAAAAATCTATCATTTGTTCCTGTGCTTGGCTTTTTGTCTCTAAACCTGCTTATGTAACATGGCACTTCTCTGTCTGTAACAATTTAGGATCCCAAGACACCAGTTGTGAGGGATTTTTAAAAATTAAAACCAAAACCAAGATGTATCAGCAAGTTCTTCTTTACCGCCTGTCTCAATTACACACTCAAAGAATACTACCCAATGAATGAAACTCAAGGCTGGGGTTTTGGTTTTATTTTTGTTTGGTTTGATTTTTTTTATTCATGCTTGACTTCCAAAGCACTTGTATTCACTGAAGCATAAGGAATAAAACATGTGTAAGTTTTCAGGCCAGGTAATTTTTTTAAAATACGAAATTCTGGAGAAGTAGCAGAAAATCAAAGATATGGTAGATCACATTTTTCCAGATACTCCTCTCTCCGTAGTAAGTTCCTTAATTAAGTTTGCATTTCCAAAAGCAATGAACAATTCTCTCTGAGGAGACAGCACATAAACCTTGGCTAGAAACAGTCAGGCTCTTCAGGCTTTCCCACCACTTGAGAGACTTGCCACGGAACACCTAGTCCCTAGGACTGCCCTGCACTTGCTTGGGCACAGCAGGCAAAGGGGAGCCCCTCAGAACATCGGCAAGACTTGTTTCACTGCTGCAAAGTGCTGTAGTGGGATAAGTCCTGCAAGTTGCATGGGGAACCTCCACTAAATATGCAGAGTCCTGACACAGCCTCCAGCTGTAAAATTAAGTTAAAATAACCACCTTACATAGAGAACATAGTCTGGAGGATAAACTTCAGAGCTGATTGTATCACCAGATAAGCTGGCAAGTTGTTGAGTATGACTATCATCAGGAGTGATTTAAAATCTCCCTAGATACCTTGACTTAAAAATTTGATTCAAAGTGAACAAAAATACGGAGTCCTAAAAGTGACTTCTGAATATGAATCCTCAGTAAAAACGATTGTTCAGGTTCAGCTTAATGAATTACTCCTACTGAATATTCTAAGCAAAAGTTATAAAGATATTGAAATGCTCTTTCAGATGAAAGATGGTCAAGTAAACCACTGCTCCTTCTCTAAATAAATGTCAGAGACACAGCTCTTTCCAGGAGGGTCTTCAGGGCTTGTATTGCCACTGATAATTTTGCCAAACAATGGAAGACATTTTTAAATAAATCTATCTTTTGTTCTAAGAGAAAGCAGCCAGAAGATAAATCACAATAAAATAAAACTAAAATTCTGCCAGAATGTAGATTTTATGCACAGTATTGAGTTTATCTTACCTGTAAAGATCTGTAATCTTCCCTTCATTCCAGCGATAATAAAGATCATTAAGAAGACGCTCATGCTGTCCATACAAGCAAATGTAGTTGGAGACAGGGAAGGATTCCTTTGAAAAGCAGGTGATGCTATCTACCATACTATATTTGTTGATATGCATCCTGAAATAATTCCCATTTCTTGCTTCTCCAGTTATAATCTCTGTCCCCTGGAACAGAAAATAAAAGGAAAGCTGTGGAGATGGAACAGACTCCTGACTTGGCATATGCGCTGGATCAGCTGTGGTCTCCTAGCTGGTACTTACCATTTCTTAAAATCCACAACCCTTTTTTAAAATCAACAATACCCATTCCCAGTAACATGATTTATACAACAAGGCACTTTGCTATGTTTTATACACAAAGATTTTCTGCGTGGTTTATACTTGATTAACTGCACACAAAACTGTGCAGCATAGGACTGCATGTGCAGCATGGGCTGTGGTTGCCCAGTCTCGAGTGCCATTTCAGACACCGAAGGGTATCTGGGCCATCTGAACTGTGCTGGTAGTTACGGCACAGGATCTGTGGGAGACCTGTGACCTCCTGGAGCAGCAGCTGGAGGTCAGGAGGGATGCCGCAGGGCATCCCAAACAACACTAGATGCCTCTGTTTAGGCAACTGAATTGAACTCTATTCATCCTAATTTATTATACAGAGTCTGTATTATTGCATACACATGGCATATCATAATTTACTATAGGATACCATCCTGATGAATGAAGAACACACTGGCATACTTTCACTCTCTCTCCAGGTTTACAGCTATACATACATATTGTTATACATGTACATACAAACAGCACATGTGCAGAGTCCAAATTTATGGCACATCACAGAAGCTATAGGATTGTAGGCAGGGGGTTGGTACTACCATATCAATGAGTTGCAAGCAAACTTCAGTGTTAAACTCAAAGATTTATCACATACCAATTAAGCATTTTTGACTTTGTGTAGCAGTTCTCCAGTGTCAGAGGTGTGATGTGTTGTGCTTCCAACAAGGAAAGAAATACCAAGAAGGACCCTGTTCAGTTCTGAAACAAACTTCTAAATTTTATAAATGGCACTACGTACTAGATGGTTGCTGCAACTGCAGGAGGCAGGACTTGATCTCTTGGCACGTTTCCTTCAGGCCATGTTCTAGACTTTTAAATGGTGAATTCCTATTAACTTTAAAAAATATATATGCATATATACGTGTGAAAATATATATAAGCACATACGCCCAGAATTTAGAATTGCTCTCAGTGACTCCCTCTTGCCAGTTTGAACAGGGGCTGCCAAGTGTTGCTAACACCAGCTCTGCTATCAATAAAAGCATAACAATGTTGGATGCTGATGCTCAAAAGGTAGCGTTTCATTTCAGCTAGTTAAATCAATCACTTAGAAGACAAAAATGTAAAAATTTTTTTTCTAACCTCACATTGCAGTGGGATGATCAAATAGCTTGAAGCTGTTTTTTAAAGCTGTATTCATGTTCCAGTTTTATGTATTTCTAAAACCTGTTGCTAGGCTACAGTAACCTTTGTTACTTCCACATCTCTCACCTAATACATGTCACTAGCTTCTCTTACTTCTTTCTTAGGCAATTCTTTTAGGATTTACATGAAGTTTCTGGAGTGGCTTTAATTATGTTCCTTTTCAGACTGCAGGTAATCAAAGCTGCAGCAAAAGAATTCTAATCATGCTCTAGCAATTTAGAGTGACAAAACCAATTTTTCTCTCTGTGATTGTCCTTTCTGCTTCCCAGCATGTGCTGCTTTGGACAGCTCATCCTGGATTTGCAAAGTTGGAAAACAAGGTGAGCCAGGCTTTGATTCCAGCCCCCAAAGCATGGATTCGTTTTCAAAAAAAAAAGAAATTTCTTTCTGTGGACCACCGCTGTCCAAGTTTTAAAATCAACACTGAAGTACCCTTTCAAAAGCCACTCTTTACATCAGCCTCAAGAACAGGCTCAATGCAGAAATCCCTGAGGAACAGGAGCTTGCCTAGGTGGATGGTCCTCTCTGGCTTTAAAAGACATTAGTCTATTCCTTTCCTTGTTTCACAAGTCAGGTTCTTCAGTAAGAGAAGCATCTCCATGTATGTATCATGGGACAATCTCCTATGTATCCCAACTGTGTGAAGTGCTTCCCTCTTTCCTGTCCAAAGACGACTCTCATGGTTGCAGCACAAGCTGTTTTCTAGCAGCAAAGTATGGAGCATCCCTTCCAGAATATATTCTTCTCCTACTAGTCTAGATCAACTGAATTTCACTAATAGACTGAGAAGTTTTATCATCTGTATGCATTTATAGCACCTTATTGCAGGGAGGAAAGAGGTTCAGCACTAAGGCTGAAAGCGTCTTTTAGTGAAATCCAGCTAATTTCTATCCTATGTCCTCTTTATAGAAATCATACATCTTTTGGGAAAGCCAAATATCAGAACGTATGGAAATGACCATCTAAGAGGTTTGGTTGGTTATGTAATTCATACTCGTTCACCCGCTGTACCTGATTTATATGATGCACCCAGGCTTAGCTGATTGGATTTGTTTTTACCCAAATCTGATACCAAATAGCACCACTACCTTGATGTGCTGTGTATTATGTGATGTGCTAGGAACTTCAAAAGCAGCATATTCTGTATGACTGAGAAAGTGACTTCTCCTTCTCTCCACAGAATCATGCAAAAAGGACATTCTGAAAAAGACAGTACTGAGGAAAAGCCTACATGATAACCTCCCAAGCTGTGCTGAGACAAATGGCTCAGGAAACCAGGTACAGTGCTGAGCCACCAACTCTGGAAAAAAAACCTCAAGGTGTCGAAGCTGTAGTGCCCCATTAGGGAGCTATTTGAACCCAAAGCGCTGCAAATAGTAATGAAGAGTTCAGGACTGGCAAGGATTTCCTGCATTCAAGGACCAAAAACCCCTTTGGTTTTGGTTGATTTCATGGCAAAGTAATTAAGAACTGCAGTAAAGAAGTTAATCAGAAAATCTGTATGAATCCACATTTACAATACGATAGTGAATTTACATTAAAATAAATATTTTTAAATAATCAGAGATTTTGTTTTATGTGGTTTGTTCCATTCCAGAGTGGTAAGTCCCAGCTCTGGAAGGTTGCTAAATACATACTTAAACCCATGCTTACTCAAGATACTTTTTTAAGATGCATGGTACTTTTGCATATATGTGTGCTATCCTAAATAAGTACACCTTTCCAAAGGGAGGACAAAACAAAGAAAAGTTAAATAATGTAACTTACATGATCATACAGTGCGAGTTCTACGTCCAAGCAGATGGGGATTTCTGGTTTGGAAATATGCAAGTAATTACATCCTCCAGGAAGAACACCTCCTGCCATAAACGAAAAGATGAGATTAATTAAATCATAAAAAAAAAGAAGAAAATAAAGTGTTTGTGCTCCTTCTCCCATAATCTTTTTTTTTGTTGTTGTTGTTTATTAAATGGCTCTAAAAAGAAAACAAGGAACTTATTTTGTTTTGGTGGCCTTCATGCTCTAAACTTTTTTTTTTTTAGACATAGACTCTTAGACATATTGGTGCAGTAGCCACACATTGACAAGTTCTGATTACAGTTTTATTGAACTTGGAATATAGACACTGAAACAGTCCATATTTACTGCAATATAAAGGAAAGCACAGCTTGGTCTGTTATTAGCAAAAATCTACAGTGTAAGCTTTATCGCAACTCAACCCTTTCTGCTCATTATGTAAGGAGCTTTAAGGACCTTACTCCCATTGGATATCATCTCAGGTGAGATGGACCTACCCAAAAATACCAAAGAGGGTATAAAAGTATAAGAAAAATCCATTTTGACCTACCTTTAATTTTACACCCTCTGTACATGGGGATGAGTCTATCTGTGCCTTCTGGTTGCTTACGAAAGGGTTTAGGGGTTGGATCAACGAGATCCAGCAAAGATACAGCAAGCTCAAAGCCAACCTCTCTTGAATTGAAGTTGCTGTGTGTCCATTCATCTACATAGTATCTCCTGGAGTACTTTGTTAAAGGACCTGCAGCCCTGATGTTGACATCATTAGTACAGAATTTGCTATCGATCACAAGTCTTCCATCAAAAACAAGGCAAGCATCATTAATTGCCTTAAAGGTTTCATAATCCACTGTCCTGTAGGCAAAGCTAAAAAATGCCTAAAAAAAGAGATGTACATAAGTGTGGTATACATCTAGTATATAAATAGTATACATTCGTTGCTGGCTAATTCCATAAATCAAAACCTATACTTTGTTTTTGTTGTGAATGTTATTGATTTTAAAATACAAGAACATGAAATAAAGTGTGATTTTATACACGCAGATAAATCCTTCTGATCCAGTATTTACAGCTACTAAAATTAAAACAAAGACAGTAGAGAGAAGAATTACTAAATTAGACTCATCTACTTCTGGTTATTAGATGAGTTTTATTTTAAAATCTCTGTAATTAACTATGTCAAACAGCCTGAGTGGATGTGCATATTTTCTGTGTTAGTACAAGCATATGAAATAAGGCTCAAACCCTCTATGAAGTTGTTTTCTTTTCTTTCAAATGCTCAGGCCAAACTGAAAAACTAAGTAATAGAAATGTACAAAGTACTTTGCATTTGAGCAGGATAACTGTATATTACAAATATTTTCCCAACTGTTGTGCCTAACTGTTTACCAACAAACTATGTTACTGTGGCTACCAGCACAGGGATATTCAATTGAAATGGAAAGATAGGAAATTAAAATTGTTCAGAGGAAACGTCATTCTCATTCAAACTACAACAGCAGAATTTAAGCCAGTGGAAGCTGTGGAGGCCAAGAAGTTTGTGAGAGGTCCAGGAGGACTGAGTATTTACATGAAAAGGAAAGCATTCAGATTTATTATACTTCATAGTGATGTAGATTTTGGAAAGCATATTCACACTTTGTCAGAACTGAAACACTTCTCTAACTCTAGATCTGCATAATACTTGCTTTAGGAGGCAGACTAATCTGTACCATCTCAGTGCTTGGGACCACTGTGCCTGCAGCGGCTGGGGCTGGCCACTCTCACAAGGCACAGGTCTTGATGGGCATCAGATCCACTGAGATGATCCAGGTCAGCGCAGAGGAGACTGTGGCTATAAGTAAAGTACCTGGTACATTCAGCAGTCAGTTACTGAACCTGGTAATGAGCACAGCAGGTACCTGTTCACCATGTTTTGGCACTGCCTGTGCTGTCTTACTCCTTACAGAACTGACCTTGAGGTAGGGATTTATCTCGGGACCAGCATCTACTGAAGCCATGAGCTCGTCTTCCCCACAGGAAGATTTCAAGGGCATTGAAAGAAAATCACCCTAAATCCTTAAATTCCTCCTCTAATCTCAAAGAAAAAAGCTAGTGATAATTCTCTTCTTTTGTCTTCTTGTGGTACCTGCATAGTCCCTCTCCTGGGTCATGAGGAAGCAGATCAGACCTCATCTCTCCAAAACAGGAGCTGAGGCAGCACCACTGTGACAAGCACTACAAAGCAGGCGGTGTTGGCAGCAGCCACCAATTCATCCTACGCATTCGGCATCGGTGTGGAACAGATGTGCACACAGCACATCATGCAAAATGTGCTGGATGCCTGAAGAGTAGCTTTGAAATCCAGCGCAGTGCGAGAGCGAGGGCTGCAGGGTCCTGCCACAGCCCTTGCCTTTTGTCTGCATGCTCCACACAGACTCTGCGCACTGATTAGCAGGAGAGGAGCTTTTGAATTGATTTAGAATCATGCACATCTGACAGTTTTCTTTATATGTGTTTTATCTAGTTTTCTACATTGCCTAGAAGTAACTTCAAAGAGGCAAAAGTACATCTGAAATCTGGAACCAAAAATGTGCTCACGAAGGACAGAAATGCCCATTCAGATGAAGTCGAGAGAGGCGCTGGGGAAGGTAAAACCTGGAGGTGTCTCATTTCTTGAACACAAGAAACGAGGAGCAGGTAAACAAAGATGGGTCACTCCAGCTTGGAACTGGGGGGCACGCACACAGAACATCCACCTCCGTCAGAGCACCGCAGATGGCAGAAACAGGAGAAGCTTCAACTATAAGCAGCGTCTTTGTAGTTGTCTCTTACAAAGGCTAAACGGAGAGCTGGCACAACAAAGGTCCCCAAAACAGTGCAAAACAAGGGTGCACACTAAACGTTGAGGGTTAACAGTAGTAAGAATGACAAGGCTGAGAAATGTTTTAAAGCAAGATCATGGTCTGCAGAGGGTACAGCTGAAGACTGACTGTCTCATTGCTACAATATAGTTTGTGAAACTCCAGAGCCTTTATAAAGAGCTTTCTCCTTCATCAGTGCCTTCAGCTTTTAAAATGATTAGACAAGCTGAATGTTGCTGCCCACTAACAAGAAATATTACTGTACAGGCTGAGGAAAGTGTTACCTTGTTGCCTTCATCTCAAACAGCCTGAGACATAACTATCAGGGCAAACAAGCATCAGTAATAAGTCCTTCCTTTAGTGTCAGCCTCAGGGAGGATGCAGTTGTGACCTGGGTAAAGGTATTACCCAATTATACCACCAAAGTGCCTTCCTGTGGACTAAGGGCAAGCATCTGATGTTCACAACCGGCTGGATGATCCAGCTGGAAGAAAAGGCACAGGAGAGGGAAGCAAAGGAAGCTGGAAATTTTAGCAACACTGATACACAGCAGAGACGTGGCAGCAGAGGAGCGAGAGCCTCTGGGTTTGTTCGTATATAAAACAAGTAATAACTATGCACAGTTAAGGGAATTCTAACCATCTAGCAGGTCCAAAATCAGGGAAGCTCTGCCCATGAGGGCACAGGGACCACACAGCCCTGCGTCCTGCTGGCTGGCAGGCAGGACTGTGTCACCGGAGGGGAGGGGATGGCTGCAACCTCCAAGCTGGGAGCCATCTGTCAGCCCAGGAGGGGAGGGAGGGAGGCTGCTGCTTTAGGGAAGGAGATTTTCTCCTGTTGTTTTTATCTTGCAGGACTCAACAAATTAAGCCTCCAAGAACTGCCAATCAACAGTTGATACTGGCTCAAATCCCAAAAGGCCCAGAGCTGCTGCAGTGCCGATTCCTGCACAGCCTGCTCCCTGGCGAACGCAGCTGCCTCCTTGGTGGCGGCTGCTCTCTGGAGCCCTGTTCTCCCAGGCAGCTAACAGCAGATACAGGAAAACTGCAAAACTGCTGAACCGGGTTTGGAGAGTATAAAGCCCCTGACACCACCAGTAATTGACCATCTCTCATCTTAGAGGCTGAATAGGAGAGACCCCGAGAGGGAAAAACCATGGCTGGAGGAAGGATGGGCACAGGGCACAAAAGGGCAGGAGAAACAAACCAAGAGGAAATGGGGGTCGTGAAGGAACACAGCCACTTGGGCAAGGTGGTGTGGAAAAGAGGGGGCCTGATGGGGAGGTAGTGAATTGATATTAAGTTACAAGATCTTGATCACACTGAGATCTCTGCAGAAGGATAAAAACAGAGGGATTTCAAGGAAAGAGGAGAGAAATTGAAAAGCTGCATACAAGGAGAGAGTGGGAGGAATGTCACTACTGATAAGGGGCCCAAAGTCAGGAGATTGCTAGCAGATAAAAGTGCTATGCAAGGTCTCCACCTCCATCAGAAAGGGCTTAACTATCCATATGTTAAAAAGAAAGGGGTTGGGAAAACCCAACGATTTCAAGCTTTCCAGTGCAGGGGAGCCAGCAGGGACCATTGACTCCTGGGGAGCTCTCCCAGGGAGGCACATGGCTCTCCCTTTCCAGAATTACAACAGACTTGCTGCACAAAGAATTGTGCAGACAGAGGGGTGTGTTGAGGGGGCCACGCAGCTTCCTATGGATACACATTGTGAAGTAATTTTATCAGAAGTGCTCACTCACATGGATTAGCCCAATAAAGAAAAACAGAACTGTTCTGCCCAATGGGAAAGCTAAAGCTTGTCCCAAATATCAAAGTGGAGCCATACCTGTGAGTGTGCATATCATTTACTTAGATAACATATTGACACTTTAGATGAACAAAAACGCAGTCATTAAGGCAGAAGGAGAAAAACCTGTTTAAAATATATTTTAATTATGCTACATAGTAGGCCTCTCTATCCTAACATTTTTGGCTTCTATTATGACTTAATCAAATGCACATAACTGTAGACAGGAGTCACTGTACACATTTAAATAATACAAGGATTTCTGGAATTATTTAGAAAATTAATTAAGAGTATTTGTCACTTAGCAGTGAACAACTATTTGAGAGTCAGGTGACTTAAATTTTAATCCAAATCAGGGTGTTAACAATGGTTTTATTTGGGATTTTTTAAAAAAACAACCCTTTAGACTAACAAGTGAATGTTCAGTCTTCTACAGACAACGAGAAAGTGGAGAAACCGACGGACTATCTAAATTTGATGGTCTTTGTCTTAAAAAACAGACTGAAGGAAACACAAGTGAAAGCATATACTTACTGAACATTGCAATTTAAATGGTTTTGTATTAGTAGTGAAAGCAGCACATGTGATAAGGTCTGGGTCATCGCCTTCGTTCCACTGTGCCAGGATACTGTCATAATAAACAGACACGCCAGCCTTTGACAGTGCCTCCTGAACAGCACTTTCGATTTCGTTGTTGTTAAGGCAAGTAACATTTGAGCAGAGTGGAGGCTGTATGAGGTGTATTCGAGAACCATTAATTCCAAGAGATAAGAGGGTTTCTACTGTGGTGTAAATGTCAACTGTATTCCCATAGACAATGATGTTCCCTAAGGGAGAAAAAGAAGGGAAAAATTTTTAAGACATACAATGAAAACCTTATTAGTATAACTCAGATGATAATAACACGAAATTGCTCTATTTGACCCTCTTATTTCTCTGATGCTATGAAGCAAACAATGTTACCTAGCAACAGTAGCTAAGATAATTTTGTGAAGAATCTGTACAAAACATCCCACGAAGTAGGCAAGTACTTAACACAGAAGTATGACATTCATTTTGACCCCATAATTTGAAATTATTTTGATTGAAAATCCTCTAGGGGAAAAGAAAACTCATTTTTGTTTTGTTCTCCCCTCCCTCCTCAATTTTGCTCACTCAAAGGATTTATCGGGGGTGGGGGAGGACACACAGCAGCCAATTAAATACATTGTGCAGAAAACCCCCACAAACTGTGCAAAGACCAAGTGACAGAAAAAAAGCCATTGTGCAATATGGGAGGTCACTGGTGCTGCCACTTCCTTCCGTAAAAGCCTGATCTCCAGACAATGGAGACGCCCCTGCAGAGGTACCCCGGTGCCTGCTGCTGCCTATCTGCCGGCTTGTCTCACCGAACTGCCCTGCTGAGGGGCACAGGCGGCTGATGCGCTCGACAGGCAGTGGCTAGCAGCTCTGCGCTGCTCTTTGAAGACAGTTGCCTCCCTCCAGCGCATGTCAGAGAATGCCCAAAAAATAAATGCCTCAGTACGTGCTCCTAACGAGCCAGCCTCCGTCCTTGAACGCTGCCTAGAAAAATCAGCAAGCCCGAGACAGGCATTTCTGATCAGCTGGTGTGAAAACAACGTTTGGATATTGCTACTCCTTCTGCAGTGCGTTGTCACTGGAGCAGAAACCACTATTTAAACCAGCTCCACCTTTCCACCCACTGGGCCAAAGGTGCTCCGATTCAAACCCACATCCCCCATCTACCACTGGAGTGCCCTTAACTACTAAGCTGCAGGCTATATAGTAGGATCTTGCAAATTCTTCTACTAAACTGGTGCCACTTCAAACTGCACAGTTAAAGCTGAAGAGCAAATACACGAAGATGGGAGTGATGCAGGTTCTGTGTGAGCATAATCTGACTCTCCAGCCCACAGCTGTACGTTATCAATATTAATTAACCCAGCTTCATTCCTCTACAGAGCAACACCCAGCCATGAACTCTTGACAGACCTTCAGTAAGACATCAGATCCTGCACGTTAAGTCTGATGGGTGTTTCAGTACACCAAGAATCTGATGTCAGCACAAGGGTGCATCAAATGCACATTCCCAGTGCATTTAACATCCCACACCTGGGCAGTGCTAATGGGCAGCAGGCGCATTTACTGCTTTCTGGGAAATCCCTGGCAGAAATAGGAAATAACTGAGCCATACCTACACAAGCTAACATGTAAACATCCTTGTGCTGGAGGACATCACACCAGCATGGAGAAAGGAAATTGCAGAAAAGCTAACACCACCCAAGTGTCACTCTTCCAGGCAATGTGCGTATAGCAGAAGCAAGCCAGTGCACAAATCCCAGGCTATCCCGGGCCTGTCCAGCCTCATATTGAAGCTGAGGGATAACACAGAGGATACAGGGCCTTGTATCAGAAGACTGATGATGTGGCAGAAGTTCCTCTATGAGCTCTATGAAAATAACTTGTAGTTCGGCACTGAAGAAAAGTGTAGGGTGGAATGTACTGAAGGAAAATCAGTGTTGAAACATAGGAGGTGTTTCAGGAATGGCCTTTAATTGACATAAACAGCAGCTGGCACTGGCTTCCCTCAGACTACATAGCAGTATCTGCAATCAGAATTTGGACAAACAGCTGACTTTCCCACATAACTGGCTCAGTCTTGAATTTTGGCAGCATCTGTTTTCCTACATGGCATTGCAGTAAGCAGTGCTGAACAGGTAAGGGAATGCCTCACACAACTAACCTGCACATTTATCTCAGCATCGGTATTTATGTCTCACTACAAGTGACAGCATCCCCCACAACCTAAATTTTATTATTTCATAGGCTAAACTAATTTCACTGGGACCATGTTTTACTGCATGAGATGCAGAGCAATACTAAATAGAGCACTTACAAAGCTCTAGCTCCCAAGAATATTAATGATAAAAATTGTTAACAGATGTTCTATTATTCCCTTTTGACTACAAGGTTATTTTATTTGTCCATATCAGTTTGGCTACTTGTAGCTGCCAAATACACGTATCTCTTCATAACTGCCAGAGAAAAGAATTGCCCCATAGTTAGACATGCTCAGAAATCATGGAAAACATTATTTTTACTGTTCATATCAATGACCAGAGGGACAGAACAATCTTACCTGCAGATGCATTAATCTGAAATCATAAGAACAAGATCCTACTACTTGCATAAATATAACATAGAATACATATAATGTGTGGTAACGGGAATTCTGTTCCATGTGTACACTGCTAAGCTGACTTTCCAAGCCAGAAGAACGCTTTCCGTTGCTTGTGCCTGCCAGAATGCCTATCTGTAGGCAGTCCAGTCCTCATGAGAGAGCCAAAAGAGAAGGAAAATGTAAGACTGATCCATTTTTTTCATTACTGCAGCAGGGTACAACACAAGAAGCAAACAGACAGAACTGGTGGTGAAATACAAACTTCGATATATTCTTTTTTAGTAATCTAATGTTGTAATAGTGCAGATAAGAATGTGGTATGTGGATGCTGACAGCCTCACATTACATTTACACATTTTTAATTAGCAAAGGGTTGAAAAACATAAGCAGCTGAAGAGGATGCAGTGGCTAGGAAAGGGGAATAAGAAGCACTTACCAAAGGCACAGCCTAGCCAAGTTTTATTCTGATTCTAAAGCAAGCAAGTCTGGGCAACTGAGAGATGTTCACCATTTGGCAGAACAAGCCCCTTTGGATTGAAGTTCAATTACTGCATTATATGTTGGCATTTTTGTATATACCAGATCAGATTTGAGCCCTGCATTTCTCAAGGAAAATTAAAATTCTGTTTTATATGGTAATATTAAATACAACTACATTAGATCAAGGAAAGCAATGCTCCTTTACTGACCTCTTTTAAATCAACGATTTACGGTGTCTGCTTCTTACAATATTAGTGGCTTTTTAGATTACAATTCTAGTAGTCTACGAACTACAGATATTCATTATGGACTGAAATTATGTTGACTGGACAGACAGCAGTTCCTCAGGATGCTTTTATTATTTAACTACATGAAAATGTATCTATCTGTGAGTAAACATAATAATCTTCCATAGAAAAAAGCAGCCATAAATAAAGATTGTTAAGAGTAGTTTTATCATTTATTACTAGATTGTCAGCGTTCTGCTGCAGAGCAAGCTCATTCATTTTCCCCAAGTGGAAGCACAAGATTTCAGTGACCCTAGCATGACCTGAATCTTTTTAGCTTGCAAACACTAAAGGAGAAAACCAGTATTAGCTAAAGCATCAGTGGCTCCAGTTGGTGATTCATGCACTGGAATTTTAATGCAACAGTATTCCTACAAACACACTTTTAATAAGGCAGTAAACTATGTTTAGGTAAAGAGAAAAAATAATTGCTCCATTTTGGGCCATTAAAACAGTTTTGTTCCTTACTTCCATCCTACTTTTTATTTTCATGGAAAGTGCAGAGCTAATAGGAGATGAATTTCAATTAGTCACAATTACAGTTGTCATAGGTTACATGCATTAGGCGGCTGGGTTTCATCAGAGAAGCCGCAGCAGCAGCCATTGGGGCTGGTGCTCGCTCTGCTCCAAGGGCCCTAAGCAGCAGCAGGCCCTCCTGGACCTGCCCGACCGGCCAGGGGCAAAGGCCTCCAGCCCCAGCTTGGAGGACTGTTGCAGCCCACCATGCTGCAGCCAGCTGAGGAGCTGGCAGCGGCAGATGTGGCTCCCTGCTTCTCCCACGGGCTCCTCGAGCAACAGCTGCTGCTGAGTGCCAGCCAGCTTCTCCCATCACCTCTCCTCGCCTGAGGCAAGGAGGACCCCGGGCAGGAAGGCTGCAGCAACTGTGCTGCTGCCCATCCTTGGTGGCACAGTCACTGCTGGGAGCAGCATCGCTTCCACTGCAGCGTGCATGCAACACCCCCCACCAGCACATGCTACCAGGCTGACCCTGCTCTACTTACAACCTGCAAAAAAGCATCACTGATTTAATCCAGAATGAAGTGGCACCCAGTGCTCACAGAGGGAAGACAAGCAATTAAAACCCCTACCTTAACTCTTAATTAAAAACTGCCCTCAGAATCAGTGCCACAAAATGAAGATTTCATCCAATTAAGCTAATAGGACTGGCATTGTGAAGCCCAGTGATTAACACTTTCCTTTAAAAAACCTCCAGAACTACAGGTGGTCTTGAAGGTGCATTCGCCCTCCCTCGCCTGGGGCTTTTCTCCCCAGCTGGGTAGCTCAGTGCACTTGCTGCACTGGGCGCCGGTGGGTGCTGCTCCCTGCCTGAGCCCCTGGGCTGGCTATATGGGACCCCGGGGGGCTCATGCAGTGGGGCTCAGCACAGCAAGCTCCAGACTACTTTTGATAAACACAGCTAATGGCCAAATAAGAGGAGCACAAACAGAAGGAAGTTGCATGGAGAAAAGACTAAGTATCAGCTGAGAATAAGTGGGAGGATGAAACGTGTGTTTGTGTACTGCAATACACGTTACTGTTTGTGTAGCTGCAATAACCAGCATATATAGTTTTATTAGCCACTTAATTTTCTTTAAACATAAGCAAATCCTATTTTTTAACTTTTTGAATTCTAACATGTTTAAAACAGGTTTAGTAGGAATTTGACAAACAATACTTTACAGTTTTGATGAGATGAAATATATGAGGTGGAATATTACTATTTATTGAAGGCAAAACTAGGATCTGGGGAATTTCAGAGATTAAAAGTAAACACAAATGTAAAACTTTGATCATCCCAGTGGAGCGGTAGCATGGCCTGCAGAGAGCTGAGACACATCTAAACCAATTGCTGTGCTCCACAGGAGCCTTGCCTCTGCACCTCTGTGAGCCTGTCACCTGTTAGGCTGCCTCCAGGACAGGCTAGGGGCTGAAAAGTGGACTCATTTTCAGAAAGAATAGGGATCTTGGACATAGCTATGATCAAGTCTGAAAGAACAACATTCATAAGAAATACAACTGGAAAAAGAAGCAGGGTGAGGAAGAATAGAAACAGAGAGGTGGACAAAGACTTCTCCAGCTGGGCACTCATTATACCTGCAGCAGCAGAGAACATGAGGTGGGAACAGCAACAAAAGGGAACCGGAGGCAGAAGCAAGGTGGGGAGAAAGGGGGAGGGGTGTTGCATCTCCCACAGACCACAACCCGAAAAAGTCCCTCCAGACCAGCCTCATCCGGAGTTGTTGATTTAGCTTTAACTGAGGACACAATAGTGCCTAGTTAAGATATCCAGCTTTACACCACAACAAAAGTCAGCAGCAATAATGAAATTTTAATTAATACATTAATTTAGTATTAATAATAATAAAGGTGCATTCATCCCAAAGCAGATGAGGTGCTGTAAGACTGCCGTTCACCTGAAGAGCAATCCTCCTGGGCACCTTGCGTCACAGCCAGCAGCTAGCTCTCACGCAGCATCTCTGCGCAGGTGTACTGGAGCACATCCCAGGACTGGGCACACAAGGATTTACATGAAAGACTAGCAGCAGCAAGCAGGGAAAACTAACAACCTCATCTGTTTATAAACACAGCTGGGCATACCAGCTGGACATCAGGTAAAACTGCAGGCAGGGGCTGGTATCAGCTGCAAAACAGGCAGAGCAGTACTGCTGGAGAGGCTCTATTTACATGCCTGAGGCCAGGAAGCTGTTTGAGGAAAATGTGAGTGGAAGCATGATCATGTTTATTGTCTTCTGTCCTGATCACAGCAAGACTTGGAGGATGATAAAGAAACTTCCAGTGTCTTGAGAACTTCCCTAAAGGTGTGCCAAGCAGGACACAAACCTTGCAAACCACACCAAATAACTACCATTTTTCATTATGTTCCCTATGAACAAGACAGGAAAACTACTTCTTTAGGAAACTCCTGTTGCTGTGCTCAGTCAACAGAATTTCCACAAAGATGGCTTTCCTGTTCTGAACTCTGTCCTAACTCAGATCCAGCACACAGAACTGACATTACATGAATTCATTTACTGTTTGGTCTTTTTTTCTGTAGTTGAAAGTTCAACTCTGAAGCCTGGATGATTCCTAACATTTTCAATGGCACACACATTCAGTGAATGAACTGATGAATATATGAACAATGCACACATGAACAGGCTGAGAAAATACAGGTATGGTGGACATCTGCAAAGATGTATCATTTTTAAGGGTTAAAAAGAAAATACTGGTAGCCTGCAGTTCTACATGAAAATCTGTAACTGATGTAAACGAACACAAAGATGACAGATACCGAAAAAAACCCCCACTTCCTAATTTAGACCTGTTTTCTTTGTGTTACACCTCAAATCTAGGTATTTTTCTATACAGCACAAAAACATACCCACTAATTAAATTATTATTTAATTGGCTAATTATGACTTCATCTGGATTTGCATTTGGGATTCATTTTGTTTTATATAATAATTATGGATAATTAATCTATCTCAAGCTTTTTTTCCCTAGCTAAATATGCTGGATATCAAAAATGACAAAAAATTTTAAATTAATCTGGAAAACAAAGCACAACAGATGAAAGACTTTGTTAGAATTAATCAGGCACTGATTATACCATGGAATTAAGGAAACAATAAGCCTAGAAAACATTTCTATAAATGTGGGTGTGTTAACGAAAACCCTTACCTTCCATGTCAACAACATTTTCTTTCAGCCAGTGCATTGCCTTTAAGCAGTCCTGATCGTTATTGAGAGTGAAATGATTGGAAGGGACCTTCCCTGTGTATATTTGTGGCCACTTACTTATCACTTCTCTATTAGTTGGGAGTTTACTGATATCTGCTCCAGTGGGAGACAGGACCTAGAAGAAATGAATAAATGAGTGCATGAATACATAGCTTGTATCTTGAGAACAGTTAAGAAAGATTTTTAAAAACAACACCACAAGCCACTTGACTACCTAAGGGTTGCTATCCTCATACATCCTAACCCTTCTTTAACATTAAGCAAACATATCAGTGACCACAGAGAAAACAGACTGATGCTAGTCTGAGTACACACACAGGTACATGCGTGTGCTGCATGTATTCCACATTTTCTATGGGATATGGGCAATGGTTTTAAACAGCAGTGCCAGTACAAGTGAATAACAATACAAGCAAAATGCAGGTGAAATGGACTTCACAGCAAATATCAGAAATGCATAAATTTATGGTTGGAGGATCTCTGCAGTTATTTGAACACCACATACCTTTAATTGACACTTGAAAATTCTTTGGGTAGCAAGACTGCCTCCATCTTTTGTCAGCAAAAATCAACTTTCTAAAATAAGAGCGATTTTGTCCCAGAGAAAGGGACCAAAACCTGCTTGATGGTTAAAATGCCAGGATGCAAAGTGTTAATTGTACAATGCTACTTCACAGTGACAAATTCAGTCTGAGTTACACAGAGCAAAAAAGGAAGTCTCATCTATGACTTCTGTGGCACCAGTGATAACGTCCTGAACAATGTTCTCACTGCTAATTGGATCCACTGAAATATTATTTGGTCATATAAAAACAGGCATGGCATCAAAAGATCTTACTTCCCAACAAGTAAATCCTCTTAATCATAATTAATAATGTTTCACTAGACATTAATTTGACTGCTTATCAAATGAGGGATAGCTTATAAAAAGGATGGACCTCAGCTCTGTGTAATAAAACAGAAATCAGATGATAAAAATAATTCCTTCCTGTTTTTTTGTAGAACTTAAAAGTGAGAATAGGGGATGTTAAGTTTTCTTATTGGAGGCAGGTAAAACCTGGGTTTTCCCTTTATCTTTCTTTCTCCTCCAGTGTAGTTACTTCCTGTAACTTAATCTGCAAATCAGGGTTACCTCCAAACTTCTTTTTCTAGGAGCACTTACAGTCATTCACACCACACCAACTTTTGTTTCACCCACATTGAACAGTGAATATGGATTATTGTTTAATGTGTGGCTCTACTCTGAAGAGTGAGTACAGGAAAACTGAGGCTTTCTTGCTCCACAAATCTGTTGCACATGTGCAGTCCAGAGGCTGAACACACCTCAACATTCATATTTGTGACTTATGGCAAACAGCGCTGTAAAAACCTGTAGACACATGCTCAGTTTGATCTGATTTTAAAGGCAAAATACCTTGCTCGTGATTCCTATCCAAAATCCATCAGTAAGGCAAAAATCACTGCAGGCAATGGGGCTATACAAAAGATGGCCATTTAGTTGGCATAGCTTGAAGGCCATGTGACAACAGACAAGAAAGAATGAACTCTGCCCAGGACATCCAAGCTGAAAGTGAGCCTGTAGTGCTGGAGATGAGCTTCACATTTCACAAGCAGCTAAGGGTCTGCTTCAATCTTACTGGAAACTTTAACTGTGTGCTACGATGACATACAGCACCACGTACGTGCCTAGGCATGGTCATCATGTGAGAAGAGCAATTAATCTGATAAGGAATTCTCTCCATTGCCAAAACTAGGTCAAATGGTGTTAGACCAGCTGGAGTTAAGTCTCCTGTGGCTGGGGCCACATGTCAGTTGGGCCTACACTTCAGCAGGTTTAATGGTCACGGTGGCAAACATACTGGCAGCTTTGCTTAATATTTGATCCTGAGCACAACATTCCCACCAGGAAATATAAAATCTCTCATCTCCTCCAAATTCTATAGCCTCACTGAAATTGTACAACTTGCTACACTGAAGGGCTGCAAACTTTCTGGCTATACACTTGCTAAGGACTACTCTTCTGCCTTGCTAATCACAGAAACACTATTCACTGTAAAAACTGGATATATTACTATGTTGTTCACTCTGCACACTATCTTACCTGGTATTTCTGTCCCATACAGAGAACAAGGTAGTCATACGGTACTTTTTCCTCCTCGGAAACAACTACATATTTGGCAGCACGATTTATGCCAGTCATTTTACCAACCACAACGTTAACCCAGGAACAAAGTGACATCTGTGCATAATCTTCATCATTAAAACAGTGGCTGTGAAGAAAGAATATCTGTAAGTGACATTTCAGCAGCTGACAGCAGGCATTAATTAGACATCTGGCAAGTGAGCCAGGTCCCCTAGCAGCTCGAGCCTGTTCTCTCGCTGTGAGTTTGCAGCAGTCTATAGTAAGAGATTAGTCATTATGAAATACTCTGTTACAAATTGACAACTTTCTGCTAAAACCAAACAATCCCTCCCAGCATTGGGCCATACAACCACGTAATTTAAAAACAAAGTCAGAAATACATGCTTTACTCTGCTTTTTCATTGCACGCTAATGTGAGGAGGAAGCTTTTGCACCTACAAAGAAAGTGTTTTAACACTCTAATACTTCCTCCTATACAATACTCTCTTATTAAGTTTTTTCCACTTCTGCTTCATTTGATATTCAACTTCACCAGTAGTGGTTGTGGGGAGACACAAACGCCAACAAAAGCACCACTGGCGTATTTAACATCTGTGTTCCTAAGTATTAAGTCTAAAAAGTTTTAAAATAAATAGAAAACTAGGAAAACAGTTGTCAGGGCTGGAAGTAAAAGGCAGAGATCTCAAATTTTCTCTTGGTGACCCCTTTCCAAATGAACTTTTCCAAAATGCAAGCATGAAAAATTCTGAAATCATACTAAACCAATGCCCCCTACCCCCAAACCTTCAAAAATCTTAAAATGCAACTGAATTCCTCTGAAAGATGAACCACGTATTAACAGGAATAAAGAAGAAATAATCCCATAGGCTACCCAGAAGAAAATAAGATTTGCAGTTAAACACAGGAAAGAGACTCAAACAGTGCAAATGTGAAAAATACTAATCTTCACTAATTTGTAACTGAACAACAATTTATTCTTAATGAAAATGGGGAAGCAATTTCTGTAATTTCAAAGCAATCACCTTCAGTGCTAGGTAACAAACAATATAAAGGTTGGTCTGTTTTAAGAAGCAGAGCCTTGTTTTGTACAGTAGTTAGTTTCCAGGGCGTTTTGTCCCTGAACATCTCATGGACTAACTGTTTTCCAAATGAGATACCTCGACATAAATCTAATTTTCAGGGTGAGTATGATGTGCACATTCTAGCATCATACTTTGGCAGTATTAATTCTACATCAATAACGAAAAACTAAGGAAACTACTAAAATCACTTGTCGATTTTGAAAATCTCAGGCAAGGTTTACTTTTGCAGCTCTTAAATTTCAGTGCTGTTACAGCCTGTTTTCAGTGTGAAGTATGATATATATCCCTATGTATGATGGAAGCATCAAAGATCTGGAAGCTGCTTTTTAAAAAGCCAATTTTGAAGCAAATTCGAATGGAGCAAAACATCTTCTAATGACTCAGTAATTAAAAAAAAAAAAAAATTATTTCCAAAGGTCTTTTATGACTCAAGAGTATGCCCCCACCCTGCCCAACTAAGCAAATACCAGGATACTTATTTATTATTGCATTTGTACTACCCTCTCTGCTTAATAAACTTATGGAAAGACAAATATTCCTGAAGATAAAATACTTCAACACAGATGTACAATAGACACCATTAGAAATTGCATGGAGGACCAGAGAGATAATGTTTCCAACAAGGTCCATTATGACTCTTGAACACCACTGAGTCTTGCAGTAGCCCATTATGAAAATAGTACATTGCTGGCCATTCTGCAAATCCAGCTAGACTCAACTCAATACTTTCTTGATACTGAAAACTTACACTAGGCAAAATTCTGTGAAATTAGGTCCTTTCAGTAGAATTGATTACTGCTAATCCCAAACCTTTTTATAGCTTTGTAGAGGGATGAACACATAGGATTTAGTGAAAAAAAAAAAAAGCAACAGGTTTTAAACAGGCAAAAAAGATGAATGAATGGCTGGTGTTACACAGATGTCTAGTGTATGAGATCAGAGTGACATGGCAAGAAGATGGAACTTGCACATCTTGTGTGAAAGGCAGCTGAGTCTCACGCCCCTGCTAGTGCTTCACGCCTATGAGACAAGATGGGAACGCCCAATAAAGAAATCCTGGGCTTCACTCAATCTGTGATCTGAAATCACTGCAGAAAAAATATTTCACCTACCAAATAAAGCTCACGGCCATTCAGATGCTCAAGAACTTTACTTTCTATTGATACCGAGTGATGAAAAATATTCCACTTTCTTCCACAGGACTAAGTGTAATGTGACTAAATAGAAGGAGACTCCACTCACGTTCAAGCATTTGAAGCCTTTACATATATATATACATGTATACATATATATACATGAAGTACCAGTGACTGCAGCAGAGAACACCGGAGACAGACTCAGTGCTAACAGCTTTTATTTTGCCATTAGTACCACAATATACATTCTAAATCAGAGCTGATTGCTACACATTAATTGTTGTTACTGAGTTTCCAAAATTGTCATACAGGATGCCACAGAAACAAATAAAGTCAGTTTCATGACCTGAAGAATTTTAGGATCGAATGACCTTGCTTTCTGAGGCACTCTGCATCCTGTGTACTCACAAATACCACAGGCAAATAAATAAGGGGGAAAAAACTACTGACAATTCTGAACTGTAATCATGCAGAAATCTATAAATAAAACAGACATCAAGGAAAGATGAGAGTTTTCAAAGGCACCTTTATAATTGAAGTGCACAGCTCTGAGGAGACTGACACTCCAAAATCACAGGGATGCTTTCAAAAATCATACCCTGCAGAGTTCAATTTTCACTCTTAATCTGCTTTCAAATTTTAACAGCTAATTCTGGTGAGACAGCTACAAACTGCAACTTTTCATCAGGAAGGATGTTTTGTTATTACAACTCCTTTACAGTATAGGTAGGAAAAAGAGCACGTGCATTTATGTAGGCATATGATCCCTCCATTTACTAGACTTGAACTTTATACAATTAAAAAACGAATGCAGGTAACTACTTATAACTGGCAGGCAAAATTCCATGAGGTAAGGTGGTTTTAAACAGGTTCACATCACACTATTTTGATGTTTTGTAGAGATTTCATTTTTAAGATTCACCACACAGACATTGAGTTATTTTTCCATTTAAAGAGCTCGGCCTTTAGTGCATTGCCACTTACTGAGCAAAAAGATTTGGTAAAAAACAAGTGTGCAGGTTCCAAAGAGTCACATGCCAAATCTGAATAAATTATACTAAAGTTCATTCCTCAGCTACTCAAAGTAACCAATTCACTTTAATACCATGCTTCTCAATGTCAAGAAGAATCATGTTCCTGTCTACAGTGAGGATTCCTACTCACTATTCCAAAATAAAATCATCAAAACAAGTACATTAAATTTAAGTGAGAATTATATACTGTGAATTTTAATGAGGTAAGATTTTATCCTACTAAATGGAAGATATTTTACTCATTGGCAAACAAGAAAACTCATGAAATGTCTAACTGGTCACTAGATGCAAGCCTAGCTCTCTCTCACAGTCTTCCCTTCAGCTGTTTGCACGAGACCCCTGGCTCTACCAGCCCCAGGGAGGTAAGCATAAAGGAACCACACTCTGGCTGGGACTGCAGGTAAGATTTCCACAGCCTGGCAAACAAATAGTTCACAAGCAGCAGAATTGATGCAGCACAGTTCTTCCACATTTATCAACAGCAATAATCCTAAACTTCACCCTGTATACTCAGCAAAATTCCCACTATCATCATTGGGGTCTGAGTCTCACCACAAGGCTGCTACAAGTAGATCACCGGTCATACTGTCAATATTAATTCTTACATGTTCTTTTGTTCAGCATTTCTTGCACCAAAACTCATAAGTTTAAAACTAAGTAATATTTAAAAAGCAAGCATACATCTTTTGTCATTTTTCTTTAACCTGGAGATCTAAACAATCTAGAAAGTTTTGGAAAGCAGAGACCAGTGTCCTGGTATAATACTATGGATTGCTATCCTGAAGTTACTGCTTTAGCAATATTTCCCTAGTAATGAATATATTAACGCCTTTCACAGGTGAATGCATGTTGTACAGACACCTTGGATTATTTTGAGGCTATCTGTCTATGTATCTATCTAAAATTTAGAACAAATTTACAAAGAATTACAAAGTGTTATGTTTTCCTTTGAAGCTATGGAAGTGTTTATATATTAAAACAAACCTGGTAATTAAAAATCTTCTGTGTTTGGAGCCTAGTAGGTCTTTTCCTGGAAGGCCATGAATTGAAATCAAGATCAGATTGTTGAACTTCAGATGCGGACTGTGGAAAGAAAAACAAAATGCCACAGTTCAACCAGTGTAAGTTTGCTGAGGCTCTGTTTGGTACAAGCATAACACGAGGGCATTTCAACATACGGTTACATGGTATGACACCATGCTTAGCTTCCCAGCCCATCACTGTGACTGTCGAGCTGTGCAGCACCCAGCACAGTATCATCTCAGTCCTGACAGAGATATTTAGATTCTATCACATAACTAACAAGCTCTGTTCCTAAGACCTTATGGCAGGACTTGCCTTCCATGACCACAAAAGGTACTGTAAGGCCACTCAGTCTTTGGCAAACACCTTTGCTGTTCACAGCTCATCACCTGTAAGCTGCAGGAAAGAAAAAGAGCAATTCCTGACAACTGGTAATTCACCTGCTTCCTTCATATGCTTAGGAGGGCATATCAAAGGAACAGCACAGATTTTAATTCCATATTCAGGAGGATGCAGAAAGTAATTCCTTTACACAGGCCAGGTACAAAGTGTTTTACCATTTTTCTAAGATGCATGTATCTGGATACAAAAAGAAAAATGCTTTCCATCATAGTTTCATTAACACCAGAGCGTAGGAGGGACAAGACCGACAGTATGTTGAACTAAATGTGATCTGACATTTAAAAACAAATAAATATTATGAGTGATTAAGCCTTCTAATCTTCAAGGCTTTCTGTAAGTTAAGTATGGATCGATGCAAATAATACAAAGGAATCAGAATGTTTTTTATCAACCAATGTTAATTTGTTATTCATACGTTTAAAAAATATATTCAAACAAAGTTAAAGGTCACACTTAAACCAAGGAATTTCAAGGTTATGGCTGCCTCTCACAAAATGCATATTAATAGTTTAATTCTGGATTATGGATTATCTATGGTAAATCTCCATGCATACTCAGCCTGACTGCAATGTAATAAATAACCTTAATGTAACAAGAGTGCATATATTTATACAGATTATGGGCCTGATGCTCATTTAAATTAAGGTCACTCTGCAGAGGTGGGTGTAAATAGAATTTGCTCTTCATCTATGGTCACATTATGAATGTGCCAGCTGAGTGATACAAAGCGATCTTCATGTAAATGAAAGCTGGCCCAATACATTAGGCTGAATTTAAAGTGTACAAAATGCCATCTGCACTCAGGGAGCACTCCTAGTGGGGTGCAAATGTGAACAATTACAATAACTTTACACACATAAATAGCATGACTCCTTGGAATTTAGTTTACATCTTATTATTAGGAAAACTACTACAACAGTACATAGACATCTTAAACATTCTCCTATCCTGTCTGCCCTCAGAGCAGTGAAGTTTCTTTTCAGCTTAGAGCTGAAATCATCTCTTTACATGCTGCATGGCCTCTTGCCAGCAGGTCTCCAAATCCAGGTGCTACAGTAACATTAATTTAAATTATGTGAACAATATTTAGGATGAAAACATTGCAAGCAACCACAAGAAAAATGGCAGGACGAAGGCCCTAGGCAACATTAATATGCCTCTTTTGCATGATTGCGCTATGATGCACTTTATTGATCTGGTCACATACCTATTGTCTTCCGCAGATGCTGCACCTCTATTAGCCCATATACAGTCATCCAGTTATTTCCACAGTCATATAGTATTTGTTCAGTTCTTCCCCACTGAGCGTGAGGCTTCAATTCAGACCTTTCACTCAGTAGGATGTACTAACTAATGATTTACTTCTACCTCAGCGCTCCCATGGCATTCCCATATGCCTCAAACATTAATTCATGTTTCCCATTCATTAATCTTCTAGGCATCAAAATGTTGATGAGCATCTCCTTAGAATACCATGATGAAATGAGTCATATCTTTGATTCCCGTTTGACATTGAGAAAAATCAAGACACAAAGAAAAGTAGATTAAAGCTATCAAAAAGGCACACTGAATTTGGAGGCAGAAGGGAAAAGACCCAGAGGCTGGTACCTGGCACTCTCCCGGGCTCAGAGCGTGGGCATGTTGCACTCCGGGTCCAAGAGCCACACAGTGCTGGGCACAATTTATGCAAATAACGCTCACATTTTCACAGAGTTAAAATCCATCCTCAGCTAAGAATCAAAATTTGTTAAATGTTTAAGCACAGGCTGGCATTTGTGAAAATTAACAGAATCTTTAAATAAGTGAAAAAATAACACCCTAGTATCTTGTATTATCAAAGCTTGAATGTAGAACTGTAGTTGGTATGCCTAAACTTAGGATTTAAAATATTTATATATACAGGCACTTAAATACAAGCCTGAACACTACAGGCAAACTGTCTTAGTTTAAGTGCAAAGCAAAGTGCTTAGCCACGGTTGCTCAGGCACTGGCACACAGTTGCAGGGAGATAACAGGTCTGACCATTTCGACCAGGGACTGTTACACACGTTACCACACCCCACGCCATCATCCCCTTTCCTCTACCTAGCATTACTATTTCTAGGCTAACAAAAGGATGGTTTATTTATTATGGGCTTTGATTCCTTACTGCTGCCTAAAAGCTCTTAATAACTGAAAAACAACAAAGGCTCTGAGAAGCAGGTAATGCATGTTAAGAGAGTGAATGTCTTATGTGCTTCTAATATATATAACAACGCCTAATATGAAATAGGGTAAAAGCAGAGGTTCCCATTTGGTGAAAAAGTCTTCAAGTTAAGAGCCTCAACCAAACATTGAATAAGAGCACCTGCATTTTAGAAGCAAATAATTCCAGCAGGGATTCATGTTGCTGTGGATACAAAGGGAAGAACAGCTCAAAGATACTGGTAAAGCAGGGAGGGATTAGAGTATCTAGGGAAATAAGTAAAAGGTATTGGGTTTCATTGCACAGTTCTAGGGGACAGCTACAAAAAAAAGTCTAAATACCCTTGTCCTTGAAATAAAATAGGATTGCTAATTTACTGTGAGCATAATCAAAGGAAGAAACAAAACAGTTTTAGTACATTATTTTTATGTATCCTGGCATCTGTGAATCTGTTAGAATATTCCTTGCCTAGTTTTTCTGACTTTTTTTTTTTCCTGGTGTCTTGCTACCTTTTTTTCTTTTTTTTTTTCTTGTGCGTGTGTAATGATGGAGGCTTAGATAGTGGAAACTGCCTGAACAAATGATTTAATTAATTGTTTTCATTAAATCCCTCATTATCACAAATAATAAGTCAAATCACTTTTGTTACAAAAAATAAAGTGCAGTGAAGTAGCCTACATGAACCTAAGCGGTGCAATTTATTTGAAACAAAGCATCACACTTTTTTTTATTTTTCCAGTCATTTATAAAAACTAAAATAAACAAGGGTGACAGAAGAGAATGCTTGATCTAGCTACCAAAATTGGTAAGCATATGCACTATTTTCCTGTATGCATAGTCTTTAGACAATAACTGTCATATCTGGAATTATGACCTATCCAAAAGTAAAGTCCTAATTATACTGTATCCTCAACTTTGCTGCAGCAGAGAACGCTTGTAAAAATGGCAGCTCGAGATCGTTCCAAAAATGGCAACAAATAGTCTGTTCTCAGCACTAGATGCTGAAAACTTAGCTGTGATAAATTCTTGCATTACTGAAACTTTGAAATCAGAGAGATCTCTATCCTGGAGAAAAAAAAAAAAAAAAAAAAAAAGCACCTTCAGTTTTTTTGTGGAGAGGAAGGAGCCCAGAATGAGGTGGTGTTTAAAAATAAAAAACTCCCGGGAGGCAATAACTTAGTGTTCAAGGCACAGAAACTCAAAGTGCCCAGGTGTAAGTCTCACTGTAGAAGGCAGATATAGGCAGTAGTTCTCCTTTTCCCAAATAATACAACTACCCAAAGTAGGACTTTTTTTTTTTTTTTTTTTTTGTGTTAAGGAAAGATCAGCATTCCAAACATTTCAAGAACAGTAATAGGGATGTGACTTGCAGAATTTCCTTCTCCAAAAGGAAAAGATTTTCTAACAAATTTTCCAGCCCTACACAGAACTATAAATAGAAATGCTCAGCTTAACAAAGGTTACTAATATTAATAATAACTCAGAAATCCCCACTCATTCACATTTTTCACTAAAGGATAAATAACTTACATAGCACTATAGACTTCCTTTGAGTAATTTTTCTGAGTAATGTATTTTCATACTGCCACTAAACTAAATTGCTCCTATTCGCTTGGACAAAGCCCCCTCCTTTCACTAGCAGAGCTGTAAAACCCTTTTACCTTTCTCCTTGCTTCCTCCCACTCTCTGGGCAGCTATGTTTGTCTCAGACAAACAAGAATCCACACAAAATCAAGTATGAACGTATGTGAAAACACAGCAAAACCATCTCCCCATATGATGCTACATGACGCCATTCCAGTAGTATGAAGGCTCTGCAACTGATCCTACGACACTTGGTTATCAAACTTTTAGTAAGAGTCAGTAAGTAACAGAAGCAGCAGAAAGGGTTTATTGTTTGTATCACAATTACCAAAAGCGCCTGTTCTCAAGAACCTTATGTAAGTGCATCAATTACAGGCCTCAGAACAGGATTTCAGCTTAACTGCTGACCAACAGATGTCCATTTAGAAGTTATCCCTCTTTAATTACGAGTAAACAAAGATAAGCCAGTTCATTGGATCAACCTTAGGAAAAAGTGTTAAGATTGTGAATGAATTTTCTCAATGAAAGAACGGATAACAATAAAGTCTTTACTGGGACACTTTTCAATGTAAGGGTCAAGAAAGGGGTTTTCCATGTATTTCTTCTATAAACCGCACCCACGATGACTCTTCCTCCCAAGATCAGTGACAGACGTATTAAGAACATCAACAACTGAAACAAAAAGATAGGTCAATCTAGTTGCCAGTAGCTCACATTTAATTTGACTGCCGCTTTTGACACCAAGGGATAGATAAGTCAGTTGCTTACTTCTGTGGGAGAATTCACCTCTTTCTTCCCAGAACATAACTATTTCCATTCCAAGATAGGCCACGACACTGGTGAAATTCACTGTCCTTTTCAATTTCAGAAACCACTCTTCTAAATTGTTCCAAACAGAGATTAAAAAGAAATTGTTTGGCTCTGATTTTGAATTTTTAAAAAATAAGGATGTAATTTCTTTAAAAACAAGAGAGCTGCTTTTCAAAAATGACACATCAGTGAAATATTTTGTCTTGTCCCAGTTACCACCTCCTGATATTAAAACAACATCCTCCCTGCAAAAACCTAAAACTTTTATGGCATAGTGCTTTTTATTAAGGTACTGTTTTTTTCAGAAACTTCCCACCAGATTTACTGGTGATTAATATTATCAGATGCTGTATTCCAAAGAAGAGCAGCCTGTAAGCCCAGGCCATGAAAGTCACCACTGTCACCACTTTTGGCATCTTAGCAAGAATCCATTAAAAAGCTCTGTAATGTTTACTTTGACCTTTGACTGACGCCCTTCAAGGATGCTACCAGTGTTTCTCTCTCCCCAGCTTCTAGCTCTTCCTCACTGGGTTTCTCTCCAAACTTTGAACTGGATGGTCTGTTTGTACACAGGATTTGGAGGCACCTCCTTGGTGTTGAGGTCTAGTGCCCACTATCACGAGTCAAAAAAAAACCAACACCACCACCACCACCAAAAAACCACAACCCCCCAACAAAGTTTCCATAAACTTTCCAAGCACCATGTTGAAGATAACTACATTTTTTGCCCCCACTATGCCTACTGGAAGATTTTCTCTTTTCAACAGTGATAATTCTCCTAACTTCTGGCCCCTGTTTGTTGGGTGCCAATTTATATCTACTTGAACTGGACAAGGACATCAATCACAAACTTAAAATAGCTGGGTTCTCGTCCATGTTTAATATAGTCTTATTCTTGCAAAGCTTCTGTTGCCCCTGAAATTATCACTTCACCTCTTTTTGTTCAACCAATATTCCCTGCTTCCTTCTTTGATCTCACTGAAACGCATATCCCCTCTCCGACCCTAGCTCATGTGGTATTCCCTCCCCTGTAGTGATCAACCCTTCTTCAAAAAACCCCATTTCAAAAGCTGTTGCTCTCCAGTTATATATATCTCCTGCTAGGGTAGATCAATTAGTCCTCTCACTTTTTCCTTTAAGTGGTTAGTCTTAAATCCTCCTCCATCTTCTAATTTTAATGCTTGTCTCTCTTTTATCCTCTGGGCTGACTGCTTTCCCATAGAATATACTTAAAAACATTAGCAACTGACTGCTGCATTTCAAGTCTTTTATTAATTCCTCCTTTTTTCTGTAGTTTTGTATCACCCCATGATCTTGATTTCTCACTGAACGTTACCAAACATGTCTTTTTCTAGTTACTTCTTTCAGACTCCCGTCCATATCATAACTCATTTTTCTGAAACAACTCAGCCACCCTCCTGTCACTGCCACTGCTTTTATCCCTTCTAACCACCTCTCATTTCCCAGCAACTGTTTTTGCTTTCTTCACCTATGTCAACTCAGCTTTCCCTATTCTTTTTCGCACCATTCTTCTCTAGTGATTGTGGCTCTTTACTGTAATTCAGTTGAGCCTTTTTCCTTTGTTAGACTAATTCTTTTCCACACTTTGCTTCTCAACCTATATTGACCTTTGCAATTTTACCACTAAGCTCTTCTCCCTCCCTTAACCACCCCTTGTTAAGCTTTCCTCTCAGAAGTCTCTTTGACTCTGCACCTTGCCAGTACTTGCAAAGCCTATACCAGGCTGTGAATGTGTGTATCAGTTAACACACGTAACATACACACACTGGAGTACAGCATTTAAAAGCAAACTTCTAACTCAACTTAAAACTGAGTCTTAAGAATGTGCTTATTTGCAGGGGTACTTCCAAGATCTAGCTTATTAAAATCAGCGTGGCAAATTCCTTACAGTATGAATTGTTACGTGACAGAACAGGAAAATCTAAAGAGCTCTTTCCTTGGGCCACACAGAACACACAGCTGAACCAGACACACCCATATACTTACGTGGGAACATCCACAGCTTTACAAGATTAGCCCTACCATCCCAGATGTAAGCTGGCCTTGAATTTGACCAAATCAAAGTACCATCCAAACACTGCTTTAGTGAGAGTCTTTCCTTACTAAAATGTCAATTTCCATTCCATAAATGTTTCAGCATTTCATCCTGTTCAAAGTATGTAACAGGGCAATTATTTTTCTAGACCGAAAATGAAGGATATCTGTTGATGGCCTTGGTAGTTACAGTCTCTAGCTATTTAAATCTAATCACCTGGAAGATTCAAAATCACAGTTGAGAAACATCAACATCATTTTCCGCAAATAAGGATACCATAAATCAGAGAGCAAAACTAGAGTTTGGTTGAAATTTTGCTGTCCTGTCTGAATGTTTCAGTGAATAACATACAGTGCAAATTCCACCTTGTTAATAGGACATTTTTAATGTTATTGGCCAATCACCCATGTTAAAACTAAGGGTTTGTTTGCCTTTTTTATGGCTGCCTACTTGCCAAACCCAGTTTTCCGTATTATTGCAGAGGAGATTAACATTTTGATTCTGTGACGTTGTTTGGTGCAGATTTGGCAATGGTGCCTTCACAGAGATGAAAAAGCATACACCTTAGAAAAGCTCTTGGATATCAAAAGATAGACTTCACTTGAATTTGAAGGGCTTGAGATTTCTACCAACATTTTTGTCCTTGCTTATAGCCAAGGACCATCTACATTTTCCTCCTGACAGCAAGAGCGTGCAGAAAGAGAAGATGCTCATGAAAGTTGCATGTTCTGAGGCACCACCCCAGTGCCACATGCTGTTGACAGAAAGCTGGCAGCTCAGGAAGGACAGGGACATGGCTGGTGGAGGAGTCAGCTGGGCCAAAATTCCTGATCTCAAACATCTGCATGTAGCAGCTGCGGATCTGGGCCTCGCAGCACCTCCAGCCCTGGCAGCCTGATGAGCACAGCTGCCTCTCTGATATTGCATCCTTTAAACATAGAACAGCTCAGAGTGGTGCAGCACCACAAAGCCATGTAATGCCTGTTTCTTCACCAGGGCAACATGACGCTTCTCCAGCAGCTCCTTCCCAAATGGCCCATGCCCACAGGAAACTGAAATTCTGCCTGCTTAATCCAGAGATGCTACTGACTGCCACAGTCCTAGGGAAACAAACCCCACAGGGTAGGGTGTTACACTTCACACCACAGTGCAGTGCAGTAACATGGGTACTGGAAGCAATTGAGCCGCAGCACCGTGGAGCTCCATCTAACCTAACCAATCCACATTAGAAGTCTGGGGAATCCAGATAACACAGCATGCAGTAAAGATTTACCATCTCGTTACTGTATCTTATGCACTCCCAACTCTCATTTCAATGTAAACTGCATTCCAGATCTCCCTCCTGGGATCTGGAGGGTAACCACAGCAATCCAGAAAAGGAACACTGAAATTTCAGCTCATCAAGCATTCAGAAAAAACAAGCAAGTACCTTCAAATAGTGATCTTCATTTGTCACAACCCTCACTCTGCCCCCTGGAGTGCATACATGAACATGAACATGAACACATGAACAGGAATCAAATCTACACAAATCTCTAGAGGAAAGGATCACAACTTAACCAGCCAACTAATTTTTTCTCCACTGTAGTAGTCTGAGCAGTCTTCTGTGCTTCAAAACCAACCTGCAGGCAGTTTAGACACTGTTTTGAAGATCTCTGTAGCTACACCTCCACAACAGCTTTGGGAAACAAACTTCAAACAGAAGAAAAATAAATATGAACAGATGAGAAAGTACATCTCCATCGCTTTAGCAGAGAAATGGAAAACCTAAATGCAGTGTTTGCACTTGGAATGCTTCTTTATTTGCTTTGAACTGCATTGATCAGAGAGCTACCAGATGCTTCGGGCAGTCAGGTTACCAAACTCTGTACACAGCTGCTGAAACAGCCATGCTAATGTCATACTTAGTCACCAGGAAAGGTATGATAAATACAAAATACAGTTCTATAAAAATTCTTGTAACTCATTTCAATTTTGAAACAGGCCCTTTACATGAAAACTACTATTTCCAAGATGGGGTTTAACATGCAACAAGAAGTTAGGAATATTCAGGTAAAAACAGCAACAAAAAAAAATCCTCTTTTTTATTTAAAGTGTGAAATAACAGTTTGGGCTCAGACAAATCTTTGCCTATGTTTAAAGGGCAAGCACCTGAAGATGAAATAACCTTATTTAAAACTGAAAACTGTCTCTAAAGCAAGAACATAGCTATAAAATAACTATATATCAATGTTAATTGAGTATCATTTTTTGGCAGAGGCATGTCAAATGCCTGTTAGGAAGGCTGATCTTGACCCATATCCTCTCCCCTAGTTTATGTCTGGTATCAGTCACTGACAGTGTTCATTGTGATCCTGACTGTGCAACAAGGCGAGATATGACCCGCCTTATTTATCTGTGTCACAACTTGATCTCTATTCACCAGAAATGATGGAAGGCAACAATGTCTGAAGCACGCAGGCCCGGTGACACTGAACACATGGTCGACTACAACATTGTTCTGGATTTGCCCTGGTATGAAAAAAAGGCAGTCAAAAGGAAGCACATGTATATCAATTCATGTGGCAAAGATAGATAGTATGAAACAATGAAGATCACTAAACCATTCATTACATGTTAGCTCTGTGATCAGCAAGTAAGCACTAACTATTTAATTAGTCAACTAATTAGTGACAGGCAACATGGAAGGCTTCAGATGTTCTCAGACAAATGCAAAGATAAAAAGCCTAATTAAACAGCAAGCATTATGCTAACTATTGCCAAACAGGACAGATGTGCAGGATATTGTATAATACTGTGCCGCCAGATAACGGCAGTTTAGCTGTTCTGTCAGAAACCACGTTTTAAAAATCCCTGCCATTTCTAAACTAATCTTAGATACCCTTAACTCACAAAGGGAGAAACTGGCCTGCAGACAAAAAAAAATAAATCACAGGTTTACTAGGTTAGATTCTAATTCTACTTTAAGAAAAAAGTTCAGGACTTGGACAAAAATATACTTTAATCCATTCACTTTTTAAACGAAGTAATTATTTTAATGCACCCACACGGAGAGGGAATATATTTTGCAACACTTTCACACAAAATATTGTGATCTCAGCCACCATTTATTGCTATTTTGTGTAGCACATTATGTATATTTCCAACATCCTCAGAGAATAAGTCATTGTTTACACCAGAGGTTGGATTACGGAGGTTTTCAAAATCGTGGATTAAAAAGGGTTTTCCCTATAATCAGAAGACAATAACGCTTTCCACAGCTATATGCAAAGAGGTGGATAAAAAGCTAATTGGTTCACTACACTGGAACCAATGACAAGATACTGCTGCGAGCAAGCTTTCTGCGTTCTTGCAGCCAAACTTCAATCACCTGCTGTCAGGCCGTACTAGTTAGCATGCTGTTCTGTGAATCATCCACCCGAATAAACTGAAAATGCTATTTTTTAAAACTGTATGTTCTTCTGGCCTAACACTGCTGCCATGACCATCATTCTTTAATTATCCAAGAGAACAAGAAGAAAAAAAAAAAACAAACCCTGCCCTCCTGGTAAATCTGTATTTAGCAATGAGGTGATTTTTTAAAGCATCTCAGTACCTGGGAATATGAAAATGTTGGGCTATAGCTTACATTCATCAGGAAACCCATTTAGGGAAAACAGTGGTTTAGCTGAGGACTGTGCAACTCAGTATCCCCAATTCTAGTTGTTCACAGGTTTTTAATTATTTAACTGCAGTTGATATTTCTCCTGCTGAACCTCACCTCCAAGAACTGGTATTTGCAGAACTCTGAACAGAACTCATTACTCCTTGTCTCATATTCATAGGTATTGATACTCTGTATTCACGAAAACAGGTTTTACACTTGCAAATCATTTTCAGATACAATTTTCATTGAATACTTGCAGGTTGAATATTTGAAACTGCTTTTTCATTTATAAATTCAGTATATGCATACTTGATCTCAGTGGGGATGACAAAAAAAAGGGTAACATTTTAAAAACTTCTGTAGATTTAAATCAGGGTCTTCATTCATGATAATTTGCCAATGTTAGTGGCTCATCGTACTGCAAGCGTAAGTGGGGGCACACACATTATTTACCAGAACGACTCATAAAACTCTTTGTAATTTTTTAGAGAAACTAAAAATAAATAAAACTTGCATTTTATCTTAACCTCCCTTTGTAGTTTCTTTGATTTGATTCACTCAGATGCTGAAAGGGCTTTCTTCCCACATCCTTCAACAAAGGGGAGGCAGGAGCGCCAGCCAGCACTAACAGTTTGGAGGGCAGAGAACAATAGAGGCTGAGAGACTCTGTGTTGCTGGGCTGAGCTGCATTTTCACAAGGCGGGTTATTTGTTCAGTTGCTACTTCTCTTTTAGGACTGCACATTGCTCAGAGTTTACAATCCTTTAACAAATGGTCTGATGCTGCTGCAATTTACGTAAGCCTTGTCTTAGTGCTAGAGAGTGACCTAAGTCCTGGCTTTATGCTAGGGGAAGCATATAATTGCACTGCCCAGGAGGAGCCCCATGCAGGAATTGTGGGAATCACAATTCCTTCCCTGCTTGCCATGCTCCTGCAGGGAAGTTAATTACTGCAGCAATTTATGATGCAACTCACTCTCCCCCTTCCACAGTGTCTCAGCTCTGCTGCCCAGCTCGCTGCAGCTCCTCACCTCAGTGCTGCTTTCACACCTGTACTTATGGACAGCCAGCTGTGCAGGAGAAGGGAGGCCAGGCTCTGCCTGCACTGCTGCGAGCGCTACTGCCTCCACCATTTATTTGCCTGGTTCTTGAATAAAAATTTCATGTGCATCCTAAAGAAAAGCAGCACCGTAGCTGCAAACATGTCTGCATGCGATTACACTCCAAGAAAAAAAATCAGCTGAAGATATTTATTCAAATAGTGAAACGTGTATAATGAGATCACCTTCACTGACCTAGTGTTAGATTAAGCACAACAGAGGCAATTCTCCAGGGCTGAGAGTGTCCCGAGCGTTAGGAAGAAGCTTCGCCTACTAACAGGTTATTCTGTAGACTCATTTGCAACATTTCCACAGTGCCCTTTGAAATAATGAGCACCAATCTGGGTGCACCAATGCTCTGGCCTCTGTGACGATGTGTTTCCAGAAACGCTACCAGCAAGGTAACGAGCACCAGTGCAAGACTGCAGCAGGATTTTGTAAGGTGACAGTTCACAGCACACACTCCTCCTTTGCAGCAGGGGCTGTAAAACTCATTTTCGGTTCGGATGGATGGATAAGAAGCGGTGCCCATGGCTGCTCCACGGCACCGCTTGAGGAGCGATGATGCTGAACTTCCCCAGAAGCGCTCTGCCGCCACAGACATGGTGCAAACCACAGTGCCGCTGCCCCAGCACAATGGGAGCCAGGAGCAGCCGTTGCAGCTCTCCAGCGAGGAGAGGTAATCCTCCTGATTACTTCTCTGTTCAACAAAAACTGTGTTCCTTCAGTCTCATAGAAGTTGAAAACACTTGTAAATCTAGTTCTGATAATTGTTATGTAGGTAAGTGAATTACATTTGTGTGTTTCCATGGTGACTGATAATGTAAAATAATTAAGTATGAAGAATAATGAGGAGAAAACTACTTCCTCTTTTTAAGGATTAGGGGCTTACAAATTGATTCAATCTAGCTATTTTTAGTGCATGTAACCTTTGCAAAGAATATTAGAAAATTATGAGGAAATTAAACTAAATTGTATTAAAAGGCCTTCACGTTGATCAGGAGGCTCTTATCTGCTACTGATGTGAAAATTAAAAAAACAATCTTCCTTAAATTTATACATATATTACATAGTAATATACATATTAATATAAATTCTGTGACATTTTGGCACTATGTGCTGACTGCTTGCTTTTTGCATTCTCAGAGCAATACACCATTTCTCTTCAGCAGGAGCGCTCTATTTGTGCAGCACTGGAGACAAGCACTCTCTGCTGTGTACAAGAAGGACATGTTCTGCAAGAACTCTTTGCTAGAATATAGTTCAAACAAAACTTCTGGCTGAAAAGACTTGGTTAAGGTATCTCGGAGGAGGGCACCTATAAAGGATTGCTCTGCAGAAACGACACTACCTGTATGTTCTGTTCACTGCAGAAGGACTTAAGTTTCTGACTGACAGACTTGGAGCATAAATATGCTTTGCTTTTCCCTCACAGTATTTCATACTGAAAGCGTGTAGTAATAAACAACACAGGATGAATAACAAGAAAGTGGCTAATAGCTCTAAAGCACATTTTAAACTGAATTTTGAGTAGAACTGAAGGCCTAAAAGGTGCTGAGAACAGAAGGATGAGAGGGAAATGGTTTTACCTCAAGAGGGGATGCTCTACAGGAAGTCAGGAACTAAGAAAAAAAGAGCAAGAAACAGGTATTTTTTTTCTTCACTGCTGCAGCAATATAACAACATCCGTATAGCACTTCAACTTTGCCTCTTCTTGCCATATTGATGTTTCAGTTTGTGATGTTAACAGTGGTTGTAGTAGAAATACAAACTCTTGGTTTAACAGGAAAAAAAATAGGCAAAACTTCCAATTTTCTGCCAACCATAAAAATGACAGCCTCCCTTAGTTTTTGTAACAAACATTTTGTAGTAACAATCGCATTCAAAATTTTAATTTTATATTAATTTCTGCAATTCTTTCAAGAAATTTCCAGTATGTATGTTTAACGTATGAGGAAAACAACAACTGCGTAAAAGGAATTGCATTCTCACATATACTGTTTGACTTCCCAATAACTGCCTAAAATTGGAGGTATTATGGAGGGGGTACAGGCACAGAAGGTGCCAACAGGGAGGTATCAGAGAGAGGGAACCCCTGTCCTAACGTTGAAGAGTCTGTAGAACAGCAGAACCTGTCCACAAGTTAACTCTGGCTTAAACAGCAGAAGGTATAAAAACAGTTGCGTACATTTATTCCCCTTCTCAGCCAGTTTATACAGTTTATTTACTCCAGCTTGGATAACCCAAGGTAACCACACCAATTTGATTCGCAGTTTTACTGCTGAAAAATTCTTTAATGTATGTTGACAGCCTACGCTCTTGGTGGGCCACTGAGCTGGCTGACACTGCCAAAGAGCAGTGTCTTCTGCTGCACCTTTCCCACACCCACTCCAGGGTCTTCGGCAAAAATAGCAAAAGGGCCAGAAATGAACATTTTTTTGGTTCCTGAACAATCCCAAACATCAAAAGCCTCATCAGAATCAAAGGTATAAAAATGTGTTATCAGAATCAAAAGAATCACAGTTGAGACTAGAACTTGACAAGCTTATGTTGTACATTTCTGCACAGCTTTGAAACACAGCATCACAATGAGGTAGGAGAAGGGAGGGATTCAGACAGTGATTTGTGATCCCACTGGGCACAACTTTAAAGATCAACACTGCTTTGGAGCACACATGAAGGGCTATGAACTTAACCTCCACCTGTAGTATTTTTGTGTAAGAACAAAGATCAAAGAGATTTTAAGTATGTGAAATTCTCATTTTTAGTGTGCCTTCACCTTGAAGGATCTATGAGCAACTCTGTCAGTACTTTTGAGTTCCAGAGCCAGCCAGGATGCAAGTACCTATCTCTTTACATCTGCAGACACTCAGACCTTTAACATCTAGTACTTGGATACAGACTCGAAGCATGCTTCTAAATGGAGAAAACAAGCCACTTCTAACAAAAGGTAACACATTCTTCTCAGTAAAGGAAATAAAATTACAAACTTACCAAAAAACGAGTGTTTCCAGAAATGAGATTCCAACATCAGATGCACCAACCACCACAATTCTAGTGTTGATAGACACTTTAGACTCCAGCACCAGCTTTCGATTTATGTGGTTCAAAGAATAACTCAACTGTAAAAAAAAAATATGTAAAATTACACAGAAATGAATTTTTTTTTAAAAAAAACATAAACCTGCTAAGAATCATTAAACCATCAGTAATGCATTACCTTGTGTTCTTATAAAACTTATTATGGCTAACTGACAGGACTAATACTACGATTTTCCTGTGCATGGCACAAGATAAATGGTACTAAAATGTTGAAATATGTGCATGTTTAACAGGTCACAGAAAATTAGCAGAGCTTAATGGTCTGGCTGCTTCTGGAAAAGATGCTATGGAGTCCTTGTAAAAGAGGAGAAAATACTGCCTCTTCTATAATTTACTACTATTTAGCTAACACCTGGGGAACATATATTCATGCAATGTTAAGGCCATTTTTATACCTTCTAGAGCAGTTTTTACTTTTGCAGTTCTATTTATGGAAATGGTCTTACTTGTAAATTAATTAGAAACTTGCATCTTGAGTGTCTTTGTTGGTTTAATTGAAAACTCTTCCAAAATGATAGAACTAGCTTTCTTTTTTGTTAAATACAGGGCAGCTACACTGAAAGCCAGGCTGTCAAATGAGTAAACTAGTATCTCAATGCCACTGAGATCAATACTCTGGCCAAAAATCTTACGATAAAGTTTTTAATTACTAGCTTATCAGTTTCCATTCTTAATGCATACACTGGTTAAGACAATAAACTCCATGTAGGTTGTGGGTTTTTTTATAATTTGTGTCTCTAGGTCTTGCTAGATAGCAGAGATTCTCAAAACAAATATGCAAGAAAGGTCCAAGAAATAATATTGCATTTGACTTTTTTTTTCTACCCTGAACTGTATTTAGTTTTCAAATTTCTGAAGAAAGACAGGGAAATACTTTCCATTTTGCAGAACAACACACCTTGCATTTTTCTTATTGCTTGGAGCAACTTTTATTATTTGTCAGACACGTCTCTATATTTCTGCTGTGTCACTGAGGCAGGAAGCAATCTAAGACTTCTAACAGGTTTTCCTCTATTACAAATAGGAGACAGAGGGTTAATAAAATTAAGCCCTCCAAATTCCTCCTATGAAATTACAGTAGAAATATATTCTTTATATATTAGTTGACAAAGTAACTCAATATATGAAGAATAAGTATTTTATTTTAAAGCTATGGTAATTACATTGGCCTTCTCAAGAACTACATTGCACATCGAGATTCCCAAGAGATATTTTATGCCTTGTCTTTGCGATGGTGGAGACCCACAGCTGAGATTTCAGCACAGCCTCACCACAGAAGGTGGAGAATTGTCTGTGTAACATACTATAGAGTGCCATCGCCTATACCTTAAGGAAGGATTATGGATCAATTACTTGCAAACCGCCATCACTGTATAGCAAGTGATCTGAAATGTGGCAAAATTAAATGTCTTCTTCAGTCAGGCAACATTATTTTTTACTGCCAGACAAATGTTCTTCTGGTTGCAATTCATCACAGTGCAATGATGACATCCAGTGGTGAGCCACATTCATCTCAAGGATTGGACTGTACCGAGAAAACTCCAGAAGATACTTTAAATTGAAAGGTACACTAGCCCATGGTGGCTGCTTAACAGAGAAGTGAGATGTATGAAACCTAGCACATGCCCACAATCTCAGAGGCAGCTCTACACCAAGGAACAACTTGACTAGCCAGGGATAAGCCACAGAACAACTGTAACACTGCCCAGATTGTTGTCACATAGGACATCTACAAGTCTCTATGAACAAGCCTAATAATCCAATCCAAAGCCAGTGCTAGTTAGTGGTTAAACATTTCTTACATCAGGATTTGCCAGTAAAAAGGCGTTCGATCATCAATGAAAATGCAGTGTTTCCACACTTCAGAAACTGAAAAACATTTTTCTATTTAATTGAAAACGTACATCCCTGGGAAGAGATTTTAAGAAATGAGAAGAACCAATGCCAACTATTAAAGGCATCCCCGACTGCTTAAAATAAAACTTGGACAATGTTTTTTCTAACATACTAAATGGGTGTGCTCCAACTACAATGTCTGACATGGTTCTGACAAGTGCTGATGTATGTGGAGATCTCACGCTACCACAAATAGGTGTTGAGGATGCTGTGCTTAAGGCCCTAATCTTGGTATTCAAATTCCTTGGCCTTGTGAACTCTGCAGACAAGAACTCTGACAAGCTTTTTTTGCTGCACACAGAGTTGCAACTTTCTAGAAAAGCAATGCCTTCTGGAGGAAAAATTATTAGTGATGTTTACTGAAATGTGGCTTTTAACAAACAGTAAAATGGTAAAAAGAACATGAAGACAAACTACTTGTAATACATTTAATGAAAGTAACTAGACAGGACTGTCAGCAGCGAACAGGATAAACCCAACAGACCTTACAACAACACCAAGTTCAAACATGTCCTTGTACTGCAGTGCTGTGTTGTTTTGGGGGTTTTGTTTTCGGTTTTTTTTAAATGTACTCCAACAATGAAATACAAAGCAGTAATACAATTTCCTAGGGAAGAGTTGCATCTAAGTTATGAAATGGCTTCTGTATCAATGATGCAAAGGCAGCGTATGAGTAGAATATAACTGTTTTTGTTCACCACACAATGGACCCAACACCAACAGCTGTCATGCTTCAGAAATCACCTTTCTAACAGTGAAGTACACTAAATGGCCCCAGGGAGTAAGGAATTAGGTGGATTGGTCCCATAATACCACCTTATTTTAACAAAATGTCAGGACAAATGACTACATATGTTCCCCAGAGGAGTAATCAGACATCATAATTGATAGGTCAATAGCAAACTAGCATTTATTTTGTATCTGATTTATTAAATAAAACAGCAATCTAACTAACATAAGGCAAAAAGCAATAATTGCCATTGTATGAAAAGGTATACATAGCTCAGAAAAAAAAAAAGTATTTTCTCTGATTATACAAAAGATTACTTCCCCTCCTTCCCACCTAGCCTCTGCCACTGTACCACCTGCCATGGTGCTTCCACCCAGGAGGGCAGAGGGCCCTCAGCGCCTTCAGCCCCCATGCTGACAAAGGTGGTCTTTCTCAATCAAACCACAGAGAACGTGTTTTTTCATGTGGACAGTCAGCACCATCCACTTAGAGGCCTTCAAACTTTATCTCAATTAAAAATGCTTATGCATTTCTCAGAATATGCCACTGAAAACACAAACCCTACATGTAAATCACATCTTTCACTTGGTCTCACAGCACAGCATCTGCCAGAGGAGGATTAATTTATAGCTTTAAAAATTCACACATCCTTTTACCCTAAGTAACCAATGGAAAAAGAAACATGAGATAATTATTTGGTTTTAGCAAACACATTTGTGTGGGTTTTTTCCTTTGCACTTTCAAACTATGTAAAGCATCATACATTCATTGTGCGTGCCCAGATCTCCCATCTGGGTAGCCACTCAGTTTACACATTGCCTGGAAATGTATTCATTGTACGTTTACTCAACAGTATACATTGGTGGTACAACCTCAAATGGAGCATGTTTTGTAGCTCCTTTTAGTTTGGTTTTATTAGAGCCTGGGATATCTGTAGGATTTCTAAAAATATTTATCACAATTGCTCTATAACGGGTCTTGGTTTTATAGCCAATGTCACAGAATGTTACATTCATTTAAATAGAAAAAGCACCAAAAAATTAAAAAACAAGTTGGACAGAATTTCAGCTGTGACAGAAAAGGGGCAGTGCTATGTTCTAAACTGGGTATTGGTAAATATACCCTAGTAAAACATAGCAGAGCGTCAAGGAGCTGTTATACTCATCACCAGAACTCTTTATTCAAAGACTCCATAACGCAGCAGAATTTAGACTCAATTTTATTACACACTGAGGACTTGGGCCTTATCCAGCTAAACACACTTAATTGTTTGCTAAATTTCAAGTATGTTAAAAGTGCTCCCGCATTCAGAAGGACTCACGGTACTAAAAGACAAACATGGGACTGACTCATTTGCTATATACTCAGCATCCTCACAGATCCCTTGTTACTACAGGATTATGCTACTTCCAAAGTCAATCTACAAAATGCTTTGAAAAAGCTTTAAAAAAAGTCTGACTTGTTTTTAAGCAGAAATTACTATCTTAGCTTGCTGCAAATGTCATTAACAGCTGTATAGTACTGGCACCATGCTTTCAAAATAAAGATAGGTCATCTTACTTTTAATTTCACACGTGCACATAAGTGGTAAACATTCAGAGCATTCCTGTTAATGATGCCATCTGGTGCCTCCCATAATTGTGTAATATTCACCCTTCCAAACAAGATGTAATGGCAGCAACACACAAAACCCACTGACATTTACAGTAAGGAAATTTATTATCAACCATCAGTTCAGAATGATTGTGTTTGCATGACTACTGGTGCTATAAAATCATCACCTTTACCAACTAAGTGGAGGTACAATAAATAATGGATTTTAATCCATGCACATATTATAAAAACATTAAAAATTCATTACTTGAGCACAATAGCATCTTAAGCAACAGTTACTTCTTTAAAAATTAATACTACTTTCCTGGTTAAGTGAAAACTATACACACCAAGCCTTTGTTTATATATGAACCAATATGTTCATAGACAAATTATAACATGTAGGAATTATTCTGTTTTAACTTTGGTACATGAACCTTAATATTTAAAAAACAGGGAATTCTCTTGCCCATGCTACCTAGGTACTCTCTCCTATATTTATTCTCTGTTATCTTAGTAGAGGCTTAATGATTAAAAAAATAAAAAATAAAAAATACTTTTGCATTTTAACTACTTTCAGTACATTCCAGTGCCTCAACTGATCTCATACAGAACTGAAACTAAGCCAAAATGAAACCTCCTATTACTACAGGTTTTCTACAAAGCCAGAATACACTTTGCTTTAAGGCAGAAAACTATAAAGTAAAATAGCACTAACAGCTTTTCTTAACCACTTCTAGTAATTCAGTGTACCTTCAACTGTTATTAAAGAGTACCATTGGAGAGAAGATGCCTACAGAAGCATGGCTAACTATTTCTGTGGTAATGCATACAGACCACGATGGGGAATGAATACTTCCCAGTTACTGCAGCTCTGTAAGCTGCACTGAGATACGCTCTTATACACATTTGCACTTCAGGTGGGCGCACATTCCAAAGCAAAGGTTTTTTTGCTTTATAGTACTTTTACCTGTCCACCTTCCTGACATTTCTCTTGGGACGCATCATGTGAAAAACCTTGCTCCCTCAATTTCTTTGAACCATTCAGTTATGCAAAGCTTTTTGCTTTGTTCAGAACAGATTTTTCTGTTGTACACAGCCTCTTCCCCCACGTCATGCTTATTTTAACTCTTTGGTTTTATTACTTTTTAAATGCAACTGAGCTAAAATTTTCTAGCTGCAGTCTCCAGACTAGCTGGGACTTGCAGTCATGATGCAAATGTCCCTTCTTTTTCTTCTGCTTTCGTCCACCTTGACAGCAAAGTGTTAACTGTCAGTATATCAGTTCTGAGTCCCTGATAGGTCAGGGGAATGGATTATGCTCAGCCTGGGCTGGTGATCCAAAACATTCAAGATCCTGTCCAATTTTTTTCAGTAAGAAGTACTGATGAAGGTGTAGTCAAGTATGTCCCAACTAGACAGAGACACTAACATGTAAGTAAAGAGTTAGGGCAACTTCTAATTAGCTGCCCTAAACATAAGAAAGTAGAAGCTGCAGAGAGTAAAATGCTCAAGACATAAAAAAAGCTCATTAATAGAGAATAGCCCAGAACAGTACTTACACTTGCAACTCATTTGAGTATCTTCTGCAATACAAAGAATATGTATGAACATATGATTTGATGGAACAAGTTATAAGATTACTCTAAAAGCAATGATGTCTTGTTTAAAAACATCTTGTAAATCTTAAGTATTTTCTCTCATTTTACTTTATTATTGTTATTATTTTAAACTGCTTTCAGGCCATTTATTCTAGCACTTGCCATAAGCATCAGCATGGAATCAAGTAAACAGACAAAAATACATGCATTCTGGCACTGAAAACTAGTAAGTTAGCAGTGCCTTGTATTCCTATTTCTTCTTGAATCTGACATTAACATTTACCATTTCTTCTGTGGTTAAACTCCCATTTCTCCCAGACTACAAACAGGCGGGCAAGCTTTCAGCCTTTCCTCATTTTCTGACTCCAAATAATTTCATGTGGTGGTACAGAACTACACACAGACAGCATAAGAATATGGACAATAGGCTTGCTTTTCTTAGCCTCTCCTTTTTGCAAACCCCTTCTGGATGGTCCAGAGCAGGGGTCCTCAAACTTTTTAACCAGGGGGCCAGCGCGTGGATGAAGTGGCAGGCAGTCATCTGCGGCTGCTTGGTTTCCCCCCCCACACCCCCCAGTGGGGGAGGGGACAGACAGGGGGGTTCTGTAAATACCGGAGGCTGGATTGAGGATCCTGGGGGGGTGTATCTGGCCTGCGGGCCAGATACAGACTACACTTCTGCAAAAACCATACACACCACTGATAATGTGACAGTAAAAGCTCCATGAGTACCTTACAGGGAAAAGAGGACACTGGAAGTTTTGCTCACAATGGTAAAGGAAAAATCCTCTTTTGAAGAAAAAAGGCTAGTGCTGTTAATAAGACTAACTCGTTCCATAAGAGTTAAGCAGGCTTTGCCATTCTAGTGACGATGGTACAATTCACATAACCTGTAAAGCAATGCAAGTATGACAGAGCAGAAGGATGCCACCTCCCACAGCTGATGCCACCGCTCAGAACAAAAGGCGGCACATTTTCATGCACTGCATTACTGAATTCCATGTACATGAGGTCTTTTCAGATTCAAAACAAGATTTATACTGATACAGTCCTCTGTGGGCTTTTCAGTCAGGTAAACCAACCTGGAACTAACTTTTTTTGAAGAAAAATTATGATCTTCAATAGCAGATCAAAGGATGTAGCAAAGTTACTTTTTGTTTGGAGGTGTATTTTTTTAAATAAAGGACTGCTGAAAAAGCACATTGTTTAGTCACACAGAGATGAAATCATGGCCACTGAAGGAGTACAGAACTCACTGGTCTACAGGCATTCTCCCCCCAGGTCATTTCCTGGTCATCTATTCAGCCATTCCGGCAACAGACAACTCTTGAATGAGTTTAAAGCTGACTAGCTCAGAGAACACAGAGCTGGGGTGAGCATCAGATTCTAATTTTTTGCCTGACCCTCCTTCACTCACTACTTCTTGTCGTGATTTAAACATTTCCTGTAATACACCTATAGCATCATTTGAGAAATGCAAAATTAAGAGAAAGTGTTGGTTTTGTTTGGTTTTTCCAAAATAAATTTATACAACACTGTATGGGCTTCTGCAATGCTTTAATAACTGTTCTGTCTTCTTTTTATGAGCTGTAACAGAAAAAAACAGTTCTGAACTGTGCAATAAAACCTGACAGCTTAAAGCAGCCATGAAATAATAATAATAAAAAAAAGAATAAAACCAACAGCATGAATAATGATGAAAGGGCAGAAACAAGAAAATAATTCAACAGATGTGTGACATTTTTGTTCTTCATTGTGGATCAGTTATTCTTGTTAATTATATCACCTATTCTTCCCTTTTATTGATAATTACATGAAGCAGATGGATAACAGAATGCTCCCAGATGGTGAGAAAGCAAATAAGTTTATAAATTGTTTATTTATGAAGGAATCATTAAAAATTATTTAATTATCTATAGTTTTCTACTCCAGCAATAATTACATGCACTGTAAAGGCCAGCAGCCTTTTGTAAGATATTTAGTATTCTGTTGTAACCAACTTTTTTAATGTAACTTGAATTAAATGACTGACAGATGTGTAAAACACAATAATAATCTAATCTGTTTTAACATTGTGGAAATTAAGATTTTGAATCTTTGGATCTTCTGCCAATTGGCACTTCAATACTGGTTACAGGTTCAGAATACAAAAATCAGTGATTTCCTTTTGATTTGGAACAGCTGTAGAAAGTGTTTGATCTAATGAGCAGACAGGACGTTTTTCAGGTCTGTGTCCTGAAACCCTAGAGCATGGCAGATGTATGGCCTGATGCAATTTTGAGCTAATATCTGGAACCTCTGATATACTTGCTGCAGAGGCACAGGCTGAGCAGGCATCCCGAGGTCTGGGCACTTCCAGGAGACTAGATGCAAGTAAGATCGTTAGCAACTGTGCCATTCCAGAGAGCTGCAGTTGGAGACAGGGGAATTTAATGCCTCCCACTCTGTGCCTTCTCAGTCAATCCTTAGCTGATTTATCCAAATCTCTTCAGTAAAGCAATGGGAGATAGAGTTTTGTATGAAGAGACACACAAAATCAGCAGCAAAATGTATTTGCCATCTGCAGGACTGTGGTAAAAACATGCTTTGTCAGTAGTGACTGTTATAGGAAGATACTACTTTGTTCATAAGAATTTTCAGCCCTTTAGGAAATGGAGAGGCACTGCTTGGGAAGTGACAGGTCTTCTGATGCAGAGATGAAGCTGCACAGAGTTATTGCTTAAAAAAGAGTGAAGAAACTTGTGGTTGCCTTAAAACCTATGCAAAGCTTTCACAATAAGGCCAGGCAGAGAGGAGGAACAGGCAGTGTCCCTAAACTCTGTACTTCTTTAGAGTCATAGTCATTTTAATGATAAGCAAAAAGGCAACACAAACCAAATGCCTGGCTCAAACTAGAAACAATATTGAACCAAGGGAAATATCACAAGGATACGGAGAGAACAGGGCGGCTAGAAAACTGCAGTGAAATAATCATTCAGGTAATGGTAAGTTATCTTTTTATATAATAAATATCTGGATTTTAAGAGTAAATCTCTCTACCTTGCAGCTAGCTCTCCCAGAGAGACTACAGGAAGGACCTATGCTTTCTTAGACACCATGAAATACAGCTCATGCTGCCTTCTAGAAGCAGGAGTGAGCAGGCCAGGAATCCATGGCAGGGTGGCTCATTATGTTTCCCCCTTTCTGATTTCTCCCAGATGCTGCAGTAGAATAGAGATATTTGACAGAGGGACAATGAGAACAAGTTACCACAGACAATTTCTGGTGCTGATCTGTGTGTAACAACCAATCCAGACCTGCAGGAAAGCCATCTCTCCAGCACAGCAGAGATCCATCTGCACTGGCAATGCATGGGAATTAGCTGAGGGCAAAGCTTTTCTGATTTAGATTGCTGCTTTCACTTCTGGCTTTGAAGGAAGGAAACTAAAAAGGTCCTGGTTGAGCTATCTGTACTGGGTCAATATTTATGAGTGAATCTCTTCATGCTCACAAGCAGGCTGGAACGTATTAAAAGAGATACACAAACTGATTAAGCCCCAGGGCTCCCACTGTGCAGTCTCTTTAAGATACTAAGCCACTAATGGTCTACAGAGATATATATGCACAAATCAAGAGCTGTGCTTAGACACTGAATGGCTGAGCTGCTGAGCCCCAAGCTGTTACTGGTGAAAAATAATGTTACTGGTGAAAAATAAATTTTGCAGCAAGAAAACGAGATAGCTCGCTCAAAAAAGGCTGGAACAAGAGGAAGGCAGCTGAAAAAGCAGTAGATGAGAAGCAGATGTTGATGGCTAGACATCAAGGGGCATCTTGTGGGTATCAAAGCAAGAATTTCATTACAATTATCTCCATCATAAGCAATAGATAATTAATTAGGACAGGCAGTCAAATGAAAATTTTACATTTCTGAAATAGACTTGCATTTACAATCTTTGTATTGTAGTATATGTGAAAATATCCTGACGTTATTGCAAAGCTATCTAAAACAAGAATTACAACAACAACCCATCCTCCAGCTTTCAGGAACAAAGCAGGCATGGGTTAATGTCTGAAAGAAGTGCTTTCTAGTGTGACAAGGCAAAGCCTCCTCAGCTAAAACAAGCTTGGTAAGCTAGAATAGAGAAGTGTGATACAGAAATGAGGAGCAGTCTCAACTACTTTGAAATCCTGCTTGCCCAAAGCTTTTAAGATACTGCAAGATCCTGCCCCCATCTTTTTCAAAACCACCATAACAGAGATGATAACAGACATTTTCTCCTTATGCTGTCCAGGTGTTTGCCTCACACAGCTTCCCACTAATTCCTACTCCAGCCTCTTTGTCTGCCTTTCACTTTTCTCCCTCTTTCTGCACACTTTCCTTACAACACACTTTTTCCATTTCCCTTTTACCTCACTTCCTAGCCTGCTAGCATCTTCTAAAGCCAAAGTGTGTCTACACCTTATCTCACAGTATTTTTTAAGGTGACCATTCTCAGCCTTCCCATTTTGCAGTTATTACATTTAACTCCTTGGTGGTATATTTTGCTCTTTGCAACACAGATTGCATCTTTCTGTTTACAGAGTATCTAAACAGGCCTTTTGATTGCTACAAAAAGGTAGAAGTATAATAATTTTGTGCCTACTGAAATCCAGTTACATTATTTTTATAAAAATACACTTAATTTTATTTGCAACTTAGCTGCAGGATTTTGCAGGAAAGTGCAAGATTACTGATGGGGATCAATCTTCCTTTGTGAAACATTAGAGAGGGCAAATGGCTTATGCCTGGCTACTACCAGAGCTAACAAAGCATCCAAGTTCTAAAAGCAGCACCAGATTCTTACTTTTATTAGTACACTCAGTCCCCTATGGTTGGTTACCTCTTAAGTTATAAAGCTTTCCCAGCGTATGGTGGCCAAAGGTCATTTCATTCACTCAACAAAAGTGTCAATTTAACTTTGTATGGTTTCAAATTCTTGGTATTTCACAAAACTACAGGCAGCAGTAGCTGACTAGCTTTATCCTCAAGTTACCACTAGGGATCAACCCCAGATGTCTGTTTTAATAGAACACAGTCTGTCAAAAATCTATAATTAATGCTAGTGCATATGCCTAGATACTTATAGAGTGGCTAACCATTTCTATTTTTCAGCAAAATTTTGTTAATGAAAATCTTCCGTATTTTATTAAGGAGAAATTAATTAAACTTTTGAGATTTTAAACAATTATCTCACTACCTGCAACTCTCAGAAAGCCTCAGGAAGAACCTGGGAAGAGAGCAGGCAACAGATTTGCAAATCTCTCAAACATAGGAAGTTTGATTTTCCAGCTCCAACAAAAATGCTAAGACGACCTCTTCTAGTAAGAGAGCAACAGTTCATTTTAAAGACAAAATAGGGAGCATTTAAAGAAAAACATCAGAAAATTCTCTGCAGAGAAGAGAAAGGCAGGGATGTGCATGCTGAGGGAAGACTGTTTAACAAAGCCAAACTCAGACCAATGGCCTCAGTCATGTTCTGGATTTTGCTTTGCCAACTGCTGCCTAATTAAGAGTTTGGGATGCCAGAAACTACTGACTAACTGCGAAAAGGACAGCACTAAAAAATATTATATGGGAGCCCATCTCAGCCAACTGGAAGTTAGTAGACAGACATAAAGCTCCCTAATTATGTTTCTTTAGGAAATCACAGCTACCTACTGAGAGTATCCATCACTAACAGTGTTTTTCCTAATATTTCAATGTTGCTAGTTACTCTTGTGAAGAACTATCTTCACATCAAATTTTATTTGCTTAAAAATGTTAAAACAGAATAAGGTATAAGTTCTTTAATAAATGAAATTTTAAGAGACTTCTAGTTTAGAACCTCCAGACTGCATGAGTGCTACGCAACCAAGACCTGTTTGATAACAACAAAATTTTCCTTTGCTGTTACATCATTCCTGATATTTTGAAGAGTTCTTTGAGCTTATCTTGTGCATGGAAGAAACCTGACTTTGGGACTGAAAACTAAAATTTACTTAAGCAATTTCTCCAGAAATAGTCAGCAGCATGACATTGTCTTTTTTCCACCTGCAGAATATAATACCTAAATAAACTGAACTGTTTAGCCATTCTTCCCGGTAAGTCAGAGCATTTGAAGCATGTTGGGAGTTTGAAAGTAATGACATGAAAAAATACTCTTAAAATGTAAGCATTTAGCATGTAGATGTTATAGCTCAGTGATTGCTCTTTATAATGTGTTTGAAATTCAAGCTTAGAAGAAGCAATTCTTGTCCAGAAGCAAAGCTGGGACTGTAAGAGTATGGATACCATGTTCAATGTAATTAAGAAGCAACCTATCAACACCAAGATGGTAATGCCATCCCATCTGCCAAACCCTGCATTAGCTGGCACTATGCCTCTTGCCTGGTGCTGCTTCTGTTACCCACCTGATCCTTGGAGACCTGCTCTGATGGAGCGTTTATGCCAAGCTCTTCCAGAGGATAGACAATCTGTCGTCTTGGTCGCACGGGAACCATGTAATGAAGGGCAGATGTCAGGGAATGGGCACAGGGATTCTGAAACTGAAAGACAGCGATCTATATCTCAGCAGAGAGAATGTCAGAACAGTGCATCACAGATGTCTGTTGTATGGCTTTGCAAATACAAAATTCTTAGCTCTGTTGGCTAGATCTGAGAGAAAAATCAGCAAATAAACAAACATACTCAGAGCAGAGGAATGAATTGCAGATAATTCCTGACACTAATGAAGATAATTATGAGAGTAATTACATTACTATCTCTGTGGGAATGACAGATAAACAAGTGGTTTGGTTTATGGGATTTTTCAGCACAAGTATTTTCCCCAGGAGGATATTTTTCTCCATAGTGATCATGAATCAGCTTGATTTGACCTCATTAAGCTATGTTATCTGCTTACTGCTAACCTTTGCTTGTTTGGCAAAGAATGGTTATGAATTTATATAGAAATTCTATACCGACTAAAATGTCAATTTCATTCAAGTGATAAATGTTAATAAACTGGCATAAACTTGAACAAAAATCCTAATGCTAATGCAAATAGCGTGGAACATTAGAAATAGCTGTATTCCATTTATTACAGCATGACTAGCTCTGTCATAATTTATGACATGAAAGGGGAATAAATAAGTAAGAGAATTACAGGAAATAAAGAATGAACATTAACGCAAACTAAATTACACTGAAGTACTATTCCATCCACAAACATTGAAAAAACTTGATGTTACTACCTTGAGAACTGAGTAAAACATCACATTTACCATTTATTAGAAAGCAATGATAAACTAAAGTAACTTAAAGGAACACTGTAGCCTGGAAATAGACCAAACTGGAATCATCAGTAAAATTTAATTTTTCTCTTCCATCCACTGCCATTAAACTGCATTTTTTTAAGTGCCTCTTAAGAACCTGAGAACCTAATGCTATGCAAGGACATTGCTTCCTCAAGAGAATACTTAATAAAAGTCCACAAAAGTGTATAGGAAAAAGCATCCTTCTGAAAAATGTACCTATGTCTAACCTGTCAAAAATCCTATGTTAAAAACTGTGGCGATTTCAAAAACACCCAAGTCACTGAGGACAGAATTCATCTCAGTCACCATCTAAAAGCTAGGTGCTTAGTTGAGCTAGCCATGCAGACACCCAACCAGAGTCAGCAAGGTGAGCATCTCCAGAGGGCAATTCTTTCTGTCCCAAGGTAGGCAGTTATGAGCGCTGGATGAAATGCCCTCTGGATGCACTGTGTGTTTCTCCATTAATGCTGGCAGGAGCCTAGGAGATTAGGCTGGGCCAGATAGTAGCTTTAGATGGCTACGCATCAATGAGTTCACATGTTTGACGATTTTACCTTGTGTTCCCTCTTCTGACATGAGACCAATGACAAGACACATATATGAGTATTTTTGAAAGAATCTTTTATTTTGCTTCTACAAATTACGTTCTTCTCTGAAATGGACTTTCTCACACAGGATTAGGTTCTTATGGTTTTCCTGTAGCACTTGCAGACACGTCACATTTTCAGTGACAGTGAGGTGTCTGGGTCCCACTGACTTTTGATGAAACACCGTCTAGAGTATCTAAATCACTTTTGAATTCTTATAAACCACCTGGATGTGTTTTTAATATTATCCCCTTGCATTTATTCATGCTACATTATGTCCAGTGACATAATTCCTTTTTTCCTCTCTGCCTAGCACTTTGTCGTGAATTTACTGAAATAATTAATGCATCTGAATGGCAGTATGTGGAACAGCACAACTTGATCTGGTTCTATTATTAACTACAACAGGAAATAGAAATAATTGTTAAAGATACAATATGTGCTTTATAACCCGTCATTTAAAACCTGATTGGTAACTGATTTGCAAGTGACAAAGGTGTATCAGCTGTTCAAAACAAGAAACCCAAACCACATCTTAGAACTCTACACAGGGTCCTAACTTCAGCAAATGTGGGAATAGCGGATGCTTGCTACTTCATCCTAGAACCGATCTATTGGGAACAGACAGGAAAAGGCAGAATCTTGACTATTAGTACCACAGCACACTTATGGAAGAGTCTGACAATACACAAGACAATACCAATACATGTTTACGTGGGTAAAAAGCACATATACTTCTCTCAGAAACAAGTGAGGAGGTAGCAAACAAATTGCTCCTCTAATGTGCTGCTCCCACGGCAACATACTGATGTGTTTAACTTAAAAGACATCTAACTACATTTAGAGAACAGTCACCCTAGGGTTCTCTAAATTCAATTGAGAAATAGACATTTGCAAAGAGTGACTCAGATCAGAAGGAGCCACCCCCTAGGAAGAGCTTCTCTCTCTTCAAAGACTAGGCAAAGACCCAAGGCCAAGTACACTTCAAATTTTGGCTCCTTCACACGCTTCCTGAAGATACCTGGTAAGTCTGGATTCACATGCACTACTGAGCACCCTACAGATTAACTCTGCAACAGCTATGTCTATGAGTACAGATTATATCATGCAAGAAGAAAACAAAGTTTGCTGCAGGTTGCTAACAAAATCTCTGTTTACAGTCACTCACAGAAGCAAACAGAAAAATAAAGTAAGTGCGACAATATTTAATATAAGAAATACAAATAACTTTCTCCTTACCTTGCCTTCCACATACTGTGGATAAATAGGATAGTAAAGAGAAGATTTGTGGGCCAAGCGAAGAATCTCCTTTAGAAAGTGTTTTGTATAGTGATGAAATATAGGATTTAAGACAAAGTGGCAAAGATGTCCATGTTCCTCTTGCTGGTGGTGATTAAAATTAATAAAATCTTCCATGTTGTAGTGTGATTGAATATACTCAATATCCTGGAAAAGAACTTGGAAATCAGCAGTGATGAAACAGCTACATTTACTATGTCTTAGCAAGTGCCAATGAATTGCTTTCTATCAATTAAGGAACTAAATTTGAACACTGAAATTAAGTGCCTTTGAGAGTTGTTCTCAATTAAAGCACGCTGACTGAACATATTTTTCTTGAAAATCTTTTCATTGTATCAAAATCTATTCTTGCAGCTTGCTCACCTTTATTTACAGGGAATGCATATTTGACCCTTTCACAACAATGTCTGATACAGGTTAATAGACGTTAATGGAGGGGAAAAAACAAACAAACAAAAAAACCCCACCTTCTGTGTTGCCAACTTCCAACACAGAGAAGAAGCCTAGACCATCCCCGCACAAAACTTACACTGAAAATGGGGAATTCTACAGAGAAGAGCTGTGTTAAGAAGTGCCCTCCAACAAGTCTTCCATGTTGAAGTGATAAGCTGAGATTTCTGCACATTTATACACTCAAGAGAAATCACTATATCCTCTTATCTCAATGCTCTTAATATAATTAAGAGCTATTTTTGAAAACAGAAGTGACTATTTTAAAAACTGAACATTACAACTGCTGAACAATCTAAAATCTGCCTTGTCAGACAGCAGAATACCACACAACTAATGCTTAAAGAATGTTTACTTTTCAAGAGTAATGTGCAACACTGTCTCTTTTTGTACTCCATTAGGGCATGTGCTTTTTATTTGTTTTGAAGTTAAGTGTGTGATTCATTATCACTCAGAATCTACTGTGGGAGGGGAAAAAAAGCCAGTCCAGAAGGACAACTACTACTCTTCGGAGTACACATGGCAAAACTGCTTGTTGACTTCAGAAATTAGGGAGCAAAATAGGTGATTATAGACATATTTAGGAGACAGAATGGCTTGTGCTAAAGCAGCAAAAAGAGGTGTAAGATGCATACTTTCAGAACACATCATCAGCTTCTTGCAAATAACAGGATGATTTTTTTTTCATCTGTGTGTCAATCATCTATGAGAAGGGAATTAATACAGTCTACATAGGAAAGACAGAAAGAAAGTGTAAAGAAGCAGCATCTTTTACATATCCTTTCTGTTAGATACACGTATAGTGGCAAGCACGAAACTCAGCCTTTAGTGTTAAGGGCTAAGCATTACAGTTTTCATACAACACAGAAATAGAATTTACCATTTCATCTCTAATGACAGAAATGCCAACTATTTGATCCAAAACTTCTGCTATGAAAGCCTGTACTGGAATCCCATCCTGCAAGGCAAAAGCAACATATGCACATTTCCTATTTCATTAGTAATCTTTATTTTTAATTGTAACTGTGTATTTCACCACATGATCACAGTTAAAATATTTTCCTCCCAGTACACATTCTATACACCATCTCAGTTTAACCACTCTTCCTTAACTCAAGGCGTAATGTTTAAGCAGTGTATGTGGCTGGACTCGACCATGCAGAATTCTACTGGACTAAAGTTTCAGTTAGGATCTAGCTGCTGCAGGAGAGCTATGAGCTCAGTCACTAATTTAGTCCTGTGTGAAGTTCTGATCTTAGGGAAGAATATTAATTAGAACAGATATTTAGTTACATAAAATGGATTTCCCTACAGCTATATGATTCGTAATGGCAGTGTTTGTCTTTTTGGCTATGCAGAATTTTCCATCACACAACAAAAATGCAGATGTTCCCTACTAACTGATGAGTGTCTGTCTGGCCATATTATGGGAAGAAGAAAGAGGCCCCCATACGTGACAAAACACAAGTACATGTTCATCACAGAACCAAATGTGCATGCAAGAAAAAGCAGCAATGCTAATTGGGCTGTGGGTGGCCAAAAAATGCATCCAGCCTGCTTCTGTCCCTGCATTTGAGGAGTCTCCAAAGAAGAGGGTAGTTGGTATAAGGCCACAGGTTAGATACACCCTATACTGACTGTTGGTACTGACTTGAGTACCTATATACTCTCTATATATAGTATACTAGTTTAGAGTAATGTAACAAATTCTGGATGTTTTCACTAGTATTTATCCATTCTCTTGTACATTTATTTGCAAGAAATACTCACTGGATCCCTGCGAGCCAGAATAAATATCTTCAAGTCATTCAATATACTTTCATTCAATCTAAGGGTTTTAACAAGCATCTTGACACCAAGTAGGTCATTGGTTGTTGCCCTTCTTACATTAAATGACCTATTAAAAAAAAAAAAAAGAAAAAAGAAAAAAAGAGTAAAAGTTAACTCTGTGACAAATTAAAGACAATTCCCATGCTTAAGACATGCCTTTCCACAAGCACCAAACCTGTCTTTTAGAAGGTGAGACTGATTACTATATGACTATTGTTTGAAATCCATATTAACTTATTGTGTGATAAGAGATCACACATCTACCTGAGACAACTGAAGAATGCGGCTTTAAATGCTACTAATCATTCAGTCCTTCTGCACCTACAGCCCATTCCCACAAAGCACTAGCTATGACAGATATCACCTAATCTTTGAACGGAAAAAGAGCCAGCAGAGAAAGAAGGCAAAGAATCTTTAAAAATGAAAGTAGAATCCATAACTGCACACTGACATACATGGGGAAAAAAGAAAAAACAAACACAGAAAGGTAAGAAAAAAAAGAAAAAAGGAGATGGGGGGGGGGGGGAAGAAAAGAGCCAACTGTCATCCTTGGATATGGCACAAAAGAAAGGCAGTAACATCAATTTCTCCAACAAGAACAAATTACTAACATTTGTGCTAGGCCTCTTTTCTTTGAATAGTAATACATGAGGATAAACTTACATGAACAAAATGCCTCTGATAAACATAAGATTGCCAATTAGTAATCACACAACAGTGGTATGCTGTGAAGGTCTCTGTGCAATATATACAGCCAGTAACACGTTAGCTACAGACAAGGATATCCTGGCGCTTAACTAGTTTACACACTCTGTTATAAAACATCTTCCCAGCCGCTAATTATTTAAAAAAATTACTTCAAAGGAGAGTGTATAGCAGCTAAGGAACTCCCTCATATTGTCTGTTAAAGGCATCAACCCTTCCTGGTTAAACAAGGCTTGTATAATACAGACTTACAGAGTGCTGTTCAAGGAACTGAATTACAACTTAATTTCCAAGAACTAAGTTCTTCCACCCAGTTAAACTTGCCATTCATATAGTATAACTTCCATTCCTGTTGTTCTTGCCTTCAATTTAAACTTGTATGTGCTATTCCTCAGCCTAAGTCACAGTCACATTGAGACTGATTTTGTGGAACATGGTATAATGAATAGCACTAGTACCTTAACACAAATACCTGATACATTAAGGGAAATTTCAAAGCTCAATCTCATTGATCATTTTCAACTTGATTATTTGAGTGTTCAAAAGCATACATTTGATTACTAAATTACAAACTAATCCTGAACTTCTAAGTCAGCATCAGCTTAGCTTTCACATTTAACACATTTCCAGTTAATTGCAAGATCAACCAAGTGATGAGGATGATGGTCAGCAAGACTAGCAATATGGTTCACTCTGCAACCCACAAGCGTGCTATCTTCCTGCCACTCCACTGAGCCCAGCATTTGAGTTTTTCTCCCCACCCATGTCCAAGTGGAGGCACTTGTGCCAATAATGAACTACATTTTTAATGTAATAAAAACCAGAATATGCAAAAAAATTTGTAACTTAAATAAATAAATAAACAAAACCACCAGATCCAGTGTGAATTAAATAGTAAGAAGGACTATCCAAGGTCTGTGCTCATTTCTCTTCCAGCAATGAATTAACTCATTCTAGATGCCCAATTCCTTTGACTGCTCAGAGACCAGGACGCTATTATTATTATTATGCTTTTTAGTGAAAATTGAGGGAAAGTATCCATTAAGCATTTCAGCCTATGCCTTGTCATCTGTTATTTTTTTCTCCTTCACTGTTAAGTAGCAGACCTATACTTCCATTTGCTGCACTCTTGCTTTTTGTGTACTTAACACTTTTTCTTAGTCCTTTTACAACCTCTACTAATCAGTATATCATTTTGTGCCTGTGCCTCTTCTGATTTTGCCCTTTCATGTCTTCATATTCCCATCTTCTTACCCCTGTTTTTCTTCTATTCCATTTTCTATGACTTCCTTTTCACTCACATGCCTTTCAAAAGCCCTTGGTACAAGTACAATGTATTGATCTTTTACTTCTTTGTATTTTGGTTTTATCTAAGAGAGTATCTGCTGTTGTGCACTTAGTTTTTTGTTCTTCAGAAGTTTTTCCAAAAGCTTCATCGGGTTTCTTCCATAGCTTTTCTGATCCTGAACCTCAATGGAAGGCTATTTTTTCCTTACTCCCCTGCACAGCCACAAGGAGGACTGGAAAATGCTACTAATGACATTATTCTGTTTTCATAGAAGGGGTGGTATCATTTGGAATATGCACAATTTAATCAGAATTGTAAAAGTGTTTTTAAAAACCCTGATAAGTTTAATTTTGACCAGTATCGCAAGAGGACATATGACTACCAGTCCTACTGGTGAATTACTGAACAGCTGTGGCTGAGATTAACAGGAATTACTCCAGTGGCTTTCTCTTCAGCCAGCTGGATTCTTACGGAGTACACAGAAGCCGAATTTCATCCCACGGTAAAAAAGCTTCTACACAGGTCCAACAGTAGCTGGCCAGCTCCTGCACGAGCTATTTGTATACAACCCAAAAGGTGATTAAGTATGCAATTAAAACAGAAGTATTTCTCTGAAAACATGCAGTATTTAGCTACATTAAGACCAATAATAATAATTAAAAAATAATCTCTAACTGCACCATAATTCAAGCTTGGTGTTTGGGCCAGTAGAGGTGTGTTATACAACCAAAGCATTGGAAAATTCATACCACGTAACAGAAGTCATAGCAAGAGAGGTTTCGTGTTCCAATTCACCAGTATTTCAGACTAGAGAAGTATTCAGTGTCTCACAGAAATTGGAAGGTATGAAATAAATGATTCAAAAAAAGAAGTAAGAGATAAATTACATAAAATAGGTACTCAAGAATGAGGTTACTGCTGTGTTCTGCATGTTCCAGAAATGCATTACTGCATTTCTCTCTAGAGAGTTATGCTATGTTTCCAGGAATTAAATCTACACCAGGCTTTCAATTATCAGTGTTACACAACCTGACCCAAGTCCAAAGGGCAAACACTGCACCGTGTTTCTCTATCAGCCTTGGTCCACAGTGAGGTAACTTGAAGCAGCTAATTGCCCATTGTTTATTAAGTTAGCAGTCTATATACAAATTTTAAATGAATCCACTCATTGCAATTTGGTTTTACTTAAAAGAAAATATATATAATGTTGGCAGTCAGAAGAGTGCTTGCTTTTACATGTTTACCTTTTTTTTCCCCCCATTAAAAATCATGTCACTAACTACTTTATTTCACTGAAAAATATAAGGCTATTTCTACATTGTCTAGTATAGTGCTGTGTGGCAATACATTTGAGTAGGTTTAGGATTCACTCCAGAACAGGAAGCAAGACAGCTGCAGCAATGCTGCTGAAGACAAAGTTATTTAGCTTTGTTTCTAACTGCCCCAGGCACAGTTCTGTGCTCTTCAACTATACTGTTTTGAGGGTTCAAGCTACCATTTTTGCAAGATGTTGTGCCATATCGTGTAGAATACCAGCTTAGTCTGAGATAACAAAGGAATACCCATCTGGCGCTAGGTTGAATGATGCAAGTATGTTCCACAGAAGCAGTTCAAAATACATCATTTGTTGTCAAGAGGCACATGACTCACTTGAGCAATCCTGCACGATGGAACACATAAAGCTCATGACCAAGTCTGGAAGTACAGAAAGGGACAACCCGAACAAAACTCTGGATCAGCTGGAACTCTGGTACATGATGTGGCACAAGGATGACACAGAAGTCTTTATCCTGAAAAATATTTGCAGACAATAAAGGCTCTTAGTGATCTCGGCATAAGCTTTGCACAAAAGCTTCTGACTAGAGTGGACAGAAAGCAGAGAAACTGAATGCAGTGCTTACAAAGTACATACACTCCAAGTATTGCTCTCCCAAGATAGCTTGATGCCTGGGCAGCACATAGGAGCTAATGAGCTCAACATTAAGTTGGCTCACAGAAACAGGTCTTTCAGCTCCCATAGTCAAGACTTATGGAGTTAATATCCTGATATTCACTAATGATCCTTTTTTAACACACTATACCCCTCTCCCTTTTCTTCCTCAGTAGAATAGAGTATTTCAGTTGGAAAGGGCCTACAATGATCATCTAGTCCAGCTGCCTAGTAGGAACACCACACCTTTAGGGCTAACCTTTTCCCTTAGAAGGTCTTTTTTTCTACCTCACTATTCTGCAGTAAAATTTCAGGACAGTGCATGTCTGACTGGGATCTTTTGCCTGTTTGCAGCCCAGTGAGATGATCAACTAGAACAGCATGCCCTAAAATCCCGAGCCAGTGTGTATGCACTGCTTGACTTTGCACTGCAGGCACAACAGACTTGATGAACTCAAGTTTGTATATGCACTGTGATGTCCAGCTTGTCCCAAATTTGGCACTGCTGGCATTTATGTGCTACAAGGTGTGTGTGCATACAAAGACACACTGTATTGGCAGTCAATGTAATTGTCTAAAGCCCTGTGCTGTAAAGGTCGCAGAGGTGCAAAGGAGTGCAGGAATCTCAACTGAATGCTCTCAGATGAAAGACAGCATCCTATGGAGATAAAACGGCATGCCACAAATAACTTTTACCCACTCAAACTGTTCAAGCGCTCCATTCCATCAGAGTCTCTCCCATCCCTTTTTATTCAATACATATTTTAAAATAATCTCATTACACACAGGGATATTGAAGAATCCTGAAAATTCAGGAAGACACTTCATGGAGCATGATACATGCTGAGAGACTCCCAAGTGGCATGGATCTAGAAGATAATTAATTGGTTTACTCTGGCCAATTATTCTATAACATTTTTTCAGTAGAAAGATATTATTAGAATCTCGTGTCTCTTCTTCTCTTTAATCACACTATGTGATTAATTTTTCTTACTACACCTGTGATTCCGTCATGACATTTTGTTTCAAGGAGTGACAGGTGCATTGTTGGATGGATAAATTACTTATGAAATTTGAAGTGTTCTCTGTTCACTTTCTATGGGAACCTTCTTTGGTGGTAAGCAGCCTGTCTGAACACGCTGACATTTAGGGCCAAGTCTGTATCTCTAGTCAGCAGGACTGTCTCTAAGGGATGCTACCATGCAGTAATTTGTAGTGTGAATTTACAACACATTGCAGTGTGTATTAAAAATGTCTCAGAAAGGGGACTTTGCTACCTCAGATAAGGATTGATCACAGAGGGCATTACTGTGAAATAGCTACTGCACTATGAATTCACATTCTTATTTGCCACACGTTACTTTTGACCTAAACATAAACCTTCAGTGGCACTGTTAGTGCTACAGATTTCCTTAATACTGCTGTTTTCTAGGCTTTAACTCCACCTACTTTAATGCATTTTCCCTGATATTATTTTAATTTAGGTACTGTCTGGATCTATACACCATTTTAAAGGTGTTTGAAACATTTGCTTTCTAAATCTGTACTTCAGAAAAGTCCCTATGGAATATAAACAAAGGATTTATGTATGCAATATATAAAGTCCAAAAGCAGCCAAAGAGAGGAGTCAAACCCCTCTGGGTAACCCAGCCCAGGGTAACTAGCCATAGCATACTCCTGTGAGTCACTGACTTAGTTGGGCATCATATCTAAATGCTCTGGCTGACAAATGCACTACTGTCCCGTCATGCGTAAAACTTTAAAAAATTAAATATACATACTGGAAAAAGCTTGAAAACATAGTGCAAAAAGTCCAGTGATCTGCAACCAAGAGTAAACATTGTTAAATAAAGCACATATCAGACAGATCCTATACATTTTGGTATTTACATCCCTCTAAGTGCAAGGAACATTGATTCACAGTGCTTATCAGACAATTCAGCATTATTCAATTGCAGATGTTGCATGCTGCACAGCAGTGTTGACTTTTAGTGCCTAAAGCATGATCATTAACAAGAATAACCCAAATGTTTGAAATATCATCAAAACATTCGGCTCTTCATCAAAAGGAAAAAAATATATAATTTACTCCCATGCTGTTGACTCCAACATTTTTCAGAAGCTACTCATGGACTGTCAGAGCAGCATTAGTATATAGCAAACATTAATTGAGGTTACAAACAGTTGTTGCTATGTTCCACAATATTTTCAGCCAGTACCAAGAGTTCTGTCACTATCCACTTGGTAAGCCTATCCAACGTACTTTATCAGACTAACAGGAACATCAATACTTTGAAATTGTTTTTGAACACTTCTTTGCACTTCTCACCTACCGGTTTAGAGTAATTCCACTCTCTTTTCCATGGTGACAGTGAAACGTGAAATGTGACATTTGAGTCTTAAAAAACCATGAGAAATCTAACAAATTCTTCCTGTTTCTTTTATGCGTGAGGACATCAGAGAGCTCTAAACCCAAACAGAGTTGCACTGAAGCTTTATAAAATATTTTTCCACTGTATAAAATGTGTCTTTTGAAGAAATTCAATACAGACATATATTACCTAAAAATGTTGATAAACCCCTTCCTCCCTCCAGACCTGTAATTAAGTTCCCTTTAATTACTTCACCAATAATATTACTGAATGAAAAGAGAAATAATTTCTAATTTGAATGAAATCTTAAAAACACCCTTGTAAATACAGCTCTGGATTGGGGTATTATATGTTCACCTATATAATAAATGACTTGTTAATAGCTAAATGGGGGAAAGGAAAATGCTATTGCAATGTAATTTTTTATTCTCTGGTATCCAGTACCTTCTTGGCAGCAAGGAACAAAAGAATGGAGGTAGGAGATTTTTCAGGGGGCTTAAAAAGTTATCAAATACCTGCAGTAAGCTAGCAATTTAGTTGCTTTGCATTTCATGGTCAATGTGCTAAAAAGCCACGTAACAACTCTAGATATAAAAGATGGAAACATTTAGCAACTTTACTGGGTAACACACGTTCTCCAGTAGTAAACATCCCTTGAAGGCCAAGATGCAATCATACCTACACTTCAATAACGCTACTATTTCTGGAAACATGCTGTGCAAGGTCAGCAGTAACTCCTTCAGGACAAGATTCCGAGATATACTCAGGATTACCTCGTGCCAGCCTTTCAACATATTTACTTGTCTAATGTTTCCATTACAAACAGGTGGATCAAGTAAATGCAAGCTAGTGAAGCATACAAGTAAAATACTTGAAAACACCAAGATCTACAGATTCCTCAGCTCTGAGAAGAGGATCCTGCATGAGTTAATCTTAGCATTCCTTTCTGAAGACCTCCCCTATCTTCTCCACAGATAACCATCTTGGAAACCAAACTGTTCCAGAGATATCTCCAGGGAAAGAAAGAATGGTACTGCAGCACTGAACAATAAACACAGTCAGAGTATCTTGAACAGAAACAACAATGGTACATACAAAGAACAGAATGTCAGAAGGGGGCAAAAAAGTGCTTATCCTAAGCAGGATACTAAAAGCAAAGAACTCAACTAGTCTACAGAGAGATTATATCCCAGCATTGGTATAGAACACTGCTTTGAATTGCTATTTCAGTATAATGGAGTCATTTTAGAACAAGTCCTTGAGCTCAGTGTTATTTTAAAATAGTTATTTTCTTCTCAAATAATTATTTTCCTTGAATTTTATTTTAGACTAGTTTGTAAATTAACTGTTCCGGAATGGACTCCCTGCAGTGCGATTGTTCTATCGCATGTACGTTGATCAGTGTTTCCAAGTATACCACAGACTTCTAGCACTGCATTTCTCTCTCTTCCTAACTTGTCTGAGCTATATGACTCAGTAACTATGTACTAAGAAGGCTATGTGTTAGCTTTGCTTTAGTAACTCAGGGTATTTGCATTTGTAGCAGATTCAGTGTTTAATCCCTTTGATAGGCCCTCTCCTTAATCAAGGAACAGCTTAATAAATAGAATTAGTTTCCAAGTTCTGCTTTTCTTCTTAATGAAGTTTATTCCTAAATTTCCTTGAAGGAGGTAAGTTCAGAAGTTGTCAGTCACCAATGACTACTACTACAAGTAGAAAAACGTTTTTTTAAATAGTTGTCAAACTCGTCATCTAAAAAGTCCTTGCTACTAATACTTTGTGTCTCTAGAAATTACGTTTATGTAAAGTATGGAAGATCTTGGGTGTGCTCAGCCTCCTTCCATCTACACGTTTTATTTTTCTTTCTAGGATCTAATAACAAGAGCAGCGCTCAATAATAATGAGATAGGGCCAATGTTCCTGGAAGGGCTTTGTTGATGTGGTTCAGTATAGGTTCACTCTTCAACAGTGCAGAGAGATTTTGGGGAAAAAAAAGGTCTAAACTACATGTATAGATCTGTTCTACTCTATCTAAGAGCCCAAGGTCAGCAGCAGCAATCATTTTAAGATAAAAAGCCTTTGTCTTCCCCCTGCTGTAGTGGATTCCAGAAAACAGAATCAATTATCTCAGTGACGGGAGACCGAGTATTTAGAAAGGAGAACATTTAACTGCAGAGTTAAAACCAGCTTTATTGCTCCATGATATTAGATGACCAGTACTGTAACATCTCACTCTTGTCACAGTTTGTCAGCTTTGGAATAATGTTTGTTTAGAGGAAGAAGTGGCCTTCTTCCACAATTTCAATTAGCACTTTTCCAAAAAAATATTTAACTTATTGTCCCCACAGTCCTATGAGAGATGGGAATTTGCAGCTAGAGGTTGGAAATTTCAGTAAGTTATTGATGAAGGTAAAAGAAATGGACAAAAAGAGGTCGTAAAAAAATCCAACTTAACTGCAGCAGGTGCTGTCACTGTCAGATTTGTCCTAAAAACGTAGCATTGAAAATTGTTATTAAGATTGGGAAAGCAGTAACTATAAATCCATGCTTACCTAGTTTCATGCTTTTCATCAATACAAAACAGACGGATACAGAAAGCATTTGAAGCTCCTCTGTACTCTGGATGAAAAGTACCTTCTTCAGTCTCAAGAAGTGTTGCTGGGGCTTTGAAATCTTTGACATCATCTAATGACAGTTCAGTATGGGAAACAGTAACAGCTCCATCCTTCTGCAATAATAATAGACAAGTGATCACTTAAAACATTTCAGAAACTATTTTCGTTTTTTAATGAAAAGGAGGTCTTGCATCATTCCTATCTTGTAGCATTCCAAGCAGACACATAGAGATGTACTTTATGCCTGTCACATTCTGACAGACACAGAAGTTCAAGGAAGGGTTTGTAATGTGATATCTATCTGTTGCTGAAACACTAGATAAAAATGGCCTTTACAAATGTATACATTCTTGCTGAAGAGCAATACAGTCACAAACGAATAGTTACCATTACAGTCCCCTTGTGAGGCAATAAAATATCTTTCAGAAATGTTTCTATATAAAAAAAAAATTGTTTCCAGATGTATGCTGAAAAGATGCCAAAGTTACCTTAAAGAAAAGGGGATCAATGTAAAGAATATTACGGAAACGGAAATGAACAATAACAGGAAGAGAACCAGAGTAGCTCTGATACAGTACTAAGAGAGAAACTAAAAGACAGATGCAACCATTTAAAACTTCTTTGGATAAATTCTCTGCTGATTTATGCCCCACCAATAGATTTCATAGTGATGGTCTTTTATCAAGTTGAGCTTCACTCAACAGAAGAGGCACAGACAGAACATGTGCCATTTAGCTTTTACAACCTATATTGCTGCTTTTCAGCTTTTGTAGCTTTTAGTCAGTAGCAGACTTTTAGCTCAGTAACAGCCAAGTCAAAATCTCAGGACTCACAGATCTTCAGAGTAAGATGACTCTTACCCTGTCTGTTACAGGAATGCTTTCTCCACATCTGCAGAGAAGCCCATTCAAACCAGTGCTTCCACGTGCCTTTACTCAGCAGCAGACCGCACAAGCAGGCCCCCACCCTTTCCTCCTGTCAGTGCCACTGTATTCCCACCCCTATGCTGTCTGGCTGTTCGCATGGAACTGGATGGGAAAACTCATCCAATTATTAACTCTCCCCCTCCATCCAGATCCTAGCTAAAGCAGCTCCTGATCTACGCACAGGAGCAGATGTAAGTATGGGCCCATGCAGAGGACAGTGCAGAAGTGGAAAAAAGCATTGCTTTTCCTAGTAGCCTCCACTTTTGCCTTATACTAGCTTTTAAAGTTATCAGCATTGCTGTGTACAGTGCTATTACCTGCACAGCTGCATCCTGATCTTGAACATGGTCAAAGTTTTGAGATGAAACAGACTTTGTTTCTTCACTAGTTTGGTTGCTTTTATATTTATCTGAGTAATGAAAAAGAATAAACGCATCAGGCTTAAAAATGCAAGCTTAACCTGCAGAATCACAGCAATAACTAGAGTGTGCCAGACTACTGCAAGGTTTTACTTATTTTTAACAACCACAGTTAAAACAGACCCTCCTACCATTACTGGGCTAGAACTTCATTAGACTATTTGATTCCAAAGCAAAAAAAACCAACAGAGAATTGGTTGCAAAATAATCGAGTGAGCAAGACACAGTTTGGAAGCAATTCCTAACTTGTGTGTTATATGTAATATAATACATGTAATAAACAATATATGTTTACCCTATTTGAAGAGAAAAATACGAGTCACTGTATTAACTGGTATCTTAAATCCTGTGCCTGTTGCCAACTTGTTTTTCACAAAAATGAACAAGGGCTCTCGATTCTCAGAGTAATTCTAAAAGAACGGAAATTTAGAACAAATCCTAGTCAAGCCAGAACACTTACTTACTGGTGCAAGCAGAAACAAGAAACAGGGATTTAAATCTTCTCAGCTTCTCAGCTGCTAAAACTAACTAGCTCTCTAAACACCATTTTGCTACTTATAAAAGGTGGCTGCTCTTCCATCAATCTTTGTCTGTTTGTCTGTTTCCTCCTTTTCCTCTGATCTAAGAATTTCTCTCCTCTGCTGCTTTGTTTGGATGCTGAAGTAACTGCTTCAAAGCTCTCTGTCAACCATTGCAATTTTGCGTGTGTGTATGTGTGCATGCACAAGATTGTTTAGCCAAAAAAAGACACCTGTTGAAGCACACACAATACCCACAGTAGTAGTGACCACTGGCTTTGGTAAGCTTTTAGACAGCAGCAGCATAAAAAAGAATAAAAAAGCTCCATGAAAAGGAAAGGCACTTTACAATCAAACTAACAGAAACCAAGTTTAAATCTGCTTGACAGATCATCCTACCATCCTTGGTAACACTATAGTAATATTCTCATCTGAGTAACACTCCAACCTGAGTAATAATATTTTTGTGGGAAAACAGGTAACTAAGATGATAGGATGAATTACTTGTAGCCATCTAATGAATAAATATTTAAACACTGACTGCTGTGATACATACATATATGATGCAAGATATATTTTTTTTTTAATATACATGTATACACACAGTACCTCTAGTCAAGTGCTTAAGGCAATTAAAGCATTTATATGTTAGGGAGTTTATTTAAATGGCACTTTTTTTTTTTTTCTATTCAATCCCCTCGCCAGAGCTAAATCCACAGTGGATATTTAAAATATTAAGAAACCATAATAAAAACATCTAAAGACAATTTGGAACATAGATGAATTATGTTTGATTTCAATTACCTAGCTATTTTTTAAGATAGATTTTAGCAGCTTTATACACACACAACTCTACAGAACTCCACTGACACCTGACATGAGCACAACAGAACAAACTATGAACTTTTATAACATCACCATGCTTGCTAGAAAGCAGGCAATCACCAGCCCAGATGTTACACCCTCTGGGGAAAGCAGTTCCTAAATATGTATGGTGATGGGTTAATTTCTTTAAAGTCAGTGGAAGGTGAGGGCATTCAGAATGAGAGATCATCCAGTAATACATCATCAACGTGACATTTAAAGTTAATGTTATGGACCAAAATTATTTTAGTCTTCAACTTGGAAGAGAAACACTGACATACTAGTGAATCTTACATATTGCTCTAAATAACCACCAAAATTACTACAGCAAAGTTTTAGCTGCCCTATTTTTAGCCCCTGTACCACTCAGTACAGTAGTTCCACTCCTTAAATTGTCACTTCCCTAAATTTACAGATACGTTCACAGTTTGGTTTTACATGTAAAAATAAAGACTGAAAATAAATTTTAACTACTAAACTCGAGGTGTAGTATTACTTCGGCAGAAAACACATCAGGCCAGGATGCCCCTGCATTTGAAAGCTCCAGCAACATGGAAGTCCACGTTTCCAGGAGGAAAAAAACAAACTCAGAAAACCCAACACAACAGAAGTCTTCACTCCTCTCTGAACTTTACTTTGGGGAAACCTATCTAAGCTATATTCACCAACATAAGCATTTCTTCATACAGTAATGAGATTTTATATTTTTTTTTCAAGAAATACCTCAAAGGTTTGAAATGCTTTAGCCAAAAGCATTTTTAAATATCTGTTATCTGAAAATCTGTTTCTCTGTTACCAGAAAAGAATGCAGACGCAATGTGCAGGGCAAGAAGGAACACAGGGGTTAGAAATCATGGTTTCTCCAGGGGTATCACAGATGTGAGACTTCACAGAAGTGATCATATGTCATCTTGATTAACCCAGCTACATTTCTCATGATAAACAGCCTTGCAGGTGTCAGAAGTTAATTAGTACAAGTCTCTTGTTGTCATGTAAATATTGATATGTTGTTTCTGACTTTATACTAAAATGAAATCCCTTAATGGCTCCACCATCCACTACTGTCAAATGTAACTGCATCACTATTTACATATATGTTGCACACAAGTGACTGGGAAGTACATATTGTTGCATTAGAAGTAAGGAACACGCACAAAGAGAAAATTAAAATAATTCAGTGATTGCTGGGTCGTTAGCAGAGGTAACAGTCAGCAGGATCAAGAAGGCAGTTCACCATGAAGCCTGATGAAAAGCACTTGAATCATTCCCACTGCATCATGTTTTCTAGCTACTAATTCATGACACCATATAGAGTAACAACCAAATTACTGTAATTACCCTGAAATGTAAGTGGCATATCAATATTGTGTTAAAGACAGATTTTTGTAGTCTTTCATTATTATTCAGTATTACATTTTGAAAGGAAAAACAGTATCAACCTGTGGTCTGCACTCACAAGCTAAAGAGCTTGAAAAAATACCTTTGTTATTTTTTTAAAGAGGCAACATGAATTACTCTACAAAGTAATGCAACTTGCATTTTAAATTCTCAGCCTTCGAATTCCTTAAAAGAAAGTCCACAGCCTCTGTTGATGTAAGGCTTCTAGCGAACCTTCACATCAAGGGCCAGTTTGGCACCAAATTTCTAGTACAGTAGCCTGCAGAAATGATGCAATTGTTAAAACAGTGTTTATATAATCGTGCATGTGTTATGCAACGTAATCAAACATAAACTATACGTGACTGACACTATAATAAATTTCAAGGATACAGGTTAGCCCTTATATTGGAAAGGCTTAACGATGGACTACCAGCATGCAACTCTTATATGGGCTCTACGTTTACCAGAAAAACCCAAAACAAACCAAACAAGGTAATTACCTTTTCAAGTTACATGTTATTGTAAAAAGCAAAAGTCAGAGAGGAGAGGAACTGTGCTTATGAGTTGGTTGGGGTTCTTTTGCTGTAAACTTTATTAAAACTGGGCTTTTTTATTCCCTTTCTTAATTAAAAAAAAAAAAAAAGAAGAAACGAACATTACTGCTTTTCCTAGAAGTTTTCATGAATGAATACTGAAATGAATTTTGAGTTACATCGCATGCAATAATGAAACCCAGATCATTCAGATGGAAAGGGCTTTTCATTCAAACTGCTCAAAAAATGTGAATTTTTTGTTTAGTCCTAAGTCAGACGTGTAATAAGCAGTAAAAAGAAAAGCTGTTTATCAAATATCTATCATATACAGCATGTATTTTCAATAAACCATAACAAATTTCTGTAACTTGTGACAAGCTAAGGCCTTATTGAAGTGCTATTAGAAACTAGAGTAAAAAATAGCATACATTTGATTTTTTTTCCCCTTCTTTTCTTTCTCCATTCTTTGAATTCAGCTACCAGAGCCTTTAGTTTCATCTGCCTCTTCTTGGCCATGCTGGGCAGGTATAAATAACTTATGTTTCAGGACAAGCAACACTTCTTAAAGCATTAATTGTTTGTTTATATTTGAAAACATGCAAAACTACAATAACTTTAATTCTTATTCACTAATAACAGAATTAATATTCCCAAGCAGTGCATAGCCATGAGCTAACTCTAATTTTACTATGAAATTTCTAGTAGCCCTTTCTCTAGGAATAATATCAAGAGTCAGGCTCTTAGCTTACATACTCAAATTTCTTCTCAGGTATCCCAGACCATCAGTGATTTCTACTCATGCTATCTGAAAAAGCCCACGAACAATTCTCTTTCCCCAGAGCTGCCCCTGTCATTCCAATACCTTTTAAATACCTTGCCTGAAGAAAACATAACAGGATTGCAAACTAGTATCAACCATCAAAACTAACATAGCTTTTAAAAAGAGGAAAAGAGACAGATAAACACGAGACTGCTAACTATGCTGCTAAATAAATTTCTGAAAAGCACTCAGATGCTAGATTGATGACAGTCAATAGAACCTGAATAGTTGTTTACGCTGTTTTCACATTTAGAACAAATCTCAGGTTTCCTAAATGTCAAAAAAAATATGTGTAACAGCAGTACTGTTAAAACCTATAACCACACCTATTAAGAAAGGGCTTAGCATCACAGAATTTGCCACAAAGTATGGGCCTACAGCTTGCAGCCCCTGGACAAGGAAAGCACACAGAAGTGTCTAAGGGTTTTACCAGAACCAGGTAATGGTCACAGAATGGTTAAGATTGGAAGGGACCACAGGAGTTCATCTCATCTGAGCCCTCTGCTCAAGCAGGGTAACCTACAGCAGGCTGCCCAGGACTGCATTCCAACTAGTTTTCAAAGAGACTACCATGAGTGATCTTTCTTTTTTCCTCCCTCAGTCTCAAGTTTCCACATATGTCTGTCACCTATTTTGAAATAATGCTCCAGGAGCACAGAATGATACAGGAGGAGATAGCTGGCTTACTTCAGCTCTTATTTGCAAGATGCTTCTTTGCAGGGGAAGGGAAATCCACAGGAGCAGCTATAAAGACGTTTTTGCTTTCCCTTTTCTGTTTGGTGACTTGTCAGCAATGAGGTACCAGCTGGTGACTGCTCTGTAGCTCCCTAGTTGCCTTTTTTGCCTGCTGCTTTGTGTTCAGACAAGCAGATACATAACAACGTAATGGTAATTTTTATAATTCTGTTACTGATAATTAGTAGATAGCAAAATGTTTCCCCCCTGCACAAAAAGCCCTTTGACACTGAAAAATAAATATGACAGCTGTAAATCATTTACACCACACTTCTGTTCCACAATCAGGTGACATATTCATGTTACTGTTTTTTATCATTTGCAGTAAGGTGGTTTGTAGAGGTGCTGTTATATCATGCCCAATATAAAAACAGAATAGACAGTCCCTGATATCCCCAAATTTTTTAACCTACAAGACAGCACACAGTAAGCAAAGAGGGCAGAAGTGGACCTCAAGGAAGTAACACGCCACAAGTGAACGGGACAACATAACAGCCACAGTTAACCAGCTGCTTCACTACTGATGGACATTAGAACCAGATTTCAAAATTAAGTCTTGAATTATTAGCACATCTGCAAATAACAGATAGAAAATATACCTGATGCTTTAGCTTTCCAGAACTTGAAACCTAGGTTTATCCCATACCTGCTATAGAGCAGTTCCTCATGTACTACAATCACTTCTGAATCAGAGACCAGGGCTATCAAAATTTCTCTCCTGAATTAAAAAACACCAGGCAACGATCTCCAAAACACATACATTAATTGTGTTTTCTTGCTAGTAAACCTCTATCCTCTGCCATCCTTTTGCAAAACCTACTCAGAAGCTAGAAATAAATGCACCTTGAATCACCTAGCATTTTAGAATACAGGTACCTTCTTGAATGCTTGGCTTCTGTGGCATTTTGAGGATATCTTCAGGATGTGGTTTACACAGTCCGTGGAAAGGCCCCAAATCAAAACACTCTTGAAACAGGGAAACATTTACTTGAGAACATACGCTCATGAATCCTACTGCAGTGCCACCATCCTGAAATATAAAAGTGATGTAAAAGTTGAGCATGTTACTTTAGGTCAGGACAAAAAAATCAAACAGAAATTTATGAAACATAGAAGTTACAGTGCTCTATCTCTGGCTGTGCATAATATAGGAACCATTCCAGCAGAAGTTAAAGATTATTTTTTTTCTTCTCATAATGTGTATTAGGACTTCTATATTAGATGTTACAATACTTCTGTTAGCTGTACTTGTGAGAGCATTAGGATTGTACATATGGACCAAATAATGACCTATTGATTCAATAAAGCATCTGTTATAGTAAATAAAAAGCATATACCTTTTAACTACATACCTCCAAAAAGGTATAATTTTTCCTTAACTTAAAGTGCAGCTGGAGTAAAATCTGGATTTAGTTAGCCATAATGGTTAACTAATTACTGGACACTGTTTTGCAAATAAAATTTACAGCAATTATCAGCACTATATATTTTCAAGTTGTAAAAAAAATAAATCTAAGAACTACTCTTTAAAAAAAGATAATAAAATGCCCTGGCAAGCGTGAAAATTACAAGCTCACTACAATGCTGAAATGACAAGTTATTCTCTGTTTGAGTATGACTAAAAGTTTCCAGACAGTTGCAGTCTTCAGAAAGAAATATACCCTTAAAAAATGAGAACTGGTATGCTACATGTTTTCTGGCTTTAAGCTGAGTCTAGAAGGAAGCTCTTCAACTTTTAGTACTATATGCAACTTTCTGGTGAAACACACATAATCAAAATTTTTATTTTCCTTTAATACACATTATGAAAGCCTCCTTTGTAAACATAATGAAAACTCAGTGGCTGGATTTGTATAGCTGTTTTATCAGGCCATCAGCAATTCAACAAAAATAAAAAAAAAAGTTTAATTTTTTTCCCCCCTCAAACAACAGGTGATTGTTTGTTTGCCTTGTTTGCGTAACTGAACAAAAGCCGGGTCGCTGCAGTTGTCTGGCTGCTATGCAATTTTAGGCCCAAGGCTCAGCAGAGACTGATTAACCAATCCATCTACCATATGTGCAAAAAGAGGTTGCCAGCTTCATTCTCTGCAGGGAAAATTGACATCTATCTTGGTTCGCATGGAGGTGTCTTTCCAATCTGCAGCAGCAGCGGCAAGTGTAAACTATGAGGGCCTGAAACACCTTTTGCTGGTATACTGAGCTATAAACGTACAATTGAAATGTATTATTTATAAAGATAGCTGTTTGTAATGTGCTATTACACTAATGGTTTATTGTTTCCCATTTGGCTTCCAATGGTAGTGATTACATGTTACGGTTTTATAAAATCATTTAATATAGAAAGCAGACTTCTGGAATTAAGTAGGTTATGTTGCCTATCAGCTTACAATACCACGCACTATTACTAACACATGAAAACTCTAACAGGAATTTTCAGCAGGATAACTATTACCACCTCTTTCTTATTTAAATTAATTCCTGGGTTTCTGTCTTCAGTTCGGCAAAAAACTGACTGCCTGAGCCAGGAGGTGGAAAATATCTACAGCATTTTTAACTGTGAAAGTATTACTGGCTACTAGTTTTCACATGCAGTATTAATTTTCACTGGGAATGAAAATTGGTCATCCATAATGCAAATGCCTAAAATGGCAACATGATTTCTTCCAAGATGGTCTGTTCAATCACTTGAAAAGAATCTACATAATTAGTGGGGATTGCTGTTTCACTTACTTAACAAGAGATATCACTCCCAAAGACAGAAGAGACATAAAATAGGTGGCGGAAGGCACTGTGAGTGTGCAGGTCATGAATTCTACCTTCCAAAAGTGAGTTTGTTCATTTTATTTGCTGAGCTGCAGCATGAGCTGCCGCTCACATATGACATCACTAATGTTATGATTAGAAAAATCCAGAGCTCATGGCAGACTGACCTCACAAACAACAGCCTGATTTTCTTCATCTTGACATTCTATGAGATCAGCAAGGAAATATTCACTGTAGGTTTCTTTCAGAGTCTCACTCTGATGTGTCCAGATTGGCATGAGATCGTCATAATCTTCCACCCTACAAAAAAAGAGATCAGGTATGTCCTAAAGCTCTGCCATTGATAGGCCCTGATACCACCATTCTACTTCATTAGCATATTGACAAATATTGCAAATGACTGATCCAAAGCCTCCACCCACAAATAAATAATTTCATCTAGGACATGTCCCCAGCACACACTAAGCTGGGAGCCTCAGCACCAGAGAAGAGACAGAACCACTTCCAAAAGCCAGCACAACCCACCTAAGATCTGAATCGGCCAATGGAGATGATTATCTTTCCCCTAACAAAATACGAGGGCAGCCCAGCTCAAAATTCTCTTGCCTAAAGCATGTCAGGCCAGGTGGACCTGGGCTTTAGGCCTCATTTAAAATAATTATATTCAGTGAGCCCAATCATCAGTTGGTCAGAGTTGGCAGAGATCTCAAAAAGCAACCCCAGTGCAATTTAGAAAATCAGTTCTTTTAAAAAAAGAAAATAGTGCCTTCCTGTATGGGAGAAACAGTGCTGAGTATTGGCTAGATGACTGTTATTACACACAGCAGTATGGGAGTCACCTGGCAGAAATCGAGCCATTATGCCTTTGTAAGGTCAAGTTAATGCTCCACCATTGAAAAAGATACAAAGGCCAAAGTGCAATTTTCTATCCCCCTGCCTCATTAAAGGCTTTCTGCATAGGTGGGAACCTGCCGCATCCAGGCTTTAACTGCCTCTGCTACTCCAGCCTGCTCTCCATGCTGCTGGCGCAGAAGCTGCCTGAGCTTATTTCCAGCAGTCCAGGTTTCAGTGTTAAGACTCATACAGGCCCCATGCTGCAGGGATCTTTATTTAAATAGGCAACAGAATCTCTCCCATTAAAGCACTTAAAAAAAAAAAAAAAAAAAAGGGTCATTCTTAACCAGGATCAATGTCTTAACAAGTTTCAGCGCTTTTACCAATGCAGCAAAGGAATTCATGTGCTGTGACCATGACATAAAGGCTGATGGCAAACCAGCTCTAGCACATAACTGCTTTCAATAAGAAGATGAAACCACTTTTTTCTTTATCTGTAAAAAATGCAAGAATTAAATCATCCAACCAACAATTCTGCAACTAAAAAAGTGGTGAGAAAAGTGGGGCTGTGATGGTCTGGCAGAAGGAGTTATTTTTATTGCCAGACAGTGAGCCAAGAAAACCCTTTCTCCTCAGGGATGTAAGTAGAATGCTACTGAACATGCTTTTGGTTATCTCAGCGATCACTCGCACAAGCACACAAGGAGAAAGACAAGCCTCACAGAACAAGTCCACAGAGGAGTGTGTGGTCGAGGGAGGGTTCCTCCCCCTCTGCTCTGCCCTGGTGAGGCCGCATCTGGAGCAATGGGCCCAGTGCTGAGCCCCCCAGTAAAAGGACAGGGAACTATCGGAGAGGGTCCAGCCGAGGCTACAAAAATGATTAGAAAAAATCATTAGAGGACAGGAGCAACTCCCTCATGAGGAAAGGCTGAAAGAGCTGGGCCTGTTCAGCATGGAGAAGAAAAGGCTGAGAGCGGATCATACCAATGCCTACAAATACCTTAAGGGCAAGTGTCAGGACGATGGGGCCAGGCTCTTTACAGTGGTGCCCAGTGACAGGGCAAGGGGCAACGGGCACACACAGGGAGCTCCATCTGCACGTGAGGAAAAACCTGTGAGGGCGACAGAGCCCTGGCACAGGCTGCCTGGGGAGCAGGCTGCCCAGCCTCCTCTGGAGACACTGAAACCCTGCCTGGATGCTGCGGGCTCCAGGAGCGCCTGCTTTAGCGGGGGGGCTGGACCGGGTGATCACCAGGGGTCCCTTCCCACCCCAAACAGTCTGGGATTAAGGAATTAAATCGAAAAGAGTAAACAATGCACTTCAAACACAGGAACACGTTCATGCTCACTGAAAGCAGCAGAGACCACCGGATTCGGCTTCTCTGAAGCAAGAGGCTGCCCCCTCCCCCACAGAGCGCTCCGGAGACTAAGGGGGCGGGAGCGTCGCGCCGCGCCCAGCACCTGCCCTCCGGCAAATGGCGGCCGGCGCCCTCCCCTTGGGCACCCACCGCCTCGGCTGCAGCGCCTGTGAGACTGAGCGCGACCTTTCCTGCAGCCTGTCAGGCCTCTCTGCTCACCGCTGGCTGCGGCCGGCACTCTTAGCAGCAGGCGGCTCCGCCCGCCGGGTCCTCGCCGCCGCGGACCGGGGCTGCCGCTCCCGCCGGCGGGCCTCTGCTGCCCTCCAGCGGCCGCCGGCCCCGCCCTCGCCGCGGCGGCGCGCGGAGCCAGGCTGCCGGGGAGCCCGCGGCGAGGAGCGCCGAGCCCCGGGCCGGCCGCCGGGATGCGCCCGCCTTCCTCAGCAGCGCCCTGTCCCTTCAAAGCGGTACGTGCTGTAGAAAGGCATCTCCCAAGGGTTCAGGAAAAGTTTTGCTTCAGGCTCCTATTGCTCCAGTTCGCATGTGCTGGTACGTAAATGCTTGTAACCCACCCTGTGGAACCCTCAGTGCTGCATGTGCAGCAGCTCAGACAAAGCCAACTGAGTCTCATTTCCACTCTTGACGTGTTTCTGGATTCGGAGGAAGCCTTAAAGTTAATATAACTGGGCCAAAAATCTTATTTCCAATTTTATCAGACATGGTCTGAGTTTCTAAGTACTGACTGACTCTAGCGTAAAACTGAAGGATAATTTAGGTGGTACCGAGATGGTTATTGCTGCTCCTACACACCGGTGACCCTCTGTGTAAGATTACCTTTCTACTAGGGGCCAGTGACCCCTTCTATTTTGACATTGTTTCTGCTTTTTTTATTCTCCCGTCATCTGTCTGAGTGCTCCCTTCTTACCCCTGCTGCTCCCGCTGCTCAGCGCAGCCTGGAGACAGGGCGGCTGCACACACCTTACTAACCTCCCTTTTAGTAGGGTGAAGAAATCCTTTGCTTGTGACATTTGGAGCGTCCCACCTCACAGTACTAGCCTATCTGCCAAGAGTTTTAAATCATTTAATACTTTCTCTGAAGGGCAGTCACCAGATTCTTTCATACTTTTTTTAAGAAAGCCACCTTGAGAAACCAGTAGAGAGGAATATTATCAGTGCCTACTCAACACTGAAAACGGGTGACAAATTTCCAAGCCCCACACTACTTCATTCTTTTTCACTGTTAAGTAAGAATCTTCACTGTAATAAATTATTTCCAAAAGGAAAAGGTACAGAAAATGTAACACACCATCTGTTACTTCTCTGTAGAATTAACTCAAAAGATGCAACCAAAATGAAGCTCCAAGAACAATGAAACCCTGAAAAAATTTATAATCATTCACATTCTTTGTATCTCAAAGCAAAATAGTAGTCTTCCTCTTCTTCACAGGCAGTATCTCAAGGGAAAAGCTGCAGTAAGGCTTTCTAGTATTAGAACTTCACTACTTCAACACGATTCACTAGTACAACAAATCTGACAATATGTTATAAAACTTCAAACAAACCAATTTAGGAGTAAAGGAATGAGACTGTACTCTAACTGAAACCTGTTGTTTCGCTGCAGTAGATAATATACACACCACTTCTAAACCGAATGTTTTGCCAATTGCTCCCTGCTCTGTAAAACACAAGACACAAGGCCACACATCAAGATGCAGATGGCAATTTTGCCAGCTTGTGGTATGTGGAGACTAACATCATCACAGTCAATAAGGCTCCACATAAGCCCATTCATCTCCCTGCATGCTAGAAACTGTAGGAAAAGAGCTATTTTTTTTCCCTATTTTTAGTATCTTCCACCAGCTCCATAGCCTTTTAAAAAATACCAAAACCAAAAAAAAACCCCAAACACAATAGCTTTAACATAAAAATACTACAAAATTCCTACACTGTGAAAACAAGCGCAATAAAGGCATTTCACAGAGCTGCAAACTTGTGAGCCCTTATGTATATGGTACAAAACCAAGAAAAGGCAAGATCTAAATGAGAGATCGGCAAGAAACTTAAATATAAAAGCTTAGTGGGCTGTATTCTGGCACACTACAGATTTCTTTCATGTTATAAAGGTCAGATGGAAAATAACTTAAAAATTAATGGTCAAGCAGAGTATCAGTTTACAGCTCCTTCCCCCCACACCTCTGCCATAGGCAAGGGACAAGGGAACAGAGATTACCCTAATCTCCTATCATTGACCCAGAACATGTTGCTAGGCAGGTGGCTGGGGACAACTTTCATAGATAAGTCTCTACAGGGCTCTGCTGAACGTTACTATGGATGCCAGTGAAGTACAAAGGTGAATACAGAGGAAAAGGAAAGGCAAAGCATCTACTGCAAACAGACTTTACCTTACTCACAGAATCTACTGATAGACAATATTAAAGTATGACTTTTATATCACCAGATACTATGTAATTTAAGAGAAAAAACAGTTTCCTGGTTAGTTTTCTATTAACAAAACCCCTAAAGTAAATAATTTTTATTATTCATAACATAGTACAGAAATCCCAGGCAAGATGGTATCTCTTATGTGGACTGCTGCTGTGGCCTACGTGACGTTTCCAGTCATGTCAAAAATGTTTCTATTGATAATATCCAGTGGCCATCAAAAGAAAGAATACAATTCAAATTAAATAAAAGACAAACATAATAGTTGGAACCAAGACATATGGAGAAACTTTAAATCCTCAGGAATTAATTCACCTACTGATAACTTCTCAGTATTAAGGTCCATTCACTTACTGATAGACTGAAGGGAAATACTCATAAAAAGCCTAAAAATTGTACATCAAGTTATCATGCAAATAATTTTGTAATATATTGAAATATCCAGACCAATAGCAGGATGGTGTGACGTGGTCAAGGTCAGGCCTCAGTCCTTTGGCTTAAAATGCTCAAAAGTCAAGCAACAGGATATTGCGGACATTGACTAAAACTATAGGATAAAGCACGCAACCCGCAGGTTTGTTTCAGGCCTATTTGGTAAAATTCAGTATGTGTAAAACATTTCTCAGACAGGCTTCTCTCGGAATCCAGTCTAAGATGTCAACATGAATTAACCCATAAGCAAACAGGTGTGGATTTACCAGGCAGAGTGATATGCGTAATATGGAATTACCATCTGCTAGCACTGGTCAATATGGACCCCCCCACACACATCGATATCATATGATATAGTGTCCTAGGGATGCGTTTGTCCCTAAACTTCAGTTTCCACTACAAGGACCAGAAATGCTAATGTAGTCATAATCCCACTACATAACCACACAGCGATACTTATATTTAGAGAAAAAAAAAAAGAAAAAAAAAGAAAAAAACTCCAGAATTAATCAGGATCAAATAAAGTTATGTTCTGGTTTTGGATGGGACAGTTAATTTTCTTCCTAGTAGCTGGTCAAGGGCTATATCTTGGATTTGTGCTGGAAACAGTGTTGGTAACACAGAGATGTTTTACTTACTGCTGAGCGCTGCTTACACAGCATTAAGGCTTTTTTGCCTCTCACACCAACCCACCAACAGCAGGCTGGCAGGCACAAGGACTTGGGAGGGGACACTACTGGGACAGCTGACCCCATCTGACCTGAGGGATATTCCATACCATATGACATCATGCTTGACATATAAAGCTGAAGGAAGAAGGAAGGGGGGTGACGTTGTTAGTGATGGCAGTTGTCTTCCCAAGTTACCGTTACACATGACGGAGCCCTGCTTTCCTGGGGATGGCCGAGCACCTGCCTGCCCATGGCATGTGGTGAATGAATTCCTTGTTTTGCTTCGCTTGCATGCACAGCTTTTGCTTTACCTATTAAACTGTCTTTATCTCAACCCATGAGTTTTCTTTTAGTCTTCCAATTCTCTCCCCCATCCCACTGCGGGGAGGGAGTGCACAGCTGCGTGGGCATAGTTGCTGGCCAGGATTAAACCACAACAAATTATTACTTCCCAAAATATTACCCTACAGTAACTCTTCCCACTATGAAAATGAGTGAAAACAAGTGAACCAAAAGGCAATAGATACTAGTTATATTTCAACCACACTAAAGGGAAGCCTCTACACAGCAATGACAGGATCTATAGTCAGGAACCTACACAGAAAAACATAAGGCCCTTTGTGTCAGAAACTCTGCATTTCTTATTTACTGTACACAATGCTGGCACAAGCACAGAAAGCTGTGATTTGGCACAGGCGGCAGAATTCAAATGGCAGGAGAGAACAAGAGTAGTAATAGTCAACGTACAGGTAGACATCAATAAGCAAGGCTGCTAAAGAAACTTGAGTTTCTGCATGGCGTACACCACAGGAAGCTGAGCAGATTGGAACAAAAAGAAATAATCCAGTCTAATGATATTTAGGACTTGAATCCCCAAAAAAGAGCAAGGCTGTGTTAAAGGCACGTTGCATGAGCGTATCAGAGTCTCTGCTCCAAACTGTGTCCATTGAAACAGACAGCAAGATGGATGGAAAAAAGCATTACCCTGTTATCTTCATAAGCTCTCTCAGCAACACCAAGGCAGCCTGCTCCCCTGAAACACAACGGGAGTGAGCATATGATGTGCTTATTCAGAAAAGACTACATAAGACAAAAGAGGATTACTCTCCGTGTCTGAAGGACTACTGGAACTAGGGATTCTCTGCTCTTGTTTAATTGTTTTAGATAACTGGCCTTCCTATTCAGACTTTGTTCAACTTGTCAGAATATGACATAACAAGAGAAAATTAAAAGTAAGTTGGAGGGTGCTCCAAGAGATCTGGAAACCACATGCACTAACTGAAACAGTGATGCAATTCTGCCAGCATATTCACAGAATAAACATCACTGACAAAAAATATGTTCTTTCTAGATGGCAAACTACCTTTGCAAATAATACAATTGATTTTATGATGAAGTAGAACAGAAACAGCATAATCCTAGAACTACTTAATTAGGCTGTCAAGGAAAATCACAGCAGTTTAACTAAGATACTGATGCTGTAAACCAAAAAAGAAAATTCTCCAAATTAACCCAGCCACATCTGCTCACAGGAGGGAGAAACTGCATTACCTTGCTTTGCGAACATACAGCTGTGGGTGATACCGATGTCTGGGGCACACAAGCAAGGTAAAGTTTGCATCCACTACTGAACCTGGAGTGGTCATCATCTTTTCAAAGACATTTCCCATGTCTGGCTCTGTGAAAGACAAAAATCTGATAGGAGCTACAAACAAACTTCATTATGTAAGCTTTTAAATTATCAGCAAAATTGTTTGAGGAAAATGGGATTTTTGAACTTAAACCACAGGTGGCATAATGCTCTAAGTTATTTAAGTTAAGCAATGAAGCTGAAATGACAGTAGTATAAATATACAAAAAAAGTGTCCTAAACCTGAATAAGCTTCAAAGCAATCAGAAACTGGTAGGAGCAAATCCCTATAGAAATACTGGTCATATAAACAATACTATATGTCACTGGAGAATTTCTTTGTCAGGACTTGTTATGTTGAAGGAAAGCTGACATTTGTTAGCAGGCTAGGTTTGACAAAAGCCTTTAGTCAGGTACTCTTTCCTGTAGTTGACACAGCACTACAGAGTTTTTTATCATGACTTGGCACTAAGATGTCTAGAAATCGGCATATCAGAAAATGTTCCAATTCACTTCAAGGAAAGCTCCAAGCAGGGGGGGGTGTGTGTGTAAGAAAAAAACCAATCAGTCATTAAGTAGGTTCTTGGTTTATTAGTCTGGATTCAGGACTGAAATTCCAAGTCAGATGCTGTTCTCTCATTAAGATATGCATTCTCCATCTTTGTACCTCTGCTGTAAAAGGTTTCCTTCCGTGTCTCCAGCACCTCTTCTTGTATTCACTTGGCTAAATAACAGAAAGTACCTGATTTCAATCTCTTGACTCTATTCAGCCAGAAATCTTCACAAAACTTGTAGGAATGTATTTCTGAGATCTTTACTCCTATTTGAAGTCCTATCTGTTTCTGGCAAAAATTAAATACTGCAGGAAATGGATAGACTGCTTAATGGACTGCTGGAGCAAACATGTAACCACAGAAGCCTCTTTTACAGCGTATACCCATTAGAGGATGCTTTAAGATTGTGGTGTCTGCATGTTTTAGAAAATCATAACTGTTCTCAATATTTAAACAAAAAAAACCAACCCACAACCACAGTGCATATTAATGAGACTTGAGATTGTTCTCATTATTTTAAGAATAAAATATTACTAAATTCTTACCTAAATTCTCATCAGCTGGTATGAAGACAAGTATAAACTGCAGTTCTGGTACTGTGATAAAAGCTCTCCTGGTCAAATAACATAACGCTATTCAGTCTTACATCATTACACCCATCAAGAAGATACAATAGCTCATCTTTCAATATACGTTTTTTACCTCCAGTGTCCTTTATGAGCCCACATGGCTCAAAAATGAAAACATGACAAATAAGATCATATGAAATTCAAATGGGCATTTTTTTAAAACTTTTTTTTCTACCTTATTTCTCTCAATTTCCTAATCCCTAGATTTCAGTCATCCTCCTTTTTATATCAGCTCCCCAGTGGTGAAATATTAAAGATGCCAGATCTCTGACCTGGCATCTGGCTGAGCTGACTTGACATCAGAAAGTAACCGTAAATTCAACAGCAACAGCACCAAGTACAATTCACTGTTTATATAAGCAGACTGAGCTATACCAAACAACCTGAGCAACGGTTATATTTGAGTACTGAGCTAACGCAGTAATATTTTGTGCTATTTGTACTGTAAAGTTTGCATATATCATATAATCTGTAGCTAATGAACTATCAATAGATTACCCAGGAACAAGTATATTCCAGAAAAACAGTTTTCTAAGTTTCCTGCTCTGTCGTGCACTTTGATTTTTACAAGTGGAAATGTAGGAAAAAGAAATATCAACCTGCCTTGCAACTGCAGTACTGTTTCTGTGGGAAATTACAGCAAAGATACAGCCCAACCTTAACTCTGGGAAGCATACTTGGAACTGTAAGAACTTTCAAAGCCAACAGGGCACATTTGATCAATACCAGGTTATGTTTTATTACCTTCCTAGACTGTTTAGAGAGATACTTAATTTTGATCCACTGATCACCTTAAGGCATTTTTAAATTCCACAGCCTCTCTAAATGATGGTAGGAGAGTGTACATGCTTCACAAAGTTACACAAACTCACCTAAAAATTTCTTGGGAACATCCAGCTGCATATTCTTCTTTTGCCACAAAAAGATGCATGAACAATGTGTTCAAAGGCTAAAAAAAAAGAGGGATGAAAAATCTAAACACCATGCAGCTAATACTTATTAAGTCAACCCAAGTATTAATATCCACATTTATTTCCAATATATATGAACTGCACTCAGAATGAGTAACTTCACATATAAGTAACTTCAAAGCATGTGTGGCAAGGTATGTTATTAAAGGACTTTTTTTATATCACGATTTGTGCTTCTGTAGCAGTTTTGATTTACACTCAAGCTTACTATCGTTTGACTACAGTATATATACATCATTTAATATTTAACAGTATTAATTCCAGATGAACAACATTTTAATTTAAACACATTAATTAAACAACTAAATCTTAACAACATTCGATTTAACATTTGACTGATAAAGACATTATTTCTAGGTTTAAAAAGACCAAAACCTCACATACTTCTCATATTCCTAAAATGCTTTTTCCTTAAAAGTAGTAAGAAAAGTGACAGCCTTAAGATTACATCATTAGACACATTTAAATATCCAGACAGAAATAGGGCAGACTAAAAGACATGTTTATCCTATATGCCTCCAGTTAACCTGACAAATACTTGCAAAGGAAAAACCCTTGTGCTGGAATGGGAAGTGTTATTAATTCAGCAGTTTTCCCTTACATATTCATTTCAAGGGCTGAGTCAATGAAGGTCTACCTATATATGAAATATTTCCACCTAAAAATATTTTAAATTGGAAAACTTGAAGTCTTCTGAATAGTTTAGTATTCAACTAAAATGTCATGGCTAGAGTCACCAATAAATTTCAGAAACTTTAGATTAAGAATGATTTTAATAGAGGTTGTAGTATATGGACCAGCACAAAGACAACAGGTTATTGTAATGAATAAACATCAAAAGCCATTTCTAAAAATGAGACTTTTTTGTTTATTTAAATGCAAAAGAAAAAAAAGGAAAGGAAAAAAAAAAAAGTTTTGTTCATGAGGTTGAAGAGGATGCCCTGGAGGCATGATCTGGTCTGTAACAGTTTAATAGTGATGGCAACCAGGCAATCTTGCAAAGCATCTTCACTAATTAATTCTGCGTAAAGTCAATTCCTAATTTAGACCTTTAAGCTATCTTATAATTTCTGTGCTCTAGGAAAAAGACCTCTCAAACTAGATTTTTTAAGAGATTCTAGTTTCAGAAGATCACAATTTTGTAAAGCACATCTGCACGGCTTTAACCTGCAGTTAACCAATGATATCGTCTAGTTAGAATAGGTTCAGTTGTTTTTTCAGTGCAGAAGTGTAAAATATGTTCTGATTCTTCTATATGTATTTTAGAAAACCTACATTCTAGAAAAAGAAGAGTTCTTCTGCTCCTTGTCAATGTTCCAAAGTACCTTTCATTCCTCTTTATGAGTAATAATTCCTAACATGCTCAAGCTCTTTTTTTTGGTCTTTTCTCTTTGTACACCCCTGCACTCTGAAGTCAGCTGCAGCTTTGCTGCAATAGATACTGTCAAGCAGAAGAGCTTGCGGAACTGACAGCACAGCAGAACCCAACAGGAGCAGCTGCACAGTGAATGAAGTGGTTGCGCCTGCAATATGCCTGTACAAAGTATTGTTCAAGTGACAAACAGATTACAAGACAATTATATGGTTTTTTCTGTACTCCCTTTGGCTGTAACAATTTTGTTTCTTTTAACAGCACAAAGCATTTTCAAATATACAATTGATGTATTTGTCAGTTTTTCTGTAAGCCATTGCTTAATGTCTCCCGGAACAACATTGGAAAACTGACGAACAAACTGTCTAGAAATAAGATGTTGGCAGTCCTGAAGTTAAGGCATGCGCTGCCTACCTTTTGAGTGCTTATGGTAAACATTTTTGATCTTTTCTCAACAATCACAGGATCAAGTTTGTAGCTGGACTTGGTGATAGGCAGCATTTGAATCCTAAATTTTCAAGTCCCTATTTCTAGTCCGTGACTCCGAGTAATTCTTGACCAAGGAGCCTGTATGAAAACCGCCACTACGACAGAATGGAGCGCAGCAATCTCTGTACCAGCACCCAACAAGCTTACTCCAGAAGCAAGACGTTCATGGCAGCACAGTTCTTCACCGAGTGTTAAGTCACCATCCCTCAAGCAGGGGTACACTCCCTGTCCCTTATACTTTCTCTGAAACAATTAAATTTGCGTTCAGTTCTATAAAATAGCAAAACTTTGTTCCAAAAGGTTAGAAATGAGGATTCCAGTTCCCTTACTGTGAGAAGCACCTTAGAGCAAGGACTCTACCTCAGGTAAATGTCCTGTTAGACAACAGCAGAGCTGGACAGGTTTTTGAGTGAAAAGTATTAGTGACAGCTATGATGTGCACTGCTCTCAATGCTAGTACAATGCATCAGACATGTTCTGCATGCGCCTGGCAAAGCAAGGAGTTGCATTCCCCAACTTCCTTACAGTTACTTTCAGTTACTGTAGTGGCAAAAGCACAGATAATTGTGAACTTCTGAGCACCTGGGGATTTAGTAAGGGATCTGATTATCACCTTCTGCCTGACTGCCTCAAATCTACCTAAAATAGATGTTAGATGCCTATGCATTTTTTTAATACCTGAGTCTTAAATGAACAACCAACTAAAAAAAAAAATCATCACACAGTTTACTTACAGTACATCTATTGTTAGCGTAGTTTTCATGTAAGAATGATTCCCAGTCAGACTGATCAGTGATATTCCAATTTGGATAGTCCAGAAAGACTGCGTGGGCTATAACCTCATTCTTCTCAGTGCAGAGTGTCAAAGCAAGATTTGCTTTTTCTCTGTAAGAACAATTCATTTTTGCAGAAGTTCAAGAAACTACATATAGAAAAGTGTCTGACTGTTAATTCAGGCTGTTAGAATAGCAAAATTAACCACATTCAAAACCCGGGATTGGGCCTCAATAAAACTTCATTATCCGCATCCTAACTTGACATTACTGCTTCAATGCCAAATACTTTCATGTATTCTGATATTAAAACAATTCACATAATCTTTCAAACCCTCCATTACTATGAATGCAAGGCACAAATGCTCCCTCTTCTTTGTATGTTCAGTCATACATCTATTTTTCCCCCCAAACACCTGATATCCAAAACCTTTGCCATTAAGCGGAAAACTAAATGACCCATAAGCATTTCACAGAGACTGTCTCTGCTGTTCATCACTGCACAGAAAGATGAACCTTCCTATCTTCATCACTGTATCCAGAGATGAAGATACAGTAACAGAAGCCTTCTACAACCACCCACATCCACTAAGGACATTGTCATGCAAGCAGCAAGGATACAGATGCCAAAACATGGAGAATATTAGGAATCTTGGGGGCATGAAAAGAAGAGGTGCATTGAAACATATTTTATGGCAGAGAGAGGCTGTCTCACAAGGTAGAATCAAGAGGCAAAAAAATCCTTTCATTAAGAGGAAACGGGAAGAGACAGAAAAGTTTTAGAAATACACAGGAAAAGAAAACAGAATGGTCACGGCCACACAGCAATTCAAAACCCTAGTCCCTGCTCCTCTACTTCTATCACTCTCCAACAGGTAAAAGGATTCTGTTAGATGGAGCAAACATTGGAATCTGATGGTTTCATCAGGTATTATTCAACAGTGTATCTTCCAAACTTTTATAAAAAGAAAGCTAGTATAATCAAATCTTGTCCACCATGCTGACAGCAGTGCTCCAAGCTTGCAGTCATGCATGTGTGACGCAGAGAAGAGATGGAAGCAAATTTTCTTTCCCTTTTTGTGAACAAAGTCATTATACCACACCATGTAAAGGCTCATAATGTTTTCTGCCATTTTAAATGTAAATTTCTTGACATTTCCTGCAAGAAAGGCAATATAATGTTCCTAAAACAGTTACTTACAAGAGGTACATGACATCAATCCTTCCAAAAACTACTTCTGTAAAATGGCTGAAGAGGCTGACAATATCTGAAATATCACGTGATTCTGTTCTTCTGGCACTGACCACTTCTGTATTTCCTCTTGAAGAAGTTACTGTAGTCATCTTACAAACTGCAACCAGAAAGAAAAACGTTGCTGTTCTGGTGGCTCCCACTGCAATCCACTGTTCAATGTAGTTACTTGAAATGGATTTTTATAAAAACTATTAAGTGCAATTTAGATGGATTTAAGTGCCTATTTCCTGTAGACCTCTACATAAATACGCACTGCCTGCATATACATACAGCACACAAACAGTGCACATGTAGAAATAGAGCAGGCAATCATCCCTATTGTATGTATTCCACATGCTACACTGCAAATAAATGTTTTTAATAGGATAAAAATTTCTTTTACATTTATTCATTTACAGGTGTTTGCATACTATTGATCAAGAACAGTGCCCATCATTAATAATTTCAAATTTAATAGCCATATGTCTACAGGGTTGGAAGGATCAGCTGCAAACAATCAGGATAAGAATGTCCTGGCAAAAGTAAACATCAATTTCAGGTGAGTAAAGTGTATTTTGTCCAAAACAGTTCCTCAGATTTCTTTTTAAGTCAAAGCTATACTTAAATTTCAGAAGGAACTGAAAGTTGTATAGTTCTCCTGCCCAGAATAAAAACATTTTTGGGTTCCACGTTCACAAAATTTGCTAGGTCCAAGTGATTTATTGACACACCTAGCAGTTTCAGAACATACAGGGGCTCACACCACCTGTGACTTTCAACTAACAGTTCATTATCTTTCAGCTGTGCTGCTACTCAAAAATGTTGTAGCCTGTCATGCTACAGTCAAGAATTAGGCATGTAAAACAAATAGACCAAACACAAAAATTTTCTGCAATTTCTTAAATATACTTGTGCAAAATACAGCATTACTAACTCAAAAAAAAAATCTAAATAACCAACATACCTAGACTAGCAGAACACTTTTACCGATCTACCAAACACAACAGCCATTTCTAACACTGGCTCCAAACCCAGATGTGATGCCCAATTATTAAGCTGCACAGATGCCAACTAAAATGGGATAACAAAGGAAACCTGGAAATTTTATACCTTTTACATACAAAGTCATGTGTACAGCTACATCTTTCGCACATGATTAAGACGTCATTATAAGTGACAGGACAAGTCTCAGCCATGCCTACATACATTCACAAAAAAATCCCAGAACCAACCTGAGGCAAAATGTTCTCTGCACATTTTAACATGTGCAGTTAGTGAACAGAATTGCGGTTAAGCAGAAAGAACCAGCTAGGCTACAGTGTACTTATTACTGCATACAACAATAACATCTACAAGGAAAAAAGCGATACAAGCTTACATAAGCAACTTATCAAGCATATCAATTTGCAAGATGAACATATTGCTTCATCGTGGAGCAGAAGGCAACTATACCCTGGGCTAAATGTCAGGGGATTCTTAAAAAGTGTAAAGAAAACGGCTGCACAATTCACTTAGATGTCTCACTATGGAACTGCAAACTGTGAGACTACTGAAATAGTTGGTTTTTACTAGTGTCAACTCCATGTATCAAAACAAGCAGGAATCTTAAAAGGTCATTAATGAGCTTAAGTCTAGCACTGGGATTTCTTCAGCTGAAGAAAACAGAATGCTACCTTTCGATAGTCAATTGTTTAACTTGAAAAAATAACACCTCTTCTGCACCAGCTCTCCCTAAAGGCCCTAGGCGCTCAGCCAGCAGCACCGCACGTTGCAAACGCACCCTTTCCCCAAGGGAACGCGCCTGCGCCCCGCAGCGGGGCAGCGGCAAAACGCGCGGGTCGAGAACCGCTCGCGCTCCGGGCCGGGGCACGCCGCGTGCCCGCTGCCTCCCAGCGCAACCCGCGCGCTCTGCCTTCCCGACCCGGCCGCAGCCGGCCGCGGGGCCGGGCTCCCCTCAGCGGCCGGCGGGAACCCGCCCGCGCAGCACCGCAGCGGAGCGCGGCCGGGCGGGGCCCCCTCGCCTCGCCTCGCCTGGCCGGAGCTCCCCCCTCGCCTGGCCGGGGCGTTCGACCCTCACCGGCGCCGTCCGCCCCTCTCAGAAGCCCGCGGCACGCGCACTAACCCCCCCGGCCCGGGGCGCCCGCGCCCCCGCAGGCAGCCGGAGCCCGCCGAGCCCCAGGGGGCGTGGCCAGTGGGCGCGGGGACCGCTTCGGGGGCGCGGGGGCCGCGGCCGCACGCCACTCACCCGCTAGCGCGGAGCGGCCAGGCGCTGCCAGCCCGGCCGGCCCCCGCTCCGCCCGCCGCCTCCTTGCCGGCGTCGGGACGCGCCGCCGTTACTCCAGCAACGATGCGCGCCGGCGCTGCGTGGGGTCAGGGGTGACGGGCGGGGCTCGTGGGGACAGACGGCAAGATGGCGTCTACGGCGGCCGGCAAGCAGCGGATCCCCAAAGTGGCGAAGGTGCTCGGGAGGAGGCGGCGGGCACGCGGCTTGGGGGTGGCCCGGGGCGGTGGGCGCCCCGCGGCCCCCGGGGAGCAGGCAGAGCGCGCGGCCTGAGGGCCTCCGCCGCCGGGGAGGCCGCGGGTTCGCCTCCCCCCGGGCCCGGGCTGGAGCCGCGGGGTCCGGGCCAGCGCTGGCCGTAAGGAGCCCGTCGGTCTCGGGGCGCTCCGGGTCCCTCTTCGGTAAATAGTGAACGTGGGGAGCCCCCGGTGTCAGTGAATCATGGCGGGAGCCGCGGCGGAGGGGGGGTGTGTGTGAGTTTTGCAGTAGAACATGTGAGCCAAGCACCCTTACTTTACAGGTGAAAAATAAAGCCCCTGCAGAAGTGCAGATCACAGCAGAACAGCTTTTAAGAGAAGCAAAAGAGAGAGAACTCGAACTTCTTCCCCCGCCCCCACAACAGAAGATCACAGATGTTGAAGAGCTAAATGACTATAAACTCCGGAAAAGGAAGGTAAAGGAAAAAGCCCAACCATAATCTTGATGCTTGTATAAACTGTGACAGTTTTATTGTCTTTGAAAGAAGATGTAATCTATATTACTTGTGGGTTTTCAGACGAATAGCAGTTCTTAGAAAACCCTAACATTTTCATAGACAATGCTACTTTAGTGCAAAAACTGTAAGTTGAATGTGGTGTTTAACATAAAATCTGGTAGTACGCGACATCTCACATGTGACCATGTTCAGTACATTCAGAATCATGTATATGGTTTATATGTGGTTTCATCACCGCTAATATCTGGCCAGCCAGCGTCACAGAACATTAGCAGGATTTACAGTAATGATGCTGGTTTTTCCACCTCAACTGTTGAAAAAACCACAGTATGTTTGCAAGTGATATTTCTGTTCTGTATGATTATGGCATAAGAACACAACTTTTTACGCTAATCATTAGGGTGATTGTCTTGAAACTTGACCATCTGACATGTGAGATATTGAGTATAGTTTTTTCTTCTTTATTTGAAAGAATTGCTTTGCTTATGTAAACTTTTCTATGGTTTTGTTCCATATTTTCCTGTGATAATTGCTGTTCTGGATCAACAAAGCAAACATATCCCTAACAGGGGACTTAAAATTGCCGAGCGCTGGCAGCGTTTAGATACAGACAGCATAGACTAGGGCTATCATTCCCTGAGGCATATATGCATATGTTCAGAACTAGCAACTGTTGTAGCACACCACAGCATCCCTGTACCAGCCCTGAGTGGGTGTTCATTTCCCTCCTTACCGTAGTGGCTAGCACTCCTCATGAAGACTTCGGGCCTTACTGTGCTGGATGCTGGCGTACCTCACTTGGGCACGTGCAGAGCAACTGGAGTCAGATGATCAGCACCGCAGCACTGCAAAAACAATGTTTGATGTTATCTTTTTTTCATCTCTCGTATGAATGGCAGTAAGGAGCCACCACGTTAACTGTGTTAAGCCATGTTTAGCCACGTGTTAAATACCAGTAGCATTGATCCTGACAATAGCCCGACACAAGACTGAAGATGCCCTCACAATTGCACTGAGCAGCAAAATTTGTCTAGCACATTTGATCCAGGGAGTATGAATAAGGCATCTTGCTTTAAAGAAGAGTTTAGAGCAATGATACATACAAGTCAAAGTGAATGAACTTGTGCAGGTGCATCCAAGTATATGCAATGTTTTCTGCAATGACTGGATTTCCTCTGTCCAAATAATGTTGTTATTGAAACATCAAGCAGGAGATTTTTTAAAAAGTAGTATTTTAGTGCTGTCAGTTATTACTCCATCAGTATTTCAGGTACAGGTTGCAGGAATTTCAGTTTAGTCCTGTTCTGTATGATCTATACTCCTAGCTTCTCTGTTACACTATTTTTAGAAAGCGTTCTATTGAGTATGATTTGTTACTACATCTGCATGGGGGTAAGACATTTGGAATTCATTCCAATAAAAATAATAATATTCTATAAGCCATGTTTAACAAGATTGGTTTGCACAAAGGAATTTCCTACTTACAAGATAATTTTCTCCTCAGACTTTCGAAGATAACATAAGAAAAAACAGGACTGTTATCAGTAACTGGATAAAGTACGCACAATGGGAGGAAAGCCTAAAAGAAATACAGAGGTAATTATGACGCATCTGCAGACGGCACTTATAAGTCTTCTAAGACACATGTTGACAAACACCATCAAAGTCTTGGAGGCACATTTATATAAGCAATTTACTTCTCTTTGATTTACAGAGCCCGTTCCATTTACGAGCGTGCTTTAGACGTAGACTACAGAAATGTCACACTCTGGCTGAAATATGCAGAAATGGAAATGAAGAACCGCCAGATTAATCATGCACGAAATATCTGGGATCGAGCCATTACCACTCTCCCCAGGGTGAACCAGTTCTGGTACGTTTGCAGAGGATGAAGCATTGCTTCTGGCCCCAAAGACTACAGATAATTTTTACATTTTGGTATCAAGCAAAAATGCATTGTTTTCTGTTTCTCCAAGTCTTCAGTCTAGTCGGGGGGGCGGGGGTGGGGAAGGAAGAAGGAAGGTTTATGTTTTGGAAAGGTTTTGTACTTTTCAAGTGGGAAGGGTTTTGGGAGAGAAGGGTGTTTGTGTGCCTGCATGCTGTCAATCATAATGGTATCTATAGGCATCTCGGGTCAGGTGGGGAATAGGTGAAGAAATCTCAGTAATGCTTTTATTAAGCACTCAAAAAATCCTCGTAATTTATGTGTTTACTATGTGATTGTAAAAACTTGATCTTGTTTTCTAAGGTATAAGTATACTTACATGGAAGAAATGTTGGGGAATGTTGCTGGATCACGTCAGGTGTTTGAACGTTGGATGGAGTGGCAACCGGAAGAGCAAGCTTGGCATTCCTACATTAATTTCGAGCTGAGATACAAAGAGGTGGACAGGGCACGTACCATTTATGAGAGATATATCCTTTTTAGTGCATTGTGACACCTGACAAAGTTTAAGCCTACATTTTTCATATCTTTCTTATCTGTTCTACCTCCAGCTGTGTCCCTGTGCTCCTTTTTATTGTGGTGTGTGGGGAGTAAGCCACTGTGGTGAGAGCCAGCAGTAGGTATTAAAAGCATGTTGAGTGTATGCCTCCAAATTCAATTAAGTGAATGTTCATCCTGCCACAGCAGTGTGTATTTAACAGTGCTCATGCTTCGAGCTTTTTTGAAGTTGTCATTTGTTTCACATTTCTCCTCCTTAAACTTCTCCCTGACTGTTGCCTGATTTTTATCCCTTCTTAATTTTTAAGTTCTCAGTAAGGCACAAAGCCTTTTCATGCTTAGAGCTGTTTTGTGTCGTCTTTGCAGTGGCATTTTTTGCATGTGCTGTCCTTGGGAGTTGTTTCGTGTAGTCCATGACCCTGTAATCACTGGGAAGAATGTAATTTGAAGGCTCCAGTTCAAATACCACTGTTTCTTTAACGTAGCTCTACTTGTTATTGTTCATCCTGATGTTAAGAACTGGATCAAGTATGCTCGCTTTGAAGAGAAGCACAGTTATTTTGCTCACGCAAGGAAAGTATATGAGAGGGCAGTGGAGTTCTTTGGAGAAGAACATATGGATGAACACTTGTATGTGGCTTTCGCAAAATTTGAGGAGAACCAGAAAGAAGTAAGACCATCTTGATAATACATCAGACTAATACTAACCGCCCCCACAAGATTTTCTTGAGTGTCAAACTCAAAGCCAGTTAATACTCACTGCAGTACTTATGTTTTTCTGCACCTTGTGAGATACTGTTATTGTAGTCTGAGTTAAGGAGACAGTTTTTTACTTAGCTTCTATTTGGCTTTTGTGACATCAAGGAAGTATGTTCTAAGAAAGGTATGCACCAAATCTGCCAAGCCTGAGAATAGCGTCATCAGATCAGTTACATATCCTCAAGATTTGTAAGTTTGAGATGATGTAGGCCTGCATGAAAGAAAATCAGAATTAGTTGTGTTTTTCCCAGACAGTCTCTTTTAAAGGCCACTAAGAGATTGAAGATGTTCTGTGAACCCAAAACCATGGGCTCTTAAAAACATTTTAAATATTGCAAACCTGTAAATGAATAAGATGGTGGGGTTTGGTATTTACAGAATTCCTGCCTACCCCTCCCCTGCCCCCGCTTGGCTCTTGAGGGAGATCTGTGTCCGTCCTGTCCTAAAACAATCATTTCAGTTGAGATGTTCTATGATTCTGTGTTATATTGAATATTGTCAAAAGCTTGTGGAGAAATTATGGGGGAGGACAGGAGCTACTTTGTAAATATTACTCAAATGGTATTTAATATTTTCAGTTTGAAAGAGTAAGGGTGATCTACAAGTATGCCTTGGATAGAATTCCAAAACAGGAGGCCCAAAATCTCTTCAAGAATTACACCATCTTTGAGAAGAAGTTTGGAGACAGAAGGGGAATTGAAGACATCATTGTCAGCAAGAGGAGATTCCAGTATGAAGAGGAAGTGAAGGTATGCATTACAAATATCTTCTGGGCTCATCGTACATCCAGCTACTGCTTGAAGTATATGAGTGTCTCAGGATTATCGAGGATGATGAGTTTTATGTTACCGTTGATAACCCAAGAAAATACCAAGAGAATGCTGTTCTTCTTGGGGGCAGAATTTCATCCATGGGAGAGAGAACGATACTTGCACTCACTGCTTTTTGTTTCTGCATTCTGATGTAGATTGTGGAGCCAAAGTTTTTCATTTAACTCATAGCTCGATACCCTTCACAGTCATCTTGGGGGATAAAGCAGTTTAACTTGTAATGTACTTCACTTCTGTTATTCAGTAACCGTTACAGGACACCTCACCTGTGTGTAAATACCTTTGTGAGAGTACACCAATATACTATTCACCACATACTGCATATTTCATGATTTCCTCTTCCCTTCTCACAGTTCAGTTTGCCTTCACTTAAAGAACGTTTGTAGGTAAATTAAAAATAAATAAATGCGCTTTAACCCAAAAGCTCTAGCTTAAGCATACTTGAGACTGTCAGTTTCCATTAATATTCTGATGATCTATTTTAAGGAGAAATTCTGAATAAAACCTGTAAGTAAAGGAACATGGTCTGTTATTTGTAGTTACTGAAGTTTCTTTCCCTGCTTTTATCTTTCTGGAAGGCAAATCCACATAATTATGATGCATGGTTTGACTACCTGAGGTTAGTTGAAAGTGACGCAGATGCTGAGACTGTCAGAGAAGTGTATGAAAGAGCCATTGCCAATGTTCCCCCAATTCAAGAGAAAAGACACTGGAAAAGATACATCTATCTATGGATTAACTATGCATTATATGAAGAGCTGGAGGCAAAGGCAAGTAGTAAGAACTCATCTTTTTTCTTTCCCTCCCAAGTATTTTCCTTATATTAAATAGCTACAGATATTTTAATAAGAAAATGGAGAACTAAAAATACTATGTCTTACTTGTTTCAAGTAACTAGCTACAGGATTTTTCTTCCCCCCTTCATTTTTTCCTCCCATGCATAGGGGAAAAAATGTTTCAGTTTCACCCCAATTGATACAGAAGCACACAGATAACAAAAGCAGTAGGTCTTGCCAGCCCCATCTGAATTACCTGTTCCAGGCTGTTACCTGAACTCATGAAATAGTTTTGTATTTAACAGCTGTTTGTGAAGTTCTTTTGCAAAGCAGTCAGATCCTTGCTATAGTGGCCCTTTGAGGCTGTGTAAGTATTTCTTGTGTTATCAGTCATGTAACGTTAGAGCTGCTCTTTATTTCATAAAATTGTCTTGCAGTATACCTAGTCAGTGTCTCTTAAATGTAAAAAAAAAAAAGACTTTTTCCCCCAAAATGGGGACACTCCTGGTTTAATTATCTTAAGTCTTGCTGTTGAATATTGTTCTGAAAAGATGACTTACCAATTCTCAGATCTTAACCATCTTTGAATTGTGCACACTAAGTAGATAAGTACATTTATATCTCAAGTATATATGATTCTAAACAACTTGACTTAAAAATACTGCTGGACAGTTTTGCAATAATTGCACAGTGCAAAATGCAGTGTAATCTTAGCAGTGAGCAAAGTATTTATATGCCTGTTCTTACAGGATGCAGAGCGAACCAGACAGGTGTATCAGGCATGTGTCGAGCTCATTCCCCACAAGAAGGTATGGCTCCTCCAGAAGTATGTATTGAGTCTTGGATTAAAATTCTTGAGATAAGATCCTTTAGTTTTCTTTTCCCCCAAAGTTCAGGTGTGTAAGTATCTCCAAGCGGCTACTAGCACATTCATGAAGACTCTGCTCAGGACTTTAAACTTCCAGTTTCTCATAATGTCCATCTTCCAAAATTGCTAGATTTTTTTTTTTCTCAAGCTAAGGTGTTAGGTGGCTGTAATTTGTATCATCAGTGGGAAATAGCAGGCCACACGCTGATGTCGGATTTCCTCATACAAATGTGGTGCATCGGTTTCCCCAAGTATTCTCAAATTACTAAGTATGCTCTGAGAAGCTGAAATAACATGTAGCTGGAGGATAGTCCAGTACTACTAAGCAGCAAGGAAGAGCTCTTATCTATTCTTTACTTATGTATTTTCTTCCTCAGATTGAGTACTTTTACAGCTGCTCTGAGCCTAGTTGCTTGTAGCCTCTGTGGAATACTTACTACTCTATTTTATATGGGGTTAGCTGCTTCTGTAGCTACTGTCTCCAATTGTCTGCATGGCCCCAGCTAAGGGAGGTGCATTTGATAAACTGTCTCTCAGGTGTGTATTCCCTGTTACAGTCTGTCTTCCCAAGACTGATTTTCTTGGTTTTGTGGGGTATATTTTTCCCAGTGAGCTTTAACTAAAATATCTGTGTGGCCAAACCCTTAAAAACAATTGACTTTGCCATGGAATGTCAAGAAATCTTAATTCACGTACTTACTTTTCTAGTGTGTCATTAATCATGTCATCTGAGTATCAACTGTGTAGATTAGGATTAATCTGTAGTTTATTAAGAGTTTATTAGCTGACACTTGATTAAGTGATAGCTGATATTTTACCAGTCACTTGATTGGCTAAGGAGCCATTGTTGTTGTTTGAGAAGACTTCTGTCCTGGCCATTTTTGCTTTCATCTGTGGTGCAATATATTGTCCTGTTCTAGAGAGGTTGTTTTGGGATATGAACTCTCAACTTTTCAGCAGGAGAACACTGAGATCAAATGCAATTGACTGCAGTAGCAGTAACATCTTGTTTAGACATTGGATTTCTATATCATATGTATGGAGTGATTATTTTTTTAAGGAACCTGTACAGTATTATTTACTAGGATTCCAGCCTAAGCATCACGCTGTTCTTTTTCTTTCAGTTTACATTTGCCAAAATATGGTTGCTGTATGCACAGTTTGAAATACGCCAGAAAAATCTTCCACTTGCCAGAAGAGCTTTGGTAAGATTTTGTTAATTCCATAATTGACTTTACTAGCTAATAAGGGAACGCTATTAAAAGATGTTAAATTGTCCTTTATAAATTGCTGTTTTAATCCACTTAAATAAAGCATCCAAGAATTCTACAGGGACCAGTATTTACTGTCATGTATGATTTAAAAAGAAGCAGAGCTCGATATGATGAATTAGCCATGGGCAGAAATGAATGCAGCTTTCTCATTTCAGCTGACAAAACACACATCTGAATGCGAGAGTACCCAAATCAGCTTAGCGCACTTGGAAATTTTTAACTGCTGCTGATTTTTTTAAATGATACTTGCACTAACAATAGCATTTTAAAAAAGAATTTTGAATAAATAGGAGTTTTTGACTTGGAAACTAAGACCTGCCGAGTAGAGTGTTTGAGTCCCTACTCCCAGGTTGCTCGTAGAAGTAATCATGGAGACATTGGGTGAGCTCAAGAGCTTCTGCACAAATTCACTATGCAAATGTCAGCATGTCAGAGAACAATGGAGTACGTTTTGGCAGCAAAACCTTTTGAAATTAAAACCTTTCTTTCAGTTCATATAGTCTGATAACCTCAGTGATAGCATTAGAAATTTTGAGAGGAATCTAGTGTTGGTAACAGTTGAGATTGTTTGACTTTACAGAGGAAACCGATGGGGTTTCCACCAAGCTTGTGGCCCAGCAGTGATGAGAGCATTAACGTGGCTGGCCTGTCTGTAGCCAATGCTGGGCCAAGTCTCCCCCAGTGTGCTAGCAAAGCTTTGTCTCTTGAGCCAAACTCCTGCCTGTGACCAGAAAAAAGTGAAGCAGAGGGGTTAAGTCCACTCTGAGACTTACTTCCTCCTGCAGGGGAAGACAACCATCTGCCCTGAAGCTTGCTGCTGGTCTAGCTTGGCTAAGATACCATTGCTTAACATCGCCATGGTCACCGGTCAGCACCCTACTTCTGGCTGCCTTTTTTTTAAGGCATAAATGTTACAGTAGATTCTGGGAAAAGGGTGCTTTGGCCTGTCTAGAAATACAAAGTTTCCTCAGTTTCTTTTAGGCTTCTCTCTTTGTGGTCTTTGTCCCTCTTGTTAATTTTTTTGACAGACTCTTTAGTAGGACACCTCTTTCTTGTTTTGGAAATCAGATTTTGCTGCTGCAGCCGTAATACTTTTTTGGACTGGACCCAGATTTGGCAAGCAGTTTCTTTCTTTCTTTTGTAATGAGTTGACTTTGAACCACCTCTCTGGGAAGAAGCTTTGCTCCTGTCCTGAGGTGAGGGTCCCATGCTGTCACCATGCAGAAGAGAAGGTCTGGCTTCTGATGCTGAAGCTCTCATCAGCATGGAGACAGCACCTTGCTCTGCCTTATTTTCACTGGCTGCAGATGGTGTGTGGGTTCTTTATGTTCCCTGGGTCCGAGGAGATGCTGGGAGGTGGAGGCAGGGGGTCGGCTGGAGTCTGTGCTGCTTAAGAAAATAGTAACGGGGGCAGGTGGGGAGGAAGTGAGCATATTTTGAAATAGAAGAGGCATTTGTAGAGCTGGAGGCCATAATGGTGACCAAATTGATATTCCCAAGTTGTGGTTTTCTCCATTTTTAATAAGTACCAAGATAATCAATGTGTAGGAAGGTTGTGCAGGAGAATTGTAGTAAGGAAATTTGATCTCAAATTATTTAACTAGCATTAGATTGGGGGAACAGAGGCTGTAGTGCTTAATAAATAATACTTTTCTACAGAAGTGACTCAAAGAGTAAAGCTCGATATATACCTGTTTCAGATATGCCCACTCTTAACCCTTGCTTTAAAAGATTTCCAAATTAAGAATCAGAAACTGCTCTCCCACAGCTTGGCACTGTGTCTGAGGATGGACAGTTTTCTTCAGATACTGAAGCATATCAAAAAGGAAATATCTTTTTAAAACATTATTGTCAGTCTATTCATTACCATAAGTCAGCAGGCAGGGACCGTGGACAATTCTCTATGCGATGATTAATAGCAGTGGTGGTCCAGGAGACAGTTTCTCTTGATACAATTTGTTTTCTAAGATACTTGGGAACTGTTTCCCTGAAAGACTGGTACAGACTGGTACTGTGCTTTCTTCAGCAAATTTTGATTGCATTCGATGAGCCAGGGTGAGTTTCAACTAATACTTTGTGGGGAATCCATGTTATGTACAAGTGTAACAAGTTAGAAGGTTTTCTGCTTTGGGAGTTTTTGTTGATGTTTATGGATGCACACTCATTTTGCAAACATTGGTTTTCAATGGTTCAATGGTTGGTTTTCATACTGGCTGTGACCAGAGTCTTAAAAAACAGACTCTGCTCAAAACTGAATTTTATTTCAAATACTGGAGACTAAACAGACGTTTAGAAAATAGTGTTAATTTTGGGGTTTTTTCCGTTGCAAAATCGTTATGTGGTTTTGGGGGTTGGTTTGTTTGTTTGTTTTCCTTTACAGGGGACATCCATAGGCAAATGTCCAAAAAACAAACTGTTTAAAGGTTATATTGAATTGGAGTTACAATTGCGAGAATTTGATCGTTGCCGAAAGCTGTATGAAAAATTCCTGGAGTTTGCACCGGAAAACTGCACATCGTGGATTAAATTTGCTGAACTAGAGACCATTCTTGGTGATATTGATAGAGCCCGTGCAATCTATGAGTTGGCTATTGGTCAGCCCCGGCTAGACATGCCAGAGGTAAGGGGGTAAATGAACTTAGTGGGCACAATTCTAAGCTATTTATTACACATTGTGGCTAATTAAAATGTAAATAATCTACCAGTTTGAGCAGAACTGCTTTACTGTGGTGACTTAGCCTGGGTCTCATTGATTTAGCATCTGCTTCTTAGAGTATGCAGGACTGTAAAACTCATGGTAAAACATGGAGGACGAAACATGCTTACAGGAGTGAGCTAAATGGATTATGTGCACAAGATCTGATATTGCTTAGTCGTAATCCTAACCCTTGTTCAGCCAATAAATACTCACTTTTTTCAGAGAACTTTCACATTTAGCCATGCTCTTCTTTCCCCCACTCACGCCCCACCCCACTCACCCCACCTCCATTATCTCAGTGTGCTGCAAACATCATGAGAGACTTCTCTTTTGTAGGTTCTTTGGAAATCCTACATTGACTTTGAAATTGAGCAAGAGGAGTATGAGAAAACAAGAAATCTTTACCGCAGATTACTTCAGCGGACACAGCATGTAAAGGTATGTGTGGCTACCCAGAACATAGAATTGGTCTTGAACCTGGTCCATGGTGGCTGGAAACCCTTGACTGCTTTGATTGTGTGGCTTTTTCAGCTCAGCAGTTTAGTCAGTTCAGTTCAGTCCCATGCCTGTGCCATGGAAAGGGGAAAGAAATTTCTGAATTGCTCATAACAGGCATATCTTACGTGAATGAAGGCTTTCCCAAGCAGCCCTCTTCCTGCTGAGTAGCTTTGGAATTTTGGTTGCAGAAGCATTGCAAGGAAGAAATAGTTGTGATTTTTCCAGTGTAGTTTGGTGCTGTCATAGCCGGATTTGTCATGACCCAAAACAACCGCAAGAAATTTTGTTGGCATGGCTTACAAGAGTATTCTGTCTTGCCAAAATGAGGCCAGTCTTACCTACAAAATTCAAGTCCGTTTCACATGTGTATCTGCTTATGAAAACGTACTTTTGACTTGCATTGCTGTTTGCCTTTTTGGCTGCTTTGGGTTTTTTTAAACTATAGCTTAGCTATCAGACTTCAGAATGGAGGTTACAGCTAGGTTTTGATTTGCTTCTACCACAGGTATGGATCAGCTTTGCACAGTTTGAGCTATCGGCAGGAAGGGAGGAGAGTTTGTCAAGATGCCGGCAGATTTATGAAGAGGCTAACAAGGCAATGCGAAACTGTGAGGAGAAAGAGGAGAGAGTCATGCTTCTGGAATCCTGGAGAAATTTTGAAGAGGAGTTTGGAACAGATACCACTAAAGAGAGGATAGATAAACTTATGCCTGAAAAAATAAAGAAGAGGAGAAAACTGCAGGCTGAAGATGGGGTAAGAGGAAAAATTATGCAAGGAATCACTTTGAATCTTTGGTGGCTTGGTGCTGGGGTCTGGTACACAAAACAAAATTGGCTATGATGGATACTGTAGCTGCATACCAGTTTTACTCCAGTAACTGAAAAAAAGTCTCGGCCTGCAATATGTGCTGTTGAGCGCCTTGCTCTGCAGCAGGCCAGGTGGACAGCTGATTCAAAGTGAAATACTTGTACCAAATGCGCAAGCTGCCTTTGCCTTAAACTCCTACTGTAGACAAATCGAAAGAGCTGTAGGCAGTACTGTGCAGATAGCGTTTGTTTCTTAACTTTGTTTGGGGAAGCTATAGCCAAGCTGTTCATCAAGTCTGCCTGCCCACTGTGCACAGCAGAAGTAGTTCTGTCTCACACCCATTCAGCTTACTGGTTTCAGCTGCTATGGATGGTCTAACAAACACTGATGTTAATTTTATCTCACTGTTACACTTATTAGAAGGACCTTCTAATAGCTAACGTTAACATGCAAATTGAACTTGCTTTGTCATATTTTTTTTTCCCTAGTCTGATGCTGGCTGGGAGGAATACTATGATTATATTTTCCCAGAAGATACTGCCAATCAGCCTAATCTCAAACTGCTTGCTATGGCTAAACTCTGGAAGAAACAGCAGCAAGAGAGTGAAGCTGCAGAGGTGGATCCAGACAAAGACATTGATGAAAGTCAGTCTTAGTACATTGCCTTTCCCTGCTCCTTTTCTTGGGTATTGTACAGTATTTTCACTGGTGATCAATAAATGTACTTGAAGGGTTTTACTATTAGTGACTTGAGACTTTGGGGGGTGGGGGGGGAGCACCATGTTGGAGTTGATTTGCTTTAATAGTCTTTTGGCTTCCAGAAATTGAAAGGAAAGGTCATGGGGCAAGTGCAGGAGTCTGGAGCTATTACCAATGATCTGAGAACTGGAAGAACTGGATGTTAGCTTTGGTTTTAGTACAAGGCCCATTGTTCTAAAGCTCCTACAAAATATCACTGTACTACTTACAGATATTAACATGCCAAGACAGTAAATCTGCTTTCTTTCATGAGAGAGCTGTCTAACCCTTCCTGATTGATTCTACCCCCCACCCCAAGTAATTCTGTAAAATAGGTGTTGAATATGAGGGTAGTAGAAAACAATAAATCCTCTTGACTGCAACCTGTTCAACTTTCTATCCAAGTAAGTTTTCGTTGCAGAAGACTGTTTAAGAGGGACAATAATAAGAGTTTCATATACTGAAACTGGCCCCTTGAAGACAAATCGTTAGAAATTAGTACCACAGAGTCTGTGTTTTAACATTTGGATGTCTTGGCAGCATATTATGTAATCTATTGAGCAGTAAAGTAGAAGCACTGTAAGCAGGCTCTTAATGTTTTTTATATTTCATAGGAAAAAAACCTGAGCCTAAGCTTTCTCATCCGTGAGTTCTTGCGGTGCGAAGGAGCCTTTCTGCCTTTCTTCCCTGTCTGGGGGAAGTCGGGCAGCTTGCCCTTGCCGTGGGGAAGGCAGGGATTGCTGCCTCGTGGCTGGGGACCTCACCCACCACAAACATCGCTGATTTAAAAAAAAACACACAAAAACCCCCCAAAAAAACCCCCAAAACCAAGTGTACCACAATAACCACCAGAGCTATGAGTCGGGCCTTGAACAAAGCTGCTGTTGAGGAGAGATGGGGCAGTTACCACTGTCTAGCTGTGGTCAGAGCAGCTGGGCAGCCCTGGGGCTGTCCCTTGCACTGGCCAGGCCTGCTGCAGCTGGAAATGCTTCTTCCCCATGCGCCCCATGCTCAGAGACCGGATCCTCAGTCCTTCATCCTCTCCCATCACCCATGTCATCCTCCCTGGGCTGATGCTTTTGAGCTTCTCCCTTCTGCCTGGTGTGGGGAAGGGTGACCGTGCAGGGGGCATGCTGGAGCATTGCCAGAAAGGTCAGGCAGGACTTGGTGGCCCTGGGGGTGGTCAGAGGCCAGGTGGTTTTTCCCCTTGATCCTGCCCATGAGGGAGGGGACTTGAGGGGTGAAGGGGGCTGCAGGTCAGAGCCTGCTTGCAGCTGGTGCCAATGAGGGCAATTGGGCTTTGGCCCCAGAGCCTGCTGGGGTGGCTGTAATGGGATCCACCTGGGAAGGGGGCAGGGGCTGCTGAGCTGGGGGCAAGAGAGCAGGAGTTGATGGCCAAAGGTGCAGGTGTGCTGCGTTGGCAGGGTCGGGCATGGGGGGACGTGGTCGGGGACCTCAAATTCAGAGCGAGAGGAAGCCTACACTGATGGTACACCTGTGAGCAGGGGAGTGGCTAGAGAGTATTCTGGGTGAAGTAGCCTGCTCTTTTCTTGGGAAACCCAGGGGAATGGGTGCCTGTCCTGAGCACCCCAGAGCAGCCTGGTTTGTGCAGTGCTCTGCTCAGCCTCATCCATTTTCCCGCCCTGCTTTGTCCCACCTTTGCTCATCTTGTTAACTCAGCTGGCTGACCACTAAGAAAGAACTGCTTTACTGGTAGGGACTGTCTTTGATCGCTTGCCAGCCATCGTTCTTCCCAGTTAAGAATATAGACATTTGGATTTTTCAAGCCAGCTACGTAAGTTTATACCTTCTATTTTAAAGCTTAACTGTTGCATGGGCTGCTTTTTCACAGCAGTAGTACAACCAGTGGCTGTGGTGTGGCTGTACACTTGCACCCTTTCTCCTAAAATCCCACGTGGTAACACAGTGCTGTTTTATCATTGCACCTGAGAGGAGCATACGGACAGGATAAAAATCTAGCTGGTTTAAGTTTATAATGGCTACTGTGCTTTCTGGGCTTTAATGTTGCTAGCATCCCAGGTGTTCAGGGAGGGGATTTTGTGGGGTTTTTTTGTTTGTGGGGTTTGTTGGGGTTTGCTTTTTTTTTTTTTTTTTTTTTTTTTGTAATGGGAGTCCACAGTTACAGTTCCAGTGAATCCCAGCAAGGGTGCCTGTGCCTTGGCCTTCATCTACCCAGAGGCCAGAGAATATGGGGTTCTTGCATGTCCTGGAGCTTCTGCACCTCTTAGAGCATCCTGCAAGGCACATTTACAGTCTAATGGGAACAGCTGAGGAGGTATCTCTTCTGCAGCCATTTTTTCCTTAAAATTGTGAATTGCTGCATGCCAGAAGAAAAATAAATGCATGTACGTTAAAAGAGAGACCGGGAGAGGGAGGGTCTGCAGGGCAGTGGCAGACAGAAACCAAATACAGCAGTGCTATGGTGACAGCAGATTTAGCTTGAGCTGTCTTTGCTGAAAGTTGGGGTGATGTTTGCTTTGATCTTAAAGACAAAGCAGAAATTGAAAGAAGGACATCCAATAAAAATAGGAGTGAGCTGATCCTCATGCCAATGTAACCGATAAAGCACTGGGTATTTCGAATCATTTGGACTTGTATGCAATTTCCCTTTTCCCCTCAATATCTGAAAAAATCCTGGAAAAACAAGTTAAGTAGAAATTTCCTTCTGCTGGGGAAGGCACCAGGGAAAAGTATAGAGAAGTGTTGGGGGATGAGTGTCCTGGGACTGTTTGTAGCACAGGAGCCTTAACTTGTCTTTCGAGGGATTCCTGTCTCCTGGATTTCCAAGGTTGAAGAAGCTTTTTCCACGAAGCACAGGACCAGGGTCTGCTGGCACCCGCTGCACAGCACAGGTCCCTGTTTACAGTCCTTGGCTCCATCTCCCTAGCACAGAAGTTGCCAAAATAGCAGACTCAGCCCTCTCCCTGCCACCCATCCCTGTGCTCACCCTGGAATGGCAAACCCTTCAACATCTCCATCTTCTCACTCTGGGTTTTCCAGGGCTGTTCTACATGTAGCTGCTCTGAATTTGCATCTCTGAGATCCGGTTTTGTCTGTTTAAACCCTGAAACACCTGCAACAAGCTATCTGGGCTGACATGCTGAATGCTGCATCTCTAGTAGTAAAACTCTTCCACCCTTCAGAGTTCTAATGAGACATACAGGTTTAATTAATTTCTCAGGTCATGGCCATGTTTTCACCTCATTTGTCTCACTCCTGCCCCTATTATAAGCTTAACCTGGAAAAGGCAAACAGGTGGTTTTTATTCCATAACAAGCTAAGCAGAAATTATCCACTAATGTGACTTTTGTATGGCTAAATGCTGCCGTGGTCAAAGCAGTCACTCCTGCCTCCCTCTGACACTGTGCACAGGGATGCCCGGGTGTGCATCCAGCTCCTCACAAGTTTTATTAGAAACTGCTTTAAGGTGTTCTCTATGTGCAAACTCTGTGTTTGCACAAATGATTTGGTTACTGCAGGTTTTGACATCTCTTGAGATTTGATTACATCCACGGTGGTGGGAGAATGCGGAATGTGTGGGCTGCTCTGCCGGGCTCGCTGTATCACAAGCAGGGCTGCAGCGGGCTGCCTGCCACGCCAGCGTCTGCTCTGTTAGGCTCTTTCCCATTAGGCCTCCTGAAGCTCCAGGCAAGTTGCCGTGGGTTTTGTCCACGCAGGTTTGGTGTGGCACTGGCCCTGCCGGTGGCCCTGTGCTTGCAGGTCCGTAGCCGCCCCCGCGGAGCTACGGGCAGCCCTCCCAGAGGCAATGGGAATGCCCCGAGCTGGGATGTGCCTGGGTGCCTCGCTGTCCGCGTCTCCTGTGGCCTAGCCGGCCCCCCTGGTCTCCCACTGGCAGAGGTGAAGGCCCAGAGACCCCGGGAAGGGGCTCTCTTACTTCTGGAACGGTAGATGGACACAGGATTTCTGTCCTGTTTTACCTTGGAAAATGTGAGGCACCCGTAAAGCATCCTTGTGGGCCCTGAAGCGGGTCTCGGTTTAATGAGTAGGAAATGGCATCTGGCAGGGGCTCCCTTAAGGGAAGTCAGCTGAGAAACATCCCACCCATGGGGAGAGCCCGATGGGGAAAAGGGGCTCTCTGTGTGCGTGTGGCCTTGACATTGCAAGGCTGGACACTGAGCAGGCAGCGGTGTGGGCACCGATACCTGCTTTTGCCTGGTGCCGCAGAGAGCCCGGTGAGGTTCCTGTGCTCCCCCAGCGGGAGCGGGCAGCGGATCGGGTGCATCGGCAGCAGTGCCAAAGCAGCTCCTTCCCTTTGTAAGCGATTTGCTGTTTGGGGGTGGCGTGGGGGGGCAAGGAAGGGTGCCAGGACGTGGCAGCTCGCAGCATGTGGCTGCAGTGTCCCTGTGCCTTCCACAGCCTTGTATACAGTGTGGGTTGCTTGTGTGGCCTGGCTCCCCTGCTTAACTTTCTGGGCTTTTATCAGAGGACAGAAGCTGTTCCTGACCCAGACTGGGGGATTTTGCCACTGCCCCCGGGGCTGTGAGCCGCAATGCTGGCTACCAAGGAGGCAGCTGGGCTCTTTCTTTGATGCAGAAGCAGATGGCTGGCTGCCGGTCCGTGAGGATGGTGCTCATCAGCTAGTGATGCTGTGCTCTTAACGAAAAGATTGTGGCAGCCACAGTGGTCCTGAAATGTGTTGTGGGAGTGAGTATGAGGCTTTCGAAGGCTGGATGGTTCTGAGTGGACATTTCCAGCCGAAGGTAAACTGGTGGTTTTGGAGACTGCAGACTTCCCGCGCTGCTCCAGCTTGTCCTGCAAAGGAAAAGCAAAAAATGCAGCACTCCTGTATTTAAAAGCAACTCGTTTGTTTCGTCACTGCACATATGTATAAGGCATTCCGATATATTTAAATGGAATTAATCTGCTAGCTATGAGGAGGAATGCAAAAATTCACACGCTTGTTGAGCAATCAAGATTTGCTGATGAAGTATATTGGTGATGCAGTGGTTAGTTTTGTTCAGGATCCTTTATTTGAATCTGTCCAGCTGATACACTATTATGTGTCTTAATTCCAGCCTTACAAACTAAAGTCCTTGAAGTTCTGTTTGCATCTTGATAAGCCATAGCCCTGGTGATGGCAGTTTACCATTGGCAAGGGTTATTACTTTCTGTAACATGGGAACAGCCATACACAAGCGAAGCAGCTGGCCCTACCTGTTTAATCAAGCATGTGTGCAGTTACCTTAAGGAGAGACAACCAACATTTCAGCTGCACCAAATTAAAGATAATTTAGGTGGGACTGATGCCATCTTTGCAGTTTCCTAAACTCCAGTGGATGTTGACTCCAGCAGTGGAAAAATTGACTTGCATGTGTGATTTAAACGTTTTTGTGAAGTTTTTTGGGTTGTTTTTTTTTCCCTAACAAGTAAAAGCAGGTAGTTGATTTGAGGCAGAATATTAAAAACTACAAATTTTTGAGTCAAATTTGTTCCAAAAAAGCAGCGCAGCTGACCTGTGCTGTGGTGGCTGGCAAGGGGGTGAGCCTGGGATCTCGGTCAGGGCAGTAACTGGGAAGATCCTTGTGGGAGCAGGTCCCCCGGACATGGGGTACCTCTTCTGGAGGGACACAGCAAGCTCAGAGCTGGCCAGTGCTCAGCTGGTGTGCTGAAGTGAGGCATTTCTTGTCAATTAGCGGTGCTGCTTTTTTATGGATTGTAAATCCCTATTTGTGGGTTGGCTTTTTACATTTTTTTCTTAGCAGCATAAGAATGTGCTTTGCCAGCAGGTGCTGCTCACAGCAGTGTTTGTGCTGACTGTGTTGGATGCTGCTGTGCTTTTACCCCTGTCCTGGACTTGTTGAATTCTGTAGGTTTTTTGAGATGCAGTGAGCAAAAGCAAATGCTATTCCAGGTTTTACCTAGACTTGGCGATGGCTCTTTCAGTTCTTCCCCTGCCTCCTCCCCATTTCCTACCAGAGGGGATCCTCTGATCCCAGCAGGCTGCTCGGTGCTTTGCTGTGATCTGAAGGACAAGGCTGAAATGAAATGTTAACGTGCGTGTCGGAAAGTGGTGTTGAATTAAATTAGACTGCACATCAAGAATCTGAGGACTCTGTTCTGACAGGGGTTATAACGTCACCTGCCTTCTCCCTGATGGAGAACTCTGCTGTCAGCAGTGTTGTTTCACATTCTTCTGGAGCATCCCTGTCTCCTGCAACACTCCTGAACATTGGCCCCAGCACAGAGGTGCTTCCCACACACATATAAAACTGTTCCCTTTGCACACCAAGATGCAGGCACTGCTGTCTCCATGGGGCTCCTGAGGATGCTCAGGTCTGACTGAAAGAGGACGTGCTTTGGCAGATGCCTCCAGGTCCAGCTTCACAGTGCCTCCGATGCCCCTTACTTCTGTCCTGTGTTTGCCCAGTGAAGTTTTAAATGGTCATTGATGATGCAGCACAAGAGAAGGGTTTGATTTCTTTTCCTTTGTCTCCCTCAGGGGGAAAAAAGTCAAGGAAACCTGTTAATTTTACATACCTGAATTTGGGGAAGACTTCTGTCAATACCCGATGAAGTGGTTTTCATGTCGCTGTTGGGCAATGCTCTCCCACATGTGCCAAAACCCATTTTAAAATGTATTTTTGCACACGTGCTAGGGTGCAATTCGGTGATACTGAATCCTTAAGAGGAGGAATGTCAGCTAAAAAACAGCTAAACAGTGCCTCGAAGAGCTACACCAAGCCCAGTTACAATTTTATTAAGCAATACTCCGTAATAGTGGTCTGGATATCAAGTAGGATTAAGCCCTCACTAGATTGTCAGAACACAGAATCGCTGAGGTTGGAAAAGACCATTGAGAGCATGGACCACTAACCCAGCACTGCCAAGCCCACCAAGAACCATGACCCTAAGTGCCAGATGCATAAGTGATGTTTATGGGGATATGACACATCCAATTTCTGGAAAACAGTCAGCTTGGCAGAGGGAAGCTCTTCATTTGAATTCTGGATTTTTATCATAAAATTGGCTGTTATGCTTTCGTATGCCATATTAAGCACAGCTAAAGACCATGTCAGAAAGTGTTCTACAGAAGGTTGCTTTGTAGGAACGAGTTCATAGAAGTCCATGTTCTTTAAAAAATAATTTCAAACATTGCATTTTTAAAACTAATGCAAATACATTTTTCTGTCTGCTCTGCAGACAATTAAGGACCCAAACTGGCCTGCTGCTGAAGCAAAACTTTGGACAGAATCCTTCTCTGGGTAGGATTTATTCCTTGGTCCTGTCGTTAATTTGAAGAAAAATGAAAACAACAACAAAGACCAAACAAAAAAACCCAAACTCTCTGAGCTGCTGCAGTGGGTAGATTTTATCTCAGTCTGCAGGCTGTGCTTGGATTCTCTGATGTCTAATAAGGAATAACCTCCTCTGGTACCTTTCCTTTGGAGGAGGCTATCTCTCCTCTCCTTGTTGTCCTGGGAAGCAGGTATCCAAGCATCCCTGGAAGTGCTCTCTTCAGTTAGATGTGGCCAGTGGAAAACTGGTAGAGGGGTGCAAAAGCACGTCGGCTGCATAAGCTCTGTGTCCTGTGCACCATGGGCTAAAATCATGTGACTTTCTCCCAAAGCGAAAAGCAGCGCTTTTGAAAGTAGGACCATGTGTTTAACTCTGATGTGGAAAATACATGCAGGGGGAAAGCGAGTCCTGCAAGATCAGTGGCTTTTTAGGCAGTATGGACTAGTGCAGTATCCCCATATGGACAGGCTCTTCTCTGAGCAACCGGTGATGTGCTGTTGTAGTGCAGTCCTGGCAGCGGGAGGAGCGGGGACAGGCAGAGATCAATTTATTTCTGGTATTTTTAGCACTGTCTTAATTTGGGTCTGTAATCGCCCTTCCAGTCTGCTCATGCAGGCTGCTGTGCAAATTGGTGCTTGCAGCACCTTGTCCTTGCATCACTTGGCCAGGACCTGCAGTGGTCCACGCTTGGCCTCCCCTCTTCCTCCTCCTCCTCTGCCAAGGAAGGGACCTGCTGGGCAGGACTGCAGGAGGCTAGGGGATTCTGTGAGCTCTGTGTGGGATCTGTCCTTGGAGAAGCTGAGGCAGCGGTGCCTGCTGCTCTGGCTGTTCCCCTGCCAGGCGTGCAGCCTGGTCTGGCCAGCTTTTATTCAGGGTGCCAAGTCGGTTAGCTTGCTTCCCAAAACAACAGATTATTTTCCTGCTTCTGTCAAAGTCACCACAGAAGCAAACCCTTGCTTGCTGGACAATGTGTGGAGCAAGCAGTGGTTTAGAAGCCTGAGTGAAGCGTTAGGCTGGGTAAAGCTGGAGCAGCCTGCAGAGGTTTAGGAATGTGGGGTCTGATGCTTGCAGAGTTCCTGATGCTCTCAGGGGGTGCATCGCCCACAGGCACTGGCCACAGTTGGTTTGGTGCTTTGATCTAATGAAAAATGACACATATTTAGAATATGAAGAGCTATTTCTCTCTTTGCAAAGTGCATTTTCAGATTGTATGGAAGCTTGGGCATTCGTATAAAATACTTACAACTCAGTATTATACTACATCTAATTAACACTAAATATAATATATCTTTTATATCCTTAAAATAACATAATGTCTGGAGTAGTGGTAACATATATTTTTGGCAAATTAACTGTAGATCTGGAGATGTATTGCATTATTGACAGATGCCTTGATGTGCCAGCTCTCAGGCATTCCCCTACCTAAAGGACACTATAGCATGTGAGCTCCTTCTAGGTACTTAAGAAAAATATTTTTTTTTTCTCCTTCTTTCTCACTTTATAGGAAGGATAATTTGATTATTTTTATTAGGATTCTTTTTCTTTGTTGCACTCATTTGTTTCACGGGTGCACTGTGGTTTTCTGTTTGGGAGCCATTTGCTTAAGGTCACTTCAGGTGAATAAATGGGTTTTGCAGCTAGTACGGAGAGCTGCCAGCTCCTTGGGTGGCAGTCCCCCTTGGCGGGGGATGCATCCAGCAGCGGGACCCTGTCTCCTCTAGCAGGGTCCCTGGCACCCTGCACCCCTGCCCTCGATCCAGTGTCAGGGTCTGGTGGGATGCGAAGGCTGCACAGGGGGCCGGTTCCGGACGTTTACAGGCAGCCTTGTGTTGGCACAATGACCACGAGCTGAATTTCACCAGCTGGCACGGCAAGGACAAGAGGCAGAGAAGCAATGCAGCATACCTCCAGGATTTTGGCTGGTCCAATAGGCTGTTATCATTTACACCTTTGGGATTTTTTTTCAGAGGAGTATTTCTAGATTAATTATAATGAGCTGTGGATCACAGCAAAGGGAATAACTGAGATCTGCCTCAAAAACATCAGGTTAGCATGTAGGAATGGAAAAGTACTGTTTTTTAATCGAATCAGCTTAAAAATCTGATACCTATATTTGGCTCTGAGGACTCAAATGTGATACCAGGGTTTTTTTATTTTTTTATTTTTGAAAGGAAAGACTTGCTATGTGTGGTCTGTGTACCTGGCATAGGAGTTTTATTCAAGGGAGCCAGAGGTTGCTCAGCTCAGCTGGTGGCTAATCATTATGTAAGAAGTCTTGATGCCTTGAAGTTATGACTCCAACCATTTCGTGACCAGCATCCACCTCCCATACAACATTGGGGAACCGTAGGGGATGTGAGTCATGTCCAGCAATGTACACTGAGCTGTTCTGATGCCAGCCTGAGCAAGATCTCAAGAGCTTGAGTAAGATCTCAAGCCGCAGCGGGAGTCGAGGGGTGGGATGGGATGACCTACATAGGACCGCTGTTTCCATGGCAATGCCGGACCATGCAAGCCCTGTTTTGGGTGGTACAGTGATGATGGTGCCAGTGGTCACCCAGGACCAGCTATACCTACCAGAAAAGTAATGTGACAAACGAAGTATCCTATGCTAGCCCACGTTTGACTTAACCCTGTAGTTGGGATTATGAGGGGAGGGAAGGGGCAATGTCCCTTGCAGCCCCTGCCCATGGCTTGGCAGACAGACCCCCAGCCATGCCATCTCCGAAGCGTCATTCCTCACGGTGTTTCTGCCCTTGGCTGCGAGGGCGAGATATTCTTCTGTCTCCTTTCACAGAAGTGCCAAGCACTCTATGCTCCGCCATTTGCCCCTCAGTAGCTTCTGTTGTCTCTGGGGCTGGTGTTCTGGAGTAGGTGCTGAAATATTTGTGACCGTTTGTTTTATGTCAGTTTGCTTTGTTTCTGCAGAACTGCAGGATGGAACATTTGCGTTATGAAAGCCCGGTGCCCACCTGGCTCACGCCTGGCCTGCCTGGATTTATCACCAGAGTGTAGGGAAAATAAACGTTCCTGATGGAAAGGTTTCTGGCAGCGGAGAGGGGGAAGACCCGACTGGATAAATAATCTTCCACTGTCTCAGGGTCAGGAGAAGCACCCACCGTGCTGCCTGCGAGGTCGAGGGGCGTGGAGCAGGGGTGACCCTGCTGGGGTGGGGAGGGGGCGGCATGTCCCTGTGGGGGGAGCGGACTTTGCCCCTGGCCCCTCTGCATGGGCCGTGTAGCTCCCCTCATTACGGGGCTCTGATGTTGTCTGTCCCCTCTCTCGCAGCTGCTCCGAGGTCTTCAGCTGGGTGGGATGGGTTAGGGGCTTTTGGGGTACAAAATGCCTTCAAATCTTGCTGAAGTCAGGTTCTTGGCTAGAAGAGGGAATACTGAACAGCGGAAAGATGACCATCTCACCTTTAATCTGGCAGAGGAGGATTCACAAGGAAGGCGACAGAAGGACTTTGGGAATGGGGGTGGATTTATTTTGCAACAGCCATTTGAAAACAGTCTTGTTCATGGAACTGCGTGTTTAAGAGAGGGCTAACTCCATCATTAGGTCAGGGGTAAATATGTTTTACAGTCTGGAGCTTGTTGTGTGGCACAACTTAAGCTTTCCGTCGCTGCCTTGAGAGGCCCACCAACTTGGCTACAGTCGCTGTTGTACCAGGATCTGACAATTATTGAAGGTCACAGGCCGCAGGCTGCTTTCTGTCTTTTAGAAAACATATTTTTTTATTTCCCGATTCTTAATTCTGCATGTTATCTTTCTTGAAGTTGCCTTTCTACCTGCTTTTATGAAAATGCCCCCCTCTTCATGAGTGATTTATAATATTTGTGCTTTCACTCCACTTCTGTAGATACAATCAGTCAATAAAATACTGCTCTTGAAAGAAGATAAACATTAGCCTGTGCTTTTAAGTTGCATTTTATTAATGGATAGTTTATCTGCTGCTACAAGAGCTCAAAAGCAAGATAAAGCTGAGGACCACATACTGAAAATAACCATCCATGGTCCTAGCCGAACATTGTACGAGGGGGCAGACGAGGGGCTGCCGGCCATAAAGGTCTTGCTGCTGTAGAGCAGTGTTCTGGTGAAGGGGAGATGATTTAACGTGCTTCTCCCTGGATGCAGTAGGTGGGCTTTCCCAAGACTTGCTGTCACTCTTGTGAGGGTCCCCACAAGCTGCAGAGCGTGGTGGCTGCAGCGGGCGGCCCCCACAGTGTTTCTGGGGCGTGTGGGTGGGCTTGGCGTGACGCCAGGGCAGGGCTGTGCTCGGGCATCGGGCTGCTGCTCTCCCCCTCTGCTACATGGCTGGGAAAGCTGCCTGGCGATGGTCTTGCTGCAATTGCTCTGTTCAGGGGAAGGTGACTTTAGCAGGGCAGCCTAAAAGAGATTTTGCTGAAAATTCTGACCTTGCGGGTGAGCTAGAGGCCTGCCTGGGGTGCACAGCTTGGCGCAGGCAGGGCCAGCTGCTGCCTCAGTGGTGAGGGGCCGTGCCTACAAACTGTTTCCTTCAGTGCTTCCTTACGTCCACGTCCCATCAGACAACTGGGATTTGTAACTGTAGCTGTGAGTAACACTGCCATGAACTTCCTTCCCCAGTGGAATTATCAATAAAAGTTTGAAAGAACAGAACTTACCAGAATTTCCTTTGAGCCCCCCAAAAGTTTATTGGTAAAGTTTAAGAACAAAACCAACCAACAAAAAAACAAAACAGAAAAAAAACCCACCAACCCCACCCCCCAAAATATAATAAACCCCCCCCCCCCCCCCCCCAACACCCAAAACACCCAAAGCCATTGATGGTTATCAGCAGGCTTGCTAACAGGGAGCATATGACTGAAGCATCTGAAGTCAGAACACATTGGAATTGAGACTATATAAACTAACAAGCTGTAAACAGCATGCGGCTGGTTTTTCTGTTGCCTTAAATAGAAAAGGTATTTCGGTTTGGAGCTGGTTTGCCTTTACCACCAAATTCTGTTCTGTATCCTTCAGTGCTGCCTTACACCCCCCCCACCCCCCCACCCCCCCGATAGCATCTGTCAGATGTGCTCCCCTTCTTTCTCTTGTACCCTTGTAGCATTAGCTCAGGGGATCCTCAGCCTGAATAGTGTGCGGTCAGCAGCCGCGGTAGCCCCATCCTCGGGATGAGGATGGTCTGCAGGTTTGAGCACTGCCATCCTTGCCTGAGGGAACAGAGCTGGTGCCCAGTTTGCCCCGGGAAGAGTACCTGGGGAAAGCTGGATGGCAGAGGGACAGAGCACTCTGCTCTCAGCTCTGTGTCAGTCCTTGGAAGGGTCACGGGCTGCTGTTTTTGGGTGCCACATTGATGGGATGGTGTTTCCGAGGCTGAGGTCTGGCTGTGGTGCTTGTGGCAGGAATGGCCCTCTGCTCTCACCATTCCAGCTCCCGGTGGGATGCGGTAAGGATGTGCTCCCTCTATGCCACTTGGCAAACCCCCCTTCCCACGTCTTCTGCACAGGTTCTCTGTGTTCTTTGCATGGCTCTGCTGCAGGTGTGGGTGGCCACATCCTTTGAACAGCAGCTCTTGTTGTGACCCATGTGAGGGCATCAGTGGGGGGATGATGGCTCCATCTGTCTCCTGCGGCCTGGGACTTTGGAAAGGAGCCCCGTGGTGTCCGGGTCTCGGGCACATCTGGTGAGACTGCTGTCTCATCTGGTGGGAGTTAGTGGCATACAGGTGAGTAAATCATGAGAGGACAGCAAGGATTCAGCTTGAAATGCAGAGCACAGGGAGCTTTTATCCCTACCCTCCTTGTGTGGGTGAGAACATCCCACAGACCAGCAGGGCCACCAGCTTGTCTCTGGGGACGGCTTGCAGGTGGCTGCAGTGTGGGCAAAAGACTGGGGAAGATGTGGGTTTTCAGCCTTTCCCTTGCCTGAATTTCCTGTTTATGGTTTGGGCTCCCTAAACCTCATCCTCCATCAGCAGATGGGGCTTCATGTGCAGGCTGAGCTCAGAGCCCTGTCCTCTCTCCTAAGGGGATGTTACACCAGAAGCGTGTCTTCTGATGGGGGCCGTGCCTGGGGTCCTATGGCCCAGGTTCCACCTGTCGGAGCATGTTTCAGACTGACCGTGTACGAGCACAGCAAAAGCAAAGGCTTACTTGCCTGCCCTCTGAAATGCATCATCCACATAATTCTTTTACGTCATCGAACGTGACGTTGAAGTGTTGTGGTTTATTGCTGCTGTTCTGTGTGGTTGTACTTGGCAGTCTGGTCTTTATAAATCTGCAGTGACGGCGTCATTAGTGCAATGCCTAAATAATCTAAATGTAATTTTGTATGCTCTTTGTGCTACAGAGTTGTAAATACATTGCTTTCAAAATTAATCCAGAAAATAAACATCCTCATACCATAAATATTACAGGGAAACAGTATGCCGGTGACTTGTAAAACCTTAGTAAAACAGCAGTACCTACTACAGTTTAATTTGTTGTTGTAAACTGGATTGGTCATATTCAATAGTAAGTAGATGATTTGTAAGTATGAAGCAAAGCAATATTTTCACATCACCAGTACCTGCTGATTGCTGGGCCTCTTCTGAAGAAAGGACTTGTAAACGTAGAGATTTTTTGGACATGCAAATGAAATAACAGGAAAAGGAGCAGCCAGCATTTTACTGAGCTGTCAAAGCACCGTTCCGTTAAGTCTGTTGCACAAGGTTTTGCTTGAAAGGCAAAATAAAGCTGTAGATTAGAAACTGCATGAGAAATAAGAAAATATAAAGGCTTAAAATGGCAAAGGTTGGTATAAAGATGCCCTCACTGCCTTCCCATTTGATAATAGTGATTACATTTCTCTAGGGAAATAATAGGGGCTTAGGAGTAAGACTGCAGGATTCACACTGACAGTAATGTTCTCTTTAATAGAAAACAGGGAAAAAAAAAATTGGAGCCCTTTCAAGGGAATGTGGGCAAATTGGTTGACTGTGTAGCATCTGTGTGGACAAATCCAGTACAATATGAGTCAGAGTAGTCTCTCGGAGAGTGGGTAGGTCAGGTATGTCTTTTCACTCTTAGTTATGATGCAGAAAACAAAAGGGTTTTTGTTAATGGTCTACAGCAGCTCTGCCGCCTCCAGCCTTCATCTGTGAAATTTCTTTGGAGTTAGGTGTATCCATTTAGACCATACTGGAAAACACTGGTTTTCATGGAGAAAGGAAGGACCTGTAGAAGTTACATCAACAGTCACACCCCAGTGAGAGCCATCGTTCACTCTGCACACACCTACCTTGTACTCCGGGGACCAGAGGAAGGTTTGCCTTGACTCGAGCAGACCACCGATCCCATGGGTGAAATCCTATTTTTGGAAAGCAGCCTTCTGCCACAGAAACAGGCATGAATCTAGCTGGGAGTGACACCTGAAAGCACGGGCTGTTGTTCATTGTGGAGCTACCACTTGGCTTGAGCCTTGCTCCACAGGCGTACCCACCGGTGCCCCGAAGGCCCCGGGGCAGTGGCTGTGGGACCAAGCCGGGAGCTAGAGGCCAATGTGAAGACTGCAGCAGATTTCTCTGCTGTCTCCGTGAACCCTGGTGCAGTGCTGAGATAAGGTTAGCTATGCCCAGAACGCTTTTGGCTTTTCCACCACCCTTGGCTTTCCCAAACAGGAATTAGTTTTATGAGGAATTTGTGCTGAGCAAGAAGCAGCCGGACAGAAATGGAGGAGGGAGATGTTTAAGAAGTTGCTTGTGGAAAAGACATGGTGACATCTGAAAAAATAAAAAACTTTGAGAGCCTTATGGATAATTATGGAATTCAAATTGGAAATGTTCTGTGCATTTTTAATGTCTCTACTGGAGAAGAAGCATAGCTGTTTTAATGTTTAATGCATGTACAGTAATAGAAGGCTGAACTGATCTCCATGGGCCCATTTGTTCCATTACTGTCCAGAAGGAAATAAATTAAGTTCTATTTCAGACCATATTTTGGATCCCAGTGCTGCAGAGGGAGAGATGGAAGAATGAAAGCATAGGGAGAGCTCTGTCCCTGGACCTGTCCTTGTCTGTCCTGGGAAGCTGGCAGAGGTGTGCACATGCTGGGTACAACACAAGGAATGAGTGACAGCGCAATGGCCTGTGCATGGATCGTTGTTTTGGAGGAGAGAGGATCTTCTTGAGTCAGAGATTCAACTGGCATACCTTGAGTGCTAGGAGGATTTTGATTATAGCAAGTTAATTTAGTTAATTTCAGATAACTATCATTTATGCTTTATAAAAGTTCTCGTAACACTACAACCAAGATTGTCTTTTCTCCTGAATATGAAGAAAACCCAAATCTAGTAGTTTAACTTTTCTAACACTTTTCAGTTAAGACCTTTTAATATAATGTAGTTGGAGGCAGTTTTGGCTCCCCAGAGATGCTTCAGCTTGAGCTCTCATGCTAGGGCAGCATGGGGATTGTCTTGGTGTCGTGGGGAGCACAACTCTGGTGCTGTTGGTGGAATTACAGTTTTAGATTAGTTCAGTATTTTAAATTATTTTCTGGTTTCTGGTATTTCATATGTGTGGTATCTCAGAAACAAGCAGCATGCTTATCATGCCTGAAGCTTTATTGATGAAGGATGGGAGTGAGGAAGAGAACTGTCTGCCTCCAGATGTGGAAAGATCCTGCTCAGGGTGTGTTGCTGGTGATGCGCTGGAAACTTTTGGGGCAGGGTCCATAGGGTCTCACGTTCTAGCCCTCCACCTCCTACCTCATTTTAAGGAAGGGATTTTCCACTTCAGCTCTCTTTCTTCCTTCCCCACCTTCTCTTCCTCTTGTCCAGTGCTGCCTCTCGGCATTGTGCCGCAGTGGCCCTTGCTTGGGCTTGTTGGGTGCGCCCTGGTGAGGATGCCACGGGGCTGATGGAAGGGCCTGCAGCAGTTTCTCCAGGTGCGGGCTGAGGTGATACCTGCGCAGCTTCCCCACGCTGGGGCTGGGGGCTGAGAGCCCCTGGTGCGTGGGGGCGAGTGGCAGTGCCGTGGCCATGGCTGGGTTCCACCCCGTCGCAGGTAGGTGCCTCCTGCGCGGCAGGTGCACTGTTGTGGCTCCTTCTTAGCCGCACAGCTCTTTAATGTGCTCTTATTGGCACTTCCTTCGCATATAACTTTACACATGTTATATGAAAATAGTGTACTCATGTATACTTACACACAAAACGATATACTTATTTTACACTTATTCATAACAAATTCTACTGTGGCCATCTGGCGTGCTGGTTTTATGCTTCCCAGTGGTCTGTGGTTTTCTTTGGACCTCCTGCAGGTTTCCCTTTACGCTGGTTTCACGGTGAGGAAACTTGATTGTGGCAGCCTGAGCAGCGTGTCGGTGCAAACACGGAGCAAAGCGCTGCCGGTGCTGCAAGCAGCCCCCCGCAGTGCTGGGCTCGCTGCTGGCCCTCGTTCCTTGGTCTCAGCAGTTTCTTCTCTGCCTCTCAGAGCTGGAACTCCTCTTACCTTTCCTGGTGTGGCTGAGGCATCTGACCTCCTGCAGCTTTTCATCTTAGGCTAGGAAAAGTTAGCCTTGTTTAAACCAGTTCCGCTCAAGAATATAAACCTGCCAGCCACATCAGATGCTGTTATTGACCTCCTCCTCCATTCTAAAGGAGAAAGAAGGATAGATTTTTTATTTGCCCAGCTGAATTGCCAACTGGTATGTTTAAATGCTTGTCTCAAGTGGGACTCGTTTGGGCAGTAACATTAATACAATGCACAGGAGATGTAGCTTGTTTAAAAACAACGCACCAAAGCCACAAACCCAGCTGATACAGGGGACCGCTGCTCTCCAGCAAGGCTGCAGAGGATGTTGGGGTTGAACTGGCACTCAAATTTTAAAGGTTTTTGAGAGGAGACGTTTTATTCGTTATTTTACATGTGATTGAAGGGCAGTGGTGGGTGCCCACCCAGCGCCCCAGGCTGCGTGTCCTCCGGGAGCGGGTATGCGGCCGCTGTCTCTTGGGAAGGCTCAGCACTGCTCGCGTGCGGATCCCAGCCTGCCTGGTGGCTCTTCTCTTGAAGGAAACCTCTGTGTAAAAACCCCAGCCGGCAGGCTGTCCCACAGGCTGTCCCTCAGGCTATCCCTCATTTAAATCCAACCAACCAAACCTACCACACCAAGCCAGACCCGAACAAAAACCAAACCACCCCAGCACCTGTGGTAGCCTCTTTAATGCTTTGTTATGGCTACTGACTGGTCAAACTTTTATGATTTTGTTTACCCTGATTGTTTCCACAACTTTGAATGTTTGTTGGATAAAATTTTGCTATTAGGAAAACAACAATATTTTGTCAAGTCCTGCAAATATTTTTCTAGCAAAAGCAGATTGCTGGGAGGCTGGGCAGGACAGGCTGCCTATGGAATGCCCTCCGGGGTGGCAGCACCAGCAGCCCGCGCCAGAAAATGAAGGTGTTCAGCTGTGCAGTGATCCCTCCCCATATTGCTCCGGCTTGGAGGATGGAAAAGCTGGGTTGGAATTATCAGGGGGGTTACAATGCTTTGCTCACCTTCTGCACTGTTCCCTGACACCCCCCCTCCCCTTTTTTATTTCATGATTGATTTCTTCAAGAGAAAATAATAAATATCTTGCACAATTGCACAATTATTATTTTTTTTTAAGGAAAAAACATTAGATAATTAGCACAGAAATTTTAAGTGTATGTAATTTCTTTTGGATCATGGGAACATTTTGGGGCTTATTGCTACTTTGTCTTCAGAGCTTCAGATGTGGGGGGTGGGACTGGAAAACTTTTCTGATGAGCTGTGGGCTTCGGTACATAACTTGGCACAGAAGCACGTTATGGTGCTGCCAGCCCTCGCTGTCGCTCGCCTCAGCACAAGGATACGATTCAGCACACGTACAGCTGCAGCTTGCCGCTGCCCACAGCCCACCTTCCCGCTCCGGTGTTACACAGCCCTGCTCTTTTCGTTAGGATGCTTCCTGGTTTGTTTTCAGAGTTTCACTTGCTCAGTTGGGATTAAAACAAAAATTTGAACAAATTTCAGTAGGAAAACTCCCACCTGAGTTTAGCTTGTGTGTTATTTGCAGTAGTGTTGTATATATGGGAAATGTGATTTTGTTCTGTTGCTGTGAGAATATCCCATCCTTTAAAATGAAATCTACTTCAGCAAAGCAAACAGTCTTGGCAGCAACAGATAAATTGCTGGTCTCCTCCAAAGGGTGACACGAGAACTGACCCTCTCGATAGTATTCTGCTGAAGCTTGTACAGCCCGTCTTGAGAGAACAGAAGCAACCCACGGGAAAATAATCTCTAGTCAATACTGTAATCATCTGTGCAGTATCTAATATTACTTTGATTTCTGAGTGCTTAAATGAGCGATTACTTGTTCTTACATGCTGTGCTTTTCATTTGGTATTACTTATGTCTGCAGAGTTGTTTCAGTGTGTAGGTAGGGAGTATGCTAACTACAACATTTTTAGTCATTGAATAAGTGTGAGGAATACCTTGCTGGCACTTTCCTAGGAGGTGGTGCGCTCCTCGGGCTGCCACAGCCCAGCGGTCTCAGGCCAGCTGCAGCCTGGGTCCACAGGTACAGTGGCTGGCTGCATGAGGCTGAAGCTAGTGGGGGATTTTGGGACAATATTGGATGTCCTTGTGTATGCCAGGCTGGATGCAGCCATGACGTGGGCTAGGGGCTGGACAGCTTGGTTTAATTGCACTGTTAGCTCAGGAAGCACCAGCTCTGTGTTTTTGTTTTTGTTTTTTTTTTCTTCTCAATCTCCTGTCTTCACAGAGAGCCCTCAGCTGAGTTAACCTCAGGAGGTCCTTGAAAGACACTGTTTCTGAGTAGGTTTGTTCATCCACAAGTATCACGTTTACAAGAGACCTGTTTTTGAAACATTTAATCTAAACCCCTATGGGACTGCGCACTGTGTTCATTTCTTATTGGAGAAGCAAAACAGTCCTGAGTATCTGTACTATTTGGGGACCCTCTTGCCACTGCAGAAGGGGCAGGGAGGGAGCATCCCACTCTGTCCCATGAGCTGTGACAGCTGCAAGACAGGGCTTCAAAATGGGAGAAGCAGGGCAAGTCAGGGATTCCAGGGGAAAGCTGAAAAGGACAGGGTTTATTTCAGTGCACTCTTCCTTGCTTGGCCATTTTTTAGGATTATTTTGTTGTTTCTTGGAGCACTGATGGATGGTTTGCATTTTTCACAAATGCTTGGTTGCCTCTCCAAGGGCTCGTTCGCATTTCTGAGCATTTGTTTCCCTTCCTCAGAGGTATAGCTCTCACGGTCAGACGCACAACGCATGCAGTTACCAAAGTGATGTGAGTTTGCTGTCATGCCCTGGGGATCTATTACATGAAGCGCTCAGCAAATACGGGGAAGAAGACTCTCTTCAAAGTGAATCCCATGATTACGCAGCCCTAGCTTGCATCCGCCTTCTCTCCCTCCTTCCCTTCACTTGCTCCCAGGTTGGTTACTACATCTAGGAATCTTCCCCTGTACTTGCTGCTGAAGGCAGAAGCTGTGGGGAGCGGGGCTGACACCGGGGATGCTGGCTGCCTGCAGGCTGGACCACCCTTGCTGCTCATGGTGGCATCTTTGAATAGTGCCTGAAAGACCGTGTGGGCATTTGCTGCCCAGCTGGCTTGTAGCCATCCTTCCTCTTTGGGTGTTGTCGGAGACTCCTGGAAAGCAGTCTCCTTGCCTCCCTCCTCCTACTCCGGTCTGGCAGCCGTGGCTGGGCTCTGCCTGGCGGGCAGCAGCCCAGTCCTCATCCCACCACATGCCCAGCAGGGCTGCGTCCAGGGGAAGCTTGCTTGCCGGCGTGATGGACTCGAAGAGACAGAAAGCAACTTTTCATTAGGAGAAAGCTGCCTGTCAGCTGTGTTGGGCCGGGTGGCTCTCTCTTAGAGAAAGAAGTAATATTGTTGGGGAAAAAAGGCTGCCTGTATCTATCTATACATTAAAACCCCAAAACTTCTTTGTAGATGAATTGGGCAAGGAACTGAATAGATGTATTCAGTGACAATAGGTGATTTGGTTTTCAATGTTGCCAACCTTTTCAGCACAGCTTTCCAGTTTGTACCTCCTGCATATAGCTGCCTTCAGGTTGTAGGTGTACAGGCTGGTTTTGAAGCAATATAATTTTATCCCCAGTAATCCCCTTGGCCCAATATTCTGCCTTTATACTAGGGTGCCTTTATACTTTGCACTTCTGATTTTCAAAATAGCAAGGTAAAGAAGTTTTAAATTACTGCAAGCCTGGATTTCATGCCCTTCCAGTTGCTTTGGGAGTATAGTTAGTTTAAGGCTTGTGGAAGCTTGTGAACAAACGGGTTTTCTTGTTCTCTGTTGCAAGCATTAAATGGAGACTGTTGAGAAGAGCCTGCAGAAAACGTCTGTGGAAGTCTGGTCTAAGAACATACATTGATTTGCATGAATACAAGAAATGAGAAGAGATTTCAGGTAGCTTAGAGTATTTTAAAGCATCAGCCTCTGTGCCGGTCTTTCTGGCTAGAAAGTGCATTTTCTTTAAGACAAGCAAAACACCCTTTTACACACATTTGCTTGTTCAATTTTAATCTTTCTTTTCCAGTTATGTAAATAGTGCAAGAATAATATTAACTGTGTACCACTAGCAAGCTGATTCACTTGCTCCAAGTTATCAGAAACAAAAGCACTTCAGGGTTGGTTTGTAAATTGAGTTGGATTTTTTTTTTTTTTACATCTGTGTTATTCTGAGCTCTTATGTAAACACTTGGAATGCAATTTCTATATATACTCAGCTTGTTATGCAACTACCCTGCGCAGTGATGCCAAAGGGATTTAATTTTCTTATCAGTGGCTTTTGCAAGAAGTGATCAAGCATTCTTTCTGTGGAAAGCACAGAGAATGATAAAGTGAAAAACAATAATAAAACTGACAGAAAACAAGGATCACTACAGAATTTAAAAGGGGGGAAATTTTTTTAAATATTCCCAAGTTACAAAACTATTTACGGTCGTTTTCACTGAATGCATGATTACTGCTTCAGTACTACTTGACTACATTTGTTCTTTATGGAAATTATTGAATAGCTCAATATATACATCTGTTTTACAACCCACGCTGAGTACATTCTTTATGTATTATTGATGAAACATGCTTATTTATAGCAGATGTTGTTTAGCAGGAAAACTATGGGAAGTGTTGCTGGAAATGCGTTCCATCAGATCTCTGGGCTGGTGCTTTTTAAAGCGATAATCAGCACATCATGAGAGCAGTTATGGGAATGTGCTGAAATTGCGCCGGTGATGGGTAAATCGCAGTGTTCGCTAGCTGCTCTCTGCAGGGGCGGCTCTCCAGCAACATGGCTTGGAGCTAGCTGCTTCTGTCCTGAAAATCTCTTGGAAATCAGGAAGCTGCTTCACATAAAAAATTATTTTTAATTGAAATTGAATTAGTTTTTTAATCAATGTATTATGTACTAAAAAGGAAACACTGAAGGAAAAGCTAAGGCTGCAAAGCCAAAAGCTGTGACTGCTCAAGCCACTCAAGAAAACCCTCAGTGGGCTTTCCTGGATATATGCTGCAGCACTCTCAGTAAAGCCACAGGTGAAATCCAGTTCCCTGGGCCCAGACGGGCTTCTCCAACACAAGGCAACGTCCTCTCTTCTTGCATCACCAAGTCACAGAATCACTGAGGTTGGAAAAGACCTTCCAGTTCATCAGTTCCAGCTGTTAGCCCAACACTGCCCAGGCCACCATTGAACCGTGTCCCTGAGCACCGTGTCTATATGCTTTTCTGACACTTCCAGGGACGGTTGTTCCACCCCGTCCCTGGGCAGCTCATGTACAGTTCCTGTGCAACAAACTGAGCCCAAGTACAGCCGTGCAGACACTGCCCATCCTGCCTACAGGAGCTGAGTCAGAAGCACACAAGCAATTTAATCCAGTATCCTGGCTGCAGCTGATTGACTTGGTACCACTGAGTCCTCCTGCTGCAAGGCGTACAGCTGCAACTGGAGGGCTCGCAGCCTGCTGTGTGCAGAATTTCAGCTAAAGTGGAAAATCAAAGATTGAAAACAGTGGTGAATTTTAGAACAAGAAAAAAAATGCTGGTGAATTTCCTTCTACATCAGTATTTCCCCCTGAAATATGTCTCAAAGCATTTTTTTTAAACACAAATGCTTCAGTGATGTACAGAAGCCGGTCTGGAGGGGTGTCAGGTCACTGTTGCTGATCGCCTCTGTGATCTGGTGTTTGGGGAATTATTTCAGAGAGAGCAGGTGGTCTCATCAACCTTTGAAATGAAGGTTTTGCAAAGTGTCAGAAATGTTTTTGCACTCTGCGGGTTTTGTTGCCAATTACCTTTGAAATGCTGATGAAAAGGGTTTCTAGCACAACTTGCATCACGGCTGCATCTGTCCTTGCCCGTGCTGCTCCCGAGCTGAGTGGCTGCAGCTTTGACAGCGCCAGTGGCCGGCTGAGCTGCCCCGTGTGCCTGTCAGAGTGGGGGCTCCGCGGCCACCCTGGCCCTCGGGCTTGGGTCCCAGGCATTGTTTTGGACGAGGCAGATAGCAAGGAGTCACTTCCACCGGGAGCTGAACTTCAGCCACCAAACTGATCTAATTTAATACCCATAGTTAGATTTGCATAGCTTTTGGAGCTGAAAGTCCAACACATCCTCTGCTTAATCCTTCTTGAGTCAAAGCAAACACACGTTAAGTGGATTTTAGAAAAAAATGTCTGTGGCTTTACACATTTCTGTTTTCAAAATAACTGTGGAAGTCAAAGTTTAAAGTACAGTGAAACACTTAATTTCTTCTTCCTCTCTGAAAAGAAGGTAGGAAGACAAAACTGCATTGCTTGTCCTCTGAAAGCGTTCTGGCTTTTAGTTTGTGACTTTTAGTTTGGTTTTTAGTATCTTGGAAGAGCAATAGAGCTGAATGCAAAGGCTTTTTGGTATTAATGATGAAGATTATCTGACAGCTGTTTTATCTTTGCGCAGCTTTGCATCACTGTTCAGAATAATACCATATCATCCAATTATACTTTGGGTTTTTAACTCTTTTCATTAGGAGTGTGCCTTATCTAAATGCCATTGTATAAAGCAAAAACTAGCTTGTTTTCCGGTTTGCATAATGTTTTTGGACTCCCAGTATAATTTTTGTAAGCTTGAATGTTTAAGTTGCCATAGGCTGTGGGCAGGGAATAGGTTTGGTTTTTGTTTCTTCTCATAGCTGTTGTGAAAGCAGAAAATTGTGAATTCCATTTAAAGTGGAATGAAAACTGTTTCTTTTTACCTTCATTAGTAATATAAACTTCTGTAGCTGCAGAAGAAATGCATTACCCTTTTGCCACTTAAAACATGCTGCTCTTTCTGCATTTTGTCCTGTTTTGGTAATACAAACAGTTGTATTAATTTTGTATTAAATTTCTCATGCATGCAATAAAATCCTCTTCCTTTGTTAATCCAGTAATCTAAGCAAATGCAATATAGGAGCATTTCAGGAGAACATCTAATCCTCCCTTTTGTTTCTCTCCAACATGTTTTTGACTTGTTTAAGTGCAAAATGAGAGTATTTCTGCACAGACAAGGTCAGGTATGACCTTTCCGCATTTATTACCGAATTTAAGTTAATAACGTATTGCTAAAACACATTTAGGTTTTGGTGCATCTCTATCTATACATTCCTTGCCCCCAGACTCAGGAAAAGCGCCCCCATTGCGTGGCATTCCGCACCCCGCCTCGGTGCCAAGGCTTGTCCTGGCTGTGGTGCTGCCTGCCAGGATGGTGCCCAGTGCTGCCGCACGGCTCCCGGTGAGCCCAGCGCACCTCCGAGACGCGAGGGACAAGGCTGAGGCGTGCATGTTCCTCCTCTCGCCCTCGAAGCCATGGTGGTGAGTTTGGCGACATGAAAGGAGGGCTCGCTCTCCTCTCTTGTCCCAGGGAACAAGCGACAGGACAAGACTGAACGGCCTCAGGTTGTGCCAGGGGAGGCTTAGACTGGGTATTAGGAGAAATGTCTTCACCAAAAGGGTGGTCAGGCCCCGGAACAGGCTGCCCAGGGAGGTGGTGGAGTCTCTGTCCCTGGGGGCGGTTTAAAGCACCTAGATGCGGTGCTTAGGGACCTGGTTTGGCAATGGCCTTGGCAGTGCTGGGCTAACAGCTGGACTCAATGATCTTAAAGGTCTTTTCCAACTTTCCAAATGATTCTATGACTCAAAGGCAAGTTGGAAGGAATTCAAATGTATTTAGTCTTTGTGACCTCCCTTTGAAAAGGGACACCTGAAAAGCTGGGGGTTCAGCTCATGTCCTGACGGGCTCGTCTTTACAACAAGCACACAGATCACCCCTACAGCAGAAATCCCCATCCACACCCATCCCAGGGAACACGCTGAATACGTTCCTGTATCCTGGAAATCATGCAGCTGCAAAGGGTGCTGGCACAGGAGACTGGGGGAAAACTAACTGCATCAAAGGCCCGGAGAATTAATAATGCTTTTTTTTGGTGGTGTTTTGTTGTTTGTTTTTTTTTTAGCTGGGATGTGTGCACCAGTCTGAGTATTTTTACAAAAGGCAAGCTGATCAGGGAAGCTATGTGACCCCTCTGCCTCTGCAAACCCCCCCTCTCCAAGTGCTGTCAGGCTTCCCACCGGCAGTGTTAATTGCCAGGGCTTTGTGTATGTTGTGTACTATTAACTTGCATCAGGCTACGATTTGGTGAAGGGGTTGTGAGACCAGCGTAAATCCTGACCTTTTTCAGAATGGCTGTTGGCCAACCTGCTGTGGAGGGAGCGGCGCCTGTCCCCATCGGCACAGATGGCTTTGGTCATCAGCAGCCTTTCACCAAGGGGAAGCATCTGTATTACAGTGGGAGAAGCGGAAAGTTGCCTTCTGCAGACTGAGACCAGCCTTTCTGTGTGACGAGAGCAGTCTTTCAACCCCTGAGATCTCTCAGGATGTCTCTGTCTCTTGTCACACTCCAGCCACTGGGTGGTCGCGCCAGACCAGCTGCTGACCCCAAATGCAGTGGAGCGTGGGTTTTGGCCACTGGGTGAAGGCACGAGAGGTTTCTCTGAACACCTGACTCCTTTGAGGGTTTTGGTTCACAGCATGGTGTTATTCTAGGCTACTGTGACTTGCGGTGATGAGGATCAGTGTTTGCTGGTTTATGTCTGAAATTATTTTCCTGGTGAGTTTTCAGGCTTAATCACTCCTGCCATGCCTGTGGTTCAGACAGTCTGAAAGGTTTGAGGGGTGCCGACTCCGAACGCGTGCACCCATCACTTTGACCACAGGCAGAGTGTTGCAGCCCAACGCGTGGGATGTGGGATGTCTGCTTTTGCGTAACAAACGCAAGTGTTTGTTTCCCTGTGCAGATGTAGCTCAGCTGCATGCTGCTGATTGGCTCGGTGTCACGTCTGTGCCGGTGGGGTCCTGGTGCCGAGGGATGGCGCTGGCCGGAGGACCGTGCTCTAAAATGTTAGTGTCCCCCCGAAATGCTGCTGAAAGAACAAATTTCAGATCACAGGTAAGAAGCTCAGCCAGCATCTGTGAAGGTGTGCCAGCAGCAAACAAGGGGCAGCGGCTGCAAAGGGCTCATGGTATTTCTGCAGGGGAGACAATGAGCGGCGGCACTGTCGTTATACAGGCGGCATCCAAGATGTGTTTCATTGAATTGTATCTGAAGTTTTGTTCGTTATAATACCAAACCTTAACCAATCTTAACTTTTGTCAGCTCACATGCAACTCTGTCTTCTCTGAGTATTCTTTTTTAAATATCCTTTTAGATTACTTCAGTAGTTTGAAATCAAAGAAAGCAAAACAATTGAGAAGCATAATTCCTTTATTGCCTCTGTAATACAGATAAGTCTCTCAGAGTACAAAGAAATGCAAATCTATTTATATCCTTTGCATCTGAACTTTTGTTTGTAGAGTGGTATATGCATAGACTGGAGAGCGTGCATGCATGTACGTACACACAAATCCTCATTTATCTCAGTATTCAAGTTCTAGATGGATGAAACTGTTCCTTTATTAAGCTTACCTTTAATTGGGTGTAATCTTAATAAAGTAAAACCTAAATCCTGTTCCTGATGAGATGGGAGTTAATACAGCTTTTCCAGTTAACCCCTTCCTTCTTCAAGACTACTTGTGTTGTTTTCCTTTGGGGTGCAAGAATACAGCTACTGGAAAATGGTCAGTACAGGCATTTTTGCAATGGTCGTGTAGCCGGCCATCATATAGCGAGCCTTTTCCACCTGTTGTCGTGTTACTTCTGAACAAATATGTCTTATAAAGAGTGGACTCTTTATCCCATAGTGCAAATTTCACAGTCTGAATGCACAGCTACTTCCCAAATTTGGGAAAGCCAGGGCTTGTCATCTTAGGCTAGCTCACAGCCTTCTCAAACCAAAACGTAGCTTGGTTTGATTACTCCTGCCACATTTTATAGGCTTTTCTTTTCATGGAGTAATAATAAAGAGGAACGTGTTGTTTAGGGAAGACTGGGTTTCGTGCCATTCTGTAATCACATAATTTTTGGAAACCGCTATGTTAAGAGTCACAGAGCTAAAGGGTACACAGAGCAGAAACTACTTTTTCTGCGCCCCTGGCAGCGAGAAAGGGTCCCTGCTAGGATTCTGGCTGCTGCAGGAAGAAGTACAGATGGCAAAGGGAATAAAATAAAATAGACCCAGCTGTTTACAGGTGTGTTGCGGCAGGTTTGGCTGGGTGGCACCCTTGTGTGGGGAGGTACTTTGTAACTGCTGACTGCTATGTTAGGTTTTCACCTTGAATGTGCGGTGCATGCTGGTATAGTTATTTAAAAGCATACTAATAAGCTTTTTGAAACCCAGGAGCTGTGATTTCTGTTTGCTGAAGCATGCAGCTAAGGTAATGTGCCTTTTCTTCATGAAACCTTTTTGTACTGTGAAGATTAATGAAATCCCAATTCTGATTTCAGCACCTGCGTGATTCCAACAGTATTTATATAAATAGGAACCAAATGTGCAGAGACCCCGGGAGTTCTGTTAACTAAAGTATAACTCTTGGTTCCCTTCCTGCAAGTGTGCTGGCTTCCCCGGCTGCCTCTGTCACCTGTGCGCTGCGCCTAGAGGCTTGCGGCCAGGAGACCAGTGTGCGCGGTGGGTCTGCGGGCTACAGCGCCCGTGCCAGGCTGGGCTGTGCCGGTTGTGCTCTCACCTTGTTCCACATGGTTGAAATGAGCTGGGTTTAGCCTGTGCCACAGCCAGATACGAGTGAGCCACGTGCCGCAAGAAGCCACCTGTCTGGGTCCTTGTTCCCGCAGCAGCCGCAGGCAGGTGCCCGGGGTGGGATGGGGCTCAGGACATCCTCCCAGGGCTCTGCCGCTGCCCGGGGCTCCTGCCCACCTGCAGGTCCCTTCTGCAGCTCTGCGTGCGTCTTCTTGACTCTGCAGCAGCTTACTTGGCTTTGTGAAGACTTCGCCCCCGAAGGCATCTGCTAGCCCTGAAATGGCTGATGACTGGCGTGCTTTGTTTGGGGGGATTGTGGTGGAAGCAGCGGAGAAATGTGGTAGATCATGGACACTGGCTAAGCTGATAAACTGCCTGAGTGAAGTGTCCATGGTCACTTCAGATGCTGTTGATCCGCGGTGTCCCCAACGCTTGCAGCAGCCCGTTCCTCTGAGAAAGGGGCAGCCAGGTGCCTTGCCCCTCCTTGGGGTGGAGAGCATCCCTGTGCGGGGCGGCTGGGCAGCACTAGCGAAAGGGCTTTCTCTGGTCTGACCAGAAATGGTTGTTCTAAACTCTAGGTGATGCTGTGGAACGCACAGATCTCTCTCCGGAGAAATACAATTTATTTTTGTTGACGTTCTTTGTGCTGAATTGCTGATCCTGGGATATGGGGGTTGACTGAAAACTTGAAATGGCAAAGCTGCCTCTGAAATAGCAAAGCAGAATGAGAGTTTGGCAGAATTCAGTTTCCCCCATTTTGCACCTTCAGTTTCTGCTTTGACATCCTGGCAGATTGTATTGGCTGGAGAAGCAGCTCTGAAAAGTGGAGGGTAGTGCTCTGAACACACATGTTCTTCTTCCCTGGGGGATGATCATCATTCGGATAATTCACCTTCTTCTCCAAATGCCTGAAAATGTCAGATATTTTTTCTAGTTTATGGACGAGTGCGTTGTGAGTCTGGGTTACCAACTTTATACAAACATTAAAATACAATTTTTTAAAAAAAGTATCTTCTGCAATGATGTTTTTATTTCATTAAATGTTTTCTCCCTCTTTTTGCTTTGTGAATAGCTGATGAAACCTGAAAAAACAGTAACAGAAGATGAGAACGAAGGTGCCCTCTGGATCAAAGCAAGGAGAAATGCCCCCACGACAAGGATGACCTCAGCCAAGCAGAAGCAGATGGGACTGGGGAAGGACACATCCAACCTGGGCCCCAGGTGTGGCTCTCCCTCTCTGCACTGAATCAGCACCTGGAGCCTGCAGAGAACTGCCTGGGAAGTGCCAGAAGGTGAAATTGTGTTAATCTTGTTAATTCTGGGCAGTGGGCGGGCTGGGGGCTGGTCACCTCTATCTGCAGAGCTGTCTGCAGTTTGCTCTGAAGTAACTGCTGCGGAAGATTACAGCGTTTGATTTTGGCATTTCAGACAGTGCACAGCCTGTCTTTAAGCTGCTTAGCAGAGTTTGGGTTTTGGTTTGGGTTGGTTTGGCTTTTTCCCTTTCCACATTTCAAGTGGCAGGAAGTTTTGAAGAACATGATGCAGAGGGGAGGGGAAAGGCTTTGCTGACACAGACTCAAAACTTCCCTTCCAGAGGTCCAGGGAGAGAGAGCCTCAGGGCTGTGTACTCCCAGGGGAAGGAGGCAGAAATTTGTCTGTACACACATAGTATTTCAAAGTATCTTCTCAGCCTCATAAATAAAAAATCGTGTAGATCTGAGCCTTTCTCTTAAAATGGGACATCTAAATCTGGACACTCAAAATGTAATTTAAACTTGAAATCTGAAGAGCATCCATAATCCTACCTAATTTTAGCCATTAAACTTGGTCCTACCTGCTTTTCACGTTCAGTGGCCATTACTGAGTGTACTCGCCTCTGCCGACTAGAGAGCAAGCCTCGGGGTACCCTGCTCCTAACATCTCCCTGCCCCCGAAAGCAGGTGGCACAGAGCTGGACAGGAGACATGTGTATTTCAAGCTTTTAAAAAAGCTTTGTTAACTCCCTGAGGCTGATGAAAGTAGACTAGTTTCTTTTTTACTTTAACTTTTGCTAATGACGCTTGTATATTTTCGCTCATTGGTTCCCTTATTTTGCTTCAGTTCTGCCAGATGATTCATGTCAAAATCTCATAAAAACTGGCAGTAAACAACCTACTGTTCATCAGAGCGATTCAGTAACTTCTCCTGGGAACAAATTTCAGATTGTTTATATTCCAGCCCCAGGGATGTTCCAGTGCTGCTGCTTTCCAAAGTATTGCAAATCCTTGGGTGCTCTATATTTTTGTTCTTCATGTGTCTAAATATGATGTTTGGAAATAAACAATGATTCCCCTTCCCTTTCTAAAAAACCCCTTGCCTCCTGTGTCTGGGATTGTTCCGACTCGGACTGTTCATGTGTGTTACTGTAGGGGTTCAAACTGGCATGTGTGAAAGCAGACGGGTGAGTTCGGTTTCTTGTGAGTTTGACGGGGTGTTTTACTTAAGCTCACTTCACCCAGCCTCACCAGCTTGGTGACTGTTGGAAAGTTACAGCACCTAATGATGCTGGGGCACAGCCATCACCATCGACGAGAGCTGGGAAGCCCTGAGCTGGCTAGGATCTATGTGGTCTCGTTAAAACTCAACTACCTCATCCCCCAAGACTAATTTAATGGAGATCCATAGGTTTCTGGCCTCTGTTGACCAGCAAGGAGGGTTGTAGGCAGCTTTTGCTAGCTGTATGCAAACCAGCCCCATTTCCAGGGACCCTGCAGCATCTTGTCCTCAGGCCCATGCCGGCCACCCTCAGCTGAAGGTAGGCAGAGCCTGTGGGGCGGATAGCCTGGGGTCTGCCCCAGTGTCAGCTGACCCGCAGTAACCCTTGGGGGTTCCTTCCGACACCCCCTTGAGCCGGTGCCCTGGTCCAGAGCTGGTCTCTGCATGCTCTTTGTGCTGCTGTGGTCTTCTCACATCCCACTCCGCAGCAGTCATCACCCTTGGTGAAATGCTGAGGAAGCCTTTGGGTGCGATGGAAATGCTAAATACCCACAGCGAGGACGAGCACCACAGCCCTTGAGAAAAGAAACCTCATTAGTCTGTGGGCTTGGTTATGGGTTTGGCTATTTACAGTTCAATGTCTTTTTTGGCAGTCTCTCCACATTCCCAGCGTTGTCTAAAAAACAGTTGTGCATTTACAGCGAACACGCTCATAAAATTACAGCAAATGCTTCTTGGTAGGGTGTCTGTGATCACCACATTGTGTTCACGTGTGACAGGCAGGCCTGCCAGAAAGGCACGTTGAGTTTTCCTGCCCGAAATGCCCAGCAGGTATCAATGCAATATAACTCTGAATGCAAGTGTTTTCCATAACTTCTGTTTAAAGCACTGGCAAACAAGAGTGGCTGCAAATTATTATGTACTGAAATTCACACTTGTACTTGAGCAATTTATTGCAGGTCTTGTTTTTCTTTAAAAATTATTTTGATTTTTCTCAATAGAAAATTCCCCACGGAAATCTCCTTGGTAACCAGAAATTGTTAGGGGTCCTATGAAAACATAATGCTAGTTTTCATTGGCTTTTCTAGAAAAGACAATAATTTTAACAGTAAAAAATCCTAATCAATAGGTATCTTGCAAATGTCTCTGTTCAGATGCTGAATTGAAGGGCTGTGTTTCTCTAAAAAGTGGAATTTTAAGGGTGCATTACCATGAAGAAATGATGCTACCACGATAGACCAAAGGTATTTGGAAAAACAATCGGAGGGTTTTAATTTGATGTGTAAACACTAATGGATTAAAAGTGAAATAACTTATGACCGTTGATGTAAGTGCTCGAAAAGAAAAATCTCTGAGCGTCAAAATTAAGGCTGAATGGCTGAGCTCGCAGTTTCCAGTCTTAGAGGGCAGTGTGAGTAATGAATTTAAAATGGCCTGATTTATGGAGGCTGCAGCTCTCGGCAGACCTCTGTTTAAACGCCGGCTGTCGCTCCCCATTCCGCACCAGTGGCTGCATGATGGCAGGCTTTGGTCTCAAAGTCATGTACTGCCCTTCACTAAAGCTCTGTGGAGCTCTCCCACAAACCAGCGTGGCTTTTAGTCTGTCTATAGGCACACTTTCATATTGTGCTATAATGAAGTTTTTCAAGACTGGATAGCGGTGCAGAGAAAAACTCTGGCGTGCTTTAGGGCATGCAATGGGAACAGCAAAGAGGAGCTGGGGCCCCCAGAGCAGACTCGTCCCCCCTTCCCGCGCCAGCACTGCCTCCTCTCTGGTCAGTCTGCTGGGCTCAGTCAGTTGATTTCTTCTAATCCTTTAAAACTGGCCTATTGTTTATCCAGAGAGGTTGTTGGGGTTGGTTTGGGGGGTTTGGTTTTTTGCATCTTCTCTGCTGGGAATAGAGATCTGGTGGCAACGTTTCTGCCAAAGCTTCTTCCATTGGCTGTGGCTCTGAGCTGCAGGGGTGTTGGTACTCGGCAACGTTTGGCTCGCAGAAATCCTGCCTCAGCTGGGAGCTGAACAAAATGCTTTCTGTCACTTGCAAAACGTGCTTCCCGTTCTGATGACAGATGACTTTCCACTTCCAAATTGCTGTATTTCAGTAAAAAGAGAATGTCAGACACACACATCTCGTAGGGGAAACTGTCTGGTTTCTCACCACAGATGAGCTTTCTGGTTTCCTGCAGTTTGCCTGCTGAAGACGAACCCCAGGTGAGCAGCAGCATAGCTCTGTCCGTCACTGCCCGTGCCAGTCCCCGAACACCATGCCCTCACCCCACTGCGTGGGCAGGAGCTGGCAGCTGCGCTTCCCCCCAGGGCTGTGAAACACGGAGGCTTTAGAGCCCACGTAAGAGCGTCTGGAGCGCTGTGGCTCAGGGCAGCAGAGGACTGTCCTGACCAACGGAGCTGCGGAGCTGCGGAGGCCTTTCCCTACAGCAATAAGCAGAGCTGGCAGAGTGACAGCCACTCTGCTTTGACAGGGGCGTAGAGGGGTCTGCTGGCATAAGCAGCTCAAAGCTGAACTCCTGTAAAGGGATTTACAGAAAGTCCTAGCAAACGTCCCTGCAGGGGGGGTTACGTAGGGAGGAGACACTCTGGGCCTGACCTTGCTCAAGGGAAGCTGATGAAGCACGTTGCCTGATTTTCACTTAGCAGTTGACAATGTAGCTGGCTGCTCCCCCGGCAGAGAAGAGATGTGCCCAGCCCTCGCCTGCCACACCTGCAGCCCAGCTCATACTCAAGGGCCGCCTGGTCCCTGCAGAGGCAACGCTGGGGACACTGGGCTCTGGCGAGGAGCTGCCAGCATCACCCACCACCACAGAAATGCGCTATCTCACCCATCGTTCCTGACTGCCTTTGCTGAGTTGGATGCCATCTGATGCAGCTTTGGGAAATGAATAGAAACAACATCAGAGGAATGATTTAGGATGGAGAAAGATGGATCCTCCAGCATCACCTCCACAAGTCTCTGCTGTGTCTCCTTGCTGGCGAATGGCGGTGGCTTGGGATGCTTCCAGAGTAAAAACATGTAAATACAGCAGCGAGGGAGAACCTCACAGAAGGACAGAGCTATTTCAGGTGATGGACCACACCAGAGCAAGTAAATACAATCTGCACGCACAGCGGAGCACACCCTTCAGCTCCTCGGGAGCCAGGGAGGCACTCCGGCTTGTCAATGTGGTAAATCAAAGTCAACAAGCTCACAGTGCAGGGTGACATCGGCTCATGCCCAGCACAGAGCATCTGGACAGGGCCATACCTCTCCAGCCAAGTGGTGACCTGTGTGATCTCAGAGCTGAGGCACCTGGGGACGTGCGTGGGAACCGTGGCACTTGGATCCATCAGAAACATGTCTGCATTGCCTGCCATGGCTTCTCCTTGATAGATTCATTGATCAATCCAGACGATGCCCTCCTTAATATTGTAGAAGGCATCAAACGATGTGAACACTGAAATGGGAAGCTGAAAGTCTACGTCAGGCACGCCCCTGGTTTTTGGAGAGATCAGTTCTGGAGCCAGGCTGCGGCAGCCATCCCACAGACCTGCCTGGCTCCACTGTGGGGTCCTTTGCCATCGCTACCAGCTTTCTGCTCTGCCTCAGGCTGTGGCCAGAGGTGTGGGACCCAGCAAGAGCATGGTGCAAGGAGCGAATTGTCATGATTGGGTTTGTGCACTGAAGCCATAGCTGTGCTTTTAGCAGCACACCTGTGTTGGCAGCTGTCACGACGCATCTCCTGGCTATGCCACTAGGCTGGCTTTCACGTATTTTTGCCCAGTTCGCTATTGGAGGTAAGTGTCACTAGTGAGGATTTGATCACCTCTGTGCATCGCCTCCCCCAGACTCCCCTCCAGGCACCAAGCTGAGCGTGCGGCTTGTCCCGTCCCCTCTCACTCAGCTTGCCAAGGGGCACAGCAGATTGAAGGGTGTGCTGGGTTAATGGTTGGACTTGATGATCTCAAAGGTCCTTTCCGACCTCAGTGATTCTATGATATTAGCAGGGGTGACTCTGTCAGATCTCAAAGATTATCTGGTTCCTGTAACATGGGGGATATCTCACAGAACTCCCCTGCAGCTCTCACCTGCCTGCTTACAGAGGCATTAATGTCAGGAAATGGCTTTTGCCCCAGCCCTTTGCAGCCCCCAGGGATGCTCCCGGGAGCTCCCCTGCCCTCCTCCCCGATGCCGCCCTAGTGAGCGGGGCGGCACAGGAGCCGCTTCGGGCTGGTGAGGATGCTGTGCGAGGGGAAAGACGAGGTGTACCTGCTGCTCACTGTCCCCATTCAGCACCACTCAAAGGGCATCCAAATTCAGGGGCTCGCTGCAGCGTCTGTGGCTCTGTGCTAGGGCTGGCAGGGGGGCACCTCCTGATCTGCACCCAGTTTTTAGCTTTTCTCCTTCCTGGTGGCCTGTAACACCCCACCTGTGGCTGGTGCCAGCCCACGGGTCTTTTAACTCTCATCTCTCAAGTGAAGTGGAGCAAAACCACGCATGGCTTTGGGGGTGGGGGGATCTCAGCATCTGTGTTTCCTCTGTTCTCCCCTCCTCACAAGCCTCAGTGCTTCTCCCTTTCTCCAGACAGGGTGGCTTCCAGGAGCAAACACAAATAAATCTGAGCTGGAGCTTTGGATTTTTATCCCTCCTTTCAGGGCCAGACTTGTCTGGGTCTCTCCTGTGCATTGAGCGATCGACTCAGATTAAGGGTCGAAGGCAGGGAATGGTGAATGATCCCCAGGGAATATAAATCAGAGCTGGAAACAACTTGATAGTCCTGTGCGGTTTGTCCTCGGTCGCTGTTCCCCTGACTGCGTTTGTAAATGAATGGTGTGGTTGCGAGGCTCTGGAACACAGAGCTCCACCGCGGTGTGGAGGTCACCCGCAGCCTGTGCTCTGGCTGCTGGCTACCCTGGTCCTGGCATTGCCTTTGGTGGCCCTGGGCCACAAATGCATACACAGAGATGAAAGAAACTGTGGGGTTTGTACAGTGTTTCTGAGCGTAGGACCTGGCAGCTTCCCATCTGAGGAGGAAGGAACCCAGCCCTGCCCAGCCTCTCAGGCAGATCCTCAGGTAGGAAAAACAGCAAAGCCTTCTCTTTCTCTTACATTTTAGGCTGGTTCTTGAATGAGGTAGAGCTCATTAGCACATTTGTGTTATGATATGGACTTGTGCTTTTTTTTGACAAGGCTCTTGCATTTCACTGCTGGTTGGGCTGTGCATCATGCACTGCATCAAAATTTAAAAAAAAATAATATGTAAAAGCAGCCTTGCTGAATTTGATGGCTTGTCCTAGGCTGACTTTAGGGCAAGGGACTGGAAAGAGAAGAGTTTGCCTGGTGATGAAGTCATGCAGTAATTACAACAGGGATCTCCAAAGAGCTGCTATTGCAGTTTTCAGATGCAGTGCTCCCATTGATACTCCTTTGTTTGGTTTCCAGACCTGAGCAAATCTCTTGGTGGGCACTTTTGAAGCGAACAAAGGAAGATCTCTGGTTGGGTCACTTGCTGTATTAGAGAGCATATTTAGACCGTGCCAGGAGATAGAAAGGCAGTCTTTCTTTTCGCTTGTTCTTCCACAAGTCCTCCAGCCCTTTGAAGTGTGAGGTTTATGGTGGGTAAATAGCAAAAGCTCTCCAAAGCATACCCTGCCTTTTTCCCTTGTTAGCAAACGAAACTGATGCTCCTGACACCTGAAGAATTAAACCTTGCCAGGCTCAGGAGAGAGCTGGCTTGTCCCTGCAGCAAACTCAAGAGTACCTACTGTGTAGGGCTGTCCTCTGGTCTGGAGCAAGGCTCTGGGCACGCAGCCACAGGCAGGGCAGTGTGGGTGCTTGTGGACCCTGGTAAGTGCCGGCTGGGGAAAAAGGGGTGCTTGCAGGGTGGGGGGCAGCCCAGAGCAAGCACATCCCACAGAGACAGCACAAGGCTGCAAGCCTGTGCTGTTCTGCTCTTCCCCACTTCTTGATACCATGTTCTTAATGCTTCTCATCATCACTTGTGTCTTGTATTTTCCTGCGCTCAGAATAACTGCGGGTACACGCAGTCAAATTAAGTATGGATTACAGTAATTTGGAGGTGAAAGGCTTTTGGATACTTGTTTCAATTCTTTTGTGTGTGAGCAGGGAACAAAACCCATCACTTAAATGTGGCGGCAAGAGCTCACACTGCTGGGGAAGCAGAGTGCTGGGGAAGCAGCCCTGGAAAGCAATCCATTAAATTGGATCCCGTGGCTTTTTGCATTCAGTTTAACGGGCAGCACTGGAGCTGTGACTCACCAGACCACCACCATTGTTGTCTAAAAATACCTCGAGAAAACATTTCAGATTGATATTTCAGTGAGTCACCCTTCCCAACAAAAGGGCTTAAGGAAAACTTTGTGCATTAATGGAAATGACTCTCTTCTCCTCAAGCGCAGCAGTGATTTGGAAAAGAAAGAGCAAGCTTTTTTCACAAGCAGGACAGCCATTTCCAGAAAGCAGCAGGGAGCCGGTGGGACTCAGTCATCCCATCGCGCCCATCCTCGCTGCCCGAGGCTGGCTGTTACCCGGGGACCTCTGTCCCCACCATGGTCTGTGTCATAAATAGTCAGACTTTCTCATCGGGTGCCGTACCGAAGCTTCAGGTTCACTGGGCAATAGGAGCTCCAGTAACTTCTAAAGCCCTTCCCAAATTTCTCTGAGGGGAAAAAGCAGTATGTCAGCAGGATGAGGGAAAGCGCGTAGCGGCACATCGTTGCAAGGCACATTGCTAAAGCCCCGATCTGGAGCCATGGTAGGTTAAGTGCTGCCTGTCTCCTCCAGCGTCAAGACGTGAGTCACCACTCGGGTTCATGTGAGGTGCTGACGCTGCTTTGGGGGATTGTGCTGGTAAAGATGAGTATATACAGCTATTCATGTTTGTTCTAGGAGCAGCAAAACAAACAAACAAGCCCAATCCAGCAGAAACAATGCTCACCACAGTCACAGCCTCTCCTGCAGTTTTTTTTTGGTGCAGAGTTTTAAGCCCAGATGCTGTCTCCCAGGGAAGCTCCTGGGACAGCCTGTCCCAAAATCCGGGGCAAGGCTCCCCTTCCTGCCTGGCAGATGGGCCTCCTCCATGGGCAAACAGGGATTTCAAGTGGAGGCTTAAACCCTGTTTATGCCGATTAAAAAGACAGCACTGCTTCCCTGTGCCAAATACCGAATGTCCAGTGATCCCAAGGGGGGCTCCTGACTGGTGCCAAAAAGTCTGTGAACCAGTTGCTCGTTTTCCTGAAGCCCTCCCACGGGCCGGGCCATAGGGAAGACTCTGAGGACAGGCAGGGTAACTAATGCCTGCCGAGTTCAGGTAACCCCTTCTCCTCCTGTTTCCCTGGCCTGCCTCTCAGCCAGGAGCCCAGCGCCTGAAAAATCTGCTGTTTAAGGGTTAGCAACAGCTTTGGGAACAGTAATTTTTCAGTATCACTTCCATCTTCTCACGAGGTCTATTTTTAAGCCTGGGACCTCGATACCATGCTCAACCTCTGCCCAGCAAAAGCGGCGCTCGCTCAGAAAGCGGCGTGTTCCTGTGGTCCCGTTTTGGTCCAGCATCAGCAGGCAGCGAGAGAGATATGGTCAGAGGCATGAAAATGCTGGAAAGGGTGTCTGAGTTGTTACCTGCATCTGCAGAGCTGTGCTTGCTCCCAGCCAAGAAGGGAGGTGGAAGGCATCCTGCCAGAGCTTCGGCAGGGCTCTGCCGTTGTCTCGCGTCACCCATCCTCTGGCTTGAGCTACACGGGTTGCTCTTGGCAGCAGGTTCCCCAACCAGAGATGCTGAGCTGTGTAACACAAGTAAACAGGGCTGTAATTCTTCAAGTTTATTTGCATATTCTTTCTGTGTACATGCAGTGTGAAACACCCTGGAGAGTTTTGAAATTAAGAGTGTAATTTGTTGTGGTATTCAGGTCACTTTCTGACGCTGCTGCAGTTCCTCAGGGTTTAGTAGGGATTACATTCCTTTTCAAAATAGTTCCAGAATTAAACACTGCTGTTTTCTATGAATTGTTATTTTGGGTAGGAAAAGAATGGGATGGGTTGGGATCTTGCTTGAGGCAGTTTGTTAGGCACAAGGAGAAGCGGCAGTTTGTTAGGCACAAGGAGAAGCTTTATAAACAAAAGGACAGTGAGGTGCTGGAATAAAGCTTGTGGCAGATTTTGAAAGCAGATTAAGTAATTCTTTGCAAACATTAGGATAGAGTTACCCTTGCCTTCAGGCAAGAGGATGGATGGGTCCCACCTCATCCTCTCTTCTGTGACTCCAGCTAGGTGTAGAAGATCTGTGGTTGTGTTCATAACCACGCTAGCAACAAGCCACAGCAGCAAACTTTTTAATTTACACACAGAGTTCTGGAAAATTGTGCCTCATCTACTGAGATGGTGCAGGGCACACAGAGGTACCTGCCCTTAAATGGAAACGCAAGAGCTGATGAATCTTTTCTCAGTTTATCTGCCAAAAGAGAAGGGAAACAGGAGGCCCCGCTTTTGCCCATGGATTTATTCTCTGTACTGACTCTGTTGGCTGTTCTAGACAAAGTGCCAGCATCCCAGCATGGGTACCAGCATCCTGAGCATGCCAGCTGCTCCTAGTATCTGTCTCCACTGTCTCTTCTACAGAGCAAATGGGAAGGAGAACTTCTGTTGTCCAAAGTGGAGAGATGTCTCTCCATACCTCTGCAGGCCCCGTGAGGGAATGCCTCCATCTCCTTGCAAATGCTCTCTGCTGATTGGGACACCTGAGCTGGAAGTATTTGGGCTTCTCCGAGTGCCTGGGGAGCAAACCTGTGAGCATGGGCAGCAGGAGGGACCGGGGCCATGAGGGGCTGTGCTGTGATTCGGGGCTTCGAAGTAGCTAGTGGGAGCCCCCGTGCTCCTGTGTCAGCATCCTGGCGGGCAGTGGGAGATGAGTGTGACCTTGGTGTGATGAAACCCTATCTCCCTGCCTGCAGTCATTCCTGGAAAGTGTCAGCGAACAAGCAAGTGGTGCAGGGCAACGGGCTGCTTGTGGGTCTGAAACAACTTCTGGGTGAGATTCTGTCACAGGAACACTGCAGGGAACGTGGAGAAAGAACAGAGTTTTGTTCAGAATGAGGAAGGTGGTTGGTTGGGAGCAGCTGTAAGGGGTGACGGCTCTTCAGCGGTGACGAGGCCAGGTACTTTCTGCTGGGAGCGCTGGTTCACGCCTGTCCCTGCCAGAACTGCTTGGTCATTCCACTAGGTCCTTGTTCAGGAAAATCCTCGTGTGGGTCATCACACCTGGTGAGGAGTCCCCACAAGGACAACTTGTGCACACACAAGTGCTCCCCTGAAGAGGGAAGTTTCCCTGCTGTGGATGTTACCCCCCCTTTTGGAGCACCATGCCCCTCCCAAGGGGCAGGCAGCCTGCCTGGCCGGGGCCCCTGCCTGCGGCTGGCAGTTAGGAACAGGCAGGGAGAGTTGCCTGCTTTTGGCAGCCAAACATCCTGAGCCCTAGCAATGCTCTGAGTCTCTTAAAGCTCAGTTTTTACAGTGGAAAATCATTCTACTGGGAAAACTCTTGACGACTGTACGTCTCTGGTCTGTGTAGAAATCATCTCCCTGTGGAAGGAGGAGGAGCGGCTGGTGGCTGGGGTGCACCATTTCCCTCCAGCTGCCGGGCAAAGCCTGAACCTTTGGTGGCTGTCTGTGAAGGAGCAGGGAGCAGCTTTCAGTGACAAAGCTGCTGCCTGCTTGCAGCATTCCTCCTCCTCCTCCACTGAGCGTGTCTCGGTGGTGGGAGCAGCAACTCCGGCTCCATGGGTCTGCTGTGGTCCCAGAGCTGGGCATGCACACACAAATACCTGTGCAGTGGTGGCGGCGGTGGGCACTGCTCACACCGGGGAGCCCACCTGGTAGCTCCCCGTGCCAGTGGTGCCTGAGCCATGCTCAGAGTTCCAGCTCACTTAGGAAGGCGGCAGCAGCCTCACGCAGCAATGCCTGCCGAGAAGGGAATGGGGAGCAGACAGGGAGACTTCAGCTCCCAAATGGCCTGTCACACTGTGGTGAAGGGTGGGCTCAGCTCAACGTCCAGAAAGAGCATCTGCATAGTCCGCTGCAAATGCTGCCAGTGCTCCCTGCCTGATCTGGCAGATAAAAGGCAGCCAACGCTCCTCTCCTCCTGGTGACGGATGACCAGCCACCAGAGCTTGCAAACAGGATGAGTTTCTGCTCTACAGCCACTGCTCAATGCGCCATAACTCCCCTGGCAGCGTGTTTGAGAGCTTCATCAACAGAGAGTGGATTCTGGTGATTCAGGGCAGCCACATCACTTGATGCAGTTTCCCATCCGTCCCTGGTGCTCCTCTGGCTTCACAGAGTCTGAAGCACAAAAGCTTCCACACTGCTGATGGCGTGTGCAGTGGTACCCAGAGCAGCCCTTCCCATGGGCTCTCTCCATCAGCAGGGCGGAGAGCTGCGCCACGAGCCTGCTGCCCAGAGAAAGTGGTAGATGGGGGCCTGAGGCCAAGCGTTTTTCTAACATTAGTTTATCGGGACGGCTCTAGAAGTTGCCTTCTGAGTGTCCCTGTATGTTTCAACCTATATATATATAAAATTTGTTACAAGTAAAATATATGTGTATATATATATATATATTAATTTTTTTACCCCATGTAAGCACCACAGTTTTGCACAGTGTTTTCCCCAAGTCTGCTGCTTGGGATCTGAAGCAATCCCACAGAATTACTTTTCCATTTGCCTCTGTTACTTAGCCAAAGTGCTGCAGTTATCATACCCACATGAGGATGCAGACTGAGCGTCCCACCGTGAGGATGCGGTGGGGAAGGTGGCACAGACAGGGAAGGGGGATGGTGGCCCAGGCACAATGCTGTGCTGCTGAGGCATTCTCTGAGTGGCTTTGGTTCCTGTTCTGTTCCCTTCTCTCCGCTCCCCTCTGCCTGGGAGCAAAGGGATGAGCCCAGGGAGAACTCATACATTGGACTCTTCAGACATGGCACTGCAGCCCGGCCATGGCCTGAAGAGATCATTAGGTGTGAAATAAGGGGCCAGCATCTACAGGTACAGCAACTGTGCGAAATGCCTTGGAAATAACTTGATGAGGTAGGCTTGCTTTGGAGCAGAGTTAGCATACGGATCTGGTTACTTATTTGGCCTGCTCCCTGTGCTCCCAAGCAGTAGGAATGTAGTTTGTTCCTTTGATCAAGGTATAAACATTTACACTCTCCTTTCTGACCCTATCACTTTGATCTCCTCCATATACTTTTCCAGCAATGCCTACTGGCAATGGAAAAATGCATTAGCCTGAGCTAATTTGTTTTTCCTTTCTATAGAAGTGCATTAAGTCTTGGGAAATGGGACAGTGAAGTGGGATTGTGGTGCTGCAGGGCAAATCACTGCATCTGTAGCACCATGACGAGGGTCTTGGGGCACGTTTGTGACAGGAGGTAGCAGAGATTTTGAGTCATGCTACTTTTACTTCTCAAAAGGATTTGCTTTCTCTTCTTTGGTGCTAAACAGTTTTTGCTAACAGCAAAACAAACAAAAAAGGTGTCTAATTGCTCTGCCCTTTCTGAGGGCTGTTTTACATGAGTAGAGAAGGTTAAGAGGAAAAGAGAAACTTATGAAAATTTATAAGCATAATTCATGGGGCCAAACTGTGAGCGAGCATAAATCAGTTTTCTGGATGCATTCTATCACTTCCAAGCAGTAAAATTTTTGTCTTGCAGTATCTTTTTTTCTTTCTTTCTTTCTTCTTTTTCCTTTTTATTTTCCTACGTGTGTAGTGGTGGAACCTGCTTTAAGGTGAGCAAGCAGGTACATGGACCTTTCCTTAGCCTGCTGTGCCTGTTCTGCACCCGCCCGCAAGGTGCTCTGGAGACCCACCGCCAGGACAGTGCCTGGGGTCCCCACCGCGAGGACGGTGCAGCAGCCACCTCGGCAGCACGGATCACAGGGGCAGTGGCAGCACTGCCCCGGTGGCCGGGCTTGCACCCGTGGGCTGTAGCCAGGCAGTGCTGGGCTCTCCCCGACCCGGGAAATGTTTATGCATGGCTTGCTCCCATCCAACTCCTGACCATCACAATGAATTGAGCCACAGACTTGCTGTTTCCTTAGTGACTGATGTATTTTGAGTGGAAAAGAGGCACAGGGAGGATTTTATTTTTTAAAGCATAGAAGGTCCTGTGCTAGCATGGCTAATTATGTTGCTAACTGGATGCAGCAGGCAGCAGCTTTACTTAGCACAGAGAGCATGGTCTAAACTCCTGGGAGCAGGACACGGTGTTGCTCCTGTGACAAAGGAGCACAAGTTTGCCAGCCAGGCAGGAAGGGTCCACGTGCTCAGGAGTGACCAATTCCTGCACCCATTAAAAGTCATTCATTTCCTCCAGCCAACTTCAGAGATGATTAAAATACCCTTCCATCTTCAGCTGTCTTAAATCCACAGGAAAAACATAACATGCAGCATCTGATGGCCGGAGCTGTGCTCACGCTCGGTATGCCCGCAGCTGACACCATTTGCAGCCCTTGGGTGCCCTGGGTCTGCACACGCTGCATTTTGCTTCTGAAATGCCCACATGGGCATATAAATTAAAGACTTGTTTCTGCATGCAACTGCCTCATACACGCAGCAGCAATCACATGCAGAACAAGAACTCTCAATTTATTATTGCACTGAAACGCTTCATAGGGCTCCTCTTGCACATATGTCATGCAGTACAGCATTTAGGCAAACTTTCCTTTTTCTTTTCTTTTTGCTACCCTTAAATTGGATGGTTTTGCATTTTAAATATCACAAATTGGCAGAATATCACCCACAAGTTGGCAGTATATCACAGCTTTGCTTTTGTTTCTTCATGGGATAACTCTACTTCTTGGTTTTGGGGTTTTTTTCCCCCATTAGGAAAAAGGTAGCATTAATGGACTTTGTTACTGTACGTGATTTGAAACTGGTGTCCCTGCTCCCCTGGATAATGCTGGAATACAAGGTGCAGTTAATCTGTGGTGCCCTGTTCCATGTGGCATCCAGCCTCCTGGCACCAAGGGGAGTTCTGAGATGCTCTAGCCAGGCCTGAGGGCATCAGCTGGCCATCTCTGTGCAGGACAAGGCTCCAGAGAGACTTCTGGAAAAGGTACAATTCAGTGCCTTGAAAATATGAGAATATTCTATTGCTGAAATTGCCACAGCAGCTGTATGCTTCAGGACACCTTTTGATCACTTCTCCACCCAAAGGGCCATCCACTGTTTCTTTTCTGTTCCATTATCAAAGTAATAGAAGAGGGTTTGTTCCTTCCATTGTTTTTATTTCAAGTAACTTGAGGTTGCAAGTACACGATCACTCGCCTGGGACATCTCCCATTGCAGTTAAAATGCTAAAGGGGGATTCAAATACTATGATCTGGTCTCTGGTTTTGACAACCATAAGATCACAGTGTCATTAGGGACAATTTCCTGATTCCTTCATCTCAACATCCTATATTTAGAAGGGGAATAATCTGTTTCTGTTTTGCAACTCCTCAGACCATGAAATCTAAGGCAAAGAGTATGAACCATCTAGTACAGTAAATTTCTGGGCTCAACTAACACTTTGCAGCATTTTGGTGCCACTAAAAACCCTGTGGTGGAATTTCCCAAGAGGTACCTTGTAGGAGGATTTTTGTGTTACCTCTGCACTTGAGAATTTTGTAACTGAGACTGAATTTCAGTGAGTAGAAAAATATAAATATTTTTCTCAATTTGATAGTCATCTATTTGCTTTGTTCCCAGTGTACTGATGTGCTTTGCCCATCCATACTGACCTTGGGCTGAAACTTTACTTTTAACAGAGTATTGGGTTTAACCTGAAAGCCTGTCTGCTGTCCCGAGATCTTTACGACTCCTGGAAAAGGGGATGGAGCTGCAGGCTTCAGAATTAATTATGGACATTGTGACTTCTGCAGGCTTACCCTTTGCATCATATAATTTGGGAAAAAAAAGAGTGTGTTTAAAATTAGTTAAAACAAATGCATCACCAAGGTAAATACGTACTTTAAAAGTACCTGTAAATGGGTTTTTTAAGAGGAGTTCAAAGCTGTTTCCTGTTATCACTGCTATAGATGATGCCTGATCAAGGAAAAAGTAGGTGCTCGGTGTTTGACAGGGTGAAAGCCGTCTATTCATTTAATGTAAAAGCAGAGTCTGCAGGGAATGCAAAGTCTGGCTACTGTTGCTCTGTGACCAGTTATGCTGCAGCACTTCACAGCAGCCATGGGCAGTGGCAGCAGGACAGGAACAGGGTAGAGGAGGAAGGTGGCATGCTCAAGGACGCTGCACAGAGCAGAGGCAGAGCCTGAAATCCCAACCACAACCCTGCCTCCCGTTCCGTCCTCGGCTTGCCAGAACTATCCTTCTGGTTTCGTGGTGACATGCTGTGACTTGGTGGCAAAGACAATAACCGAAGCTGTCGTACTTGTCTGGCTGGAGGGGCACGTGGCACCCGTGCTGCTCCCCGGCAGCTGCCTGGGCAGAGCCCCTGGCTGTGGAGCCCCTGGCTGTGAAGCCTGGGGCCGGGGTGGCCGGGCACACGCCTGGGGCTGATGCGGACCAGGCAGCAGCCCTGCCTGCACTGCCGCACACCTTCGGGAGCCGGCAGCATGCCAATGGAGTTTCAGAGGCTTGGAGCATGGTTTTGATTAAGACTCACTGTTTCCCTAGTGCTCTTCCGAGACAGCCGCTGTTGCAGCTTGCAGTGTTTCTCATGGTGTGGGTGAGCCAGGAGCTCCATGGCCGCAGGCTCTGAGCCAGGTGGCTCCAGCAGCCTCTGCCAGCTCCGGCCTCACACCACTACAGGCTGAACCCATTAGTGCGGTCTCTGCTTGGGAGCAGCATCATTAGTGGTTGCAGGCAGTGCGTGCTTTCTCAGGTGACCACAGCAGAACCTGCAGGCAACAGTGGATGGTAACGTGGGTTAACTTGGGCTCCATCACGGGAAACATGCTGGTGTCCTTTGGCCAGCAAGCAGCTTTGCCTCTGTCTTGGATTGTGCCTCCCTCCTCCTGTTCGTCCAGCTTTGCTCATGGCTATAAAACAGCCATATATAGAGGTGTTAAGTGCATGTTCTTATTTATAGGTAATTGTAGATACTAAGTTTCTTCTCCAACTGTTCCTGTTCCTGTCACCAATCCTTTGTCACTGCCAGGCTCTCTGCTGAAGCAGCTGTATCAAAGGTGAAAGGATAAATCATAAATAGATGATTTTTGTCTAAAGTGAAAGGCTTAATCACAATGGGATTTTTTTGTCCCTGATCTCAAGCAGTAGTCTGAATTCATCCCTGTTATAGTGGACTGAGCTGAGGATTGTGTCTAGTTGTAGCATCCTACTTGTAACCAGGATCCATCTGTCCTATTGAGATGGAAACGCCCCCAAGCCAGCTGCCTATATAAAAAACAGGCCAGCAAAGCTCAGTCTACACTGGTCGCAGGTTGCAGTGTGCTAACATCCTGCCCATTGCTGCTGCTCTGTGGCTTGGTGCTATTCTTCCTCCTACCCAGACCCAATTTTTTCTCAGCAGAAGATGCACTCTGAGGTCTCAGCTTTGTGCCGTGACAGAACGTGAAGTCTTATTAACAGCCTCTGCCTTCGTTTCTAATGCAGCTAGCACTGTCTTGGAAAACCAACCCAAGGAATTAGCAAAACCAAAACTACTAAAAGAGCCAAAAGTATTATTAAAAACACTATAGGCAACTCATCTGCCTCTCTGTAAGTAACAGCTTGCAGATGTGCAGAATGAAGTATCTCTGGTGTTTTGCAGTTCAGCTGAATACAAGTCCTGAGTGTCGCTGAGAGGAGAGGAGGCTTGGAGACACAGCCCTGCTCGCCTGCCTGGCCTGGCCAGGGCGCAGAGATCATGCTGCAGATGTGGCTCGATGCTGTCCTCACTGACCACCCTGCTCCACAGCTTCCCAGTGGCTGCAGTGCCTGGAGCGGGTTCTGTGGGACATGGTGTCAGAGACTGGTCTTGGTGCTTAAAAGTAGTGCTAGGTCTTCCAAGTGCCTGGCGTCCAGGTACAGCCAGCTCTCACGGAAACATGACGCCTATCACTAGCTCTGCTCATTTCTGGTGTTTGCCTTTCCATCCCTGCACTGCCTGTTCTCTGCAGCAGCATCCCTCTGAATTGTATTTGCTCGGAGAAGAATGTTTCTGGTTTGCCTGGAAAAAAAAAGCCTCTGTCGTGCAATCTGCTTTGAAGGGTGAAGAGAGAAGGCTGGGATGGTGTTAGCATCAAAGCCAGGTTGCTCTCTGTGCAGCTGGTGCCCCCACACCCTGCTGGACCCTGCTCCTCTGCTGCCCCAGAGCCTCTCCCAGGTGAGACCAGCTGTGCTGACCCTCTGCTGCAAACAGCTTCGCACCCGGCCAGCAGGACATCTGCTCATGGGGAGGAGAGGGCAGAGCTGACAGGTTTGAAGCGTGGCAACTTGCAGCCTGTAAGTCATTTCTCTGCTGGCCTGTGCCCACCAGCTCTCCTTGCAGAGAGGTGCAAGGATATCATCGTTATCTGCCTGCAACCTATGATGCTGGTTCATTGACTTTGCTTTGCTGCAGGGAGCACAGACCAGCTTGAAGTGCAACAGAAGACTTTCCATGCTTCATGTTGTGGACAGGGCGACAGCGCTCTGCCCAGAGACCCCGCTGGCACTGCACCTGTCCAGCCACACACGATGCCGAGCACGGGGACCAGTGCATGGCTGTACCCTGTCATTTACATCCCCTGACCAGCCAGTGCTGCTACAAAATCCCCAGCTACCTGAGCTGTAAGACTGAGTGTGGTGTTCACCTGCCTTTTAGACAAGGTAATTTCCTATTTGGGACTGCAGAGAGCTCGTGAAGTTCTAGCGCCTATCTCAATCCCCTTCCTCCTTTAAAGCTTGCAAAACAGGGAAAGAGCCCTGTTTTGTGAAGTCTCACAGTACTTAAGTCAACCTCAGGATTTTGGGGGCTTGACTCATGATTTCTGAATAACTGGGGCTGGCAGCTCTGTATTTGTTGGCTTTCTGCCCAGATGACTAACTATCAAAAGACGTGTTTAGATTTCTGCAGAATTCATCATTTATTTCAGAAAATACAGCAGCGTGGTTTTAGGCAGACCCAAATATGGCAATTGCAATGCCTCTTCTCTGTCATCTCCACTCGAGACAAAGGAATGACCCGGATTCCAATGCTTTTTTGTTACCCTGACCCACACCTGACATCAGGGATACATCTCTCAAGGCTGTTGAAACCTTTCTAACTCTGGCTGTGCCTGTGCTGCTTATGATATTTTAATGCCTTTCTGAAAGTCCCAGCTCTCCTGTGATTAGAAGGAAGTCTCTGCTTTTGTACTTTGAAAAAAATCCAAACTTTTTTTGGGAGAAAAAAAGAAAAATAAAGAAAAACCTAGGCATTAGGGTAATGAGACAAATAAATAGTTAAAAATCAGAAGGTTCATTTGTTTTCAAGTGCACTCACACAAGGTATGACCCACGTGGCTCCCGAGGGGCCTGGGCAGCATCCTGCTGTCCCTTCTGAGAGCACACCAGCTGATGGGAGGCAGCGTCTGGGTGCAAAGCACTGCACCCCGGGTGAGGAGCGACCCATCCTTTCCCAGGCCACGCCAATGGGCTCATAGTGGGATGCTTTGTACGTGGCTTTAGTCCACAGACATCAAAGCATGTGATTGTAGAGAAAAGCAAGAGAGACCTGGGAAAACGTCAAGCAGCCCCTGTCCTCCTGCAGCCTGACCCCTTGGTAGTGGCTGTTCTCCTGTAATAAGTCCTGGTTGGAACAAGCTGTTTCTCCCACTAAGGTGAGGACCCAAGGAGCCCCCGTGCCAGCCGGTGTGACGCCCATTGCTCATCTCCCATGTAGGGTGACAGCCCTCCCCTCCCAGCTCTGGCACAGCCCTGGGAGAAGGTGGATGGAAGCCATGCGCCTTCAGGCAGGGGGTGCTGGCAATGGGACAGCTCCACAGCCCTGGCTGTGCTGGGCCCCAGGCTCTGCACTTCCCCAGCCCTGGGATCTGCGGCTTTCTGCCGGGTTTCATGCCTGGGTCCCAGCCAGAGGCTGGCTTTCATCCCATCATACTCACTCTGCTCTTCTCCCTGACCCACATCAGCCCCACCAGAACCTTCAGTTCTCCAAGGAGCTGGCAAGACCCTTCAGTTCCTCCCACAGTGCTGTGTCCAGCGCCACAGGCAATGTGACATTTCCCTCCCACATCAGCTATCCCCATCACCCTACCAGCCCTTCTGCCTCCTGGCAGAGGGACGTTTCAGGGACCTGCCAGCCCCTTGCTCTCCCTGCCTTCAGCCAAAAGTATACTGGGGGCATTGCCAGGGCTCTTCCTGATCTTCATCTGAAGGACCCCAACCCATACCCCAGCAATGAGCTCCTCCATCCTTCCATATAGTCTGTCCATGTGCCCCACCACGGCAGTGTAAGCCAGAGTCTCCTCAGCTTCATCTACCCAACCTTCTGAGCTATGGCTGTGAGAGATGGGGCTCTCTTAAGCCTTTTCGGCAGGTGCTCCTAAGCGTCACTCTCTCTTTTTCCTTTTTTTTTTGGTTTTTCCCCCTCTGCTAAAAGCCACTGATGTAAGTGGCCCCTGTCCAGGGCCCCCAGCCCAAGGCTGTGCTGTCTCTTGGGTCTGTGCTCAGTGGCTGAGACCAAAGGAGGACTGATCCTGTGGGAGACGGGAGCAGCCACCTGTGCTCAGCTGGAGAGGTGGCATGGTGCTCAGCTGCCGGTCCTGCTGTCTGGCATGAGACACATGCTTCTTTCCCCTAAAAGGGTGCTGTCAGAGACCTCTCTGATTCCAGCCAGTGAACATCTTCATTAAAAGCATATGCTAGGGGAATGGGTCTGGGAAAGACCAGAAAGGTCTCACTGGCTCTGCTTGCCCCTGTCCCAATAGCTTCCTACGGGTCCCCGGGCCTGGGGCTCCGTGTCTTCCCAAGGCCATCTCATCTTAACGCTCTCTTAGCTTTCTGTTACAAAGCTTTCCCTAACATCTAGGCTGTACTCCCTTCGCTACGATTAATGTCTGTTATCACTTGCCCTGTTCACCATGGCCATGGAAAACAAATTATTCAGTTCTCTTTGAGGCAGCCTTTTATATATTTAAAGCTTGCTGTTGCAGCCTCCCTCTCTGCTTCCTCTACTCCTGCACCCCAGCCACCTTCGTGTTGGACGGAGCTGTTCCAGCTCCTTCAAGCCTCCCCGGCAGGTCATGTCTTCTGCTCACCAAGCCTCACCAGCATGAGCATGAGGCTTGGCACAGCACTGCACACAGGCTTCAAAACCAGCTTCCAACCCAAGGAGCTTTTTTCTGCTGGCATCAGTGCATGCATTTTTAGGATGAGAAATGATGGGATGTCAGACTCGCTTTGCATGACAGGGTCTTCTGAAAATCACCTTTAGATGGTGGCATCTGCAGAGAGGACTCTGCCATGTCTCACCCTTAGGGAGAAGCAGATTAAAAACTGGCCATGGATGGCTGGTGTGAGGCAAGGGAAGTGGATGTGTGGGTTTAGTTTATATGTATACAGATGTGTGTCTGTATGCATGTGAATTCAAACTTGTGCATTTTTTTCTATTAAAATATTCATAGACTTGCTAAATCTTGAGTTGCTATCTCATGAGACACAGGGAGCTTTAAAGTCCAAATTCTTGTAGTCAAGAAGATTTAAATTCTCTTTTGTCAGATTTTTTTGCTATTTTCCAGCTGTTTCCATCCCTCCTGACTAAAAAGAATAACACCTGAAAATGTGACTGACTGCACGTTCAAGTAGCAGGAGGCAAAGAAAAGAATCCACTTATTCTCTTAAAAGAAAAAGAAACAACAACTCACTTAGTTTTTCTAAGTCAAAGTCATGATTTTACTGTAGCTTGATTCATTACTGCAGAATACTCCAGCTACTGCTGCTACCTAGCCTAGTAGCTGTCAGGCCTTAACTCCTGACACATTAACTGGTTTACATGTTTTTTCAAAGCAAAACAGTCTGGCAATGTCTAGCTCTCCAAAGCAATTCACGCAGCCTCTCTCATGAGCCTGGCAGCCTCACCACTGTGACACCACAGAGAAGTTCTGGTCACCAGCCCACACCTGGCTGCTCCTTGGAGCAGGGCTAGCAGCACCCTGCTCCTGCTGATGCCGGCACAAAGGGGCTGAAAACTGGGGTGTCTGCGCTGGATGCTGCACAAAGCTTTATCCATGCCCCCAGCTGCTAACGGGGAGCTGAAGGTGTCGTCATGACCAGGCTGGGAGGGGTGCCCTACCTGCACTGCTGGTACATCCCACAACGGCAGCATAGATGTTGCCTCACTGGGGAAACAGAAGCTGACCAGAGCTGGCACGCAGCACCTATGCTCCTCAGGCACCTGCTCACCACCTGTAAGGATCTCTGAATAAGTAAAGTAAGTTGCAAGAGACCATTTAAAAAGATACAAAGGTAAGGCCAGAAAGAATGGACAGCTGGCACGCGATGGGAGAAAACAGCAATGGACTGAAGAGGAGGAATCCTAGAATGATTTGGGTTGGAAGGGTCCTTAAAGACCATTCAGTTCCCATCCCCTGCCACGGGCAGGGACCCCTTCCACCAGCCCACGTTGCTCCCAGCCCCGTCCAGCCTGGCCTTGAGCCCTGCCAGGGATGGGGCACCCACAGCTGCTCTGGGCAGCCTGTGCCAGCGCCTCGCCAGGAGGAATAAGCAAGGTCATGAGGAAACACAGGTTTCTCCCATTTCTCTCCTCGTTTTTGAACAGGGAAATTTGTCCCCTGCACCTCGGTTTGCAGCTGCTAAAGACACTCCTGTGCCCCTGCTGAGGAGCAAGGGGGATCAGCATGCAGCAAACCGGCAGCACTGACCCCTCCTGGTGCAAGGTGCTTGGCAAGCCCCGGTGGTGGCTTTGCGCTGTGCTGGTTGGGGGCTGCCGGGCTCACACGTGCGCTGTGCCGGGGGGCACGGAGCCCCCAGCCGCTCTGCCTGCTCCTGCCCTCCGCAAAGGGCCTGCCCATGCACAGTGGCTGCTCTGCAGGGGCAGCTTGCTTGCCAGGTGGGAGCAGGTGTTTTCAATTATTTAGGTGGTTTTTAACTGCCAAGGGGTTCATGAATCCTAATCAAAGCAATTAACAGCTAAACCAGTCTGAGCAGAAAACAAGGGAGCCCTAGGAAAGAGGAGAACACTTCGGGGTTCATTTCAACCCCGTCCCTCCTACAAAAAGAGAATGAGCTGGGGTAGGAGAGTGCTCTTGTGCAATGTAGTGTTGCTGCTGGGCTTGCTAGGACACAGCTATGTCACTGTAAGCAAATCAGTCTATGGTTTTCTTATCAATGGTAAGTAAGTACTTTGTACTACTGGGACTTACTGAGCAAGGTGTTGGGTGACCTCTCTGTCCTCCAATTAATAATTTATTTGCTCATTTTAAAGCCTTTGTTATTTTACTTCTGCCTGTGGCAACTGGGCAGCAATGAAGCAAGTGTCATTTCAACCATCAGCAGGTCTGTTGGAATCAGGATCGTTAATGGTGGTATGACAGTGGTGCTGCTGAGCCATGATAGAGCTGGAATGCATCGAGGAAATTCCAGCCCTGGCCTCGAGCAGCTACAGGGCAGGAAAGCGCAATGAGTGCAGAGGGAACTGCACTGCAGGTCAGAGCAAGGGCACGGCAGAGTGAGGGATGGAAACCTGTTCCCTCCAGGCTCCTCAGCCCAAAGCCTGCCTATCGTGTCCTACCCTATGCTGTTCCTGTGGGGCTATTGTCCCCGGAGAGGGCTGGTGGACCTTTGGGGTTTCAATGCAGAGGGGTTATGGCCCTTTTGGCTCTGCATGGAGTGGGTTAGGGGCTGGGCACGCAAGCAGTTCTCCTGGCCAACCTGATGAGATAGCAACTTCTGGCAGGGTGGAGGGACCACAGTGTTGGAGGTGGTTGTCACCACTGCTGGCACCATGTGTGTGTACTGAGTGGCTTAGCAATGCAGCTCAGCATGCCTAGGGCAGGACCAGGGCTCAGGCTAGCCCTGCGTTCCTCAGGAGTCCCTGCACAGCAGCAGCACTTTGCATAACGAGCATTTGAGTTTAGTTTTTTATTAATGTTTATTCGATTTTATTAACATTTAATCGTTTCCATCTGGAGCACCACATCCAGCTTGGGGCCCCCATCATCAGGGGGACATGGACCTGGTGGAGTGAGCCCAGAGGAGGCCACGAAGGTGACCAGAGGGCTGGAGCCCCTCTCCTGTGAGGACAGGCTGAGGGAGCTGGGGCTGTTCAGCCTGGGGCAGAGAAGGCTTCGGGGAGACCTGGGAGCAGCTCCCGGTGCCTAAAGGGGGCTACAGGACAGCTGGAGAGGGGCTTCTTACAAGGGCATGTAGCGACAGGGCAAGGGGGAACGGCTTCAGCCTGAAAGACGGGAGATTCGGGTTAGATGTTGGGAAGAAATTCTTCACGGAGAGGGTGGTGAGGCACTGGCACAGGCTGCCTGGAGAGGCTGTGGGTGCCCCATCCCTGGAAGTTCAAGGCCAGGCTGGATGGGGTGTAGAGCAACCTAGGCTGGTGGAAGGTGTCCCTGCCCATGGAGGGGGTTGGAACGAAGTGGTCTTCAAGGTCCCTTCCAACCCAAACTGTTCTAGGATTTCTTTCACGGTTGTTGTTGTTTTTTCTTTAATTGTCTTGCAGCAGATAGTAAAGGATTAAATTAATAGATGTACTTTGAGTTCTGCATAATTAGCATAGGCAGCATTCACTAGGAATAGTAAGTACTTTAATCACTTAATAATTACTGCTTGCCTCTTCTAACCCCGTAACAATCTGGCCTGAAACCACTTCCACACAGTATTCCTTTCTTAACCTTTGGCTTTTGAGAGCTTGGAGCAATAACATTCATGTGGCAGGTAAGTGTCCTATTCGTTAACAAGCAAAACCTGGGGAGCTGTTAGGTGGACTGTTGGCTCTATAAAGCCAGGCAGCCCTCGCCTATTTAGTCAGTCACTTGGAACATGGGGTGGGTAAAGTATCACACAATAGACAATTTGCTTTTTCCATTCAGCCACTTAATTGCACACAAATTTCTGCTAGCTTTCCTTGACATTAGTTGAGGTCAGCAGAGCCTCTCCTGATGGGAACTTCTAGAAGTGGTTTGAAATCTCGGTCTGGAAGAGGGATTCCTGCCCAGCAGAGATGCAAAGTTTCCACCTCAGATGCTGCACTAGCTTTGAATGACCATAGCAAAACCCCTGTTTGCTGAGGGGGTTGGGTCATTAGTTCATCATTAAGTGTGGTAATTTCTGGCTGACAAAGGGGCTTTCAGAGTAACCTGGATGTGTCTTGCTTGAGGTGACCTGCTGTGGCTGCTGGTGGTGATGTCTGCTCTGAGCCTTTAACCTAGCAATTTCACTTTAAAATTCAGACATCTTTAGACTTGTGTCATTGTGAGAGCTGGCATCCCAGTATAGATCTAGCAGTTTGAGTCAAGATGTAGAAGATGTATGTGGATTCATGTGATGCTGCTCTAAATGTTAAGTGCTCTCTGCTGTGGATATGCTGTCAAACATCCTGTGGAAAACAGTGTGAGTTTGGGTTTTTTTTGGTTAGTTGGTGTTTGTTAGCATTGTACAACCAAGGCTATGATTAACTCATGAAGGGTAGGTGCAGCATGCAGATTCATTTCGAAGGTGTGCAGACACATAATTTCCCCTCCACCACAGAGATGCTGCTCCTGGCCAGTGTGATAACTTGTGGTCCACCAAAGATAAGCAAAAGCACTTTGTTCATCTATCTGCGGAGGAAGCACTGCAGCTCTGCTATAGGACTCAAGAAACACAATGCATGGCTCCGTTCTAGCTCTCTGTAAGGCAAGTGAATGTCAGTAGACCAGATGCAGTTTGTGTGCTGCCTTTGGCTGAGCTTACTGTAAGCAGTTAGAAACTTGCTGTGAACTTAAACCTGAGCATCAAACACTTTATCTGGAATTAACAGCAGGGGAAGCTCTGTTAGCAGAAAGGATCAGTAATATAGCACAGTGTCTCTGTGAAAGCCAGAATATTATCAAAATATTACAGGATTTTCACAATATTTTACTCTCAAAATCTAGGAGCAGGTTCTGCACAAGATATGGTGCCTCACAGGCTGTTCAGAGCTGTTGGTCTTGCTGGGGAGGAGCTGGTTGATGTGGTATGTTTGCACAGACTTTGACACAAGTCTATGCTCTGATACAGGCGGAGGGCAGGGGCTGAGCTGCAGGGATATGAAGCTGTGAGCTGCTACTCAGTGAAAGCTCTTCAGAGAGCTCCAAGCCACCCCAGGGAAGGGAGAGCATGCTGTGTTCAGTGGCCACAGGTGCGGAGAAATACCCGTGGCTGCACACACGATGAACTTCCATCGCATCCCATGGTCCCAGGCAACTCAGTGGCCCAGGGAAAGGGAAAGGACATGGCTGTGTTGCAATGGTTCCATAAATATTCTCTTGGCCTGTTTGTAAGGCAGTGTTGTACTAAATGGAGATGCTCCTCCAGACGGAGGTCTTGGCAAGACCTGAAAAAGGGACTGGGAATCCTATGAACAGCAAGAACAAAGTGACCGTAACTAATGACAAAACCACTTTTGGCTAAACACTACAACTCATGAAGCAGGGTTTAAAATAGCCTCACCCAGGTTAAACTTTATCCTAATCTTTCAAGGTTAGAGACTATCTGACATCTGCCTTTGAGGCTTTTACTCCTTTTGCCATATACTATGATGGCCCAGACCAGGGCTCTGGTTAATTAAAAAGCAACAAACAAACAAAAAAACCCCAACCAAACAAACCCAAAGAAAACCCTCAAAACTAAATCAAAACACGCCACAGTTTTTAATCGTGCTGCTATTCTGCACCTTTCCCTTTGGGAAAGAACAAAACAGTAAGTTTCTGTTCTCCCTAGCCTCCTGGAGAATGCAGTAGACATCTTTCTGCCCTTGGCTTATTCCCAGCATCTCTTGCTGACTCAGAGCTCCACTGTGATGTCTGAGACCTGAGAGCCTGGTTTTAGTAATTAGCATTTAGGAAAAACCAGAAGTAGCATTCAATCTTTGTCTCTTGCAGTGATTTACACTTTTGGGAAATGAAATTTAATCCTAGGTTTACAATGAATAGAAGTTAATTATAGGGAATCACAGTTCAAAAACCTGAAGCTTAAACACATGCACACAGGTACAAGTGCGTACTTTGTGCACACAAATGCACTCCCCTTTGTGTTCATCCACGTGCAAGGCAATGGCTATCCTAGGAATCTCCTGAGTGCTGCTTTTGAGGAGGGTGTGCTCTTCAAACCAGACTGTTATTATCATTTGTCTGTGTATTAATGTGCTGCCTGAGGGCAGATCCCGTTCAATGGAATTTGCCTCTTTTACTGTGGAAAGAACAGTCCTCGGGTGGATTTGATCTTACCCAGATGTGTGTGTTGTTCAACAGGGTCCACTGAATCCTCTTTCCAGAGAAAGACAAAACATGACATGCAGTGACAGGTGGGTGAAGAGATATAAACCTCCCTACCCTGTGTAACATCTTGGGGATGGGAAAGTTAACCCTTGTCTGCACCTTTGCAGGTTTTTTTCATCTTTTATTTGAAACACTTATTGTTGTCCCCACCAAACCAAGGCCGTTGTTCTAGGTGGGCCTGGTAATGTCTGGCAATTCCTGGGTTTGCATCACACTTAAGCAGGCTACTTTTGACCAAAAGAATGGAGATGATGCCGCTCTCCCGAAGCGTGGTGGTGTAAGCAGCAGTTACCATGCTCTCCCCTGGGCTGTTCGCAGCTGGACGGCCTCTGTGGGGCACTGGCTGAGGTGGGGGTGAACTGGAGCAGCCTCTGCAGGACACTGGCTGAGCCAGGGACAAACACGGCCGTCTGTTCCCATTGCTTCTGGCTCATGTCACACCAACGAAGCCTTAGCTCTGCAGGGACAGCAGCCAAATAGGATGGGCTGCAGGATCAGAGGCTTCATCCCTGTGGGGAGTAAAGAGCCACAAGAGGACACTGGAGGGGTGATGTGACCTGTGTGAGTCCAAAGCCCTGCAGTAGCAGCAGGAGAGATTCTGGTCTCTTGCTGTGCTGACGGTGAGGGACCTGCCCAAACTGTGCGCTGGCGATGACCGAGATGAAGCGCCGAGTGCTGGGTACAATATGAGCTGGGTTCATGGGAAGAGTTAAACTGCTCTCTGAAGAAAAGTGGGAGATGAGGAAGGGGAGGGTGTAGTGGGGGCCAGGAGATGCTTCGTGAGCAAGGGTCAGCCTGGAGGAATGTGATGTGCAGCTTGTCTGGGCTAAGATGTAAAGATGTAAAGACGACTGAGAAGTCATGGAAGCTGAAATGCAGAGGGTGCTTTTGATATTGCAAAAACATGCATTAAGAGCCAATTTATTGAGATTAGATACTAGTTTAGGTTAAAAAACAACTTTTTTTTTTAACTTTTTCTCCCATGCAGGCACACATACCCCTTCTGCTGTTTTGTTTCATGCTGTCACACACGGTATTTTTTTCTGGACTTGTGTTCTCAGGAAAAGTGCTGTTAATACAGACAGTGGTTGAGAGGAAGGAGCAGTTTATTTCTGGGCTGTTATCAGTCTGGCTGCTGCAGCTCATCTGCTGCTGTGTTCTGGCATGGCCACAGGCCTGTCCCAAGTCTTCTGCAGGAAGCTGTGATGCAGGGCTTTGACCCTGCCTTGCATGCTGTGCAATGGCTTCGCACCGCTGTGAAATGGTGCTGTGCTGTGCTGGCAGTGCCGCTGGTCTATTGCAAACTCATGCTCAGAGCTGGTCCATGAGAGAGGTGGAATATGGTCCTATTCCTGGGAGTGCCCAGCCCCATCCTGGTCTGGGCTGACTCCCACAGCTCCATCCCGTGAACCTGCAGCAAGCACAGAGTGAATTGACCTGATTAAAAAAAACAAGAACAAAGGGAAATGTGGTAGAGGAAAATAATTTCACATTTAATAAAAAAAACCAAAACATTTCTGTAATTGGCTAAGATGTTGTTCCCTTTGCTGGTTTCTTAAGAACAGCTATGTGCATTTCCAGTCTTACCCACTCCACATGGTCTGGGAAAGCGTAATATTCAGCTATCAGCGTGCTTATGCGCTCCAGGCAGAACTAAGCTTTCAAGCATGTGCAACCAGATTTTCCCATGTGGATATAAATCTAGAAAATTGTTTCTTCTTAAAACTGCTGGGCACTGTGAGAGCTGAGTGGTTAGCTAGAAGCTTTCAGAAAGTGAGAAGTTTTACTTGGCAGGGGGTGGGGGGGTGGAGAGCAGTTTGTTTACTGAGCCTGACACATCCATTTGTTGCACATCAGTTTCAACAAACAAGCAGAACATTTCCAAGATGACTGTGTGTATTTTCCCTGGGATCTGGACCCTGGGAACAGTATAGTCCTCAGTTCCAGGGCTGCATCTCCTGGCAGTGAAATGCAAAGGGACATTGCTGTCACTGAGCAGGTCCAAGAAACCTCACTGGAAATCTGAGATTTCAGCCTAAAACTACAGGGCCAGGATCTCAACCATTCTGATCCTGGATGGGTCTTTTGACACAGGTTGTGCTAGTTGTTTCCAGTGCAGGCTCTGGTGCAGCTTTTTTTCTTTCTATGTTGTGTTTCACTTCCCCCACCCCACCCCCACTTCCCCAATCGGTTTTGGAGATTTTTTTGTGGCTTTTTAAATGGTCTTACCTGAGGGAGATGCAGCGAAGTGTCTTCACAGATGCTGCCCAGCCAGATTTCAATGGCTTTTCTGAGAGGCACTTACAGGCACCACAGCCAGGATCAGCACTTGGCGCTGCTTCTCTTCAGACATTACAAAATTAGTGGCTTTTGAAGAGTCACGACCTCAACACTGCATGGAGTTCTTTCATATGTTCTGCTCATTCCAAAGGATCATTTTTGGGAACTAGTTCCCCCAAATCAGAAATATTGGAAAAATAGTTGTGGGATGGAAATGAAGAACACACAAATGAATGTCGAAGGTGAAATTCAGGTTGAAAGCATAGAGTTATCTGAATTTTCATCTAACTAGGACACATCCTTTTTGGAAAAAGTGCTTTGTTTGCCTAGAAACACCTATCTTTCCCCAGACTCTCCCATCTAAGCAAAGATTTTTATCTTGCTCTGCTTCCTTACAAAAACTGCCTACAGGTCAAAGCGTAGGGTTAATTGACAAGGTTAATGCTGCTTGTAAACAAATGTTATTCTGTTTCTCTCTGTGGTGGTTAGACCCTGGCTGGATGCCAGGTGCCCACCAAAGCTGCTCTATCTCTCCCCTTCTCCACTGGACAGGGGAAATGCAACAAAAGGCTTGTGGGTCAAGATAAGGGCAGGGAGATCACTCAGCAATTACCATCATGGGCAAAACAGACTCCGCTTGGGGGAAAATTATTTAGATTTATCACCATTCAAATCAGAGAAACACCTTCCCCCTACCCCTCCCTTCTTCCCTGATTTAACTTAATACCTGACTTTTCTATGTCCTCCCCCTGAGCAGTGCAGGGACAGGGATGGGGCTGTGGTCAGTCCATCACACGCTATCTCTGCTGCTCCTTCCTCCTCATAAGCTTCCCCTGTCCCAGCATGGGTCCCTCCCATGGGGGACAGCTCTCCGTGAACTTCTCAGATGTAAGCCTTTCCTGCGCACTGCAGTCCTTCACATGCTGCTTTGGCCAGAGTCCCTTCCATGGGGTGCAGCCCCTCAGGCCCAGCTGGCTCCAGCATGGGTCCCCACGGGGTCCCCAGCCCGGGCTCCTCACCACGGGCCCTGCCAGGAGCTGCCCCAGTGCAGGCTGCCTGTGGGTCACAGCCTCCTCAGGGCACCCCCTGCCCCGGTGTGGGGCCCTCCACATGCTGTGGGTGCATGTATCTCTGTCCCACCATTAACCTCCGTGGGCTGGGGGCACAGCCTGCCCCACTGGGGGCTTCCCCACAGGCTGCAGGGGAACCTACTGCGGTGCCTGGAGCCCCTGCTGCCTCCTTCTGTGCTGACCTGGGGGTGCTACATGGCTGGTGCTCTCACGTTGTCTCGCTCCTCTCTCCAGCTGTAATTGCTTTTGTGCAGGAAGTTTTCCCCTTTTTAAATATGTTGCCCCAGAGGTGCTACTGCTGTCAATAACGGGCTCCATCACAGCCGGCTGTGGGTCCATTTTGGAGCCGGCTGGCATCAGCTCTGTTGGACATGGGGGAAGCTTCTAGCAGCTTCTCACAGAAACTACCCCTGTAGCTGCCCAGCTACCAAGACTTTGCCACACAAACCTGATACACTCTTCTAAACAGCCATACTAAGAGAGGGAATGTTTGTATGGTATACGTAAGGAGCTGGTGTGATCATATTGCATAGAGAAATGTGGAGAGGTAGCGCGGAGGGGTGGCAGAACCATCCACGAGAGGTTATCCCACCAGGTCTCTGGTACCCACTTATTGCACATTCGGACCCAGGAATACACAGACCTGCACACAAAGCCATGCTGTGAAATGTCACCTAAAGCTCACTCAGCCCCCCACTCGCCTCACCCCCCCCCCCACCCCCCCAGTGCCCTGCCCGATGCACGTTACAGGGAGTGGATCAGTGGGCTTTTGTCCAGCCCTGCTGCCGGTCAGTGTTGCTGCTCAGAGGGCCGGGGGGCCCTGCCAGGGCAGGCATCTCCCGACATGATGCCAGGCTTACACCTAGACACATCTGTGATCAGTCTTGCTCATTTTTATTTTATTTTGGAATTTGGATTGAATTGCTGGGTTTATGTGGCTTTTTAGACAGAAGGGTTTTACCTGTGAGAGTTGCGGCCTGTGATGGACAGTGCCCTTCCTATTGACAGGAGTGGGGTGTGGCGAAAGCCTTGGGGAAGAGGCAGCCCTGCTGCAATCCCAAATGCTGACCCTTGAAGATGCGCAGAGAGGTCTGCAAGTAATGTGCAGCAAGGCTTTGAGGGTTTGCCCTCAGGACCATAGGCAAAGCAAAGGCATTTCCAGATCCTCAGCTGGTCTGAGGCTCTTTCCGGCCTCTCTGGAGCAGCACCTTGCTGCACTTGTTCCGTGGTGGGAGAGTGTCACAGAGAGCGGAGTCGAGCTCGGTTTGGCGTCACGCTGCTCTTTCAAGCACTCTTGAAAAACTGTGCGTGACTTGCTTTGTGCAGCCAAGGCTGAGAGCGGATTGCCCGTCACTCTCCAGCCAGCACAGCTAGCTCGTCCCTGCGTTACACACCTGCTCATTTGACTGAAATGGGATCATGTGCTCGGACACGACCAAGATAAGATGGCTTTGGCAGTCATGGGGCCACATCCACCTCATCTGATAGCTGCTGCGTGTGAGTGTTCAAGTGCCGGGATCCCGCAGCAGTGCTGGCTGGCGCCTGCCCAAGTCCTGAGCACCTGCGTCTGCAGAGGCCTGTTGTTTGATGTACTTTCTATAATACTGTGTGTGGGCATTTGTGAATTCTGAAAAGCATTTGCTGTGTGGAAGTGAGCAGTTCCAAAGTAAATTACTCAGATTTTCTCCCTTTTTCTCTCGTTCAGACAAGAATCTTGGCTTGGCATACGCAGTTTAAAGGCTGAAGAATGTTTTCACCTCAGATACAGTGATTTATCTATTTCTCTGATTTGGTTGGTATTATTGCCAAGACTCTTTAGATGTGCTGGTAAGCTGATGAGTAACACAGTGCAGTTTATGCTGTTGATTAGCTAGAAAAAAATGAGTCAAAAATATATTTCCATCTGAGCTTTCTAAAGGTCTGATGGAAAGTTCACTGGGAAAATAAACGACCATAAGACTAAATTACAGAGCAGTTATTTCTAGAGAGTGGTAGTGTTGATTTTACATTATTAAGACTTCTCGACAAAGGAAATAAATAGGGATGCCAGAAGAGTATATGTGGGCTTTTTATTCAAAGCAAACAATGGGAACTGCTACTTACACAACATGACTGTAGTGCTGGGAACAGTATATTAGCTGATTAGCAAAATGAAGTTATTTGTATAACTTCATCTTTACTTTTAAAATCCTATCTCAGGAAAGGCAGATGATGTGGGGTGGAGTAGACATCTTTTTCTCTCTTTGGTGTTCTTAGAGTAACAAATAATCAATTCCTTTGTGTCTGAGCCATCATAAAGGCCTGAGACCATGTGGCTTTGGTGTGTGGCTCTGCATCTTTACCCAGGTAATGCCAGCCATATGCCCTCCGGCTGCTCCCTGTGTGCGTACCAGCTGTGCCACGCTCCCTGCGCCGAAGGCTGCAGGCAGAGAGGCTGGCTGTTCTCCTGGCTATGGGGAAGAAGGTGTCTGGGGTGGGCGACACAGGCTGTCCCTGCTCTGCTGCTGCCAGGGCAGCACATGGAGAGCAGTGCCTAAACCTGAGCATCCTCAGTCAGAAAAGCCCAGGCTGTTTCCAGGAGCAGGGCTGGGTTTAAACACAGCTAGCCAGAATGTTCAGTGTGTGATGAGGCGCCCTGGTGAGTCATGTTAGTCCCTACTAAAACGGAGCATCTGGCTGTGCATCCGCCTGGCATCCAGACTGCGCATTACACAGGTTTCAGAGGATGGATGCTTTGTTCTTCAGCTGTCAGGAATGTACGTACTCTGCCGTGGAAGGCTGTAGGGAAGCGACTGGGGAAGGCTGGCCCTATTACTCTATCCTGCTGGGTCTTGGAGAGTGATTTTTTTTTTTTTTTTCCTCCCTCAAGAAGAACCTTCGGGATGTCAAGGTGAGGAGCAGAGCAGCTGCCCTGCCCAGCAGCTGGGGTGTCAGGCAGCACGGCTCTGGGGGTCCACTCATGAGCAGCAGCTGGCCACACAGGCTGGCTGAGTGCACCAGAGGGGCAGAGAGCTCTTCCCTGAGGATTTAATGAAACTGCTGAATTACCAGATAACAGAAGGAAGACATGCTGGATAATTGACTCACTAAAACGATGTCTTGAGCACCAGAAAGTCCTCTTTCAAAGGTTGGCTATATACTTAAAATATTGTTGCCTTTGTAACTCTACAGCTTTGCTAGGAGCAGAAACCAAGGGCTTATTTACCTCCCTAATTAACAGCATAACCTTTAATTATCCGAAGTGTTACAGAAGATGGCCACAAAACACTTTACAAGCAGTTGACTGGATACCTGACTGCTCATTTGATGGCTTTGAACAGGCAAGGTAGATTTGTCATGCTGAAGCAATTCCTATGGGAATACAGCCTGGGTGGCCTGGTTCATACCGTCACATTGTCACACCGTGGAGGCTATGGAAATGCAAAGTATCGGTGGCATCACTGTAACAACACTGAGCAGGCGTCCAGTAACTCTCATGGTGGACAAGGAAGGTGAATCATAGAATCACAGATCCATTGAGTTGGAAAAGACTTTTAAGATCATTCAGTCCAACCATTAACCCAGCACCGCCAAGCCCACCACTGAACCATGTCCCTAGGCACTGCATCTACACATCATAGCTCCAGGGACAGAGACTCCACCACCTCCCTGGGCAGCCTGTTCCGGGGCCTGACCACCCTTTTGGTGAAGACATTTCTCCTAATACCCAGTCTAAGCCTCCCCTGGCACAACCTGAGGCCGTTCAGTCTTGTCCTGTCGCTTGTGACTTGGGAGAAGAGACCGACCCCCCCTGCCTACAGCCTCCTCTCAGGGAGTTGTGGAGAGCGATCAGGTCCCCCCTGAGCCCCCTCCTCTCCAGGCTGAACACCCCCAGCCCCCACTGCCACTCCCCAGCAGAGCTGTGCCCCAGCCCCTTCCCCAGCCCCCCTGGGGGCTCTGGGCACGCTCCAGCCCCTCTGTGTCTGTCTTGTAGTGAGGGGCCCAAACTGAACCCAGGGTTCGAGGGGCAGCTGCACCAGTGCCGAGCGCAGGGCGACGGTCACTGCCCTGGTCCTGCTGGCCACACAATTTGGGACACAAGCCAGGACGCTGTTGGCCTCCTTGGCCACCTGGCACTGCCGGCTCACACTCAGCCGGCCATCAGCCAGCCTTCCAGGCCCTTTCCCACCGGGCAGCTCTCCAGCCCCCCGCCCCAGCCCATGGGGCTGGTGTGCCCCCCATGGAGGACCCAGCACTGAGCCGTGCTGAACCTTATACAGATGGCCTCGGCCCCTTGGTCCAGCCAGATGGTTCCTGCAAGTGCCAGCACTTAGGGAAGGGCTCTGGTATTTGACTGAGGGAGAACCCCATTCCTCTTTCCTGTGGGAGTCAGTACGTGAGGAGTTCAGCTATGGCCAGTGGCCTTCACGGCATGGGGGGACCTGCAGCCCACAGCACTGCCAGCAGCTGTGACCGGGGGTGCCTGCGCTGGCTGCAGCTGTCCTGGTGAAGACCTAAGGCCACCAGCCCCCTCTGGGGGGCTGCGTGGGTGTGGGGCGCCTGGCCATGCTTGCAGGTGAGGCCGGTAGCATCTGGTGGGGGCGAGCATGCTGCTGTGTCCCCACCAGGACACCCACAGCAGGGTGCCACCAGTGCAGAGCTGAGCCCTGCAGGGCACCCACAGGGGCTCAGAGCTGCTGCGGGTAAGGGGACACATTCCCCTGTGCCTCCAGCCAAGGGGCGGGGAAGGCGCTGCCCACGGGAATGAGGCCAGGCTTTCTCTCTACCTTGGGAAATTCTCATCTTGTGGTGGTATAGATCTGTTGGGACTCACATGGTGTGAACATTGCAGTGGCCTCTAGGTAAGGGTATCTCTCAGCCAAGGATATTCCACTTTTATTGATGGTTCAGCTGGTACTGTCTCCATCTCTGCCTCTGTTCTTTTGAAGTACATGCTTAGCTTCAGTGCTACCTGGCATATCCACATCAGTTAATGAGAATTGCCCTCCTAATTAAGTTCCTGAGGATGGGAAACAGACATGAGCCAACCATTTATTTTAATTTGAATTAGAAAAAAAGCTGATGCCAATTAGAAGTTTAATTTTCTCTCCTGACTTTCTTTATCTAGGCGTAAGTTTTGTCTTATAGCAATTAGGAGCACAAAAATGTTTGCAGTTAACAGCCAGCATTAACTAATGAACTAATGGAAAAGCAGTCTTGTCAATTGCAGTTTAATGCCAGTAGTTTTTTAGTATTTTCTTTGAATTTCTTTTTTGTCTACGTAAGTGAATTGCTTAAACTGCATTACTGCATTTAGCTTCCATAGGGTCAGTCTTACTCTGGTTTAAAGCAGGCTTAATGTTATTTAAGTTTGGAAATTATTAGAGGTAAATCAAATACAGGTCATTTTTCTTCTGAATAAGAACTTACACTGAGAAATTGAATGCATTTTAACTAATCCACTTAAAGTCAAGCAGTGACTTAATTTAGATTATTTTTCCCGAGCATGTCTGTCTAGGTAAGACCGTGCACTGCTTTCCAGCCCACCCTGCCTGACTAGGGATAGAGCAGCGTGGCAGCCAGCAAGATTGACCCCATTTACACCAGCAGAGTGCTGCCTCTTGAAGAGTGAAATTAAAAATAATAATAATAATAATATTTGGAGGAATGAAGTCATGGTCTAGGAAGGTTTTATTTCTTTCCTTTCTAAATAGCCAGTGGAAATACAGCATGTATCTATTTGGGGGGAAAAAATACACTGTATTGGGCAAGGATTTGAAGCATACCAAGCGGCAACTTGCTTTGCTGTCCCTTAAGTTGTACTTAATACACATAACTCGAGGCCTTGATCTTATTGCTGGGGCTATCAGGGTGACTGCACTGCCTGACTTTCTGGCCTGGGAGCAGGCACCTGGCCTGGGCCACCAAGAGTCCCAGGCGCAGACCCCGAGAGCCCCAGTCACCGGGCATGGCACAGCGGCAGCCGGGTGACCTTCTCGAGGTGTTTCATGATCCCGCCTGACTTCAAAATCCATCACTTCTTTTTTTTCTTTTTAGAAAATAGAGCATCTTGATGTGCGCTAACTTAATTCACATGGCATTTACACAGAAGGCTGTTATTACCAAAATAATTAGGCATAATTTTCTGCTGAAACGAATGAGAGCGCGGGTACGTTTTGTGATGTGGCTGCTTGCCTTTTTAATGGTGATTGCTCACATGGTAAATGGTAAAGTGTTGTCTTCCGTGTAAGGAGTTTCATCTATTAGTGCAAACAAGTGGAATTCTGGTTGATTAATTAGGAATTTGATGCACTGCAAATTACCGATTTCTGCCTAATTGATGTTGGGACTGATTTTGTTGCTTGTCCAGCGCAGCTCCTTTACACACGCTGGTGTCTCAGGGTTTTCTCAGCAATTGCCATTCTTGAGTAGTTCAGCCCCAGAGCTCTTTGGAGGGAGAGGATATGCTTGTGGGAGGTGTTAGGTCAAGTAGGATTTGAGGAATAACTGTAAGAGTCTGGGTGTGGCTGCTGTCCAGAGCCCAGGAGGGACTCGCTGCCCTGCCCTCAGCCCGGCCCTGGGGACCTTCACCGGAGAGCTCAGCTGTGCCTGGCAGGGCTCGCGCTGCGCCCACGGGCTGAGCTCAGGGACGTGTGGCAGAGCGAGGGGTCTGGAAGGGAAGTGTGCTTGAGCACCTTCTAATTACAGCTGTTCCCATCTGCCGGCCGTTCAATGCTGCTGGGGTGCAGTGACGAGGGTCTGGCCAAGGGCTTCACAAAACCTCATGCATTCATGGCCCAGGCTCCAAACCAGGAACAGGAGAGGAACAGGGTGAGCAGCTGCTGGGAGAGGCTCGGTCTTTGTGCGTGGTGGGACCTTCCCCTCTGGGCTGGACATGCTGCACGCTGTTCCCTGCCAGTCACGACAGCGTGTCTGCAATGGTGGCACTTGCTGGCTGCAAACCAGATGGGGATTGTCAGCCCCTCGCAGGAATGCTGCTGGGGTGCTGCGGAAGGTGCCCGTGCTGTCCCGTGCCTTGCTGTTAGAAGTGGCAGAGGTTTATACTGCATTTTAAAAGTGTACTGAGTAATAAAGACACTTTTAAAAAGAAAGTAGAACTCTTAGCTTGGATACTAATTTCTGATGGAATTTTAAAACATAGTTTTATTTCAAGATAAAACATTTTAAAGTAAATTTGGCTAAATTATAGACACCAATTTTCACCATGTCTCTTAATCTAGTTAAACAAAATACTAAAACATATGTAAGAGCACAGGTTTGCTATCAGTGTTTTATAAAAGTCAAGCCACACAGTTCGTGTGAGTGACAAACTCTTTCTCAAAACTTAACAGTATTGTCCTCACCCATTGGCATCTGAGGAATATTTTCTGTCCAGAACTTGGTCAGATATTTCAGCTAAATTAGATTGAAGTGGTACCGAGGAGAAGAGACAGCAAGGAGCTTGTTTCTCTCCTCCTATTACAGGTGCAAAGGTTGGCTGTGTGAAGGTGATATTTACAAGGTCTAAAATGCTGAAGGACTTCCTGCCCATAAGCCATCAGATCGATGTCACTAGCGATACATAGTGACTGTTCTACAGCTTTAGTGTAATCAAACTGTCTGGAAGGCAAAACATGTTTTGATGAACTCTTTTCTGCCATGTATCCATTTCAGGAAGTTTAAAATTGTTTTTAATGTCTCAAGAGCTGTTTTCTACATACTTAACCTTGGCACAATTAACAGGTAAAATTGCCTATTAAGTAATGGAGTGGTTTAAATATGTATGCATAGACTCACTGTTTTCTGTTCTGCACAAAAAGGAAATGTTGAATTACATCAGTCAACGGACGATACTTGCCCTTTCTGTAGTTAAAAAAAAACAACAACAACCCACCACCACAAAGCAAGATCAAAACCTGATAATTTGGATGAAGAATCGCTGCTTGCCGATTTAACTTATTAAAGCCAGTTAAACTGAAACCAGCCTGCTCTGGGGCACAGGGGGGTGCTTTGTACAGAGGATGATGATGGTGCAGGGACTTGCTCCATCAGCAGGCATCCAGACAGCCCCTTTTGTTTCCAAAGCCAGTCCCGTGGAACCGACTCATTAACAGGCCAACAGGTTCTTCTGCCTGCAGGTGCCCTGCTCCTGCACTTGCATCCCTTGCTGCTGAAAGCTCAATCTGCAGGTTGCTCCCCAGCGTCCTGCTGCAGAGCCACCACGTGCTGACCCGTCATCCCCTCATCCAAAGGGACAGCACGAGAATGCCAGCCCTGCCTTTCACTCTGCTTCCAAAGACAGAACATCTGCAGGGATTTCCTCCACCTTGCTCCCTTGCTGCTGTCTCCTGGGATGTGAACAGGAGCAGCTCTGACAGCCCTTGGGCAGGCTACACGTGGTGGTGATCCGAGCACTGCCTGACCAACAAGTTCCACTCTTGTGTTTGTTTCCATTGAGGGGACTCCTCTCTCTTTCCATTCCAAATAGGTTTGTCCCTGCTTTCTGAGGCCATATGTGCTGTGGACTGAGCAGCAATGCCCAATGCACCCACATTTTCAGTGCAGTGAAAACCACTGAGCCTTAGTGAGATGCCTTTGCCAGGGCTAGGACTGATGCATCAGACTATACCATTGCCAGAGGAGTCACCGTTCCCATGTGTTTAAGCCTCCACTGTTCAGCATAAGATTAATAAATCCAATATTCACCACAGCAAATGAAAGATTTTATTTTAACAAAGCTGGTGGAGGAGTATGTTAGAGACTGGAAATTCGGTGCCCTATTTCACATATTGCACCGGAGGCGTGTTTCTCTGCAGGAATGCTTTTAGGTGGCAATGTGAGTTTGCATTATGCTGCCTACTCACTAGATGTCTCCACGAGCAACATGCATGCTCTGAGATGTGATGCCTGATAAATCAGAGAGACTGAAATGGAGCTGGAACTGAGCCTGAGTAGGAGTTTATCTGTTTGCAGGCTGTAACTGCTTATTCTGGAAACAAAGAGCCAATCTCTACAGCACAAATGGTCTTCTGCAGAGTGCTACAGATGCACTGCCCTGCAAGCATCTCCAGGGAGCCACAGGCAGCTTTGCAAGCAGTGTCACTGTACTCCAGAGCGAGCTGGGTCACAAGCTGATGGTAATCATTTGAACATGTTTGTGCTCAGCTGCTGAGAACTGGTGACAAGTTTTGCCAAGTAACATGTTTCTAGGCAGAGAAGTGAGGGCTACCACTGGATGGGAGCTAACATCCCTGCTGAATCTCTCTCTTGGTCCTCTGTCAGTTCAGGCATGTTTCATTCATAGTTTAGGATGCCAATGAAGCTTCCTACATGAACTCCTCAATCTTCTCTTATATCTGAAACAGGGAAAAAAACGATAAAAACAAATTGTATATCTAATCACAGGAAAGATGAGCACAGCTTCCTTCTGGTGACTTTAATTAAGCTGCTTCAGCTGGGCCAGTAAGTTTAGCTCATTCAGCCAAGCAGCAACAGTTCTTCTTGTAATTGGGAATTATCTGATGACGCTGCAGCACTGTGATCTGATTGCATCAGCTAATATGTGAAGTGCTGATGAGCCAGTTTTGGATATGGACCCACAGATTAGCCCAGGGATCTCTGCCACATACAGGTCCTTCCAGTCCTAAGGGAACAAACAGCTTTTATGCTTTTCCTGCAGACCACACGTTCCTCTGCTGTTAGCAGTAGCCATTTCCAGCCTTCACTAAATCCAGGCACGCTAACCGAGACGGTGGAAGAAAAGGAGGAAGGGGAGATTTACCTGCTGTTTGAAGGAAAGTCCCACTAAGTGTTCTGGGAGGGGCCACCCCATCAGGGTAACCCCAGAGCAGCTGGTTCTGCAGTACCAAGGCAATAAGGACCCTGGCAGGGGCTCTCTGATAGGACTTACTGGAGATGCCAAGCTGAGTAAGTGATACTGCTGTACCCTGGGCTTGGCACGTGCTGAGCAGTCCTTGCTCTTTGCTTTCTCTTACCTCTGTGGAATAACAAGAAAACCACTGTCCAGCATCACCAGGTCAGTGGGCAGGGCACAATTTGAGTCTGCATGAACACAGCTGCTATTCTTCAAGCTGCCTTGCTGCAGTTACTGCTCAGTGTGTGGGCTAAGAGGAGGATGGTGATCTGGATGAAGCGCAGGGCCCAGAGAGATGTGATCAGAGGGCAATTGCTGGAAGAGACGCTCCTTGCAGGCTGGTGCTGTTCTGTGTCTTTGTGAAAGACCTGGGCGATGGCCAGAGCGCACCCTCAGCAAGCTCAAGGATGTTTCCAAGCTGGGGGAGCGACTGAAATGCGGGAAGGTGGCGGGGCTGCTGTTCAGAGGGACCAGGGCAAGGAGGGTAAGCAGGCTGGCAGGGTCCACGTGAGGTGGATTGAAGTGCTGGGGAAGGGAGAAGGTGTGCTGTATGTGGTCCTCTCTACAGGCTGGTGCAGCCTCTCCTGCGAGCCTGCCAGGGCACCTTCACTTCACGTTTCCCTGGAGCAGCTCTCCAGCTGTCTTGGCTGTGTGCGGCTCTTGGAGAAGACAAAGTCTGCTGAGCTGCCTTGCTGCCAAGCGGCATGCAGCTGGAAGTCACTATTCCCATGGCAGGTCCTCACCTGCCTCATGACCCATCAGTGTGCTGTGAGGCTTGATGCATCAGCAGGATTCAGATGTGCCTTACTTATAACCCATATCCTGAGAGCTGGGATGCTGGTGGCTTGGCGTGGTTTTGCCTGCGATGGTGACAAGTATTGCGTTAGCAGCTTGAGGCCCAGCCAGAGAGGTGGAGGAAAGCCTGATAAAGCCTGATAAGCACTTGGTAAAGCCTGATAAACACTTGATAAAGCGCTTTTCAAGTCCTTGTGTTCAACAAGGAAGCAGCAAGACAGTTCAAGAAAGGCAGCAAACAGAAGGTGCTTTCATACGGGCCAATGGAAAGAAGTAATTTGAGAAATCTCTGAGAGCTGTCGTCTCCAGGAGTGGGTCTTGAGGGGACAGGGATGTTTGAGGAAGATGGGGCAGAGTTTGGCATCTCGCCAGTGCCTCCAACATGTGATGCTTTTTAGTGGACAGCATCCCTCAGAGGCAGGCCACCACAGGATTTTTCAGCAGTGAAGGTGCAGGTGGATCGGTGGTGGTCTGAGCTTTACATTAGATTTCTTGATCTCTCTCTTTTTTTTTTTCCTAGGCCTTTTACCAGCTGTGAACTCTGATTAGGCTAATGTTAAGATTAATTCTGACACTGCTGTTCTCAATAGTTACAGTTACCCAGCCTTCTTTTGCACTTCAGAGATTTTTTTGTCCTCAGAAACAACTTCCTGTGGCAAAGGGTCCTCCAGGGTAATTTCACTGTGTGTAATAGGATTTCATTTGCATTTGTTTTGAATTTTCTGCCCTTTAATTTTGTTAAATGTTGCTGTTTTCTAGTGTTGTTGGGCAGGTAGAATAGCAGCTCCCCATGTGCTTTTCTATAGACAGGTTGTTGTGCTGTAGCCTTTCACCAGGGCACGGTGCAGACAGATGTACCACCAGCCCGCTCCGTGCCTGCCTGTACATGCAGAAGTGGAGCAGTGAGCTGGAGGACATCCGATAAGGAGATGCAGAATTGCTCTATTTGTAAAACAGATCATTGATTTGAGAGTGATCAAGCTGGCTGCTGAAATAAAAAAAGGCAGGCCGAGAGTCATCCCAAGGTGTTCAGCCATGAGCTATGCAAGACATAACCTCATACCACAGGAAGCCCATGAAGTAACAAATATTTTTCTATTAATACCAGCATTTCTTTTGCCTCTTTCACCCTGAAAGAACCCTAGTTGGCTTTTATGCTTTGCAGACTTAATTAGTAATTACTTCTCCTTGCCACCGAAATACTAGATATTCCCACAGATAGGCCAGTAGCGGAGGATTAACCACAGGGACAAGCCTCTGCAGTCGCCTCCGGGAGGGAGAGTGCCATGTCTGTGGGAGGCAGAGGAGGGTCTCGGCTGGGCAGGAGATGAGTAAAGCTGGAGGCAGCAACAGATCGCAGAGCTGCGCCAGGGCAATGGCTCAGTGCACTAAGGGGAGAGGCTGCTCTCGCTGAAGTGGAAATGCTCGCAGGGCTCCTGGCAGGCTTCCCTCTGGGTGCCAGCCCAGGCAAGCACTGCCTTCCTTGTGAGACCTGGCACCTGCTGCCAGCCCGGCTGCTGCCCGGGCAGGGGGGGCAGCCCATGCGGGGGGCCACATGGGCAGAGGCCGCCCCACGCCTGTCCCGGACCGATGGCGTGGGAGAGGCCGGCGGCGCTCTGGCAGAGGAGGGCTTTCCTGCCCACTCCTGCCTGTCCAGCTCCCACCTTGGCTGGGCTCAGTAAGGGAAAACAGCCCCTAAAAACAGGGGTGGGGGCTAGAGAAGGAAATATCTCCAAGCCTCAAAAAGGGACAAATATATATACCCATACAAATGCAGTGTATATTATTTCTTTTGTCTGTTTCTCCACGTATGTATTTAATCACGAATCTTCAGTCGAGAAAGAGGGGGCATGGAAAGCTTTAGAAAAATCTGTCTGAGAGAGAGTACAGAAGAGAAATGGAGTAAGAAAGCCAGATGATACTGCCCTCCTTTAACCACCAAAAAACCCCAAACCCTTCTGGGAGAAGGCAAGCCAGAAATCGGTTCTGTCACAGTCTTGTTTATTTTTCTAAACAGCTGAAAGACTGAGAGCGCATCCCCTCCACTCCCTTCCGTACAACAGGCACCCCCCGTTACCGACAGGAGGGAGAAACAACACAGATGCCATGGACACGTGTGCAGGCATGTTCTGAGAATGGACGTCGTGTCCCATTTTTATGCTGCTGTTTGGAGACGGTTCTCTTTGCTTTTTCTGTGGCCGTTTCCCACTATTCAGTGGCCCAAAAACCAGAGGCAGCAAACGTCCTTGTCCTCAAGATGTGGCCTCTGTCCTTGGCTGAGCAAAGATGGCTCTGTGACACCCTGACGCCAACATTCCTGCTTTGCTTCTGGCAGGGCTCAGGGTCTCCTAGGCTGCTGCAGACCCTGTGGCGAGCTCCCTGTGCACAGCAGACATTTTCATCCTGCAATTATTTCTGTTGGTGTATTCCAGCTCTTTTCAGTGCTCCCTCACTTCTGCACCTTTCGCCTCTGCGGGTCCTGCCTGCCTCTGCAGCTCACTACCTGCTTAGCCACCCTCTGCACTGGGCTCGCAGGGTGCAGGCATGTTCGACAAAGTCCTTCCCTGACCTAGGGAAGCCGATGGGTCTGCCAGAAGTATCGCTTCTGTTTGCTTGGGGAGTATGAGAGAGCGGTTTGGTTAGCCCTGTGAGGGAGATGGACATTCCTCTTGTTGCAGGAAGACTTTGGTTCATACTGATGCCTCCCTAAAACCCTGAACTCCCCCATGCCAGCGCAGACAGTTTTGCCTCAGCTTTTGAGCTAGGGGGAAGCTGCCAGACTTCATAACAAAGACACCCAGCTTTATCCACGGGTATGTCCTTAAGTTGTTTTATCTAAGCAGATGAAAACTTATTTAAATGCTTTTAAATCAATGGGGAACAGGCATAGTCTTAACTACTGTAGACTGTTTTTACATGGTAATCACAACAGATGGGCAGCCTTTTGAACCACTTTGAACCTGGAGAACAAATGCATCACTGAGATGAAATAGTTTGTCATTGGTTTGTGTGGCACTGCCCATGAGTTGACTGGAGACATCACACCCTTCAGCTGCTGGCCATCAGCTAGCAGTGACACCCCTGCAGCGTGGCAAGGGAGGAGCGTACGTATACTCCCAGACCACCTTTGGTGCCAAGTTGGTCAGAGTTACTGAAACCAGTGTCGCCAGCAAATGGCATTAGGATGGCTAACTTTGCATGGGAGCAGAGGAGGCTTGCTCACACAAGCTTTCTGCTCACCAAGGGATCCCAGGCAGGAAGGAGGGAGTAACCATCAGTGGTAATCAGCAGTGTGTTTAACTGCATCTTCTTTGCGGTTTGCAAAGAGGATATGTGTGTAAGGCTTGTAGGTTGAACAGCTGGTTTAAGCCTGCCCCTCTTACCTCACAGGAGAGAAGCAACTGTGCTCAGCCACCACAGCCCTGCCAATAACCTGCTTAAAATGTGTGCACACCCAGCTAACACATGAGCTGAAAGGGTGATGCCTTCTGCGTAGACAGAGACTTGGAGGGATGACACAGGAGCTGTGCTGAAAGAGTAAGGCCTCAGGCTAAAGCCCAAAGCAAGGAAACATGCTGTTATTTCTCTCCAGTCTGCCCGGACTGCCTTAGGTGGATCTGCAGCAGCGGTCTGGTGTGTGACATGCCACAGCAGCAGAACTCGGTGATTCTGCCATACAGATGCCCTGAGCTGGTCGGTCTCTGCATGGGAAGTACTGCCCAGCCACAATCTCCTGGCGTCCCCAGCCCTGCAGGCATCTGGTCAAGGCTCCAGGGCAGCTGTCAAGTGCTGGGGTCCTTCACCCTCTAAACTGACTCAGGATGCTGCCCAACCGTCAGAAATCACTCTACCTGCCAGCCTGGATTCTGGCTGGCTTAACGTCTACCTAAAGGTACTGCTCTGCATTAATCCTAAACATATTCCTCTAGAGTTTAAAGCTCTTTGTGAGCATAACCTGCCAGTCCAAACAGAAGAAAATCTCTATTTGGTCTGAAGAGCAGAACTTGGCATGGTTTGCAGGGGAAAATGCCAAGTACTCAAGGCTGTTTGCTCTCCTTGAAACAGTCATGACTGCTCCTTAGCTCTGCTAAGGCACATCTGGCTGTCATCTCTGCACATCTGTATCCTGTGATTTACACAGTTTTCTCCTGATGCTTTATGTGGTTTTATGCTGTGATGAAGCTCTGGAAAGAACAAAAGCGCATCTCTCTGCCCCTCTGAGAGCTGGCTCTTTGGGAACCTTCCTAGGGCCCTAGCAAAGCTAATGGGTCCTCCTCCAGAGTCTGCAGCAAAGCCTTTCCACGGCCCTCTCGGAATGGTCCACATGGCAGCAAACAGATGCAAGCAGTGACTTGCAGTGAATCCACATGCAGGGCTGAAGCATTGCAGGATGCATCTGGGAAAGGAAGACTTCCCTTTGCACCTCTGTTCTTTTTGAGCCCTAAGGTGAAGTTTAATGCACACTCGAAGACCATTGCACTCACTAAGACTTAGAAGTCAGTCTTGTTAAGTTTGGTCTGTATTAAGACCGGTTCCTGGCCTTATAGGTCCAATAAGAGTTTTATGCAGCCTGTCCTTCATTTGCTATTTCAGGAAGGATCCCACTGCACAGGGACGAAGACACCACCTGGAACCTGTGAGCAACTGCTGAAAGAAGCAGCAGTTTCCTGTCCCTCAAAGGCTGTAATTACACACAAGGAGTTGTTTGTGCATCTGCTATCTCCCTTCCTTAGCCCGGCTGATGCTGAAGCCAGCTAAATAGGATTTCCTTGCTTGGATTACAGAAGAAACCCCAAAGAACATGTGGTGGTTCTGCTGCCTGCAACTCATCTCCGATGGTCCCAGTGCCTCTAACAGGTGTCTTTGCTGACTGGCATTCAAAAAGTGCTGAGATCACCAGATTCAGCATTTTTTTTTTAAAAGAGGTGTAATTGTGTGGTACATAGCTATGATCTGATGGCCTAAATGTGACACACTGTTAAGTTCCTGCCCAGTTCAAATATTAGGTGATCAGAAGATGCTCCCTGAAGAGTACTGAAATGCTTGGAAGAAGAACAAGAGTGAAAGGAGGAAAGTGGGAGAGGTGATATAAAGCAAATTATATATTCAGCAGCACGTTAGTCTCATCTTTCTTTAGCAGTTCTTTTTGTCTTGCAGGAGGCTTCTATAGAAGATAAATATAAGAGCTTTTCTCTCAGAAGAGTAACATCCATGGCAATTCCCCGCCTTCTCTCTCCTCCTGCAGACAGATCAGTTCAGAGCCTGCTCCGCCCACACACTGCTTTATCAGTGGGAGAGAAGAGGTAATTCTCCCATCTCATGCTCCCCAGAAATGGAAATGTTTCACAAGCCAGTACTTACTATGCTGGTAAGGAATTTGCTAAATTACTTTGTGATTCTGAGTGGGAAATTTGTTCCTTAGCTACACAGGCTTCCCAGATATTTCCAGTCTCAATTCTTGACACAGAATTCTCTTACACCTTGGTATTTACGAATAGCTCTGCAATGGGACGGAAGGGAGGCTTATGATGGAGGGGTCAATAATGATTTTGCAGAGACTCTCAGGGTCACATTTTTGAGCAGTTATAGACTTGAAAAGGACATTTAGATTTAAAAGGTAATACTTTGGGAGTACTGACATAGTGCTCTCATGCCAGCAAAGGGGACATTCACCCCCAAACTCCTTTCACCCCAAAGCTGGTCGATTGCTTCCACACAATATTGATCAAGAGTGAGCAATGAGACAGGCATACTCTCTTTCATAAATTCTAGTGACTTATTGTAGTGTTTGACAGCACTGCAGGTTTCAGAGTTGTTTACCATGGGATAAAACCTGCCCTGCCGGGGGGAAGGGAGTGTATCCTACTGGGAAAAAACCCAACCCAAACCAAAACACTTCTTCCATAGTTACATCCTAGGATGGTTGTTAACTTACTCTGTTTACTGTCTGGGTGGGAACTGACTCTGCCTACCTGGGGCCAACAGGGACACCATCATTTCTGATGTTGTCTTCAAAAGCAGCATTGAAAACTGACATCCTGATTAAGTTCGGAATTGCAAGAAACCCTTGGAGGAGAGGCTAGAAACTGAGTGCATAATAAGATGCCAGCCTTGGAATGAAACCCTCTCTAATGAGGATGGTTAATAACTAATACAAAGTACTGAGAGCAATGTTTTCTTTTACATCTGTGTCTGTCTGCAGCTAGCCACGGCAACTTGGGTAAAATTTAGACTATATGGACAGATGTATTCCTTCTGCTTTCTTGCTTGTCTAATCTGAATGTGGCCCTCCAGTCAGAAAGTGTTTTGCTGTTGTGGGCAAGGTGACACGTGGGTATGTATTGAAATGAGGATGCTGGATGGATGCCTGCCAAATACCTGGTGCCTCTTCCACCAGCTTGCAAGGGCTTCGGTCATGGACGGCATACAGGAGCCTCCCAATGGCGAGGGCCAGCTCCAGGTCGGTGCAGAGGGAGCAGAGCTCCTGTATGCATGTTGTGAGCACTGCTGTCACTTGCGGAGCAGCTGAGCTGGGACGGGTGAGGAGCAGAAAGTGCTCTTCATGCAGCTGCCTGCAGCTTGGGTTTTTGTCAGAAGTATTTTCACTTGAAACAATGGAATGTCTGAAATATTTTTGGAGAGTTTCTGTTCTGTCGTTGCATCAATCTCATTTGATTTAATTCAATGTGTTCGCACCAAAGACAGCGCTGCCTATGCTCTCGCACTCCCTCCTCTCGTTGATCTCAGCCAGCGCCTCTTTGTTGCCAGCTTGCTTGCTAACGCTGCTGTCAGGGTGCTGGCACTGGGGGCCCAGGAAAGGTCCTCAACAGCAGCTCAGGTTTTAGGGACTGAGGGTTCAAACCCGCGCTCTGCCAGAGGCTCATTCCACTTGGGTGGGTATGGCACCCGACCCCGGTGCCCTTCACCCAGAGCGGGGATGGCGTGGTCTGCCCGCCCGCAGGCCCCGCAGGGCAGCGTGGCCCTACGTGCGCTCAGGGCCCCCGTCCCAGTGCGGCCGGGCAGCCCTTGCGCCAGCGCTGCAGGGACAGTTACGGCTCCAAACCGGGGCGTCGGGATGAGGGGCCCAGGTCAGCCCAGGTGTTTACACCCGGGAGCCCAAGTGGTGGGCTGGTGCTGCCGCTGTGCTGTGCGCGGGCCGCCCGGTGGCACGGCCGGTGGCGCGGCGTGGGGGCGCGGGGGCCGCCCGGGCATGCACCCAGAGGCGCCCGCCGGAGCTCTGCCCCGCCGGCCCCGGCACGGCACCCGCCTGATGGGCGGGCGGGCACCTGGCGAAGTTCAGAGCGGAGCGTGGGGAAGGGGAACAGCCCCCCAGACCCACGGCGAGACCCCCCGAGTGAGACCGCACGGAGCGCAGAGGGATGGCAGGCGGGTGCGGGCCGGGGGCCGGCAGAGGCGGGGGCACGGTCTCGCTCGGGGGCTTCTTCGGCTTCAGGCGTGGCGAGCGCGGGCGGAGGCCCCGGCACCGGTGATGCCCAAAGTCCCCGTGTGCCCTGGGAAAACAGCGAGGCGGGGCGGCGGCAGGTCCGGCACCTGTGGCGGTGCGTGGCGGGCGGGGGCCGACTGCAGCAGCGGGAGAGGCCGCGGCCCCCCGGCCCCCAGCGCCGCGCGCAGCGGCGCCCCGGGGGAAGGTGCCGCTCCAGCGCCGGGCGCGCAGCTGACGCGCTCCCCGCCCGCGGGCCCGGGGGTCTCGGGGCGCGGCGGAGGCAGCCGGGGCCGGGCGGCTGCAGCTCCCCGCCCCCTCCCCGCCCAGGAAGCGTCGGCGGGGAGGGGGCTGGCCGGGGAGCTCGGACTCCCGCCGGCCCCGTCTGCCCGCCCGTGCCTCCATCCCTCCCCGCCCCCCCGGCTGGCCGCGCCCGCTGCCCGCGCCGCGCAGGGGCGGTGGGCCGGCCGGCCGGCGCGCAGGCGGCGGGGGGCGGGCAGGGGCGGTGCTGCGGAGCCCCGGCTGGGCTCGGCTCAGCGCGGCGCGGAGGAGCGGAGCGGAGCGGCCGCGATGGGCGCCTCGGCGGCGGAGCGGCGGCGGCGGCGGCGGGGGGACCTGCTGCGGGGGCAGCTGGGCGCCCTCGCCGCCCTGGCCCTGCTCCTGGCCGGCTGCGCGGCCGGTCGCGGCGGTGAGTCTGCGCCGGGGGCCGCTCTGGGGGGCGATGGGCCGGGCGCGGGGCCGCGGCGGCGGGAGGGGGGGTCACCTGCCGCGGAGGTGAGCCTTACCCGGGCGCCGGGGGAAGGCAGGGGGAGGGGCCGCGCGGGGGCCGGGACCAGCCGGGGGTCCTCCACGACGGGAGCCCCCCTTCCCCGCCCCGCCCCGGGCCGGTGCGGTGCGCGCTGGCGGGGGTGGCGGCAGCCGCCGGGAGAGGCGAGGCGAGAAACTTTGCGGGGGTCCGCGCTGGGGCCGGGGCCGCCGCATGCGTGCGGCCGCCGCCGAGCAGCGCCGGCGGAACGGGTCCCCCCGGCTGTCGGCGCCGGGGTCCCGGCGGGGACGGGGCGCGCTGCCGCGGTGCAGCCGCCCGCGTGTCCCCGGTGGCCGCGGGGCAGCGCCGGGCTGGCGCGTGTCGCTGCGGGAGAGGGGCTGGGGAGGGCGCCGGTCGCGGTCGGGCGTTGAGCGGCCGCCTCCTGCTTCGGCTCGGCCGGCTGTATGGGGAGGGTGATAGCGAGCGATTTGTATTTTGCATTGCAAATATGTGAGTGTAAGCAGAATTTACGCAAGGTTTATTTTCCTTTAAGTGAAGGAGAGTGTACCCCTCCGTGACTCGAATTTGCTTTTTAAACAAACAGACGTGTCTTAAGGGTTTTGCAGTGTCCAGCATGGTGTGAGGAATGCTCTGATCTTTAGGAAAGAGCACAAACACCAGTGAAGACTTGAACACAGTTTTTCTTATGGGGTATAACAATGCTTGGAGGCGTTTTTAAGATTTGGGACTTCAGTGCCCTTAAATTAATCACTCTTTCTTCTTTTTGTACGTGTGTTCTAAAAGTTACACTTTTTTCCATGAGCGGGGTGATTTCTTCTGAGAACTAAGGCCAGAGAAGACAGACATGAACATCGTTGTAAGTAAACAGGGGTATATGCATGTACTTAAGTATATTTAAGTCTACCCACACAGTATCTGCAGATGTGTGACACTAATACCAGTCCTTCTTTTACATAAACTTCAAAGCCTACTGGTGAGAAGGTTCTTCCTTTGGCATGCCTTGCTTCTCAAGCTGGTGGGGCCAGACCACTACCCTCTTCCCGCTTTCTGTCGGTGGGAAACCAAACCCCCTCTGGCCCGTACCCCGATGGAGCGGGCTGGCTGCTCACCTTCGCCACATGCTAAATTGTAGATTACGTGGCAAAGGCAAATTTCAGACCCATTTTAAATGGGACATAGGGTGCCACCCTTCTCTCTGCAGGGTAGTGTGGATTCCCATCCTGTGTTTTACTCTCCTTGAAGGTGGTTTTCCCAGTGATGCGGAAGGGAGCTCCATTCACTGAGTAAAGGCAGTGTAGGCTGTAGAGGTCTGTGCTGCAGGTGAATTCATCTGTGCTTTGCTTGAATTGCCCAAAGCGTTCCCCAGCCAGGCACCGCTAACATTTGTCAGGGCTCTTGCTGTATTGCTTCAGTTTGAGAGAGTATCTCATCTTATGATCAGAGTTAGCTCAGAATTAATCTGAGAGACAAGAAGTAGCATTTGGCATGATAGGCAGGGCACCCTGTGCGCCTGCGGCCACGCAGAGCCAAGAGCCGCAATGAGGAGATTTGTTTTACAGGTGGAAATTTTCCACAGTGCCCACTACATCTGCTTCCTCTTTGTGGGACCTAAGTGACGGGGCTCTCTGGGGAGCCTCACTGACAGCCAGCAGCCTGCTGCTCGCTGAAGTCTGTGTCGTGATTAGATAGGAGGTGGAATGATGCATCTTGATTTGGCGATTTAAATATTTCTTCCCATGTAAACATGTGCGGTTTAAGATCAAATACAAACTTTTGACTCAACTGCAGTGCTTTTATAGCAAAAGGCATCTCCCACCCCGCTCCCCTGGCAGGAGGCGGCAGCCTTACCCTGTGCTCCCAGGGTAGTTTTCGCTAGCAGAGTGGTGTGGTATGTGGAGTATACACAGTGTATGCCGCTGATGTGCAGCTCGCTCGCGTCCTTGATGCCAGAGGGGCTGACGGCAGCACAAAGCTGGGCGTAGGTTTTGTTGGGGTGCAGTGGAGATGCTGGAGTGATCACTGCTCCTGTGGAGCCATTGCATCGAGGTGCGATCCAGCCCAGCAGCCATTGGCTTGGATCACCGTTTTAGATTATGTGTTCTTGCTTTTAATGCTCCTGTTCTTAGTCAGTCCCCTTTCCCTCAGCCAGTCTCTGCTACGGCCTGGATCCAGAGGAGCATGGCCTGTCAAGTCACGGGTGACCTCTGTTTGCAGAGGGGTGTGAGGTGCCAAAGCCTTCAGAAAGCGCATGTGCTTGCATCCACTGCAAGGAAGACTGGAGCTCTTCCTGAAGCGGCAGGTAACCACAGTGTTTTAATTGATGAACCCTCTGTAGTGGGCAGCTCTAGAGGATAGGGCGTGAGGTCTGGTTTTCTGTTCCGGTGGCTCCCCCTGCTTTTCTGGATGATTTAATCTCTCCGTGTCTCACTTGGCTGGGTCTCTAATAGGAGGTCTCCTTTTCAAGTGGCTTTGAGATCTGACGCTAAACAATGTGTAATGACAAAGTGTTACAACGTTACGATGTTTATATGAATGTCCTTCCAAAGGTCTTTGTATTCCACAAGGCTCAGTCTTTCAAAAATAGATACACTGCAAATTAACAAGAAATCCAAGTTCGGGGACTTGATCTGGGTGGTGAAGGTGCGGCTGGGGTGCCTCCTCCCCTCTTCCAGGCAGCATAGATCCATGGTTATGCTCTGACATGCAAGGAAGTCACACGGGTAAATAAGAGGTGTAACTGAGGTCAAACACAGCCCTGCAGACCCAAAATACACCTGCCAGGCACTGGATTGCCATATGCTTTTTGGTCTGCTGCTGAGGGGACTGGAGGTGAAGGAAAGTTATAGGAACGCCTCCGTAACTCGAACAGCATGAGTCGCTCCAAAGCTCTGCCTGACTCTGCCATCCTCACAGGAAAAGCCAAAGCATGAAGTTTTCTTACTTTCTTTCTTTTTCTCCCACCCTGCCCCCCCATCAGTCTGACTCAAATTCTGTCTTGCCTCCACTCCTCCCTCTATGAGAAACTTCGTTATATGAGACCATCTTCCAAATTGTGATTATTCAGGTTTTTCAAGGGAGGCTTCTGAGTCAGGCCTTTGACCAGTTTACTCTCGGGGACAGCAAAAATAGCAGGGGCATCAGTCAGTGGGATTTTTCTTTTCTTCTTTCTGTGTGCCTGCGTTTTTGGCAGGGTGGTAAGGGAAAGCTGGGTCTAATTCTGCAGCCCTTACTCATGGGGATGGGCACGTCCAAGCAAATGGAGTTGCCTGCATGATTCAAGCATGGAAGATTTGGGTTGCTTTTAAGTCTTGTTTTAACTTGACGGGAGTGCAGTATTCAGAATGGTGGAGCAGGGCCTGCCAAGTGCATTTTGACTTGTTCTGAGACTTACTCCAAGTCCAAAGCTCAGCCTGATTTTTCCAGGACTGAGGGCTTCCTGGTCCTTCTTGCGGGCTGCAGAAGGCTGCGAGCATCCATGTCACAGTAACACGCTTACAGAAAGTCTCTAAGCCATCCTGGGTGGCGTGATGGGCAATGGGGAGCAAAGATCCCAGCATGTCTGCCTCCCAGCCCTGTGCTAGCTGGAGGAGCTCACGGGACTGGAATGAACCACGCAGGCTGTTTCCTCCCGACTGCTTTGTCTTGTCACTGTCCCTGCCTACCGCAAAGGGCTTTTCCTCACAGATCTCCTTACCGCCAAATTAGCATGGAAGAACTTTGGTGTGACAGATCCTGGTCCTCTAGCTGGGAATTAAGTGACAGATCCCCAATTTCATTGGAATGTTTTTGTTTGTGCAAACCAAGAAACCCAAACCGAATTTTAGAGGTCGTGCACTGAAAGCACAAAAGCAGTTGTTTTCCTCACCTCTTCAGTGAAGCGTAATCCTAGCTTCACTGAGAGTAATCCTAGCCCAGATGTAATGCTGTAATCGTTGGACCCCTGGATATGGGAATTTACCCTCATAAACTAGGGAGAGGCATCAGGCCAGAGCGTGGTATGCGACCTCTTTGGCAGGGAGCTTGTTTGGCCTTGCAGGAAATGACTTGTTCATTTATTTAGTACTCATTCAAGGTCCTGCACCAACAGCTGACAGAGGCTGAGGTCTTCTATCAAGCAGCTTGCAGCGCGGGGAGCAGCAGGGATGAGGCATGCGGCTCTGCTTGGAAGGAGCAAGGGGGAACATGCTTAAAGATGTGCTCAACTTTCAGCACCTGCTTACGGTACTGGTGGAGCAGGGCTTGTGCGCCTGGCTGTGAATTTGGGCTTGCTGCGGGATCTCCCTGAAGAACTGCCTTGGGAATGTTCAAATCTCCATACCTGCCAGTGTTTGGGGTCCACTTAATTAAAACATTATGAAAGTGTGGGGACGCGTGCCAGGCTGGTCAGCTTGCCAAAGCTGGGTGCCCGAGGTAAACTCCAGCACGCCCCTAAATTCATGGGGTCTTGGTCCTCAGGATGTGGGTGCGGGCTCCTTGGGAGCTCCCACCTCTGCAGGGCATGAAGGCAGAAGGTTGCTTGCCTCCCCAGCTGTTCAAACCCAGACAGAATGCGAGGCGGTGAATAGCAGAAAAACTCCATGATCATCATTTCTTTAGTGCCTGTTAAGGGAAGGTAGGCTTGTGGCTCTGTGGCTGCCTGGGCTGATCTAACTGCAAATGCTCTGTCCTGCTCTCGGTGCTGCTTGTGGCTGCTCCTGCCCACGTTGCCTCCTTGTGCATGGGCTCCTGCATTTTGCAGGCCCTTAGCTGAGTCTCCAGCAGCTAACACAGCAGAAAACTAGCTTAGGATAAATAAAGGACTTTTTTTTAAATTTTTTTCCCCCCCTTCAGATTAGCACACTAAAATGACTTGGTGAGGGTCTTAACAAGCTGTAGCTGAACGGAGAGCCCCTAGGTGGTGGCTGTGGTCAGAATAGCAGAGCTCATGGGAAGGTGGGCATGGTTGGTTGGTTTTTTCTAAGCTCTTTTTTGTACTTCCCTCCTGCTGCTGATCTTGAATGGTCCTTAATGTTGGGAAGGCTGGCTTGTCACGCTGTCCATTTTTGGTCAGATTCTCAAAAGGAAGGGCTCAGCTGGAGCTGTCATATATTCATGTGGCAGGTACTTGTGTCTCTAGCCTCCTGGGAATGAGACTGTGAAAAAAATGATCTGTCCCTGGATGGGAAAGGGTCATTCGGGAGATCAGCAGCCATCCCTGCAACAAGAAAACTCCCTTCACCTCTGGAGCTGACCCTGCTTCTAAGTGTTAGTCTGCCCCAGGGCATTTTTCTCTGTTTTGTTTCTGTTCTTTCTTTAAACTGATGGCAACCCTATGGTAGCTAGAAAAATACTCTTTTTTTCTTTCTCCGCTTCCCCCCCGCCTCCCGTTACTGTGCCTTTGGAACAGTTTAAATTACCCTTTCTCGCTTTCCTGTCCACAAGGAAGCATAGCAAAAATGAAAATTCATAGATTCTTCCCTAAGATAAGACTTGAAGAAAAGAGCCAGGTCTCATGAAACCTGTCACTTAAAACTTTGGAGTTTGGTTTTTTCAAATGGAAGCCAAATGGGGTTATGGAGCATAGAGCCTGAGGGATGCATCTTGTTACTGTTGTTACTTGGAAGCCAGTGCAACTTCTTCGTGCGATTTCTGCAAAAATACACTTCTTCTGCAGACTCAGTGATCATATGCTGCGCTGCGGTGGGAGCTGCACTTTATTGTCACAGGCTGTGCTTTCCCACCTGTTCTGAGGCACACTGTTTTTTACATCTGGCAACCAGGCAGCTGAGTTGAAGTCATGCATTTTTGGAGAAAAAAAAAAGGGGGGGGGGGGAAGAAGAGGTGTTTGCTTTTTCCAGCCTTGTTCTCCTGCCCTTCTCTAGACCAGTCTTTAAGCATGGGATTTTAGAAAGCATCAGGGATTTTCAAAAGCCTTGTTCTGCTCTAAGTTTTACCTTTAATATCACCACAAGTCAGGTCGAACCGATGCAGAGAGCCACTGGTAACCTCATCCTAATTTCTTTCCACTGGTGTGGCTTTATGGGAAGAATCAGTGGAGCAGTGGGCATGCCCTGGTGTGGGCAGGATGTTTGTAGCCTCGCCGCTTTAATCATTATGTCCTGTAGACATGCTCTTAGAAGAGTAAGGTTACACGGTGAGTAAATCTTAGTGGCTGGTCTGCAGTAGAGCTGCATTACTCACAGCATCAAAGGGAAATCCTTTGAAAATGGAAGTGGTAAATGCGTGTAATTTGCAGCTTGTGAGTGGACTTTTGGCTGACCCTAAAGGGATGAAGGTGTGTTGCCTCTGCAGAATAGTTGCTGGACTGTCAGACTCCTCAAGCTCTGAACAGCCTGTCCATGTGTTATTTACTGCCAAGGGCATCCTGACTCGGGAGTTTGCATTTAGCTACTTGAAACCCCTAGGGCACAGTTCCATCTCCCTTTGTCTTGTCTCCCAGCAAAGTTTATGTTATCTTCTCTTGCATTTGTCAAGATGGAAGGTCAAGTCTCCACGGCAGTCGGAAAAGTGCCTATTCAAGTGAGACTTAGGCCTGATTTTGTCAGCTTGGAAACTGATAGCAATGGAGCTGCGGTTATATGGAGTTGGCCATAGGATGAGCCCACTGAACCTGGGGATTTTGGAGGGTGTTGAGCCCCCCATTGCTTTGGCAATGGAGCCAGCTACATCAAAGGAGCATCTGTAAGACATTAAATATGTGCGGTCAATGTGTCCGTACCATAGCATGGCTGGATTTCAGCTTAACACTCAGATTTAAAAATAAAATGGGTGCAACCTCTAGACGCCAAGCTTTTCTTTAGGAACAGGCTGAGAAAACTCTGGAAACTAGGGGCTTTCTGAGTGTTGGGGGAAAAGGAAGACGAGGAAGGAAAGGGAGCAGGATGGGGTGTTGCATTCAGCAACAAGGGCTGATGAATAGAAGCACACAGTAACTGGAGGTGACCTGAGACTGGATTAAAAGGTGAAGTTTGATGTGGACTGAAGATGTTTAAGCTGTTTTTTTTTGGCAGTATCCCTGAGACTAGGAGCACTGCACCAAGGGCTCCAGGGGGAGGGCCTGGGTCTTGGTCTTCTGAAAAAAAAAGAAGGCGCTGAAGAGGAGTCCAGATGTGGTGTCCAGGGAGGAGGCTGTGTGGGACAGTACTTGCTGGGACTTTATTTGCCTTTTATGGACTTTTTTGGCTTACAGGGACTGCTGAAGAGGTGTGATTGAACGTCATCTGCCTATAAGCCTTGCCTGCAAGAAGCAGATGGTCCCCCAGGTCCTGCCTTGGACCTGAAAACTGCTGGCAGGCCCAGAGGAGAGGGCAGCCTGCCTCCTGTGATGCCTCCAGTCCCATGTTGGCCTTGCCCCATGCTGCAGGCTGCCCTTGGCAACCCAGGTCATGGGTGCTGCATCGGTGGGTGTGAGCGTGTGTTCAGGGAAGGGGGATGTACCTTTCATCAAGGGAGAGCGCTCTTGTGCACAGGGAGTGTCAAAACTGGTCTGGAGGCACAGATTTCGTTGTTTTGGAACATTCCTTTGCTGAGCTGAGCAGCTGTGCGAAGTGGCTGAGATTCACAGTCTGGTCTGACCTTTCTATGCCTCCAGTAGTGTGTGCGGTACTTTGGCCACCAGCCATGTTTGTGTGTCCATAGGCAGTTAGGCCATGATCCAGGGAAAGAGTGCTTAACTTGCAGCGTGTGAAGTACTGCGCTTGACTTCAGTGGGCTCATGCGTGTACGAGGTTAACCAGATCCTTCCTTGCTCAAGCTGTTCCTCTGTCCGTGGCCTCTTCGGAGGAAACGAGGCAAGTAAGCGTGTTCTCAAGTTATCGAGTGGGGAAACTGAGAGGCAAGTTTGTGGGATGCTGGTGGCACAGGGATGACAGACGCCCAGACGGAGCGCGGACCTGCAGATGGGTTTGTGCATCGGTCCACAGGGTGTGGACGTCTCCTGCCAGGTCAGCCCCGAGAAGTCTCCTGTGGCCCTGTGGTGGCTGAGGGATAAGAAGCAAGCAGGCAGGGTGCTCTCTTCAAGCGCGGTGTATCTCAGCTGTTGCAGTGGTAGAAGAGGAGAAAGACGTGTTTGGATAGTGCTGAGCATGCTTTTCTAAAGAGAACTTTGGTATGCCAAGGCTCATCTTCAGTATTCGCTCCTGCAGCAAGCATCACCTATCAAATGAGAACTGCAAACAAATTTTAATAGCTCAATTAGGAAAAAGCCTGTTAAAGTCCAAGAAAATAATACTTTTGATATGCAAGCCAAAAACATGCTAACTGAAGTACGAACAACTGAAGGGTCTGCTATTAAAATAATTCTTATTCAGAGATAGACTCATCTGCTTTTTTTCCCTAAGATGGCCAGAACATCCTGCAACATAAAGCAGGAGGAGAAGCGAGCCTTACATGGGCATTCTTTTCTCCTCCAAGAAGATTTGCCCTCCAGTTCTCTGTGCACCTCTTTGTGATAGTTGCTTTGTATTTTATTGCCAGCTCACAGGGAGAGCATGACAGAAAGAAACCCTTTTAAATGAGCGGTGCATGCACTGGGCCAGCACAACAGTTCATTTTATGGGAAAAGAAGCAAGAGCACAAGCCACGTCAGTTGACGTTACACACAATGATGTGTACTAAAAGGCTTTTGATTTCAGTTGTTAAGAAAAGAGTAGGTATGTATGATGTTTAACTCCGCAGGGTGGTGGCAAGTAGAAGAGTTGTTAAATGTCTTGCTTCTGTGCTTAGTAAGTGCTGTGCCATACGGAAGCTGATGAAGATTCTGGCTGTGATGCTGCTTGCCGGTGTCCCTTCTGCTCCCTGCTGTGCCAAAGGGTGCCTTGGTGCTGCTGCAGGGCTGGGGACAGGGGATGCTGTGGAGCCATGCAGACAACAGCCTTACCAAGCTGCACAGCAAGAAGAGATCTCATTAACTGGGGTGGCATAAAGTCCTCACGGGGATGTTGGCTGCTGGACAGCTTAGTGGACTGGTCCCTTGGCATAGCTAGCGTATCGTACTGTGGTTAAGGTCTTTTGACTGAGCGCAGGTTTTGCATCTTGGGTCTAGGTGAGCAGAGACCTTCCTGCTGCAGTATGGAGTGTACTGGTTAGCGCTGGCATTCTCACAAGCCCTGTTGTGAAAACCGAGCTAAAAAGACCCCTGTCTCAAAGAGCTTCCTTCCAACCCACCCAACTGCCCTATCGAGCTTGCTTGCCCACGGTACGCTTGTTCAACAGGTTACATCAGCTGTGCTTATAGCAAAGGTTTCGCTTGCCATGGACGACTTCTCAGAAAGTAGTGTCATTGGACGGGAGGGAGAAGGAGAAGAGGCAATGCTAAAAAACCCCCTTAAGTTAATTTTACTGCTGACAAAGTAAAATTAAATTATGAGTTTCATGTTCTTTGGATTTATTCTTGCACTAAATCAGAGGAGTTGACAAATCAAGCTTGTTCAGAAGTTTTCCAAGAACATGACTGAGTAACGTAAAAATCTCCTGAATCAAAAAACGATCCAAGGAAAGGTTGCAGGAGCCCTGCCTTAGCATTGCTCGCTGATGGGAGAGGCAGTCAGTGTGTTTCAGGGAGAAGCCCTATGGGCCTGGGAGACCTCGGGAGCCGTCATTGTATGGCTTGGGGCTGCACCTCCCGCTGGGCTGAGGTCTGCAGGGACAGAGCTGTTGCTGTGTCTGGGGTGAGGGAGGCCGCTAAGAGGACTTATTCGGGAGGTACTTTCATAAAGGTTTATCCTGGGAATGAGTGGCTGCGTGCCCGGTGGTGACATGCCCAAGCACTGCCTCCCTGGGTGCCGCACACCAAGCTGTGGGCAGCTCGTGGCCAGCGGTGTCCCCTCGTGTGGTGCAACCTAGTTTCCCTCCTTCTCTCGGATTTCCTGGGTGTCAGCTGTTCAGTCAGGTAAAATACTAGAGTTTTCCAGTCTTAGGAGCTTCCTGTGATGAAAGGCACAAGATCTGGTGACTCCCAAGCCCCCTCCTGAAATCCAGCCTGCCTTCAGGCTGGTGTCAGGCATTCAGCTTCTTGGTGTGATGAAGCAGCCTTCCAACATGCCACTGGTGATGGAAGCAAGTTGAGAGAGAAATTTGGGATGATTTTGGAAAGAATGAAACTTAAGAGGAGAAGAATGGAAAAAAGTATCAGTCGCCACCCATTACTGTGTGCTAAAGTCAAAATCGCTAGGGATTTTGCATCAGCTAATACATAACAGACTGCAAAATGAAACAACAGTGTCCGTGGGTTTGTTTTTAAAGCCTTGATCGTAAGGCTATTTAAAAAAAATAGAAAAGGCTTTTTGTTTCATTTTAGGTAAAAACGTGTATTTTCCAAGGGAGGCATGAGCTCTGTTAATCCCACTACCTGCCTCTTAGGTGCACATTTCCAAAGCATCTCAGGAGCAGGGCTGCGTGCCGGCTGGCAGTGCTGTTTGGATACGGAGGCTGAGGACTGTAGAACTGAAGTCTCAAATTGTTTAAATTGACTTTGGTGGCACAGTGCCAGCTGACACCAGCTGAGAATCTGGACAGAACAACTTGTCCAAGGTCACCTCACAGGCTAATAGCAGAGCAGTGAATTAAACTCAGGTCTGCAGAGTCTCATGTCAGGGTAAGTAAAGAACACATACAGCTTCTTGGAGGGTCCTGCCATTCTTAAAGCCTTATAAAGGAAGGACAGCGTCAGATACTTGATTCTGGTATGATGTGGAGTACTACCCTTTTGTGCCAGCATCTCTGGTTAAAAACAGAAACTTTTTTTTCTTCCCTATAGTATTATTTATTTCCTTAAAATACTTAGGAAAATTCCAGTTTGGGATTTTACTAGAAAGATGCCCTTACTCTGAGCAAGGGTCTGTGTTGAGCTGGGCCAGGCTCATTTCTCAGAGGAGAAAGGCAGAGGCACTGCCGCGAAGCTTGTTGGCTTGTGCCTGCTGGGGCTTGTGTCTGCCTTTTTCAGCAGGCAGGGAAATATTCCCCAGGTGAGAAGAGAGAGAGCGTGGTGTGCAGTTTGGACGGCAAGTGTGTGCACATCATCTGCTTGTAGGGACAGGCTGCCTTTTTAGTCATCTGCAAAGGAGTCTCTACAAACTTCAGCCATGGCTTAGTACGGAACGCCCCCTTTGAAACATTTTAGGAGGTTTCTGTGCTAATGTCACCCTGACAGTACATTTAAGGGCTAGTCTAAAACCAGTTGAAGCAGTGGTAGTATTCTCTTTTGATTTCAGGGGTGACAAAGATCCTATTCTTTGAGTCCTCGCTTGGTTTTGGAATTGTGTTTTCATTAGATGCATTTATTTTTCTCTGCTTTCCACGTTTCTGAATATTGAGATGGCACCATAGACCACTGTTTTCCTTGTACTGTTTTCTCTGGGGTGGGGGAAGGGAAAGATCAGAACGACAGGGCTGTTCTAGCTTTGGCCATCTGGAGTTATTCCTTAAGGTCTGTTCGGTCAGAATCTCATCAGTGGTTTAGAATCATAGGATGGTTTGGGTTGGAAGGGACCTTTGAAGATCATCTAGTTCTGACCCCATGCAATGAACAAGGACATCTTTGACTAGATCAGGTTGCTCAGAGCCCTGCCCAGCCTGACCTTGAGTGTTTCCAGTGTCGGGGCATCTACCACCTCTCTGGGCAACCTGTGCCAGTGTCTCACCACCCTCATCATAAAAAATGTCTTCCTTATATCTAGTCTAAATCTACCCTCTTTTGGTTTAAAACTGTTAGCCCTTGTCCTATCATGACAGAATGCGATATGTGTTTGCAGTGTGTTTGCAGCACACCTCCGTATCGTGGCTCCATTTCCCTGTCCCTCCCTTGCCCGGAGGCTCCCCAGTAGCAGGTGTGTACAGGTCTGTGCTGGACCTGCACCACTTGGACCCCTGGCAGCGCCTGGGTGGTGGTGCCTGCTGTGCCCCGCAGCTGAGGTAGAGCAGAGGGAGCCTGCTCCCAGCGGGGCACCGTGCTGCTGGGGAGGTGGGTGCTCGGTGCACTGCTGAGCTGTGTGCCTTGGTTCAGGAGCTGACCAGTGTGCTCAGCGTCTGAGAGCTTATGGTCGCTGTGTTTGACCAGAAGACAAACTCTGAAGCATGAGATTTCCCACTGTGGGTGCTAAACATACGAGTTGGTTCTGTTAAGCGGTGAAGTTGCACAAAATATGAGTATTAATGATGATTGTGTTCTTTTCCTGTACGTTACCGGGGCTCTTCAGAAAAGAGCTGAAACAAGTGCTCCCCAAATTAGAGTGTTTCCTACATGAGCTGAAGCGTGGGAATTTACAAGGTGCTTCCTCATTGTGTCTGGAGATTCTTTTCTTATTCTCTTCTTCCCCACCCCCACCCCCCTTGAAAGTTTTTCAACAACCATCCTGTAGGTATGGATGCGGGAGAGAGAATTGGAGGACCGCATTGCAGCGTGGGGTCTGCCAGCAGAGATGCACAAGGCTGAACAGCCTGGTTCTTGCTGGAGGGAGCCCCACCGCTGGCTGCCTGCGGCGGGGCTGTGGAAGGGGACCCTGCTGGCACCCAGCCGGCAAGACGGGCAGGGTTCTGCCAGCCCCCTTACATGGCTGCCGCCGTGCACCCGTCCTACCCGCTGGGAGCGGGCAGCCCTGTGCTGGGCTCGGCTGGGCCTTCAGCCCCGTGGGCTGGCAGGCAGGAAGGGCTGGCTCTGGGTGGGAGGAGGCAGGGACAAGGGACAACCCCAGACAGCTCAGTGGTGGCTCCTGTTGACTGGGAAAATGGCCGTGCCAGCCATCTGGGGTTCGGAGGGCCCTGGGAGGCAGGAAAACCCAGGGCATCTTGGTGTGGTGGGCCTTGGCCTGGATCACGGTGCGGGGGGCAGAGGAGGTGGCGTCCAGCGGTGCAGTTGCGTTGGAAGAGCCTGTCCGTCAGGGAAGCTGCAGCAGGACACGTCTCTTTTCTAAGGCAGGCGAGGCTGGCGATTTTACTGCGGGTGATTAAAATGTGCCAGTCTTCAGGTCTGTGATTCCCATGGCTGGTGGGCTTTGTCCCTCTCTTTCCTTATTACCAGATTTATTTCTAGATGTGTTTACTTACTTGTAATAAATATGAGAGAGAGATGTCCTGGGGCTTCCATATCTATTTGTTTGTAATTAAGGTAGGATTAATTGCTCGAAATTGTTTTTAAGGGCCTGTTATGAGATCAGCAGATAAGAGCATGGGATAAGATACATAATGAATACATTATGCTATAAATAATGGACACAGCCAGTGCACAGGCATCCCTGAAAGGTAATAGCTTATTCAATATTTAATTAAGCGGGTACCATAGGGAAGGTACTCTATGTCACTAAGGTAATTTTCAACCTGGCTTAGTGACACATGGATCAGTCTGAATGAGGGCAGAAACCTGCATGCAGCTGGGACCCTTGGTTGGCAACATTTATAGTAATCACAGGGAAATGCTTGTTGGCTGGAGAATGGGTGAGGAGGGATAATGTTGAGGGTTGATAGAGAGGAGGTGCTGATAGCACCTGGAAGATTTGTTGGAACTGGTGCTTTGCTCATTCTCTTGAGACTGAGTCGCTGATCTAGCAGCATAGGAAGCCTTATGCTTTTGTCTGCTTTGTAGAAGAACCAGGCTTTCCAAGAGGACGCCTGATGGATGATCTGCCCTGCTGTTGGAGCCCATTTGCCTGCGGCTAGCTTGTCATGGCAGCTCCAGACCAGATCCGCTTGCTGGCCACTGGCAGAGGACAAGCTTGAGTGGAGGAACACGAGCACCCTGAAACACATAAACTGCTGCATGTGGGATGCAAACCTTCACAGCCTTTCTTGAGCTCCTCATTGTGGTACTTTCTGCAGCTTTTGCTATCTGGTCTTAATTTTAGCTCCGCACACTGGGAATGAAAGAGATGCATTAGAGCAGGGAACTGAGTTTCGCTGGAAAGAAGGCACAGCATGAGTTATGAGGCCAGTGGCTGCCCTTCAGCGTGTTCTTATCTGTGATAGAAGTTGAGTCTTGTGGGCTTTCTGAACAGATACAGAAAAAGGGGAAGTACTGCTCATCCGCAAGGCCTAAATTCATACATTTCACATCTCCTCCATGCTCTCATTTAATTATGTTTTATCCCCCATTCTTATACTAGTTCCACTGCCATCTTACCCATGCCAGTGCAGCAGGTAGTTAAATGAGATGCCTTAGTGCAAGACCTGGGAGATGTGTAAGGGTTGCAAAAGTCCAGCCTGCCCTCCTGTATATCTCTCCAGGTCTCTCTGTGGGGGTTTCTGCTTTGTATTTCCTTGTCTGGCTATCCGTGAGTTTTCCTGAATTTCACGGTATGTATAAAGAGTACTTTTAGGGAGCATATCCAGATTCAGTATGTACAGGGGTGATGTATTCTCTGGGGCTGAGACTTTGTCTCCATGTTGTAAAGTGCCTAGCATGTTTCCAGCACTATGGAAAGAGTAAATAATGATGATTAAATTAATAACAGTTACAGATTTAGTGTTGTTGCAGGGAAACACAAGGGGAAAAGAGTTGTAAGGCAAAAAGAAGGGGGAGAAATAGTCCTTTTAACTTGAAAAACATGTTTGTATTGAAATTAGACACAAAAGCTCCCTTTTCCCTCTTGCTTGTTTATTTTTTGCAAGATTCATTTTTTTTTCTTTATCTTTTGTGGAGAAAAGCATGAAAAAAACCCCTTCTGCTCTTTTGTGATGGCTTCCCTATCATCAGAGCTTTCTGGTGTTTAGATACCATACTGGGAACCAGGGCTTATGACATTTTTTTTCTTTTTTTTCTTTCTTTCCCGAAAGGGGTGGCTTATTCTTAGTGCTTGCAACACCCAGCTCACTGGAGGGACACAGCAGGCCTGTTCATCCATCATCCATGGTGAGGGTCATGTTCACTGAGGGAACAGGATCTGCTCCCACTCCTTGTGCGTTTCTCTGGTATGTTCTGTTTCTGGCTGTTCGTTACTTCTCCGCAGCTGCCGTGAGCTGGGGCAGCCTGAGGGCCGTGTCCTTCAGGGCAGCCAACTCTGGGCTTTCAGCTTCCTCTGCCTTGCTGCTGTGGTGCAGGGGCTGCAGGAGCGACCCTCAGCCGGGCTGAGGGCGGTGGGCAGAGGCTCTGGTGGGAGCTGGCATGGAGGTACCGGAAAGAGGTGGAGTTGTCCAGTCCTGACAGACTCTGCCCTTCCTTATCTGAGGAACTCACCTTGCTGTGGTGGGTGGTTTTATACCCTTGGGACTTGGACACAAGTACTCGTCCCTGGCAGCCCTGAAAGCCAGACAAATCCTGGGCAGCATCCCCAGCAGTGTGGCCAGCAAGTCAAGGGAGGAGATTGTGCTCCACACTTGTGAGAATCCCCCCTGCAGCGTTGTGTCCAGCTTGGGGGCCCCCAGCGTCAGGGGGACACAGACCTGGTGGAGTGAGCCCAGAGGAGGCCACGAAGGTGACCAGAGGGCTGGAGCCCCTCTCCTGTGAGGACAGGCTGAGGGAGCTGGGGCTGTTCAGCCTGGGGCAGAGAAGGCTTCGGGGAGACCTGGGAGCAGCTCCCAGTGCCTAAAGGGGGCTACAGGACAGCTGGAGAGGGGCTTCTTACAAGGGCATGTAGCGACAGGGCAAGGGGGAACGGCTTCAGCCTGAAAGACGGGAGATTCGGGTTAGATGTTGGGAAGAAATTCTTCACGGAGAGGGTGGTGAGGCACTGGCACAGGCTGCCTGGAGAGGCTGTGGGTGCCCCATCCCTGGAAGTTCAAGGCCAGGCTGGATGGGGTGTGGAGCAACCTGGGCTGGTGGAAGGTGTCCCTGCCCATGGAGGGGGTTGGAACGAAGTGGTCTTCAAGGTCCCTTCCAACCCAAACCTTCCGTGATGCTACAGTCCTGAGCTGTTTGGTGTCTGTTCAGGTAGCGGCAGTTGCCCGAGCTGCTCCTTGGGCATGGCAGAGGATGGGCGCCCACCCAGGGCATAGGGCTGCCTGGCTGCTGTGCTCAGCCCAGAGCCCTGTGCTGCCCGCGGGGGTGTTTGGGCAGGCACGGCGGACTTCTGCCCTGGGTACCTCGGGGCAGACGCTGCTTTTGGAGGTAGGGTCTTTTCTGCTGGAGTTGCCCTGCAGCCTTGGCCTGCCACCTGTCCCGCTGACCTGTTGGTGGGCGAGGAGGGTGCGAACAGCATGAATTTGGGAATTCAGGGTGATTGAGCAGGCAAAGCTGCAAGGGCAATGCTTTTTAATATATTTTAGAAATTAACTGGGAGAAAGTCATGGTTTGTTTTTTTGGGAGGGGGGAAGAGCTGCTCTGTTTCCTTTCTCAGCATGTCTTTATGGTATTTTCAGACTAAATTTAATTCTGCAGAATTGTATTTAGCTAAAAGTGTAATAAAGGAAAAAACAAACCAAAATAAAATACTTCATTCCAGGTTGATTGAACAGTTTCATCTGACCCAAAACCATCTTTGCTCCCACCATGTTAGCTCAGAATTAGGAGAGAAATATATAAATATGGGGGAAGGAGCAGTGAATGTCCAGCTTCTAAACAAAAAAACCCTATCAGACCCCAAGTATTTGCCCTTGTCGCATGGATTTGGAATACTGCTCATTTTTCACTGCTTTTAAAAAGGTAAATATCTCTTCCAGAGAATTACGCTGTTACTGCAACACATTACCCAAGCCTTCCAAGGAACAAGGATCTGTTTGATCACAGTGAGGATCTCAATTACTGCTTTTTCAGCCATGTAAGGTCTTGATTTCCAGGTGCAAGCAGCCACGGGATCTTGGAGCTGTATAAAAAGCAGCACGGCTGCTGATGGAAAGTCAATTTAAAGTTATTTTTAATTCATTGTTGCTAATTTTTCCTTGCTGCTTACCATGAAGGAAGAAAATTGTGATATATGAATTCGATGCGGTAGCCTGAGATGACCTGGGTGACTTGTGGTGCAGCCACCTATAACTTACCCTCATTGCTGTGGTTCTTGCCCTGTTTTCTTTTCTTCTGCTCAGAATTCAGAGGAACTTTTTCTGTTCTGCTCCATCCAAAGCCCATGTTTTGGACAGTGGCTTGGGGGGATTTTGAACAGTGCTTTTGGATTGCTGGGAGCAGGGAGGCTTGCTAAACTGAGTTGAGGAGGCTGCTGACACAAGATGGGAGCTGAGAGAGAGTTTTGGTGAAATGCGGAAAAAGGAAAGTGCAGGGAGTCTGAGGGCACTTTGGGGTTGCCTGGTGTCCCTTGCAGGCAGGGGCAAGCAGTGTGACTGAGAAGGGGATGCTTGGGAAGGAGCTTGGATCAGGGAGAAGAACTGCCCTGATGATTTGTTAGAGAGGGGGGATTTATTGCCCATCTTCCTTTTATGCCTCTGAAAACTTCCTCTCTATTTATTAGAGGGAGGAAAAAAAATGTGCTGGCATCTACAGCAGGGTATTGCAAAGGGTATTGCTCTATCTACCCCTGAAATTCATCGGTACATCAGCCACAGAAGCCGTGGGAGGCAAAAGCAGAATTTGCTAGCCAGTATTATTAGGAGATTGTCCCATTTTTGGAATGTCACAGAGCAGAAGAAACAGGCAACAGCTCTGTCAGAAAAGATGTACTGTGCCAGGGCGTGGTGGAAATCGTGCCTGACAGTCAGCAGCTGCCAAGCAACAGAGATAATATCAACAGTGTCCAGACCTTCCATTTGTAACAGGTGAAATGTTAATGAAATGAGAGTGCCAGCAGAAGAGTTAAGATACCCCTGAGAAATGAAAGTAGGGAGTCAGGGTAAAAGTACCGAGTGCTGTTGCATAGATCAGTGGGAAGCTGTCACCTTGAGTATCACGTGTGGTTTAAGCAGGGGCAGAGGAACATCCAAGGAAAAACTGAAAATTATTAGAGGCATGAAAAGATGATCATAAGAAAAACACTTTTTACTTTAGACAGGAGCTAAATCACAGGAGGCATGATGGGGAGATGTTAAAAAGTGGTATAATTTACCAGGTGCTAAACTGTTTCTTTTGCGATCTGTCAATTCAGTGGTTAAGCTGCTATGAATAATAAAGAAAGCATAAATTTCTGCACAAACTGGTAATGGGCAATCAAGGAGGCCTTGGAATATTCACATATCCAACGACAATTTTTAGCACAAGACAGTGAACTGGAAATTTTACCTTCAGTTAACTAAGCCTCAAGCCAGTGCTGTTCAGGACGGTAGAGAAGTGCATGCAGAAATCCATGGGTTCTGCTGGAGTCTGTCCACTACCTAAAAGGGAGTTCAGCCCTACGGTCAGTCTGAGGTAGAGGTGTTTTACTGACCTGGAGAACTAATAGACCTTAAAAGAGCTAGCTTTTTAATGGTTAGTTTTTTTTAAAAAAAACTCCTGTTTATTTATAAATAAAAACCTGTATCAAAATGCCTGTTTTATAAGAACATAAAATGTCACAGAGCTCATAAATTTAGAGGAAAAAACCCCAATCTTCTTCCATACTTTCTTGTTAATGAGACTTTTTCAGCTAACTTTTCCCCTGCTTTCCTTGGGTACAAAGTGCTAGTGCTTTTGGCTTTATTTGTAACTTCTGCAGAAGTGAAAAGACAGGTAAAATAGGAGCGCGTGCACTCTGTATAAATAGTTACTTAAAGTCAGTTTTGGGGAGACTTCTCAATCTTTGAAGCAAGTGAGAAAGGAGAAGCGTGCTCAAGGTTAAAGCATCCTCTTGGTGGCTAGCCGAGCACCTTTGGTAATCAGGGCACGTGATTAGGGTGGCAGGGGTCCAAGGCTGATGCAGTAAATAACGCACTGCTGGCATGTCACTCCTTCACCTCTGATGGTCCCTCTCCTGCAGTGTGCCCTGGTCCTTGCTGCTGCTGCACCGGCAGCAAGGGGTGCTGCTGCTTATGGGGAACAAAAGTTAATGCTTATTGCCATTGAACTGGTGAGCACGAGAGGAGCCCTGAGTCCCTTAACAGAAAAACTCTTAATTTGTGCCATGTGGCATCTGAATTTCAGTCTGTCCTGATCACGGCAGTGCCTTCCCAAGCCATGCTGTGTATGCAGTGGTGCATTTAGTTGGCACATCTCGCTCCTGCTATTAATCGTGCAAATGCATAGGGAGAAACAGGTCTTGTGCAGAGCTGAAGCAGGCAGGGGATGAAATTGGCGATGGAGCCAGTGAGCATCTGGTTAAGGTCCCAGCAAGTCTGTGGTAGTCACAGTATGGCCTCATGCTCTGGCTCCAGGCTCCAGCCTGTTTGTGGCTTACCTCCACGTTGCCTAGCCTGGGAGGGGAGTATTGATGGTATTGCTGCAAGCAGCAGAGTATTTCATGTCTTGCAAAGATAATTTTCTGTTCTTTGAGCTTTGCTATTTAAAGCACCGCAGATAACACGGGTGCTGCCCAACACCTGTGCCCCCCAGCGGGGAGGTGCACAGGGTGCCAGTGGGTGCTGGCTACAAGCACTGGATGCTCTGGGTAGTGGGTGTTTGCAGCTTGCTCCTCGTTCCTGGGTGCCTCTGCAGAGGTCTGTGGAGTGGCACCAATCTCCAGCTAGGTAGGACCATCACCTGGCTTCACTGAAAGCTTGATGAGCAGTCACTGCTGTGAGGGGGTTTCTACAAAGTGCTGCCTGACCTTAAAGTTCTCTTTGCCTTCAGTGTGGGAGCAGAGGAAGACTCAAGCAGAATGCATGTGGAAATCTCACTTTCAGATGGCAGGTAGCTTTTCAGAGTTAAAATAAGCCCCAAGTCACATTTTTCACTGTTCTTCATGTTGTGCTGTGAGAGCTGTAGAGCTGTTGCTTGACCTTCAGGGTGTGCTCTGGGTTCCCAACCGACAGCTGAGCTGTGTGTGGAGCACTGCTCCCAGCTGCTGCTCGTGAGTGCCTGTGATGGCTGGGAGGGGCGGAACCTTCTAGGGCCCCTTGGTGGGCTCCTCTGCTCTTTGCTGGGAGAGAGCTGGTGAGCTGTTCCCTGGAGGTGCACGGGAGCTGCGTCTGGCTTGGTGGGGAGGACTGGGAGCTGAGATGGTAGGCATGGGGCGGCTGTGTTGTTCTCAGATGGGTGCCCAATCTTCTGCCTTGTTCCTCTGAGCATGCATGTGAGGGAAGAGGGGTACAGAGGCAGTATTTTGTGGTACCATGAGGTGTGTTTGAGGTTGGGGCAGGTCTCTGGGCTCAGAGTCAGCCTCTCTGATGTCCCTGAAAGGGTCTTCAAACTGACAGAGAGGAGGATCGGTCTGAGTAAGGACCATCTGTGTGGTCACTGCTGGTGGGAGAGCAGGACAGCTTGTAGTTCATCCCTCCAGCCCTGTGATCCTTCTCCAAGACCAGGCTGGATCAGTAATCAAGGTTGCATTTCTTTCTGTAGCGGAGCACAAGAGATGTTTGGGGTAGAATAGTTGTGTCTGGGGGTTTTGTGGGGGCTGCTTTTTTTTTTCTGCTGGTGGTCACATAGAAAATGGTAGTAATGGGGGAGAAGGACACTGGTGTGTGTGTGTGGTGAGAGTTAGATGTTGTTTCTGCCCCTTTTTGGCTGTCTGCAGGAGCTTGGGTTCAGGTGTTGCTGCCTTGCCTGTTAGCAGAAAGGTGAGGCAGTGGTGCCCCCCCAGAGCTCCTCAGTCCTGCCTCAATAAATAATGAAGGCAGACACAGCTGGGGGGCAATAGGTGCTTTACCGGGGTGGAGGATGGCTAGGTGCTGTTCTCTGCTCTGGTTGAAACTTAATGATGTCTCCCAGAGCGGCAGCTTTCATGGGAAAATCTTCCCAGGGAAGTGGAGCCTGACTTAGGCAATGGGGAGAGCTGTAGCAGCATTCCTGCTCCACATTACCTGGGAGGGGGTCGAACCTGCCACTCCCCTGTCCCTGCTGCATATTCTGGTCTTGGGGCCATGAGGCACCAGTGCTGCTGTTACCTTGGTGTTGGGTTTTTTGGTTTGGTTTTTGTGGCTGGCACTTGAGTCACTGTGTGTGGGTGAAACTGAAAAATCTGAAGTACTTCATTTGACCAGAACTATTTTTTCTGCTCTCCTTTACGTAATTTCCATGGAAGTGGGAGAAGGCTTGGGGATGGGGATACAGGACTGCAGAGGACTTGCTATTGCTGGTGATGGAGTTTTATGGAGGGGCTGGTAGGGGAGGAGGAGGAGGTGGTGATGGCAGCTTAGCTGGGAAGGTCTGGGAGCCGTGCTGTGCACAAATGCCAACTGGGCAGCAAGGTGTTAATGCAGGTAGGCTGCAGTCACCTGGAGAAGTGAGGGGTATCTAGAGCAAATGTAGTTGTGAGTGGCTGAGCTTAATGGCTGTTGGCTGGGGAGTGAGTCTTGAGAAATTAATTACAAGATCTGGGGTAGAAGTCCTGCAACTCTTCATCTGCCATTGCCACCAGACTTTTTCCACAGGGATTTGCAGGAGTGGCATGGGGTCAGGTGCTGTTCAGCAGCAGGGTATCCATCTGGGCTTTCTATCCAGCCATGTCTCCCATTGCATGTCCTGGCAGATGTCCCGGTGCTCTGGCAAGTCATGCTTACCATGAAAAGACTTCTGCAGTGCCTGGTTGCTCTGGGACCTTTAGGTCACCTCTCTCATTACTGTTTGCAAGGCTGTGGGGTCTCTTCCTTAGCTGTGCCTTTGTCTGGGTGGTGGATCTTGGGGCTGGGAGGCATGTGGGGGCAGAGAGCTGCCGGTACCTGGTGTTGTTGCTCCTCCTGTGGGGCTGCTCGCCGGCCAGCCACCCTTTGGTCTTCCTTGAGCGAGCTGCCCTTTCCCTCCATACCAGAGTCTTCTCCTGCACTGCCATCTAATTAGCTTTGGAGGTCTTTGGTGTGGGGACCCTCTTCTGCTTGTTAAGTGCCTGTAACTTGGCTCTGGCCTCTGTGCCCTACTTAGGTTATACAAGTATTAACAACGGTCGTGGATCAACAGTGCCCTTCCCCAACCTTTCTGCACCTTTCCATGTAGGTCGGTATGTGTAGAAACACAGGTGAAATCAGGTGTAAGGAACAGGCTGCTTGTCAAAGCCAGGTATAGGGTTTCTGGTCCATTCCCCATCCCCTGCCCCGAGGATGCTCTATTTATGGTCTTTGCTGCTGATGATTTTGAAAGGAAAGCATCTCCCAAATCAGCCTACAAAGAAAGATAATCCATTTATGAAATGCTTATGCAGTCCTGAGCTCAGATTATGCTGTGACAGTCTGTGGCAGATCTGATTGTGCTAGGAGAAACCCTGCCTGGACACTTAGCGGCGGGTCTGGGGGCCAGCAGGACAATGGTGTGGAGGGGCAGCGCTGGGGTGATGCTTTAGCTAAATCTTGCCCTGCTGCTGCTCCCCACCTCTGCTGCTAGCTTAACACAGGAGCTTGTGCTTGGTTGTTCCAGCTTTTTTTCTTCCTCGGACATATTTCATTGTTGTATTCACTGTAGGAAAATTTTAGGGAGAGACAGATAGGTCAGTTAGCTAAAAGGTGTGTGTGTGAAGCCAAACCTTGAAAACCTGAAACTGCCACCATCAAAACAACAGATAAAAGGGCACAGACAAGAGAGGAGGGAGGGCAAGCATATTTTGGAAAAGCTGTCCTATTTTTGGCTTTGGCCAGCAGAATCTAGCAGTTTGCATAGCAAGTGGTTTACTGTCAGTGAGAGCCAAGGATACCTGCCAGCTCTGTGAAGCTGTTAGCAGCGATGCATTGTGCTTGTGAGAGCGCGTGGTGACAGATCGTCCCTTCGGCAGGGCCAGCCTCTGGCCTGTCAACCCTCTGCCACTCCAGCTTGCTGCTCACAATCACCTTTCACCTTCGCTGAGTTTCTGTGCTTCGGTGTTATTGGCCCAAATCCTCTGCTGCTGAATGAAAATCAGCTTCTGCACCAAAGTTCAGGGAATTATCCCAGTTTCCCCCAGGTGTTGTGTCTGGGTATTTTTTAACACCTACCCACCCCACTGCCCCCCTTCCCGTTAATCTAAAGTTGTCTCATTTGCTAACTCAACCCTGTCTTGGGTGGGAAGGGCTGTGGTATGCCCATGTTGAGTTCCTGCTGTGCACCAGCCTGGTCCAGGAGAGCTTTCCGCAACCTTTCCTTAGCAAACCTCAAGACCCAGGTTTATCCACTCATCTTCCTCAACTTGTTTATTGTCATTTTCCGCTAATTATAAGGTAATGGATGTTTTTGGAGGCTTGTATGCAATGACCTGGTCGCTTCCTGGCCAGCTTCATAAAATGACCACCTGATCTCAATGATGGGGGTGTGTTTGTTTTTAACCAGCAGTGTGGAGAGAAAGATGCTAATAAGTCTTTCCTGTGGCATATGCTTAGAGGAGAGGAGAGTATGTATGTGTTAAATACTTGGCCTGGTGGTTAGTGTGAGCTCACTACGTTTGCTAGTTGTGCACATGGACAGCGCAGGGGCTGCTTGTGCTGGTGCTGTGCAGAGTGGCGTCGCCTCCCCTCTAGACCTGCTCAGTGCTACTGGACCAGGAATACAAACAATCCTAACGAAGGGGCCAGTTGCACTCACTTTTGTAACAGTAAAAAGATTTAAAAGGATTTTCTTAATCTGTGTAGGTGTGTAAATAGTGTTTGCTGGGGAGCCATGTGGCTGACAGGTAACTTCACATCAGTGTAAAATTCTCATCTCCCCTGACCTGTATCCTGCCCTGGAAATTAGTTTGGGTGGTCTTGTCTCATTTAGTTGTCCAAGGTGTGTTGGCTGGCTGTGAGAAGGGCCCTGTGCTGAGAACCACACCAGGCTGCTTTGTCCCTGCTAGAAGCTGGACATCTGCTCTGAGGTCCCGCTGAGTTACTGGCTTGTTGGGGTTCCTGTGCTGAAAATAAAGATGCTTCTCTGAGATCAGTGTGTAATTGGGGAACATCGGGATGTTGTATAGCATTGTAAAACAGTGTTCTTCATGCTGAAAAGTGCCAATAGGTAGGATGTGTTTAGCTGTGCTTCTGCAGTGCTCTAAGTTGTAAACTCCAGCCAGAGCCATCTGGAATGGCGTAAGCAGCATTCAGTTTCCCATGTGGAGATCTGGGTCACACACAGAGTGTTTTCAGAAGTTCTGAGCAATTTGAGCAGTTCTTCTTTCTACTCTTTCACTTGAGTGGTCATAAGTAGAACAGATCGGGCTAGAGAGCCCGTTCTCCCCAGGCTGCCACACCACAACCTGGCAGGGACCAGAGCTCCCAGCAAATGCACGCTGATGTGCGCCCTCTCTTACTGAAAGAGATGGAGCCGGTGGAAATGCACTGTCTGCATTGTCTTACTTCTATTATGAAATGTATTACAGGCACAAAGACAGGGAAAAATGACTCCTATGCTTGTCCATGTGAATATCTCTGTGAGGAAGCATAAACAAAGCTCTCCAGAACCTGGGTTCTGAGTCTATAATGTAAAACTGGTGCTGGGTAATTGGAGTTGTGGAAAATACCTTCTGGTGGTGTTCGGTGCTTCAAAAAATAATTCACCCACTTTGAAATATGCTGTGGTACAGAACTTTGGAAAAACTCTTTATTGTAGAAAGTTTTTAAAGATGTCATGATATTATTTTATTATAAAGCCAGCAGCTAAAACATTAATAAGAAAAATGTCTAATCTATATACTGGCCTGAACAAAATGACAGTGTAGCTAGTGCAAGACATTTAGTAGTCTCTGCTGAGGGGGAAAAAAAAAAAAATCTTCGACATGTTTCCCATTAAAAATCATCTAATACTGAATAACGTTTCTGAATAATGCTTTTTGAGAAAGAAAACTGTTAGCTTTCTTTTTATAACTTTTCCTTGGAAAGAAGTCTTGCTTATTCCGTGGTGTTATCGTAGCCCCTCTGTGGAGTGTCAAATTTTTGTTCTACATTTTGCTGGCTGTGATTTAGTATATATTGACACCAATGGACGAGGCCCTTGTTTAATGGCATAAGGGCTCAGGTCCACAGCCTTTGACAGCTGGTGTGAAGCTTCAGGTCAGTGCAAGTTGTGCCTTAGAACAGGTGAATAAAAGATTGCAAGACACAATCTGAAGTGAGAAGCCAAGAGCACATGTCGCAAAAAATCTGGTCTCAAAGAGAATTTGTGATTGTTGCATCTGTCTTTTTGAAACTGTTGTGAGGATGTGACTTTGTAATAGTTGTAGATCATATTATACTTGAGCCTTTCCCAAGAGTGAGCCGGAGGTGCTGGTGCTCCTGCTGCAGGTGTTGTGGCAACCCAAGAGGGAATGTTGCTTGTACCTCCCCTCAAAGGGTCCATGGAAGCCAGAGTGGGTCGGGCCACCTGGCCGTGGTATGCTGTTCCTGCAGCCCCGTCATGGTGGGATGTAGAGTCAAGGTGATGTCCCCACTGCTGGGTGCTGCAGCGCTTCTTGGTGGTGGAGGCTCTGCCTCGTGCCAGCACCTGAAGCAGGGAGAGATGCTGCCTGGCCAGCATGGTGGTGCCCCTTGCATCCAGCAACGGGATGGGCGAGGCCCCTGTGTTACAGGCAGCCATGTGCAAAGGGTTAAACCGCAGCTGATAGTCGGTTCCTCTTTCACTGAACCTGCCAAAACACCAGGCAAGCTTCTGAGTTGTTTTCTGCCAGGGCTGATGGGAGCCCTCTGGCCTTGCACAGGGAGCTGGTGCCAGCAGGCGGGGAAACGTGGACCCTGTTAGATTGCCATAAAATGTCCTTGTTGGCAAGGTTAAAAATCTTGGTGTGCCCCTGTCTTCACAGGGAAATCCCTGGAAGGCCAGACCTTTGGAAAAGTGTCTCCCTTCATGTATAACTGCTATTTTCTGTTGCTCTGTTGAGCCAAATGTGTTTTAGAGTGGAGATACCCAAGGCAGGATTTTGGGGTCAGTGGGTTGCAAATCCTGCTGTGGCACAGCTGACCCCACTTAAACCTGGAGGTACCAGCAGAGAGCTTTCACTGGTGTAAGCCACAGCCATACCATTAGCTTTGGCCATGGACCGGTTCTGCTGCTATTTACACTGATTTCTTTGAGTGCTGAATGTAGCTTTTATAAACACTTTTACTGCCAAATGAAGCTTTTTCCCCTTCCAAAGTCATCACCTCAAATGACTTTCTTCTTCTCTACCCCTTGCTCGGAAAAGTTTGCCATCTGAGAGAGGAAGGCGTTGTGGGAGTGGAGGGAGCAGGAGAGGTTTCTGCGGGAACTTCTGGGCTGTGACAGCCCTTGCGGGTTCTTCCTTGTGCCTTTCCTCCACACAGCAACGTGGAACAAAGCAGCGACTGTTTGGAGAAGGGTGTCTCTGCTTTGAAAACAGTTTTCAGTGTGTGGGACTGAAACTGCTTAGCTCAGATTACCAGAGTATGTTTATTATTACAGGAGATGTCCGATGTTGCATTATTGCATGTGTTCCTTCTGAGAAACACGGTCCGTTTCTGTCACTGATGTTTGTATGTGTGTAACTCACAGTTTAAGCTCTTGCATGCTCACGGACTAAACAGCATTCTCTGAAGTTCATAAAGCATAGCAAGTACAAAGTGCTTGAAGCTTCAAATAATGATGTTTAATTTACCAAGTTAAACACTTTTTGCTTAGAACACAAGGGTGCTTTGGGCTGCCCGTGTAGCTGCAGTTCTTCCCTCAGGCATGCACACTGGCCAGCTCCTGCGTGTCTTGGGAGTGTTGGTACCAGTCCCTGCCCTTGGCCAGGGATGTGGTTCCAGGCAGCCCCCCTCCCACGCTGCCTGCCTGCTGGTACATGGCACAGGAGCTGCCCTGAGCAGGCTGTCAGCTGGGCAGGACAGAGAAGTCTCGGGCTGGCCACCTCACTCAGTGGGATGACTCAGAAAGCCTGAGGAAAGGGCTAGGACCTGCAGAAAACCTTTTCCTTTATCCCTGAGCACCCTCTGAGACATTACCTGAAGATCTGAATCTCTGTTACACAGCTCTTTGCTTGTGATCAGTCTTCAAAGTGCTGGAAAAACCTGGAAATAAGAGATTTAAGGGTGGGTCTGAAGCATCTCAAGCGCTGGGTGCAGGTTCCAGCCGCGGTGCTGTGGATTCTCGGTGTGGAGTAACGCCTGTCATTTGCTCCAAGCACCCTGGGTATGTGGCTGGCAGCTGCGTGTCCTTCCCAGCGAGGGGGTGGCCAGGCCCTGCCGCAGCCCCAGTGCATGTGGGAGTGGGGCCACAGGCAGTGCTGGTGGCCCGCGCCTGAGGAGCACCTTCGGCAGCAAAGCCCTTGTGAGAGAGCCTGTGTGCTGCTTGGTGGAGAGAGGGGGTAAGGGGGTGGAGATCTCTCTGCAATGCTGTTTGTTGTTGGATGGGCTCAAGGTCTCTGTTGCAAGATAGCTGGCTTGGTGTTTGTGCCTGCCTGCCTGAAGTGGATGGCTTGGCGGCTTAAAAAAAGTGAAAAAAATTTTCGTCTTCCTCCCTTGAAGCTGAAACTACATAGGAACTGACACATGGGCACGTGCTTTCAGCTAATTAGGCAGACATGACATGTCCAAGGCTGACCAGCCTTGTGCCAAGAATATCGTGGAAACCAGCCAGCTTTATTGTTGACATTGCTAAAATAGCTTTTCATTTAGCAGCACCAAGGCAAAGCTAAAGAGGGGAGTAAACCAAGGAGAGAGTCAGAAGTCATGAGAGGAAGTGTTACCTTCTGTAGGGTTACTTGCTGCATACTGGTACCTGAAACGGCCCTGCGAGTCTGCAGCTGGACCGAGCCTGTGAGCCTGGGTCATGAAGCAGCTATAGAGTGATGGCCCTTCGGTGCGGTGCGCTGCGCTGCTGATGGGAGCCGGGGGCTGGTATGATGTGTCTTCACACTTATTACATGCAAACTGGGTGTGGTACCCAGTGAGTTACTTTCTAGTGTGTCTCTTGCCCAGCCGCCGCTGCCTGCACTCACTTCTCAGTGTTCACTTTTCAGTTCCTCATGGCTTCTCAGTGGCAAATCCCTGTTGTTGGCTACTTTCACCCTTTGCTAGAGTCAAAGATGTGCTACTTCAGTCTCCTTATTTTATTACTCTTTGCTACTTCCTTCCACATGGTGGTTCTTCTTTCAGTGGGTTGATGGTCCCCCAAAATAGAGTTTTGGGGGGTTCCTTGGTATTCTTAATGGCAGTTGTGTGTAGCACTGAAACTGATAGTGTGCAGCTGTTTTGCAGTCAGGTCTGGGCCTTGCTGGAAAAGAAACTGGTGAGCAAAAGCAATACGGCTGATATTGGAAAAATGACAAGTCGGCAAATGTGCACACATATTTTCTGTTAGGAGTACAGGGCATGGTAAAGAGTATGCTCAGATCCTGCGTCTAAAATGGTTAACTCATGCTGGACTGGGGTTTATCCCTTTTGTTGAATTCTATATGAAATATGTGCCTGTGATGTTTATAGACGTTTCTTAACAGTGGGAAGCAGGGAGGGCTACTGCACTGACTCAGGGGTGTGCTTTGGCTTGGGTGAGGTTGTGTTGGGTGGGAATAACAGTGCAGCTGGGCTTAGTAAGAACCATTTTGAGAAGGAATACGGCTATGCTGTCATAAAGATGTTTCTTTCCATCAGTTTTGTGCTGTGTGAGCAGAACCTGAAGGAACCTGTAGATGTTGTGTTTATAAATGAAGGCCTCCTAACACGTGAGGAGTGGCTGCCTGGCCCACAGTGAACAGGTTCAGGAGCCTTTCCACCGATGTCGTTAGACACGGGCGCAAGATACTGAAATGGATCCCTATTGATCGTGTTGGTGAAATATCTTTCAGACTTTTATTACGAAATTTAATTTGAAAATGGTGATTGCTCCTATGCCTCAGACACGTCTCCGATGCCACATCCCGAACTGCTGTTCCGTGGCACGGCACAGGTTGCCAAGCTCTGCCCTTGCGGTCCTGAGGAACTTCACGCTCTGTTGGGGCAGGGCTTTCCTAACACCCATGCAGCATTTTATTGATTCACAAAAGAGCCTACCTAGCTTTTGTGTCAAACACTGTATTTCTGAGGCCTCATTCAGCAGCAAATTGGATTGTAATCCAAAGAAGAAATGGCTTAAATGTTGTATAAGCATGTGCAAAATTCAGCAGTTTTGCCTGTACTTAACAGCAGTGAAATGTCTACAGAAGTACTAAGTTGAGGGGTTTTATTTTTGTTGTGTGGTGGTTTGTGGGGTTGTTGTATTTGTTTTTGTGTTTTGGTTTTTTTAACCAAAACAGTGGATGGCACTCCAATTTTAAACTGATTGAGGCTTACAACTTCTTGTGAAACCACAGGTGCTCTTCTAGTATAAATCTTTGAAGTTGTGGAGGAACGAACCCGACTCCTGATGTTCTTGAGGCTAACTGGGATGTGGAGCTAACGGCAGCGTACCTTTCCAGTGGGATTAGAAATACTGCTGTTTCTAACCCAGGGGACACTGGTTATGAAATGCAAATGTTTTGGCTGCTTCAGGCATTCAGGAACAGAATCAGGAGTTGCCTTTCCTGTGCAATCTCATGTATCTACTGCTCTTTTCCTTTAGGTTATGATGCCCTGAACTATTCTGTGGAAAGTAATGACAAATGGAGTGGGAGACAGCTACTGCAAGCAAATGAGGAGAACGCGACTGATGTCCCAGAGGATGGGGGGCAGCCGTATGTCAGAAATTGCACTGAACCAGGTAGGAATGAAAGTTGCTTCTGACTCTTCTGCCTTACAATTGGCTTTCATACCTCCAGATATCTGTATCGGCATCACCTTTACTGCCAAAACCTCATTCATTTTTAAGTCAATAAACATGCTTGTTGTTTTCCTTGTATGTATGCACTATATGGGTATTGCAGAATCCCTCAGCAGCTAGGGTTAAGAGGAGGACCTGCTGTCAGCTAGAGTACAAGACAATGTCTAATATATAGTAGTAGCCAAATGCTGAGATCGTAAGAAGCATGTCTTCTGTGGTTTTTGCATAAACATTGTGTGCGGTGGGATGTACATAGTGATGATGTGTGTTAGTAGGATTATTATCTGAGAAATTAGTAGGTAATCATATATTTAGTACAGTACTTCCACCAGCAGTGGACCCAAAGAAACCTAGTCTTCTGTAGCTTGAGGTTGGGTTGATCTGCTGATGAGGAATAGGGCTCAGTTCATAAAGTAGCTTTTCCCTCAGGGAGGGACCTTAACAGGGTCATCCTCGTCTCCTTGACTCCTGTTTCTATGAAACCTGTAGGAACTTAATGTCATTGAAGCTCTGCTATATTTTGTTGAAGTTGGTTGACATGTTCAGAAACTTTTGGGGGTGGTGGGCACAAGCAGGTCTGCTATGTCCGTGTGATTTGTGTGTCCCAATTTCTCAGGGATCTACCTGCAGTGAGGATTAAGGTAGGCTGGGGGCAGCAGGAGTTTAACTGTAGGAGACATGCTGATGTGCTTTTTGAACTTGCCTTCCCTGATCTGTCCAGGGCTTTTTGTCAACTTGCGCTTATTCTGAAGGAGCCCCCCTCTCTTTAAAGGAGGGCTTTTTCCTGGCTTGTGGTTAAAAGGACAAATCACTTGCAACCCCACACAACGTAACTTTCCATGGATGATAGAAAAAAGGACAAGATGGGGAGTCTTCAATTTGCATCTGGTTGATTGCATTGACTTTATTTCTACCTAAATAGAAGTCATCATAATATAAAGCCTTCTCTTTTAATAGTGATATAAACTGTTCAGTCTTTTTTTTTTTTTTTTTTTCCCCACAACAGAGTTTGGGTGTCACTTCTTAAAGTTCAGGGAGGGGAAGGGAAAGGAAAGGAAAGGTGTTTGCCCATCCTTTGCAATTTATGTAGGTGATGTGCCTTAAGAGATATTCTAACAAGTACAATCCTTGCTGAACTTCTGCCTGTAACTTTTCCTCCACCATAATCCTTAGTAACATTTCTGGACAGATGGATGATTATAGTCTTTTTTTTTAGATGGCAAAAACTAGTACAAAAATTCTTCTTATACAATTTTTTTACTTGTTTTCATATCTCCCATGTAGTGCAGATCTGGTCTGCAGCCTCACATCAGCATCCATAGTAATCTTTCCCCTCTGCCCTTGGTACATCAGCACCTGCTGTCTCACCATCCTCAGCTATTTTGGCTGCCTTCACCAAATAAAGTGGTCTATAGGAAACGTGTGGGATTTTTTTTGTGCTGTGTGTTTTTTCTCTCTCTTTTCCAGAAGATAAAACTATATAATTACATGGTATAGTGTTCAGGAGAGAGAAAGTAGAAATATCTAGGTGAATTGCTGGGGTTTTTTCCTCTGAATTGCCATAACATTACAACAGAATACATTCTGTAATAGCAAACTGATTTTAAGTACTGTAGAAAAGAAAGTGTAAGTAACAAAGTTTAGGTTCTGTTTTGTTTCATGGGTTTCATTTGGACCGTTACCATATTGTAAATGTGAATCGTAATGCTAGGCTGGATGGCAGTCAGAAATGTTTGAATTGTCTTGGTTTGAACAGGGATGGGACTCTACTGAAGCGTCCATAAAAGTTACCTGTTGACTTCAGTGGACTGTAGGCCACATGCAGAATGCTTCAGTTCTACTCTTCAGCAAATGAAGTGAAAGAGCTGGTAGAAGTGATGCTGTAAATAGCATTGATATTTCGCCTTGTTCTGAATTATTGTTGTGCTGTATACAGTAACACGAGAAAGAAAAGTGTTAGTTGTGCTTTGAGAATTTCAGCATTTTCTGTTTTCCCTGCAACTCAGAATGATGCCACATTTCTGATTCCAGCACAAAATGGGCCACCAGTCATGAGCGCGTACAGCTTCGTTCTGTGCTCTGTTTCCTGATGCCGAGAGTGAAATAGCCGTTCAATCTCCTTTCAGAAGATTGCAGTGGGACCTGGTGATGGAGCCGGGCTGCTGAGGTCTAGTCTAATGCAAGTTTAACCCTCATCCCAGCAGATTAGGATGAGGAGACCTTCAGCGCAGTTCCCAACAACAGCTTTTGTGTTTAAAAGCATGGGTAGGAATAGGGCAGTTCAAATTGGTGTATGGCTCTGGCACGGATAATTGGTGTTAAAGGAGGCTGAGGGGAGGCTCGATTCAGCAGCCCCCCGGGGCAGCACGGTCCCCCTTCCGCCAGCGGTGTCAGTGCTACACCAGCAGGGCCCTGAGCTGGTGCACTGGACAAGAAGCACAAGAGATCAGCGAGCGTGCCTCCCTGTGCCTTTTCCAGCTGCTTGCCTGTGCAGTGCCGCTCGAGGAAACCGAGGCGGTTTGGCTGAAGTCACAGTGTTGGCGAGCACAGGTCAGTGCGGTGCATAACCGAACCCTCGGGCGTCTGTTGTTACCTGGAGGCTGGCAGAGCTGAGCGCTTGCAGCATCCCTGCGGGACGTGTGCTGGAGCGCAGCAGGCCTCCGGGCACTTCTCCTTCCCGTTGGCAAGTGTTGGTAGGAACATGCTGCCTGAAAAGACAATTTCTTTTCCTGCTTACTTCCAAAACTAAGTTGTATAAACACCTACAGCTAGGCAAAAGTGGGTGTTCAAAAAAGCAGTTTCACCTCATCTGTTGGGGGAAGGAAATTAAGTGCCTCATCTTGAAGTGTTTTGTGGTTTTTTGCAACACTTGGCTTTTGTACTCTGTTGGCAGTAAACACATTTTTACATGCTAAGGGAAAGACCCTTTTTCTTTAACTGCAAGTGTATTTTCAGGCTCGTTTGGAAGCCTGGCATGACATGTGCAAATTGCTATTTTTATTTTCTAATGGTTTATCCAGTGGGATATCTAGTAGCATTTTATCATCAGAACTGCTCCAAATACTGGAGGTTTTGCTTACTTTTCCTTTGAAACATACATTATAGAAATATTAAAGGGGTGAAATGGACTGAATCCAGCCTAAAGATTTTTTTTTTTTTTTTTTTTTTTGCCCTTTGCAGTTTTTCCCTCTGAAGCCGTTGCAGTTGGAGTGTGGTCTTTTTGAGCAGTTAGTTTTAAAACACATGGCTCGTTCTGTAATATGTAGCCCTGATTCCCCGAACCCCTGGGAACTTTTGAGCCCTGCAGTATGGCACTTGGAAATCAACCCTGCAAGACTCAATCTGGAGGATGGCTGCTTCTGTATCAGGGTAGCAAATAAGGGGAGACGATTTCCTTTCAAAAATCCATTGAATTTAGCTAATGCAATGACATGTAAGCTTTCTGCTGGCTCCCTTGCCCTCTCAGCGCTGGCAGCGTCGGTTAGGTGTTGTGCACAGGCCTTGGTCAGGAGCCAGCTCTATGAGTGACTGGCTCTAGAAGCGGTTGCAAGCTGGTGCCCAGCTATGGACAATGTGGGTGAAAAAGTACGCTCCCCAGAAAGGGCAGGGAAAGCAGCAAGGTGTGGCAGGTGGATGAGATAAATGTGAGCTTCAAAAGACCCCTACTTTTGCAAGTCTACTAGATTATTTTAGCTGCTTGTTGCTGTGGGATTTGAGTACCTGCCAATGTGCTTTCAAACGCCAATTTAAGCCTTATTGCTGTGAGCCCTTTTAACGGGAAGAAGCGGAGAAACATTCATCATGTGCTCTGCCCTGATGCTGTTGCTGTGTTTGTGTTGAGTGCTTGTGAAGGCAGAACAACAAAGCAGCCCACTTCCATTTCTAAAGAGCCTCTGGTCTCTTGTCTGTTCCCCTTTTTTCTAGTCCTGTAATCATACCTGTGTAGCCTGTCCCTTTTGGATCCCAGGTGGCTCTTCAAGGGAGTATCTGACTGTGCCATCATGCAGCAGATGTTCTTCTGGCCTCTCTACTATACTGTGTCCTTGTGAAGGTGCGTGGAACTAGAGATGGGCAAAAAGTTGGACAGAGTTTATTCACAAAAAAGCGATACTGTTTAACTAAAGCACTTGTGATGTTGGGCTGGGTTTGGCAGTTTTAGCTAATACAGAAGATGATGAAAAGAGAGTGAGAAATGCTCATGTTACGTCAGGTAAAGTATCATTTACCCACCTAGTCCTGACTCACCCACTGGAAGGCAACGAAAAGGATTTAATGTTGAGCTTTGGGTCAGGTCCATGTGCTACCAAATTCGAAGCTAGGGTTACACTAGAGAAATTCAAAGAAAGCTGCTGTTAATTCAGACTTGGTTTATCAGCTGTTTTAAAGGTGACAAACTCATAGGCTGCATCATGATGGGATGTAAAGTGTCTAGAAATTTGTCAGAGGCTGCTTGGCTGTGGCATGCCGCAGTCCCGGTGCCACCCCTCGTTAGTTCCTCACTAGACTGACATATGTTTCTGCTGATGAGCTGTCATCGCGTTCCTCCCCGGCATTACCACTTCCCAGGTGCCCATCACTCCTGCCTCAGAAAGGCTGCGAATAAAATACCAGCACCACTTAAGTGTGCCATTTAAAAGTCATTATCAGTAATAGCAGGAAATACGTGGTTACTGCAGAAATTAAAAAGATCTTGGTATATTCATTTAGACCCTCAGGCAAAAAAGTGTTTAAACAGCCAAAGAAGTTTTTATGCAATTATTTCTTACATTTCCTTGTCTTGTTTCAAAAGCAGCTTTCTGTTTTATCTATATTTCTCCGGTGAGTCATAGATTATGATAATGTAATTTGTAGTGCTTGGCTATGAAGTAGGTAACTCTTCCAGACTGCTTGCTTATGCTTGTTACTGATTCTTTAGAGACCTTTTTTGTGTTGAACCACAAATCTTAACCCACAAAGCCCAAACGACCTCACGTGAATTTGTGCTTTCTGATCTCTTTCCTGTGAAGCTTTTGCTCCCAGCTGTTTTGCGTCCCCAGGGCAGTGAGATGACAGTGACTGCCGTGGGTTTCTCGCTGCCCAGCTTGGTGACCGAGGCCTGCCGGGTGCATGGCATAGCCTGGGGGCAGACGGAGAAGGAAGGAGAACATTTCTTGGTTTGCCCTGGGTTGTGTGTTATCTTTTGGTGCATCATCAGCATTGTATATATAAGACCACATGGAAGGTCACGGCAGTGGCAGAAGGGCCTAGCAGATCCCAAAATTCTAGCACAGTCTAAGATGGGCTTGTGTGCTAGGAACAAGCTGTTTTAAATTAAATACTCAGTCACTGAAGTATTTGAACGAGTGGAGTTGTCCTGAGATTCCAGCTCGTGTTTGTGCTTCTGCATGCACAACAGCACTTTTTTCAGCGCTTGGGGATATGTGTATCTGGGCAGCAGGATCTGGGGTACGGGACCGATACCCATTGGCATCGAGGCTGGGGAAGACGGAGAAATCACATGTGGGTAAGATGTGCTCATCATTTTAGTAGAGCTCTGATATTTGGATGCAGAAGGTGATGGTGACTTCTTCGTGTCTGTAGGTGACATGGTCTTCTCGTCTCTTGGCCTTTGCACTTGGAGGTGTGGTACCAGGCTTGGACTCTTTCCTTCCTGAGCATCCTTCTGCTTTTTGCCTCTGGAAGGTGCAAGGAGTGGTATCTTTACAAGCCTGGCTTTTGCTTTAGAGGGGTGGGCTTGTGGATGGGAAACAAGATGTCAGAGAGAAGGAAATTCATCTGGAATGTACTTGCTCCTCCACTGCCAAGAAGGCCTTCTTCGCAAGCAGATATAATATGCTATGTGAAGAGTGATAGGGTTTTATTCTTTTTTTGTTTTTTTACCTCTGTTCTGAATCAAAATGCAATTAAAAAAAAAAAAGTCGCTTTCCCTCAAGCAAAATTAATTTTTTTCCTAGTAAAACAAAAAGTAAAAATTTGGTTCTGCCTAGCAAATTGCAGAACCTTGCTTTCACTTGTGGAAATCTTAGAAAAAGAAATTGCTGTAAGTTTAGTAACAAAATGTCCTTGAAGGATATAAAAAAAGACATTCTTCCCTCCCCCGGACATAACAGTTTTGTGAAACTGACAGAAACTTACTCAAACTTCTGCTCCCACGTTGGTTCTGTCTGTTGATTGCCCTCTGCCACCCCCACCCCCCAAAAAAGAGAAGACTTGACAGAAGTTGGGGGTTCGATTCCTCCGGAGTGAAGGCTGAGAGGGAGGGGAGTGAGTAGCGCACAGCAGGTACCAGCCTCTCCTGCCCACCGCTTCTCGTCTAGGTTGAAATGGCTTTGGTGCCCAGCATCACAGTGATTCAAGGACTTACCTTCTTTTTGCCACTTTGTGCTTTGCAAACGAGGGTTGTCATTTGTCCCACCCTGATAATGGGAGCCCTGTTCCTGAGGCTTGGGGTCTGCAGTGCTGACATGAAGGTCTCCCCATGGTGGTGTTTTCTCTGCAGTATAACAGTCCAGACCATCAGGTCTGGCACTTTGGGAGCAGGGGGTCACAAGCAGTGCATTATCACCTTGGAAGAGTGCTGTGTTGCTCCTGACACCGGGCAGCACAGAGAAGCTCTGTCAATTCCAAAGCTGGAGCATTAGAAAACTGTGACATTGCAGTTAAAACCTCAGAAAGAAAAAATGAAGAAGCAAGCATGGCTTTTTTTTTTTTTTTTTTAGGTTTGTGTGCTGGCATGGAGTTGGGTTTTCTTTTCCTACACTCAGGAAGGAGAGATGTTCTCTTGATGGGAACAAGAGTGAGGTTGTGATGTTGTCACCTGGCCCCAGTAGCTGGGGCTTGAAGAGGCAAACCACCAGTGCTGGCAGAGCTCCATGTCCAACACTTGCGTTTTAACAGAGCATCGTTTTTGTCTAGGCTGTGTGCCCCCTTGGTCTCTGGCTGAGGGGAAAGTGTGAGGCCATCATTGGGTTTGGAAGGGTTCTTCCTTGCTGAGCTGAGCCCCCGGCTTGGCTTGTTAGAAATACTGCAAATGATTTTTCTTTTCACACGTGTTTGCCATGGGCCATGCACAAATGCATTAGGTGAAGGCTGTTACAGTGTTGATCTGAAAGTGGGTGCACCCAACCTGCTCAGCTGTAATTATCTTTTTTTGATTGGGTTTTGTGGTGTTTTTTTGGCAGCTGGAATGTGTTTCTGGAGCTAAGTTCAGGTGACTTTTGGTCAGCAGAGACATGTGAATAGCAGAGACATGGCACACACAAGTCTCCCATCCTATGTTTCGGGTAGGACAGGCCTTGTTGGAGACAGTGGAGGGCAAGACTTGATTTTGGTCACAGATGTTGTTGTTAGCCTGTGTCAGAGAAGTTGACTTATGAAAGTTTTGATACTTAAAGATAACTTGCAGATGGTGGAAAGTATTATGCCACTTGGTTATTTATGCAGCTGGTTTTTGGAGGGTTTTTTCCACCTCTCTGGTCTTTGGGATGATTTCTGGGGCTCCAGAAATTTTCCGCAAACTTTTGAATTTCGACTAATGTACTTCTTGTAGTGGAGTTAGATTGATTTTTTTGTTTTGGTTTTTTTTTTTGGGGGGGGGGGGGCGGTTTGGTTGGGTTTGGTGTTTTTTTTTTTTTTTTCCTGCAATGAAGTAGAATAAGAGTTTATTTTCCTGACTGGGAAAATGTTTGATCTACCTGGTGGCAGTTCCGATGTCAGTGTGCCACCCCATGGGTGGCACTGGGGGGGAACTTCCAGGGGCCAGCAGACCCTTGAATTTAGCAGGGCAAGGCCACACCAAGAAATCTTTTTAACAGGAACCATTCACCATTGCAAGAATTGGCCAAGGGAGTGGAAAATACAGCATCTCTTTCCTCCTTGAGCGGAAGGGAGAGGGTGTCTTTCTCCATCATGCTCTGCCATCGTGTGGAGGAGCCAGCCATGGGGTGGGAGCTGGTGAGCAGCGTGCAGGAGCCTCGGGAGGCCTGGTGTTCTCATGGGCTGTGCCGGCGCGGTGAGCTGCCGTGGCGTCCTTCCTGCCGCTGTGGCAGGCAGCGAGGGGCTGAACGCTCTGGCGTAACGGCAGGGACGCTCACCCCAGGGGGGCCTGGCAGTGCCCCTTGTGTCTGGGCTGGCTGTGCACACACGTACATACGGTGCTCGTTTTCTGCTGTGTCAGAACAATTATCCTCGGGCTGCGATTTGGCACTGCGAAGCTCCTAGCACTGGGGTTGCTTCGTGACTTGGTTTTGCTGCTTTATTTAAAAACACATTTGACTGCTCTGGAGCTTCAGCTGAGCGGAGCACATCTTTGAATTGGCCTCGGTTGCAGCTGTGTTGCAGGGTTTGCTTTCTGGGCTGTATTTTGTCAGGGCCTTGATCTGTGGGACTCCTGGGCCGCAGGACCTCTTTGTAGTCAGAGGTGGTCATAAGTACTTTCTCCAGGGCTCTCTGGCCACTCAAGGTAGCAGTGACCCAAATACTGCCAAGCTGGGCTGACGTACGGGTGAGCAGGTTGCTCTGAGGCAGGACCCGCCGTGTCCTTACTGCAGGACTGCACCTGCACCGCACACCACGGGGGACACTCGGAACAATCGCTGTTTGCTGGGTACTTAAAAACTCTGAACTGACCTCTAAAATCATGCAGTTCCCTGGAAAATAGGGCCTTCTGTGCACACACAGGAGGCTAGCAGCATTCTTCTTGCTGAAATTTTGCCAGTATTCCCATGTGATTATGTGTGTGACTCCAGGAGCTGAAGCTTTAGGGAGAAAAATAATACTAGCTCTGTGATTAAAATCAAGAGGTGGCAGTGCTATTTCCCAGTTTATCCTCAGTGTGTTCTCTTGCATTGATGAAACCAAAGAATTAGGAAACGGAGGGGAGCGAAGTGGCAAAATGACCCAAATCCTGAAACCAGGATCACTTCTGCAGCTTGTAGGTAGAGGAAAGGTGGCTAACTCCTGTGAGCCTATAGTGCCCTCGCCGGAAAGTTGCTTTTTATTTTTGCAGCCTGCATCATTGCGTGTGTATTGAACAGTTGTAATTAAACCACTACTTGTTCTAATAGAAAAGAATCTCATTAGACCCATTGGCTCCTGGCTTATGAGTACTTAGCCTTCAGCCTTCTGCATCGCAACATGGCCAAGATGTGCACCAGTCTGCAAAATCTCACCCTCTGGGACTCATTTGCTTAATTGGTAATACTTGTGATTAGCATGTTCCCGTTGTAATTGTTGTTTCCAGTGGAAATTACTGTATTGTCATATGCTAGCTATGCACTGAGGGCCTTGCAGAGTGTTTATGGAAGAGTCTGTATGTCGTGCTGGGTGTTGAGTGAAGAATGCCAAACGATAATTGACTGTTGCTACCAAAGAAGCACGTTAATAGTCTTGAGAAATGATGAAAAGAACAAAAAAAAAAAATAAATAAAAGGAATGATTCTGTAGGGAACAAGGAACAGATCTTAACCTGTACACCTGCTGCTATCAAAAACACAGGAGGACATAATTTGAGAGCCAGTCAGAAGTGTAACCCAATTTGCATGGTGGCTCTTCCTAGTATTGTGTTTATCAGTTTTTTGCTTTAGGCTACCTGTGAGCTTTACTGACAAAACCTGAAACAGGGAATGCTGGACATGGACTTGCTGGCCAGGGGAATATAGCAATAATGGTGGCAGGGAGCACACAGCTGCAGTACCCCCAAAAGGTCTGCGTCTGGTACCTCAAAGAGGTCATTTGTTGCAGATCATTCCTTACTGCTTCAAGCCCTTGTTCCCCTTTTCATCCCTGATGCTCCAGCTGCATGGGAGCACCCACAGCCAAGTAGATTTGCCAAAATCCAAACCTTAACCTCTTGTATTTCATAGTGTTTTGCTAACAATAGGCTGCTTTGTTATTTTTTGAAGTACTGCGCAAGGGTCTAGGGGAGAGATATACTCAGCTAAAACTATGGGCCGTGTAAGATAGGCATATGTAGGGCTACAGCTTCCAATCGCGTTTCTCTGTCTAGTCTTCATTTGGGCTGTAATGAAATGACCCGCCTGTAACTTATTAGTCACTATTTGATTTAACTTGCTCTCCAGGGGTTGCTCAAACGACCTCTTTTGGCTGGTGCTAAATGTTGTCTGGATGTGAAGTACTGACCCTGATGCTGCCAATCACTGTGAGAAGGCTTTGCCTTGTACATGCTTTCACTAAAGCTTCTTCCGGGCCTGTGACTGGAGCACGGCCAGTGCAGGTGCTGGGACGTGTCCCTGCTGGGAGGGGAGGGCTGTGAAACTGCAGAGAGCAGGGCAGGAGGTCACTGTGCTGGCAAGCTGGCTTCTCTGCTGGAGGGACATGGAGCCTAGGTGACCTGTGTCTGCATGAGCAGCTGCTTCTCATCTCCGTCAGAGGCCAGAGATGCCCTGGGCTCCAGCCCCTCGTGCCCAAGGACCTGCATGCTGAAATGCTCTGCCTGCCCACAGGAGTCCTGGTTGCAGTCTGCTCTGGAGTGCGCTAAGATTTTGGAACTTGCTTTGCTGTTTACTAGTCTAGCCAAACAAAAAATAGACATGGCAGAAGGCTTTTCTGATGTAAAGCTGGTCTCTTTTATCTCTATGTTAAGTTATTTCCTTTTCGAAGACAGTGATCAGTCTCGATAAAACGTAGCTTTCAAGCTTTGAGTTTGTGGGATTCCAGGCTTATTTGATGGAGTGGACCACAGTAAAAACATGCATTCGTAAGATGAAAGGAAATACAAGGTGGAGCATAGCTGTTTTACAGTGGAACTCAAATATTGCTCAGACAAGCTGATGGATTGCGTTTGCACACATAACTTCATGGGGGACAAACATGTTTTTTTCAGGTACATCATCTCTACAGGAGCTGCCTACTTTATCTGTGGGGAAAAAATGCAGGTAGCAGATATCAGCATTCTTCAGCAGAAAGAGGAGGAAAATATTTTCCCAAGTACATTATCAGCTAGTTACTATACAGTTGTGTAGCAAGAACCCATGCTTGGAGTAACAGCAAAGGAGGCAGGGAGCTGCGTCCCTTTTTATGTTTATATTTTCTCCTCTGAAATGACTTCTAAATGCCCAGAAATTTTCTCAGTTTTGTTTTTTTGGGCTTTGTTTTTTTCGTGGTTTTTGTCCTTTAGAGAGATGAGACTTGGTTCCTTGAACTTTTAGCGGGCTTAGGCTACTCCTTTGGTTATTACATGTCATGGAAAAGGCAGCAGAGAGGTTTAAAATACTGAGGAGGGACCATTGCTTCCAAATCTTTGCATTTAGAAGGTGTTAAGAAGCAAAGCAGGACCTCGGACATGAATAAATATCACATTGTACCTTTCTGAAATGGGTTTTACTTCCCAGACACCTGAGGATGCCAGGCTGCTGTGGTGCATCCCTCTAGTAATCTGAGAAGCCTTCTGAATTCCTAAGAAGGGGGAGGGAGGCTAGGAATTGTCGAGTCAGACATACTCCTTTGTCTTGGGAGAAAACACACTTGGATTTTTTTTGGCTGAGCATGGACAGGAGGACTGTTGTAGGCTTTTGGGCTGGCAGCTGGGAAGAGCTGTTGCTGTCCTTGTATTTGGTGGTGCTGGTCCATGCCAGCGGCAGCCTCTGGTCCTGCCAGTCTGCCACAGGCTCCCTGGGGGAAGGGTGGGCAGCCTTCAGCCCCGAGCCGTGCTGCCGCTGGAAGTCTGTGGAAGGGAGCAGCAGGCCGAGCTGCTGGAGAGATGGTTTCTCTTGCTGGTTCTGGCATGGCTGTGCTGGGAGATGTGGGTCAGGTCCGCTCCGTGCCTCGGCAGCAGGATGGCACAGCTGATACTGACGGGCAGTGCAGGGCATGGCGTGGCTGGGCTGTGCTGGTGAAGAGTGCGCTGTAAGGAGTTACTGCCAATTCAGAATCTGTAAATTGCCAGTAAATGTGTTCATGATACTTTTTGGACCATCTTTCTGATCAAATCAGTGACTGATGCTTACTTAGCAGACGTAAGCTGCTCGAGGCAGTGTGGCCTCAGGACATTCCTGAAGTAAAAATAATGTCTCACAGCTGTAACAAAAGTAAGTGTGTACCAGATGTAAGATGTTCTAGATTGGCCAGATACCAGAATAGTTTATTTTTTTACACACCTGAATTATTCTTCTGTCATGGTAAGTGAAAATTGTCCACTTAAGCATTTAAAAATATATTGCTGCATTTTTGTAAAATGTCATAATTCTCCCAGCATCCTATTTCCACCAAGGTCCTATTTTGTGAATGTACTTCCTGCAGCATTTTATTATGCTGCTGGTTTCTCCCAGAGTGAGTGGCAGCTGGCTTTTTAAGCCATTTGGGAGCTCAGAACAGATGCGAGTTCTCCAGGGCTGCAGAAGTCTGGAAGCCATAGCTGCGCTGTAGCACAAACACAGATTTCTGGGAGAAGGACTTCTGAATAATGTAAATTATGTTTCCTGCCTCTTGACAGTAGAGAGATTAAGTTGTCCGCCCTGTGGGCAAACTCTGGACAGATACATAGCTGATGCTAAATCTGACAGGCTCTGCTGAATTTGCTGGCTTGCATCAAGTGATGGTTTAGCCCTTAATCCAATGTTTTCAGCATTCATTTGTCCAGGTCCCCTGTGCAAAACTGGAGCAAGGAGAGTTTTGTGTCAGACCACAACAGGTATCCTGGGCCATCACATTGTTTCCCCCTTCCTAAAGCAGGGGAGGGACACAGCAGCATCACCTGCAGCTCTGGCACGTGGTGATGCCTCTGGGCTTTGCCAGCATGGGGGGGTTGTGTGTAACTGGTCCGTCCTTTTGCTCTGTCTGTCATGAGCCCAGGGCACTGGGTGGCAAGCTGTGGAGGTTCAGTGCTCTTTTGCACCTCGTAGATGTGTTGAGCTCCTGGTCAGGCTTTCAGTTGGCTCGCCCTGTGCGCCTTCCAGCAGCTCCTCCAGTGCGCGGTCCCTGTGACAGTAAGGGGCAGCATGCGACTTGCAGAAATCCGTGTACTGGCTTTCCCTTTCACACTTGTCAAAACAAATGAATACTTGTAGTTGTGCAGTACCATAAAACCAGCCCATATATCAAGGCAGAGGTACAAATCAGCAGTTTGAGATTTGAGGCTTAGACCGAAAAATTTACTTTTCCAATAACTAAAAAATTTAATTGAAGTCCACATCGTTATGGGCCATACTGGTACTGCCTTTAGTAAAGCAAATAACAGGTTGGTGGGGTTTGTTTATTTGTTGGTTTGGGGTTTTTTTGGTTTTTTTCTTAAGAAAGGAAAATCTACGCTACTGCAAATTTTGGGTTGCTAAAAATTTTAGAATTGCAGTATGAAGAAATTGGGGAATTAAGTCATTTGTCTTGGTGCCTGTTGACCTCAAGCCTTGTAAAATCCCCTGTCCTGGGGACAGGCTCTGCATTTCCTCTTCTCATTAAAAATATTGTGCATGGTTGTGTATCTTGAATGCTAATCTTCAAGTCTGGCTTACTTTGCAGATAATACTGATACGTCAGAGGCTTAAATCCTCAGATTCTGGCTTGGGTTACACATGGTTAGGTATGCCAGCTTCATCAAGACCTACCAGAGAGTCTGCTTGGGCGTTTCTTGTTCCAGTGACTTGTTCTTGTTCAGAGCAGAAAGTTTCTGAGCAAAGCATGTGGAGGATGGTGCCTTCCCTAACCCAAATTCCTGGCAGAGGTATTTTGCATAGGCTTGAGAGGTGAGAAGCTGACGGCGGGCAGGGTGAAGTGGGGCTATGGGAAATGTCGGCTCTGGAGAAGTGTGTTTGATGATTCTAAGGCACTGAGAGGGGAGGCCTGGGATGGAAATGGAAGTTCAGTCCCAGCTGTAGCAGGTTCTCTATCTCAGGTGATTTTATGCAAATCTGTGCTATTTTAAAGGGCAACGTCAGAGGGTGTGTGCTGAAATATAAAATGTTTCCAAAGATTTTCGTGGGTTTTGAGGTTTGGAGAATTAGACCACTGGATTTGGAAAGAGTTCTGGGGGTGGAAGGCATTGCCTTTTATTAGTATTTTAAAATGGGAAATAGAAAACCTAGTTGGCCTGTGATGGTAGGCTGGAATTTTGTGTTGGTGGTATTGTGATCTCCGGGGCCAGGCTCTGAAGTTACCCCTGCTGCAGCTTTTCCTGGTGGATGTTGCTTTTTAAGGAAAAAAAGAAAGACAACCAACTGAACAGCCCCAGCTCCCTCAGCCTGTCCTCACAGGAGGGCCTCCAGCCCTTCGGTCACCTTCGTGGCCTCCTCTGGGCTCACTCCACCAGGTCCGTGTCCCCCTGACGCTGGGGGCCCCGAGCTGAGGAGCAGGCTGCGCTCCGGTAGGGAGCTCTGGAGAGTGCAGAGCTGCTTAGACAAGGTGTAATGCAGGGCAGAGCTGAGTGCAGGGACTGCCAGCCCTGGGGCCATTGTCCCCTGCCCGGCCAGCTCTGCCAGCAGAGGACTGGGCCACTGTCGCAGTGTCACTGTCCCTGCCTGGGGCTGGTGCTGCCACCTCAGCTGGTTTCTGTCCGAAGGAGCCCACCAGCAAGCTGCCTGCTGGCTGCCAGGCTGGGGCTGGGTTTGGCTGGAGCAGCAATCCCACCGAGACCCCTTCTGCAGCTTCAGTCCTGTTGAGGAGCTTTCCACAACATTAACATATTAATTTTATCTTATTTTGAAGTCTCTTTGTGCTGCCAGAAGGGTAGGTAGGTAGGCTTGATAATGCAGGTCAGAGCAAATGGTTATAAGCACACACGTTACATTTTGGTGTGTCCATGGTATTTTGTAGATTGAGCTGTTACTGTAAAAGAAGAAAAAATAACATCTGGCCCCATGTTACAAACTAGGTTTTTGTTGCTTGTGTTTAAATTCTTGCCAACAGTAAGTATTTAAAAATCAAAGGTCCAGATTTTCCACTGATGCAAATTATGACTAGCTTCATTGAGTTTACACTAGTTGTTTTAAAACCACCGAGGACCTAGTACAACGTCCCAAGTCGAGATTTAATACAGTCAGGATGGAGTCCTTATCATCTACCATTTGCATTTTAAACAGCGCTTAATTGTATAGTTTTTATACACAGACACGTGCATAAACTCACTTATGCATGCACTAAATAATGGTTTTATATATTAGTGTTGAAGCGGTTTAATTTAGTGCACAGCAGTGGGTAAAATAAAAGTATGTAATTAAAATGGATTTTTTTATGGACTGCATAAAGAATTTTCCAGATTAGATACTGGTTACCTATATGTTGCAAGTTTTCTGTTATTTCCTTGCCGTCCCTGTTTAGAAAATGGTAAGATGAGTTATCTTTCTGTCCTGAAGCTCAGGCGGAAGGGCAGGTGGCTGCCTTGGTGCCGGTGGTGGGTGAGCAGTGGTAAGGAAGAGAGTTCCCACTCTGGTCCAGGCTCTCCAGGAAGATTTGCACTCAGGCTGGGATCCAAGTCTTTGGTGCTAGGTGTGGTAAAAGTTCACAGAAAGAGAAATCTGTGCCGCTTTTGCAGCCTGAGTGGGGGAGGTTGAGGTAGGAGGTAATGGAGGGAAAGCAGCTGGTGCCCCAGGCTGGCTGAAAAGCCAGGGAGAGCAGCCGCGTTGTTCTGTTCCTCGAGTCAGAGCTGTTCTGCTCCTGAGCCACAGCGCTAGCAATAGCTGCGATCCTTGCTAAGCGTTCACAGCAGCCTGCCTACTCTGCTGCCGAAACCTTGTGTGCCGAGGGATGAAGCTCAGGTAGCCCAGCACCTCTCGTATGCTTGACGAGTTACTGCTACAAATACAGAACTGCCTGTAGAAGCGGGGCATGCTCTCAGCATAAATTAATAATAATAAAAAAAGATGCCAGCTGCTTTGACCTTCCAAACCCGGTGAACATGCGTGCATCCCATAGTTGCCTGCTTTCTTGGGGTTTTGGCTGCAGTTTGCAGCATGGAAAGCCTCTCTGCACTTCACGTTTGATCATCCAAAGTTAATGAGAGGTTTTTGGATTTGGTTTTATTTCCATCCTGAACTTCAGGATTCTAAGATATTGTAAAAAAATCCTAAAATTTCAGGATAGCATCAGATATCTTCAAAAGGCCAAAAGATACTGGTGCTACTTCTGTGAAAAAAGTAGTGGTTCTGTGGAGCCATTACCCCAGAGTGCTTCACAAGCTGTCCAGGTCTCTGTCAGGTGGAGCCTTCTTCTGCTCTGTGTGCATCCTCTAGATTGACCTTGTCAGTGCACCGGTGGCTGAAGCCAGCGGCCAGGCAGCACGGCAGCTTTCTGTCCCTGCCAGCAGTCTTGGGGGCAGGCATTCTCCAGCCATAGGCGTGAGGCTGGGAGGTGAACCTGCTGGGAGCTTTGGAGGTTGTTTGCGCAGCAGTGGTTGTGCATCTCTGCTGGAGGGGGAAGATGCTTTGGAATGTACCCTTTTCTTGATTTGATGTGTACATACATCTGCACAGATAACAAAAGCAGAGCAGTTGTGTGTAACTGAAGAGAAGCCTGAGTCTGCAGCCTGGTGAATACAGAAGCAGTGTTAACCAAGGCTTCTGGTGATAGGCAGGTGCTGATGGGCTGAATGCCCTCTTCTAATTAGCACTTACTAATAGTCTCAGAAGAAACTGACTGTACAGTTAGCTTCTGTGCTGATGACTATGACTGCCAGATGACCTGAGCACTGCGATGCGCTGTCCTGCAGCTTGGCCAAGCTATCCATGCCCTGGCTGAGCGACATTACCAGTTGCGGCACGCTGGTAGTTCCCTGCCACACTAGCTTCATCTCCTGAAGGGCTGCTACTAGTCATGAGCCAGAGATGCTGTGTTCCTATCTCTTAATTGATGGGAGAAGAAACGGAAGGGAGAAGGTGATAATTGTTTTGTGTTAAACCAGGTATAATTACTACTATAGAATTCCACTACAAAACAAAGTGGCTGTTAATTATTCATCATCACAACTCAAATGTGGATTGGCAGAGTCATGGTTCACGGCTTCCTTTGGGCTGGGATATGGCAGGGTGACCAAGGAGCGAGCCTTCATCTCCTGTTGTTGGGAGCCCTGTGCTTTGCCACCTGATTGTGTGGATGGCTCCCTCAGAAGGATGCTGTTTTGGGGTCTGTTGGGGCAACTGCCAGCAGAAGCTAAACCGATTGTGCTTTAAAACCTGGCTGCAAGCAGAGTGCCTTACAGGAGCCCTGGCTGCGTTCATGGTAAATGTGGCCTTATCTGTGTGAGGCAATGGGGTAGGCATGCCTGAAGAAGGGCCCTGTCGTAGGAAGAGGAGGGCTGGTCAGGCTAAAGGTCTGTCTGATGCTGTCTTTTGGCTCCATCTGTGTCCAGTGCTATGTTCACTGGGGAAAAATGCAAGAGAAGTGCAGGATGTTTTTGCCACTGGGACTTGGTCTGATGGACTGAGAGATGCTTCCCTGGTTAGCTCTTGCATTTCCCAGTAATTTGCAGCATAAGGAGTCAGTGACTGGTTTCTCTGATTGAAATACCTCTTCGTGCTTTATTTTCTCTGAGATTGTTAATGCTTTCAGAGCCCTGTGCGAGCCTTCGGCATCTGTAGCCCTTCATGGCCAAAACTCCGCTGCTGAACTGGGCCTCTTGTGAGGACGTCTCCCTGATGGGGAAAAGGGAAGCAATAAACACAGGTTTGCTGTGTGGGGGCATCAGCTAGCAGAGATGGTCTCACACAGTGAGTAGGAGGACTCTCTAGAGGATGTCCTCAAGGGCAGTTGGTTGCTGCGAGGACCCTCTGTGAGGCTGAGTGCAGCAGCTTTCCTGTAGTCATAGCAACCGTTAGGGATGTGGTGGTAACTGCTGGCATCCCTGGACTGACAGGCGTGGAAGAGAGGTGGAAGTGAGTGTTGGTTTCAGGGCCAGGCAATGAACTTGCCCACAGTAATTCAGGTGAACTGGGCAGCACTTGGTGGGAGTGCCCAGATGGCCACGCAGCCAGGGTAATTTCTGGCACACCTTGGTGTCCCTCTACCCCAGGTGCTTGGGCCCAGGTTGATGAACAGTCAGTACTGGACTCCCCTGGCAGGAAGGTGTCCTCTCTTGCTCTTTCCTTCACGGATGTACTGAACTCCTCTGTGAAGCAGCCCACATGTGGTTCAGAAATCCCTGCTACGCAGGCAAGGCTTTTGGCCCTCATCCTCCCCTGTTCAGACAGGATGATGGAGGCCAGGTTTGCTTCTGCTCCTCTCATAATGGATGGCATAGCGATGCAAGCTCTGGAAGGCAGTGCCCCAGCAGCACCAGGGTCTGCAGACACTTTGGCAAGCCCTGCAAAGCTGAGGGGTAGGCAAGGGATCAGCCAGGAAAACTCAGGAGAGCAGCGGACAACGGAGTGCAAATAAATACCACCACATAAACTATGTCTTAAAGGGAGATTGTCAAGTACCTATTGAGCCTGAGGCTCCTGTAGGTAATGCTAAGCTCTCCCCATTTCTCCTGTCCCCTTCCTCGGTAACCAGGATTACAGATTTTAATCAGGATGCAGGAGCTGACAAATACTTGGACTGGGCGATGGAAAGTTCCACTGAGCCACCACCGCTTGTGTGCTGGGGGGAAGCTGGCAATGGGGAAATCGAGCTGTTCGTGCAGCCTCTATGCTTGAATTAATTTTATGTTCCACTTACTCTATTTCCTCCTTTTGAAATGTCTTTCCCCACTCACTTTTTCTAAAGGAAAAGAAAACAACCCAACTTCCAAGCAAGGCTTATGTTAAAAGCTAGCATGTCTCCTGCTCTACCTCTGCTGCACCCATGCTGAATGCATTTGGATTGACATGCAGGGATATTTAACTTACCTTCAGTATAGAATTAATAAACAGGTTAGCATGCAGGAAGGTGAGAGGGGGCCAAGCAGTCCATAGCTGAGTTACGTGTATGTGTCGTTACTAATAATCTGCTCTGCCAAGTTTCTTTGAAACTGTTTGGTGGTGTTTGGAAGTTACTGGAGGAGACCTTGGTGCACAGGCACGCATGTATCCGTGTTCCCAAGCACACGTGCATGCAGTATGGGTGTGTAAACCTAGTTTCCTCTGAAGAGCAAATTGAACTGCTTTGCCCAGTAAGTGACAGTGCTGGTAAAGATGGGCTTGACGTTTCCCTGGCAAATTTTTCCATGTAGGAAATACCCTGCTGTTTAGAGTCTATAAATCAGGATCAGATGGCCTTTTAAGGGTGTGTGCTGTCATTCAGCGTTGCCCATCCTATTTTGATTTTGCAGATCCTTGACATATTCCCAGTGGAGGTGCAGACTTGCCTGCAGCAAATTCAGCTAGAAAAAGACTTGCTTTGCTTCCATTCCTTTTCCCAGCCCTATTAAAGCAGGCTGCGGGTCCTGCAGAGTCCTCCCCGGACAGCAGATGCCAAGCTGCTGGTTGCTTGACCACTAATTGCTGAAGCAGCGGTCCCATCGCCCGCTCAGGACCACCGGGTGAAGCCCAGGCGTCTGGTTTGTGAGGGAGAGGGCTGCACAGTGCTCCCCCTCTGGGCACCCTGCCTGCGAACTCAGTGCAAATAGGATGCTGCAAATCCCCACCGAAAGCTAGTCGAACAGAGAGGTGGTAGGGTTAAAGCAAAGCCTGTTGCCTAATTTCAGAGCGATATTTGCAAGCCCATCAGACTTAATTTACTGTCTTACTTTTCTGTTTCCACAAGACCAGGGGAAGAAGCACATCCTTTGTAGTTTATCTGTAAAACTTTGGGAGATATGTGGACTGGTAAAATGATGTTGCTGTGAGTGATTAGATGTATGGAGAACTGAAATAAATAAGCAGTTTGTGCTTGGTGCTTTGAAGGGAATAGGCTGTATTCCTCCTCAAATTTGTTACTCTGTGTGGATTACTATGTAGATACTGTAAATTGCAGAAGAGGGAGGTTATCTAGCATATGGAGCTCTGGTATATATATCCTTTTTGGAAGGGATGGGCTGTGGGAGGCTCAGGAACAGTTCAGGTTTACGTTGCTCATCTGACAAGCTTTACTGCACAGCAGCAGAGTCTGGGGTGCTTGGGTCTCTAAAAATGAGGTTGACTGAGATTCAGGGTAAACAGAAACTAACTGGAAGGTAGAGCCTGCTTCCTGCTGATTGACTTGCAGAACCTCAGATGTGGTTGTCAGTGCAAATTTATCTTTGTTCCTTGATATGCTTAATGGGCCCAGCCATCTAAATTGAAATGCTGACACAGGCAAACAGAAACGTATCAAGATGTTGTGTAAATGTCTGTAAATTGTTTCTGTAGGGGTGAAAATAGTTACAGAAAAGTCAAAATAATTCCCTCTGCCTTTATCTTTTTCTTTTTTTTTTCTTTCAAGATTTTTTTTGTGTTTAAAATTCCCTTTTGTTACCAAATTTACTTGAATTTTAAACAAAATACACTTGCCTGCTTTTTAATTTTTGGATTAAAATATTTGAAATCCTTAAAAGTTCCAACTCTGTAAAATTTTATTTTATTTTTTTAACTTTTGGATCACTTATACTAAAAGCCACATGACAATTTTAAGTATACTTTTCCAGTATTTGGGAATTTCAGGTGAAGCAGCAGGGGATGTTACAACACAGCCAGTGATGCGCTGCTTGGATGGGATCCCCAGGCCCCCAGCTCTGCCTGGTTTGTGGCTGGGGTTGCTCCAGCAGCAGGCACACGGGGCTAGGTGATGCCGCATCATGTGGCACCATGTGTCTTGTGCGCAGGGACTCAGTCTGCCTCTCCAGTGGGGTGGCAGAGGGCTCCGCCTGTAGTGGCTGTCAGCATGTAAGCCAGAACTTCATAACAGCAGTGCTAATAAAATGAGGCCAGGTGCTCCTTGCACCGTGGCAGCCATGAACTTGGGTGCCAGCTGCGAGTGAGCTGTGTCTGCAGCTTCATGCCAGCTCGCAGGCTCTCCCTGCCAGGTGCTGAACGTCCACTCAACAGCTCAGTGTGCTGTTTTGCTTTGAGTGACAAGCCAGAAGATCTGTGGTTTGGGGCTCCGGCAGTTTTTTAGCCAAAGGGGCATGCGGTAGGCAAGCACTCACCACCATCATCACCTTGGCCCCAAGCAAAGGGGCTTGGGGAGGATGCTTTGCCAGAGCCCTGTCTGCAGCATGCCATTTGTCTGCTGAGCTCTGGTGCTTGGGCATTTCAATGCGAAGGTGTCTTGGTGCGGCGTGATCAGTCCAGAGAGGACGCAGCCTCTTCTCAGCCCTGCAGGCTGGAGTGTCTGTGCAGGAGGCAGGGGAGCACAGCCCGAGCTTTCAAAGCAGTTCACCAGCTGCAGATGCCCATTTGCAGGTTGAAGATGGCTGCAGAGATCTGTGTTTAAATTCTTTCTAGGGGCTGCTGAAGCACAGTTGCTGGGCAGACAGCAAGTTTCTAAAGCAGGAGATGAGGATAGCTCCATCACAGTTCTTGGACAGAAATACTTTGCTTCCGACACTGGCTGCAGCTAACAACTTTGGAGAAGCCTTAAATCCAGAAGCAATTAAATGTAACAGCAAAGTGGGATTTTTTTTTTCCTTTTGTGAGATACTTTGCCAGCTGTTGTTTATGGAAAAAAAATCCCACCCTAGATCCTTTTCATGAGAACTGTTTTTAGGTTTCTTTGTGGCTGATTTATACATTATGCATTAACGTGGGAAGGCAAAATATTTATTTATTTACCAGCATGAGTATTTAGAGGAAGAATAAGCAGGAATCAGTGAAAAGTGCGTATGGATGGTTTAACCAGAGATTCATTCAAAAGAATGTTACTAGTATTAGCAACGGTACAACAATTAAATTGTAAGGGAGCAATAAGATGATCAAATGGCCTTAAAATCACTTCTTTGATTGCAGTTAAGAGTGTATTTAAACCAAGTAGGTATCCCCATGCAACAGCTGAATCCTGAAGAAGGCAACCTGCTTCAGTGAGACACTGAAACACCTCTAGGAGGTCCAGCTTTGTGTGGAGCATAGGTGGCTCTGGTTACTCCCTCTGTGCTGCTAGCTCCATGTTGGGAGAAGTGTTGCTGCTGGAGCCAGAACGACTCCTCTCTTCCTAGTCCCCGTGTGCTGGGCAGGACCACCGATCCTGGGCTGCACTGCACCCTTGTGTAGGTGGGTTTTCAGCTGTGGGAGCATGCAGAGATTGCTCTGGAGCGGTTTTCCCAGGAAAGGACTTGGACAGAGCAGAACAGCCCTGGTGAGATCAGAATTCACATCATCCTGCCTACATGTGGATCACCTCTCTGCCTGCACGGCCTCATGCTCCTCACTGGGCTCCACAGGCCAGTGCACGAAGGAGTCAGAAGTTCTGTCTCTTCCCTGGATTATCAGGACTAACAGCGGTTCAGTAACTCCTCTGTTGCTGGCGAAGCTGGTTTCATGGAACCCAAAGAAAGAAGGGAAATGTTGAATGTTTCATAACTGGGTTGACTGTGTTTGGAAGAAAACAAGCAGGAGTAAGTTTTCTTTGCTTAAGTTTGCTGAACAACATTTTCAAGATGCTTCTTTTATAAAGCACTGTTCTGACAAATACATGGTTCTTTATTCCATTCCCTTTTCTTTTTGCTTGCAAAGAAAGAATTTTGATCAGAGCTCTTGGTAAGCAGCATGTCATTGTTTGGCAAGAGGCATACCATAGGAATAATGCTGCTATAGAAGGAGGCCCCAGACTTGGAGAAGTTAATGTTGCTTGTTGATTACAAAAAAATATGACAAAATAATAGTTTGAGAGCTGGGCTATCTTAGGAACAAATGGTGTAAGTGGGTTGGAGCATTGCAAAAAATAAACAATGCAGGGGAAAGTAAGTCCTTATGGCTCAGAACAACAGCTTTGAAACAATGGTTGTTGAGAAATGACTTTTCCCGGGAGCAGGGCTGTTGCTGCACCAGCAAGCAGCTGGTGTGGGCTGGTGGAGCAAGCAGCTGGGAGCCTCTTGTTTCCCAGTGAGGTAAGTCATACATGGACATAGTCATCTAAGCAGCCTCAGCAGCTTGGATTTCAGTTCCTGCCCCTTAAAATAACACGAGATACAAAGCATTGTGGCAAACCTGTAAAATCTAGAGTTCCTGGAAGTTTTGTCCTGCCTTTCAGAGGAGATAGTATTTCATGTGAAACCACCAGTGAAGTTCGTGCTAGCGCTGGGAAGGCACTTGCAGGGGGAGCAAGTGTGGGAATTCTTCCTCCTTGCTGGAGATGAGCGTGCACCCTGACTTGGGAGCCTTAGTGCAGCCTGGGAAGTGGCGGAGTGCCTTCTTGAGCTGGAGCTGTCTGGGTAAAACATGATGTAGGGAGAAAATCCCCATACACTGTCTGTTGTTAAGTGGAGCTGAATAAATTCAGGGTCACTTGTGATAGCAGGAAACAGGCTCAACTGGAGAGTTCCTGGGTACCTTGTGTTCCAGAAAGCCACATGTTTTCAACACAGAGTAAAGTTTACAAAGTTTCATTGTTTAAAAAAACCAATGCTGTTTCTCCACAGATGCCCAGAAAAAAACCCCAAACAAAACCAGAATCTTAGGACTTGGCTAGAAGTTATAACGTGAAGTTGAATGAAATACAACTACTAGCAAGCAAACCAAGCTATGAAACCTGTGAGCAACGAATATTTCAACATGATGTGTATTAAATAAATAAAGTTGCAAACCTTTCTAAACAGCATTTCTGTGGAAATGAGGGCTGACCTTCAGCAGTTGCAGAATAACACAGCGTCCCCTTCCCTGGAAATGCTGGAGGAACACCTGCAGTAAACAGCAATAAATAAAGGATCACACATTGATATTTTTTCTAAGGTTTTGCAGCTCTGCTGGAGGAGGAGCACCAAAAAGATGTGGGTGCTCTGTGTGGTCATGTTGGCATCTCTGTGAAGGGGAAGAGGTGAAAGCAAAGAAGCCACGGGTGCCCCTTCAGCAGAGTGGCTGCACGGGACAGACTCTCATAGTCTGCCCAGCACAGATGAGGTGCTGCTGGCGATGTCCCGATGGTGGTTGGTGGTGTTTGGCCATTTCACTTTGTTTCCAGCCAGGTTGCACAAGGTCACTGCTGTTGGCAGTTTGGTTTCTGTGGCTTCACTTGTCCTGTTCTTACAGAGAATAATGATGAAAATACCTGCAGAGCTGCACTTGGTCTAAAACATGGGGGAGAAACCAAATCAAAACTACCTTGGGCTTTTTGCCCCATTGGAAGACAGTGTTTTTCAGTTCTTTTGGGATGGACTCAAGTGATTCATGTCTGGTCAGCAGGAAGCACACAGTCAAAAGCAGCAAGCCCAGAAACCAGAAGGGTTTGTGACTGTGCCTCTGGAAAGTGTTACTCGACCCACAGTGTGTATTGAAATAGTAATGTTTTCATAAATGTTTTTGGGGTAATTAAGCTGGAACATGTGTATGACTATTAAAATCATGAATGCCAAAAAAGGGAAGCTCAAAAATATGGACTCATTGTGTAATTTGAATGAATGTTACCATTGTAATTTGGTTTTGTTGCATTGCGCTATAGGCTTTTTGGCAGGGATTTCGTGGGATGTGAGAAAACAGCAGTCTCTTAAGTAAGATGGTTCCCTCAAGCCTTTTTGAGACTATTTTCTTAGTTTTGCTAAAGTGTGTGTGATGCATTCTTCAAACAACCCATTTTGGGCTCTCCAGCTTCCCAGTAGAAACTGGTCTGGAGGGTAAACGTAATGTGGGACAAACCCTCCCTGCAAAGGGTGGTTAACTGTTCATCTAGCTGCTGTGGGACAGTCTCTGCCCCCAGTGCTGTTGTAGCATGCCGGTATGTTGCTCTCCAGCTGAGCCCAGGCTTGGGCAGGAGTCAGCAGCTGTGCTGTTCAGGTGTCCCTGTTGGCGCTTGCACGCTGTCCCCGGTCAGCCCACCCAGGTCCTTTTGTCTGGGTCCCTTGACAGTTGTCAATGGAGTAAATGCCTCTGCGGTGCTGGGGGCTGATGTGGGTGTCAGCACGGCGGCTGGGGTCGCTCGCCCTGGCTCAGCATGTGCAGCATTCTCTCCTGTCCTGTCCCCTTGCTGGGGGGTCCCTGGTCACCCCCTCTTCCATCTGATTTTGCTTGTGCTGGTCTCATAGGAGCCATTCTCACGCACAGAGGGGGCGTGTTCACAGTTAGTGGTTAAGCAATAGTGTGCAGTTAATTGCAAAGTAATTAGTACATTGGGGCAACAGCAGGTGTCACTTCACCCTGGTGTTGCAAAGAGGAAGGTCCCTGTCGGTTCACCAGGGCTGCGGCGGGGAGTTGTGCCAGAGTGCAAGAGATTTGCCTCTGAAAACCAGGGTGAAGAGCTGCAGGTTAAATCCAGTAAGAAAGGATTTGGCCCATCCACTTAGCTAGACCTTGCAGTTCAAGGAGAAAAAAGTAGAAGTCCAGGCCATTGGCACTTCAGTGGACATAATTTGTATGATCTACAGAAAAGTCATAATTAGATGGGGTGGTCTTTGAAATTAGAGCTGAGCTGAACACTCCTAGCATTTTCTTACTTTTACACATGGATACCAAACTCAGACAAAATAATTTCACCTCTCTGAACACACAAATCAGTTTATAGCCCTTGTGTAAGGGAGTATCATAAAAATGCCCTGGACGGAGAGGATGATTAAAAATGCAGAATCCTTTAATAAGGGGAATTTCTCAATTTCTTTGAGGGAAATAAAACGATAAGGGCATTCCCTTTACTTGGATTTTAAATTAACCAAAACTTTAATTTGTTGCATTCATTTTAGTTGATCTGCTAGACAAGGGTGAACTCGGGTGGGGATATGTCAGAAAATTAAGCTGTACCCCTTAGAAAAAACCTCAAAGCCTTACAGCTGCCCTTACGTAGGAATTATAAAGTTGCTTAAGAGGCAGGGGAGGTGGGGGAAGGAGATTTTTTAAGGCCAGTGGATTTGTTCTTTTTATTTGCTTTCAGGTTTGGGAAACATTGTGAAACTCTTTTCTGTAACCACAAGGACTCAGGAATGCTGTTTGGTTGTTTTTGTGGTTTTGTTTTTTTAACTTCCTTGTGATGAAAGGAGCATGATCTCCAGTTGTGTAAGGTGGGACAGAGCGGAGGCTGCCAGGCACCCACGTTGGGCAGGCCGGCGCTGGCTCCTGCTGTTGCCTGGGGTGCGCAGTGGGCTTAGCTGGAGGGGGCCAGGGCTGCGTGCCCCCTGAAGACCCATAGCAAGCTGTATGGAGGTTACCACCTGGCTGGTTGTGGGGCTGCTGTCTGTGGGATTTCTGTTCAGCAGGTGAAGTCTCTTAGTGCTGATGGCTTTTGTTTTGCAGAGGCGCAGGAGCTGTGTCAGTGGCTTGGCTGTCATACCTGTAGGGCGAGATGAGGAGCGCAGGGAGCTGAAGGGCACTCAGGTGTCCTTAGCCATTTGCTCCCTCTCCTCCCAAATGCCTGTGTTGGGGGTACTGGGTTCTCGGCAAAGGCTGCTGGGCTCTGGTGCTGAGCACCACAGGCATATGGCAGTGGTAGGAGTGGTTTCCATGGTAACCTTTCAGCAGCATGACATCACCAGCACTGTCACATTTAAGCTTTTCAAGGCTTTTTGGATTTCAGGGATTACATAACTTTGGAGGGGTTAGTCTGGGGCTTGGATCTAATCAGTATTCAGAGTCTTAGTTGAAATAAATTTAAGGGGAAAAAAAACCAACCAAACAATCCAAAAGCAGCTGGCTTCGGTGGCAGTGACAGTTGCAGTGTGGGGGCAGCTCCTGGCCAGGCAGGGGTTGAGCCACGGGAGAGACGTGCCCTGTGAGGGAATGGCTGGGGTGGCCTCTGTGGCTGCCGGCCTCCCTCCCAGGTGGGGGTCTGCCAGGCTGTGGCCCTTGGCTGGCATGGGGACACCGGCAACGGGGGCTTTGCTCCCCTCTCTCCCTGGTGAGCCTGTGCCTGGCTGGGTGTCATCCCCCCACAGCCAGGCACCGCTTTGGCTGCTGCTGCCTTGGGCGCACGGGGAAGGGGCGGGGGGTCACCTGGAGTCAAGGCAAGGGAGCACATTCATTTGGAGAAAAGGGATTGGGCAAGCTTCGTGCTGTCCCTAAGGTGGTGGCGATTTCTTACGGAGAGCCCTTTGGGGTCAAGACACCAGACTGGCCCTAATTCAGCTGTGCTGGGTGTCTGAAGCAATTTAGATTTATGCATCTGCTTGTGTAGGTGTGCACGCATAGGCATTGCTGCGGCCTACTCCTCCCAAGTGACGTGTTACTGCTTCCAGCAGTGTGTGTGCTCTTACTGCAGCCGCAAATGGCAGCAAACAAAGTCTCTGACTGGGGCTGGGTACATCCTTTTTTGACCATGGTGAGGATGTGCAACGAACCCGGTCGGGTCCTGCTCACTTGAAATGCAATTTCAAGACTTCGTAGTCAACTCAGACTTGGATCTGCAAGTACCCCGAGCCTGATGCAAGGCACAGCTTTTCTGGGCTGGGGGCAGTGGGAGCTGCTGGCATGGCGTGGGCTGTGCTGTGCTCTAGCAGCTGCGTCAGTCAGCCAGTCACACAAATGGCAGTAACAGGAGTACTTTAAATAGCTCTCTTGAAAACAATTCCATGAATTCATCCAGCTGCCTGTAGGTGCTTTGCACAATTTGGTGCACAGCTTTTGATTTAAGCCTTCCGACAGAAGGAAACATTCAATACAAGAAAAAGCAAGAAGTTTGATCTAGTCCCCTTTTCCTCTGGTCAGCATCTGTGCCAGCATCCCTAAAACAGGTACCCAGATGGCTGGTACCTAGCTGTGTCTCCTAACTATTTTTGTAACAGAATGTTCTCATACAATTAACTCTTAAATTTTACATTTATCCTGCTGGAAAATGCTGTGCAGGGCAGAACAGCAGCATTCGGTATTTCCCAGCTGCCAGTTTACTCCTAAATCTCTTTTGGGAGTCACTAAAGACAAAGACATGAGTTAAAAAGGTATTAGCAACAATATCAGTGTTTCTCATCTCATTAGGAGGTTATTCCTACCTAGTTTGTGCTTCTGATCAAAGTGACGAATCTACAGAAAACACTCACCTTTATAAATAATTGTGTAGCTGGAGTAAGGAACTGGCTGCCAGAGACTCTCCCATGAGTGGTGACTGGCTGATGTGTGCAGCGGTTTGGGGAAGAGCAGGAAGAACGAGCAAGTTCTCCTTGCATCTCACCAAAGAACTGGCCTAGAAGAACGCTTAAACATTTAGGATTTTAACAGGACTTCAGTGTGTGCTTAAGTAATTTCTAAGGCTGGAGATGCTTTGAATTGCCATCGAAGTCAGGGTGAGAATGTAAAGCTCTTGAGGGGAAGAGCTGGTGTGTGTGTGTCTGCTTGCTTTTCAACTCTTGTGTTGCCTTCAGTTAATGATCTGAATACTTTAAGAACCGTTTCTAGTGCAGCTGTCAGAGGGGAAAAGGAGTGGCTCATCCTTGCCTCTGCCTTCTAGTATAGATGATGTGCCTTACTTAGTGTGTGCAATCGGAGCGTTCCCAGCACCTGACCCCTCCTGCTCCCCAGCCGCTCTTCTCTAGGACATGCTCGATACTTACTTTTTCACACAGTTCGTGCATACGCTGTTCCACAGTTCATGTCATCTTGGGGTCTTTTCTAGCACTGACAGATTTGCGAAAGCAAGACCTTAGCATCTAAAGTGTCAGGTAGGCATGAAAAATAAACAGGCTGGTTTTCAGATGCACTGGGCACTGGGTCAGCTCCTGGGCACTTGGCGCTGAGGGGACTGTGTTGCCTAACCAACGTTTTGGAAACGTGATGTTATCTACCAGTTTTTCACTGTTCATGCTGAGCTACAGACAGTCAAAACTTGTACCCCCAGGTACTCAGCACCACAAATGAAAAGGAAATTTCTTTTTGCCATCGACATAGAGCAGTGGAGCTGTGCACAGACAGGCAGTGGCGGCAGTTTTTCTGCCCTGAGAGGTAGCCGGTGAAGGCAGGGCAGTGATTTTCACATGTGGTTGGGGGCGGGGGTGTCAGAGTGGTGGACTCCTCACTTCTTTCAGAATGAGGGGGGTTGTCGTTTCTGCATCACTTCTGTCACCTTGGCTTTCCTGTCCACCTGTGCCTCCATGCGATTCCCTCTGTCCTGACAGTGGCTGGGAGAGTGCTAAAGGTCTAATGAAGGACTCTGTTCATCTTCTGTGATTTCTGAACTGGATGACAGCTTGCTGCTGAGCCAAGGAGTCTTTTTGCTCAAAGCAAAAGAAAAATCTTCATCTTGTTTCTAGCTTTCTGTAATACTTTCTTAGTAGTTGTTTGTATTCACCGTTCTGCCAGATAATTTTTCATGTCTGTACTTAAGGAAAATTCACTGTGGTTTTCTGTTAAACGCAACTTAATTTTTTTCAGAGACATTTAAGACTGAAAGCATCACGCAGGAAATTTTGAAATAATGTAATAAACCAGATAGGTAATGCAGAGAAAGTCTTGAAAGATGCTGGATTTGTTTTTACACATAGTATAAGTGCTCCTTAGGACTTAGGGTTCATGATTCAGCATTCTTGATGTTAATGATTTACAGTAATGAATGGCAATTTAATACCAGGTTTCTCTGGAACAAAAGATCACCTGGGTCTGAAAGGAGTGACTTATCTTGTGATCTGACTGAGTGGAGGTTACAGCATGAAAATGAAGGGAAAAACTGAAATCCAGTGTAAACCAGGATGTCGAATCCTTTGCAGTGGCTGGGAGGTTTTCTTGGGGAGTAATACACAGCTGACAGTCCTCAGCTGGTATGCCTAAATGCTTCCTAGGGGGAAAGGCAGCAAAACCCAGCCACAGCCACGGAAAAGCAATGTGGTGGTTTGCTTTCTGCATGGTGCAGGATGTGCTTCATCACATGAGGTCTGTGTGTGGGGCTGCACAACCACTGTGAGCCCTGTAGTGTAAAGGAAACCTCTCCTGCCTTCTCCGAGAGGCACCTGGCTGTGCCAGCTGCGTGTCTTTGCTTTGGAGTCACCTGCTTGCCAGGCACACTTGAGAAGGCTGTTGCAGGGAGCATCCCTGCCCTGTTCTGGAGGCTTTCGTCACACCTCTGCATAAGACTGCTTGAAAGAGGCTTTCAAGAGCTCTCTGCTCATCCGTGCGTCTCTTTACGCTGTACCTAAGCAGTTTCTAATGGTCTCTGCTAGCATTTGACAGCTGCCCAGCTCCCAAGAGGAGGCATAGCCCTTAACAGCAGAAAGCAAACAGATGTGTCAGTCTTTCTTGCAGTCTGTGGATATGCATTTTCTTGTACTTCTGCAGCCACGCTCTAGAATAATACAGGTAGTGACCGGGACAGTTGTGTGGTTTCCTGATGATGCTCAGGGGGAAGCATGCCTGCCCCACGTGATTGCTTTCTGTCCAGACTCAGGTTCTGATTTCACTCTTCTCTTTGTTTTCAGTGGAAAGTATTTGCTAATACCACCTGCATCTCTGCAACAGGTGCATGACAGCCTCTCGGTACGAGAGTGTAACACCGAGACTGTGAGGAGCTGGCTAGAGAGAGCAGGATCCGAAACACCTCTCCTGGTGTACTGTTGTCCCAGCTGGATCTATAGCGCTTCTGCCTGCACCTGAGCTGGGCAGGTGTTTCCAGGCAAGCTCTGCCTCGGAGCTGCAGAAGTGGGGCCAGTGCCTGCCGGGGCTTCTGACAGCTGGAACGGTTAGGTGTTTATCCTGACCTATGTATTTTGGGCTTTTTTCAACAGGAGCCAGCACAGAAAGCACTAGCAAAGCAAGCCACTCTGTTTGTGTGCTTTTTGTGTTCACAAACTGTTGAGCTGCACCGAGGGATGCGGCTGCATTCTGAGTGCTGGCTTGTGGCTGTCCAGCAGAACCCATCAATAAATGTGAAAGCTAGCAGGGATGTCCCTTCGCCTGTGGTGGGAGTCTGGCCAAGCTTCTTGCCTTGCAGATAGGTCCTGGGACTAAACAAAACATTTGTATTTGCTTAACTGGAGTATTTTCATCCATGCAAAACTGGTTGGATACCAACATTGCATTTCTCCACTGACGTAAGTCAGAAGGGAGCTTATGGTGATGGACCTTGATGGTTGCTTCTCCCATCAGCCTGCACAAGTGTGCGTGTCCTCCCACTGACTCGCCATGATGGATGGGCTTTCAGCATACCTTGGCTTCCCCTGCTGCCACCTTCACTAGGGGGTGGAAAAGCCTCATTCAGGGTGTGAGGCTGTTTATTGCAGCATGTGTCATGCTTTGCGCTCCTCCTTCTCCCTACCGTTGCAAAACCTTCGTGGAGACCTTGCTGAGTGCTCCTCAGATGCAGATCCCACTCACTGCAGCTCCCCGCCCCAGATTGCCATCACCTTTCAGATGCTTTCTCAGAGCCCTCATGCTTTGCCAGGGGTCTTCCTCCCAGCAGTGCCTGTCTCTGGACAGGTTCTCCTCTCACCTCCAGATGCAGTCTCTGGCGTAGGGGGTATATCCCGCCTCCTGCATTGCTGTGTGGGCATCCCTGCAGGGCTCTGGAAACCTGTTCCGAGAGGCTGTTACTGAGCCTGGTACTTCTGTTTCCTGGACTGTGTTTGTTGATGCTTTAAGTATGATTTCTTGGAGTGTTAGCTTTTGAAGGATGTGTCATAAATAGCTTCATTTAGAGGGAATTGTTACCATAATGATTGTGGTAATAAGTACAAGTGCTTTTGTTCTTTGTCAAAGGGGAATGAAGGGTAAAGTTGCAGCTTGGGGGATTTATGGAGCGTTACCTGAGAGAAGGTGGCTTTTAAGCTTGCTGTCTTTTTTTTTTTTTTTTTTTTTTTTTTTCCCCCCCCAAAGTGCATTTATTTGTGTACATTGAAAGATGTATCATCTGCAAGAAGAGTGTTGTACCTAGAATGATTCATTAACCAGATTGCATTTTACTGCCTATGGAGAGTTAATCTCCTAATCTGTTTGTCTTTTACCTGTAATTGCGTACGAAGGACAACTGTTATTTCCTGGAAAAATGGTTTAAAAAACCCCACCAATTTTACTCAACTAATACATTAGGGTCCACAGACAAAATTTTGATTCGCTAAACAAGAAATTCCAGTAACTGCGTCCAACACCATTGTTCAGAAAGTTGTCCATGCTGGTAACAGAAAGGCTGAAGCCTTTTTTGTCTCCAAGAAAAAGATAATGGCTGTGGAAGGCCAGGTTGAAAAACTTCCACTTTTTTAAGGAGTGAAAAACGTTGCCATTGAATAATTGCATCTGCCTTGGTTTGCTGGTACGGACAGGTATGTTCACCAATATCAATGTCAGTTTTCACCTTTCAAGGCCACCCCTTTAGGAGCCAGCATCTCCCTGTCATCCTGCGCCAGTATTCTCCCATGGACTGGAGAGCTGCCGGCATCAGAAGCAGGGCTGGAGGCTCTGTGTCCCACTTGCTTGCATGTCCTCTGCTTCGTCGCTCTACAGACTGCGGTATAACCGGAGCATTTGAGCTGGTCTGTTTTCATCCTGCCCAGCATTTTCCTGCCAGTGGAGCTGTAGTGCAAGATGCGGTCAGGGTCTCTTCTTACGTTGTTTGGTTTCAGGGTGGGAGGTGTTGGTGTTGGGGGTGGGAGAGTTAGTTGAAAATAGCTTCTTCTCTTGCAGGGAAGCTGGAGTAGAAAGTGAACAGGAGCTACATTAGCAGACCTTAAGTCTGAAGCAAGGGACCTCTCTGCAATCTCTGCAAGAGACAGATGACAAATACTTGCTCGTCCTGCCAGGACAGGGTGGATTAGTCCCATAGTGCTGTGCAGCACTTCTTTCTGAAACTGCCCTGAAATTCAGCGGGTGGGTGATGCCAGAAATCCGCACTTCAGTATAGACCACTTGTACAGCTTTTATCTGATCTTCTGTTTTGTCCATATAGTCTGTCTGCTTTGCCTGTACTGACATCAGCAACAGTTTTTCACTCCTGACAGGAACATAAGAAGGAGTAACTTGGGAGAGAGCCAGATGGATTTTATTGCAGCCTGGACATTCTCAATAATATTGTCTGGTCTCTGGTGATTTCCCAATCCTCACAATTTTGTTAGTGGAGAAGCAGAGAGAAGACAGCTTGACATTGAGACACAGATTGAGCTAGTTCTTCTGGCACGCAGACATCAGTCTTGGTTTTACCTGTGAGCTGAACATGTTGGATAGACAAAAGGAATAAATGCCCAGTCCACAGTGTTGACTTTTGGGCCAGCATCTGTGTCGCCAAGCTTTGGGTGGTTTTGGAGGGTGATTCAGCTCGCCTGTTCGTTCTGTTTCCACCGGGTGGAGAGCAGGATCACTGTGCAGTGCCGTCATGAAGTGGATGTTGTTGGATGAGATGTAGCTTGAGGTGTTAAGGGCATATGAAGTAGGTGGTTTTTTACAGGGTGGGAAAAGGCTGAGAGGGCAAAGGCAAAGAAATCACAGCTGAGTGGGCACAGGTTAGGTCTTGGTGCCAATGTCTCAGAGCTGGCATTCATCCATGGACACAAGCATATCATGTCATCAGAGTGGCTCCAGCTGGACAGTGAGGCTGAATGTCTTACGTTCTTGCCGAGAAATTGAGGCGAGGTCTGGCCGGCAGCTCCTCAGAGCTTCCTCATCTGCTTCTTCCATGCTCTTCTCAGAGCTTGGGCTGGCATTGTCCCCACCACAGTGCTTCTGTCACAGTCAGCAGGTGAGGGCAGCGTACCCTGGCCAGACTGCCACTGGGAGAGTTTGTGGACACAGGCTGACTTTATGCCATTTCTAAGCTGTATGGTAAAGCAGAAATAAATGAATCCCACTGGTAGGATCAGTGTGGCCCTAAAATTTTAGCCTCCTGCAGAAGCAAGCAGGCTGGAAACAATTTACTAGAGGAGTTCATCAAGTTTTGGGTCTTGGGAATGGTCTTTTTCACACATTTGTTAGTGGCTTTTGTACAGAAGTCAGAAGACATGCAACTGGGAGATGTCATGAACTTGAAGCAACATTGGGCTGTTGTAAGGACAAACACAACAGGTTTAGCTCTGAGATGAGGTTCAAAGCTCAGCTTCTGCATGAAGGGAAGCGAGTTCTTGAGCTGTGTCACATGAAGAATTTCCAGCAGAGATCAGAAGGTGTTCCTGCTCCAACTGGGAACTATAGTGAGACCTCGTTAAGACTACTCTCTGCAATGGTGTCATCACACTAAGAAAGAGTCATTCAGACTGGAGCAGGTAAATGGGAAGACACTGGCATCACCAGGGGACTGTGAAGGCTCAAAATGACAAAACAGTACCTTTTGTGTTCTGCTCAGCCTAGTGAAGTAAATGCTATTTTTAAGTGCCCAGGAGAAAACACTAAACTGGTGGACAGGGTTGGCACAGGAACCAGTGCATATGAAGTGGCATGAAACCAGGCTGGAAACCAGAAATTTCTATCCACAAGGTGGGCGTTCTGAAAGAGCTTCCCAGAAAGACTTGTGAGGGAAAACCAGAGCAGTCCCAAACTGGGACCGGGGAGGTCCCAGCTCAAACCCAGAGATGTGCAGGAAGGCTCTGCCAGACTGGCCTCACATAGTATTAAAAAACAATGTTTGTATAAGTACCTAGAGGCTAGAGCTCCGAAATTTAGCAGCCTGAGTGCATACATGGCTGGAAGGGTCCCTGCCTCAAAAGCTGAGGGTTCTCAATGACCATATGAATTTTCTGTCACGTTTCGTATCTGAGCTGCATGGCATTCCTGGGGCAGCAGGAGCAAGTGCTGGGATCTTGGTGCTCGGGTGGGAACACATTTCTGTTCACTGAAAGACCATAAAGCAACAAAGATGAGTGGAGCTTCAATTAACCCCCATCACTGTGTAGGCTGGTCACTTCATGGGCTGCTTGCGCTTAATCTCCAAGAAAAAACATTCCTTTTGCTTGCAGTTCAGGGTCCCGTGTGCTCACCCACGTGTTGAGTAACAGCTTGCAAATCCTTATCTGATGGGTATCTAGCCATTAAACTTCCAGTGACCTGCCTGCTGATATTATTTTGTGGACTGCATTCTCCTGACATATCTCTGTTGAGCACATCGTATTGTTTTCAGAATAAATATGAGGGTAAACAATAAAAACTGAAAATGACCACCAAGGATGGAGGTGAAACATAAACTTTGCGGCTGGTGTTGGGAACAGGATCTTTGGTCTGGCTGCCCTCCCTGGAAAGGGGCAGGTGTGTTTAGGCAGTGAGCGGTGCCAAAACAAAGCATACTTGACCTTTGCCATCCCTCGATGCCAGCTTGAAAGGCATTATGTGCAGAATCCAGCTACTTTTGGTTCCTGCCCGCAGAGTGAGTGCTGCAGGTGAGCATCTCAGGCTGTAAAACCATACACCTCCTCCAGCTCTTCCCACTGCGTGGTCTTCTCCCGTACTGTCCCACTGACTCGTGAACACAGATGTCTGGCTTTTCCTTCAGGATTAAGACATGAGTCACAGCAACAGAGTTTGCTATGAAGTCTGTGCCATATTCATAATTAGTATATTTAGGAGGTACAGAGAGCTGCTGCAGTGGGCCAGACTGAAGATTTATTTTGTCTGCTGCCCCAGCTCCAGCACAACCAGTAGCTCTTCAGCACCTGCATCCAGACTGTGGTCTTTAATAAGCACTGACGGGACCTGTCTTCCATGGATTAGTCTGATCTGCTTTTTGAATTAAACTTTTTGGTCTCCACAGTCCATTGAAATTAAACAACAGCGTAGTCAGTGTTAACAATCTATAAAGTGCTGAATAGCAGAGAGCTTGGATGGCTTCCTCTGTTACCTAGGGCATATTAGCAATAGGACTAGCAGCTGAAATCTGTAAGCAGAGCATGAATTTTGCAGTTTATCATCCCAGCTCTGCTACCAGCCAACTGGGTAAGACTGAGAGAACGCTTTTGCACAACTGTGTTGTTTGCTAAAGCAATACGAGTTGATCTTGCTATCTGTGCAGGACCCAGCACAGTGTGGTCCAGATCTTGGGTGAAGCCTCTTGATTCTTTGCTAAGGAATGCGTACGTTGGCCATGGGGTTTCTCTGTCCGTGTGGAGCATTGCAGCCTATCCTGGGCACAGGAAGGTCTACCCTTTAAAATGCAAAGTGTTAAGCGAGCAGATGTGGCTACCTCCAAGGGAATGGACAGTTGTTAGCAAATTGCTGAAACATCTGGGATTTGAAAGAACAAGGCAGATAGGTGCTGCTGTTTGTGCACTCCCGTGGCAGGTGAGGGTGTGCACGATGTTACAATATAAAACTGTGAATTGCACAGTAGGCAGGAAGTGACCAGATATAGAGGTGTGATTTGTGAGTGTTTTTGTATTACTGGCATTTTTCTGGTTTTTGAGAGCTGTTCCTTTATTGCTTTGGCTGATGTTTAGTAAATGCTGATGATTAGCAAAGAGTGTGGGGATTCCCTCTGTGGCCCTGGTGTCAGGGCTTTCGTTGAATGTCAGCTTGTGTATTGCCTCATTAGATAGCTTGAGAAACATTGAAATACTGCTTAAATGCAAATTTAGATGTTAGGGAGTTTGGTCTTTTTCTGCCATTTTACACAGATCTGTCATTACAGAAATTTCAGCCAGATCTGCTTGCTGACATCCCATAAACAGGAATGGATAAAACTTCATGGATGCCTTCAAAGCATTTCCAGTCCCAGTTTAAATGAACTCATTATGTTTCAGCTTGGCAGCAATAAGGGGAACGATGGGGAAGAAGCGAAAATTTCAAGAGTTAAAAGAGATTTCAAAAACACCTTAGGAAATGTTTCCAAACAACCACGAACCCTCCCTGGGGATCCTATCCGCATATTGGAGAGCTCCAACTGCATATATTAAACAGTTCAAAAAGGAAAACTTGGCCACTGTGGCTCTCAGATGGAAAGAAAGCAGGCTGCAGTGGAGTGCCAGAAAGTCTCATCCAGCACAGGAAAAGCCACTGCTTGTGCTGGTCTGACCCAGTCACGAGTCAGGAAGCCTTTCAGGAAACTTAATAGGAAAATGCATTAGGTGGGGATAGTAATACTGTCCCCGTGCATCTTGCAAGGTTGGTCTGCTTTTCATATTAATGCTTTCCCTATGGCTGTTGCAAGAATATTCTGCTTTACTGATCAGTCTAGCCTTGCTATGGGAAAATGGTGTTTTCATGGCCTGTGACAGTGTTGTAATGTACTTTGGAAAGAACATCGGCTGCAGCGTGTGATCCATGCTAGTACAACTTGGCATTGCTCCGTTGCAGCTACCTAAAGAAACCGGCACATTGGGCCAGGAGGAAAAGATCTGGTACGATGCGGGAAAAGAGAAAACATGCTACCTTGCACAAGCTGGGGGGGCAATTGAAACAGAAAGTGGAGGGATGGATGTTTTGAAAGGACAGCCGGTGCTTTGTGTCGTGCTTGATAGTATTGGGTTTTATCTCCGAAGGAGAAACGCGTTAGGATGTGATTAAAGCAGGCATGGCTGTCCTGATGGACAAAACATTGACAGCTGCTTTGGTGTAAGCGCAGAGCACAAAAAGGGAGAACTTTCCTCCAGAAAGCTTGTGAGGAGGCTTGAGTTAAAGAGTCTGCAAAGTCGGTAATATTTTGAAATACATGCGTTCTTGACTTCTAAAGTCGGCTGGCTTTTAATTCTACCTGTAAAATGTATTATTAATTTTTTAAATATAAAAATGCACAGAATTTAATTACGTTTTCTGTTTGGCATTTGTGATAGTGCTGCAGCTTGCCTTCCCTCCAGCATGTGCAAGAGTGCCAGCTAGGATTAATTCACTTCCACCAGGATATGTTCTTGCTCTGGTTTGGTTAAAAATACGGCAGGGAGCTTTTTTCAATCCAAGTCAAGGCATACAACTTGAGATGACTTTCAGCAGAGGGGGCCAAATCTTGCTCTCAGTCTCAACACTAGATCTCAGTATTGACAGCAAGCCAAGGTATCAATCCCAGATTTCCATCAAAGTGAGGACTGGAATGGGAATGTTTCCTCTCTCCTTTAACTGTGTCACTTGGATTCCTTGTCCCAGGTCATCCCAAAGGGGAATGGAGCTCTGAAGCTGTGATATTCCCAGCTTGCACAGTCACCCTAGAGACCAGCCTTGTTTTGCTGTGTCTGACAACATCCTTATTGCTGTGGCTGCAACTAGCCCAAAGGGAGGGATGGCCATTCCTGGCCAATCATTGCCCTGTTTGTGCCCTTCAGCAGACAGCTGTCTGGCATAAATTACTTTTTTTGCTAGATTTTTTTCAAAAACAGGTCATCTGGTGAGGAGACACGCTCCAATGTTTGTATGCTGGTGGTCACCTCTTCCAAGGAGTGAATGCCTGGGAAAGGTAACCTGGTCATGGGTGGCTACAGCAAGGTGTATATGTGGGACTTCAGGTATATTAAATCCTCCCTGTTCACAGGGTGCTATTTTTGCAAGTTTTCCCTGCTGGAAGCCCCAGCCCCATAAGACTTGCAGGTTTTCTCCTGTCACCCCGGGGCTCCATGTCTGATGAGGTTTCTCTGGTGTCTGGCGCATCCTAGCTGCAGCGGTGCCAGATGGCCTGAGTGACTGCAGCAGCAGAGGTGGTGACGGAGGGCAGCTGGGACAAGCTGGTGTGAGCCTGTTCGTGGCTCCGAGTGAACAGACATCCAAAGTTTGTGCGGGACCCGCTCCAACCCCCCCCTGCAGCCAGTGGAAAAACTGCCCTTGATTTCAGTCAGCTCTGACCAAGCTGAATCACAAGAGGGAAATTCAAAGGCAGAGAGCTGAATAAATTCAAGGCTTTCAGAGGCAGGGAGGGAGGCGTTTAACAAAATCATTTACTTTTCCATAAAAGCAGTGTGGTTTGAGTCCCATAAAATCTGGTTTTGAGGGTTTTTATTGGGGTTTGGAAGGGGTGGGATGATTTCTGGTATGATGCTGAGTCCAGTGGGAACATGAGAAGATGTTTAGTCTGTGAGTCTGAAATGTGTGCCTTTGCCCCCTGTCCGGCCTGCAGCCACCCTGGGTTTGCTGCCTGTGCCCTGCCTTCCCTGCTGGTACTGGGATGTGAGGGGGCAGGACCTGGCAGCTTGTGGCAACTGATGGAATTGGGTCTTTTTAGGGGAAAGAGCAAAGTTATTTGGGACGCGCTGCCTGCTGTCACCTGCCAGCCTGCAGGCTGCTGAAGACTCAGCAGCCGGTGTTGCTGCCAAGGCAATCCGGTGCGATTGCAGCCCTCCTGCCCTGTCCAGGTTTGTGGGGGCTCTTCTGACCCCAACGTCCAGCCCTGAAGCTTTCATCCTAATGGTTTTGTCTGGTTTAGCTGTCAGTACGTGGTAATGTAGTATAGATAACAGTCACTGCATGTTGGGTTGACCGGAGCTAAAAGGCAGGCTGCAGCCTAGTGCCGGGGTCTGTGCCTGCTCCTCAGGCTGATCCAGTGATGTTCATTTGGCACGTGCACAGGAACCCCCAAAAGCAGCTGTGCCACTGGCAAGGCAGGTGGGAAGCGAAGCGCATGGAAAGGAGCGCACCGAGGGCAGGGTGAGTGGCGGCTGCTGGGAGGCAGCCTTGCTCTTGTGCTTCAAGGCACGAGATGCTCTTGCTGGGGAAACGAGGGAGCATGAATTAACTGAAAGGGCTGGGTCGCCCAGCCTTCTGCTGTGAGTCAGTGCTTGTGGGCTCCTTCTATCAGCTCAGCAGCTTAAAAGGGTATTTGTTTTAGTTTCCCCTCAGATGACTAATAATTAGCAAATGTTAATTGGAAATTGCAGTCTAAAAGAGGAATGTTTGTTTAAACATGGTGGTAGGAACAAGGGAATGGGAAACAAGCCTTCAAATTCATTTTCCAAGTCAGCTGTTCCCTGCTGTTGTGGTGTCTGGCAAGTTACTTAACCTCTCTGTATCTCACCGTACTCCTCAGTAAAGTGAGAATAATAATGCCTGTTTTGTGAGGGTGCTGCGGGGATAAGCCAATCCTTTGCAATACCTTCGCAAAATCTCAGTGGAAAGGAACCTTAGAAGTAAAAGAAATTAGTATTTGTGATCCACATACTTTGTACCTTCTTGGCCAATTCTGAATTCACATCCTGCCTTGCCATTGCTGCATGCCTCAGTGCGTGGCACAGCAGCCTTTTTGAGATGGGTTTGTGAAAGCATTTGAAGGGGCACTAATTCTGGCTAATGCTGCGGCTTCAGCTTCAACTTGAGGTCATTCAGTCTTGTCCTGTCACTTGCATCTTGTCCTGTCGTTTGGTATTGTCTCCTGAAAGAGACCGACCCCCCCTGCCTACAGCCTCCTCTCAGGGAGTTGTGGAGAGCGATCAGGTCCCCCCTGAGCCCCCTCCTCTCCAGCCTGAACACCCCCAGCCCCCCCTGCCGCTGCCTCCCTGGGCAGCCTGTTCCCGTGCCTGACCACCCTTTCAGTGAAGAAATTTTTCCTAACACCCAATGTAAACCTCCACCCGGAGCGAGGGCAGGGAGATGCATGGCTTCCTCTGGCTGCAGTGCCTGTTGAGAGGAGATGCGTGGGTGTGTGACCAAGGAACACTCTTGTCTTCCTGCTGAGAAGTTGCTGTACTTCCCTCAGGAAGGGACGGGAGGGCCTGTCTGGGGGCGACGTGGGTGCAGGGCAGGACAGTGGAGCTGGCAGGCCCTTCCACTGAGGACAGCTTTCCTGTTTGCTACTGATACCTAAAAATGCAGATAAATAAAGCAGATACTGTATCTGGCCATATTTATCTTGTTCTGCAAAATAGCTGGGAGGATTTTCCTGGGTGAAGAGCTGTGGCTTTTGGTCTCATTAATATTCAGCTGCTCTTTGGTGATATTTTGCTTCATTGAGACCTGCCTTAGAAATATTGCTGATTCTTCTAGCAGGGTCTGTAGCAGAAATACTGTAAATCTCTAGTATTAGGTGACTGGCAATATCTGTGCAGTATTTTATTTTTGACCAGCCCATTAAAAAACGCTTTCGCTTTGGCTGATTATAGATGTTTTTTGGGCATGCATTCTGATTTAGGGTTGTGTCATCCTGAAGAACAGAGTTTGTGCCCATAATGAATCTCTCCTTTTACAGCACTCATGGTTCCAGCTGGCAGACAAATCAAAGGGATTGCCAGTGAGAGTATGTGGGACAGTTGCAGGAGACAGTGTCTGTTCCAAGGGCTTTGCTCTATTTTTGTTGTCCTTAGGCTGTGTTTGTTTCAACAGTCTCTTTTATTTGTGGTGGTGTTGATGTTTGTGCCCTGGTAAGGGTGTTGCTGCTCTGAAGATGGTATTCCTGATTTTGCAGTGTTTGCTTTTTCTCCAAAAACTGCTGCTGAAGGAATCTGGACAGAAGGTGTGAGAACTTCTGTGCACATTGAAAAATGTAGTCTTGCTGTAGAAAAGCTTTCCTACAGATTTTGTCCCCAATTCCTTTCAATAATTATTTCTTTAACAGTCTTCTGTGTAAGTAGTTCTGCATTCATCTCGGATTATAGCAGCATGGATCCAATTCACAGTCGCCTTGCTGAGGTTTCCATATTGTGTTTGCCGTAAAGCATATCTCCTTGAAGTAGTGTGGTTGCTGGCAGTGGGAGACTTAGAGATGCCAATTTTAATCATAGCCTTTCATTACAAACACAAGTTTTCATTTATTTGGGATGACGAGAGTTTCTCACCACGTTAACTGTCCAAAGGCAGCCCTGAGCAAAGGCAGAAGGGGTCAGGGAGGTGTGTTGCTCCAGCTGCCCTGCACACGGTGCGTACCCCAGGGGTGGCTGGCGAGGTGCTGGTGGGCACACGGGCTGGCACCAGCTGTTTGTGCATGGCAGCCAGGCAAGTTAATATGGGGAAAGGGGTCTTCATCTGCACGAAGGCGTGATGCTTGTCCAGCCGTTACTGCCCCAGCTGGACTGAGCAGAGGCTGATTTCCGCACCACATGCCTACTGTCATGTGCCTCTTCCAGCTGCCTGGGTTTTGGTTGCTTTTTTCCCCCTTCTCGACCTGCCATAATGTGGGCAGTGGCAGCCCTGCAGCAGCCACTGGGCAGGAGGGTGGTGGAGGGTATGCTCACCTTCCCCAGGCCGTCAGCAGAGGGAATTGGGTGGAGGGAATCAGCGTCCTGGAGCTGGGAGAAAGAGGAAAAAGTGGCAGAAGGCAGGAAGGAAAAAGATATTTTAATCATTATTTTTTAAAAAACTTTATTTCCTGACTAGGTTGCAGGAAAGGCAAGGCTTGTGGTGCACTGAGGGCAGCAGAGTTATGGTGTACAAAAGAGACCTGGCTGCTCTTGCAGCGTGTCTCAGCACTGGTGTTACACAGACTGCCCTAACTTGAGCAGACCCCTACCCCCCAAGACAGAACAAGCTGTCTGTAGAAATGCTGTAGCAAACTGTTACGTCATGCAGAGCAATGGGATTAGTTTGATAGACCCCTTCTCAGCAACTCTGTTTTCAGCTGTATTACCCTGCAATAATTTTTTTCCTTCTGACTGATGAGAAATGATAACCAGGGGAAGGAAGTCAGTTGCATGTTGAATGTCTCGTGTGTCCAGGTTTTATGCCTTCAGCTGTAAAGGAAAGGGATGTCTATCTTTCCACCTAGGAGGGATCTGACAGAATTAGAAATGGCTCAGAGCCTGCAGGAGGAGGCATTAAAAGATGCTAATGCATGCACTAATTTCAGCAAGGCCTGATTTGTACATCAGTACCTCTGTCTGCTTACAAAAGGGAAGAACTGCCTTGCTGCTCGCAATTCACTGCCTCTTCCTCCTGTTTGCGTCCACTCTGCTCCCCTGCGAGCCAAACAGCTGGTTGGTCATATGCTGCTGTTCGTTAGCTCGCTGGCTTTTTAAGCCTCTAAAAATTCTAGCTGTGTTTCTGAGACACACCGGGAGACTCTGCCAAGCAGTGTACTGTCATCTTCTTGTTTCCTTTTAAATATTCCTGCATCTCACCTATGCAACAGGGAACTCTTTTGCTGCCCTATTGTGCTTTAGAAAGTCTGCTTGAGCCCCAGAGATGACAATATCAGCGCAGTATGTATAAAATGTTGTAGATGATTTTTCCTTCCTTCACCAACAAAATCTGAGTTGGGACCTGTTTGGTTACTGCCTCATTCTCACCTTTGGTAACACAGGTGTGCTTGGTGTATTTTGTCCTCCACTTTCTCTGGGAGGGGCAAGAGGGTTCAAGGGAGAACCTTGGATCTGAAGCTAACCATATGAATACAAAGCTTACTGTTATGAGGAGTGACCTGAGCTGCTTATGACTAGGCAGGGTATGGCAGTGCAGCTTATGTACGTGTCAGTATGCATGCTGTAGGTGTTCGGAAGTATGCTGCTGAAGGCGATTCACTGTTGACATAGTGAGAGCAGAGCTCATCTAGGAGCTGAGCATCTCAGTGCCCTGTGTTGCACACCCTCTCTGGACCAGTCTTGCTGGCTGCCGTTGCAGGTGTTGCTTCTGGGGGAGCCCGGCTGATGAGCAGAGGCTGGCTTTCAGCCACCTGCAGTTCAGTAACATGAATCTGCTCCAAGCTCCCGAGAAACTCTCTTGCCTTTCCGTAATGCTTTTCCTTTGAAGCCGTCTGGGCATTTTGGAGGATCCTGCCATAAAGCGGGTTGTTAGCATGCACAGGAGTGCCTTGCCTGGCTGTAAGCAATCCCATTTTCCAAGACCATTCCAGCCACGGTATTCTTCATTGTTTCATGCCCATTTTCTAGAGATCAAGGTGAGAGCCGAGTGCTCAGCAGCCATGAAGCCTGGCAGTGTTTAGTGTTGTGTTATGCCCTCTGTCTTCTACAAACGCCCAGAGTTTCTGCTTTTGGCAGGACTTCCATTCACTGTGCACACATGTCTCTGTAAGGCCTCCCCACTTAAATGGCAGCCTGCAGGGAAGGCTGCCTTGCACACCTTATTCCCTGAGGGGAGATGGACAAGTGTGAGGCATGCAGTGGGAGACTGGTTCCTAGCCCTCTCTGGCTCCCTGCCTCGGTTTTTACTGGCAGCCCAGCAGAAAGAGATGCTGTGCTTGGGCTTCTGCATTGCTAGAATGACACCTGGGAGCACGCTGTAGGAGACTGCTTTGGGGGCACGGTGTTTCATAGCGAGCGCACCTGTGAAATGGATATGTTTGTGTCAGAGAGGCTGAGAAGGCCTTTGGAAGGCTGTTTGCAGATTATTCACTGCAGAAGTGTGTAACAATTATGCAAAGGTTATGCCACCAAGGGGTATGTGGTATTTAACTGTGTGATTGCCACTGAAATCTGTTGTCCTTCTAGCTAAACCTCTCTGAAGCGTTTTGGAAGTGCCTAGTATTTGTTCCCTGAGCATGACATGGAAGCATATAGGTGAGAAGGGGAAATTAGCCTGTGCAGTCACCTTTTCGGTGCTTTTATCATTCTGGGGCTGAGGAAAGCCTCTTTCTCACAGGCTGAGTCACCCAGCACAACTCAAAGCCTGGCTTTGCTTGCCTCAGCTGTTCACAGCGTATTACCTTTAAATACCCACTCACATCCCAAGACCTGTTTATGTCCTCTGTTGCAGGACTGCCTTAGGCATTTCTCTGTGCCTTTGCAAGGCCTCTGGCTCAGCATCCTTGGTGATGCAGTGCTTTGTCTCTAGCCTGATAAAATGAACAGAAACGGTTAGCATTCTTCTTGGTTTTGCTTTAAATGTGTTTCATCTCCTTATAGCCATTAAAACTAAAAGCCACATGTTATGCAAGTGGATTTTCCCTCTATTAGTGCTTTCAGGAGCCCTAGTCCACTTCTTACTACAGCATGTGTGAACATTATAAAGAAATGGAGTTGCACTTGTAGGATCCAGTGAATTTGCAATATGAAATGCGTGAAGTTTAAACATTTGCATTTTTACCATGGATCAGGAATGTCCCAAACATAGTTTAGGAAGGGCACTGTTGCAGATTTCCAGAGTGGATCATAGGGATCAGGACTGTCCTCCACATGTGCCTGTACAGCAGGCAACAAGGTAACACTCCCGTTCCAACGATGAGGTGTGTGATGTTTGATGTAAAAGTGGAAGGTAATAAATAAGGCATTGATAGGAAGACATCTCTGTGGTGCTGTTCTATCTCCAGCTGTAGCTGTAACTCATAGGTAACGCAAACACCACCCTGACAAGTGGACCTTTTGATAACATAGGATTTTGCTGTAGAAAACAGAGCTAGGAGAGTTGCAGGAGAAGAAATAAAGAAGCTTAAAAAAACCCTTACAGGTTGCTGTGACATGCCAAGATCCCCTTCCTGCCAGTTGGCTTTTCCTTCCTCAGCTGTGTGTCTGGCTGGTGGTACCTCTGAAACCAAGACCACCCTTATTCCTCTTCTGGCTTGTCTACACAGCTCCATCTCACTCTATACAAATTCTCCCTCTCTTTTGGGGAAATGCTGGGGGTAATTGTTAAAGGGCCAGTATTGCTAGTGTTGTTAAAGCTGGTGGTGCACAGAGCTCTAGAGGAGAACCAGAGTGCTCGGAAAAGGAGAAACCAGAGGAGAAGGCTTTCTGTGAACTTGTCTGCTGTCGTGTAACCACTTCTCATCTGTTGCACCATAAACGCAGCCTCTTCCAGAGTAATGAAGTTGTAAGAATATCCTCTGAAATTGATTGAAAGCCTAGTTGGCTGTTGTAAAGTATAATCCCACTTTAAAGACTCTCTCATTTAAAAAGATAATCTTATTTTAAGACTCTTGATATTACCACAGCAGTGCTTCCATTTAGGGAGGAGGGGGAGGAAAATAGTATAATTGGGATAAATAAAAAAAAAAAAAAGAGAGAGAGAGAAAAGAGCCTGGTATCTTTGTAAAACAGATGGTCCTTTCTCTAGCCACATGTGAAATAGAGTCCTGTCCATGTGGGGATTTACATGTAATTACAGCTGCCCTTGTAGTTTCCTCTTTTTCTTCCTTTCCTTTTCTACTTTCTCTAAAGAAAGAGGAAGCGAATCCCGTGTGTGCTGTTGCCCCTCTCTGGCGTTAAATGCCTGAAGGCCTCGCGGCATGCAGAGTGCCCCGACAGTGTGTGTCCAGCTCCAAGGTTTCTTGCGCTCTGGCTGACGTTCAGCCAGGAAAATGCACTGAAGGGGAAAAATGTTTAAAAAAAGTTTGAAGTTCCTGGCTGGAACTCCACTGTGGGCTGGGAGCCTGGCTCCCAGGCCCCTGTAATGTCACAGACTGAGCAAAGCTCCCTCGGTCAGGTGTAGCCTGGGCTGTGCTGGGGCCGCTGGGGACCCACCTGTGGGAGCTCACTTACGTGGCTGTCTGAAGCTGTGTCCCAGGGACCACTTTGAAATGACCCAAGTTCTGTGACTCTCGCCACCCCTCTGGCCAGTCCACCAAAGAGGCTGGTGGAGGATCCGGGGTCGCAGACCCCACTGGGGAGCTGGGTGCTGCAGTGCCCTGGGACCATGACTCTCAAGCACCCTGACATCTGACTGAGGTTGCTCTGGCCTTAGCCAGTTCACTTCAGCAGCACCCTGCCATGAAGGTGCACTGTTGAAGTGGCCAAGGAGGTCTTTGACCTTGAGCTTGTGATGGTGTTATGTCAGAGGAGGCTGCTAGGAGATCAGGTAAGTGGGAGACCATCTTAGCATGCCAGTTTAGGATGGAGGGCAGGGCTTCCAATGGGATGTACTGGAAGGACAGTTTTGGGAGAAAGTGAGCACAGCACTGACAGTTCACTAGCAGCATCTTGGTTAAAGATGGTTTAGGTAAGTTGGATGTATTCTGTCAAACAGACATGATGAAAATCTGTTTGAGACATTTAATGAGCTAGTCAGTGTTATCTCTAAATGCATCTACAGTTATTGCAGAGAATTTGTAGAGGACAGGCCATCTCTTGGGGCTGGAGAAGGGCAAACATGATGGGGAATGGAGGGAGTTATGCAAGGCAGCCTAACTCAGACCATTGAGGAGATATAAGAACAAATTATTAAACAATCAATTTGTAAGCTCTTAGAGGATAATAAAAACAAGCATCATGGACTTACCAAGCACACATTGCCTTGTAGCAAACTAATGTGTGTCTGGACAGGATTACTGGCCTTGCACAGATGAGGAGGGAAGAAGCAGAGACTGTGTGCCTGAATCCCCCCTTCTGTGACGCTCACATAAGCGGTTTAGGGAAATACTGGAGTGGGTGCATGACTGGTTGAGAAACAGCAGCAGGAGAGCGATTCTCAGTGATGTCCTGTAAACTGAAAGTGTTTCTAGGGGATGCCTATCCCAGGTTGCCTTGGTGTTGGTCAGGTTCCACATTTCTTGTCATCCAGGGTTTTGAATGTAGACTGTGCTTGCAAAGTTTCCAAATCATACCAAACTTCAAAGAGTTGGAAGATCTTTTGAGGGCAAGGTTTGGACTCAGTGACTGACAAACTGGGTAACTTACTTGAACATAATAAAAACAAAAATGCAGTTACCAATAAATCAATGTGTGTGAAGGATTGCACTGAAACATTGCAGGCACAAATGCAGTATAGGCGACAAAGAGCAAGATCCATAGATTGTGGTGGACCACAGACTGGCCGGGGCAGCTGGTGGATGGGTGCTCCTCATAGGAGGTAAGGCATCGGGGGCTGCGTTGATGGCTGGTGAGGCCTCCTCTGGGATGTGTTGTGCAGTTTGAGCATCCCCTTGCACAAAGGGGCTGGTGGGCTGGGGGTAGCCCCCAGTACATCGCTGGAATGAGATGAAGGTTAGGAAACCGTAATATGTACCTAACGACGTGGGTTTTCCCAGGCTGGAAAAAGAAAGGGACAAAGAAGGAGGGGGAGGGCAAGAAGCACGTGGGTATGGACCACAACAAAAATTTTCCTGTATAAAAGGTTCGGGTGCCCCTTATTTATTCTCTGTGCAGGCAGGGCAAAAAAAAAAAAGCCAATTTAGTTTGCTGGGGGGGGGACTGATGTTGAATGTTAGGTAAAGTGTAACGAGTGGTCCATCTGTCCTGACTGCCTTCCTCAGCCCAGCATCTGTACAAAGCATCACCCTTCGTTCACATTTCTGGGTGTTAATGTCAGTGCCTGTTTGTAACCTAAACCTTGTACAAGTCTAGGAGAGGAATTTGCCGTATCCTGTGCATCCTCTAATGCCTTGATTTAGAAACACCTTTCATTATATGCTTGGTCCTTAAGCCTGTGAGTATTCCCAGAATATTTGTGTCCTTGAAGGTAATGGCACCTGTGCCCCAGCACGTTGCTGAATGGAGTTTAAATGTGTGTGGATGCACATATAGCTTGTTACAAGCTCAGAAAATTACAAATGTTTTGGTTCGGATAACTTCCCAGATGAACTGACCCACTTAGTGGTGCTCATAAGTGACGTGTATTCACTGCACCATTATTTCTTTCAGCTTCTCCCCTTTCCCTCCTGCATCTCCTGGTGTTTGAACACAAAAAAGCAGTGATGGAAAACATCAGCCTCTGCTGTATTCTGTGCCAGCCATCTCGGTGCAAATGCTTGGAACAAGAAGCTTTGCAAGCTGAGTTGGTTTTGTGGTGTTGGCTTGGCACTTGGGCAGAGTTTTCTTTCTCTCCTCTTGCGGACTGTAAATCACAGTTTACATTGTCTTTCACTGCTAAGATGTGCAGCCTTCCGGCAGACGTGGGGCTTGCATGACAGGTGAGTGGATGGAGCAACCTTTCAAATCCCTAACCCTGATTTTGCAGCCTTGCTTAGGGCTTTGTTGCTGGAGTCATATATTTTAGTCAAAGATTAATTATGTGGGAGGGGGGGCACACATCTATTGGGACAGGACTCTTCTGCCTAGCCTCCTTAAGTCTGTGCTAAGGGACTCATTTATACCAGCTGAAATTCTGCCTTGTAGCTATATCTTGTTTGGAAGGAAGAAGGTGCCTGGAGGGAATAATACCAAAAATAAAATATTTGTATGGATAAGAATGTGCCTTTGCTGTCACCAGTCCTGAAAAGCTTTTCATTGGATGCTTCAAAAATATGTAGAAGGGAAAAGGATAAAACATTTTAAATTATGTCTCTCAAATGACAGCCATAGCTGCCAGAACATAAAGCTTCTCAGTAATGTTGTTATGATGTTGTTTTGGAACAGTATTAAAGGTGTGAGCTGCAAAGGATGTAAAAATGAAAGAAAGGGGAAAACAGCATTGAGAGAATGATTTATTTATGAACAAGAAAGGAGTTTTTTCTCAGTTTCTTTTTCAAGTTTAGAAACAAGCAGGGAATCGTGTTTGGCTTTCTCCAGTTTGCTAGGATGGGCTTCAGAAGGTTGAAGACTGTTCTGACATAATTTCATTCTCTGGCAAAATACTTCTGTTGGTATTTTTCAAGGAGGTTGTGGAATCTTCATCCTTGGAGACCCAAAGCTTGACTGGACCCAGCCCTGGGCAGCCTGCTCTGGGTGACCCTACTTGACCAGACCATCTCCCAAGGTCGCTGCAAACCTCAGCCTCTGTGCGATTTTGTGATCTTACTGAGCTATCTATCTGCAGGCACCAAATGTAGTTCCTGAGCTGCAACTGTGTTTGCCACCTATTTCTGCTGGGAGATCAATAGCAATCCTGTAATACAGTTGTTGTCAAGGTCCTTCACAATCTTGATGTATTAATACCTTCTCGGAGCAGTGGCTTCAGAGTAGCAGCTGGTGCCAGACCATTCTTCCCCTTACAATTTCTTCTTTTGCTACCATAGGGCAGACATGAGTTTTCCTGAATTCCACAGTTTTCCACGACTTGCAGGCCAGTTTAGCCCCAGAGGATACAATCCTATATCAATTTTAATTAGAGCTTCCTGACTTTTATCCAGAAGGCTTAGTGTGAGAGACACAGACCTATGTACACTTGCAGGGTGACAGCTGTTGGTTAAGTTACTTCCAGAGCCTCTTTGAGAAGAACAGATTTTCAGGGATCCACTGAAATCAGACCACCCTATTTTTATGTCCAGTTTTCTCTTAATGTGTGAGGGAAGTGAAGGGATTACTCTTCGCTTTCTGCTTTTCCTTTCTGCCGTCCCAGCAGTGAATGCTTCTTCCATGTCAGCACAGAAGGTGTATAAAAGCGAGTGTATATAAAAATGTAAAAAACTCTTAAACCATCAAAGAGAAAAACAATTCTTTCATCTCTTTTATATGAAAGTAAGGCTGTGTTCTGATTAAACCTTTAAGGTCAAGCAGGAGACTGCAAGTAGGGGGTAAAAGGAGCTGCCTTTGGTAAAGAAGGCACCATCCCAGTCAGCATCGTCGTCTGCCATGGGACTGTAGCAGCACTTGCGATGCGGTCATTACCTGCTGATTTGTCACCATGCAGTTAGCAGGGTGATGCTGCATATTTGCAGCAGCTTCTGCCACTGAGAAGCTGGAATTCTGCAGCAATCTTTTCCATTCTGCAGCATGGCTTTGCCCTGGGGAGTGCATTCAGTAAACTGGAGGAAGGCATATTGTAAGTACAGCCTGGGACACAGTTAGTTGAGGGGAGCACCAAAGCACCACTCCATCTCCAGAAAGCAGCGCCCAGACCACCTTAGCAGCCTTGCGCAAACATGCTCCACAAAGCTGGCATCAGCATCATCATTTGTGAATTTATAAGCATAAGGCATCCAGATGGCAGAAATAATGTGTGTATTGTAGCAAAGCCTAATGCTAAATCCTAGTGATAGTGCAATGTTCCTTGGGTATCGGTAGCAATGTTCTCTTCTAAATTGGTAATAAAGTGCGCATTTGCTTATTAGTAATGAATGTCAAACCATCCACCATCATGGAAATATCTTATTTCTATGACTTTGATAAATAGCTGCTGAAACTCATGAATTCTTAATAGTAGTCCTATCTTTAGGTGCTTTCAGTTTCTGAGAGAGATAAAAGGCTCTTCAGAGATGGAGTTCTGGAAGCACCTTCTCTTCTGCAACTGCTGGTACCTGTTTAAAGCTAGTGTTGTCTTTCTGATGTATGAATATTATGCTGACATTGATCAATATGATTTTTGTGTCAGAGATTAGGCTCTAAGCCTGCCTGTCACCATAAAGCGAAATGTCTAACTGCAGAGGAACCTGCCGTGTACTTAGCTTCATCTGCATGTGATGCTGGTTCACTTTTCCCCAATAATCACAGTATAAGCCCAACTGCGCTGATTCCCCTTTATTGTGAGGCTCTTCTACTTCATACAAAGAAATACACGTAGCATTATGTGAGTATGTGGGGGGGATGTAGGTTCATGTGTATGCATATAGATAAGTAAAGTACGTGTCTGTACATGCGTATGTGTGTGTAGCTTCTGTAAGACCTTTTTATAGGCATGTAAATGAAACTCATGTGTCAGATTGTATTTTGGTGCCAGCCAGGAAAACGATATGTGCACACTCAGACAGAGTGAGCATGTGCGAGGTGAACACGCACACCACAACATGACTGTCTTATCTCCTGGCAGCTAGTGTGATTGCAGGGTTGGTGGTGCTCCTCCAGCTGAGTGTAGCTCATCAGGCAATAAATATAGTTAACCGGTGCTAAAACCACGGAAGTCTTTAAGTATCCTTTTTGGCATAGAAACCAGCTAGGACAAAAATGGAAAACCAAAACTGAAATATGTAAGTGAAAGCCCAGAGGAGAGGGCAGCCCACAGCCCACTGTGACCCAGCTCTGCTGCATGTCAGAGGGATAGCCCTTGGCCCTCCATCCTGCCAGGGCTGCTGGGTGTTCAAAGCAGTGCTTGTGCGTGGATTTTCCAAGGATCTATGGACCCTGACAGCTCTCACTTTGTGGCTGAATCCCCTAAACAGCACTGAGTTCCTCCCTCAAGGATGCTCATCTGGATAAAATGAGAGCCAGATGGAAGAATGGCGCTATGTAAGTAATTAAAAAGGAGACAAAAATCTCTTGAGCTTCTTCCTGTGAAATTCAGAAGTTGAGATATGGAGAGCAAAAATTGTGCACTTGTCTGGGCTGTGCTGGAGAGCCAGAAATCTCAGTTTCACTGACCTCGGCCCTCAGCATTCAGTTTCAAAGAGGTGTTGTGGCAGATGTTCTGCTGGAGTCACTTTGTAGCATACCACTGAAGTCATTTAGAGACCCTTGGTTAGTGCTGATGGCTGAAGTGGCCTCACTTTAGACAGGGCTGCCGGTGGTTCCTGTCAGCGGAGAATCTAGCTTGCTGCATCCAGCTATTTCTGTGGTCATCTCCAGTTTTCAGCTGGCTCAGTGTGGTCTGCAATTGCTGGAGACCATCTGAATGTTGTCATGCTGTAACCAGAGACAGTGAACAAGCTACAGCTAGCGCGGCTGTGGTGAGCTGAGGTTTGGTGGCCTGCCCCTGCCTTGGATCAGAAGGCTGTTAGGTGGACTGTGGGCACAATGCCGATGTGGCTGGGCAGAGGCAGCAATTTGTGTTACATGGTCAGGAGCCAAAACAGAAATGTGGGTGTGTGGCCCTGAAACGACTCTGGTTTCATCGGCTCACCAGAAGCAAAGCAGGAATGATGTAAGGGCTCAGCTGGGAGGCTCTGGGCATTTACTTTGTCTCCATAAATGGGAGCCTTGATTGCTTTTAGAAAGTAAGTGATTTATCAAGCTTCTTGGGACACCATGTGTATCAGTCTTCACTGAAATGGTCATTGGCAAGCACATGATTAATGCACATAACACTAAGAAAAATGGCAAAATCTCAGCCTGAAGTAAGGGAAGAACTAGTGACAGGATAATTAGCTAGCTGAGAAGCCTCCCAGTTGAGCCTGGACGTGATGAACTTTGTGATGCAGTAACTAAAGAATTGGATTAAACGATCCCCAAACCATTAGCAGCAGGTAACATGAAGCACTGAGGCTCCTGGGGCACGTTTGGAGGAGCAGACTGGTATTCAGAAATCCTGATGAACTGAAAAAGGGTCTGGAGAATATGTGGTGGTGTTCAAAGGGCACAAGCAAGCGCTCTGTGCTGTGAGATAACCAGCCAGGCAGAAAGCTGACTGTGGCTTTCGCCCAGAGGGAGCTGGGGTTGTGGCTGATCACACGCCGATTTCGAGCCAGCAACATTGTGATGCCTTCACAAAGGCAACCTGTCATCCTGAGAAAGCAAGGATATGGCTTAGGAGAGCAGCGAAAACAATTCTCTACCATCGGTAGGGTTTACATTTGGCACAGGCAGAGTTCACTCAGTCTCGAGGTGATGTCAATCTGCTGTAGTGCTGTTTTCTATGTTACTCTGGTTTGCAAAGGGTCTGTGCTTATTCCTGCAGGTGCCTGTAAAAAGCTAGCCCAGGTGTAAAAGGACAGCAAAATACGGGGGACCTGCACTGCTCTGTCACCTGAAAGTCCCTCCCAATGCGCTTTTTCATTGAAGGCAAAGGCCACAAACCATTATGCAATGTGCAAATGAGGATTTTTCTCTTGTGTGTGCACATGAAACAGCTATCTGGATGACAAGAGAATGCTTGTTCATTTGTTAGTGAACATGTTTGTGGAATCTGGTCCTCTTTAGACAGGTTTTTGTTGGCTAATTTCAGTGCTGCTTTATTTCAGCAGTATTGCCAATACTGGGCATGGGTTGCAAAATTGATTGCAGCAATCGTCTTTTTCATTTGAGTGAATGCTACTTGTTTACATCCCTAAGAATTCCCTTTTAATGTACATTCATTAATCTATCAAAGTAAAGGATTGCTCTAATTTCCCTCTTATAGATGCATTAGTTATGTATATCATTCTAACTTTGCAGTTTTGGAATGGAAATTTTTTGTGTCAGTTTTATATGCAAAGAGCAAGAAGATGGATGTCTGAAGTATGTAAGTCACTCCGATTTACTAAATATCTTTACTTAAATATAAGTGCCTAAACATTTTAAGCATCGTGTGGATGATAGTGTTGGGATGGAAAAGTGAGAGGATAGCTTTGCTTCTGTTTTGACTGAGAGGGGAAGGGAGCAGATCCTTTGTGTGTCCCAAGGATAAGCTTAAAGGAAAAAACAGTTTTGGGGGTCCTGCACCTGGAGAAACAAATAACGGTTCATCCTGTGCATATACACTGTGTGGTACAGTGAAGTAGCTGAAGTGGAAAGCAGCAGCTTTGAAAAGTTGTTGCTTAAGGTGGTCTTGTACCTCAGCTTTGCTAATGTTTGCTCTGCAGAGGAAGGGGCTCAAAGGCTGGCAGAGCAGACACCAGGTACTGGCAGTGGTGCCTCATGGCACGATGGTGCCTCGTGGCACAGTGGTGCCACGGCCCCGGCCCTCTCCAGCACGGTGCTGAGGGCTGCTCGCACCAGGCACTGCCTGCAGTGCCAGGCTGCCGGGACCACCCTGCACCCGGCTCATGGTGGAGGAGTGCTTGTGTCAGGTGTGCTCCCCAGGACGGCGGGGATGGTGGCCATCTGACAGGGACGGGGCTGCCCTGCCTCGCTGACCAGGCTTCTCTTTTCTGGGCTGGTCTGCTGGTAGAAAAGACAGGCCATGTGGCCTCATTGTCGAGAATTAATCTCCAAATAATGTACAAAACTGATTACATCAAAGTAAGAAATAGTTAATGGGATGCCTAATGTAAAATAACAAAGAGATAGTAATAGCTTTAAGCATTTAGAAATTTGAGGGAGCTTAAAGAGTATTAGAGTTGCTACGCAGATGAGCCTGGACAGTTTAAATGCTGAAATTCATTTGCAGGCAACAAATCCCTGCAGTGATGGCATGTGAGCGGCAGCTGTGTGCCTCAGCCCTGCACCCCAGGGGCTGCCAGGGCAGGGGGAGCCCCGAGCAGAGCCTGTTCCCCGAGCTAGGGTGGTGGAGCTGGCCCTGCTGGAGCTCCTGTGTTGCACTGTGCTTTGTCCCAGCTCCCAGCTGAAATAAAAACATCCCCTTGGTCTTGCAGAAGCGCTTTGGCCAGGCTTGTGATAGCATTGCCAGACTTTTTTGCCAGACTTTTTTACCTGACAGGACTGGCTTTGACTGACCCATATTGAAGCTGCCTCCCTGGAAGAGGGGAGACTAAATAAGTGATAGATTGGAAAGAAACATTTCAAAGTTGCCCAGAGGCATTCTTGGCTGTAGGGTGTTGCTGACCCTGTCCCCTACCCAGATGCAAAAGAAGGACAAGAGAGCTGGGCACTCGGAGTTTCTTCTGAAGATGTCTGAACCAGTAGCAAGGAAAGGGCTGAGAGCGTTTTCATTTCATCCTTGCTTTGTGCTTTTCCTGCTTAAACAGGAGACTATCAGCTTTTGGTGAAGTGTGCAAGAATAAATAGGCAAAGGTGAAGCCTTTGTTCCTGGGAGGTTAAATGTCAAATACCAGGGCTGCTTGTTCACTGAAGAGCTTAGAGAGGAAAGTCTGAACATCCACAAGCGTTACGCTGCTGTTCTGAAGTGGTGCAAATCACTTGCACCCATCTCAGGGAGTGAGAAGAGCCTCTCTAAAAACACCATCCCTCATCTACGAGGATGGGGCTACAAGACTGCATCTATGGTCTTGTACTCAGCAGGCGAGCGAGACAGCTCTTCAGTTAGTTCTGCTGTTGACTTGAAGCTGATGACTTCTTGAAGAGGGCTTAGAAACAAAGCCCAGATGAGGAGCCCTGCGAGGAGGAGGTTCATCACTGATACGACGTGGTGCTTTATGCAGGACACATGGACAATTCTGTTGGGAGCCGAATGGAGCTAATGAGTGAGGTTTTGGCTGCGTCACAGCGTAAAATAAATTGGCTTAAACTGGACATTTGTCCATCACGCAGCCTGTTATTAAACTTCATTATGCCCACTAGCGCAACAAATTGGAAGTGCTGAATGTTTTGGAATTGCTCGTGCCCATGCAGGCTGGTTGTGTGCAAATCAAATTGCTTTATTTTAAGCACTGCAAGCCCCTGCATGCACCCTTTGAAACGTCTTTCAAAATGCTGTTGAGAGCTGATCCTTTATAAAAGTAGCTAAACTACTAGCATTTTAAAAATCAGTTTGGCACTGCACTGTACTTCAGCTAAATCAGTGAGGGATTACAGAATTACTTTATACCAGAAGCAAAATCAGGGGGGTTGTTTTTAGGAAAGACACATTGTCTCCCATACATCTCAAAATGTAAAATTGAAAATTGAAGTTGTTTCTCTTAGGTGAAGGAGAAGGGGAGGTCGGGGGTGGGAGAGCAGAGGGCAGATGAGGCACCCTTACCGGGGGTTGTGGGAATGTCTGGCAGTCGCAATTGCTTAAAATGTGGAGCAAGGAGTAGATAACCAGGGACTCGTGAAGGCAGGATCAACAGCAAAATGAAGAGTGCTGCTTTTGATGCCATCTTACGTCCCTTTGGCTTCCTCTGTGATTGCTGTCTGTGGAAAGAATAGGCCGTTCGAGGCTAGTTCTAACAAGAAGTTATTTCTTCTGTTTCATGAGACACATCAGAGTGGGCATCGTGAGCTCCCCTCGATAAAGGCACAACAAGTTGCCACAGCTGTGGGAGAGCCAGAAGGCTTAGGCAGCAAGTGGCTGGTTTCGGCTTAAGGAGAGTTGAACAGAGGTGCCCCTTTTGCTGCTGGGGCATGGGCAAGACCCCTAAAAGGGCCCATGGGTCCCCTGACAGATTTCAAAGATGATCTTTTGTGGTGTACTGGCCGTTTTCTGTACGCCCAGGAGTTGGGTGGCACTGGACGTTTGAAAGTCACCAGGAGCTGGTTTTGAGCTTAGCAAATGAGGTAGACATGTGCTTGTCCTGCAGGAGGGGAAAGCTGCAGTTGCCTGTGGTGGTGGAAGTACATTCTTTGCTCGTGGCAAAAAGTTGGCTCCATCTGTCTTGTGTTTCAGTGGTGTGCCCAAGCTGCTGCTTGTGGATCCAACAGCTTGTGTGCAGATCTGTGCTTGGGCAGAATGGGCTTCGTGACGCTGGGCATGGTGGTGGGTGTGCTGGTGCCGGCTAATGTGTATCCCATCTGTCCTGTAAGTGTCATTGTGGGGCTGATACTTAGCAGGTGAATTGATTTTTCAAAATAAGTAAATAAAGGAAGGGGAAAGCCCAGATGTCTAACAATAGGGACAGATATGTTTGCAGGTAGCCTGAGCTCGGTATGGCCACTACGTGACCAGCATCTTGCACCTGGCAAAGGTGATATCGGGGCTGGAAGGAGCATCTGCAGCAGAAAGCATTCCCAGACCATGCATTTAAGCTACAGCTTTGACATGCTTTGGACAGTCCCAAATGTTTGTTTGCTTGCGGGAAGTTTTTTTTTGCTTTGCACTAATCTAGGTTCCTAGCCACCCCTAGAATAATGATATGGCTGAAGCATACTGAGAGAATTTGCTCCCCTCCTTTAAACCCATGACATCCCTGCATCCAGCGCTTGGGATCTTGAGAGATGAAAAAGTCCCTCCCTTTTCTCCCCAAGATAAGGAGAGATGTGACAGCAGCATCTGTTCCCTTCCAGGTGGCTTTATAAAAGTGCTTCTTGCAAAAAATTACCTTTTTTTTTTGGTTAGCTTACCCGTCAATACAAACATAATGTAAATATTTGTTCCCCAAAATAAAGCAGTGAAAGAGGACTATATTCTGTCCCCAATCAAAAGAAGTCCAGACTAGCTGTAATTAAGCCAGTAAGTTATTATGAATTTCTGGCAGTTTGTGAGGACAGGAGCTAGCCAGAGATTTGTTCTTTTCTTGCTGTGGTTTTGCTAAGAACCTTCCTTGTGCCAGTTATTTCTGACCAGAGTGTGTGGCTGATAACAGGTATCTTTGCATAAGTACTGCATTTGTCAAAGGAAACATCTTGATCTAAGACCAGCTGTGTTTAGGTCTGTAAAAGTAACTGTGGGCAGTTCTGCTGCTGCCTCCGTGCATTTCCTTCTAGAATTCTAGTAACTGCTGCTACTGAAGGCGGACAGGGACACACACACAAACAAAACAAAACAAAACAAAAGCTATGGCACGTTCAAACAAATGCAGAAATACAGAAGTTTAAGAGCTTCTGGAAAGCACTTGCCAGAATCTTGCAGTGGTGGAAATAAACCTTCTACTGAACAAAAAAAATAAACTTATCTTTAAAGGTCACTTGCTGCTGTTATATGACTTAAACTCTCTCTGAACCATATGCTTTCACATATAATTTATTATTTCTGATTTCTTCCCCTTCTTGTGTTTAGATATGTTTGCTTGTTGTCCCAGGTGTCAGATTTGACTCTGACCTTGCAAACTATTCATGTGCATTGACACCAAGGCAGAACCTTTTTGACTTCACAAGGGCTCTGCTTGTGTATAGAGGTTTGTGCCTTCAAGGCTTTACTTTCTGCATCCACAGAAAGCACCTGTTTCAGGGAAACTTCTTCTGGATCTGACTAGTTTTGTGTGTATATGCTTGGCATGATGGAACAGCCACATGATGGAGCAGTATTCGAGCCTGGAGGCACGCTGAAATACGACACACAACCAGGAGAGTCTAAAGAATGGGGGGATGACAAAATATGGGCTGCAGCACTTCACATGTGCCTGATGGCAAAGAAAATGCACTCTGCAATTTCTGTACAACTCTGAACATCTTAAACGTTGACCATGTGAAAATCAGATGGGCATGGAATCACAAGCAGCAAGCCTTTAGGTACACTAGCAAAACCATGCCTGTTTTATACGTGTGCATGGTTTACATGTAGATAGAACATCATTGCAGTTGGAATTCACAAGTCTGGCCAGAGCTTCCCTTCCTAGAATTAGTGCTACAACGCATAAACGGGGCTTCTCAGGAGATTCAGTGAAGGGTGTTTGCATAGATGGGTAGATGGGGAAGCTTGCTGTGCGTGGTGTTTTCAGTCAGTGATTTCTCATGAGTGCTTCCTCCAGACTAGGAAGGAGCGATGTTTGTTCTCACTTCCCATGCAAATGAGCTGCCAGTTCTGAATTCCCTGTGGTGCACGTGATTCATCATCTCGTATTCCCCTTCCTCAGTCTTCTCCTTCCTTTCTTTCCTCCAGCCCATACATAACTTACCATAGGCAAAAAAAATGCAGACCTCTCCCATTTTATTCATACCATGTCTGCTTTGTCTGGCTTATCCTGCCAAGAGGCACCTGTAAACAGGTACTTGGCAAGGCTCCACAGGTTCAGTTGTGATGCTCCCATCACTGTGCTGCTTGCCACAATCTCTGACAGAGGAGCTGATAAGATAACAGCTATCTGTAATTGAAAAGTGCTTTTTAACTGGGCTGTTAGACTGTCCCATTGGTAAGGGAAGCTAAAGACTAGTGAGGGGAAAAAAACCACATCTGGCATGGTGTAAGGTGATAACCCTAACTTAGTTTAACCTGCTGGTGCTGTCACCCAAAGCCCGCACACCCACAGGCATCTCCACATGGCATTGCGTGGCCACAGCCACACAGCCAGGCTCTGCGCCTCATCCAGCTGATGAGTGCATCCTCCGATGAGCATCTGCTCTTGGCGGAGCAGAAACAGACCCCTGTGGGCGGGGGTGAGGAGGGAGGGGGCGTGGGAAGCTGCCTGGGCAGAGTTGTGTTCCTGTTGATTAAAGTACATAAATCCTTAAACGAACACTTAATTATGCGGGTATTAGGGAGAGCAATTTTAGACAGATTTGGTCGTTGAAGAGGCATGGGTTGTTATGGAGAGCAGCAAAAAGCAGTGACTGATGGGACTGAGGATACCAGGGTCCTGCAGGCTCGCTCGGCTTGCAGAGTGGCTGGAGGGTCTTTCCAGGGAAGGGGAGACCAAAAAAGATGCTTGGCTTTGATGGCAAGGCTCCCTATCTGTGGTGTGTGGCTGGCCCAGAAGCAGATCTGTTTTCCATTAGGAAACTGCATGTTTTAAACCAGTGAGGTGACTGAAGGCTTGCAGTGCATCATGAAAAATACTGGGGTCATTCCTTGTCTCTGTTTTTTGGATCTGTGATATGAAACTTTTTGTGACAGTAGTACTCTGTGCTGGATCCTGCTCAAGGCCAGTTTGGGTGCTGAGGAGAAGGGAACCTTTGGCAAGTTTGAGCAGGCCGGGGCACATTGCTTTCTTGTAGTGCTGTGGTGGGCAGATGGTATGGATGGAAACCCCTGGTGATGCTCAGCTCCCTCCCCACACGGGTGCTGCATGGGGCACCAGGCCAGCCAGGCTCTGCAGGAGTGTGGGGAGAGAAAGTCATTGGCTCAGTAGAAGGCACATAGCCACTATATTTTTGTTTCAGAAAACAGCCCGGCACACTGCCTGCTCTGTGCATATCATACATGCTAACTTAGAGAGGAAGAGCAGGGAGCCACAGGGTGCCCCAGAGCAGCCATGTGCGATTTCGGGGTCTCTTGGATGCACACGGCTGTCTGAGCCCCTACTGCTGCTCCCATGCTGAGCTTCCCACCCCAGGGTCCTGGCTGCAGGCTCCTGCAGCTGCTGCTGGAGCTGCTCGCCAGCCCCACAGTGGTTTCCATAAGGGAGTGCAGTGGGGCTGCACACCCCTCCACCATGAACCTCCTCCAAAGGGGATGCACAACATTTCATGGCCTTGGGGGTATTCTGACCCACCAACAAGATCCATCAGTGTCTACCGCTTCACCCCAAGTGCTGACACCGGTAACCCCTGTTGCTCCACTTCCTGGCCAGGCAGTTCAGCATCCTTCAGCTGCACCGCTGCCTGGCCTCAGTGGCACGCTTCAGCCAGGATGGGTGTCTTCCAGCAAGAGCTTTTGACACACCTGTATCTACTCTTAATACCTAAAAAAAAGCTCCCAGACTGAATAAATTGCCCTGTGTGACTAAGAGGGTGCACTTACAATGGGTTTTATATCCTGGCAGGATCCCACAGCACATCTTTGCCATATTTAGCCAAAGGGCTGCTTTCTGATAAGAGAATGTAGCAAATCAACCACAGTGCTTGCCAAGGAGAAGTTCATGGGACGAGCAGTTTGTGATGGGGTGTTTCTGTGTGATTGACACCTGGTTTGAATTCCTCAGGTGGAACTTGATGTCTTTCTGCAGCTCCTGAGTGCAGCTACCAGTGTGATATGCCTCTCATCTGCAAGGGCTGCACCTTCCCGGAGAGCTCCCAGAAAGTCAAGGTGGAAATGTTTGCTGATCATATGCAGACTGAGGCCCTCTGCTCATGTACTCACATCTCTGTCTAAGACTGCTCTGCTTCATGTTCCATCTGCTCCAGCAGCTCTTCTTTTGTTCCATAAAGCCTAGTTTCCAAAGGCTGCTGCTAATAAAGAGGGCGCTGGGGTGGGCACACGGCCCCAGTGTCAAGGGCTGGCCTCTGAGACAGGACCTCTGCTAAGACTCCTGGGGCTGTGTCCAGAGTTGGGGGAGCTCCCTCCTGCTGTCTTCACCAAAGGAACTTCCTCATCTGGCCATGTGAAGCAGTGTCGCTTCACCCTGCTTCCCCTCCTCCAGGAAGCCTTGGGTGGCCCCATGCCTCTCCCTTGAAAAGGTGACCTGGCACCCACCCAGATGTGCTGCAGGGAAGGTTTTGGCTGCCAGTCAGAGCTGGTCTGCGATGGACTCACTGACACTGACTTGTAACAAGGCTCCCTGTTGTGACAGTCATGCTCTGGGTGCGTTGTTGACAGCTGCTGAAGAGCCAGCCTGGAAGAATGTAAAAACGCTTTTGTTCAGTGTGTTGCCATCAGCATCCTTTGTGCTGGGTGTAAGCCTGCTACTCCTCTGTGCGAGCAAATCAGCATGCAATACCCAAGGAAGGGGAAGTGTGTGTAAGCTCATCGTTGCCTGAACGTCCACTGTAAATGTTTAGGTTTTGGTAATTAGAAGTTCATTATTGCAAAAACACGGAGAATGCTATCTGAACATCCGTTGCCTCCTAAGAGCCAACCCTTGTAAATCTGTTGCAAGGTATGGGAACAGTGCCATCAGCTGTGGTGGGGGTGCTGCATGATTTATAACGGTGTGCTGTACCCCCACGCCGTTTCAGCTGCTTGTTTTAAGCAGTTAAGTGGCAACATGAGTAAAGCATTAGCAAAATGATTTATTATTGATATATCAGCATAGTTTGGCTCCCTCAAATTTAGATCATGCTCCTGTAATGCAAGCACCATTTTTACTTGGCAGAAAATAAAAAATTATATATATATATTTTATATATATACAAAAAGGTACCACTCTCCCCTCAGAGAGAATTTGACCAATCCTTATTGCTTTTAAAGACAACTAAAGGTTGTCACAGTCCCTTGCTGTCTCATACCACATGATTGTAAAGCTGTTCCCTTGGGGTTTGGCTGCAGAGACTGGTGTGCTGCAGAGCGTGGGACCATCCACGTTCGAGCCAGTCTCCAGGAGGTGGTAGCTGTGAAGCTGAACATACCCAGCAGTTCCTGAGCCTCCTCACCCCCCCGTGTCTGCAAGCTCATCTCACTGGGTCACTGCTCCCTGTAAGGGACGGACTTCAAGGATGTAGCGGTTACTTTCCTGTATATTTGGTAAGGCCTACAGCACTGTCAAAGCTGATACCATTCAGGGGATGCTGTTGGAGGTCAGGAAATTGGGCTAGACAGTGTGCAGGCAGGTGGTGAATGTACTGTTATTGCTAACCGTGAAGCCATCAAAAATCTCGAGCTTGAGTTTAAAATAATGAATTTAAGGACGGGGAAAAAAAAAGGTAACTAATTATTTTAAAGTATCTTTTTATTTCCCTCTGTGAAAAGCTGTTGGCATTGACTGAAAGAACGTTTTGTCAGGTCACATCACAAGGTCTACTCCACTGGTATCTTTCCCTCATAAATGACAACAGTAGAAGTTAAAGAAACCTGTTAAGCGAGCATGTGTGGACGCTTCCTGATGCACTTTGCCTGGCTGCAGCTGTTTGCTGTACGGGGACTCTGAGCCATGCGAACAATTTTTATGTTCCTAGTCTTTGACGGATGACTTCTCTTCCTTTGACTTGTCAGTGTGCTTTGTGAAGCCGTGGAAGATTTGTGTTTGCAGCACCCTGTGACAACAAGCCGTGCTGCCTGTGCACACTGTGGGACAGGCTGCTGTGGCTGTGGCCCTGCATCCCCTGGCCCCTCTCACTGACGCACCAGGAGAGCTGGTGTGCAGTTGGTCCCTTTTCTCCCTCTTCTTGCCGCTTAGTTTCAGAAACCTGTGCTCCACTCCACCTTTTTCAGGTTGAAGAGGTGGTCTCTGTTCCAGCGTTTCATGCTTGGTGGCTTGTCCATCCTCCTGGCTCATCCTGTTGCTGCTCTCTTAGCCACTTGCAGCTGCACTGCATCCCTCCAGAGATGAGGAAGGCCAGCATGACAGGCACTACCCAAGATACAGCACCACGTACATCCATGCATTGGGATAATGGTGTTCCCTTGAGTTCTCTTCCTGTTGTGGTTGTTGCTAGTGATGTATTTGCTTTCCTGTTGCGAGATGGCACGCTCTGAGCGCCTCAAGCTGGGTACAGGAGCAAACGATCTGTCATCTGGGTTTAGGCAAGAGCTCGCACCCAGCTGCTTGGCGCAGCTAAATGTCTGTCTGTTCTTCCAGCTGCAGAAGTATAGCTGTCTCTGGGACTTTTAATGGTGGCTGAAGTAGCGTTGGTATTGTGAACGCTAACGGTCCCTAAATGTTGGAGCTGTGTATCTGAATCCTGGTTTCTAATCCAGCCCACTCAGGTAATTTTTTTTCAAGTTGTGCCTTTCTGTAGCCTTATCTTCTACCCTGTGATGGGACATGCAGCCCGCTTCTGAAGAGCCCCTTGGAAACAAGCAGCCAAACAGGGGCCACTGGGCAGAGTAATTATCCTGGAAAGCTATGTACAAATACAGGCTGGGCCTCTTCCCCAGTAGTTATTTGGATGCTTCAGGATTGCAGTGCCTAGCACTGATGCAACTTACCTCTGGCCATGAGAGAATGGTGGAGACAACGTGAGAAAATGAACCTGGTTTTTAAATTTCTGACCATTTTCTTTGCTGATAATTCATTGCCTAGGCTGAACATTCTCAGTTCTTCCTTTTATCTATGAAAGCTATGGCAGATTTCCCAAGAGTTTTCTTGTCTGTAGAGCAGGTACACTGCTGGCAATATAAAGACTTTTTTTAAAAAAATAAGTGTACGTTGCAGCTTTGAGAACTATCAATGCATTACTGTGTTGGGTTTTTCTTTAAAAGAATCCTTTTGGAAAGGTGGAAACATTAAATAGGAGAGGGGACGGAGTGGCAGGGAAAAGGGTTTTGAAAGGGTAACACTCCCTGCTGCTGCCCAGAAGAATGGTACAGCAGCATCTGTCCTTCACAGGGTATGCAAACTGCCTGGGGTAGCTTGACTGTGTGGAACGGAGGCAAGTTTGTACAGCACCGGCAAATCTTCTGAACAGAGTGGTGATATGGATCATTTTGTAAGTCAGCTAAAGCCAAGGCTGAACAGGGTCCCAATTTTAATGAATTGCATACTGATTGAGAATAAAAGAACAAGAATTTATTCCAACTCATTGTATTATGACTAAAATAACTTTTCCCTGTCAAGCATGGATACAAAATCATCCTCTAAATTGGGTGAGGGAAGCATGTACATCGATAGCCTTGTGAGTGCTGCTGTGTGAGCGAGCAGCAGCAAGTCCACTGCTGCTTGGTGCTAGCTGGGGTTGTGCCATGGGCTGCGGAGGGTACCATGCGCCCCACTCTCAAAAGGTATGGGCTCCTCGTTCTGTGCAGCAGCTGCTACCTGTCTAAACATCTGAGGTCTTGCTGGTAGGTCCTTGGCTGCTGCAGAAGAGTGCAACTTTTCACACCTGCTGATTTGCTCCTTTATTATTTAGCCTCCTTCACAAAGCTAATCCATATGTTGTTAATAGTCCAGTTACTTCCAAACTCTAATAACTCTAATATCTGCCAGTAATTTTACAGTTTTGCCAATACAAGATTGAACTGAACCCTAAAAAATCATGCTCCCACGCTTTGTTTTCTGAGAATGTGTACCATTCATTAACTGAAAAGTGAAACTGAGCTGCACACCATGGAAGGCTGGAATTCACGTATCTGCAGTAGAAATGCCGTCAGTGCTGGGTGCTGCAGTGCCACTGCAAGGGTATGGGCCTGGGCTTGGCAGCTAGCACTGTACCTAGTGTCCATGCAAAAAATGTCCATGGAGGTGCCGAGTTTGTGTGAAGAGCTTGCCCTTCTGCAGTTTGCAGGCCCAATAGCTGCAAAGTCTGCAGGACGAGAGTGGATCGATCAGAAATGTTTAATTCTTTGAGTTTAAGTTCATTGAAAGGGTGATGGTTTTTTCCCTGATGCAATCAAAATAAGCCTGGCAAAATCTGCCCCTATTTTCTGTACAACAACTGAGGACTTTTTTTAAGCAAAATAACAAACTCTATGAGCTTTTTATACTAGCTAAATAGGGCAGCTGTTGTTGGAGTGGTGTTCCAGCAACAGCCTTTATTTCTTCTTAGAAAGGAGCTCCTGTGTTTGCAAAGCTCTCCTCTTATCTGTACTCATCTGCACCTGATGCATCTAATAAAAATGCAGCAGATTTCAAATTTGCATACATTATTTTATAATTGCATACATTCAAGTGTAAGCCACTAAAAGCATTTGTGTTCAGACAATGCCGTAGAGAAGGCAGTGATGGACACATTAAGATTTTCTCAGATAAGAAGGTGCATTTCAGCAGCGTGAGGGTGGGAACCAGAATCTGAGGGAGGATTAGATGTTTCTGCTGTGCATGATAAGGATGGCTAGGATTCCCCACCTCCGTTGGTAGCGACAAGCTTATTCTGTTTTTACACTGGGGTTTTTTTCTGTATGCTTTTACTTTAGGTACACTTTGGTTTCCTTGAACCCTGTAGAGACCCTTGGTAAAGGAATTGGGTTTCCATTGTCTTTGTCTGTTCAGAATTGTCCTGGTAAAATCTCATAGGCAGCTGCAGGAAGGCAGAGGGAAGCGGGAAGCATATGCACGCATGTGTGTTAGCAAACTGTTCTGCATATTGCTAAAAACATATCTCCTCGTGTTTCCTTTGTGCTGCCTTACGGTCTGGTGAATGGCCAGAAACATTTCTTTAACAAAATCACAGTGAAAACTTTTCATTTTCACATAATATTTTGCTGAGGAAAGCCAAATCCTTTCCAGCTATTTTAACTTCATTGTCTTGCGTCTTCTGTAGTGTTTTGTTTGGTGGGTTTGTTTGTTTGTTTGTTTGTTTGTTTGTTTGTTTAACTCCTGTCTTTGTGCTGGTGCCTGTCTGACTAGTTTCTTCAGGTTGCACACCTAAACATGTTTTTGGCAGCTTTGTGTGTATCTGGCACAGTACATGCCTTGGGGGTGGGAGGGCGAGTGGCCTCCTGGCAGTACCAGCTCTACTTCAGAAGAAAATACTGCAACTCCTGGCAGGTGAATCCCGAGTTGTTATAAAAAGTCACAGGTATTGCTAGTTCTCATAAAAGGCCAAAACCTGCCCCCTGTGTGTTTTGGGCTGGTCCCCACACCTGGCATTTCTCTTGGGAGGTGCCTGCAGTCCCCACTCAACCTGCCTTCCCCAGACTTCCCACCAACCTGAACCCCTGGGCACTAGGGCTTCCCCAGCCCACCCGGAGTTTAGGCATGAGCAGTCCTGGTCCGTTGGTGTGTGTGGTCCCAAGTGATGGACGCAAACCACGAGTGGGTTACCACACCAGGCTTCTCAGCAAGCTGTGGTGCACAGCCCTCTCACCCAGCACGATATGGGGTTTCCACAGTTGTGGCTGCGCTGGCAATGTTGTTTATCACGATGTCGAGGGTACTGCTGGTGTTGCTTCATTAGAAGATCAATTCTAAAGGTGCCATCTGTACTGCTCCAGTAGCTCCCACTAGTTTGTTAGGACTCATTATAATATTGGCCAGTGCTTGGGAATACAATTAGCAGTGTTAGACCTGAGTCTTTGATTGAAAGACTGCTTATGCAAACAAGGATTTTTTCCTTCTCAGATGCATTAGTAACAAAATTAAGGTGTATATACCTTTTGCTCAGTTAACTGCCTCATAGGCAGCAAAGCTGTGAGTGAGCTGGATTGTTTTTCCATTGAATCATTTATGGAATTACTAATTAAATTCCAATTGCTGGAGCTTTATTGATGATAACGATGTGAAAGCCAGGAAGAAAGCAGCTTGATTCAAGGCTGAATATGCAGAACTGACCATTAGAAGAAAGCCATTATTTTAGTTGTTACTGAGCAATTCAAATCTGGAATTACTGAGAAGTGCTTGGAATGCCAGAACATCGTCTTCACACTTGTTTTCCAGTTTATAACCAAAAGCCATTCTTGCAACCTAATTGGCAGACTGTTCTTAAGTGCTTTATAATCCAATTAACATCTAGAACAGTAACAAAGCATTTGAGTAAATGGAAGTAATTTCTGTTTAAATGACTTGCAACATCATATTTGCAGCAAAGGTTTTCTGTGTTGCATGCTCTTCTCAACTGTTATTACTTACTTGACTTTGGAAAGATAACTGCTAATCTAACAAAAAACATACCGCTCTTATTGAAGGCATGTTGAACAAGCTAAATTGCTGAGCTGTTTTCTGGGTTGGTGCAGTGAGCCATCATCTGTCCCGGATGCTTGTTAGTGTGTCATTTCTAGGACTTTATGACTCTGTTGGACTTAAACCAGGTGATAAAGCCAAGGTGAAGTGCCAGCCCCCTCTAGATGTAAGTTCATTACTTTGGAGCTAGTGCTTTTCTCTGCTGTAAGGAGGAAGGAAGCAAAAGCATGAACGCTTGAGCAACCAGGAGGTCACAGCTCTGCTTCCATCACCTCTCACTGCAGATTTCAAAATGTCCCTTTCTTCTCTCCCATTGGTTAGAAGACTGCCCGAGTTAGGAAGTTGACACGGTGGCCACCTAGCCCAGCCCACTGCTTCTGGAAGTGGCTGGGAGGGGATGCTTACAGGAAAGTATATGCAACAGAGCATGTAAAGACCATTTCTTCTCCCCATGCGTACCCTTGCCGACTGCTCAAGACAGGGTTTACAGTGACTGGAGTTTGCATTTAGATTGCCACACTTAATATCACCAACAGACAATCCTTTTGGGCCTTTTCTACTTTTTTGCCTGTCACAACATCCCTGGGGAGTGAAATCCACTGCTTTGTAAGATGCTGTGTGACTAAAGTTCTTCTGCCTGTTGGCAAAAGGTGCCGCCTTGTCATTTCAGAAGGTGGAAGGGATTGGAGGGAGATTACCATCTTCAGTGTGTCACCTTCTGACCACCAAGGATGCCTTCTTTTTTTCCCATTGCGTGAGCTGGTCTACAGCAAGGTGTTGTAGAGCACCGAGGAGATGGTGGTCATGAGAAGATCAGCAAGGTCAGGAATGGAATCCACTTACCCTGCCAGTGAGCAGCTTTACTGAGAGAAACAGCATCTGATTTGGGTTGCTGTTTTTTCCCCTGCTCTACCATATCATTATTTGAAATAATTATGTTTCTGTGTGAAGTTTCTTCATGGTTCACTTCTGCCAACAGATGCTGTTTCTGAAGCTAATTAGACTGTGGGGTCTGCCCGAGTCCTGCAGCCTGGCTACAGAGTAGAGGCGTATATCCTTTGTTTGGGGAGGAACGGTTTCGCCTCTGGGGTTGGTGCAGCTAAAAAGCTGCTGTGGGGAGCACGCACAGGCCGTGCCAAGGGAGCCCTCCAACGCTGTCCTTGCGTTTATGTGGGCAGCAGTGGTTCTGTGGCTGAAGCTGGCCCCTGGGCTCAGCCGCTTTACACAGACTCCCTGGTGGCCTTTGGCTGGGCAGAGCAGGAGCACGCGGGGAAGGTGGGAACTCTCCCCCACTCTCATGGCATCTTCACAGAAAACTTGCTTCCAGCATTTCAGAGGTGGCACACCCTGTTGGGCTGTTGCCTTCAGGAGGACCCTGGCTTGCCGGTGCACGTAGCATTACAGCTTGCGGGGCTTTGCAGTAATGCTAAGTCTTCCCGATGGAAATCTTTCCAACTCCAAAGAGTTGCACCCTTGTGCCTTTATTCTCCGGAACATTTGATACATCTTTGTCAAACCTTCGCAGCATCACTAGTGCCATACATTGTATGTCTTGTTTGTGTTAAGGACGTCTCTGAGAAGGCAGAGGGAAGTCTGGAGGCAGAGAAAGGATTTGTTTTCATCTGAAAATTCAAAACCTGCCCCTGTCCTGGGGCTGTGTCCCCTTTCAGCTGCTGGCTGGCTACCTGACACAGCAGGCTGGCTACCTGACACCTGACACAGCAGGCTGCCCTTGGAGTGCTTGCCGTAAGGGAAGGCCTGGTCTCTTGACGTGGTTACGGTTCCATTGAGGGTGGCGAGAGATACCAGGGCAGGGTAAAAGAGTGAAAACAGCTGAGGGTGTGTTGCCATAAGGCCTCCACTGTACCTGCTGTCAGGAAGGACACTTGAGGGAGGTCGTTGCCAGTCTGGAGAGCATTATGTCCTGCTGGATCTGAGGATCTGAGTACGTGTTACCTGTGCCCTGCCAAACTGGAAGCGGTGCTGAGGACTCACAGGGAGGGGAGGGGGGGGGGGGGGGGCGGCTTTTAGTCTTCCATTCTGGAATGCTTGGTGGGAGTGACCCATCATCACCTACTCTGTGCAGTGCTTTTTTCCTGGAACTTTTCAGTAGAGTGCAGTGCTGTGCTTTCAGGGTTTATCTGCCCTCCCCAAGGTGTCTATACACAGCCTTATGGTTGCCACAGCAGCAAATTACACAGTAAACATTTCGGAAAAGGCTGTCATTGCCAGAGGAGGAGTTAAGCTAAACTAACAGAGATGAGAAACTAAGAGCCTCTGGCAGGGTAGTTTTAGGACTACTGCCTGGTAGAAGGGCTGGAGCAACTTTTTGTTATATTACTTTGCAGCACATGTGGTGGTTTTGAGTAGCCGATTAAACATCTGAGCTTTCTTTTTTCCCCCCCTTTTTGCAGCTCTCCATGAATTCCCCAATGACATCTTCACAAACGAGGACAGGAGACATGGAGCTGTGGTCCTGCACGTCCTTTGTGTAAGTTTTGTGACTTTGCATTTCTCCTGTCACTGTGGACAGGGCTTGGTGCGCTCACTGCAGGCTGGTGCCACCTCCCACCCACGTTGGCTTCAGCTCTCAGTCATGGTTGAGAGTGTGTTTCAGTAACTACGCTGAGCATAACATACTTCAGTTTTACATAAGCCTCTTCCTTTAAAAGCCCATGAGTTCAGGCGCATGCTGTAATGTGAATAAACTGCTGCGAGTTACTTTACTCCAGACAGACTGGCTTTGCTGAGGTTGCCAGGTAGCTGTGGTCCTCTGCCCTCCGCCCCTGAGCATGACGATGCTGCGGGGTTGGTAGGTCAAGGGAGAACGTTGATGTAATTGCCTTCAAAAAGTAGTGAAGTCTTATCCTCAGAAATTCCCCCTGGAAATCCTCGTGGCACCCCTTATGACATAGCTGTAGGAGAAAAAAATTAGAGAGGGTTTTTGTTTAAAAAGTTTATCACAAAGACCTTACTGATATCAGAAATTTGTGCAATTTTGGGCTTGGAGTTTTGTGATCTGTCCCCCAAACAAGTTGGTATAAGTAGTGTGCATGGGTAAGGCCAAAATTAAAGATACTCAAGATAAATTTATTTAAATAACCCTAGTCTGTCAGTCCACTAGGCATTTAGCTAGTGTTAAGAGGACCTTGTGTTCAGCAGCTGCAGTTCTCTCGCAGAGGGAAGCGCTGTCCCTCCAAATCCGTTCCTCAACTTTTGTTAGGTAGATGAAGACAATTCTTTTTTAATGTCATCTTCATTTAAGAACTGCCAGGTTGGTGCTTCTTGGGGTGAAGAGGCATTCTTCAGCAGCCAAGAAAATATCTACCTCTAATGGATGTTTAGCATTTAATAACTTCTAGTCAGCTTAAATGAGTAGTCACCGTGAGCTATGTGCAATGATCCATGATTTCTTTTAAGTATAAATTAGATTGTATTGCATATTGTGAGTGCTCTGTGTTGTGATTTTTTATTTTTTGGCTAAATGGTTGCAGAAGTTTGCTGGGTAACATCACTATTGACTTCATCAGGCAAGTTTAAGGCTTCCAAGTTTCCATGGGAACATTGAGCTTTGAGATGTTTTGGAAAGTGAGCACTGGACCCAAGCTGGATTTTTTAGCACCCACAAGAATTCTCCCAAAAATTCATATAAACTTGCACTCTAAGTAGTGTCACGCAGCAGCTAGTCACCCAGAGTCTCTCTGCAGCTGGTGGAGAGATTGACCTTCAGAGGATCTTCAGCTCCTCTGTTGTAAGTCTGGAGTGAAGCTGCAGGTTGGGTTTCACCTGTTTGACTCTGGTCAGATCTGCTGCTTCACCCCGTGGGCTCTGAGCTGCTTCTGTCCCAGCAGCAGAGTGGGGTTGTCTTAAACTGCTGCAGCCCCTGTGTTCTGCCCTGTGAGGTCAGTGTCATGCGTGATGGCTCTTGCATGTTGCTGGTGGCCAGCACTGTGCCATCTTCTGAATGTCCAAGATGCTGGGCTTGGGTGGGGCTTGAAAGAAGGGCTGGGGATGGCATTGGTGGAACTGGGGAGCGGTCCCAAGGAATGCCATCCTGGAGACCTGTCTGTGCATCCCAGGCAGCCTTTGGTCTGCTCTTTCCTGACTTTTGGACACTGGATTTTCTGGTGTGAGGGTCCATTTCACAGCCACAGTCAGCGTGTCATGCAGCACCATCTGTGGGATTTCACTCCTGTCTTGACATGCATCTTGGCCGGTGCGTGCTTGCATCCAAGTGCTGATTATTTGTTTTCCTGGCAGTCAGTGCTCTGCACCTCAGTTTTTGTGTTTTGACAGGCAAAGGTCACTGTTGCTTATCTGTTAATTCAAGGAGCTATATATTAACTGCTCTTAACCCATACAGAAAGTGTGTAAAAACTGTAATAGTCTTGAAAAATAGCAGTAGCCTGTTGGCACCCTTGTAACTATATTGTGGGTAATACAAAAAAGTGTTATGAGAGTTGTTTAAGAAAGGGATTAACTATGTGCAGTTAAATTCATCTCTTCACTTGGAAAACAACTAGCAGGCTCCCATGCAGCCACTGTAGGCAAAAAGTGACGATTATAGCAGCACATTGCTACATTGTAGCCTCATGTTTCTTAGATTTTAACACAAAAATTATTTTCTAAAAATCTCTTGAGTTCCAGGAACACGTTTATAGTGAGACTGTTAAAAATATGAATTGCTAAAATCATTCTTAATCTCTGTGTGATCCACATCTCTGAATGGTTTTTTCCAGCTATTTAAAAGAGATGAGACCTGGGCTGAATGTTTTCATTCTTAGTAACAATGAAATCACATGTTCTCATACAGTTGACTACTTAATCTACAAGTTCAGTTATTTTCCCATCTACTTTAAATTAGATTTGGGCTTCGTAATTGCTCTCCAGATAGTTTATTTTTTCCATAGACTTTTTTGTCAGTTCTGCATAAGCTCTATGCGCTTGTAATATGTGTCAAAATGGGGCTTGGAAGACTGAAATTCAAGATAAACTGTCTACTTCAGAATAAAAAGGAAAAATCTGTTTTTAATGAGAACTAGATGTAAGCATCTGCTGTCCCCAACAGAAACATATCTACTTTCTTCCCCTCTAGCAAGCAGCAAGACTGATACCTTGGTCCATCAGTGCTCCATTGTTATTGCGGTTCAAGAAAATGTATTGACCGTGCTCTAGCTCGTGCACGCCCAAGGTGCAGGACCCAGCTGGATTCACCTTTTCTAGCCCCATGGTACTTGGGAATGACCCCTCAGCTGTCGGATGCTGTCACAAGGTGTACGGTTCCAAGACAGCAGGCATCAGTTGAGAAGTGTCCCAGTGTCTGTCTGCCCTGAGCTGCCAGCTCCGTGAATCCCAAGGGAAGTTCCCCCAGGCTTCTCTGCCTATGGCCCTGGTCCAGCCCCTTGGGTGGAGTGGGGAGCAAAAGCAGCAATGACAAATGCTTTGCCTTCTCCTTTAGCAGAGTAATTGTTTGTAACCTGTTGTCAAAGAGAAAACTGATACTTGGAGAAAATAGACAACAGTCATCATTTAGCAACCTGCCTGTTTAGTCTGAGTTGACAGGGGTTGTCATCGTATTGAGGTGATAAACCTGTAATCCTGTTTTTTACCTTCCAGCCATAGTTACCAAATGTGTGATCAAATCAGAGCATGAGCAGAAATGCTCTTTGTGGAGGAAAGTCACCTTGTCTCCATTGAAATTTCTTTGCGAGTTTGAGGAAACTGGACTGTAAAAGGGGCTTTGTGACTGCAGGGAGAACAAGGGAGCGATGATTAGCAGGTCATCATCATACTTCTCATATTTATTGACCTCCCTTTAAACAGTTTTTACTTGTTTCACTAAAAACTTGTTCTTTCTCCTCTCCCCCTTTGTCCATACTTTCATGTTTATTTTTGAAAGGCATGGAGGTAAAGCTGGTTTAACAGAAGCCAGAGAACCAGGGGGAAAATGCTGTGAACTGGGGCCCTGGGGGAGTGCAATAGATGGCCTCTCAGTGGATTCCCAAGGCATCTTCTCCCTATTGTTTAATAGAAGTGAAAACACAAAGACCCCAGCAGATCCCGTGGTGGGGCTGTGCAGAACTACTTCATGTAATCTGATGCTTCATGAAGTTGAAAGTAAATCCCCAAACACTTCAAAAATCTAGGAAAAACTGGACAGGAACAGTTTAGCGATAGTTTTAGGTCTGAGCTGAAAATACTTCAGTGTAAAGGAGAAGTGGGCCACTAAAAACATACTACAGGCTTGGAGCCACAGTGTTCGATTTCCCCCTAGATACTTCAGAGCTCGTCAGCTGATTGCTTCACTGCTGTTATCATCATGACCTCTCTGAGAAGAGGACATGCTGCTATGGATAGTAACACCTCCACTGAGTTGCTGGTTTGGAGGAAGCCCGAGTCTGGATTTTGAGAGTCTGGTGCTGTTTACTGCTAAAGTATCAAGTGCACAGCCTACCATCCAGGAGCTCCCCACCGCTTGAGAGCTTCATTTTGCAATCTTAACACAGCTCCTGGTGGTGTGCAGGTGTCTAGGTGTTCTTGTAGCATTGGATGGGGTTTAGTTTGTTTTAGCAGATGCATACTGATGCTTGTGCAGACCCCCAGCCCTACTGTGCTTGTAGACACTGGAAGATAGGCACCTGCTACCTCCATGAGACAGGGGAGGGAAATTGCTTCACCCAGTAATTTTTAAGGTCTTTGCTTACAGGAGAGGAAGGAGGGTTTGGGTATTGCTGCAGGTTTCCCTGGAAGAGCCTGATGGGATGGGCACTGTCTTTCCTCCCTGCCACGTCCCTGCTCAGCCATTGTCTGCCCAGCTGCAGGCTCTGCCCTGATCCCTGTGTTACCCATCTTTTTGACAGTACAGCGTTGGCTCCCCTTTTCCCAGCTTTCTCTGGATGTATCCGGGATGTGGTGCCAGGACACATTGCGCTGCCAGTGGAAAGGCCCGTGTATGTGTGCGGTCGGTCGAGCCGCTGGCTGGATGGCACGAGGGCTCTGCACGCTGAGCAGGGTGACAGAGCGGGTGGTTCGGTGTAGCCATGGGAACAGGGTGCACCAGTCTCCTTTGTGCAAGCTGCTCAGAAAATGTAGGTCGCTCTGGATGTATCTTGTCTTTATCTATTTCTACACTGAGTTGAAAAACAGCTGTGTATATTCCTACAGCACAGAGCTGTCTCATTAGGGTGATGATTTTCCAGTGCCCCAGACATGCTTACCTTAGCGATGCTGCACAGCATAGCTTGCTGCTGAGCGCATTGTGGTACCATGGGCTGCTGCTCCCAGTGAACTTGGACTCTGTGGGTTTCTCGTTTGTTGTTTTTTTTTTTTTTTTTAATTTTTCTTTGATAATGGCATTTTGGGTGGTTTTATAATGCACTGGGAGTTGAGGAAAGCCCTGTGCTTGTAACAGTGGTTTCAGTGATGGCCCTTGGTAATGCCCACTTGCCTGGTGTGGGAGGTCTGTGGGGGTGTCAGCTAGGAATGGTCACCTCTTCTTTTCCTGGCTGTCCTGGGAAGAAGGCAGGGCTGTGGGAATTGCTGGCTCCTACAGCATTAAGCTTTCTTATGAAAAGCTTCTTGCTTTGGCTCAGCAAAGTGAGTTTTAATCTGAGTATGAAGAACCAGCATGGGAAACTCAAAGGACAGCTGGACAAATGTGAAAAATTATCATTTATGTCCTGTGCAACAGAACATATATTTCAAGTAAGATACTTAATCTCCTCTGATGCAGAGATTGCAATTACTTCTCTGCTGCTTATTTGTTAGAATCATAATTTTAAAATCAATCCTAATGTACTACTTAATCTGGTATTTGTAATCCTTTTATGTAGGGCCATTATATTTTTGTAATTTTTTAATGTCCCAAGGAGGAAGACTTGTCTTTTAAGTAGGTTGCCTGTTTAAAGGCTTCCGTGTCTTCACTTCAAGCCAAACTCAACTAAATGATGCTGGAGCTGAGACTTGTTTTTTCTGTTCTGTCCATCGTGTTGTCCCCCATGGCCATTACACACGTCATGCTCCAGCTCTGCCTGTGCACACCCGCGTTTGCCCAATTGCTGCCTTTATCCCTGATGCCTGTTGTCAGGTGGAAGAGGCTTCAGCAAGTGCTGCCCTGCTGCTTTCCTTACCTGTGCTAAGCCTGCTGCTCCCGTCGTACTGGTAAGGATGGACTTGCATGTATCAAAGGGAGAAGGAATGGGTCTCTCCGTTGGATCCCCAGGTTAATTTGGATGGAAGCTGATACCATTTAATCAGCTGCAAAATGTTAAAGCCATGCTGTTTGCATTCTCCACATTTGACATACAGAACAGACTTGCTTACCCTGATGCTGGCTGGCTTTCTTCTTTCCACATAAAATAGCCTGGACTGGTGTCTGGGCTCCATCTTTCTGAGACTGACTTGATGTAAAATTAGGTTTTTTTGTTATGTTCCTGCTGGCCCAAACTCTAAACCTGATTTTGTTTTGTTTGTTTAAAACCCAAACAAACAAAAAAAAGCCCCACCATAAAAAAAATCACCCAAGCAACTTTCAGGGAAGTAACAGTTACTGTCTTCCTGTGTTCACTTACCACCTGTGTTTGCTTTCCAAAGGTAGTTGCTAGTGTTTTAGTTTGTGAACCAAGCTGTTTTCTAGCTAGATACTCCTTAGATTTTGACACTCTATACTGTATTGCATTCAGGCCAGTTAAATCAAATTAGAGAAGACTCACAGCCAAAACCAGATTTGTGACATTGAGGTCATTGAAAATAAATGCTCAAGCATGTAAGTCAGTGTGGGTTCAGCCTGATCTGTTTTATCAGCCTGGTGTTAAAATTTGCTGAAGTCACCCACAATAATCTTAGTGACTTGAGCAGGCTTTGGCTCAGTGCTTTCAGCAGACGCAGCAGCATGGCATTCCCCACTACCTCCAAGAGAATTAGAGAAAGTGTGACAGCAGTTTCTTCACATTGGCTTTTCTACTCCTTACTCATTTCAGTCCCATTATTGCCTCTTCTTTTCTACCAGATCTTACAAATGTGTAAGCATGGGTGGACAAAAGAAAATTCCCATGTCACCTCTTTGGGTTGTAGTTGTGTCCTCTGAAAATCGGAACACAATGAGATGTAGCTTTTGTACCTGCCTATGGGAACGGGGATATGGATGTGCCTTGCCATTCTGGTTCACGCTACAGACAGTGTAAACCCACCCCTGGCATCATTTGACTGCTAATTTAAAGTGTTTCAGAAGGATTTTCTTGAACTTGAACTGATGGACATCTTGTACCCGATGTCCTTTGGGACTGATTGTATTTCTGGTGAGCGCTGCGTACAATGTGGTAACTTCACATGATCTGAAAAAAACGTGAGAATGTACAGGAGGCAAAGACGGTCCATGTGTGCCGCATGTGGAAGCAGGTGCTGAAGTGAGCTGGTTTGGCTTTTGAGCGTGTGCTTTTTTTGGTTTGTTGTCTCCTCTCTGTCCCCATCACCTCCCCCCCCCTTTGGGAGAACTTGGCTACCACAACAGCGGCAGATTGCAGGAAGCCCGAGCAACCATATGATGCCCTGCACTCTGTGACTGTAAATTATGTCAAATGTAGAGGATGCTCTCAATTTCTAGGGATGATGATGTACAGATTAGTGTTCTTGAAAGGCATTACTGTGTATTTGGGAAGGGAAAATGATGGCATGACCCACTGCAGATTAGTATGATTAGCAGATAAAAAAAAATCCAGCCTGAAGTTGGGCACCCACTATCCATTGTATTTCAATGAGATTTGGATATGTAACACTCTGGGGCTGTTTCTGATACTTTTTCCTATGATGTACAGTGTCTGTGAGCCATGCGCTTCCCTTATCTCTGTTTGTACAGTTATCTGTTGGTATCATGTCAGCAGCTAGTGCTCCTTCTACAAGATGAAGGTCTCTGCTGCACTCAGCAGAGTTGTAGAGCTGGAATTTTGCTTACATGCATGGTCTTCTGGGCCATTTTGCAGTGTAAGACTTTCATAAACAGTAAGTTACATTTATTCATGTATATGAGTAATGACAGAGAGAGCACAGAGACTATCTGAAGTGACAGTCTAGCACTGAATCTTCAAGATGGTGTCAAAATCTTCCATTATTATGAAATTCCCATATCTAATCCTGAAAAAAAGTATACTTGAATTATTTTGGGGCTTCAAAAGTTTTCATGGCTGAGATTTTCACAGAAATTACTGGCTTTTTGCAGCAAAGTTATAATTAAATTCTGGCAAGTTAGAATCTGGTTGTTTGGGGGATTTAAACCTGTTCCTGGAAAATTAAAACAGGAACAAAACCCCAGAGGCCATTTTTATTGCTGCTTTCCCTCCAGAAAAATATACTCTGTTCTCCTCCCATCACCCAAGCTTCAACAGTAAACTTCAAAAACAAGCAAAGCAGGAGGATCTGTTGGTGATGTGGTAATAACTCTGTGCTTCGCTAGGATTAAGACAGTGTTTTTCTACAAATAGTGGCCACTTTTCTTAGCTCTAGTTATCCACTGGAGCTGCACTACTTGTAAAAATAGTTCTATAGTGGTACATGGCAGGTGTTACAAAAAAGATGGAGCCATCTTTGAACTTCAAAGTAGATTTGTCTCACTTTGGGAGAGCCTGTGGGTGACACTGGAAACACAAGGGATTGATGCATGCTCACCTGCTTTGTTGGACCACATGCCAAAATTACTTCTTTCTGGGGCTGTTTGCTTTTGGCACAGTAAAGGTAGCTCTACAGGTAGGTAGGTCTATCTTTAAGAAAAAAAAAACACAACCAAAACCCAACAAACAACTACATGTGCTTGAAAACCTAGCAAAATATTATGGAGGAGTTGCATGTTTCCAGCGTGAGGGGCATTTATATGATCAAGTCAGACAAAAGGTGTAAGCTCAGGGCAGGATGGGAATCTAGATGCTGCTGTGGGACTGTGATGCTGTAAACCAGCCCTGGGACTGTGATGCTGTAAACCAGCCCTGGGACTGTGCTGTGCACTGTGCAGACCTGGCGCTGAGGCTCAGTTTGCTGCTGTGGTTAATGATATGCACTGCTCCAGAGCAGCATGTGTCTCTCTGTCTGCAGTGACCTCGTGCCCAATGTGATGCGGGGGAATGTAATTTCCTTCGGTGCATGGGAGCGGTGAGTCTGCTGGCCTGAGCACGCAGCTTCTCACTGGGTCTGACCCAGAGGCAGCCAGCAAACTGCTGGGGGAGGGGTGTGGAATTGGAGAGGGAGAGCTCAGGTGTTCATCTCTCCTGCCTTGATGTGTGCAGCCTTTCACATTCTCTCTTTTTGGACATAGCTGGTTGTGTGCAGCTGCTTCAGTGCAGTCTGTTCCAGGTTTATGTCCTGAGCAGAGCTTCCCTGTTTGCATGCCCCAAATCGAAGGATCTCGCTTGTGCGTGCTGTGTGCTTTCACAGCTACATGGCGATATAGAAACCTTTGCCGATACTGTAGTCTGCTGACAATGAGATCCGAGACGGTAATGTAGATTCTCTCTGTGGCAGGTTTTCAGTAGCACATGCAGACAGATTGTTTTCTAGTTCCTATGGGGATGCCAGCTGAAATAGATACACTGCATACCTGACACCAAGGAGTGCTGCAAGGGATGAGCGCTGGCCTGTCTTGCAGGTCTTCAGAGGATGCAGTGGTCCTTTCTTCTTTCCTGCTGCCCTACTGTACAGGACACTTGGCTTTAAAGCTTTGCTGCAGCTCTCCTTTCTGCAGTGTGTCCTCTGAGCAGCATGGGCACGGCTACCCTGTTGGGATGATGCCCTTATTCCTTTGGGTCTCCATATCTCTGGCTCTGTTGCTTTACCACAGGCCTAAGTTTGTATACAGTACTGCAGGAGTAGCCTGGGTGGCCTCAGATACATCTGCACCAGCAAACTAGAGCAGGCTGGGGCATGGCACAAGCCTGGTTGTGATGCAGTGCTCTGTTAGGTAGCTGGCATGCTTTCCCTCTGGTTTTCCCCTGCGCCCACAAAGTATTTTTCTTTCCAGTGCCAGGATGTGAGTCACAGCAGGGGATAGAGGACCTTTCCTCTGAGCCATATGGGAGGGAGGACAAGAGCTTAGCTGCACGTGATACCAAAAAATTGGAGACAAAACTCTCTAATATTTGGTCTGGAGTTTTAGAAAGCAGGCATTCTTTATTTTTGGCGCTGGATGCATGGGGAATAAGTTCCACCCAACGTGCATACTGACTTTGTTCTCTGTTTATCTTTATATGGCAGATCTATACATATTAATGATGTTTCTGAGAAACTGTTAACATATTCATTACAGTTCCATGAACTACTTATCATATCTATACTCTTACTACACATGTGTGACCTAATGGGTCAGGGGTCCTCTGGTGGTCGTCCAGTGTCACCCAGATGTAAGCCGTGCTGTGCTATTTGCCTGTCAGGGCAGAGATCAGGCCTTCGCATGTTCCGTTTAGTAATACAGAAATGCAGATTAAATGCTTCCATAATTCTGTGAGAAATGGAAGAGTTGATTTGCCAGGTATCCTTTAAAGTCTGGTGTTCCCCCTTGGGTTTCAGTCATTTGGAAGTTGTTCCTGTGTGGAGTTCAGCGAGAATTATCACTGGGATTCCAGATGACATGGCAGGGCCGTCAGTTGCAGAAAACAAGCTCCTTTCCCCTTTCTCAAAATACTAGCATTTCAAAAATCTCTCCTCTAGGGTTTAGACTTTCACAGAACGTAATCATAAAAAAGCCTTACGCTGTGCAACAAGGCGGGGGGGGGGGGAGGGAAGGATGGCAAAAATATTTAAGTGTGGCTTAGCAATATTCAGAGAATTGCGGGGTGGGAGGGGAAGGAAGGTAGTCTTTATGATGATGATAAACTTTCAGCAGCTTTTGATAGCTCATAAGAACTTTTGGATACATATTTCATGATCTCTCCATTAAATCCCAGAGCACCTCCATGAATTCTTCTTGCATGAGCATTTTGGTTTTTTAAAAAGTATATACCAAAACAAACCTGAGATGAATTGGGATGCTGTTTCTGCTTGACAATCTCCAGACTCAACATTCTCTCTTTTCTTTTGCAGGCTGTGTATATGTTCTATGCTTTGGCAATTGTCTGTGATGATTTCTTTGTCCCTTCATTGGAAAAGATTTGCGAAGTAAGTATTAGAAGATGTTACTTAAGCTTGTGTGCTGCTTTAGCAGCAGTTCTTGAGAACCTCAGAACATGATGATAGTGTATTTACTGTTGTCTTAGAGCATTCCCCATGCTTCTTGTTTAGTTGCTCAACACTGTGTGTGTGTGTGCTCAGCTTCATGTTCTTGCTCACAGGAGATGGGCTGAGAGTCTGCTGGTGGGTAAACTTGGCTGGCGTGCCCTCGTAAAGCCAGCAGTCGCCTCTCAAATAACAATTTCTGTATGTGCATCATACCACTTCTTAAAAACGGAGGCAATTTATAACATGGTGAAAAACACGTTCTCTAGAGCAGTGATTCCCACTCAGCCCCACGCTGCAGGCTCCTCAGCGGTGCTGGCTGCAGTTGGGTTTCCAGGTCATAAGCCCAGCAGAGCTTTATTGGCTTGTCCTGTGCTCTGCTGCTCGCCACTGATGGGCTCGCACCTTGCTGGCTGAGAAGCCCTGCCCCTGGGGTAGGGTCCAGTCTTCAGAGCGCGAGAGGGTCGGGCATTGCTCATTGCCCACATAGGGAACGGCGCCTTGGTTCAGTTATGGCTTTGGGCACGTCGCTTGGTTCTCCAGGGACTTAGAAGATGGTAACCTTTTATTTCTTCTCTTTTGAGTGGAAATACTGATCCACGTGGTGTTTCTGGGTTTCATAAACCATTACCTTAAAACTTAGAAACCTCCCAAGCATCAGGCTGGAAAAGAAAAAGCGCACAAGAGGTATTGGTATTTAAAAGAAAACACCACAAAACAAAACACAAAATACCACTCAGGGGAGCAAGAGATGCCGAGTTGTCAGCTAGCTCCCCAGGAGCTGAGTGCTGCCCCTGTGCGTGGTCCTGGCCCCACGAGAGCCTCCCTCCTGCTCCCACTGCCCAGCTGGTGGGGACACACACGCTGCCGGGGCTTCTGGGCTTCCAGTGCAGCCACCGGCAGGAAGGGCTGCCTAGCCAAAGCAGGACTGCCCTGAGCAGACCCATGCCAGAGCTGGGCTTGGCTGCTTGGACTGTAGTTAGAAGCGAAGTCTCCGTTTAGGTTCCGGACGCTGCAGAAGTGCAGCACGCCCCTTCTCCCGGGGCCTTTTGGCTTTGCTTATGCGATGCCCAGTGTGAGAGACCACAGGCTGATGGCTCCCTGCTTCAGCTGTTCATGCTGTGATAGCTGCTGTTGCCTAGTGTTTATGTGTCTTTGCAGATGCCTCTTCAAAAACACTAGGCCCTACCCTTAGCTGATATAAATTAAAACCTCTGGTGAATTATCCCAGTAGGAATCGTGGGTCTTGTGCCTTGCCTCCTAAGTCATGAGTTTCATACCTTGCATTGCGTCGGTGTAAGTTGTAAAGCAGCAGGGACGGCTAGGTCAGCTGTAAAGAAGCTCTTGAACACTTCCAGCTCTGGCCCTCTTTTGCTAAGGTTGGCATGATGAAATTTTAGGAGACAAGGAGTACATTTTAGCCTGAATCAGCTCAGACAGCTACAGGGTGAACACAGATCATGTGCCCAAAGTGACTGTGAGCCCTCTGCAACGTCAGTCTTGAGCAATGAAATCTTTGCATGTAGCAAATATGGTTTGGTCTTGCCAGTTAGACGTCTCTGTAGGAGACGCCTGCCGGTCTGCCTGGCAATAAGTGTCGCTCATCAGGGTCTGGGCTGTGCCTGGCCCTGGGAGGAGATGTAGGAGGTGGCAGGAGGAATCATTTGCGCTGACAGCTGTGATGGAAGTTGTCTCTAACCTGACCTGCTATTTGTAGTTCAGCACCCTGCCATACAAGCCTTTTTTTTGCATCATCAAGAAAAAATAGTCCCCAGGAAATCCTGCTGTTTTGCTGCATAAGTATTCAGGTAACTGAAGGGCAACAACACAGGGCAGGAGCTTCTTCTTTCCTGCAGTGTTGCTGCACACTGTAGGGAAGGACACATGGGGTTCAGGGGAAGGGAACGGGGACATTGATGTGGTGGTGGTGATGTAGGTATGCTGAGTTATTTAACCTCCCCTCTCCCGAGTCAAGGGAACCTTGCTGGGAAATGTGGGTCTAGAAGGCCGGCTCAGGTCACTGTCGACAAACAAAACCTGAACCTAGTAAGCGGTGTCCAGGACAGGTTTGTATTTTGGGGTGCTGTCGATATGCCCAAGGGCAGGCCTGCCACCCAAAGGGACACAGCTGGAGCCAGGAGATAGAAGGATGTTATTATCTCTCTTGGCTGAGCATTCGTTAAATTCCATCTACAAGTGTATTTTGATTTGTGGCCTTGCTTATGGCAAAGAGGTCTGATCTGGTCTTTGGAGCACTACCTCCTGTTACAGCGCTGCTGTGGACTCCCTCAGCGACCCTGGACAAGCTCTGTCACTTCTCCACACCTCTGTTTCCTGCACTGGTCAATGGAAAGGCTGGTCTTCAACTGTACTTACAAATCATGGTAGGGAACACTGTGCACAGTGTTAATGGTTTCTGGCTGTACTGGTGGTAAACATAGTTCTTGTAAATGAGAGGCTCTCAGACTGGAGAAGTCCCTCTTCTGCTGTCATTAGCATTCTATAGGTGCAGGATCTGTGCATCCCTCCACCTGCCCTGGAAGGTTGGTTATAGAGATACAAGCATCAGAATTACGGTGCCATGTGTTCTGACAAATTCTCAGATGTGTCTGGATTTTTACAGGCATCTGATGTCTAAAAAGCAAACACCCTCCCCATGTGACTTTAACATAGCATTTACGATCCCCTGGATCCTAGAAAGCTATTTTCACTTGACCAGATCTTTACTTTTTAGTTATTTGTTGTCTTCTCAATGGTATGTAACAACTCCTCATGCACTTTAACAGTTCTGAACCACTTAACAACACCAATAAAATAAGGTGATAATAACAAGTTTTATTCAGTTTTTCGTGAAAAAGAAAACTTAGTGATAGAACACTAAATCTTGCTTTCTGGAATTAAGTTACTGTCAGAAGAAAGATACTGTGTCATTAGAAATTATCAAAATTAGTCAGACAAATGGATCAGAATTTTGCTATTGCTATTGCTCCTACTTGATTCTCTCCCCAAAAAGGTTTTTCTCACCCCATAGGTGACCTTTGGGGGCATTCAAGTCCTTTTATTTATGTATTTTATGTGTAATTAAGCAGTTCTGTTACCACATGATAGCAAAAGAAATACACGTTCCTGTTTCTTGATCCCACTAAACTTGATTTTACGAGTCCAGAATGGCTTGTCTTCAAAACATTCAGCTTTTCAGGGTTTGTCCTTGATGTTAGTACTCAAGAATGTGTGGGTAAAGGCTCAGGTCACTTCATAAAGGCTTCTGCAGCCTTTGGTAGTATGCACTCTTGCCTATTTTTCTAGGAAAGGGAGTGTTTTACTGCTGCCCCATGATATCAGATGCTACCACCATTGCCCACACCAACTGATGCACTCGTCACATAAAGACCTTGTGAAATGAGCAGGCTGACTTGGACAGCCAGGGCTGCTTTGTGAGGGAGAAGACCACCTGAGTCCTCCATCACCTGATGAAATAAGACCTGTGATGTTGTCTGGGGTGTTCACTTGTTTGTTAACTCACAAAACATAAGAGAGAGGGAAGGAGGAGAGAGCCCTCTGCAGAAACTCACATCTCAGAGGTTGTACTGGATATGGCAGTACATGCAATGCACGCAGCAGGCAAACAACCCTAAAATGGTAATGACTTGCTGTTGACCATCAGTAATCCAAATACCACCTACTGTCCTATCCAGCACAAAAGAATTCAAACCTCCTGTCTGAAGGCTTTTTTGGTCTTGGGGATCAAGCAACAATTATTCTACAGTTGCTCACAGTTTAGATGCAGTAATTCTAAAATAAGTGCCCTTTTTCTGGCTTAGCTTCATCTGGTTTGGAAGTGGTTGCTGAGTTAAAGCAAGGAAGCATTTGCGCTCCCAAGTGTGTGTTGAGATGAGAATTTGTTCCAAAACACTTGCTATGGTAGACATTCATGTTTATCTTAGTTCGGATGTACTTAACAATGCCCTGATTTTCATTTGTTTTCTAAACCAGCTTGTTCTTGCATTTGCCCAGCTACTCTCCTTTATGGGTGTTACAGGGTGTTTATGTGGCACAACTCGTGTCACACGTCAATTGCAATCATTTGTCTGCAGATGCCAGAGAACACATTTTGGCCTCTGACATAGTGTGCTGTATGTTATGCTCTATTGTGTTAACTTAATCATCACATACATTGCAATAAATTGTCAAGGAACTGTCCTCGAGGGAACCTACTATAGCTTTAAATTAAACCCTCCCCACAGAAAGTCAGCACAGCTGGTCTCCTTGGCTGACCATCTTTTCTTTCAAAAGAACCATGGAGTTGCAGACTGATTATTGTAGGATGCCTGTCTCTGTATTTCCGTAGAGAATCCTGCAGAAGAAACGGGCCTTTGGGGATCTACTTCTGGCCCTATGAACTTTTACAATAGTTTCAATCCTATTTAAAGTAATTTTTCCATAAAGCTGTGTTTAATCAGGTTTCATGAGCTTTTATAGAAGTGCAGTGATGCTATGGCCTCCTGCTTAAAAAGCATTTCCCAGCGAGGGCACACCTCTTCCTTTTTCTTTGTCCCCATAATGTACATACCAAAGCTTTCGCTGCAGGTGCACAGTCAGTTGATGGAATGACCTTCTCTTACGGGCCTAGAATATCCTTTGTGGGATCTTCAGTCCAGATAAGGTTGGTGAGAGGA